>NC_140085.1:92284380-93484380 GCF_964237585.1 Gallinula chloropus
ACTAGAGCAAGCATTTTTTTACTAGCACTGAGATGATCAGCACATGTTTAGTTGCATGCAACTTTGGTTTTGTCTTTTCAGTAAAAAGCGTACAGATCAAGCACCTGTTGACTTGGTTGTCAATGTTAGGTGGCACAAGTAGCTGTATAACCTTGGTGATATAGCCCTCTGTGAGAACTAGAACTGCCAAGCTGAAAAGGACCAGCGAAATTGCTAGTATTCCTTACAGGTATCAGGTTGCTGTTACATAGGGCAATTTCTACACTATTGCAACTGACTGGGGAAAAAAAAGTTGTTATTTTGTTATTTCTGCAGCACTCCATGTATTTTTACAGTGCTCATTAAAGAAAGGAGTTTCTGCTCTGAAGAGGTTACACTGTGCTTTTAGGAAGGCTGCATGAAGCAATTGCAATGTGGGAATAGGGAAAGCAAGGGTGCAATTTAGTGTGTGAAGCTTATGTAATTATTTCAGTTAGGGCACCTTGCAATGGTTTGATTGATTGAATGATGTCTGTAAACTGGCATTCTGCTCAGCCAACATCTGAACAATCAGATGGTTTTGTGCTTAGAAAAATCTAGGTCGAGATTTTTGGAAATTAAGAGAGTAAGTAGGTACCCGTGTCCTTATGTGATGATTAAACTGCTCACACTGTCTCAAAGTTGCTGAGCTTTCTGTAGGTTTTTTTTAATCAGTGAATACTTCTGTAAAGTCAGTACCTTCTGAAGATCAAGGCCTTTTCTTCTTAGGAGCAAAAGTTTAAATGTAAAGCACTAAACTGTATGTTGATTTTTATATTGTTATTATTTGCTTTTATTATTATTATTAGCTCTTGACTCTAAACTTCAGGTGCTAAGTGCCACTTCACCTCTCAGAAGTGAGAGTCAGTAATCAAGCCAGCTCGCTGGAACTCCTCCATACCCCATTTATGGTGTGCACCGATCATGTACTGCAGACTCAAGGGCAGCTTTACCTTTTTATACTTCCAAAGGAATTACAGAAGATTTTTTTTTTTTTCTTCTAGTTCTTTCCTTCAGGGAATCTTAAAGCACATTACAAGCATTAAACCTACCAACACATAAAACAGATAAAAATTAGTGATTATTAAAGCACCACCATGATGCAATTATATGAAAGATTACCTGATGAGGCTAGAAGAGTATGCACAGACCTGTGATTTTCTACTTAATGCATTTCTGATCTTTGCTAATGAGATTTTTAGTAGACAAAAACTTTAACAAAATATCTGGGGAAAATTTGGCACGCTGCTAGGCTACACAGTAAATTCAGTGTGACAAGTCAGGAAGGATGTCATGTTCCTGTCACTAGGATCAATGTCCATGTCCAAGTCCAACCTTCTGGTTTCCATCTCTTTTTAATAATTAAGTTACTCTCTCAAGAGGGCTCTAGCCCTCTTATTCTATTCTTGCCCCAAAATGTCCACATTGGTTTGCCATGAGCTTCCAGGAATTGTTGAGGGCAGCCTGTGCTTTCCAAAATCCATATCAGATATTTGCTTTGCTTTGTGGTAGGGCTACATCTGTAGTGCTGAATAAGAGTGTTAGTAAGGGAATCAGCTTCATGAATGTACCCTTAGGCTTGTATAGATTGTTTTACCACACCTTTGGGAACCATGCACGTTTGCTTTTCAGTTAGTCTCCTGTTAAATTTGTTCCAGCACAGAAAGTGTATCACAGAATCATGGAATGGCATGGATTGGAATGGTTGTATGACAAACTAAAAATATTAACAGAGGGAGTATCATCTTTACAACACAGGTTGAAACTACAGCTCTGCAAATGGCAGGCATTTCACTCTAGGTCTTTTAAAAGGAGATAAGCCAAAATTCCTACATTTGTTCCATGAAGGAATTAAGTGATTACCCCAGTTTTCCCTGAATGGGATGGTAGTGGATGCAGAAAGAATCGCCCTGAATAGACTGTGAGGTCTATATATGCAAATAGAATACACTGTGAGGTCTATATATGCAAATAAATGACAATTCATGTAGAATCACCACAACAACTCATATGGGTGGTTACTTGCTGTTTGGGTGTATTTTCAAAGGAGGAGGGTCCCCAAACAGTTAGATAGCATGGTGATGGCAGAAGATTATCTATAAATATCAAGGTGTCAACATTTTTTTAAACACAAACCAGACAGTATTAGAGGGACACCTCCTAATTTAAAGTGGGATAATTTAGGTAATAGTAGACTTATGAGGTAAAAGTTAACTCTTCCAAATTTCAGTTATACTGTTTAAAACACCATAATTGAAGAAAGAGGAAGACATTTCAGAATTTCTTTGTGATGTTTATTAATAAAAAACATTCTGAACAGACTACAGGTAAATTCCTGTTAAGCTACACAACCCTTATGTAAATACACTGTTTTCATCTTATTTTGCTGTAGGACCAAAGACACAAACAATTTCTCCATTCAACCAGTAGTATATTTTATTTACTTATGGTTTCAGGCAACATTCTGTCTTCTGTCATACTTCCTATCTTTGAAAGTTTTATCCAAAGTCTTTCCAGCAAATTTGTATTTTAAAGAATTAAATGTGAGTGCTGTGGTTTTTACAGAGCACTTTCCCTGATTTCAACAGTAAATATTCACAAACATATTTCAAAGTGCCAGCTCAATTAAATTTGTTTTCTCTGCATGATCCCGAGAATCCGTCTGATCCTGTCTTTCAGATTTGCATCTGTAGGTTAGGGCCAGTCAGGTGGTCTGGCCACAAAAGTCCTGTATGCCAACCCAGTGTAGGATACAAAACCAGGATACATTTTGAAAGTGCAGATCTTGCATTCTAGATAAGCGTATGCACCAAGGTGGAAATGTGCATGCAAAGGACACACATTTAAAAGATACACAACTATCTCAAACAATGTTTTGTCCTGCAAGGTGAGGTTCATTCTCTAGCACATAACCTGATAGAGGCAAAATTGAAAAAAAAAACCCACAGGAACCCCAAACCTGAGAAGTATTGATACAGAACATGCTGTAGCCATAATGAATGCCATTTTATGTGCCTTTTGGCTGTGTTGGTTCTGTTCAGGTTGTGTCCACCCTTGAAAAGGGAATGCAGTCTAAAGCTTCCAGTGTTAGACCCATCAATCCAGCCTATGATTGGATTATTTCTCTATTTACTGAATTCCTGTATCTGCATGTCAGCTTTGGAACTTTCGCTGGGATTCACTAGCTGATGTTGATGCTTACCATATCAAACCAGAAAAAAAGATACTTTTTTTTCTCTTTTTTTTCTTTTTCCTTTTTTTTTTCCTTCCCCCCCCCCTTCCCCACCCCCCTTGAGTGACTCTTGGCAGCGTTAAGTGAAAGACTGGCTGTTTTTCTAGAAGATACAGCATAAGCCAAATTGAACATATAAAGGGTGGGAACTAACTGGCCGGGGAAGCAGTTCTGATAAACATAATAGAAGAGTCTTGATAGATGGCAAACTGAATGTGAGCCAGAAGTAGGTTATGATAGCAAAGAAGGATAACAGTATCTTGGCCCATGATACTAGGAGCACAGCTAGTAGATCAAGGAAAATGATTATCCCCATCTATGCAGCATATTTAGAAGACTGTTACCTGTGTTGAGCTTCCCAGTGCAGGACAGATATCCGTGAACTGGAGTGGGTTCAGTGAAGGGCTACCAAGTTCGTCTTTAATGTCTGCAGCACTTGCACATGAGGGGAGGCTGCGAGAACATGGCTTGTTCAGCCTGAACAACAGTTATTTTTGGGGGGAACTTAACAAACAGCAGTCTCCAGTACCTATGAGGAGGTTATTAAGTTGGTGGAACTGGCTCTTCACAGTGGTGAGAAGACAACACATAACAGACCCAAGTTGAAAGAAGGGAGGTTATGTCTGGATATAAGAAAAAACTTTTGCCCCGAAAGCACAATCAGGCATTGGAGCTGGTTGTCTGGTGAGGCTGTGCAGGCTTCATCCTTTGAGTCTTTCAAGAACTAAGTGGATAATGCCCTGAGCAGCCTGGTCTGACCTAATGGCTGACCCTCCTTCAAGCAGGGAATTGATTTGGTTAGGGATCTTCTCAGGTCCCTAATTATCCTGTGCTCCTGTGTTATTGTACGAAAACATTGAGTAAGTTTTCACTTGGGTGATGTTGTACAAGAGCTCAGATTAGCTGGGTTTCAGTTCATCTGCATTTAAGAGACTGGGGCATTGGCCCAAAGGATCATCAAAGTTGATAAAGTGTCCCTGCATTCAAATTTAACGTTTGTGCATTTCATAGAATCATAGAATGGCATGGGTTGGAAGGGGCCCCAAGGATCATAGAGCTCCAAGCCCCTGCCACAGGCAGGCCATTTCTGCAATAGTAACACATGGAAACCTTAACTTTTAATGTATGATTGAGGATTAAATGACTTATCTTCAGTTCCACCAGAACATGCTTGGTGGCAGTATTATGCATTCTGTGTGTGCACTTTGAGTATTTTTCTTTTAAATAAGTTTTCTGAAAGTTTATTTAATGAAGCCAAGTGGCATATATTTTGGCTGTAACATATATTCTTTAAATCTCACTGCCAAAAGATTGTATTGTCTTTTTTATTTTAAAAAGATAATTTGTGCTCTGTTTCAAATGAAATATAGCATCCTTGGGAAAATACATTTCTGATCAAAGGAAATATTTGGCCCAGCGACACTGAAGTTAAAAAGGGAGTGAAGCAGAACTTGAATAAAAACGTTCATGTTTTCTGATTCATCTCTACTACACAGGTCTCATGTCTTATTTCACAGATATCGTTCACTTTGTAACTACATGATTAATCAGTATTGAAATAACACACATTTTTTTTCTACTTCACTTGCATCATTAATAAATTCTTTCCCCTTCTGCACAGAAAATCCATACAGAGACAGAATAAAATTATTTATCTTCATTAATGTTCAAACTGCCTAGTAGTATGAGAAAATCACTAAACCATAGGAACTTGATTGCAATCATCCCCACAGTTTTTTTCCTTCAGGACTGGTGAAAAAGCAGCTTTATTGCATATTTGGTCATTGGCAAAATTATTTTTAAAGTCTAACAATTGAGTTGGTTGGGGGTTTTGCAAGTCAAAATGGACATAAATTGTTCTAGAAATGGGCATGTGGAAACTTTGCAAAGAAAAGTAAAATGCATCTTGCAGTAACAACCCACACTTTGTTCAAATTGCATCAAATTCTGGTGTTGAGAGGACACACAATACTGTCCTAACTCCTGAGAATACAGTGGAAAGGAGGAAGGCCAGTTTCTGCTCTCAGTTGTACCATGACAAAGCAGGAGTGTGTGTGCACAGACAGGACTGGCAATGCTCATGCAGATTTCAGTGGAGTTGTGTTTAATCCTCCTGTCTTTTTCAGCTGTCTTACTTTGCTGTCATAGATGAGAGCACGGCCCGTGGAGTGTTTAGCAAAGAGAGCCTGTCAGCAGAATGCCATTTGCAGGTGTTTCATTGATTCCATTCTTTTTATTGTATATTAAGTTGTAATCAGTCTTACTTTTATTGGTTGTGGTTCACAGTTCAGTGTTTCAATGATGTTGTTCTGGTGTAGACATTACTACAAGCTACTGTACTAGCTTGTTCCCAAGAACCATAGGCTAAGTTCAAGTAAATTAGGAACTACCACAGTTCTTATATGTGATACTATAGACTACTTTGCAGGGTTTTTGTTTATGTTTTTAGAGAAGTGCTTTAGGAAACTTCTAAAAGAGCAGTCAGTTCTGGAAACAAGTCCTCTGAGTTTGCATTAACATGATGGTTAAGAAGATACTTGAGTGCTCTGTCCAGCTAGTGACTCTGATCTTTCTTGCAGCAGCTAGATAAAAAGTTCTGGTATGGATGAAAGGTTTTTCTTACATTGCTGGTGAATGGATGTGTAATGCTCAATTAAATTTCAGTGGTGTTAAACTTTTTCAAAGTATTGGTTTATTATGGAGTAAAAAAATTGCTTGCCAACATGTGTTCACCAGGAGGAGAAAAGGAATACAAAAGGAGCGCTTCAGGACACCTCAGCATTTCTGTGTGTATTCCCAAATCGATAATTTGATCTTTATCATCCATGGTGTTTCACCTGGAAAAAACTTTTTTCTGACGCACTTTCAAAGGATTAACTAGAAAGAATGAATAGGAAATTATAATTTCTGTATAATATATTCTGGACAAATGCCTTCTCCCAACTGTAGAAATTCAGTTCAGAGACTCTTCGACATTTATAAAAAATTTCTTTGGTTTTATTAATTTGTCTCATTTTGCATAATGGATACATTCTCAGGGTGTACCCCTGCTTGTCTTAAAACTCGAGGAATTACATCAATTGCAACTATTTCTTTTGAAATTGTATCCAAAACTTTAGATAGCCTTCATTAATGCATCATAATGCATTCAGTCATGCTAGACAAATCAGTGATGAGAGAGTAAGTTCACCACTTACTTAACCAAGACCTTTTGCATTTATGAACATAGAATCACAGACCGGTTTGGGTTGGAAGGGACCTCAAATCTCATCTAGTTCCACCCCCCTGTCATGGGCAGGGACATCCTCCACTAGCCCAGGTTGTCAAAGCCCCATCCAAGCTGGCCTTTAGCACTGCCAGGGAGGGGGCAGCCACAGCTTCACCGAGCAGTCTGTTTCACTGCTTCACCATCCTCACAGAAAATAATTTCTTCCTAATATCTAATCTAAATCTACCTTCTTTTAGATGAAACTCATTACCCCTTGTCCTATTACTACATGCCCTTGTAAACAGCCCCTCTCCAGCTTTCTTGTAGGCCCCTTTTTAAGTACTGAAAGGTCACAATAAAGTGTCCCTGGAGCCTTCTCTTTTCTCAGCCGTCTTCAAAGGAGAGGTGCTTCAGCCTTCTGATAATCTTTACGGCCCACCTCTGAACTCACTTAACTTCATGTCCTTCTTATGTTGGGGCCCCCAGAGCTGGATGCAGCACTCCAGATGGGGTCTCACAAGAGTGGACTAGAAGAGCAGAATCACCTCCCTTGACATGCTAGTCATGCTTCTTTTGATGCAGCCCAGCATACAGATGACTATCTAGACTGCAACCACACATAGCTAGGTCACATTGAGCTTCTTGTCCACCAACACCCCCAAGTACTCCTCAGGACTGCTGTCAACCAGTTCTCTGCCCAGCCTGTAGTTGTGCTTGGGATTGCCCTAATCCATGTGCAGGATCTTGTACTTGCCCCTTGTTGTACTTCATGAGGTTTGCATAGGCCCATCTCTAAAGGCTTTCAAGGTCCCCCTGGATGATGCCCCTTCCCTCCAGTGTGTCAACAGCACCACACAGTTTGGTATTATTCACAAACTTGCTGAGGGTGCACTCTATTGTGTTTATATCTTGGAGAGATTTCAGTGGCAGCCTACCAACCTGCAGAAAGAATTTTCAAATTTTCCTCATCTCTGATCCCCCTTTGGCCTATATACTAAGAGGAACTTTTGTAAAAGAAAAGAACATTTTATGTGATTAATCAGAGAATTCTTCTCCTATTTTAGTGTTATTATATTAGTGTCAGAGGGCTGAAGCATCCAGAACTGTGGTATCATTGTAGTAGCAGTGTGCTTCCACTGCTGGAGGAGAGCAGTGCTTCTAGTACGGACCCTACATTCTCCTACGGGAGATGGGTACATGTGTGCTGTAAATCACTCATCTAACTGTGGTTCTCTTGCACTAGAAAGTAGTTTATCAAACTCCTTATAGTCCCATTTCCAAGTTAGAACTTGGTGTTATAAATTTTTAAAATTATAGAGAACTTGACACTGTTTTATTTCTGTGAGTGCTCAGTGCAGGGTTGTTTATTCTGTGGCAGTACGGGAACTGTTCTAGCTAGGATCCCCCATTCATGCAGTTGCAACAAGAACAGGCAGGCTGAACTACTGAAGCTTCAACTCTCAGCATAGCATGTTACGTGAAAGCCTTCCGACTCTATCCAAAAGCAAAGGCACTTGGTATCTTAAAGCATTTATTGCTATTTGTGTTGGACTGGGTGAAGTGTCTGAGCGTTACTTTTTCTCCAACAGTTCAATGTTTGTTTGTTCCTGTTAACATCTGAGTAAGTGCTAAGCCAAAACCATTTTGTCCCACAGACCTCAGATGAAGTTTATGTGAATTACAGAAGCTTTGTGTTTGGTTCTGGGTTATTTTTGCGTGTTGTGTTTTATTTTGAGTTTTTCTAAATCACAGAATCACAAGGTTGGAAAAGACCTTTAAGATCATCAAGTCCAACCATTCCCGTCCTGTGCTAAACCATATCCCTAAGTACCTCATCTACCGTTATACACGTCCAGGGATGGTGACTCTACCCCCTCCCTGGGCAGTCTGTTCCAGGCCCTGATGACTCTTTTAGTAAAAATTTTTTTCCTAACATCTAATCTGACCCTACCCTGGCACAGCTTCATGCCATTTCCCCTTGTCCTATCACCTGTCACCTGGCTGAAGAGACCATGACCCACCTCTCTGCAACCTCCCTTCAGGTAATTGTAGGCGGTGATAAGGTCTCCCCTCAGCCTCCTCTTCTCCAGACTAAACATCCCCAGCTCCCTCAGCTGCTCCTCATATGATTTGCCCCCCAGCCCCTTCACCAGCCTGGCTGCCCTTCTCTGGACTCGTTCAAGGACCTCAATGTCCTTCCTATGGTGGGGAGCCCAGAACTGGACACAACACTCGAGGTGAGGCCTCACCAATGCCCAGTACAGGGGCGCAATCACCTCCCCAGACCTACTGGCCACACTATTTTTCATACAAGCCAAGATGCCATTGGCTTTCCTGGCCACCTGGGCACACTGCTGACTCATATTCAGCCTGTAGTCAACCAACATCCCCAGGTCCTTCTCTGCCTGACAGCTCTCCAGCCAGTCTCCCCCAAGCCTGTAGCGCTGCATGGGGTTGATGAATCAGATCAGATCTCTGTCACTCCATTAGGCTTCTTGGTAACAATTCTGGAGCAATCCTTCCAAGAGGTCTTTAGGAAGTAACTACCAGATGCACAGAGCTAACTATGGAAGGAAGTAGACTGGCAAGTCAGCTGCTGTTTTGCAGCTCCTATGTGCATATACTTACCATGCAGCAAAGGTGAGGTAACTTTGAACAGAGAAAACCATTCAGGGAAGAGGGATTTGGTGTAAAGTTCTGACTAACTTTTTGTCCTCCATTGGTGCATCTGTGCCACTTTCTATCATGATTTTGCCTTATCTAAGCATTCGTGAGAAATCCTGGGGCCAAGTCCTTGTTCAGTTTTTGGTCTGAGTATCACAGAATCACAGAATTGTAGGGGTTGGAAGGGACCTCCAGAGATCATCAGGTCCAACCCCCCTGCCAAAGCAGCTCCCTAGGACAGGTCGCACAGGTAGGTGTCCAGATGGGTCTTGAATATCTCCAGAGAAGGAGACTCCACAACCCCCCTGGGCAGCCTGTCCCAGGGTTCTGTCATCCTCGCTGGGAAAAAGTTCTGTATATTGGTGTGGAACTTCCTGTGCTCCAACTTGAGGCCATTGCCCCTTGTCCTGTCTCCACAGACCACTGAAAAGAGGTTGGCCATTTCCCCTTGTGTCCCACGCTTCAGATATTTATAAAAATTCATAAGATCCCCTCTTAACCTTCTTTTCTCAAGGCTGAACAGCCCCAGTTCATTCAGCCTTTCCTTGTAGGGGAGATGCTCCAGGCCCTTAGTCATCTTTGTAGCCCTTCTCTGGACACTCCCCAGGAGATCCCTGTCTTTTTCATACCAGGGAGCCCAGAACTGGATACAGTACTTCAGGTGGGGTCTGACCAGGGCAGAGTAGAGAGGGACTACTTAGCTGAAGTCAGAGATGGTATTTATGCCATCTGGTTCGGGAACAATGGGAATAGCTTTCTCACAGGATTCTCCATGCTTTTCTGGTGGAGGATGAAATACCATGATGGTAGCCTTCCCTGACTGGTTTTGGATGAGGAGGTCATTGAGGAGGTCAGTGTCACGTGTACCTTGTTCATGAATTGGAATCAATAACTGGTTTTCTCCATAATTTAAGAACATTTCTGTATTAATTTGCTTGCTTAGTCTTAGGGAAACAAGAAAATCACAACAGAGTAGTCATGCGCTGAGCTGCTGATACTTGTATCTTAGAAGACAAGCTACAATGCTGGAAGATTAAACAGACATTGTCATGTTGTTTTCATGCTGGAGAATTAAGATATATTTTGAAATTAGAGTCAGAATGTCTGAAACAAATGGAATCTTTTAGTGATTCTGTAATTTTGGTAAACAGAAGAAATGAAACTAGGACAAAATTGCAGGCAACCTGAAGGGTAGGTGATGCAGCTTTTTGTTTGGGGTTTATTTTTTTAGTCACAGGTTTGCGGGGGTGGGGGGGGGTTGTGTCTTACTCTTTTTGTTGCAATTGTTGCCCTCAAACTCATTTCCTCTGCCAAGCAGAAACATTTTAATTTTTCATCTCTGTACTGTAGGTAGTGAAGTACTACAGTAACAGCAATCACCATTGTGTAGTAACAGTGAAAAGTGATTTTATTTTGGGTTTTGCATGGTGTTCTGTTCAGGACCTTATTGTTATGAGGACCGGTTTCCAAGAGCCTTTCCAACCATGTCTCTGTAGGCCAAGTTTATGATTCTGGAACAGTAAAATTGAGGGTGAAGTTCATGAGAACTAAGAGAAGACATGAACTTGATCAAAGCTTCTGACTATCTACAGAGAATGAGACAAGACAGAGCCAATGTCAGATTGTCCTCCAGAAATGTGCTGGTCCTATTATTTTTGTTGTAACTTTAAAAAAAATTCAGAACTTTACAAGATGACAACTTGGGGATTCAAATAAGGCTATAATTCAGAGGTGAAGGATTTTTATAATTTCTTTTTTCTTTTTAGGAAGCACCTTGTGCTTGCTTTTTTGGGGGTAGGGAGGGTGAGGGGAGGAATAGTGTCCTTTCCTGCAAATGGGTCTTAGCTTGGATGCTTAAGTAAATTGTGGTAACCAATTTATGACCCTCTCATGTTGAAAAAACCTCAAGCTAACACACACATAAAAAATAGTAAAAGGGCAAATCTTGATGAGGCAATGTGCAATACCAATAAATATTCTCTGCAAGTAAAACTGATCCAGTATAATATTTAGATTCTGCAGTAATTCTGTCAAACAAACCTTAACAACAATATAACTTTGCTTGTCAGTCAAAACAGAAATCCTCATGACCAAATATGAGCTCATGTTACTTCAGCATAATTTTTTCCAAACTTGTTAGAAGCAGGAAATAGGAGGGTCCTCAAGAGATTATCTTTTTGTTGTTGTTGTTTGACTGCAGGGTGGATCTGTAGGGAAGGGAACAGCGTATCGCAAGTGTGACTGACTTCCAGCATACGTACTAAGTCATTTACTTAAAAATGTGAGTTGGGAACCAGTCACAATCTGTAGATTGGCTAGTAAGTAAAATGGGAATGCAGTTATGTTTAAACCTGCCATTTTAAAATATGTGCACTGCATCTGCTGGCTACAGAAGGAGGATCAAGGCTGTTTACTGAACATAAACATTTAATTTTCTCAGTGCTCCCAAACAAAATCTCGTAATATTTTCCACGTTCCTAAAGACAATTGAGAATAAATTATCATGTGTTATGAGGAAAGAATCTGTTACTTCTTATAAGAACAACTATGAGATTTTGAGTATTGTTTCCATGTAATCATTTGATTTAGCACTGGGGTCTCTGTGCATGTGTTTTTATGTGCACATATACGTATGTACCTGTCCTATACTGGGCAGATGCAGAATGGCTTAAGGGTGAGTCTTTAGAGAGGTGGCTCATAGCTCATAATGTACCTCTCCAAGTATTGAACATGCTGATATTTTTCTCAATGGAGCATCTATATTTTTTCTCAACAGCTTCCAATGAAACAGGCATTGACTGATACGTGCACAGTATCAGTGCACAGTGAAATGGGTTTAGTGCATTTCTTTTGATCAGTTATTCATTACTTGTCATTCAGTTGGTGCTTAAAAATAAAGGTTGTATAAAATAAAAGCAATTTTTCTTTCTTGGAGAAAGAAAATTGTTTAAACTGAAAGAAGACCAATTCTGGCTTTCACCATTTGAATTTTTGGAGTACCACCTTCTCTCTGTTCACATTTGTGCCCTCACATAATGCACAGTACTTTTAGAGCATAACAATTTCTGCAAAAAGGTGTCCTTCTACATACAGAAATATTCGTATTCTCCACGTTGCTGACAGGGACCTGCTTCACACACACTGCTTCTAAAAATACTGGGACTAATAGAACTCAGAACAGATAAAGAATGACCAGAGATGTGTGGCATCTTACCTACAAGGAGGTATAGGAGATATAGGGGAGCTTGGGTTTAGTTGAAAGACAAAAGTTAGGGGAAACATGAACAGCCTTCAGACATATGTAAAAGAGCATTGCAAAAAGGAAGAGGCAACAAGAAGTTAAAGTTTGAATCAACAAAGAGCAGAGTTTCCTATCATATAAAATCTTTATTTGCAGAAGGATCTCAGCTAGTCCGTTTGTTTACATGGGAACATTTGTACAGACAATTTTAAAGACTTATGTGTTGCGCTGGGAGTTCTTCAGACAGTGTGAGAATCAGTATCAAACACTTGAAATAACTGATCACATGCTTTGAATAGCAAGTACTCAAGGACACTGTGACTATGAAAAAATTGTGTGCAGTCCATAAAGTGGAATATGCTCACATAAAAAGGTACTTAAATCATTTTGAATGCTGAAAGTCTGTCCAGTGATTGATTGTGAACTAGAAGGGGCTGAGTCACTCCTATGAACTGTCCAGCCACACTCAGTATTTATTTTCACTTCTGAATCATTCGGGATTACTGAAGGTTTTCCTGTGTTTTCAATCCTTATGTTTCAGATTATCTCCCCTCCTAGTACTAGCTTGCATTAATATTGTTAAAAATTATATGGTTATTTTCTGCTGATGTTTCCAGTCTCCCAAGCCTATATATTTGTCTCTCCTTGTTAGCAGACCTGTTAATAAAAAGACACATGTTGCTTGAAAAAAGGAAATATATGCTGAATATGTTTTCCAGATTATATCATAAGGTATTTCAGAAACATTGGCCCACTTACAATTATCTTGTAGTTTCACAGAAATCAGATGATCCCAGAAAACTGGGAAGCAAAAAAATACTGTGCACTTTCTAAATTACTCTCTCTCTTACCTTTCAGTTTCTTTCCTCTTCCCCAAAGAAATTCACCTGTCTGATTAATATCCCTAGTAAACTAATAGAATAGATGTTGTGAGAAAAAAATTCTAGAGTTCTAGACAATAAGTTTGATTCTAATGATGGCACATTGCTGCTTTTAATAAGGGAAGAAAGCAGGCATTCAGGATCAGTTTCAGAAGGTAGCAAGTAATTAAAAACACCCCAAATTGCTCTGTGTGTTGCTGAAACGTCCAATACTCTCTCATTTTGTAGAAGAGAGTAAATGATGAAGTGCTGCAGGTCAGAGTTACCGCCTGGATGTGTGTGATGGCTTGTGGAGACCCCTTAGCAGAGCAATGCATTGGACAGTTTTATTTGATTGGCCTGTCAGATGGTTTGTCTGTTGCTTGCCCAGTAGCAAAAAACTTGTTGCACCTTTATGTCATAAATTTAGAGGTGACTCTGGACTATGCACCGCAATCCATGTTCAAGCTCAGGGTGTTTGGAAGTGTATTTCAAGTCACAGTTGTACCTGCAGTTCAGTTTTCCGTTGATTTCTAACTGATTCTCCCGCCGCTCTGGGAGAGGTGGTGTGTGTGGCCCACAAGAAAATGGCTAGCAAACAAAGTCACTGTAAATTCGATTGAGTAAGCAATGGAGAGTCATTGAGAAGAGAGATTTGGGCCATGGACGTGTGTTCTGTCCATGGTGGCGGGAGAGTGTGCTGCTGGGGCTCAGGAGAACCACCAGGGCCTAAGGACGACATGCAGGCCAGAGGCCGCAGGCTGCCTCTCAGGTTCTGTGTGACTGAACCTGTGTCTCTGCAAAGGGAGTGAAGGGGAGAACGTTGTGTGCCACAGGCTTTTCAGGACCACCAACAGGCAAAATACTAATTAGTTTATTACTGACCCTGTGATGGAGGCTGTAAATGCAAGTCCCAGTTCCAGATACCTTGAAAGGCCAGAAGGGCAGTTACATCTTCAGCAATTCTTCCCAGAGTGGGAGAATTTCTCTTTGCCATTCCTGTCCTTTCTCTTGCACTCATCACAAAGATCCCTTGTGCTACCTGAGAACACAAACCAAATGTTCTGTTTGCCATTACGACACAACCTACTTTCAAGTATTTTAAGAACGATCTCTTGCCACTGACTGCCATGAACATTCAAAAGGTTTTTTGGGGTTTTTTGCATAGAGTTTGAAATACTTTTCGACAACAGTGGAATGTAATCCATATTGAATGTCTGAAATAGAGGTTAAAGGGGGGAGAAGGGGAAAAAAAAAGTTTCTTTAAAAAGCATTGTGGATGTGTGGGGCAGATCTGCTCATACATGTCCAGTTGTACAAGGGTCTTTGACTGCTGTGAAGACCTCCAAAATATCTTACGGGACTACCAGCTCAGCCTGTCAATGAGCAGAAAATCTGATGGGCTTGCTGGATTATTTTTGTGGATTCAGTACTTGCTCATCAGAATCTCATGATTTTTGTCCAACTGTTTTAAAGACCTAAATTAGACAATAAGGTGTTTTTTAATTCTTGTTTTCAACTGATCCCAAATATGGATATTGCAATATGTCTATCTTCCTATAGCTTACTCTCATACATTTTGTCATACATTTTTCCATGCTGTGTCCAGTCTTCCTACCTGATTAGCCATTTTTAAACTTTTTCTTGAAAGTTCTGTTTGCATCTGTTAGAGACTTGAGTCTAATTCTGTAATGCCACCTGTTGCTTGGAGTCCCACTTATCCCCCTCAGTAAAAAAACCTGTAAGAAAGTATTTCTACTGTTATGACTGGTGGAATTTAATCTGTTTTCTCCAGAGAGAAAACACATTGTGCATGCCTTTCTGAAACAGATTTTGGTTTCCCCAACACTTTTAACTTTTCTTGATTACTGTGAGAGCCACCCAAAGAATCTAAATAACCACTGTGCCCTGTAGTTCTTGTGTGGAAGAAACAATGGAGAGCAGTCATAATTTCCCTGTAACAGTCATGATTTTATGAACTGCTGTGGTACCCTCTCTCAGCTGTCTTCTTTTCCTAAGACAAAATCTGTGGGCTTCATCCAGTACCCGTTGCTCTCTGGGTGAAATATCCTGGTCTGTGAACCGAAGTGCAAAGTTCCTGATCTATTGATAATCACAGTCTGTGGCAGCTGTTCTGACTTCAACCCAAAATTTGTGTTTGTAGACAGTGATGTGTATAGAGGCCTGTCTTAAGGTAGAGTACTAGCTGACAAAACAAGCCCTGAGTCAATTAATTCATCTGGATATAACTTTGTGTGTTACTGAGAAGGCTCACAGAGGCAGAAACTGTGTGCAGGACAGTCATTCCTGACCATCAGGCAGTCAGAAAGAATAGCACATTGGAAAGTTTATTATAAAAACAAACACAAAAATACACCCATGCAAGCACTCAATGTAAGAAAAACCCTAGCAAGAATCTTAAAAATGTGCTTATGGAATCATTACAGTAATGAAAATGTCACTGAAAATGTAGCTAAGCCAAGGATAATTCATGAAGAGTGTGGATTACATGGGCTTCTGCCCATTTTAGGCATTTGCAGAGCATCTATGACAGCCACAGTGCAGGTACACCTAGGTAAGGGATGCTCGCTGTTCAGTCTGAACTGCAAAATGAAGCATGTAAGGGAATGATATTTAGGGCCAAATGAATATTGTTAGCAAGGGGGATGGTGTAATAGTGTGGCACAGTTGCAAAATAAACAGCACGTAACACATCTCTGAAGGTACCATGGCTTGTCCCTGAGCCTTGCTCTCAGCAGCACCATGCATCTGGGTGTGGAGATAACAGGGCAGC
Organism: Gallinula chloropus; assembly: GCF_964237585.1. NCBI lineage: Eukaryota > Metazoa > Chordata > Aves > Gruiformes > Rallidae > Gallinula > Gallinula chloropus. The sequence goes on from NC_140085.1 coordinate 92,300,398, forward strand.
CTTTCCCTGCTCATTTCCCAGCTATACTGGCTCATTCATTTCGGAACCTGTGAGCCCCTTCACCATGGGAGGATGTAGGTCTGCAAGTAGGGAACCACCTCAGGGTAATGGACATATTCTTTGGTTTATCTTTTTGCCACGTGTATGTTTTATCTTTTTGACATGTGTAGGGAAAAGGGGAGGAAGAGTAAGATGCTCGATATACCTGTGGCTTCAGCATTCCTTGCCTGTGCCATAAATCCCGTTCATGTCAGAGTTTATGATGTTGGACATGGTCTTCCTGTCTATTTAAATATCTGGGAGCTTGATTTCCTCATCTGTGCTGAGCTGCAAGTTCCTAGCCCTAGTACAAGAAATTGCTGTGAAGGCCTAGAGGGAAAAGGTGACCTTTCCTTGTGTCTGAGTGGCAGATGAGCTGCCAACAAAAGGTGCCAAGGTGATCCTTCTTGCTGAAAGGCTTACCAGACACTTTCGGTTAAGAAATACAAATACTCTGCACTCTTTTTCCTGCTTGGGCTAAAACAGCCGACCAAGGAAGGTTTTCCAGGCGCAGTGTTTATAAAACTCTGGAGAGGACTGAGTGGTACTTCAATCTTTAGATGGTTCTTGAAAGGTGGTATCTTACACAGTCAAGGTAGATTTGAATTACAGTGTATGTGACTGTGGCTGAAACTCTATACCACATGTGCTAGGGGCAAAGATGTGATATGATGCCTGTGTGTACAGTCTGGGGAATAATAAATACTTCTGGGGGGCATACGATTCCTTCCTTCCCCCCCCCCTTTTTTTTAAATTAGTTGGACAGATTGTGGAACTTCCTTCTCCTGTGTGATAGACTTGCAATATAGTGATGGGTGTGGAAGATATCTTTCTCTGGACAGGTAGCTGGATATTAATGCAGGCTGTTGCCATGCATAGAAAATCCTTTGTGAGTGAAAACATCTGTGACGTTAATACTAAATTATATACACAGGTGCTAAGCTGTCCATGATGGATAACTTGTAGTCTGCATTGCTTGGTGATTATCTCCAAAAATTGTGCTTCATCTTATGAGAGAAAATCCTGCACAGTCTTATATAATAAAAAGGTAATTATTAGAGCTTGTCTTGCAGCCCAGATTTTGCAGATATGCCTGTCTACAAGGAAAGGGGAAGGGAAAGCCTTTTTTTTTTTTTTGTCCCAAAGTGACAAGTGACAACACCTCTTTTTTTTTAGTCCATTTTCCCAGGGATGTCTTGTCCAAGTGGCCTTACACTTTCCCAAAATAATTTCCTCTGGCTATAGACCAAACACGAGAACTTCAGGCAAAAAATGTTTCTTTAAAAAAAGACTCAAAGGGTATCTGTTGAGAGGGGGAAAAGATTTTCTGGCTTATCATGATTTAAACAGAATGATATCTAACAAAGTTTATTTAGCACTTCAGGCTAATAATTGCATGTTAAGACCAAGTTCTGATTTTTGCATTACCCACTGTAGATTTTTCTTCTGTCTAACTGTCTGTACACGTGTAGTACGTAGGGAACATCACATAGGAAGACCTCAGTGATGTGTCAGACTTCTTCCCAACCAGACTCTGGCAGTGCTCTCTCCCCTCACCATTTGCAGGACTTCTTCCCAAGGTCTCTGGTGCAAGAAGTGGCACTCGCTGCCCTGGGCTTGCTGGCCTCATTGCTGATACTTGCTTGGGAACAGCAGTCAGCCCAGTAAACAGCATAGGGTGCTGTAACCCTTTCATTCCACTGCTTTGATCACTACTTTGGCTGTCTCTCAAAAATGTCAAATTCAAAGCCCTCAGTGGGTATAGGTTGAAGCAGCTGCATATTCCAGAAGCTTCCACATTAGCTGCATCCTCAGAATAGGCATGTGTGAGTGGCAAAGGTGAGATTTATGGTTTGTTTTTTTATTTTACTATAATGGCTAGATTCCTTAAGCTAGATCAAGTACTCTTCGTTCTTGGCTGGCCTTGTAGAAAAAAATGTAATATGAAACAAGCCATCCCCTGGGAAGTTTAAAATCTTGACAGATTTAGTAATCCAAATATCTCAGAGCACTGCAATTGCACCCTTCTCCTTTAGAAACATGCTACAGAATGAAATAAAACACCCACCTCCCTGCCACTATTTTCTTGCCGTTGGGGAAGAGTGAGGGGAGAGGATCTCATTAGACAGAATGAGGAATGTCGTGCTAGCTGCTGATTGAAATAAGAGAGACAGCATTTAGAGATTTCTTGTAACAAAATGCTGGCTGGTGATGAAGTTGCATGTCACTGGACTATGTGTAGTCCCTGTGTATCAGCTACATTAACCTTAAAAATAGGAACAAACCCAGTCTTTGGGTCAGTTGCTGAACCTCTTTTGAAAGACCGAATTGTGAGCAGTGGGTGCAGAGTTTCTTTGCTTGGATTCTCTTTGCCTTTTAGGGTTAGATGTGCTATGACCTGCAGCTTTGCAGGAATGGCATCTGTAGCTCTTTCCCTCTTGTGGAGGGAAAGATAGGCAGGCCCTGCTATTTTGAGAAACTGCACAAGTAAATACTCAGCAACAGCATTACAGTGTCCGACTGCCGCACATCTAGAGCGTAAAACATGGAAATGAGTAATGTGGCCCTCAGTTCAGAGCAGTTTTCTCAAGTATGTAAGCAATTAATGAAAATGATAGTGCTAATGGGGTAGAGAGGGCTTAAACCTGCTGATTGCAAAGGAGATTCTGTTATCTAAGGAGGAGTGTATATACATTGTGGCTTAGAGTGTTTTATTCCACATTAAAATAAGCGTTCTATTAAAATGCATAACATATGTGTGTCTGTCTGAGCTCCTGCCAACAGCATTTATTACAAGTCGCTCACTTTCTGATATATACATGCTACTTTCCACTTAAATTTCCCACAGATGTTATCTTTATATTCAGCAATGTCCTAATTTGGGCATAAATATCTTTTCCCTTTTTAACAAATAAATTAAAGGGCTAAACAAGCTAGAGGTGGGTTGTTTTTTTTTCCTCTGCCTAGGCCAGCCATATGACATTGGTAACTTGCAAGATAAAAAAATACTTGCAAGATAAAAAAAACTCATCAAAACCTCACAAAACATGCATGGCAAGTGATACTAGGGGGATTAATTTCTATGTTTGTGGTTGGGTTTTTGTTTTTTAAGAGGTAATGAAGTGGATCAGGGCCTGTAACTTACCTGAAGACTGATTACAAACTGGAGCAGGCATAATGACTTATTTCATGAGCTCTGAGTATCTTCCCTGGGGAGCTTTCAGGAGTTGTGAGGCATCACTATGGCATTATGCTACAGGAGAACCAGCCTCAGCAGAAGGCAGGAATAGGGCCATGGGGGGGGAGAGGGGGGTTGCCAGCAAAGAGGCAGATGCTGGAAGAAATGTTGTCTGTACACATTCCCCAGTTACGCACATGTCTGCAGCTCGTGCAGTCCCTGCCATCTCCGGTAGGCTAATTTTGGTGGGTGTTGTGAGGCATTGTTCTCTTAGAACTGGAAGGAGACACATGTGAATGATGTATTTTGAACGTGCTATTAAAAAACTTCCAAATAACTAAAATAATTTTTCAGAATAGCTATTCCAAAAGCAGCTTTCACTTGCTTTCTAAAAAAAAAAATCTCCTGGGGGTTTTGTTCATTTGTTTGTTTTCTTGAATGCCTACATTTCATCCCCTGAGTTTCCTAATTATTCTGTAGTATAGCAGAAAAATCATTCTAGGTGGAATTACCCCCAGATGCCTTTTGGTCTAAATCCCAGTGAAAGTCCATGGGGTTTGTGCTCCAAAGCCAGTTAATTTCTTTTAAAACTCCTACCTAATGAAAACAAATTATCACCTCAGTTTTACTGCGTAACATTTACAGAGCCTGCACATAAATTGTCTCTTCAGTGCAGGGGGAGGACAAAATGTTTTTAGAGATCTAGCTTGAAGTAGAGGTCAAGCCAGTTACAGAAAAAGTAATTGGTATTTTTCACTTCAGTGCCTGTTGAATGAATGAAGCTGAAGATAAAGCACTGCTGTGTATTCAGCTAAACGCTGGTAGCCATGGAGAGAAGCAGCAGCTAATTGAAACAAAAAGAAGTAATACACATGGGTCTTTTTTGTTAGATAAACCAGTTTGGTCCAAGAAAGTAAAAGGCATGTGGTAACAATGAGTATAACTACATTTCATTTTTGCTGTGAGATGGTTGCAGTTAACAATACACTCTGCAATTCACGGTTTAATCCCACTGCTACAAATGCAGCAGGTCGTGGTGTGAACGAAGTCGTTTCTTTAAACACATAAATGACACACAGAAATGTGATTCTTTCAAAATTACTCCCTGAGTGTATGCCACCAACACGTATGCTTTCTCTGGTAGCAAGGACTTTAAAATCTGCTACAGGAATCTAACTTCTCTGACAGCTTTCCACTTCTCAGTCAGGTGCTGCAGACCCAAAGTGCCTATTCAAACCCTGGGTCTGATGCAGGAGAGCAAATATTTACCCCATTAAATAGAAGCTGGGAGAGGCAAGTGACTTGCCAAGTTATAGAGTGGAATCCTTTCATCTCAGCACTATTGAATGGCTTTTGGATCTAAATGTTGACATTCTGCTACTGTGCATCTACAGAAAGTAGAAGCTGAAATTGAAATAGAACTGGACAAACCTCTTGGTCAGAACTTTGCTCACAAAAACTGTGAAAGAAAACATTTCATAGATATGCACTAATATAGGTAAAGTTTTCTGGTCAAAGTAAATCCCTAAGGAAAAGTGACAGAAAAATGGTAGCCTTTTCTTTCTGAAGTTTTGTAAATGAAACACTTGGAAACAAAGCATTTTAGATAGCAAAAAAAAAAACCCCAAACAAAACACAAACTAAGTATTGGGAAGTATGTTTTCAAAGCCATTGTCATTTAAAGAGCTCCTTTCATTAGACCAAGCCAAAAATAAAATTAAATACATCATCCCTTTTGATGCACTAAAAACGGAAGACAGGGGTCGGTTTAGATTGTCATGCTGTTACTTTTTCAGTTGTCAGCAATTGCAAAAGACACCTGTGGAGCCTGGATCAGCAGTTCTTAGATTAGTGTGTGAGCTCGCTGACAGAGAGATCTCTCTTTCAGGTTAAGGTCTGTGTGATAGACAATGTTTTTATTACTGCCGTGATGCTACCTGCACTTGCTGTCTCTGGCCTGGCTGTTCACCTGCGTCTCTGAAGTTGAAGCTAATAATATAGTGGTTAGATTATAAATGGGAAAAGAAATAGCATAGGATTTTGATATACCCCCCCTTTTTTGTTTAAAGAATGTAGACAGCTGTTGAAAGACTTTCACAAACCCATGTACCCTTTGAATTTTACGTAAGTCCTGTTTTAGGAGAATCTGAGTTTTGCTGGTTGTTTTGCAGAGAAGTCAGCTTTATGCTACGTTAATTATCTTATTGCATGCAGTACTCAGCTGTTTCTGATAACTGACATTAATAAAATTATCCAACCAACAAATTTTTTTGGTTTAAATATGAAAGGAAAGAGACAGCCTGGCTTTCTCATGTTGAAACATAGTCTCTTCATTTTTTTCTTATGACAATGTTTGATGGCATCCTTCATTATTTCTGACAGTATTTAATTTCCTTTTTGCTTTACCCTGTGACTACAAAAATAAAAGGAGCAAAGTGACTTTAGAGTAAATCATGGAAAACAATTGATTAAAAAAAAAGAAAAAAGAGGAAGGGGGTGCCTAACCAGAACCCTGAATTCAAATGCTCCCACACAACAAGTTTTCAGAGTCCAGAACCAGGCATTTAATTCTCTGGCTTTGGTTATGCTCCAGTTTGTCTGTAACCTAACATCAAATATATGGGGTCACAATTACATGTGAAGTTTTAATAGGGTAAATTGACTGATTTAAAATACTTGGTGAAGAAGTTATGAGAAAGGGCTTCTCTAGTAAGTGTGGTCAAGATCTAAGCCATTATTTCAGATGTGAAGCATCTGGCAACAAGAGTTTTCATCAGACAGGAAGCCCTAGTTCATTATTTTTGGTCTGAGAATAATTTGGGTCTTTGTTTAATGCTACCTAGTCTACCAGCAAAAAAAAAAAGTACACAATTAGAAAATTATTTTTTTCTTTAATCAAATAACATAGCAGCCTAAAGCCAAGACATTAATAACATTATTTTACAACTGTATGAATTGTGAGAGCTGACATGATAAGAAAAAAAATTCATACACCCCCCCCCCATGCAAAATCAGCCTATTTATTTATGAGCAGGAACTGGCACAGTTGGCCCAAATGACTATAAGGGAGTGGCTGGCTTTGCTAATTATTGCATTGCAGCATAGTTTTTGTTGGATAGCTGTGTTAAACTGGTGCTGCTCTAATACAGAGATGTATATGCAAATAGATTCATTTGACTGCATGTCCAAGTTTTTTAATCAAAGCTTATTCACTTATCTGAACCCCAAGCCCTCCCTTCTCCCTACTGCGTGCGTCTATTCATCCTATCATGCTGGGAAGTAGTTTATTCCTCTTTCCCCCTTTCCTCTCTTTCTCCCCATAGTACAATTACTACAGACTCTTGATGCTTTCCACTCATAGTGGTACTTGGATTTCCCTTCCTTGGTCAGTTCTTTTGGGAAGTTAATTGTTTCTTTGCTAGGCTTCAGGGTACCATGGAAATTCAGGAATACTTTGGCTTCCCAGAGAGTCAATTCTGTTCTGCTGGATTTGGAGGACTTAATTCCAGTAAGAACCATGCCTGTGGAAGAGCAGTCAGACCTCAGAGAACATTTTTAAAAGCAAGACCACCTTTGGAGCAGTAATAGAGGTTCTGATAAAGTGGGCATACAGGAGGAAGCAAGGGAGCCAGAGATCCATGGCTAATACAGCAGCAGCCCAGACAGATCTGAATCTTAGGGCAGATTTCAACTATGCCATGTACTGGCTTAACTCTGATCCCACTGAAATCAGGCTTCAAGGAGGGGAAGAGGTCTTGGGCTACTACTGATTGCTTTTCTATCATGCTACCTTTCAGTCCAACTCTGATCGAGCGCTGGAGTGTACTCAGTGTACCCACAAATTACATCTAGGGCTATCTTGCTACTACTGCTGATGATAAATCTGTGAAATAACATACACTTCCTGTGCCTTCTGTGTGCCAAGTTTGTGCATGTCTGCATTCAAATACAGATGAAAAATTACATTTGTTTGGCTCGAACAGCTTTCACTGACAGCATAACTCATTCCTCCTGAGTTCCCGGATAAGCCGTAGCCGAAACTGTTTGTTCGGCTTCTACTGCCCGGTGCCTGAGAGCTGGGGTTAGAGCTGGCTTGCTTTAAATCAAAGCTGTGCTGAGACACACCGACAGCCAGGACAAAGCCTGCCTCTTCCCCAATTCTACCCGTTCAGCCACGCTTCAGAGAAAGTCTCTAGAAAAGGAATAGACTTATTTGCAGATAATAATTGAGAATTCTGTATGACCTTCAGTAATTACATTAAAATGGGTCTCTTGTTGGTTTTTTTAAATTGTCTGATAGTTGACAGTAGTCATATATCTACATATCCTTCCTTTTTTCATGCTAGAAAGCAAAATAGGAAATTGATGTAGTACAGTATTGGTAATTGCAGTGAAAGAATATTATAAGATCCGAAACTGTCAATGCTGCTTTGTTGAAAGCAATTCTATCTTACTTTGACAACTAATTTACCTCAGCACTTTTCCAGGACTCCAGTTAAATGGAGACTCCCCCCAGCTGATAGAAATGTTAGTTAGCATGGGCAATTGCACAAATACCAGAAAGTGTGAAGCCTTTAATCCTGCCTGTTGATTAGATAGCGTGACTGTCTGAGAAGGAAACACGGGGCAACTTCCAGCTTAAGAATCTGGCTTTAAAAAGTGTTCACAGCTTTTTGCAAGCATATCTAGTAAATAGAGGACCAGTTCTGATTTACAGTGTGATTCGTGGCATTGCCCTGGAAGCATGAGTTGGCCATGAAAATTTTACAAATCAATTAAGTCCACATTCCAATCCTCTATGTTGCTGCTAGTTAAAAAGAAAAAATCTTATAAATGAGAATTGATTGCTCCCAACATTCTGTAGCTGGATTACTCTTTCAATTTTTATTTTTTTTTTTACTGGGAAATTAATTAATACATGGAGATATTTGCTTCTATATGAAGGTATTAAGCATGCTTACCAACTTTTTCAGGTGGCATTAGTTGCCTCAGCTTAGGACATACTCCAAAGAGCTTAGTTTTCAGAAGAATCAGAAAGGTGCCATTTGACTTTGAGATGTATCAAGTTGGTATGAAGTATCAGCTGGCACTCTGGAAAGAGTGGGCAGTGTAACATATGGAGCACAACTTTTATATTCCAGAATTTGTACTATGAGTTTACTAAAACAGGTTCTTTGCAGCCTCAAATCCTACATCTCCTGTGCTCGCTTGTTTCTACAGAAAGTACCTTTTTATGACTCGCTGCTTCCAGTGTACTGGATACAAACTTTTTCTTTGATACTGTAAGTTTTCCAAGATACCAAAGTGATGTGAGAGAAACATCATCTGTATGCTTTGCCAAACAGATTGGCTTTGGCTACCAAACATAAATTTTCTGGATATTTTGATCAAATCCTCCACCCTGTTGCAAATTCAGAAATTGTGCCAAATATAGCATCCAGCAGTGAGATAAATATGAATCTTTTCATGTGATCTGTAGTGATTTTTGTTATTCTTATTTGTGATAAATCTTCTGTGTATATTGTTATCAAAGCTGGTCAAATAATTTATGCCTCGAATCATTTGATAAGACTGTTGTTGCGTTTTAATTCAACCAGCTTGCCATGCATTCTCAGCAAACTCTCTTATCAATACCAGTTGCGATATTACTGCTATTCTTTTCATAATTATTTGCATATTGCTAGCTTTTGTTATTGCCCAAATTTTCAATAGTTGGGAAACTGATGTCTGGATGTTGGAAAGCAGAAAGCAGACAGGGCTCGCCCTCTGAAGTCAGTGGGTCTCTTTCTGAAATTTCTATTTAGTGTGTCAGACGGAAACGGGCTTTACTGTGTCACGCTGCTTCACTCAAGGTATTTCCAAAAACATTGTTAGGGGAATATTGCTGCTGATGCTTTTCGTTGGGAATACTGGGTACAGCCAGATTATCTGTTACTTAAGAATCCTTAATTCCAAAAGAAACAGGTGTAGAAAAAGTGCTCAGACTGGCCAGGGTTGCAAGGATCCTATAAGGGAGAATAAGAAAGCTTAGCCAGCACGGTCAGGCAAAACAACAAGAAGGATATGGTTGTAGTCTGTAAATATATTAGAAGAAGTGCTATTTAATCTTAGGGAAATGCTGACACAAGAACACATGGGTATAATCTAACTGTGTACGGTTATTCTGGGGTTTAGACTGTTTCTAATTCTAAAAGAAATGAGAATCTATGACAACTTTCCACTAAGAGTACCAGAGCAAAAAGCACCAAAAAAAACCCAACCCCCCAACCCAAAAATCTCTAATTGATTATAAGCAGAGCCCGAGCGGCATATGAAAAAGATTATATGGCATGGCTGCCTGCAAAAATAAGGGACTGAACTCAATGACCCAAGAGTCCCTTCCAATCTGCTGTTCTTAATTAGATATACGAGTATCATGGGAGCTCTTCTAGCCTCCAGCCTGTTCCTGCAAGTGTATCCTTTTATTTATGTAACTTCCCACTGAAATCCCTGCAAATCTGCAGATCTCCACTGACATGTAGGTGATATGGATTCTTGGATCAGCTTCTGGGAAGGGTTCATGATCCCCTATATATGGATTCTGTTTTCCTTCTTGGTTTTGCATGAAGCTTCTGTTTCAATTCCCCAAACCCCCTTCTCTTCGCTGCTTCATTTTCCTCATGAAGATAACTTTTCTTCTTTAAGAATCATTTAAATGCTAATAAATCATACATTTATAATTAAAATACATATGGCTGGAAATACTTTTACCTGCAGAATAGCTGTTGCCAAGGCCTGAGTGCCCTTGCTGTTGAAGTCAGTGCAAACGGAGCATTCAGTGGTTTTCGGGTCCCTAGAACGAGCATTGTACCTGTCATCACCACAAGACATTGTACCTGTCTTGTGTCATGAAACTTAAACACATCCTGCTCATAGGATCAGAGGGTAAATGTTAAGGTAGCCTACAATAACTGGGCAGAGGGTGGGGGGAATGTGACAGAGACCCTGTGAAAGCAAAGTTCTTGATCTGGTAGCATCATAGACAATTGCACAGATTTTCCCTGCGCTTTGTGGCACAGTAATTTTTGAGCCTGGATCCTTATCTTACCACTTGTGATCAATTCAAGATACTCACTGAAATCTTTTCTTTACACAGTATGATCTGGCCATTGCTGCCTCTCTTGCTTCACTGACAAGTTAGTGCAGTGTGGTGAGGATGGAACAGATTTGGAAGGGATGTCCTGAGTCTCTGATAGAAAGCCCTACTTATAAGTTATTAGGATAAAGATGTTTCCTAGAAATCAAAGATTGCATTGGAAGTTTTACCTGCTATGATGACAGATGCAAACAGCATGATTCCTGCTAATTTGGGATGGCTGATAACAAAGCCTGACAACTGGACTTACTGTTTTCAGTCATTCAGTGACTCTCAAACAAGCTGTTTTCCCAAGGAGGTTCACCAATGACAATAAAACCCAGCAGTTCCCACCATTTACTGGCTTGCTTTATGAAAGTCATGACCTCCCAAACTTCTGAAGCAGTCCCAGAACACTTTGCTCATACCAGCAGCCATACCAGGTTGGCAGTTTCTCCTACCTACTGCTAGGTACCCTCTGCCAAGACGGAAATACCGTACCAGGGCCTGAAAGGAATGCAAACCAGCATCAAGTGCTGCGTAAAGATGACTGAAACTTTCTTCTCTCTCCTTCCTGAGAGGAAAGGGTTGGGTTCTGGCATTTTACTCTGGCAGTGTTTTATCTCTGACTTTGTACTGAAAATACATGTCTTCATATTTCTTCATATTCAATATATTTCTTCATATTCTGGATACTGTAATCAATAACTGTAGATTTTTATTGCACTTTAAAAATATGTTACTGAGCAAACCTCTGCCTTTGATGTGGCTTGTGCCATTGTTAGCAGATTGTTAAATTCAATCCTGATTATTAAACCAATGAAAAAAATCTATGATACCACTATTCCATTCTGCACTGCAGAAGGTATCTTGTCACTGGGGGTCTAAGGTGCAACCGTGAATCTGTGACAGGCACAAACCAGGACCATACTTGCAAGAAAGAGCTGCAGCTTTCATCCAGCACGGGCCAAGAGGTTTCTCTGGCCACAAGTTTGCAAACCTCTGCCAATGCCTCTCTACTCAGAACCTGGTAGGCTGTGAATGGAAAAGGGAAACATTTTATCCAAAGCAAGTTAGCCTGGAACTCCTGTTGCCTGTTAGTTGTGAAGTGGAAGATGAACTGTGAACTTGGACTAGCGTGCAGTATCTGACATGCTGTTCTTCTACCTGACCTTTTTCCTCAGTAGTGTCTGTGTGAATGACAGCTTGCAGTTTCTCAGTGTAAGCAGCACCAAGGGACTTAAATTAAGACAGCTACGTGTTTTAGAAATCCAGGCTGTCTTAATCTTCTTAAGTATCAGATCACCTTTGTTTATGCAGAAAACATGGGCAAAGGCAAGACTGTCTACCTGAGAGAGGTGTTAGGACAGCCTTGTTGCTTTATGTTGCTCACTCTCTTATTTGCCATTTTAAATACTTTATAGTCTGTACTGCTGTTTCTTTATCTTCACAGGACTGTGAGGCGACTTTAATAGTAGAACTTTTTTAATAGCTTAGGGAAATGGAAAATACAGTATATGCATTAAATATTGTCACTCAGTCCAGCAGATATTTCTGTGGATGTTTTGGACAATTTTATTTCCTTTTATTTTGCCTTTATAGATATATTCTAGCCCTGCCGTGGTCCCTTTGCCAGTGCAGGTAATTTTGAATTTCACTGAACAATTTTCTGCCTTGTTTCTTCACATTTAAGGTAGTTTTGTGTTTGTGGGAGTCCTAGATCCCAAAATTTGCTGGTCTTTTTTCCTTCCTGTTGACTTATAGGATATGTTCATGGCAATGCACTTTTGGAGGAATTCAAATCTGCTCATAAGAGGAAATGCACCCAAAGCCATAATGAAAACATATAAAGCATTACCCAATCTAGGTGACCCTGCTCTGGCAGGGGGTTGGACTAGATGATCTTTCAAGGTCCCTTCTAACTCCTAACATTCTGGCATTCTGCGATTTGTCAAGGAAATTAAATCTGTTGTCTTGGAAGGAACTTGGAAAGAACTTAGCTGCACTTTCATCTCATAGGTTGGTACCCTAAGGGACGAAACTACAACTCTCCTTTTCCCTTCTCTATTATCTGACTTGCATTACGTTGCTCATAGAATGTTAAAACTATCTAACATAACACACTTTGAGGAGGTTAGTAACTTTGGTTACAAAGTCCTCAGTAAGCAAGAAGTCAACTTTACCACAGCATCCTTACATTCTTACACAGCGAACCAACATCATAGAAGTTGAGTCAGTATATTCATGTAGAACCACCTTGAGGCTCAAGTTTAAGGTAAAGGAAGGCCATCAGATGTATTCTCTGCCTATGTTATTTCCTTTTTGGGAAAAAAACTATTCATTTAATCCATGCGTTATTCAAGCAGCTTGCAAATATATTAATGGCTCTTGAAGATCTTTGATTGCTACTGTTACTCTTGAGCTGAAGTCAAATTTACTTGCCAATTAACATAAACTTTGGTTTTATGAACCCCCCTTATGAACAGTACAAAACAAACAGTTGGGGGATTTAAAATAATTTGCTGTCATTTGTACAGGTAACACAATCTTCTAAAAAATGTCACAGAATCTTAATTCTGATTTAAGCCGTTTAAACTGATCAGGTAAAGGTTGTTACCCCTATTTCACTGCTAAGGAAAGCCACACCAAAGAGAATGCACAACTACCGGTTCAATCTATTCAATTCCAAGCTTGTCAGACTGACACTCAGAAGCACTGAAGAGTAACACCGCTGGTTTTAGTTAATGTTAACAGTGGTGCACACATTATGCTGAGCAGTCCCACCATGTCAGAATTATTTAAATTTTGGTGAACCCTATGTTTGGGTCTCAAAGCAAGCCATTCTACCTTGTGTCGTAATCCAGGGGACTGAGTACCTGCTCTTTGAGGATCCATGCTCCATCTCTTGGTGGTACTGTACTGAGATGTCTTGAAGTGGGACCCTCAAAATGAATGAACACATTTTGGGAAAATGACAGACATTGAATGACTTACACCAGGGTTCACTGTAATTATGGTTACAATTAAGATATCAAATCAGGTAATTATCCCTCCTTATGTTGTGATTACCATAATTCCTATCCCCATGTGAAGCCAAATGGAATGTCTGCCAGCAAAGCCTTCATAGGTACCTATTTTGTGTCTGAGACTGATAGCATGTTTTTGAAGCATGTCAGAAATCTATTGTCTGATTTACTCACTCTGTATGATCTAGATAATGACAGCAATATCCTTCAGGTTAAGTACGTCAAAACAAATAACAATGCTGACCAAACCCAGAATTCCATACTTAGAATCAAATAAAATGAAACCAAAGATCCCACATAAGAAAAAAACTGTCAGCTGTTGATGTATTTTGCTTTGCAGCCATTATGCCAATCCCTTCTGGGAGACCAAGTAGGAAATGGTCTGTCAAATGCTAGTACCAGAAAAGAGCCCTGTGCAGCGATTTATAAGAGTTACTGATAAAATGCTGGAGAGGAGAAAGAATATTCTTTCCTCTATGTGACCTGCTTTATACTTTTCTGTATTTTTCTTGTGAGGCAACCCCTTCTCCCCAGACTATGGTAGACACAGCACAATATTTGAAAGGTGTATGTATTTCAGACTGGGACTGGCTTCTGTCCAACGCGTTCAGAGCAGAAGCAGGACGAGGTTGGGGCAGTCTGCACCCACTGGGGTAGACAGATATGTTCTGAGTGATGTTTGTGTTACATAAGGATAAAAGTCTTGGCAAATATTCTTGCATGCATCTTCCACTGCATAAATAATTTTGGCAGTTTTGTTGAATAAATCAGGATTGAGTTCATATATACAGTCACTGAACACTTTTCAAATGTTGTCATATAAATCTCTTGATTTCACAACCAGTTTATGATGCTCTCTTATGAAGCCATTTGGCCCTACTGAAAGCTTTCCTCAGTGACTCTAGACATAATGTATCTCTTCAGTGTTAGAGAACAGTTATAAGGCTTACCAGCAACACTGATGGCAGTTTGCAAATGAAGTACCCTTTACACCATCATGCTATTACAAGGGATAAGGGTGTATCTTTTCTTCAAACCAGGGAAAAATTGCAGGAATTTGTTGAAATGGATCTGTACAAAGGAAATCTGCATATGGTATCTCACATCAGTTGTTTTCCTGCCTGTGTTTGTTGGTCGCAACTGTCACTTAAAAGTCTTTTATAGATGAAAAACTGGAGGCAGATGAACCTTGGCTAAAACATGTCTGCTGTAGTGTCATCTCATAGGGCCTCAGGTTTTCCCAAACCTCTGCTGCATGTGGCACTTTTTCTCTTCTCTGCTTGGCTATGAATCAATTTTATAAAGTTCAGCTTAAGCAACCAAATCACTTTTGAGAATGAAAGAAAATAAATTTTCCATTATTAAAGAAAAAGTCTGCAGTATTTTAGAACAGCTGTACTGCTGAGGTGGGTGTGGGTAGAATGTTCAAGTCTGGTGGGAAAGTTGCCAGAAAGGGCTTTGTGCATTTGAATGTGCTTAGAAAATAATAGCTCTGATTTATTTAAAAAATTTTTTGTTGTTCTTGTTTGGGGGTGGGGAGTGGGGGGTGGTGGCTGAAGAAGAATGTTCTCAATTGATTGTTTTCCTCATAAGGAAAATGACATGATTCAGGTCTGTGAACAGTGCAAAGCTAACCTGTCTTTGAGGGAAAAACAGAGGCTGTTCTCTTTCTGGACTCAAGAAGGCTTCAGGAGGAGCCTAACTCATAAAGAGAGCTCCATAGAAAATCTCCTTCACCCCATTTTTGCACATGGGATTACACACAGTCCAAGAGCCTGGTTGCTGCCCTCTCTATAGTAGAGTAAGCTTCCATGAAAAGAAGTGGGAAACTGCTGTTGTAGTCTTCTTATTTGGAAAGAAAAATGGTTTTTACCCGTTGGCTGAGCCGTAAGAGAGATGGTTCTTCTTACTGCCTTGTCATCCTCATCCTACAGAACGCGCAGCAATATAGAATCAAAGATTATTACTCCTTCCAAGATTCTTTTTAGGATTTTGTGACAATCCAGAACGACTACGACGTGTTATGCCATTAAATTTTCCTCTGCACCTCTGTGGCACATTGTATCAGCTACTGAACCTTTAATACGTCTTCATGTAACATTTACCTCTCCTCTGTTGGTCTTTTCTTCTGTCACCTATCGAGAGTGACACTAAAACTTCCAGAGGAACATATATGGTGATCTCCTCTGCGCTTTCTGGTAACTTGGGATAGCAAGGACACTCCAAAGTGAAGGGGGATGGAGAGGTGGATGCTTAATACAAGAGGTTTTCCTACTACATTTCACGCAACTTTGAGTTGTGATGCATAAACCAGTACATTACTGTGTTTCTGGGTCCTTCTAGGGTAATTTTTTTTGAAGGCAAACACTTATGTTTCAAAGATTGATTCTCTTGGACCCCAGAACTTCTGTATGAAAGTAATTTAATATCAGAGTCACAGGGCTTGCTCACACTAGGGAATTGACTGGTGTTGCTACAACAGAACAGCTTTACTTCAGTGTAACTCCCCCATGTGGACGTTGTGCTCCGGAATAAAACTGATTTAATTTTGAAATAATTACTCTTACTAATTGTTCCAGAATAGACTGTCCACCGGAGGGAGTTATGCTGAAATAGCTGTAACAGAATAGCTACAGCTCAGCTGTTTAAATTCACTGGGTAGGAGTGACTTGTGCAAGGGTGGCACAAGATTTACAAGTGTAAAAATGCAGTAGTTAGCTCTGCTCTCGTTGACAAGCTGGGTTGCTAGTGTTAACTGTTTTTCCTGTTACAAAGATTTGTAGTTGCCACTGTGCTCTGGGAAACTAGAGCAATGTGATAGTTTTCTCCAAGGAACTCAATAAATTTAAAATAAAATAAAACTTTGTCTCCTCCCCCCTTAACCCCATTTCTTTAAACTTTCTAAATCAAATTTACTTTTGCAAATATAATTTTTGATGTAAAATAAGCTTTTTTTTCTTACTCTGTTCCCTGATCTGGTGGTATTTGTCAGTTCACAGACCCATCCTGCCTCTCGTTACCTCTGAGTTAAAGAATACCTTCTTGAAAGATCTGTTCACCTTGGTTACCATATGTTCAGCCTTTACCACTGAATGGGTGGCAGGATGTCCAGATTTTGGTTGTCTTTCCTGCTCCCGTGTGTGCAAAGAGCTGTTTTCTGACAGCGCATTCTCTCTATTTCCTAAAATACATTTCAGTCATTGCTGACAGCTGCCTGAATTTCAAATTTCTGGGAAAAGCCCCAGAGGTGCTATATAAAAGTAAAATTGTAACTTCTCTCCTAAAACCCACAGTTGCAAAATATGTTTTGTGACTCTACAGAAATTGTAAGGGATTGAGGTTTTCTGTGAAGAGTGGAGTTGTGTGCTTTAGTCCTAGCTCTGCTAAAGGATCACTATGTGGCCTTAGTGGAATATCTTATGTATCACCATTTGCTCTCTCTATGCATATAGACGTGCTATAAGGTGTGTCTTATCGAAACTATAAGGTACCAGGTGCTGTGCCACAAGGAATAAACATGACTTCTTATTGCTAAGTTTGCAAGCTCTTGAATCAATGGGAGTAAAGGTGCTGATAACCTCTCTATGGCATGTTGTAGGCAGTAATGAGCTTACTCTTCCAGTTCTTTGAGCCAGTTCAAAGTTAGGTGGTTGCACTGCCACAGAGATGAGTCTGAGTTAATATGCCTTATTTTCTAAGATGTAGCACCGTCCTGACATAGCCACCCATGGTGCACAGGAACCTGGCTCACCTCTGGGAGTGCTGGCACAGAAGGCTTGCTGCCAGTCAGAATACACAGTGTGGACATTAAATACAAAGGTTCCTGGATGAAGAATGCAAGGGATTTGAAACAGTCACCCCCACTGAACCTTTTAATTGGATTTCTGACTTGCAGAAGAATACACTTAGCCAGTGTACTGGGAAGGAAGAATTGGGTGGAGAAGAGGTCTGAAAGTGGAGGAAAAGTTTAACTACAGTTAAAATCAAAGCTAACCCAGTAAAATGAGGTCAGGTGGCTCACTGTTCTGAATATAGAAACATGGATGTTTCAAAATTGTGATGACTGCTAGTATAGGAAAGAACCTGCACTTAATCTAGTGAGACAGTCTGTAGTGAAAAGGACAGAACATGCCAAGGTTGAGTGAAGTTCTCATGGAATCACAGAAAAACAGCTTTCCCTTCCATCAGGAAATAGCCTGTCCCTCCCCATGCTATTTCCAGTGAAGAGAAGCACCAGTGGAATCCTCTCCACGCTGCAACAGTCCTTTACACATTGAAATATTGCTGTTCCTCTTCCCTTTGGTTTTCTCTTCGCTGGGGAAACAGTTTCAGCTTACTTGGTTTTTTCTCATGGGTTTTGCTGTGTAGGTCTCCACCTGCTCTTGTTGCTCACTTCCAGACTGTTTCTAGCAAGTTCCTGTCCCATTCATGCACTGCACTTGAGGCTTTTTCTGTACCTCACCTGGAGGCTGAAGGGCTACTTCATGGATTCTAAGTACTTTATATATGCTGGTACGATTTTTATTTGCACTACTTTTAATGTGAGGAAAATAAGCCAAACATTAATTCAAATTCAGACTAGGACTCAAAATGAAAGGGGAAAACGGGCTAGACCAGGGCTTCTACCAAGCCTAACACAAGCTGGGAATAAGGAGTGATTTCCTGCCACAGAAGCAGTGTAAGAGGAGAACCAGGAAAATGACAAGGACCAGAAAAGTAAAAGTGAGATTCTCTCAGCTAAAGGCAACAGAAAGATCAAGCAGCTTTAGAATTAAAAGGTTTTGCCTTGCTGTCAGAGCTACCATGTTTCATCTAACATGAGACCCATATGCATCATACAACTGTTAATTCAGACAGAGTGTTTTTAATCTGGATGAGGAGGTTGTCCTGGTTTTGGCTGGGATAGAATTAATTTTCTTCCTAGCAGCTGGTATAGTGCTGTGGTTTGGATTTAGGATGAGAATCACGTTGGTGACACACTGATGTTTTAGTTGTTGCCAGGCAGTCAAGGACTTTGCAGCTTCTCATGCTGCCCTGCCATCAAGTAGGTGGGGGCTGCAGAAGAAGCTGGGGGGGGACACTCAACCAGGACAGCTGACCAAAACTAGCCAAAGGGATATTCTGTACCATATGACATCTTGCATAGAATAGAAACTGGGTGGACTTGACGGGAGGCACTGTGGCTTGGGAACTAGCTGGGCATCAGTCAGCAGGCAGGAAGCAATTGTGCTGTGCATCGCTTATGTATTCTTTTGCCATCATCATCATCACTATTATTCCCTTCCTCTTCTGTGCTATTAGACTCTTTTTATCTCAGTGCACAAGTTTTACTTTTTTCCAATTCTTTCCCCCATCCTGCTGGGTGGGGAGTGAGCAAACAGCCGTGTGGTTGTTTTAGCTGCCTGCCAGGTTAAACCACAGCAGAGGTAATAAAGGCATGCAGGGCCCATCTGTACCTAGAGAGTGACTGTACCATGACTGCTTGTGTTCAGATCAGGCTAATGGGAGGCAATCTCTCTAAAGTATCACTCCTTAACTCTGCAGTGACTAATAAACTTGTTCTGTCTGGATCGGTGGTGACAGAAGCAGAAAGTAGACTGAGGATTAAAGAGAGAACTGAAGAAGATCAAGGAAACCAAGTGGTTTAAAGGACTTTTCGGTTATGGAAGGTGTATTCACTTTGTCATCACTTACACATCTGCATCTTGGCTGAAAAGGGGCCCCTGCATTTTTTGTGCTGCAACTTCAGCAAAGCCCTTCAAATGTTATGCTGCTGGGTCACCGTGGGTACTTTTGTCCAGCATACTCTTTCCAAGGGTTTTTACTGTGGCAGCATATTTCAGTGTTTTCCTTCAAAACAGTGTCTCAGCAAATACGAAAAAAAAAAAAAGTATTAAAATACAAAAACTATAGAAGAAGCTCAGGTAGAGCAGAGAAATCTCTTAATATGGCCACAAAATGCTGATTTGTAACAACTGAGGCTTTGAGCACTGAAAACTTTTAATGCCCTTACTTCTAATCTAGTGCAATGCCTCTGTGGGAAGTGAACTCTGAAATCTGCACTTAATTCTGATAAGTTGAAACGAGGCATTGAAGGGATTTTTGTAAAGAAGGATGTCAGACAGATCAGTTTTTTGTCCTGGTTATTGAGTTACTGAATTCTGAAATCAGTAGTCTACGTGTCCAGTGATACAATACTTTTCAGGCACTGGATAATTACCTCTGCAGAAAGAGCAGAACTGAACATTATCCCTGTGCTCCCGTGTGTCCTCATTTCTCAGCAGATTTGTAGAAGACTAAAGCTGTTACCAGGAGTACAGTGAAGCCCACTAAAATGGGTCACCCACGGCACTGCTGGCTGCCCTGTTTCCAACACGTGGCATTATGGCAGTGTGAAAAATTCCTTAAGGAATATTTACTTGGGATTGATTAGTTGGTACCTGTAACTGTTAATATGCATTGAAGATTTTTCTTCATTAAACTAAGAGACAGGATGTTCATTAAAAGGAAGAATGTTTATTCTGTATCAAAAGGAATTGTAAATCAAATCAACTGCTTGCCTGCTAGACTCCTACAGCTACTGTGCTGGAAGTGAGGGGATTCAGTGGGAAGAACTTTAGAACAGCTCAGAGACTATTTTGACTCAGGTGGTCAGAACAGTCTCTGAGGTCCCGTCCTGATGCGCTGCACTGCAGTTGTTTCTGTAGCAGCAGCTCAGGTTAAAAGTTGTCTGGATATTAAGATGAGGACACTGGGCACACCATTCGCCTGTGTCTCTCTGGACACAGATCCTGGCTGACATACAGACAGCCCCTGGGTTCCCTCCCCCAACTCCCCATGCAATTCAAAAAGCAGTCAGTCCTGTGCTTCCTCAGGCCTCTCCCCCCTCTGCTTGCTATCTTCTCTAAAAATCCCAGTCCAACACGATAACCCGGGACATCTGATTTGGCAGTTAAAAACCAGCTTGCAACTGTGCCCAATTAAAAGCTCCAATGTGAAGCTGTCCTCAGAGGGCTGCAAGATCTGTTCAAGGGGGTAAAGATTGGTTTTTCTATCCTCTTAGCCTGGCATGTGAAGCTGTTTCTTAAAGAATTTAAACTATGTAATTGAGGCTCTTTGTTTTGTTTTGTATTTTTCTTGAAACAGGACTAATATGGAAATTTAAAGATCTAAGTGGTCCCTTCTGAAAGTTCCTAACATTGCTATCAGTATCATTCCTTTTTATAAACAGAACTGTTACAGTTCTAAGAAATAAAGTATTCAAAGAATGCACTCATAAAAGATTACGCATACAATGGAATTTTTTAGCCTCAATGGGAACAGAAGGCTTTGTGAGAAGTGTTTGTGTGCAATGAACATAATGTTTAAATCAATTTTTAAGCTGTTGCTAATGAAACGCCACCCTTTGAATAAGGGGCGGCAAGGCACACATCTTACAGATGCACAGCTGATCAGTTCCTGCCCAGCATATCATGGCCCTAGGGGCTTAGAGTGCCAAACAACTGTTCAAAAGGAGCCATGCTAGAAGGGGAGAGAGAGAGGAGCAGGACAACAGCCTGGAATGCAGCTTTTGATGCAGGAGTGATGAGGTTTATTCCCTTAGCTTGTGTTTTCTGTAGTTTTCATCATATGATTTGGCAGTTCTGCAGAGCTGATGTTAAATACATCACACAGGAGTGTGACAGGGGCACTTCTGAGACTTGGATGAGTGACAGACCTCACAGAAAAGCAGTTACATAACAGTTCCTACCTGTTCCACTTTTGCAGTCCAGCTTTTCTTTCTGTTGTGGTCTCCAGTCTGTTTCTGCAGCCATGTAACTGACCTGACTGCACTTGCAGTGGTTTCCTTTAGAGGGGCACGGCTGGTGACACTGCCCCTACTCAGGTTTTTCAGTGACTGGGGAGGTTGAGGGCATCCTTCAGCTGCATCCTCCCTTCACACACTTCACTTGCTACTAGATGTCCTCCAGGCAGATATCCTTCACGACTCAACCCCAGCATTGCTCAACAATACACAAGTATGGTTTAGGATGAGCTGGTTGTTCTGAAGGGTTCGCTGAATGGTTCAGATGGGTATGTATGAGTTGCTTCCAAAAAGCTGTGAAAGTTTGTTTCTTGAGTCTGCTAAAAGGTTTGTTGCCAAACAACATGGGTTCTTGGTCTTGACTGGATACAAAACCTTGCCACCACAAATGTTCTCTTGTGCACACACTTCTTCCTAAGAACTGCCATGAATTACAAGCAAAATGAGACACACACAGAAAAGCCACCGAGTAAATTTAGTAGTTCTTTATTTGGTGTTTAGATCAACTATTGTACAGTAGTTGCCCAGAACTATACAGAGCAGAGTATCTCCAGTATGAATTTATCTCTGGAATTTCCACTGGTTAGCTGAGTTTGTTACATACTCATGTCAGCAAGGATAACCTGCTGGAAAATGAGCTGCTGGGAAACACTGAAGCTTGCTAGACCTTTCTTTGGGGTTGGGTTGGGGTTTTTTTGGTGGTGGTGGATGTGCTGCATCTGGTGAGCACATTCAAACTGGGGAGACAGAAAGAAAAAAAAAAGAAAAAAGAAAAAGGACAAAAAAAGCCTGGAGAGCAAGTGAGAAGTTCCTGGAATGTTACAACCTGCTGTGTCACTGGGAATGGCAAGGCTGGCAGGCAGAAGGCTCCTCTCTTCAAAGCTGACACTACTCTGGGAAAACTTGATACTTACTAGGTAGTGAATTGACTGGAGCCCTAACTTAAAAGTAAGCATACAGTTGTTAACAAATACAAGTATCCTACTCTTACACCATTTCTCTTCCTTTTAATTCTTATACCCCATGCTTTTTAAGACATGCTTTCTGAATTGTATTCTTTGAAATCTGATGGTCCAGATGGCCTAGTGTTTTACAGACCTAAGGGCAACTGGATATTCTAAAACTACTTCAGTTGTTTTCATTTTAAAGTGATGGTCCCACTTAGACAGTATTGTCTGTCTAATTACAGTTTACAGATAGCACTCATGGTGAACCAAAGATTACCTTGTATGCATTACAAAGAGAGAAATTATTTAATTCTTCTACCAGCATGAAAACTAGAGTTGTTCTGAATCCTCGGAGAAAGCAAAACATGGTTCCCATGCTGCCCCATCCACCATGTTTCCCAAGAATGCCGTCTTCTGGCACATACAGCTCCTTTAGCCAGAAAATGTATGAGTTGTCTGAAACAAGAGGATACGTTGTCGTTAGAAAGAGCAGCAGTGCCTGAACTGTGAGAACAGAAAACCTCTACCCACTCCCTTCACACATGGACTCATGCCATTACGTGGATTGCATAAGCAAAGCATGTCTTTTTATAGTCTTCCTTTTCCTCTCCCTTAGTACTGTGCTTAGTGCTTTTTAAAATGGGGTAAAAACCCTAAAACTTAAGGAAGTCCTTGAGGGAGTCTAGTCTGTATTGACTTTTTCTAACCTTTCCTTACCCACCCCTCAAAGGCCTGACCAGGGTGAGAATTAGCCTCAAGATTTACTAATTTCTGGCTGGATTAATGGTTTGGGGCCTGATTCCCAGAGCCACTAAGTTGAAAGGCTTTCTTTAATTTATCCTGATAAATTAATTCATTAAAGCAGCTTACCTCTCCTGACAGGTTAGGTATTCTTAATACAACTGTATAGCATGGTAAGCAATATTTTTTGCTTCATGACAGACAAAAGTAATGTTAAAAAGATTAAAACTTTTATTCATTCCAGTCAAAGTTGAACATAGGGAAGAGAGAGATAAAAAAAGGAGTATTCCATGCAAACATACCAGCAGGTTTCTGTAAAATTAGAACTTGGGGACCTATCCTCTTGTTAGGAGTGCAAACTGAATGCATCCAAGAGGTCTACAGAGTTCCTGGGATGTAAACTAGTGTCGTCACTGCTTGTGCCCCCTCTACACAAGCACTGGTGGCTGTTTCAGTGACCAAAAGAAAAAAGGTCTGGTTTTTAAACGAAACCCCCCTTTTTTTTTCTTATTCTTCATGTGTTAAAAACCACAAGTGAGTTGCGATGTTTTTGGGGTGTATCTGCACAGCGATGGCAGCTCCGCCCAAACTCCAGGACACAGAGGCCGGTGACAGCTCAGCCCGGCAGCCATTTTGGTGCACGGCTGTGGTCTGGTAGCTGACACGAGCCACGTCCAGCGCTGCGCACAGCCAGGCATCTGGAAAGGCCGGCGGAGGAAACCTGCACTTGTCTGCACCTGAGTGTGTAAACATCCCCTCTGATGCTGTAATAGCCGCTCAATTTTCCGGTTCCACTGGAGCATGGCAGCTCATCGTGAAAAGCTCGCAGCGGCTTTTGGGGGAAGCAAAGCACACTGACTCGATTTTCACTGAGCGTTAACTGCAGGCAGGCTCGTCGCCGGCTTATTAACAGCATTTGGCCGGGAGCGGGGGCACGGTGCCGGGGAGCGAAGCGTTGCCTCTGCGTGGAAACCTTTGGTTTCTGTAGATGCCGCGGTACATACAGCACCTGCCTCGCCGCAACCAAGGAACATTTGCGGGCCTGAGGAGGCGCAGAGGAAGGCCTGGCGGGGCTGGGAATCGCCGTCGGGCCAGCGGCTCACGAATCCCCGGTGCTCTCCGCAGATGCTGGGTCCCCAGCGGGGTTCAGGCCGCCGCTCTCTCCCCCGGGGCTCTCATGCCTGTCCGGGAGAATTGCTCGGGTTTGGGAGGGAGGGACGGAGCGAGGGAGAGCCCGGGGCCATGTAAGCGGGGCAGGGTTAATTCGTTGTTTTACAGATACTTGGTCACACGGGGAGAGCGGCCGGTCGGACACGTGGGGAGGCGCTTACGTAAACGGCCCCGCGTGCTACCGAGGCGGGCCCGCCCGGACCTGCGCGGGGGAAAGGCGAAGGGTGGAAGCGCCTCCTCACGCAAAGGGCGGAAACGGGGCCAAAGAATGCGGGGCGGCGTTCTGAAAGCCCCGCCGGCCGGTGCCGGTGCGGGGTGGCGGGGGGGGGGAGGTGGCACAGACACACGGCGGCGGACGGGGACGTGCCGGAGGCGGCGCTGGTCTCCCGGCTCCGCCGCGGCGCGTGACGCCACCGGCGCCCGGCCCGGGACACCCCGCGCGCGCCGCGCCAGGTGCGGCCCCCGCGGCCGTCCCGCGCACGTGCGGCCGCCGTGTCGCACGTGCGGCCTCCCGCGGCGCCCCGCGCTCACGCCCAAGGCGGCAGCGCCGCCCCGCCAGGTGGCGCCCTCCCCCCTCCGGCAGGCGGCGCGGGGCTGGGGGGAGCCGGGCGGCGGCGGGGTCTCGGGTGCCGCCGGAGCCGCGGCGGCGGGGCGGTCTCGCCTCGCAGCGCGTTTGTGTGCCGGGCGCCGGCACCAGCCCTGTCAGGAGCGCCCGCGACGGGACGGGGAGGGGGTGTACGCGCTGGGGCGGAGGCGGGCGGTGGGAGCAGCCGTGGGCGCTGCCACCCTGCGCCGCCTTGGCCCGGCCGGCGAGTCCGGCCCTGGGACGGGACAGGCCAAGGAGGGTTATGTGCCCCGGGGCAAACTGCTCCGCGTCCTGACAAGTTCGTAGCGTGGGGGAGGCGGAGAAAGTCACCCACGTAGGTGTTCGCCACGGCCAGGTCCTGTCCCATCGCCTACCACCCTCCAGTCCAGGTGCGGTGGGGCGGCCGGTCTCGGCCCAGCTGCGCCGCGGGAGCTGCAGGAGTGGCGTTTGCAGCCCAGCGCGGTGCGGCCTGACGTTCAGCAGGAGATGCGGGCGTCTCCACAAAGCTTCGCCCTGGGGCAGCTTTGAGGATGGGGGAACAGTGACTTTATATGAGTCTCTCTTACGAGGGTGGGGGAGGGACAGGTTTAGGTCCTGGTTTTTGTCTAAATGAAGTCTCTGCTCAGAATCAGAGCAGGAGCGCAGAACTGAAGCTGAATTAAAAAAAAATCCATAAAATTTCAAGCCTGATCCAGGTTTAGGTAAAGGCATTTTGTTTACCTGTGTTTTTATGAAACATTATTTGGCTTCAATTATATTTGAAGCGAATTTTATTTTGTCGGTCTAGAGGGCCTGTCATGAAAGGGAATCATCCTTCTGCCGGCTGTCATGGCAGCTGATTGCATCTCTTCCTGATGGTGAGCAGGCTCTGGGTTATTACCAGGCTGCTAGAGTTACAGATTTTCTACACCTGTATTATTATTTGCTACTTATCATAAAAGCTGAAGTAAACAGTTTGATTGTTTGACAGTTGTTTGCATGCAGATGGAATACACCTTTCTTAATTTTAAACTAATACTGTGATAGCTGTGTAAAATACATAGCTTCACTTTACTGTTCATG
Source organism: Gallinula chloropus (assembly GCF_964237585.1). NCBI lineage: Eukaryota > Metazoa > Chordata > Aves > Gruiformes > Rallidae > Gallinula > Gallinula chloropus. The sequence goes on from NC_140085.1 coordinate 92,326,065, forward strand.
CATAAGGCCCCAAGAGGCAGAAGCGTTGCTGATGTTGCAGGCTCTTGTCTCAGTTTGCACTAATTTTACAATGACTGGTAAGCACTCTGTTGTATTTTTCAGAAATATGTGAATTTACCAGAACTGTCTGAAGTATTACAGTGGCAAAACAACTGTTTTGCAGACTTTTGATGATTTTGAACTTGACAAACACAGATACAAATGCGTAATGCAACACCTAATACAGGCTGTCTCTACTTTCGATGATTCATTGGGTATGTTTTCACAAAGTGCTTTTCATTGCTGGGATTATCTCTCCTGTAACCATTCTTAGGTAGGAAGCTTGTTAGTACTTTGCCCTGATAGTACACATTCTTGTTCATCTATTTCTAGACTAGAGGCTTGAACAAATTCCCAGGGACCCGTCAGAAGGACTCCCCACAGGACAGCAAGGAAGCTGCTTCTCTGTGCCTTGGAGTGGGCTTAGCTGTGAAACGGGAATCGTTGTATTTATCTGTGAGAGGTCAAGACTTGGAGGTGAAAAATGTGACTGTAAATTCAAACCTTTAGGAGCAGATGAATTGCTGTCTAGAGAAGTCGAATGAAAACCCCACCCTTTTGTGGTGACTGATGCTGTTTCTCTGAAGCTTTTTGGAATAGAACCGAAGTATTTCACATGTACAGAAATCTACACAAAGGCTGTCCAAGCTTGTAAAGCATCAGATGGGCCAAGCTCACTAAATACGTGCAAGATTCCAAAAGCACTTTGGAAAAATCTTATTTTCCTTCTATTGGCAACGCTGAAATTTTCGTATGCCTGCATAAAAATGTTTATCGTGCGTTAAATTATTACTGTATGGCATTTATACAAATTGCTTCCTTCCTCCCACTGCTCCAAAAAGAAAATAATATTATCTATATGCACTGTCTTTACCACTGAAGCATTGAGCTCACCGACTGTGAACATCCTCTAGTCAAAGCACAGTGTGTGAGCATAGGCGATCGTGATCGCCTCATTTGGCTAGTGGCGATTTCTATAGCGGCAGATTAAATAGATTCTTGTTGTTTCCACAGGATTTTTGTAATGGGAACAGGGTGCTGCTGATGGTTTTCGGTTAAAAATAACAATTATTTTTGTGACTTACCAAGCTGCTTCTTTCAGACACTCATAACTTTCCCAGCTTTCAGGCAGAATTATTACGTCCTTGCATATAGGCAAGTGAAAAATTTGTCAGGAAACTTTCAACAGAACATATCCACCCTTTTTAAGTCACGCTGGTGCCAAGTATCAGAAACCGCAGCTACAATGAAGAATGCTCCTACTGCTCCTACCAAAACATAAATGTGCACGTGCCTATCTGAACAGTAATTTAGCTGCATATGCTATAACTTGTCTTTCTTTCTCTTTTTTTGTGGCTCTTGCTGAGTCCCAGAACCTTGAAGAAAAGGTTTTAAAATTATGACCCCCTCGCCCAGAATTTTCAGTACCTTGTTATTTGCAAGTGGTGTCAAGGACACAGGAATGTCATGCTTTAGCAGCGTCTCTGTACTTAGTTTACCTGGGTATGGTTGGCAGATTGCAAAAGGGAAGGAACAAATACAGCTCTTTTAAAATGTATTCCCTGTCTCTGATGTGTTTTGATGTTGGTCTTCGTTCTGCAACATTTAGCTCTGATTTTCAGAGTGCAGAGAAGTGCTTTTGTGTGATTTAAACGTCACAGGTTCTTCAAAACTGAAGGCATTTCCACAAACTCTTTAGGAAAACTTTGTGTTTTGCTGATGATGATTTGCTCAGTCAGAAGAACAAGTATTAGAACAAGGGCTCCCAAGTTCTGTTTCCTGCTTGGTTATCATCTGGCCATACAGATACTTCCACAACTCAGATAAATAGGCATCCCTTTGGGCTGGTCATTACAACCATTTCACAGGCGGGAGAGAACTGAAGTTCAGGAAGGGATACAGGTTCACAGAGTGAGGGAGGAATCGGCATCTGAAACAGGAAGAGGCTTCACCATACACAGAGTTTTAAACCCCTTCTGTCAGCTGTTTCCTTATGTCCAGGTAAATGGCTTTGCCAGTCTGCTTTCTTACCTGGAAACGGAAAGTGGTAAAAAAAAAAAAAGTGATTAGAAGACAATAACCCTCAGTTGTTTAATAGCAAATTCTTCCTTTGCTTATTAGCCCTTTTATTTGTTGACTATGTGAAGATAACAAGGGAAGATGCTGGTAAATTGTAAGTTAATGCATTGTATAACACAGAGCTCAAGTGCAGTAAATTTCAGCACAGTCCATGTATTTTTCATATGTGGCTCTGTCCTCAAGTTTCAAAGGAATACACATGCAAGCCAAATTTGAAGAAATTTTTTTTGGAGCTTTCACACTGAGAAACTTATTCAACCTTTCCAGCAGCTTAGAAAGCTATGCTTTTGAAAGTTTTTATGTAGGTTCCACTTGTACTGACATTATTAAAGTTGTTAATCATTGCTTTTCCTTCTGGTCTGAATTAGAACACTGTCCTCTCAGACCCTGCCGATTAGACCTGCTGAGCCAGAAGGTGACTCTCTTATTCACTTACCCTATTTATTTTCCCTCTGCTGTCTCTCTAGTGTCTCAAAAATTAGGTACATATTTTTTATTTTAAGTATGCTGTCCCCACAACTTCACCTACTTTGTCCACAGGCTGCAAAAAGATGAAGAGGGAACAGTGTAGTGAGAAACTTGGTTTTGGTTTGTCCGCCTGCTTCTCATGAATTTAGCTGCGTGTTGAATGTGTCCCTGCCAGGTTGGTAGCTCCATGAAAGATTCGGTATCATACGTATCCTAGGAGAGCTGTCATAGCCTGTCCCTGCTTCGTTTTCGTTGTGCTGCATGTGTAATTTCATAAATAAACATTTATTCACAGAATGTAAATTTGGCTGAATCATGCTGCATATGTGAATCATTTGTTCTTGAGCTGGGTACCGTTCAGTAACTTAAATATTATATAACCACTTCAAAACTTGTCCATTTGAAGGAAAAAAGAAAACACAATTTTCTTCTGGCCTCTTCCCTTCATTTCCGTAGAAACCTTTTCAATTGTGATTCTGCTTTGAAACACAGAAAACATTAGCTCTGTTTTATTCAGCAGAGCTTTAGCTTGTGTTTATCAAAGGAGTAGTGGAAGAAAATAACCTTTAACTGCCTTTTGCTCCTGTTATCCTTTAGAGCTGACACCGCTCTAAAAGAAGGACTCCAGTTACCTTGTGTCATGAGCAGCACCACAGCTTTTTGCTACATTTTCAGCATTTACAATACAGGAGCAAACCCACTGCTAGAGGCTTCACAAGTGTCACTGAGAGGCACTAGGAACATGGGTTTGTGTGCCCAGCCTCGCTGGTGTGGTCAGCAATATAGGAGAAAGTGAATATTTCACACAATTTACAGTAAGCCCTGGGCTCTGTTTTGCAAAACTAACTGCAGGGACTGCTGTTTGCAAATGTACACATCTGTAGCTGTACATCTGCACCCATTTGTTGTAGGACTGTAGCAATCAGACAAAAAAAAGCTGCAGTCCTAGGTTGTGGAGGGCCTTGTCTGATCTAAGACGGGAGAAGTTGGTAGTTAAGTAGCACGAGCATGATTCAGTCATGCTGCCGACCTCTGGAGGTAGTTGGTAGGGTAACAGGAAGAGCGATTTAAGTATCGGGGTGTCTAAATACACGTTTCCCCATTGGTTTTTCTTACTTCTTGGAAGTAGTTTTACCATGTAACAGAAGGCTTGTTGAGGAAGGATCAGCTTTCCTGAGCTTCTGATATAGTTTGCTGGTGGTTTCCCCTTAAAGAGTTAGAACAACTTGGTAAGCTCAAGGGGATGGGGCATTGCCTGTCCCTTCTTTGTGAGTGCCCACCCCTCCTAGGAACCCCCAAGGCCTCATGCCTTCATCTTGTTCTGAGTGTTCGCACAGAACAGCAAGCTGTCAGTCAGCTCGGATCACCCAGCAGGCTCTCACAGGATTCTGGTAACTGTTGTTCTTCTCTTGGACTAGCAAATTTGTAGCTGAGCGTGAATAAAGAGGCCAGTCTGTTTAAGCTGAGCTGCTGTTTTAATTCTAACTACAGGGGCAAAGTGTAACATTAGAGAAACGGGATATTAAAATTATACCAGGTTTGTACATAGTTTCCCTTTCTGAGGGCCTGAATTTCCTCTTCCCAGGGTTCCTAATAGGTCAACCTTTCTCTAATTTCTCGTGCAGGAGTCTGATTTCTCAGTCTCAAGACCGTCACTCTCACTTTCTCTCCAGTGTACTTGAAAAATTTTTGAATCCCTGAATTCCTGCTCTCCTGCTTTCCCCTATCTGTTGGGGGAAAAAAAACCCCAAACCACAACAAAACAAAGCCAAGCAAACAAAAACTCAACAAAACCCCTCCAGTTTTGCTATTACAGGTTCTGCTATAGGAAAAAGACAAAAGACTCTTATGTCTCAGGTGTATGGTGAATATTGTTAATCTAACCCCACATTCATTTTCCAGCCTGTCTCTCCTGCAGTTATATTCGTTCATTATCTGTATGCAGTGAGCAACACAGTAAGTCTGTGTGTAGGATATGGGAATTATCATGGGCAGCTCCAGAGTTATTTACAGAGGAGAGGCATGTTCTTTGCTTTGAGTCAAAAAAAGTGAAATGAGGTATTATTGGCATTCACCCTCAAAACCAAATCAAAGCAGGGAAGGCATAAATTCTTACGTAAAACATTTTTCATGCTGAGCATGGGATTTAAAAGATCTGGGTGATTAAAGATCAAGCCTGTTTGAGACTTAAAGGGATTTTGTGCATTTAAGTCCTGTCTGGACACTTTGGGCTATCCTGTTGTATTGATTGTTTTTGTTCCTAGTGGTAGAAAACTGGATTGCAATGGCTTCTGTGAGCGAAACTGTGTGTCTGCTACAGTACTGTTGGGCTCAGAAAAGCACAGTAGGCCAGATGGATGTCTAATGTGGCTAGGCTCAACAATCCTGAAAAGAGGATGTGGTTTGATCTAAAGTGAGAGATATTAGCTTAATATTCCATCTGCAAAAGAGTTCCACTGTTCTGTTTACATTAATTCTCTGAGCCTTCCTCAGCCTGAATGTTTGGTACAGTTCTTTGGGTAGTTCACCCTCTCCCTTCACAGGATATTTCTCTGCAAAGCCTTGTCTCCAAGAGCCCCCTCTTTTCCCTCTCAGTTTACCTTTGCAGACCTTGGCACTTGGCTAACTATTCTTCCTGGCCCAAAGGTCCTGGATGTGGCCCCAGCAGGGCCATTCAACACTGCTGTTGAGTCAGGCAACGGGCTGAATACAAAACATGTGCTGCTCCTGCTCCTTGTTACACAAGCTATGCTTCCTGCCTCCTCAGTGCCCAGCAGAGCTTGCAGTGCAGCTTCTACTTAATGAAAACATCTGACCAAAAAAAAAATATAAATTGTCTGTTGCCAAAGTAAGACTTTGAAGACACTCTTTAAGCTGTTCGGCTCCCCCAGAATCCAGCTTATTTAATCCTCTGCTGCTTCAGTAATACACCTTCTGTTTCTGGAGCCTGGTCCAGTTTTTTGACCTTAGGAAGCAGGGGTAGGTAAGGAAGTGGAAAATGTTTTTTTTCTTACACTAAACACTTACCTATTGTGATTTTCTAGCAATGGTGCAGTCTCTATTCCTGAACCAGTATGATAGAATATTATAATGTGACCCATGTATACTGTTGCACAAAATGGCCCTGGGAGCAGTATCTGCTTTTGAAAATACAGTCTGCTACCCAGTAGATAGGTGATGCTTTTCAAAAGCAAACATTTGAAAAAATATCTTTATGTCATTGTAAGCAAGATGATTTATATGTCTTAAAAGATAGGAAGAAACTCATCAAAGGCAAAAAGAATATCCAAACTCTTCACAACTTGAAAGGGAAGAGGCTTATAACTTGTGGTGTTCAGGATGCCAAAGAGCTGAAGGCCTTCTGCAAGTGAGGCTGAGCACAGTAATAAACCTTGACCCTTCCACAGCAATCTGGAAGCAGTCTGAGGAAGAGAGTACTCCACCTGCTCAGCCCAACGAAGGAACAAAGCTGCCGTAAGCAGCCTTTGTGTAAGGGAGAACAAAACTGCAGTGAACTTCAGAGAAAGTTCCAAAAGACAAAGGTATGGTGCTGAGGCTAGGGGGGGCTGTGTAGGAGTAGGTAGTGAGGGATGATGGTAGCAGAGAAATAAAATACCATGAGGGTTTGAACCAAGGATATGAGTGGCATTGATAGGAACACTGCAGGAGGGGAGAGGGCTCTCTGCAAGGTGCACGGATGTGAGATTCAGAACACCTGACTTTTACTGCTGGCTGTGTGATCATGGCAGAATCTTCTCCCTGTGTCTAAATTATTCAACTGTAATTTGGGAGCTTGTCTCATAGGGAGTATTCATATTATTTTGGTATTTGCTAGATAAGATGTAAGAAAGAAAAACTTAGTGAAACCATGTGTTGTGGTTTAACCTCAGCTGGCAGCTGAGCACCACACAGCCACTCACTCCTCCACTCCTGGAGGAATGGGGAGGAGAATACAAAGAAAAAGGTGAAATTAGTGGGTTGGGATAAGTTTGCTATGACAGTAAAGGAAGAAGAAAATAATGACAACAATACTAATAATATACAAACCCAGTGATACATAATGCAGTTTGCTCACTGCCTGGAACCTGACACCCAGCCTGTCCCCACGCAGTGATTCCCCCTCCATGGCCAGTTCCTTCCCTTATAATACTGATCATGACATTATGCAGTATGGAATATCCCACTGGCTGGCCAGTTTGGGTCAGCTGTCCTGTCTGTGTCCCCTCCCAGCTTCTTGTGAAAATTCACTCTATCCCAACTGAAAACCAGGATGTTACCCACCCCTTGGTCCATACCATCTATGTCATGCCCAGATCCTACACTTTCCAATTGCTCATCCCCTTAATCCATGGGTCATCCCTCTCAAGTGTTCGTTGACTTCATTTAATCCATGGCTTTGGGCTCCATCTGCCCTAGCAATCTCTCAGGGCAGGGGAGGTGGTGTGTGTAGCTCTTGGATTGTTGCATGCTGCATCTGGAGCTCCCAGCTGGTGTATGGCCCATGGCCCATGGTCTGTGTGTTGAAGGTGTCAGTGTTGCAGAAGTTGAAGCCAGTTCTAGTTCCATCACCACTGCAGTTGGCTCCGTTTCATCGCAGTTCATCCGGCATTAGTTTGTGTGATTCTTACTGTCACACAATTGATAGGACATACAGCAATTGTATTAGAGGTGACATACAATGGCAGGGTTACTTAGCAATCAACATCATAAAATTTAATTTAGTGGTTATTTGCACCCAGAATCAAATCCCCTTGAGGTACACACTGGATTTCTCCATCCTTCTGCATCACCCAACAAATGGACTCAGGTCCTCAAGCAAAAGCAGTCCTGCAGATGGGTTTGCCTTTCCCTGAAGCAGGGCTTACCAGGACTTTCTTCCCCAATGTATTCATGTGCACTACAGGGTCATTATCCACTTCTACAGTACATGGAAGTTTTGATTGGGGACGGACAGCTCACTTGGTTGACCCCCCAGTGTTAACTAACCAGGTGTCCTTTGCTAAGCGTGTACCCCGAAGTTTGAGGGTCCCACCACCCATTGGTCTCAGTGTAGTCTTTAGCAGCCTGTTGTACCATTGGACTTTCATGGGGGCTGGTGCACGGCTGGGGCTGTGATACACCCACTCCGTGCCCAGGTGCCTCTTTGGTCCAGGTGTCTGTCAGGGTGTTTTGGAAATGAGTCCCATTGTATGAGTCAGTTCTTTCTGGGGTGTTGTGTATCACAGGACTTGCTTTTCAAGGCCTGGGACAGTGTTCTGAGAGGTGGCATGGGATACAGGATATGTTTCCAGCCACCTGGTCGTTGCTTCCACCATTGATTTAAATGGCAAATCTGGATTTCTGAAGTATTTGAACTATTTTCTTCCATTTCTCAGAGAATTTTGCTGCTGTGTTGCCCCATGTTGTCAATGTATTGCCAGTGCTCTGGAGCTTCACCCTGTTCCAGTGCAGTCTGTTCCAGCCGCTTTGGAATAGCCACAGCATTTTCCTTTCACATATTCTGTCACTCCCTCAGGGTCCTGTAGTTGTTTGGGAGTGAAGTTCCAAACTATTGGAGGGGAGAGGGCCGTGCCACCCATGACTATCCCGCCTTGGGGCAGAACTCTGAGTGGTATTCTTAAAACCATTTTTGTACCCTAAAATAAGGCCTGAAATGCATTCAGGAGACACGACAAGGAGCATGTTGGCTTAAACATCCCAAGGGTATTGAAAATTTTCAAAACCTGTTGTAACCAGCCAGAAGGGAAAGGGGGAGGTGAAGGAGCACCTGAAAGTTCCCCCCTGAGTCTTTCCCATAGCTTGGGAGCAACTATTAATAAATTCTGAGAGATGTTGTGTGAGATACAGGCATGACACCAATGCCACATGCAAACACCAGCTCACACTCATGACCACAGATGATATTGTATCATAAGCTGATCTTGCCCAGTACAGCAAAATGAGATTCATGATCCCATCCCCAGAGGTGATAAACAGTGGCACAGGGAATACATGCAGCAGCTGTTTACATAACACAGCCATGTGAACAAACAAATCACTGTTGTGACCAGCAACTATTTAATTATTAGAATAAATGCTTATAACAACCTTGTTTTAACGTGCTCTGGTCTGATATGTTGTTCTCTCAACCCTGCATGCCCCGTGTTGGGCACCAAAAAGGGCTCTTGTGGGTTAGCTCCAGCCAGCAGCTGAGTACCACATGGCTGCTGGGTTGCTCCTCATGTCCTGGTGGGATGAGGAAGAGAATAGGAAGAAAAAGGTCAAATTTATGGGTTGGGATAAGGACAGTTTACAGCAAAGGAAGAAGAAAATACTTTGAATATATGAAGTGGGGTGGTACATATTGCAGTTTGCATACTGCCCAGAACCCAATGTCTAGTCCAGCCCTCAGCAGCAATCCCTCCTTCCTGGCCAGCACCCCCTCTCACCCCCCCCACTCCTTATACACTAAGCATGACATCATATGGTATGGAATATCCTTTCATCTAGTTTAGGTCAGCTGTCCTGTCTGTGTACCCTCCCAGCTCCTTGTGAAAATTAACTCTATCCCAGCCAAAAACCAGGACACCGTATCAAAGCCTCAGCTAATTTGAGAACTACCCTGTAAGACACACAGGTACCATCTTGTCATTGGCAGTGTATTTTTTCATGCAAAATCAATTGATTGTGCTTACCCTGTGGTGTTACTTATCAACCTCGGTCATTTTAAAGCTACTACATACATTCACAGCTCAGGTTTAGTTGAACAGTTTCTGAACTTTGCAGTGTTCTTGCTCTAAGCTCATAGGTACAAGGAAAACCCTTAATAATTTCCATTGTGTCAGGTGGGGCAGACACTCTTTCTTTAAAAATCAAAGCTTTCACGATGCCATTTTCCCTGCCAACATCTGTGAATGCTGAATGAGCTAAATTTCATATTTAGGGGCCAAAGTAAATATTTCTCCCACTTACTGCTCAGTGTTAGTCTGATTCCGCTCTAAGCTACAGTAAAGATGTTCCTGGAAAAAGAAAGCTTTGGCTGATGGTCATCTTTCAGAATGTATTAGAAAGCTGGATGTGTTCTGACCATCAGGGATACAGGATTTAAGCGAAAGTAGATCAAGAAGGTTTTGATAGTGTGCGTATGTGCATGCCAACACGCTGGGGAGTATTTATTTCAGGTAATATGAGCTCTCTTACAATATAGGCAATTAGTCTGGCTCCTTATATAGGCTTTTAGTGTGGTCAGCTGACGATCCAGTTCCAGAAGGGTATTATTCTACTTACCTTTGACATTTGTGCTGGAAACTGGTGAAATTCCTGGAGCTGTCTGTCTACCTTCATTGACTCCAGAGGAAGCCTATACAACCAGCCATGTCTGGATACCTAAGTGACTACAATTATCTATGATAAATCCATAATCTGTGATTATCCCAAATTTGTCCCATTTCCTGCAGCCTAAAGCATCGCCTCCCAAAGCAGAGGGTAGCTTTTCAACCACACACGTACCCTTACCCGTCAGTGGCAGTTGTTTCACCTGCTGTGTGATGTAGAAGATTTGCGAGGGCGTATGCTCCAATGTTACCAGTCATGCCCCAAACTTGTGCTGAATTACTGTTTGATCACATTGCATCTATTTCAGAAAAAATTGTCTCTGTATGTCACGGTTTTCCACAGTGTTTTGGTAGTCTGCTGAAATGCTGGCTGCAGGTGCAGATGTAAAATCAGGTGCACAGGATTCTGAGATACATAAAAACCTCCTTCTGAAGTAAAACCAAATCATACTGATGGAGAATTAATCTTATATTTAGAAAATGTCACAATCTGAATTTCTCACATCTCTGAGTTTCCAAGAGCTAGAAAAAAAGTGCTCAATTCCATTCAAATAAGGTATGGCAGACTGTAGCTCTTAAGAGCTTAGATGGTAGCAAAAACTAAGTAGAGCAGGCTTTATCTAGATTGCTACCTAAAAAATGTTACAGGTCTCTCTCTAAGCAGTTTTCCTTGCAGATTTGTTTGGTTTACATTTATGCTGCAAGTCATGGATTCTGCAGTAGGGCTGAATACAGGTAAAGGCATGTGTTGTACGCTGTGGAGGAAAGAAAAAGGAAAGGGAGAATGGGTGCAGAGAGGGAAAATGGACAGTTTAGATCTCCCTGCACCACAGGCTCCAACTTTTTTTACCCCACTATTTCTTGCATTGTATATTTGGTTATAAACCAAAACTGTCTATCTCTTCACTAAAAGAGTAACACCGAAACGATCCTGTAGCTAATCCTAGCCATGTGAATATAGCTTGGTCTTCTAGATTCCTCTTCTACTGTATTTTGTACCCTCCCTCAAAATTTCTTCTAGATTGATGAAAAAGCAACTTATTAGACAATATCTGCTAGCTGAAAGAACAGAGAAAAAACACTGAAGGCCCAGGCAGTGTGTCTGGATGGTTGGAAAAAATGGTGATCCAGTATTTTTGTTCTTACCAGAGATGAAACAATATGACAGGCTTAGCAATTCCAATTGCATGCTTCAAAATGCCATCAGATCATGTTTGAAAGAATGTCAGAGCAACAAGAGGTGCCTGCCCAAAGGGGGTGAAACAGCAGAAATTAGATAAGGCTTGGTTTTAATTTATGTGAAATAGGCACTTCCAAAGAAGGCTCACAGGCAAGATCAGAGATAAATGAAAATCAGTAACATTTGCCTAAGAAACCCACAAACAAGTAGTTAGAAAGTAAGTCAAAGGCAGCAGTTTGAAGGAATGGCTAAGATCCCAGAGTGCCTACAGCACGCCAAACCAGTGAGGCACTGGTTTGTGTTTTTCTCAGTGTCTGACTGAAGGGATATCTGGTGAGTCTGTCCTCCAGATCTAATCATCATCATCATCCTGGGGACAGCAACCTATGGTAACTCATTTATAATCATCACCCATTTATACATACAGGATCTAGGAGTTTGCAAAAGAGTGGAGGTTTGGTTGGAGCTCAGAAGAGCAACCCATGGTGGGAGTGCATTCTCACTTAGTGGCAGAGGGAAGGTAAATGTGGATTCACAGAGACTGAGAAAGTTCTGAAAGTGCAGAAAATTCCCTCACCTTAGTCTTCAGGTTTTGAGAGACAACCCATGTCTGGTGATTTTCCCTTGCTCTCCTTCCCAGTTTATCCAGACAAGCACTGCTCATTACATGCTAGCCAAACGCCAAATTTCACATTGTTTTGTTTAGCTATCCTTGAATAGTTGTCCTGGAAAAACTTTCTAACAATGGGCAAAGTGTTCAGTACTTTTCTTTCTCACACACATAACTCAGAAGTGTCTCAATAGATTTTTTTGGTGGGTTTTTATTTTTCCAAATACTCTCAAAAAATATTTGCCTTTGGTCAACAACCAAGCATGGAAGACTTTGGCCAAAAAGACTTAATATTTTACAAAGTTAAGGGATTATCATGGAAAGTACTTGATAACCTATGCTAAAATAGGTATTAATTATGTCAATGACAACGTTTCAGTATCACAGATCTGGTTGGTAGCACTGCCTATCTGCCCCCATTGTTCCCATAATAAGACCTTTCTTTTCCTTGCTTTATAACTTTGTCAAACTTAGACAATTTGGGCTGAAAATTTCCATGTCAGGTGTCTGCCCAAGGCTGATTATTTTGGAAAACTCAGTTCAGCCATTTCCAAAAATAAGACTAGAGGAAAATATGTTGGTTCTGACCATGTCTAAAAAGCTGTGGCAAACTTTTCCTTGAAAAGCTCTAGAACTCCAGTGCCTTAAGGCTCAGATGTAGCATTTTCTGGGGTGATGAGGCTGAAAGCAGAGAGGAAAAGCTTCACGTCAGTAACGTAACGTCCGTCGTTCCACTCAATGCTGAGCACATATGGTCAAGTTATAAGCCTCTAAGGCAGCACACTTTGCACAGGCTCTGAAAAGACCTACTTCAATATAACAGGTCAATATCCTCAAAGTCTCTCTCTGTGCAGGCTGTTTTGCACCTTGGGGTTTGGCAAGGCTTTCTTTGCCACTACAGATGTGTGCTATGTCTGACCTAGGTAAGGGCTAGGAAAACAAAGAGTTGAATCTCTACGGGGAGGAAAAGATTCAGAGCAAAGAGGGGGAGAAAAGTAGGGCAGGGAGAATGGAACTGATTGAGCTTGTGCCATGGGCAAGGGTAGAAACAGAGAAGTGGACAGAGACCCAGTATCTAAGAGTTATGTGAAATACAGAGGGAGAAATTCGCACTGATGGAGAAGGAGACTGGAACAGGGAACTGCTGGGAATGAGGAGGCAAATGTGGTAGTAAGACGTTCTTTGAAATAGGAACTGGGAAAAAGAGACTGAATAAGGCTAACAGAGATGAAGGGGGTGAAAGACCCTAATAATGGAGCCAACGACAGGAGATGGGAGTACATAGGGAGCTGAACATGGAGAGAAATGTGAATGGTATCAAGATATAGAGGTGGGATGGAATTATCAGTCAATAAGGAGACAGGAATAAGGAAAGAAGATCTAAAGGAGTGAAACTCTGACTTCCTGAACCAGATGAGTGCTATGTTTGAAGCCCTGAGGAATGGCTTCAGGGAATGGACTTGTGAAGGAAGATAAGATCTGCAGAACTGGCCTTAGGCATAAGCAAAATACTTAGGAGAGCAAAGTCCATTTACTTGCTGATTATTTTGCTTATACCAAAGCCCTGAAAGGTTGACAGGCTTCTGAGAAGGAAGAGAAGGAGGAGATGGGATATGCAAGGCAAGCATGCTTCTCTTAAATCTCTAATCTGTTTTCTGCAGGAGCAGAAGTTCCTACTCTATAACACTCAGTTGGGCAATTTGACATGGGTCACACCTTTTCTGTGCCAGCCCTGAACAAGCACCAGCATTATCCCCAGGGTGGCAACAGGCAGATTTTGTTAGGGCTCCAGGCATGTCTTCCTCCTCTCCTCTGTCTGCCTAGGCTCAGGATCTGTGGTCACTACACTTTGCTAGAGCAGTGTCCACAGCTGACATTGAATCAGAGAAGCCTTGATGATGTCCTGCTTGCTTTCCTCAGGAACAGCTTCTGACCTGAGGGTTTTGCCATTGGTTCTTGTCTGAGTTACGTTGCAGGTATTGCCACGCCTGCCCACGTCTGCTTCTCATCCACACCCGCAGGCTTGACATCCAGGCTTGACCCAGACCTACCTCATCACTACAGACTCGTCTGTCAGTCTGGGCTCTTGACAGAATCTGGTGACCAGCAGCAGGCCTGTTCTGCTGTTTGAGTGCTGTAGGACTGCTCTGCCTCTCGGTGGGGCACTATGCTTGTTTGCCTTTCCCTCACTCCAGCCCCTGGCTCCCCTTCCTTTACAAACAGCACCAGGGAGCCCAGAACTGGACACAATACTCCAGGTGGGGCCTGACCAGGGCAGAGTAGAGGGGGAGGATCACCTCCTTCAACCTGCTGGCCACACTCCTCCTGATGCACCCCAGGATCCCATTGGCTCTCTTAGCCACCAGGGCACACTGCTGGCTCATGGCCAACCTGTCATCAACCAGGACCCCCAGGTCCTTCTCCACTGAGCTCTTCTCCAGCAGGTCATCCCCCAGCCTGTACAGATACAAGTGGTTATTCCTTCCCAGGTGCAAGACTTTACACTTGCTTTTGTTGAACTTCATCCGGTTTCTCCCTGCCCAGCTCTCCAGCCTGTCCAGGTCTCGCTGGATGGCAGCGCAGTGTTCCTGCGTGTCATCTGCTCCTCCCAGCTTTGTATCATCTGTGTACTTGCTGAGGGTGGATGCTATTCCCTCATCAAGGTCATCAGTGAAGATATTAAACAGGACTGGACCCAACACTGAGCCCTGGGGAACACCGCTAGTAACAGGCCTCCAGTCAGATTCTGCTCCACGAATCACAACCCTCTGGGCTCAGTCCAACAGCCAATTCTGAACCCACCTCACTGTCCACTCATCTATCCCCTGATCTCTCAGCTTTGCTATCAGGGTGTCATGGGAGACAGTATCAAAGGCCCTGCTGAAGTCAAGGTAGACGACATCCACTGCTCTCCCTCCATCTACCCAGCCAGTGATGAGATCATAGAAGGCTATGAGACTGGTCGAGCACGATCTCCCCTTGGTGAATCCATGCTGACTATTCCTCATGACCTTCTTCTCTTCCAACTGCTTGGAGATGGCATCCGGAACCTACCCTTTTTGAGTCACATCCAGGGAAGGTGACTCAACCCCCTCCCTGGGCAGCCTGTTCCAGGCCCCAACAACTCTTTTAGTAAAAAATTTTTTCCTAACATCTAATCTGACCCTGCCCTGGCACAGCTTTGTGCCATTTCCCCTTGTCCTATCTCCTGTTACTCAGCTGAAGAGACTGTCACCCACCTCTCTACAACCTCCCTTCAGGTAGTTGTAGGTGGTGATAAGGTCTCCCCTCAGCCTCCTCTTCTCCAGATTAAACAATCCCAGCTCCCTCAGCTGCTCCTCATATGATTTGCCCTCCAGCCCCTTCACCAGCCTGGTTGCCCTTCTCTGGACTCACTCCAGGACCTTGATGTCTTTCTTATGTTGAAGAGCCCAGAACTGGTCACAGTACTCAAGGTGTGGCCTCACCAATGATTGTACAGGGGCACAATCACCTCCCTAGACCTACTGGCCACACTATTTTTGATACAAGCCCAGGATGCCATTGGCTTTCCTGGCCGCCTGGGCACACTGCTGACTCATATTCAGCCTGCAGTCAGCCAGTTAGCTATCCATGGTAAAAAAGGTGCTGTTCAGTGATCTGTAGAACACTACCCCTGAACCAGAAATACAAAAAATGCATCATCTTAATTAAGGTAGGAAAGTAAACCTATTAATAAAGCCTTACTATAGTTTGTACCAATCCAGCAGCTAATGTTCACACGTGAGGTTGGAGCACAGCAGCCAAGTGCCGTGTGTTCTTGCCCGTGAAAGTGCAATTTCAGTAAACAAAACAAAAGAGAGGAGGGTAAAAGGTGACTGGGAGGTGTGAACACAAGTGAAATCATCAGCATCAAACCAGGTAAAAAATCAAATTATAATCCAGGTTTTCTGGCTCATGTATGGATCACACTGGCAACAGTCAAAGACACGGAAGATGTCATTGTCTGAGATAGCCACCATTTCCAGGTGGTCTTTGACCATTACATTGTTAGAGGTGGGTTTTTTTTTGATAGGAGACACTGGGAGTCTGTCTTGAGAGGAATCTGAAGGGAAAGGGTTGGGAGGTGTCTTTACACATGAGAGCGGGATGGAGAATCATAAAATTACATGCTTTTCATTGCTGGGTAACCCCTTCTTCCTTGATTTGATGCTTTATTACTATAGTTTTACACCACTTCAGTCATGGCAGTAACATTAGGAAAGAACTAGGAGGAATTAAGCCTGGGAGGATCAGGAAGGAGTGATCTGTGTGTGGCTAAAATGAACTACATTTTTGAACATTTATCCTACTATTTTTAGGGGTAAAATAGTATGGTTTTGTAAAAATTTATCACGTTGACACTTGCTTTACTACTGAATCAGGTTTTTCAAGTCCTGGTCGAGAATGTAAATGTCACTACCGTATGTCAGCGTTCATAAACCTGATTCTGATAGAAACACAGTCTTCAGCTCCAGTAAATATGAGCTGAGTGCCCAAGTGTCTGGAGTGAATCCTAATATTGTACATTCTTACTGTAGTGCATGGAAATGATTTGTTTCTGGCAGTACGTTACGTGATTATTTTATGCAGTAACTCACGTTTGACATAAGTTAGAATCTTATTAATAAATCCAGAGCACAGTTTGTGTCAACAAGTGTGTAGCTGATGATGCTAAAGAAAGCACTACACCTCTGCTATTGTCTTGGTGAACCACATTTGACATTCAGATGGCCAGTGCTCTGAGTACTGCCAAAATGGCTGCTTAGGAAGGTAGGATGTATTTGACAGTGTGCTTGTCATTAAAAGAAATTAAACTAGTGGAGCAGAGCAGTTTATAACAGGCCACGCCTTGTAACCTAGGAAGAAGAGAATGTAAAGTTGTGTTGTATTGCATACATGGTTTCTAAGTACAAATAAGGAACATTTTATCTAATGGGAACAGCAAGAAAGAATGGCACAGCTAATCCCAAATAAGTGCCAGTGGCAACTTTTTCCAAACTTATTGTTATGCATTTATTGTATGCAGACTAGGGAAACTACTTCAGGCATGTTTTTAAAAACCGTATTCGCAATTTAAAATAAAAATATTATCAGATAAATAGAATAGCAGTGACATTACTACTCCCAATTAGATTGGAGTTGGTACTTCAGCAGATTTTGAGGTATGTGGGCTTGCGGCACCCAAAAAAAGGGCAAACATGAAACCTTTTATCATGTGGGAGAATTCAAATCTAATTCTATAGTGTCTGACTGAGGCCCAGGCCTATAGCATGGTATTTGCCTGCAAGCATGTATACATAGGATATGTAGCCTGAAAGGGTATCCTGTTTCATTATACCAGGGGTATTGGGTAATTCAGGGGGAGTAGGAAGAACCACATGCTTACAGCTGCATGAGTAAGTGAGAAATATGGTCCATGGTCTCTAGAGTGTTAAAAAAATTAAAAATTAGGGCAGTCTCTTGAACATTTTCTCTGCTTTTTTATATTACTGAAAACTACTGAAATTATATAACATTTAATAATCCCTTCTTTATTTTCAGACTTATTTGTTAGGTCCAGGAATTATTATTTCTTCCTGGCAACAGCAAATCCATCATTCTCTAATTTCCCCACCTTGGAAATTGCATTTTTTATTTTATAGTTGGCATCATCCTCAAAAGAAAACAAACAAGCTGCTAGTCAGTGAAAGAAAGGAAAAGAAACATTAAAGAAAGGAAAAAAAAAACCCTTCAAATCATGTTTAGCCCCATCTGGCCCTAGAAAAACACAGAAATGGGTGATCAAGTACAGTTTCCAGGATGGGCTGCCTTTCAAGGGAAACAAAATTTGGATATTTCTATGTCTAGACCACAGAAGAAAAAATGCTTTGGTGCTAATTAACCCATCAAAAGCTACAAACCCTGAGTGGTGCTCAGCGCATATGTAGGGAAATTAGCAGATTTAAGCTGACAGAGAGGAAGTGTGGGAGGGCGCATGCAGGGAGTCAGGAGATCAGTGTCCTCCTGCTTACTGTACCCCTGGCTTGCTCTTTGATTTGAGGTGTGTCAATAGCTCATTTATCTCTGCCTCATTTTTCCTCACCATGAAGTGGGGTTGTGACATTACTCTCCCTCCAAGAGAGCTCTCTGGTATCAAGAGAGGAAAAATGCTATGAAGCAAGTGGTAATTCTTGCTCTCCTACATGGTATGTAATTTATCTGGCCATTGTCTAAGTGGAAACTACAGTCTGTAAGGTTGTATGCTGTAGTCAGATGTTAAACAGCCACCGAGTAAGCACTCCTTTACTGCCAGCCATATTGCTGAAAGGCTATATGCATCTGAATATAGTCTATTCCATGCTTCCCTCACGCTGCGTGTGCTCAGAGAGGAAATGAGTGTCTTTTATTCCAAGGGAGGTTTAGGAGGATGTGCTGATATTTGCCCCTCAGAAGCATTAACTATGCTTTAGGTCGATTTTTTGAATGACTAAATCATGTGTACCATGAGCATGCCCTTAAATAATAGTTTCAATATGGATGGGAATGAAAAAGTAGAAATGATATTTCACCCGGGCAGGTGCTTCCTCTGATTCTTGCCATGCTTCACAGCCCATCCCTGCAACCACCTGTCATTCTGCTGCTGCTGGTTGTGAAGAGAGTGGAAAACATTCACATAAGACTGCTTTTTTAGTTAAACAAATACCCACTAGAAAGACAGAAAAATCCACCTTAGCTGCATCAAAGAGAAATGCGATCAATATCCAAACCTGCCTGGGTCTGGGAAATAAAGCTAAATTGTCTGGTATCCTGAGTTTTTACCTCCTGCTCCCTTGTCAGCTCTATCTTATGCTTTGGCAACCCTTCCACTCTGTTCCTGCAGCTGCCAGCTCAGGCCTAGCTGTACTAATTTCGCTGTCTGCATTATCCCCTTTCCTGGTTGAAAACACATGTTCCTCATCTGTTTACATGCCACCTTTTTCCTGGATTGGGCTCAGCTTTTGCAAACTGGGGATTTCAGAAACTGCTAGGAAGAGAAGTTGGTGAAGATTTCTTTGCCAGTGGCTAAGTGGAACTCTCTCTTAGACCTTCAAAACTTAGAGGTATCTTTGGTAACACAACAGAGTTGTTACTGTGTACTCAGAGGAGGAACTTGGGAAGGAAGGGTCAGCACCTCTGTACCAAGCAGAGCTGCTGTGCAGTATCAGAGAATTCTGTCCCTCTGGGTGGACTGTTGTCCCTACAGAACAGTGCTGAGGTGGCAGGGTTACCTGCTTGTCAGGGTTGGCAGGGAGAGGAGTAAGGGGTGGGAGAATATGGGTTAGAATAGATGGAAGAACAGAATATGCGTAGTCTTTTTCAGACTGCATGCAGATGTCTCTACTTTCTGGAATTTGTAATTTATTCCATGTTTCTAGACATTTCACACTAATATATTACTTCAGTGTGTTCCTTAGCATCTACCTAGCTGATGTTTAGATTGTCACCCACTGATTGGTAGACTGAGAAGTGCCCAAACAAAACTTTACAGTACCACCAGATCAAGATGCCAGTTCAGTGAGCATGAATAATAGAATCATAGAATCTCCTGAGTTGGAAGGGACTCATACATAAGGATTAAGTCCAACTCCTGGCTCCACACAGGACCAGCCAAGTCAGAGCATGTGACTGAGCGTATCGTTCAGACACTTCTTGTACTCAGCCAAGCTGGGTGCTGTGGCCACTTCCCTGGGGAGCCTGTTCCAGTGCCCGACCACCCTCTCAGTAAAGAACCTCTCCCTAACATCCAACCCAAACCTTCCCTGTTGCAGCTTCGTGCCATTCCCTTGGGGTCTATCACTGGTCACCAAAGAGAGGAGATCGGTGCCTGTCCCTTCTCTCCCTCTTGTCAGGAAGCCATCAACCATGATGAGATCTCCCCTCAGCCTCCTCTATGCTGGCTTAGAAGTTTAAATAAGTATTGGTACCTTGAGATGTGCCTGGTAGGAACTCCTATCATGCTTCTCTCCACCTTTTTTCCACTGCACATTTTGCCTTTTTCACTCCCTAGCTTCCTCAAGTGTCTTTTCATTTGTCACTCTGCATCACTGAAATCTGTATTTTCACCTCATCTCTCCTTCCTTGCACCTGCATCCACTTCCACCCATATTTGTCACTGAATCATAGACTCGCACCGACTAGCTGAGATTGAACTTCTCTGGAGGTCTCTAGTCCAGTCTGAGTGTTCAAAGCAAGGTCCCCTAGAAGAGGCTGCACAGGGCCGTGTCCATTTGGGTTTTGAATATACCCATGGATGGAGAGTTCACTGGAGCATTGTGTCCATTTCTGGGCTCCCTGGTTCAAGACAGACAGGGAACTATTAGAGAGAGTCCAGTGGAGGACTACAAGGATGATGATGAGGGGACTGGAGCATCTCTCATATGAGGAAAGGCTGAGAGACTTGGGTCTGTTCAGCCTGGAGAAGAAAAGACTGCGAGGGCATCTCAACAATGCTTATAAATACCTGAAGGGTGGGTGTCTAGAGGAAGACTCTTCTCAGTGGTGCCCACTGACAGGACAAGGGGCAGTGGGCATAAGCTAGAACACAGGAAGTTTCTTCTCCATCTGAGAAAAAACTTCTTTACTGTGAGGGTGACAGAGCACTGGGACAGGCTGCCCAGTGAGGCTGGAGATATCTTCTCTGGAGATATTCAAGACCCATCTGAATGCTGTCCTGTGCAACATGCTCTAGTTAATCCTGCTCCAGCAGGATTAGATGATCTCCAGAGGTCCCTTCCAGTCCCTATGAATCTGTGAATAAGATCCCACCTGCCTTGTTCCTTTGATAAGATCCTCCTCTTTCTTTTTTATTCCCTCAGTTGGTTATCATATGAAATGCTAGATAGTGAGAGGGCCACTGCAGTGGAAAAGCAGTAAGAAGTACTAGCTGACTACCAGATAAGACTCTGGGAGTCGTAAGGCTGCCTGTGCTGGGGTAACGAGTGCCCCAAGGCAGAGGGGTATTGTCAGTGAAGGAAATAGGCTGGGCATGGGCAGGAGCCGTCTCCTGGCCTTCTCTGACAGTGGTGACAGAGTTGAACGCAGTATTCAGCTCAGTGTTGGCTTGAAGCTAGAGAAAGGGAAACGGTGCCAGAAGAAAAATCTTCTCTGGAGAAAAGGAGCTCTGGACAGAAAGGCGAGTATTTTAGAGGAGAACGGGGTCAGGCATCTTCATCACTGAGAGGAGAATAGGACGCGTGTTGTTATTCACATAGAGTAGGTTACTCTGGAGAGTGGCAGAAATTTGAGGTTCATTTGGGGGACACCAGGAGAATACTGTCCAGATCCTAGAAAATACTTCTATGCTGACAAAAACCCAAAGGGAGCTTTGATAAGAGAACTTTAATAAAATGTGGCATTATAGGGTGCAGGACACATTGGTGCAACAAGTTTGCAAAACAGCAAACTGCAAAGTTCAGATTCAGCTTTACATCCATCGCTGTAGCATATTTCAGCATTTAATTTTGTCTTGTCGAGCTAGTCTCCAGTTCTAAGATATGAGAGATATTTGCCTTTCCAAAGACTTTGTGAGTTCATAAGAGTGAAACCTTTAAATCATATCCTGCTAATACCCATGCCAGGAGCGTGAACAAAGTGTGAACTCCAGAGAACACAGTAATAAGGGAAGTCAAGTAAGATGACCCTTTAAATCTGGTAAGCAGATTTTTAAAAACATTCTAAGATTTGATAATATGAAAGAAACTTGTTTGAATTTGGAGCTTTGTTATAATTTATTTTAATTCCTGAGTCAAATGCAGCATGCCAGCATATTAAACTAAATCTACGTAAAGCCAGACTGTCAAATTAATGATGATTTATAATCTGTGAGATTATAACATTACAATTAAAGAAAATACAAACTTTGAACAATCCAGCTGTGAGTTCAGCTTTGGTCACTCAGGAAACTAACTTCTGTCCTTATCGTTCCAAAAGCATTTTCTTGTCTAAGTGGGAAACATTTCTCTTAGATTGATTCAAGTGTCTAACTTCATAGCTGAAAGTGGAAATATCTTGTTATTCTTTCTAGATAGATGGCCTTCCTACTTTCTCCAAATACAGCGTGCATGCATTTGTAATACATACATATTCCTGATGCAAACCCTCACAAATTTCAGTCTTCCGTCAAACAAAAATGCATTCAGCCCAGATTTCCTCCACCGAGGATTGTGCTAACAACTGATTTTTGGTTCAGTAGCTGAATATTTAAAAAATCGGATCTAAGTCGAATTTTCTATTCCTGCCCAGTGTGAATGAATTACAGGGTTTTTTTAGGTCAAATTAATATTTTGGCATTTAAAAAGAGCAGATAAGTGGAGATGAATTACTAGATTTGAGGAATGTGGACAAACCCAGTGAGGAGGCTTCAGGGCTCTGAGATAAAAAAGGAGCATTCGGCTTTGGCTTTTTCTTTCTTTGCTCTTTGTTAAACTGTTGCAGAATGCAGCATTCTGTCAGTGCTCAAATGAAATGCTCTGTGTGTAGGAAAGTAGTTATCTTCCTCAGTTTTTCCTCTAAAGTAAAGAAAGACAAAAAAATTGCTTTAGTCTAATATTAAAAAAAGTTTCCTGTCAAACGAAAAACAATGATTTGCTCATTCCTACTGACTAGCTTTTGATAATTTAAGTGGAAGCAAGATCCACAAAGAAACAGCAGTCACTAGTAATTTCCCAAGCTAATATTTGATTTTGGGTTGATTTGAAGAAGCCCAACATTACCATAAAATGCCCCATGTCCTAGTAACTTATTATTTCTACATAATTATGCAGCATCATTCCTGTTAATGTTTGATATCATTATTGTAGGATGTGGTGCTATATTTTATATGAATATATTTCTTTGCCTTCCCAAACACTTCAATATTAAGTAGTTACTGTGAATTTAAGCAGACTATCTTAAAAAAACCCCAGTGGAATTACCATGTGGAAAAATATCATGCTTTTCTCACACAGGCTCAGTTTGTTAACTAAGGAAAAAGGTGAGCAATATCTTTCACAGCGCAACTCTGCTCATAAATCTGTTTTAGGGACACGTTGT
Organism: Gallinula chloropus; assembly: GCF_964237585.1. Classification (NCBI taxonomy): domain Eukaryota; kingdom Metazoa; phylum Chordata; class Aves; order Gruiformes; family Rallidae; genus Gallinula; species Gallinula chloropus. The sequence continues at coordinate 92,348,824 of NC_140085.1, forward strand.
AAGTTTAACAGTTCCCAAAGGGTGAAAGCACTTTGCAGAATAACTTGGAAAATAGCGTTGTAATAGTTTGGTAGGTGGAATTCTAATTTGGTGATTCATAGAATCATAGAATCACAGAATGGTCTGGGTTGGAAGGGACCCCAAGGATCACAGAGCTCCAACCCCCCTGCCACAGGCAGGGCCACCAACCTCCAGGCCTGGATCTACACAAGGTTGCCCAGGGGCCCATCCAACCTGGCCTTGAACACCTCCGGGAATGGACATCACCTCTCTGGGCAGCCTGTTCCAGCACCTCACCACTCTCCTACTAATACCATTGGAGCCAAATTGTATTAGAAGTAGAAATAGGCCCATTGTATGCAAAAAACATTTTTAATATCTGATTAAACAAAATACAGTTTTACACAGAAGTTGTGGTGCTCCTCCCTAATGGTGTCCCACCACTATTTGTAGGAACCAAGAAATTTAGCGAGGCGCTGCTGAATGACATCATGAAATGTGAACATGCATGTCTGCAAAAACCCTCACCTGAAGTATTCAGATCCCACTTTCACACACGTGTGTTTGGAAGCGTCAGCTGCTCGAGCAGTAAGGTGAAAGCATGTGATTTGGGCAACCACCACAGTAGGAGGAATGAAAATACAAGGCAGTAGTTACTTCAAAGTTGCTGTGACCTGGTTGCAGGTCAACTCTAGGTTGCCAAACCTATTTCATGACACTGAAGGTCTCTACAAACTGTGGGCAGCCAAAAAGGCCTAACTTAGTTGAATCCATAGTGCACTGTGAATAGTTAATACATCTGAAGGAAGATCAGTGTTTGGCCTCACCTGTACAAGCTGATAAAATCACTCTGGAAGCCACTGCTGCTTACTCACCCTTTATAAACTTGGGTCTTCTGCATAGTTAGGGTTTTCCTTTCTTGCACACCTCTGTAATGAGGTGTTGCTGTTACTTTGTGAATTACTGAAACGGAGTAGCCAATTTCTTAGCATTCCAGGATTAGCTAGTATTTAGACTTCTCCCATGTTTTTCTGAGTGTTAAGGTCTGGTTTTTAGTTTTATTTGCAGCCCATCATCATACAGTGGAAGAGTCATTTAAGTCACATTAACATCGCTGATGGGGACCGCATTTTAGATGTCATTAATGCTGCAAGAGTGTGATTGGTGGGTTTTGCTTTTTTTTTGGTTTATAATGTTATTAAATTCCTTTGTGGTGTCTGGCAGAGGCTTAGAGGTTGATAGGAGGCAGTCCTGTTGAAATGAATTTATGCCTTCAGTAGTGTGGTCCAGCCGTTTTGCATCTTGCCATGTGATGTCCAGCTGTTTCTTTCCCTTACGCTGCCATTCACTTACCCCGTTCGTTTTCCCTTTGTAATGTAACGGTGTGACAGTTGTATGAGCAAAAAATCCTTTACGTAGCCACGGCTGTGTCAGCTTGCCAGGCTGTGGTTCACAGGTAGTGGCCCTGCAGTAAAATGCTGTAGAAACCAGCAGGTGCTGGCAGTAGGTTTTCACTACAGTAATTACCGTGCTGTTCAGGATCTCTTCCTTTCTGCTTGAAGAGCAATCTGTGCTGCTTTTTCTGGCTTTCTAGGGCTTAAGGAGAAAAAGACAGCATGCAGAGGGACCTAAAGGGTTCAAGTCAAAATGACTTTTCCAGTCCTGATTAACTTGGAGTCTGTGAGGACAGTCAATTGATGATGCCATCACAGTTCCTGAGGCGCTCCCGGGGCAATGTCATGGAATCAGTTGTACTGAGATAGTTATCTAGTTCTAAAGGAAATTTTAAGCATCTGAATTTAGGTTTTGATTATAATATAAAAAATATTTTAGAGAAATAAATACCTCAGAGTGAATTCCCAGAAGGTTATTTATCACTCAGCATGCTAAATTCTACATCAGTGGTTTGCATGGGCATTTCTGCCTTTGAAACATTTGTTTTGGAAACTCTTGCCCCATTGTGAAGCACAGAAAAAAGCACATATTCCTGTTCCTCATTATCGTATATCCATGGCATTGCTATTGATACCGCTTGAGTGCCACAGTGTGGCTGGTGCCCCTCTGTCATGAGGGAAAATACTTCTGGCTTCAGATGCTGCATCACATGTTTACTCAGTGGTCAAACTACTCTTGCTCTCTCACTCTCTCTTTTGTGCTTGTTTTTGTGCTTTGGGCTTTCTTTGTAGCTTCCCAGTAACACTGTTACTCTCTACAAAAAGAAGAGTGAGGTCCCAAGCTGCTTAAAGTAGCTAGAACTTTTGTTTTGTTTGGGGGTTGGACCCAATGATCTCTCGAGGTCCTTTCCAACTTCTACAATTCTGTGATTCTGTGATTCTGTGATGTCAAAGAATGCAAGAAAGAGTATTTTTCCCTATTGGAAGGAATCCTGGTACATTGCAATTATTTTTGCTCTTGTTATGACTGCAGGGTAAGATTCTTTCTGGGTCTTCTGTAGGACTGGGATAGAGCAATGGCAAAGAAGAATTGTGGTGAGCTTTTAAAAAAATACCTTGCTCTGTTAATGTTGAAGAGGTCAAAATAGGTACGTGGTCAACCTGAGGAGGTTTGGGCTTGAATTATCTGAAGAAAGGAAACTGAGCTTTGTTACCTGCACAGCATCTCACAGAGATTAGGGGTCTGACAAAAACATATCACTTTTTGCTACTCTTATGATGCAGTGCCACATCTCTGATGGGCTGCAGCCTGTCACATCCATTATATCCCTGCAGGGTTTTTGGTAAGCTTAGTAGAGACGCAAAGTTGGCTGGCTGTGAAGCTGACCTGAGTCAGAAAGACATGGGTTTTCTTGAATGCTTTGTGGGGCATTACTCATGTGTGTAAAATCTCTAAGGTCCCTAACGTTACATCTACTAAGGCTCCTATGGAGTATTGCAACAAAATGGACCCCAGACACCAAATGTCTGTCACAACTAGAATTTTACTAAAATTTTGAAGACCTTGTTTGTTTGGTTTTTTTATTTGTGTGTTTTAATTTGGGGGTTGTTTAGTTCTGGACTTTGTTAGAGCTCCAGATAGGCTTTGTAGCTTTTATTTCCCAAATCCAAAGTATGTCCTACAGTGATTATTTTGCAAGATAAATGCCATATAAGATAATAATTATAATAAAATAAAATTTTAATAAAAACAAAAACCCCAAGTACTTCTATTTGATCACAGAATCACAGAATCATAGAATCATAGGGGTTGGAAGGGACCTCAGAGATTATTGGGTCCAACCCCCCTGCCAAAACAGGTTCCCTAGGACAGGTCGCACAGGGAGACATCCAGATGGGTCTTGAATATCTCCAGAGAAGGAGATTCCACACCCTCCTGTGCAGCCTGTCCCAGGGCTCTGTCACCCTCACTGTGAAAAAGTTCTTCCGCATGTTGGTGCGGAACTTCCTGTGCTCCAACTTGCAGCCATTGCCCCTTGTCCTGTCCCCACAGACCACTGAAAAGGCGCTGGCCATTTCCCCCTGCATCCCATACTTAAGATATTTATAAACATTAATAAGGTCCCCCCTTAGTCTTCTTTTCTCTAGGCTGAACAGTCCCAGCTCACTCAGCCTTGATTTATGACAATATATAGAAAAAGTACATTTGACTTTATGTAACTATACTTAATTGTGGCAGATGTGCAGGGAGGATTAATGGTATCTTGTCGGACTGACTTAACAGTTTACTTTATGTGGACACGGAATATATTAAAACAGTGCTGGCCCAAGATGAAAACGAATAGAGCACAGACTAATCTGTTGCCTCTTCTGCAACAGGATGTTACTAATAAAAAACAACAGTGAGAATTACTCAACATTGCAAGTTCAAAAGTATTGGTTAGATAATCTTATTTCCCATTAAAATGTTCCCTTAATGTTGTAGCATGTTCATTTGAATTCATTGGTAAATAAACAATGTTTATGCCATTCAGCAAACCTACAGGAATGGCATTGTACCTGTCATCATATTTTAGATTTTCCATGATGACATTTTGGCAAATAAACTTGATTTTTGGCTCCACAATTAATATGCTTTTAGATGACTAAAGGTATACCAAAATCTCTGATGGGAGCAGTCAAACTTCCCCTGTTTAACTGGCCAGCTCCATAACAGATTGAGGAGAACTCCCAGGTACAGGATCTCTGTGTTCTGGTGGGAGGCTCATGGCGCAGGTCTTGAACTGTCACAGCTCATACTCACTTCCCAAGTTTAGTCTGATGGCCATTTTGATTACATCCAGTATTGAGCCCGTATGACTGGTTTTATTCCCCTTTTCATCACAGTTTGCCAATCTTAGCAAAATAAATGTCTGATTATTCAGAAAGGCCTGATAAATCTTCCTGGAGGTTGTAGGTGTATTACGGACAAACACTCCTGCAAGGAGTGCTGCATTCAGCGTCATCAGGAATGTCTGCTGTTGCAGCAGGACAAGGGAGAGGAGTTGCAGAAAAGGGCTGTTACCTGAGAGGCCAACAGCAGAGAAGTTTGGTGGGCAGACCAGCACCTGAGTAACCATGCAGAACTGGGTGAACAAAAGCAACCAAGCAATGCATGAGGAGAGGAGGATGCAAAGACACTTCACAACTCTGTAATTCAAAAAAACAGTTCAGCACACATTCTGTGCTGACACTTGGGACAGCATATTGTATTCAAACCTTGCTTTTTCTTCATCCATGCCTTTGTAGGGTTGCATTCATCAACCACAGGTCCAAAGGGTTAAAGTAATACAGTATCTTGGACTAAGCTTGTCCTGTAAAGGAACTGCTGATACTTAGTCTCTGAGAGTGTTGAGAGAACAGAAAATTGGTGGGATGATGGGTTGGAGGAAGATACAGGATGCCTGTTGAGTATATTGCTTCCTATTCAAGTTCTCAGCTGGATGCCATATCAGGAATGTACTTTTTCATTTGGCTGGGAGAGTCAGTCCTTTTTCCTTCTGCAAGTGATTGTTGGCATGTTAACCTGAAATTGAAAGAAATAAAGTAAAGAAGCCAAAGTACTTCATGTCAGCTTCAAAAAAAAGTGTTAGAGACACGTACAACACTCTACGGTTATGACACTTTTGCAGCATTCTTATAATACAATAGCAAAAAATAACCGGCCCACACAGTTACCAACTCTGTATCTGTTGTTGGGATTTGTTGGAAGAAGTGCAGTTATCCATCAGCAACCTGATTCTGCTTCCATTGAAGTCATACGGACTTTTGCCAATGGCTTTAGTAGGTGGAAGAACAGGATCTGTTCAGCCAGCACTTGAAACGTTTTCTCAGTGTGTTATTGGATAAACGCCACTGTCTGAAGGGCAGTGGGTGGCCCAGAGAGGAGGAGTTTCAGAGAAAAGAGATAGAAGGTGCATTGAAATGGGTTGGGGATGAAGAGGAAAGACTAGGCTTGGTATGTGTGAAGGGCCCACTGTGTCAGGAAGAAATACAGTAATGAAATCTAGGTTTGAGTTTTTAAGTGTGTTGTTTCATTGTGTGTTGATCTCAGAGACATGCACCAAACAAATGGAAATGGATTTGCTTGGCCAGTTGATGTTCATGGCTGTCGGCCCAAATGAGCCAGACCTGTGAAGTGAAGGTGTAGGAAGATAGGTGCCTTGGAGACAGGAAAAGCACTTTGGTTCACAGATCCATGTTTTAGGAAAAAAACCCTTCCAGTCTTTCTAGACTGTCAGGTGACATTGTCTCCTAGGTCTCTTATTAAATCCTTCCAAGAAGACTGCACATCAGTACTCTCTGTAGCCCTATCCTCTGCCTCAGTATTGACAAATCAATAAACTGGTTTCCTTGCTGTTCCCAGGGTCCACATGCAAAAGCTGTGCAAGCATTTGGAAAACTGGCATCTTACCATCCTCCCTGCTCAGTGAAAAGTGATGCTGTAGTTACCATCCTGAGGAAGGGCACAGTCTGATAAGGGGGAATGTGAGAACAGTTCACACATAACCTAGGAACAAAATGGGATAATGAGCTTAACTATTAAATTATTATCTTCATTGATTTCCATTAGGTGGCCTGCTGAGAATATGAAGAATGGTGATGTATCAAGGTAGGATATGGTTTTTTCCATTTGCAAGTAAGAATTGCCAAAAAGGGGTGTATAGCTCAGGAATTTATCAAGGCCACATAATTTTTTTCTTGTCTGTTATCCATAAAGACATCAGGAAGATGCCTGCTGGATATACAGACAAACTATAGTTTCACTAATCTCTGTGCAGCAGTCAAGGCACTACAAGGACACAGAGACATGAATAAGTCTGGTCTTTGCTGTACTGCTGTACTGTTACCATAAAAAAACCCCCAACAAAAACCCAACCCAAAACTCCACTAGATTAACTTCAGATCCTGTAGCAGAATTCACAGATAGATCATATTCATGCAGTTTGTGTATCTTACCTGCCCATGGCTTCTTACCTTGATAAAAATGGGCAACTGACTACAAGAACAGGCATCAACATACTTGTATCTACCCAATACCATCATGATAGGCATGGCTCTAGGTGTGTAGGGCAGCATGTGTGCAGAGAGATACCATGTCCCAGAGTACCAGCATAAGGTGTATGGAAAGAAGGTGCTGAGCATGACACTGTCAGGCTTTGAGAAAGCAGAAAGACCGGGTTACTTGTGTGGTGTAGGAGCACCATATTGGCAGCCAGGAAGACTGAGAGATTTGAAGTCTAGCTCTGCCATTCTCTTCTCTGAATGCTTGAACACACGACTTTATCCTTAGGTCTCACTTCGTTAAAAATATAAAAATATCTGTTGTTTCTGCAGCCTTTGTATTTCTGGTTTGAGAATCCTGAGAAAAGTGGATACAAATTCGTAAGATTTGGTTTGAGGTGGGTCTAAACCCACTATTTTAACAATCTGCTAAGAAGAAACCTCAACAAAACCAACCTCACCCACACTGGCCTATTGACTTCAAACATCTTCAGATGTTTGCAGTGAATTCCAGTACAGAGGCCAATGTCATGCCTTGAATCCTTTATGATTTCAACCAGGGTTCAGGTGGCAAGACCAAGATCTGAAACGTAAGCGTTCTGCTCTTCTGATGTTTTCCTTTATTTCTTTCCAAGCATTTGATTGATTTTACATTATGTATGTCCCCTAGCAAGGCTTCAAGAGATGATAATCAAAAGACAGAACAGGCCCTGGTACTGCATTATCCTTCCCAGGCTAACCTAGCTGGAAATAGCAATATGTATTACCACTTACAACAGGAGAGGTCAGAGCACAGGATACATACTACATTTTTTACAGAAATACTATATAAGGCTACAAGGGTATGTGCTAATAGCAGAAACTCCTAATTCACCTTTTATATCCCTTTTCAGCATTCACAGAGAGGGATACAGTGAAGATTTATGTACCAGATGAGCTAAATTAAGTGACAGTCTAATATTTCTGAATGACCTCGTGCCTTTCATTAAACCACCAGATCATCAAAGACGTCTCTGTGTATCATCCCGGTGTATTTATCTGCCAAGAAGCTTGGCTAATATATTCATCAGTTTTATTCATGGAAAATCGCTTGTGTATGGTAAAGAACTTGCATTCTTCTTAACAAATGTTTAATATTTACAACGGAAAGATGTGCATCTCATCTACAGGGTCGGAGTCAACCACTGTGGGGTAGATGAGCACAAGAAAAAAAAAATTGGAAGGAAGGGGGACTTCTGTTCCCCTGCTATCTCCTTTTGGGATCCTTCCAGGAAATACACATTTGAGCACTTCTATAAACCTACCGTCTCAGTAGAAATATCAACACCAATTGCATTTCAGCCTCTTTTACAACCTGATAATTGTATGTGCTTTTTTTAGGGACTTAGGAAGCTCTATTTCAAATTGCAGTCACTGTTTTATATTGCTTAATGGCTTTTCCAATTTGCCCTGGCTGAACGTGCTGTTAGCACAGTGTGTGAACTGCAGATGGGGATACACAGATTCCTTACCGCTGCGCGTGCAGCTGCCTAAAGAGCACTGGCGTGCCGCGCTCGTGCCGCGTTGGAGACGTCCTGCCTTACACCCAAGAACACGGGCAGTGCTTTTGCTCTGAAGCCTCTTAGCTGCCCAGGTTTAGATGCACAGTGAGACCCGCTAGATAAGGCAGCACTGAGCAGGAGAAACGTTCTTTGTTCTTTACAAACATCCCTCCTTCTTGACAGCTGTTTGGTCCATGGAAGGTAAGAAAGCCTTTGTGCTTCTGCCCACGAGTTCACCACGCTACTTCAGAGCTGCAGTGGCAAAGCAGAAATAAATCACAATCCAGAACTTTCATTTGTTTTCACAGGCAAATTTAGGTGCTGCTGAATTCTCATGCTGCACTGGGTGTCCTGTGAGCAGTACAGAGGGCTGTGCTAGTGCGAGAGTCACACTCTGCTCAGTTGGTAATGTCTTCTTTGTATCTATATCTAAGAAACTGTGCTATAGCAGCGTGGCTTTCATGCAGAGTCATTGTCTTTAGCTGCATAGAACACACCTTTATGCCTAGGCAGTTTCACATACACAGCTCGAGGTGGATTAAAAAAATGTTCAGAATATCCCTTTTAAAATGTATTATTATTGCCAAAAATTGCTAATTAAAGCCACACAGATTAATCAGATTATCACATGGCAGAATAAGAGAATTACTTTGATTTTTTACAATAAAAGTAATACTATTTTAAGTCAGCGACAGCATATTTGGAAATAGAATTTAATTTAAAAATCTAAAATCTTGCAAACAAAGCTGACAGTCCTTCAAGTCTTGTTTTCAGTGAGGTTTTTTCCAGTTTCTTTGTTTTGTGTTTCCTGCAAACAATTTTTTCCCACTTGTGTTTAATACTTGCAAAAAAACCCCAAAACTTCTTATCCCAAAACTCTTTCAAGAAAAATGTAAACTGACAGCAGTGTATCCAGGAGAGAGCATTTAGAAATCTGTTAATGTTGATAAGACCTGATTGTTTGCAAAACTAAATGCAAATTGCATTTCATCTAATCTGGTTTGTGCTTTTTAAAACCATGTAACTAAGAATATCAAATTTAGGATAGAAAGGCATGGGTTTATTTCTAAAATGTAATGTTAGAATGCTTATGTCTCAGTAGGAATGTAAACTGTTAATTTTGCCCTGTGTGAAGAGCCTTCTTGCAAAACACCATAGTAAGGGTACATAGATGTGTAGCTTCTGTGATCTGCAGCCATTTACTTGTTTAATTCATTTATTCATTTCACTTTGTTAATTCTTTCCACACTCTTGATTGAGGTCGTGGTGTAGTTTGCACTGTCTGTAAGTTTCCTTTTCACCTTTCATAGACTCAAGAAAAGCAGTTCAGTGGCCACACTTTCACAGTCTGAAAATAAACTGACATCGAGATTAATAATCATTATGCTACTCAATTCAGCAAGCCCAGTAATGGCACCAAAAAAATCACGTAGTCTCCCTGAAGACACTCTGTTAGTAAAGGAAGTACCACAACTATCACAATGATACAAGGACTTAGGCTGTCGTCTCATGTACCCAGGGTTCTTTTTTGTCAGAATCCCTGCTTTCTGTAAGGAGTTGAGAGGCATGTGTCTGCTGCATTACCCGTGGAGAGCCATGCAGGCACAGCATCCAGCCACACACATGCATTCTTGGGGTCGTATATAAGGCGTATAAACTGGGATTCGTTGTTTTTGTTGCCTGGGTAACTTCCACATGCAGTTTGTTCCGTGAGACCTGAGAGGAGGAGTTGCTCTGGGGGAAACTAGAGGCGATAATGGTGTAAATGTGCCTCCTGAAGTCATATTGCAAGGGGCTCCGATGTGCCACAGAGCAAGTTCCTTGAAACCACGCTTAACTTTAAGCACATGAATAGTTTTTCACACAAAGTGACTAATGCCTGGTCTTACGTGAGATGGTGGGGGAGGAAGAAAATGAAAAAGAAGAGATGGACCCCAAATTATTAACTAAATTTTACTCTTTAGCCTAGAATACTTACTCAGATGCCAAGCCTGCTAACCGTACCCCCCCCCCCTTTCAGTATTTGGCTGAAAACACTGATGAGCGCCATGAGTAGGAGGTTTTATGCCAAGCAAGCCAGCCATAGCTTAAGTAAAAAGGAACTTTAGAATGGGATAAGTGAAACCAGACACTAGTACTGTTCAGTCCGTGCTTCAGAGCCGTGTTGTTCTCCAGGAACTGTAAGAAAGACACTAGAGATGACCTTATTGTAAATCAAGGACTGTGATTAAATTGGGTAATAACGTCAAGACTTTTTCTGTGAGGATGAAAAAGAATCTCATAAAAAGAAACTTCACACGCTTGAAAAGGTGAGGGGAAAGGCTGTCACTTGACTAGAATTAAGAAGGCTTTCTATTGGACTTTACTTTGATTTTTTGCTTTTGTAATGAATTAAGTAAGAGGAAATTTGATTTGGATTTTCCAAGCTGCACTGCCAGAGACTTATGACAAAAACAGATTTTCAGGAACCCATCTGAAGGAAGTATATTCCACTGGATCTGTAGGACTTCCACACTCTGACAGAGACTGACCTTTGCTGAATAAATGAGCGTGTTGATTCTTCCCTGGTCCAGTGAGGGTTCTACTTACAGGTCGCACTCTGGGAGATTCGGGGCTTGCCTGTGAGAGCTGGACAAATGCCTAGATGCCAGCACAAACTAATAAACGAGCACAGTTTACACAGAAAGATGAAGTTTAATCAATACTGAAGAATAGCAGTTTTGAAGAATGGCTAGCAGGTTTAAGAGGCTGTACTTACCTGTGTGTTGTGGAGTGGGTGTATTTCCCTAGATTTAGATTCTAAGTTTTGTTGAGCCATCCAGGAAGCAGACACATACCGCATTATTAGGTACATGCAGTAAGAAATCATTTCATTGTCCTAAAATACCAACTTTTCTTTCCTTTTACCTTTCCTTTTCTTTCCTTTTCTGACCTATGGTGTCAGCCCTACAATTTTTAGGTCAGAGAAAGAGTTTGTTTGAGTTTCATTCTTTACCACAAGATTCACTCATTATCACAAGACATCTCTTTGTACTCGGTATCTCTTAGCAGGCCAGCGCCGTGGTTTTTCAGGGACGTCTCTCCACACTAGATGCAGCTGACTGGCACCTAATGTCAGCCAAATGCTCCTCCTGTAACTCTTACAGGAATCATTCCTCTGAGCTACTTAAACTGGGGCCAGTAGCTTCTCACTGGCTTCAGGTGAGCCTGATCTGATTTTTATATATCTGCTTTAGCTGTAGTGGGAGAAGTCATGGTGCTGTGGCTAAAATGTCTGTCCTGCAAGCTCTCAGAAGTCTCAGGACTAGGATTTAGGACTTCACTGTTCTCTTGAGAGGAGTTGGTCAGTGAAGTTTTGCCATTCCAGGGTAGCCAGATGGTACACAGAGACGACTTCATTGCTGCTGCTGACTCCCTTTGTTCCTTAATAGCTTCCTGCATGAAGGAAGCTCCTTAATAACTTCCTGCACGCAACTACTAAGGGAGAAATAAAGTTCCTGAGGTGACCTGCTCACCACATCCAATGTGCAGGGGGTATTATGGTCCAAAGAATGAAGAGCATCTCCCCAGGGGCTTAATTCCCCAGTACTGGTTACTTGACTGCATGTCCCACTGCTTTGGCTGTGTGCTGGGTACCAGAACAGAGAGGCTGTGTTAGAAATAAAATAGATTTTTTTTTTCTGGAATATTCCTGTAACTTAAGGGGTTTCCTATAGTGTGTCACCATTCTAGTCTAGGTGACCCTGCTCTGGCAGGGAGGTTGGACCAGATGATCTTTCGAGGTCCCTTCCAACTCCAAATGTTCTGTGATTCTGTGTCTCTCCCAGGACACTTCTTTTATATAAATCAGTCCTGTCTGTTTTTCTTCTTCAACTGCTGATGTGAGGGAGGGATTCTTTGGGTCGGTCCCTTTTGGATGATCCTTCAGCTGTGTTCAGATTTAATTTTCCCATGGCACATGTTCTGGGCTCATATTTCTGTCCGCTCTAAATATTTTTATCTTCTTTTGTGCATAAACAGAAAGATAAGGAAACATTTAGCTCTGATGGACACTGGAACTTGTTTCAGATGCATTCCACTTAGTACCTACCGTATTTCTAAGTGGTTTGCCTATGAATATTTCTGGTTGTGTGTATCTGACAGATTTCCAGGTTGCACGTTCATCTGCTAAGGTGGAAATAGCATTTGAGCTGAAGAGTCCTACTTGTGGGTTTTCAATGACAAAATAAAGGTTCTTCTAAGCTAACAAACACAGCTGGAGCATTGACAGTTCATGGCATAATTTTCTTCCAGACTGGAATTCTCACTTGTGTAGATTACTGCTAGCAATTAAAACTCCCTCTCCCCTTGAATTCCTTTGCTTTTTAAAGGAATGGTTGGCTTGGGATTTCTGAGGCTTTCATCAGATTTGTCTTTATTTTGTCATTACTGTTTTGGGTTTTTTAAAGTCTAACAATCTTTTATGTTACTTGCATATAAATTGAGCTTAAAAAGACCGTACTATCCACAAAAAATTTGTAACGCATTTGTGGTGTTTGTTATGTAGAGTCATTATGCTGTTTTTATACAGTCTTTTATTACATGCAAAACTATTAAATTCCCCCCTCTTAAATTCAAGGTTTCCTAAGAAATCCCTTTATAAGGCTCTATTTTCATTTGAATTAACTTTGCCAAATTTGAACTGTTTATACTGATATTTTCCATGTCTGTCTTAGTCTGAATTTTTTGTTTTAATGTTTCAGATTAAATGGTACAGATGTTTCCAAGAACAAGATTAGAGAAAACTGCATTGTTTTTCTCCATTGTTGATTTTTTTTCATAAGTCCATCAGGAATCTCTAGAGTCTTTCATTCTCTGAAACAAAGATTTGAAGCATTAGAATAAGAGGAAAGCCATGAGGAGGAGGTGCAAGAAGAAATGAGATGGAAACAAGCCCTAAGGGATCAAACAGCCTATCTAAACAACGTTCTCCTCCTGAATGTTGTCCTGAACCCCATGAGTCCCAAATGTTTCTTCTCCTTTGCTCTCAGCAATCACTTTGGAGGCTTTTTTGTAAAATTATTATTACTCTCTTTTAAGGGCATGTCAATGTCAGATGGGAAGTCTATATTCTGGTATTTCCTGGAGTTTTCTAATCCTTTGGATTATAACTAACAGGGTTTTAACCTTTTTTTTTTAACTTTTGCATGGGTGTGCATGTAGTTTATATCATGAGGGTATCCCAAGTGCGGTTAACGCAGCGCAGCCTTGAGGAAAGAAACGCACTTCCATAGAGAGCTCATGTGTTAGTGCAAGGGCTGATACAATGGAGGAAGAACAGTAGTGCAGAAGGTGGCAAGGGCAATACAAAGCTAAACAAGGAGGTTTATAAAAGAATTTTTAGATTTTTTTTTTTCATATTAAGCAATAACATAGCTATAGACTCTGTCTGGGTAAATGAAAGGCTGTAAATAGGCTTCATATCGGGATTTTTTTCAGATGGCTCTTACCAGCATAAGAAATTGTAATGTCATGTGTAGATAAAACTTTCAAATTCCTGCATCCATCTCTGACAGAAAAAGCAAAACACAACAATTTTCTGCCTTTATAAGCTTTGACTCATAATGACATAACAAACCTCCGTGTGTATTATTTTCACAGGGGACATGTTCTCACCTTGAGTTTTCAGTCTTTATAGAACACACAAAGACATTATTCCTTGGTAGGCAAAGACGTTGTATCTTGCAACATCTCACATGTTCCAGTCAAAAGAGTATCTCTGGGTCTGCAGAACTCAGTAGTTTTCCCTGGCAACTCTTGAGTGATATACATGCTTTAGACTTGCACCCTTCATAAATTACAGTCTCCTTCCAAAATAAATGTAAAAACCCTGTTCTATAGTTCAATTGTTAGGTCAAATAATGTAGGAGAAAAGGAACTTGTTAAAGAAAATAATTTCACTGATCTAAAGAGATCAATAATACAAAGACCTAGTTTTTTGGTTGGGTTTTTTAAGGTCAAGGACTTTACTGTTGTTATGTACCTCAGCTAACACTTTCTGCATCCTTGGCTCACACAGCCCCACATGACCGTGGGGAAGAAAAGTGGTGCTTAGAAAACATTTCCCCTTTATGTATTCCAGCATATTTCAGAGATCTGCATTGCCACAAAGCATAGCCAAAGATCACTAAAACTCACGTTTCCTGTGAGGAAGACCTCTGAGTCTGGAAAAGGTTCAGGGACACATGAAGGCCAGAGTTCACGCCCACTGAACACAATTTAGTAAGTCAAATACAGAGACGGGGCCTGCAGCCCTAACAGCACCACACTGCTACCCGAAACAGTGGTGTCCCACAGAGGCAGTGGAGTGGGCATTCTCAGAGTCACCCATCTTGTGGATAGACTGCCTATATACAATGGAAAGGACAAGTCTGAAAAGCCTGAAAGAAGGAAAGAGACAAGGCTGAGAAGTCTTGTGAGGAAAGCTGAGGTGAAAGGCAAGAAGATTGCGGAGATACGGCAGGCTGTAATAGTCCCGAGGAAAAAAGAGAGGATCACCTAACTAAGCATGCTGTTGTCATGCACCTTAACCTTGCCTTTGGCATTTCCCAGGTTTTGAGTGCTTGGCTCTTATTACTTTTAAATCTTGTGGTGTTTTATTGGGGTTTTGTTTGGTTTTGTTGTTGTTGGTGGTGGTGGTGGTGTGTTTAAATTTGGAATTTCTACATACATGTATAGAAAGACTCAAGCTTTTTGCAGAGTGTGTGGAAGGGTGTATGGTGCTTTGGCTTGACATGCTTATGCTTGCAAGTCATGCCTGTAATAAGCATTGTCAAATGGAAGATTTGAATGGACATAAAGTTGAGGTGGAAGATAATGTGATTAGTTGTGATTTCAGCAGGAATGCATCTTTTTCTGTTCATCAACATGTTCTTCTCCATGCTCTGCAAGAGGACAAAATAGGCCAAAGATATGGAAGCAAATTTTCCAGTGTGGCAGGCAGGTTTCATAGCACAACAACTAGGTATCACTTGCCATCTGAAAGAGAATGGACCTGAGTAAACAGCACAGTGAGGATATTTTGGAAGTGGAGGTGAAGACAACCTATTAAGGCCACCCTGTTTGCTACTTCCGTCTTGTCCATCTGGCATGGAGCACGGTTAGTTTCAAGTCTCAAGACTAAGACAGACACAGACACAGACTGTAAAGCTGCCCCACGTAACCTGCTGATGATCTGCTCTCACTCTGGTTGAGTAACAGAGAAGGCAGAGAGGGAGGGAGTGTTCCTGCTTATCTCCAGATCTGTAGTCTCCCCTGGCTTTGTATTGGCTTAACTAGCTAGCTAGCTGGGCTAAGAATCTAACTCATGACAGAGTTCAAAATCATAAGGCAGTTTTTGCCTTTAAATCAAATTCATCTATTTGGCACAGAATGTTATCATTCCAGGGATCAAGATAAAATGCAAGCCCATTCCCTCCTTCCTTTTCCTTCTGTTTCTTTCTTTTTTTTTTTTTTTTTCCTCTTTGAAACTTGCTAAAATGAATACCAGACAGTATCCTTTGACAAATGGGTAGAGCTTCCTGCGGGTCATTTCAGAAGCTGTTCTCAAGTTCTCATGGGAAAATCAGATTGCAAATGAGTAACAGTCTACATAGGATCTAGTGTTTAAATACATTCTTATCTCCTTCTCTTAACATTAGCATCTTTCCAATACAATAAGCTGTTAAAACAATGTGAAGAATTTGAAACCGAAACAGTTTCTTTACAGGGAATAATTTTTATCTGATTTGTCATAGTGCTCAGGTGCTGTTAGTAAGTGAATGAAAACTGGCCTTTGCAAAGGGAAACGGGTGCCAGACACCCATTTTGGTGAGATTTGAATACTTAAACTCAGTTTGAAATTCCAGCCACAGTTCTTAAAGCTGCTGGTTTTGTCTGTAAATGTTAAAAGATACTCCAAAGATTTTAAGAAAGATGGATGTATTCATCTAAAGTGATAAAGGATCTGGGTGTAGGATAGTAACATGAGTTCTGTTCAGATGTTTTTCCCCACACATTCTCACGCAGGAGAATAAGGCTGTCTCACCCCCCGATTCTTCCCACCCCCGCTTCAATCCGAGCAGTCCCCACTCTCTTCCTCCAGATGAATATGCAAGACTTCACATCCAGTCTTTTTTGATGTCCATCAACTCATGACAGACAGTCTAGAAAATAGCACACCCTAAATGTCATGTAAATGTTAGTCTTAATCAGGCAGCCAAATACAATATTGTGCTACAGCTAAAAATGAATTAAAGAACCTGACACACATGCTTTTAAAAATTTCCCTAGAAAGGAAGGTTTAGGGAAAGTTCAAATGCATAGAATAAGCAGAATGCAGTCATAACAGGATATAGCTTTTGTTAACAGGAAAAAAATGAGGATGAGTGAACATCGGAAAGAAACTACACCTATTAAAAATGTTATGGCAGGGGGAATCCATCGATATGGGGCCTGTTCCCCCTGGGGAACATGGAAACAGGATAAACAAAAAAACCCCAAGCCATCTCCAGAGCACAATATGGGACACTAAGAAGACTCAGCATCTCAAGGCACTGTGAGAAAAGAACAGAATTAACAGGGAAAGGCATTTCCATAAATTAATTTCTCCATTATCAATAACACTGTTTCACAAAATACGGCCACAACTACCTTTCCTTTATCCTTACTCTTTGGCACTGTGTTAATGATGAATGGTTGGTTTCTTTTACAGATCACTGTAGCAATTAAAGCATTCTCTGTTTCCTAATGGTCTGTACTGATCTTTGCAAACATCTAAGATATCTATCCCATAAATGATTAAACTTTATTCTGAGTAGCCTAACAGTTATCTGAAGGGACAGGCTTTGTGTTGGTTAGCAGTTCTCAGTTTCTGCTCCAAAAAGTGACATCAAAAAATGACACTGAGGGTGCTTCATAGAGTGAATCTCTTTGCTTTCCAGGTCAAAACTGCAACCGACCAGTTACTGAACATGTTTTTTACTGTGTTCCCCCTACTCGGTTCCACATGCGTGCTTTGTGTGGCACGTGTGGCACTTTACTCTCACTGTGAGTTATGTGATGCCTTTAACTTGTATTCCAGTCAAATTACTGGCTGACTGTGGTTTGTTATTATATTCTCACTTTATTCCCTCTGGTGCATTACTAACTAGGTGACATTCAGTGGGTTTGCTAAGAGCCTTTACTAGCTCTGTGGATATCATTATTCTTTGCAAACTGTTTTGGGGGTGGAGCTCAACAACCTTGCTCTGGTTATAACCTCAAGGTTTCTGAAGAGGTTTGTCTTTTTTTTTTCTCCCTGTGTTCAATACAGACTGTAATATATTATTCTGTTCACTCTCTGAATTCATTCCCCTTTCTAACAGAGGGATTTAACCAAAGAGCTAATAACCATATCATCTTACAATTAGTTTCTTGTAGGGAAAACGAGAATTAACAAAAGTGATTTCCTTTTCTAAGGAAAGTTGATATCCCTTTTTAAATGCCAGAAATTAGGCAATAAAAAGTTCCTGCATGTTGTTTCCATTTGGAAAAAACAACACGATGCTGGTAGGGTACACGTTTGATGCAGTCCTGCTTATGCGTAAAGGATGTACACAAATCATGTCCATCTGACCGTATTTGAACAAAAGCAGTCACTTGGCCTGGAGCTCCATGCCTGTCCTTCTGGCAGGCTGCAGTCTAAAAAGCTGGTGCTCTGCCATGCTGTTTGTCTCCTTTCTGTTCCTCTCCTTGCTGTTTACAGTGGACACCTAAGGCCAAATCCATCTCCAAATCCTGATGGTATCTTTTGTTTTCTTGCTGAATAGAAGGTCACTGAGCCTTCTCTGCTTTTGCATAAATATGTGGCCCCTCCCAGCTGATTAATTATAAAGAGGTTTGTGATTTCCTTTAAATCACAGGCTTAAAATGTAGTGTCTAATCAACTGCTTGTATTCTGGTCAGTTATGAAAAGCTTTGCCTATCAATTTTTTTATGAAGCTCAGGCTGAAATGTATTTTAGATTTTCTAAATGTTTGGGTTGACTTTCCACATACTATAAAGAACTTTACCACTTTTAATATCTCTTCAGTATCATGTAACGCCAGGAGGAAAATGAGATTCCAAGCCAGGATCCCTTCCAAATTATTTGTTGCCTTTCAGTCAAAGAGTTGTTTTGGGATTTCAGCAGTCAAAGAAGCTACGTATTCAGTTCACTTAGCCTGGGAATAAACTCACGCTCACTTTTTCTCTGCCTGGCTTTAATGGTGTCAGAAATCCAATGTGAAAAGGCAGGTTGGTTTCCAGGTTCTTTTAACATGAATCTTTGATACAAAATGCTTCAGTGCACCACATTTGCAGTATATTGGCAAAGCTGACTACTCCTGTGAAACTATTAGACCTATATTTGTTTCATTCAACCGGTGATACAGTTAACTCCATCATAGTATAGTCCTCCCAGGCATAAACTGATAAAACAAGCCCTTACAAAGTTTAAAGTACCTCTTTTTTTTTTTTTTTTTTTTTTATTTACTGAGAAGTACCCATTTTTTGCTGATACTGGCATTAAAAATGCTTCTTTTTTATTTGATTCAAGTTCCTCAATGTGAATAAAGTGATATTATGTTGAGATGGTATTGCTGCTTTTACAGGAGAGGAAGGAAAGAGGGTAGAAAGCTCACCAGTATTCATCTGTCTAGTTCAGATTTGAAGTCTGGATATAAATACTGACTGCCTCCTGTGCTTGCTACCTATGCTCCACCCCTGAATAAGAAGTACACTTGCCTGATGCTTGTTATGTGATGCACACAATCATGTGTATTCACAAGTCTCCTCTATGTATTTTGTTGATGCTTTTACTGCTTATAATACAGAGCTAAAACTCATTCCTCTTTCAGCTTATACATTCAGAGTTTTGCCTTTTGCCTTGGTTGTATGATGCAGGAGCAAAAGCTTCATCCACCATCCTGCTGGGCACTGGGTTGTTCAGTCTATTTTGTCCTATAGTCCTGCCAGTAGCAATCATGGACCTTCACAGCCCTCCTAAGATTATTTCAAAACCCAGTACTCCAGAAGCAATTCAAAGCCACAGTTCTCTGCCTGAATGAAGGAGAAGCTGTGTAAACTAAAGATACACCAGGATGCTTTGCTAGTAGAGTATGAGAACTTGCACTTGCATGTGGGTCTGCAGCTGGCTGCAGTCAGCCACATCTCCCCCCACTTCTGACCACGCTGTCTGGTTGGCACCGTTTTGTAGTTACAAGTACAGAAGACACTAAGGTAATCAGTGAATCCTCAGCCTGGCCGGTTTCTCCCTCGTCTTCTTTTTCTTCTTTCTTACCTCAGTGGTATAGCTCCAGCTAAACTAGCATGACCCTGAGCCAGGACTTCCTACCTCCTATGATAGTCTGCTCAGCATTATGATAGCTGCCTTTGTCCTCGCTAGGGAGGACAAAGCATAAGGAGTTGGCCTTATCCTAAACCCCACTTATCTCTGATTCCCTTATTCTTGGCTTCTGACTGGTCATGGACCATAATGATTGACGTTACCTGTAGACCTCGACTAACAGAGAATAATACCCATTAACTGCTGTCAGTGAAGCAGAAGTGGGAGCTGCACTTGTTCCTCCTACTAAAAGGCAAGAACATAGCGTGCTCTTGTGTGTGTAACCTGCAGAGCAGTAGCTCTACTGGTCCCTACCTGTGTCCATACTGCTGGTCTTTCTTGGCATACAGAAATAAAATGTTAAGAAGGAGGCACATCAGCTATGTTTCTTCCCCTCCCCTTTCCTCCCCTTCCATTTCCCCTTTTCCTTTCCTTTCCTTTCCTTTCCTTCCTCCTCTTTCCCCTCTTTCCTGTCTTTCCTTTCTTTTTCTTTTTTCCCCAAATTACAACTTCATTTTCTGTCCTTGTCTCCTAATCCTTTTGCTGCATCAAAGCCTTGACAAGACTTGAGAAGTGTCTTCTGTTGTGTGGGAGCTAGGAGGACATTGTCTGATTGGCAAAATAAGCTAACAGCAGAGTGTCTCACTACAGGATCCTTGTCACCTCACACCTTTACTACACACAGCAATTGTTAATACAGAGTACAAACGAGAGTTGTGAACCTCTCTCCAGTAGGATCGTTGTGGAAGCACCAATATTTTACTGGAGGTGCAGTGTGAGGGCTGGTGAAAGTTCCAGCAGTGCTTTCCTTGCACTTTGAAGAGCCCCGGTTTGCTTGTGAAGTTCAGTTCAAGATACAGCGTTTAGTATGGAGGCCTGTTTCTGATGGCACGAGCACATACCATGAGTCCCATTGAGTGGGCCAAAGATCATCTCTAATAATCTCTTAGGAACCAATAGCTTGATGAAAATTACAGTTTCTAAAACAGAAAGGACTTGCTGTTACTTAATACAGTTTTAACACAGAGGGGCATTTGTTACATGTGAGTCTTTGGCAGTAACTTCTTAACCACCTTTTCCTGAACTTCTCAAAGTCAGGAGTCGCTTTCTCAGACTAATGCTAAATTACTTAGGAACACATAAACACAGTTATTTTGTTAATGCTTTGGATATTAGTGTGAATGATACCATGGCCCTGAGCAAGTTTCTCTTTGGGCTTTAGACCTGTGAAGGAACAATAAGACCAATGATTTAAAAAGGGCTTATTTATTGTAATTCGTATGTTGTGTCTTTGCAGAGCCTGCTATTTTTACCAACTAAAACGCAAGGAAATTCTCAAAAGCAGTTTAAAATAATAAACTTGTTTTAAGTCAAGAACAGATCCTGTCAACCTACTGGCTCCCACTTCTGTTTTGAAAGGAGCACTGCTGTACCAGCAGTCATTCCTCTGGTATGAGTTTCCCATGGGTTTTCACAGTGGGCAATCTGTAAGTTTTGACCGTATCTTAGACAATGACTTTTTTGGAATTCCCAGCTTCTGAAGGTGTCCTGTGGAACATTTATATGCTTTATATCTCGTATGACAGATCAGCATAAAGTACTGACCTTGTAAGATTAGCTATTTTCCTCATTCCAGCAGAAGTCACTGAGAAAGGGGAGAGAAGGTTAAAACCAAATAATCCCCATTTCAGACTGTGTTGGGTTTGGGCTTTGTGTTTGGTTTTGAGGGTTTTGGTTTTTTTTTTTTTGGAGGAAGTGAAATGGTCTGTAAGAATCTGGGTAATGCATATACATGGTTTCTTGACTTTATATTGAGAATGTATGTAGGATGGAAATCAAAATACACAGCGTCTGTGTGAAGAATGTGTACTTGTCCTGGAGAGCTTTGACACAGGAAGAACCTGCGGCAGCACGTGACATGGTGCCTGTGGGCTGCTCCTGCAGTGTGTGCTTCCCCAGGGGGCACGTAGCCGCCATTGCAGAGCTTCCCAGACTCTGTTACCTTGGACTGTAACAGCACAAACGAGTCTGACAATGAAGCAAGCCATCTGGATGTACAGGTGCTCTGTGCTTGAGAGTCACCAAGCAGCTTCACAAAGCATGTAAATGTCTGCATTAAAGGATGGCCAGTCTCCCAACAAGGTTTGTTGTGGGTCCATGCAGGGAGGTCCGCATGCATCTGAAGCACTGCAGCCATATTCCTGGATCTAACCTGTCAGATACTACCTTGTTGCATCCCTGTCAGCAGTAGGGAGCAACACATGATGACTACGGGAATGTCAGCAATACACTACTCAGAAAGTGGGTTGTCAGCTACACTAACCAAAAGCCTGTCTCCATCTTCTTCTCACCTGGACCAGATGGCATCCTATCACGACTTACTCACTGTGCCACTACAGTACAGCTCTCTAGAGGACAGTGCTCAAAATGGCTTGCAGATTTCACTGCACGTCAGTGGTGCTGTATCAGACTTCACACAGAAAGATTGTTGTCCCTAACTACTAGAGATGCAGATTCATCTCAGGCTTAGAGCCAGACAGAATCCCTTTGTTTGAGTTTGTACCACTGATGAGGCTCCAGGCTGAACCATGCTCTCACAGACACGTGCCAACTCTTTTTTCCTTCATGACGTTGCGAACAGGTTCAAGGTACCTGGCGTGGGGAACTCCTCCCAGAACAATGTATGAAGAGGAAAGAAACCACAGAAAAAACTTCACATGCAAAAATAGGCTTAGAAATGAGAGATCCATTAAACCAAAGTCACACAGTGACATCTTCTAAGCCTTTTTTTCAGCATAGACCTATAGTACTCATTCCCCTTGTTCATTCTGGGATCAGGCTAGGTATGGTGACCAGAGCAGCCTGTCTGGGGCTGTGGATTCCTTGATTCTTTTCCAGAGCTGTAGTCAATCCTTTGGATCCATTTTAAGTGAACAGCAACAGCAATACCCGTGTATTTTAACAGAATAGTTGGATTAGATACCAGATGAGCTCGGCCAAGTCAATTAGCATGTTTGCTATGTCTCATCTGCATTTGGTTCAGTAATACTTTTTATACATGGCATCTGGGAGTGGTGATTAATGATCAGAATGTGTTTTTGAAATTCTTGAATGAAAGCGGCTACATCAGTACAAAGTCTAAATACTTTAATGAATTTGTCATTTTTTCTCCCAGTGCCAGTATTTTCTACATTGTAAACTCTTCAGCACAGCATGAAACTCCAATCCCATTAAATTTTATTGAGCAACTTAAGAGAAGTGAGGTTAAGTTCCAAAAAGAAAAAAAAAACAGAAAAAGTAAGTATAAGCACAAAGAAGCGTTTTGTAAGCCCTGTTATGGGTCTGTGCAAGGATGCCTGGGTGTGTATGGAGCCTTCCTTATTCCACAGCTGTAGGCTACCCCTTTCTTGACACCGAAGTGTTGGTCACCAAGAAATAACTACAGGAGATCTTCTCATTTCTTGTGTGATTTCCCCTGTAGCAGCAGTTTAGCTTTGCCCAGGCCAGCCTGCGTTAGAAAGCACCCCATGTGCCCAAAGCCTGACTTGAGAGAAAGAAATTGAAGGCAAGGGATGATAGGTGACTTCCTGCCTCCACCACTGAGGTTGCCAAGCGAGTTGTCGGTATACCCAGTATGTTAGTGGCTTTTGCTGTGGGAATGTTTTGTGGCAGGGAGTTGCCCTGAGGCTGCTGAGTCCAAGTGAATCCATCTGGTAGTATAAGGAGCAAATGCAATAGATTTGAGGCCAATAACCTACAGATCAACAGACGTAGTGTTCCCAAGTGCAAATGCAGTATTTACCTTTAGGAAGACTCTGTATCTCCTTACACGCTTCTAGAACAATGCTGGGCAAGTAATAAAAAGGTGTTTCATAGGCATGACCTTCTTCCTCATTAGGTTTCACATATTTTTAATTTTTAAACAATCTTTTCTCATTGTTGCTTCTCCTAACCTGTAAGGTTGCAGAACTCATGGGCTTCTTCGCTCACACTGACATCCCATGATACTTACAGAGAGGCAGAAACAGCTATAAATAGTGAAATTCTCCTCTATTCAGCCCCCTAGGAAAATATTTTTATAAGCCCAGGCAGCAAGCAGGAAGGCTTGAAAAGGAAAGTAAGACATACCTCTCTGAGTCTGAACAAACCCTAGGAAAGCATGGCTTAAGAAATAGACTACATTTAAGCTCTTATTTTATATGAATCAATTTGCCTATCCAATGTAAAACACATGTCATAATCCATTCAGGTAATAGGAACAAGAAAAATTCTCTTTCTGTGATCTTGCTGCTTTCTCTGCACCCAGATGTGACCCTGGCAAATGATCAGAGACTTGCTTTACATTTTGTTGGTCAGCAGTATACATCAGCAAGGCTGCCAGGGAGCCGCTGTGTTTTCTTCTTGCATTTCCACACTGAGACAGAATTATCTGGGCCATGGGCTGTCCACAAAACAACAACAACAAAATCAATTTTATATGGCACCCTTATAGGTGGCAGAAAAGAATGCACTCTGGCTCAGATTATCCAGATACTTGTGATCTTTTGGGTGCCATACACTTATGATGATAGCACTAAGGAGAAGGAAGGGGTTAGAAATGAGGGAGCTAATTTTCTGGGAGCATGCACTATTGTATTTGAGGGGTATTAACACCATCTGACTTCAGTATCTAGCTTAAGTGCCGTGTCCATTGGAAGTTCAGTGCCTAAAACGTGGTGAAAACTGTCCATCAGTTTTTGATCACTTATCCAAAACCTGTCCCACAGTTTTTTTGAGTAGTAGCAAAGGTGAAAAAGGTGCTTTGTAGTCCCTTGTATGTGTGGTGACAACAATACAATAGGAATTGTTATACTTTTGTCATTTTAGGTGGCATTTTATTAGCAGATTCTCTTGTAAATTTAGGACAACTCCCAGTGTTGCAAGCAAAAGACTGTCTTTACAGAACCATGGCTAACTTCATGTTCTGTGAATCACAAGGATTTTCCTCATGGTTTCCATGGTGCTTATAAAAGGAAAAACCCAAAGAAACCAAACCAAAGCTGTTTCTCAGAATGATTCACCATGATTACGATGAGTGAGAGCACACGCACAGGTTAGTGGCCTCATCTTTCAGGTCTTCCCTGAGAAAACCTACATAACTTGGGACTAAGATGGATAATGGCCTACCTGTCAGGAAAAGATAAAACATCATATGCTTCCGTGAAGTTTTGGAAAGCTCCCTTTCCTGTGTGCTTTATCATTTGTTCACTGAGGAGCTCATGTAACCAGACATCATGCCATACCCTGGAATCTGACTGTACCGACGTAGCAAGCAAATGGCTGTCAGATTATTCAAAACCTCCTAACACAACCAAAAAAAACCCCCAACCCAACCAAACAAAAGACAGCCACCCAAACTCCTTACTTATTTCACCACATTCCAAGGTCATTTTTCAAGAGGACTGTATTCCGATAGAACGGGAACCCATAAAAACCCCATGTCAGTATATCTTAGTAAGGGCTGAAGTGAACTTCAACATTTGCCCCTGACACTGAGTCCTCTCACTAACTTCAGTTGTGTAGTAGCTTCTTCACCCAATTTCTTACCTGTTAAATGTGAAGCACATTTTCAAAGGGGTCACTTTAATAATGAGGGGTTTTTTAAGGATAAACTGTATGTGCTACGTATTGCATATTTAATAGGAAATTGAATTAAAAAGTGGTCTTAAAATACTTTTGACTGCATAGAAACAGCTAAGAGTTCCCACTAGGAGTATTCCTTAGGTCATGGTTCTTATTTTGACTGCGGCACATATGGAAAACTCATCATCATGTATTCACAAATGCTGCAGTTTACTGGAGCAGTTGTACCAGGACAGTACATTCTGTGTTTGGTCAGACCTATCACTGAGAATAATGTAGGTTTCTATAGCCCAGGTTGGTACGGAGGAAGGATGTGTAAAGGCACCCACACCAGATTCCTCAGATAAAGCAGCAAGTACTTCCTATCATGTTCAGAAAAGACCTGGAGAAGTAAAAGCAGAGCTCTAGCCTACCTTTCCAAGAATTCTTAATGTCAAGTGAAGCCTGGAGCTAGGAAAACATTTTAATATCAGCCAATCTGTTATACACATAAAGCTGGTATTTTACAGGGCATTAAATATTTTTGCCATATTTGTAGTCATTTTCTCTTGCAGGGGCCAATTCAAATACATGCTTCATTTTCTGGGCATTGTAACTTACTCCTGACTAGCTCCCTGTTCACAGTTTTCCTTCCCCCAGCCTGCAGTTCTTGGAGGCACCTTGTTTTTTACTTATTTTCCTCTTGATTTTTCAACGATTTGTTTTCCGGAACATCTAGATCCTTTTTGTTACTGGCTTCATCTTTTCTTTCTTTCTGATCTTCTTTCTGGTCTGTAGTCACTTTTCATCACTTCCATTCATGTATTGTTTTTTTTTCTTGTCAACTTTGTTTTCTATTTTTGCCTTGTGGAATCTGTATTTATGCCCTAACCTTTCTCACTTTGTATTTTTCTATGCTGTCTAAGGAAAATACAGTCACAAAACAAAAGGGCCCTTCTGTCTCATACATTCCTTTCCCAGGAGACCAGGATTCTTCCCATCAGCACAGGACCAGACTTGTTCCATGCCAAGGTCGATTATATACTGAGTTTCCAAGCCCAGTTTTCAACCCCTGAAGCAAAAGGGGAAACAAATTTCATCTCGAGTATGATTTTTTTTGTAACGAGAATTAGTTTGAGATGGTCATCTCAAATAATTAGTTGGTCAGTGAGTGATTAGGTGGGTAAAAGAAAACTAATGGAAACTAAGGGATGATCTAAAGGAGTAATAGCCAAGAAAGCTGTCATCAAATAGCTCTTATTACCCCGGTGTCCACACGGACACTCGCCTTCTAATGTAATTAAGTTTTGGATGCAAACTATTTTGCTACTGTGAAGATTCTGAAGCTGTGGCGTAAGTGGATTTTTCTTTTAGCCTACTGAAGCAGATAACTTTGTGTTCCTAATCTTGCCCTCAGCAGGCCAAAACATTACAATTTTTGCTAACTCACAAACTTCATCACTGCATGTGTGTTGAAACAAGTGTGCCCGGGCCCATGTAACCTCCAGTAACCTCCCTTACTCGTATCAATTTTAAGCACACCAACTTGAAAGATTCGGCTCAAAACCTCAATGCTTACATTAGGTTTTTTGTTCTTTCTCTTAGCCAGTGGGCCACAAATTCTTGCGTCCCATACGCAGAAGGCAAGACTGTCTTCAAAACTGTGCAGAAGGCAGATCCAGCAGCACACTTGGCATCTCCAATCTCAGGCACTTTAAACATCAACCCTCTTGTTGCAGGGTGTAGACAAGCACAGCTCAGCCATCACCTCTTGTGTAAGATTCTAGGGGCAGAAAGGAAAGAACCATTCCTGTTCCCGGACAGAGTGGATGGGAGAGGTAACCCTTTGCCCAGTAGAGACAGCAAGCCTGGCTGTACTGCCACTGTTGGAATTGTTTTTCTTAGTGCTGGAGTAACTAACCATAGGGCAGAAGGCTGCAGGGGAGAGTTAGCATGAAATATAAAGTGCATAAAGCCCATATACAACATCGTTGCCTAGGCTTGTCTGGGAACTTCCAACCTGTATACATACAGCCATGCCTTGTGGCACAGGGAAAAACATGTATGAAAATGCCCCATCTCTCCTTTTAAAAACTTGCTTGATAGTGATGTTCAAGGTTACTTTTAAGTGTCAGCACCCACACAGATATTAGTGAGAACATGTAGCATGCCTGATTTTGTCTTGGAATTATAGAAAAAATATTTTTAAAAGCAATAATTACTGTTTTATTTGAGGAAAATCCTGGAAAGAGCATTTCTCTTTCTTACAGGATAAAAGTCCTGTGACTGTCTTTTTAATTTTGTTATAGCAAAAGCAAATGTAACAGCTGAGATTTGAAGAACAGAACAGAGACGCTGAAATCCAGTTGTCATAAATTTAATATAACCAAGCCAGCTTGAGACCTAGCTCCCCTTATCATGTATATGTGATTTAGAACTGTTAGAAAAACCCCTTGAGAATTCAGGTTCTGAAATTTATACAGTTGCCTAAAGCTAGTAATGATGATGATGGCTGAAAATGTTAATATTTCCTTTTTGTGTGTCACCTTATTATTCAGTTGTCACAAATCTTCCAACTGTATTTCCTGTAATTCTGGTTATCCAAAAACATGGAGTAATGTTCAAAGAATTCAGAATGACAGTGGTTCCCCCTCCATTCCATATGGCCTAGGAAACTGCTTTACCATCACCACTGTTATAAGGAAGGGAAACTGCATTAAAAGTATGTAAGGGAGAAAGTACCTGGAAGGGGAAAAACATTGGCTGTGTTCAGAAACAGTGAAAAAATTGTAACCTACATCTCTCTAGGCAGTCATTATTGCAGTCTCAGGAATACATGAAGCATTTTCAGAACCAAGGATTGGAGTTTTATTGGCACCACTGCAAATGCACATACAAGGACTCGCTTGTAAATGTCAGTGTCTTTTCTTGGAAATAGCCTACATCTGCAGATATTTTAAAGACCGCTGATGGACGGAGGTTGTTGCTTAAAACTTCATCTGCAGTATGGAAGTGCTGGATCCTGAAATAAATGTGACTGTAGACAGAATGCTCTAATTCATTGTGACCCTCCTCTCTTGTCGAATTCAGGGAAAGATGAACATACAGCTTTAAGGTGAACCTGGGAATAGAGTTTATGGGAAGGAAAAAAATACAGTTCTCTGATTTGTGTCAGACTGGCAAGACTAGGGATATGCTTAAGCATTAAGACGTTAGTGGACAGAAAGGACGAAAATGCCTAAGTAATAAAAACAATTCTGTTGCATCTTTAGGCACACATAGAAGTTTTCTGATCAAACTTCTCTTAGAATATGTGTTTTATAACATAACAAAAGGCTGTGTTTGTGTTGACAGATACTGCCCTTGAGAGATACTGAAAGCCCCTTGGACTTGAAGAATATGCTGAATTTACACTGTCTTCAGTAAGACAAGAAAATACTCAGCACCAGGTAGGAAGCAAAAAACATCTGATTTACTACACACAAAAAATGAGAAATCCTGAGAAGTATCAGTGAGGCTGGCATACAAATGCCTTGCAAGTCCTTTTGAGTTCAAAATGAGGTTTCATTGTTCCTTAGGTGAAAACTCTTAGGAATATGCCTGTCATCAAGTCCTGAACGAAATGTATCTTATGATAATGTGTTTGGATCCATATTAGATTACTCTCTTGGCCTTACATGTCTTCATGATGGTGCCAATTTTTCCTTTTAATTTCCCTTCATATTTTGGTTGACAAGACCTAAAATTACTGAATTTACACTTTCTGCTGTTTTTACACTGTGTATGAGATACAGCTAGTACCACTGCTGGCATACATAGTAGTTATGGTGTATTGCTCCAGATATTGGAATATCTCCAGAGGGGAAGCTTGCTGCATATCTGATTGTATTCCTAGTAAAGGATGTGGAATTACACCAACATAAATACTGATATAAGTTCTCTCAAATAAGGGCATCTGACAGACAGAAAATATTTCTTTTGTTTGTGGAAGGAAGTAAAGCTCAAGAGCGTGTTAGGATTTCTGAATCTAGGTTTGTCTCATAAAATATGAATTATGCAGAAGGTATAAAAAGTTGTGCCAGGCTTTAGGAGCCTGGAAGAGAGCAGCACAAAACACTTAAAGCCCTGGCAATTAGTCGGCTAATGACTAATTGCATTTAATCCACCAGTAGTTCTATACTTTATCTTTCCTGTCACAAAAAGATGCTGAGATCCCAAAGCAGAAATTAATTTTGAGAAAGGCAGTTACATATGGTTGAAGCCACAGTACAGTAAGGAGTTTTTGTCTTATCTTTGTGCGAGAAATAAATACGTAACCGTCCTGGTTCTGGCCAGGCCAGGGTTAACCTCCCTAGTCAGCCAACACAGGTGAGCTGAGTTAGCCGGAGCTGTTTTCCACACCACCTGACACCACTTCCCCATAAAAGCTGCTGGTTGGGGAAGGGTAGGGGCTGTCTGCTTCTAGGACAGTTGGAGTGTGGTGGGGATGTTGGGTTGGTCAGTTGATCCTTGCTGTCAGGCAGCCCTCTGTAATTGTCGGGTCAATAAGGTACTCTGTGTTAGCACTGGGTGTGAGTGTAACCCACGGAGGCTCTGCCTGTTTCTCCTCCGGGAGTGAGCGAGTGGCTTTGGTGGGCATTTGGGCTCTAGCCAGGGCCGAACCACCACAGTAACCTAACTACCGAGCAAGTAGAAAATTATGTTTGCATTATTAATTTGTATGTATCAGAGAGATGTGGTAGTGTGGTAGCTCAGGATGGGAACTGGATGCAGAGGTCTCAGATGACCTTGGCTGACCTCTTAAATTCTGCAAGCCAAGCTGGAAGTCTGTGTGTCATGTCAGCTCTTGCAATGAGGTGGGGTAGTACAGCAGGAGGAGAGGACACAGCAGAACTGTGAATGATAGTGTATCAGAAGCTGAAGTCAGACACAGGGAGCAGACCAAGCAGCTATCTGGCACTGGATGTCTAAGTAAATACTAATTAAATGAGTCCAGAGGAGGGCCACAAAGAACGATCAAGGGGCTGGAGCACCTCTCCTGCAAAGTCAGGCTGCAAGAGTTGGGCTTGTTCAGCGTGAAGAGGAGGCTCTGGGGTGACCTAATTGCAGTGTACTGATACTTGAAGGGGTCCTACAGTAAAGTGGGAGAGGGCAGTGCAGTGATAGGACAAAGGGTAATGGCTTCAAGCTGAAAGATGGCAGGTTTAGATTAGATGTTAAGAAGAAATTCTTTACTATGAGGGTGGTGAGGCCCTTGCGCAGGCTGCCTAGGGAAGCTGTGGCTGCATCCTCCCTGGAAATGTTCAAGGACAGGCTGGATGGGGCTTTGGGCAACCTGGTCTAGTGAAGGTGTCCCTGTCCATGGTGGGGGGGTGGAATTAGGTGATCTTTGAGTTCCCTTTCAACCCAAACCCTTCTGTGATTCTATAAATGCTTAAGACCTGAAAGCAAACTAGTGATTCTTTAGTTAGTAGTGATTCTTCAGCAAGTACCTGATACTTTGCCTCTTCACAGTAGTGAGTGGAGGAAATGCTGCTGCCTGTCCTGCAATCTCATAGGCCTGTCCTGGCTTCTCTTCATATTCCTGTCTGTGAGAACAAAAGGCCAGGCCTGTAAATAGAAAAGCTGCTTTTGCCTATCACTGCAACCTAATTAAAATAAAAGCTCTTGTCCCTTCATTCCTACCACAAAAGGTATATGGGTGTTTTCCATATGACAGAATTTATAGCTCATGTGCATAAAAATGGAGCATGTGGTTTTTGAAATGTGGGTAGCAAGAAAACAGCTTGGTCATTTGTGACCGTGAGTCTCTAAGACATTTCATAAGGAGTTTTCAGTGACATGACTTGCAGTAGCACAACAGAAACCTTCCTTTGAGTCTGTCAGGGAATTCAACACTGTCCTGACAGTAATGAATGATATTGTTTCCTTTGGTTTGTCGCTTCTTCCTGAGAGATCGCTGTCTCTGGAGACTTTTCTCCAGATTTTCCAGGCAAAATCCCTTCTAATATGTGGTTACAGAAAGCCATCCTCAGATGGTCTGCAGGATTTCCCAGGCAGGCATTCCTGAAACTGAACTGGGATTCCAGAATAACTAATTTAAGATCCCAACTACAGTTTAAAATAAACTCAGTTCTGTCCTCGATGCTTCCAATTTTAACTTTTACACTCAATTGGTATAAATTATTGTACCAGAGCCAACCAACTGTCCCTGTTGTCCTGCACCTTTCTGGCGCTCAAAATAATAAAATGAGAAGCTTGTAAAGAGCCACCACAGAACAGTAGGAAACTGCATCTCAGAGCCCCACAGTGTCCAGGTGTTGAGACCACGGCATTCCCTGTCCTGCCCAGCCAGCACCAGATGCTAGCTGAGGAGGAACGTGTCTTTGGCACTGGATACAGGCTGCTGTTTTAAATGTAATGGTAGCTGTGACCAACATTCAGACTACAGCTCTGACCAGCTCAGAAGTTACAGAGCAAAAGCAGTGAGTTAGGGTTCTGTGAGTAAGGTGGCCTTGTTCAGTTAAAAAAACCTTGTTTGGTTAAAAAAAAAAAAAGGTGGCCCAGTGCAACTCTGGGTTGGAGACTGTGCTAGGAAGTGACTAACCTCTCTACGTTGCCTGAATGAGAAGCGAGCAATCTGTGTTTATCTGTGTTTACACCTGATTACACCACAGGACAAAATGCAGGACGGACCTCTTTCACGCCCTCTCCCCTTGCCCACGCTCCTCAAAGGCCAGACATGGCCTGACCTTTGCTCTGTGTGGGACGTGTCTGGAGGAGAACCAAAGAGAGCTGGAGCTCTGGCATTCTGCTGTCCTGGTTCTGCCGTGGGACAGTGGGGATGTAAACAAGGGTGGGGAAAGGGAGAGCTTCCGCCAGCCGCCAGTCGACAGTCAGGAAGGGGGGAAGCCCGAGAGCCGAAAACATTACGGCATTGTCTTTTGGAATGGACTGAACATGTGCAAAATCACTGTCCTAATGATAAACACTGTAATAAGTATTGGCAGCACATGAATCCAGCATCTGCAAAGGCTTTTTTATTTAAAAAAAAAATAATTATAAAATCAACTCAAATCACCTTTTTCTTTATCACATCTTTAAAGTTTGTTGTCCTGCACCCCTCTCTAAATTGCCATATGGTGAAAGAAATGGGTCTTAGAACTGTTTTCTGTAGAAGTATAGTAGACATGAATACCAAAAAACTTCACAAAACCACTAAATATTTGGCAACCTTCTAGTCTACTGTAATTTTTAAAAAATGCTCAAGACAAATGTTTATATTGAAGGGGGAAAAAATCCTCAGGATAGAGCTGTCAATGGATAATTTTAGCTTTTCTATATAACCCTGTTCTATAAGCCATACTTCATAAAGACTGAATACTTTCTTCTAATTAAACTTTTCTAAAACTTGAAAAAGCATTGGAATTGCGAGTGGATGCTGCTCTGGCTTTTCTGGCATGTTACATACAGGACGTCTGGCCAATTCTCCAGTCTTCTCTCAGATCTGTTACCGATCCAAAATATTTTCACCAGACACCCTGAAGTGGAACCACAAGTTTGCCAATTTCCATTTCATGTATCTTCCTTTAAAAACTGAAAATTACAGCTCATGAGCACTGGCGATTTGATTGCTCAATGTTCAAATTTAATCCACTGGAACAAAATAACAACAAAGATGTAGAAGATGATGCCTGGCCTCCATGAGGCAAAATCACTTAAAAAAAGAAAAATTATGTTATTTCCAACTCAGAAGTTGGGCCGGGGGGAATTGGTGCTCTTAAGCTACTGGTGAAGTACAGATCAACAAGTGCCAGCAGGCCTTCTTCGGTAAAGTTATAGGATTATTACCCTGACATTTCCCTGAACCTGCCTAGGTCTCCAAAGCAAAAAAGCAATCCTTGGTGTCTTTACACTGTGTAATTTTCAATTTTCTCAATTCTCTGAGTTCCAAGTCAGCACTTTTTTTGTGAAACATATATGTCAGAAGTCAGGTTCTCAACGAAGGTCTCATATTCTGATTTCCTTGGACTTTACAGCAAGATTTCCAGTGGTGTTGAAACTGCCAAAAACCAAAAATGTGCATTATAGTATTACAGATGATAACATAGTCCAGTCTGGGTTTTTTCCTTCTAACCAGTGCTGGGAGAACTTGAGCAATGTTATTTCACTAGGCCAGGAAGTCTAGGCAGAGCTTCATTAAAATACAGTGTATGACCTGTTATGTGAACTGGGCTTTGCAAGGGAGTATTGGCAACATAATGGTCCTGCAAGTTGGTTCGTTGTTCTCTACAGCTGTTGCCTGTGGCTTGAATATCTCTTGTTCTCTGGAAAGGGAGAACATCTCACCTAGATGCCAAATAATGTATCTGGTCCTTATCTCAAAAAGATCTGTTCTGGGCCATGTAAAAGGCTTTTAAACTCCTTCCCTATCATCCCTAAATTATTCAAAACAAATGCTAATCCACCACCCCAAGCCATGCTTCCTAAAGCATTTGTCCTTGCTGGTTCCAAGATGGGGCTACGTGCTCAGGCCACCTCTTCTCCCTCCAGAAAATGTTCTGAGTAGAAGGAATACGAATATGGAAAATGGAAGACAGCTGTGGCTTTGTTAGTGAACCCCACAGGATATACGAAGGTATAGTAACCTGACTCGAGGGGAATAAAGAACCAGTTGATGTTGCTAGAAACACTTCAGGAAGCTGGTAAAGATTATAGCTATGTCAAGTCCCATACTCAAAGTATGATTGCTCAGAATTACAGAATACTTAGAGCTCAGGTCCAAGAAGGATATGTTTTAGGAATGAATTCGGATTTGCAGCACTGGGGAGTGAAGCAATAGCTGTTTAGAAGAATACCACAGTGTAACCAAAGCCTGGAAGTTCCCAAAATTCAGACTTGGCTGAAATACATTGTCCAGACTCATGCTTTGACTTTGAAGGTGCTGCAAATCCCATCTAGCTGTAGTCAGTGAGAATTTCAGGATCTGGATCTGGTAGTGAAATCCCTGCTAGGCAGACCAGCCATGATTTGCAGAAAGTGATACAAGAGCATGAAATACCCATAGATCTGACAGCTTTATCAAGTCAGGCGTGCACTGTCTCTGTGTGTGTATGGTAGTAGCCTGGCTGCCTTTGACGTTCTTGATGTCTTGAGCCAACCCAGTTCTTGAAGCCTGAAAATGTTTTCTTAATTCTTGCTTGGTGTAATGTAGCCACCCCACCAAGAAGCCCAGGCAGGAATTGCTAGGGACCCATATGGGTGATTTCCAGTGAATGCTACCTAAACAAGCTCTGAACGGTCAGCTTTACAGAGTGAATGTTGTACTCAAAAAGGAATAATATGATGGCTAGTGAGAGAGGGATTGCAAGTCCATGGACAATCATCCAGAATCATAAAGGAAGGATATATTTTATAGTACTGTATATCAGTTTATAAATATCACCAGAGGGTTAAAGTAACTGCTTATGGAGAGGTCATAAAAATAAGGGAACCTTGAGGGGTTCCAGGAGCAGCTTTAGTGGTGGGAACATAGTATTTTTATTTGTAATTTGATACAGTCTGTGCTAGTACAGCAGCCTCTTCATTTTGTGCAGTATAAAATGGGAGGGGACCATTTCACTTCTGGCTGTGTCAGCCCAGCCCATGCTCTGTGTTCAATAAAGGGCTTCAGTCCTAAAGACTACCAGCTCAGTATGTTTCACTAAGAAAAAAATAAGACATTACTTTAATGTGTTAAAAGCAGTTATTGCCAAAACATGACCTAGAGAACAGAAACTGCTCTGTGTTAGGGGCAAATGCAAGCTGGATATCCTGTGCCCAGCGCTCTTTTTTTTCTGCCATCATGCACTTCTGCAAGGTGAGTGGATGTAAAATTACAGCAGTCAAACGTGGGCATTATTTTTTTACTTGGTTCCAAGCCCTTTTCCAGCCAGTGAACTGGTGCTCATTCAGAATGATTCTTTAGCCGATACTCTGAACTGACAGCCTGTACCCCTTGTTGCACAACCATCAGTACTTACATAGCAGTGAAAGCAGTGGAGGGTCTTGCCATGCTCCTGTATCCTGGCCAACCTCCAGGACTGAGCTTCCTTCTCCTCACTTGACTAGTACATGCTGGCAGGATCAGGCCACTGAATAAAACCCAAATTATATAGAGAGTTATTGCAGAATATCTGGAGGTTTGCAGCTGCTGGTAAGCGTTACCACATCTCAGGGGCTTGTATTACCTTTACCAAGGTGTTTTATAAGTAAAAATAATGGGGACTATTTAATCCAAATCAGATTATTTCTCCCTCAAATCACAGTACAGGCCAATTGTCTTTTCTCCCTCCTGGGTTGCAGGCCTGTGCTTGCAGGTGAGTGCCAGCAGCGTGCTGGGGAGGGGCAAGGGCAGAGGCCTTGAGCCCCATTGCTGGACACCTCCTGGGCTGCCTGCACGTAGGCCATCCCGGTACCCTGCTGCTCATTAGCCATCAAGGCAAAAATTACATGTTATGGGAAGGCCAGTTGAAAGTCAGTGACCCCAAACCACTAAGCAAATGATTTCAAGAGGTTTTTAAAGCCAGAGCTTTGAAGTGCGTGGCTTAAAGTTAAAGATTTAAATCTGTATTTAGGCATCAAAATAAACAGGGGTCTGATTTTTAAGAGGTGTGAAACAACTCAGTTTTCCACACAATTCCCCAGAAGCTTTACATTTTTTCATTTCCTCTAAAAATCTGGCAGCCTTTTTAGATCTTTAGGAACAGAGTTGCAGTGCTGGCAATCCAGGGAAGCCTGAGTGTGTCCCTCAAAACTTTGTTGAGTAAGGAATGGAGGGCTGAAGTCCAGAAAAAACCTGAGGCCCCTAGCCCAAAACACAGCAGGAATCTGGGTGCTTGTGTTCAGAAGCAAGACATAAACAAGCAAGCAAAAAAATTAAAATAAAAGTCATGTCCTCTCTGTTTGCTCACTTTCTGGCCTTGCCAGTCTTGTATGGCTGTCTTCAGCACTGTAGTTACTACAACACAGCTAGATCCTTGGAGGTAAGAGTGCTACCTCTGGAGAGGGCTGGACTGAACTTAACCCCCTTGGACCTTTGGGACTTCTCCTTTCTGAGCCTGTGTTCTACTCCTTATACTGCTATAGGAAGCAAAGCACTGCTCTCGCCTTTGTCCAACATCTTTTTTTTTTTCCCCTGAAGAAAACAACAGCAGTAACCTCAGTTGCCAAAAGTGACCTCTCACATAGCTAAAACTGTGAGATTTGATCATTTTTTGATGATCAAATGATCTCTTTTGGTCATTTCTGTTCATGCTTTTGCTTAGCAGACTATTTTTTCTTGTAGTCCCATGCTGTTAAATTTTCACTATTCCCTGAATAAAGAACTCACCTGGGGCTGTGAATTCTTTTCCTGAAAGCTCTGTGCCTAAAAAGCAGGAGCATTGCTGCACTGGGCCTTTATTCTACAGCTGATCCACAAGCCTTGCACGATTAATTTGGACAGATGAAAGGTATTTTGCAATAATAAAAGCGTATCAGCCATGGAAATAATTTGAAAAACTTATTAGTTTGGGTAATAAGTGTCAAATAATTAAAATGTACTAATAGCATTTGCATGCTTTCACATCTTAAAAAAAAATTGTTCTTTAAAAATCCTTTTGCAAAAATGCAGTCAGTAAATCTTACATTTAGGTTGAAGTGCAGAATATCCTACCATTATATTATATCCAGTATATTATTAAGTATATGATTAGCACAATTCCCCATGTACATAGTATACCAGACAGAAACTGCACCTACCTCATATTCTTAACATAGCATTGCAGTGTTAAGTTGATTACATTATTTATACCTTATTTTCCAAGGTATCTTGGATCAGTTTCCCCTTAGTAAGTCCTGGAATTGTCTTCTCTCTGATCCCGTTTGTTCTAGTCACTCTTAACTGAAACCTTTCTAGGTGTCTTTAGCCCCCTGGTATGAGCTTTTTCTCTTATTGGACAACTGGTTAAAAACTCTTGCAATTTCAGGTTACTTTTGGTCTCTCTGCTTGGTCTGTCTTAAAGCTGTGCCAAATATCACTCATGAATTTAGCATCTAACTTTTTCATAAGCCATTTCATAAATGAAACCCCATTAGTTGAACTCCCTGCAGTTGCTTTTCCAGCTCTGGTGTCATCTCATAAACTTCAGGTCTCTCTCACGCAGGCAGCAAGGCAAGGTGTTAATACAGTGAGCACAGTTATGAAGATACTGCATCCTCATGGTCCCTGTCATGTATAAGGCCTCCTGGATACTGTTCTTATTCGAGAAAGAGATCACTAATCCTTGCTGGTCTTAGCACTGAAGTGGCTCTAGTTTGTGGTGACTGTAACTGGTAGCTTTATGCTCTTCCATTTGCTGCTTCCCTTTCTGCATCATCTCTATCCAGGTATATTGGGTGCTGCATCAAGTATAGCACCATGAGTTTCACTATTCCCCAAAATTGCAATAAAAATGAAAAAAAACCCAGCCAATACTTTGATGTTTCTTTCTTCCTAAATCCATGAAAACAGGGCTCTTGCAAGCACTGGAAATCTTCCCAACAGCCTTCCTCATAAAACGCAATACTTACTGATAACTGGGCACTTGAAAAACTCAGCAGAGAGAAGGTAGTCAGGCACTACTCAAACATACTAGGAGAATATCTCTACTAGGAGTAAGAGTGCTTGTTAAAAGAATGTGGGTGATGATGGAGTTGCTGTCTGTCTTGAGTCAATTCTAGAAGAAAGGACCCTCCCTTGGCAATTAATTTCTTCTTGCTTCTTTCAAGCACAGCAGTTCTCAATTGGTCTCTGAAAGCACTCCACCAAAAGTTTTCATCTCGCAGTTTTTCACTTCAATTGTCACTTTTGCAAGAGTACAGAGAATGAGTGTCTTTGGAATTTGAGAATGTGTACTTATAAGACGTTAAAATTATAGCACTACACTGGAACGACTGTTTCTGTTGCTGCTAGTAAGAAGGTGGGTTAAAATCCATTAATCAAAAAAGCCACGTGTGCATATAGCCGGTGTTTTAAAGGCCAGCTATAAAAAAATCACTATCCTTGAAATCCAGCTTTGCTGAAGGGGAGGCAGACAGAAATGCTGTTTCCAAAGGAGCTCCTGTCATCTGCATCTTTATTTCCTAAGGTGTTTTAATACAGCCAGCATTTTTCACGTGGCTCACGCCACGGATGTCAAATAGTGTGATAGTGACATCTTAATAGTTTTATATCAGCCAAGCAAGGGAGCTATGGGCAGAACTTGTGGCTTGGTGCCATTCCACACAAGTTCCAGAATATGGCTAAAATTCTGTTCTCCTGCACTAGCTTTAGCTGCTTATATCAGTCATTCATATGTTCTCCATGAAACCTTTCTGATTGTTCTCTCTCTCTGCCATCTAGCTTTATCTTAAGTAATACCTATCTTGTTTATAGTTCTTTAATCACCAGGCTTTGTGGTCCTTTGCTGAAAGATCAATGTCATTTGCTCTGAGAAATGGAAGTACTCTAGGAGTGAGGCAGTTTCACAACAGATAATGAAAACAGCAATTCAGTATTTTGTTGTAATAAAGTTGCACCATCCTTTCTGTCCATTGGAAGAAGACAGATATGGTAGATGATCTATGATTAAAGGTTGCAGTAGGGTGCATGCATGCAGGAAGGCCATGTTCACGTTGATCAAGCAGCATCTGACATTCCCTCAAGTTTTAGTCTTGTTGTTGTCCTAATAGTGCTGTTTCTGGCTATTTTCTTTAATCAAACATTCTATATACATACTGTGCCATGTTTTCCTAGTTGAAATCCACTCAAGTGAACTAACTAGCTAGAGATTTCAGAACATTTTCATACTATGAAGCACCTTTTGATAGAAACTCCAGTTCAGGAAAATGTTACAGCATGTTCTCAAATGTCACAGAAGGCAAAATACATCCTTTTCTGAACCAGGGCCAGAAAGACTGTCTCATTCCCTCTTGCCCTCCCATTCACAATCACATAATGTCTCTGTACCAACTCAAAATATTGTATACATGGAAAAATGTGTGTGTTCCATTACAGGCAGTTAGGGATAAATGGTTCTGTCCATTCTGAAATATATTAATCATCCTGTCTACATTTGTTCTTTGTTTCATCTACTTCTCCCATCTGTTCTCTTCCTCTCTCCTTTCCAGCACGTCCCCCCCTCCATTTTAGCACAGTTTCCCAGTTCAGCTGAGATCAGAAGTTGGCACAGCATGTGATTGCGAATTTTATTGTATGTGTCTTAACATGATTTTGTTGAGGGGGTTGGGTTTTTTTGCTTTTTAAAATCTCATTCTCTGAGAAGGGCTGCAAGTCCATTTTTAAGTCCAGTTAAGTCCTCCATCCAGGAGGCCTTATGGACCTCCCTTTTTGGGAAGTCATAACCTTTCCCTCTAAGGGTGGTGAAGAGGGGAAGGCAGTCTTAACAGAAACCTGACTGATGAAGCCCCTCTGAGTTCCATAGTCCATTCTTCTCCCAGATTTGTGGGAAAGACCTGCTTGATAACCAGCTACGTTTAGGGAGCAGAATGTGGGGTCTCTGTGAGGCAGGGCTTGGAGGTCTTATGCCCCTTTCAGATCCTACTCTAGCGCTCCACCCCAGAGTGAACTTTGCACCACATCAAGTACTTTGTATATACTCTTAAGAGTATGGCCAGATGTGGCAGTTTTATTTGTTTTACTTCGGTATACATACCCTATTCATCTAGCTCCGAATACAAACACTCATCAAAGTAGATTAAATAGACTAATGCCCTCCATAATGAAACAAAGCTTCTAAGTTGGTGTTTTCATGACATATCTAATGCAAACATTTCTGTATGGCTTAACCCCTACAGTAAGCAACCAGTTTGCTTCTTTTCTTCATCTGCTAGAAGGGCAACTTTGATATAAAGAAAAATGTAGCAAACCACATGTGTCATTATTCACTTGGTACATGATTTAAAGTTTCTGAAGGGTCACGCGTTTCTGCCCTGCTTGACTGTTGTTACTAACCTACCCCCTCTTCCCCCCAGGTTTGCTGCACATGCCTGACATCTGAAAACTGCTTTAGGTTTGTAGAACAACTTGATGCATTCCAGAACCAAACACACTCGTAACAGTCATACGCAAAGCCATAACTCTTACCAGGGCACTTGGAAAGCAGAAAGTTTTCCAGTACAACTGAAGGGTCCAATTCTGCTCTTCGTGTTGCTGCCGAATACTGAGAGTAACTCCACTTGAAATCAGTGAAATCATTAGCCTGGGGTAATATAAAAATCAGATGTCAGCTTCTAGGCATAACATGTTTCAATTTTAACAGTAAAACCATGAAGAAAAACGACCTTGAAGGTTGCAACCCTTTTGTTCCTTGAGTGAACCCACTGACCCTCCCTTCACTCATTTGGCCCTCAATTTGTCCAGTCTCTCACGGGCGCACCCAGTACTGGCTTCATTCTGTCATTAGATTAATTACTCTCAATGAGTCCTTTTTATCCCTTGCTGTCCTGCATATCCCTTCTAAATCTGCTTCAGTGGGTGTCCTCTTCTCTGCTCTTGGTTACTGGCAGTCATGTTATTAGCAGGGGGAGAAGGAGGCTCCCTGCTTTAAGTTCCTACACGTAGTCTACCATATTTCTGTGTTGCCATTACTGCCCTGACCCTAGGAACCCTCGCTTGGCTTGGCAGCACAGCCCAGATAGTAAGCACTAGGAGCTGGGAGCAGTCTGACCATGCTCTGTGGGGCTATATCCCTCAGAGATCATAGCTATTAAAAAATAAAGGGGTTTACTAAGTACGTGTGAAATGCATTTTTTTTAAAAAGCTTTCACAAAGACAGCAAAAAAGGACTCCTGGCAGGCACACTCCTTCCCCTGCCAAATTTTATATACATGCTTTAAAACATTAACTGAATTGAGACAAGAAATGGTCTCAGTTTTTTATATGTGGGCAAACCTTATTTTTCCCTAACGTTCTTCTCAAAAACAACTGAAGCATGACTCTTGAAATTTAAAAACACATGAATAACAACAGCCTGGAGCGAACACCAGGCATGGAAAATTTCAACTGAACTTGTAAAAGTTTAACTAAGTTATAACAGCATCTTATAACATGAAATGTCAAGAAATCTCTTAATAACAATACAGTAATGTGAAGCAAATCCGGGATCTCTGTGGAGGGTTGATTAGGGAACGAATAACATCACAGGAGGAATAAATGGAAATAAATGAATGATGGGTAGTAATAGGTAACACATACAAGCTATAGGACTTGTAGAAGAGTTTAGAAAGCTCTTCAGAGTCTTATTTTCTTAACATATTCTTTTCTAATAATAAGAAATGTTAGTGGTGGTTTTAATAAACTTTAACCTCACCTTTCCTACAGCAAGAAAAATGTAAACCACACTGCAATGTTGCAAAGTGGTGACAAAGCGAGGAATGCTTTCAAACATCCAACTCTTTTCATGGGTAAAGGAATGATCTCTTGGGTGATCTTTTGACTTTATCATTCCAGTCTGATATTTTTGTAAACCTGGCTAATGTATGGCAGTTAATTCTGTGGCTGCCGCTCCCATTGCAGTGGCATAAGAACCAATTCCTCCCATTCATGGCAAAGAAAGCTCCATTGCAGGAACCAAAACTACCTGTAAATCAACCTCGCTGATGCATTGTAATACATGGTTTGTTATATATGGATGACACTACTAGCGTGCATCTGGGCCATGGAACAGATCGAGCTTTCTGAAGCCCTCTCTTTCCACTTGGTTTTCCCATTATTTCCACTTTGCTGCTGCTGAAACTTGAAAATCAGATTCCCTTTCTTTTCTCTCCAGAAGGAATTTTGCATCAGAGCAAAAAAGTTACTAGTAATTCACGAAGATGAACAGGGTCCAGCTGAAGTTGTTTATCAGCTTACAGGTTGTCTTTCCTTCTGAAGAAGCAAAGTGTGTTAGAAACAAAGGTGAAGTAACCATTTACTCTTGTGGCCTATACTATATCTGCACTGCGGCTTATGAGAGGTCATGAGTTTCTGGTGCTGTCAGTCCAGAACCTACCAAAACCACTGAATTTCCTGTTTCTTGTGACCTGCTCTAGTCTAGGACTCAGGAGTAACTCTTTACAGACATTCTTTGTCCCTGTTGTTATCTATGTTTAGTGCAGATGCTTTATATGGATGTGCATCTGTATGAATAAGACACTCAAACCTTCTTATCAGACAGTTCTTGGGTAGTATAAGATAACCTGGGAGAGCTGTATACCTTCATTCTCACCTATTCTTGGAACAGCTCTTTGAATCTTTAGGGGAGTATCAGCTCAGGTTGGTCCCTTCCAACCATTCTGTTCCCTCAGCTAAATCTGCTCCCTTAGCCGACAGTATGGGTTTTCACCCAGATCCTAGACATTTATTTTAAGAGACAAAAAAGCAGTAACCCAGGACTCTACAAGCAGTTGTAAATTCAACTGGACCTCCGGATAGACACTGGTGCAACTTTCAGCATTTCCAGCAGTAATGAGTTAGAACATACAACAATTACAATAAAAAAGTATTTTCTTCTGTTGAAATAGACAGGAATAAGTCCCAATCCACACAGAGTACAGCCCTTAAGGCAACACTGCCTGTCTGCAAGTCTTTATGAAAGCTGAAGCTTTGTGGTATGCTAAATGCAGAACATTCTGACAAAAGAGTAGAAAAGCATATTCCAAGGAAAGGAATGTAGTTATATTTAATTCCCTGA
This sequence comes from Gallinula chloropus, assembly GCF_964237585.1. Classification (NCBI taxonomy): domain Eukaryota; kingdom Metazoa; phylum Chordata; class Aves; order Gruiformes; family Rallidae; genus Gallinula; species Gallinula chloropus. The sequence continues at coordinate 92,391,518 of NC_140085.1, forward strand.
GAATATTTTTCTAGGTTTGGGATTAATTTTTCCTCCAATATATTTTTTCCCCAAAAGGCTTAATTTAATTTCATAGTGTCTCTTTAACATGAAACAGTGGAATGCATCATAATATTTTCCCACTTTCCAAGATGTGCTTTTGCAAATATGCGCGCTTAGTGAACGAGGTAAAACGAGATTGCTTTCCAGTTGGGCAGTAGAGGTGGCAGATATGTCTTCAGAAAATCCCTAGTAAACAGCTCAGACCCTCTAAATCCTAAATGGCCTAATGTCCAAGATCTGGGAGGAGAGACAATGATGCTCTAAGGAGTATTTATCGACAGAGAGAACTTTAAAAAAAAAAAAAGAGTTAGTTTTCACTAGGTTGATGGTTGATAAGCTACTGACCTAGCCAAACATGACATAATACATTTCATCCCATTTTCCAGCTAAGACATGTTAATTATCTGCTGATTTATTTATACTATTATTATTATTTTATAACTGGATATGTTCTCACAGAGAACTGTGCATACTGCATATCACTCAGTGTTGGTTTTTTCCACCCTCAACTGGAAAACTGCTTTTTCTCTGAAATATTTTACTGTCATTTTCAGCAAGTTCTAATTTTGATGGTAGAGGGATTGTATCCTTTTTATTGTGTTTTGTGCCATATAAGCAAAAAAAAAAAACAAACCAAAACACATCAGGCAGCCTACACAGTAATGGCTGCACAGTTATTATTAGTGATCACTGCCATTCCAGGAGCTGATATCCCTAAGGAATACACCCTATTTTACTCAAGGAAAAAAAAAAAAAACTTTAAAAAAACCACAAAAAACCCAAGCAACCAACCAAAATCCACAGTAAATTTAGTACATGCAAAAATTGTCATCTTGATTTCTAGCATTTGTTGGTCAAAATATTAATTTTTGTGCTTGTTTCTGTCTAAGGAAAAAAGGGCTTCTTGCAGAAGAGTTTCTGTGTGTAGGCTCCTCTTTCACATCCTTTTAAAGCACGAGGCCATGCTTTTGATTTCACTTACATTTGGGTTATAGTCTAGCAGGCTGATTTAAAGAAACATCTGCTCTTAAGTGGGCCACATTCACTTCTGTGCACCAGGAACAGCAAGCAGCCATTAATCCAGCGTAACATGTTATTTAACCCAGATTTACAGCTGCGGATTGTCAGCGGACTTCCCCTCTCAGCTTGGTTGTGCTGCAGCAGTGTTTGTCAAAGTGAAGGTCATGCTCCCCTTGAGGGCTGTGGAAAGGATCAAAGAGCGGGTTGGAAGTTGCAGGAGAAGTGGTGTTAATCACTAGCAGGCCCAGCTGTGGTTCCACGGGTTTTGCTTGGGCTGCAGCGCTGGTGGGAGCAGTCCTCCTGTCCTTCCTCTCCGCTGTCTGTCAGCTCCTCTCCTGCACACCGGCCTCCATGTCAGCTCCTCTCCTGCACACCGGCCTCCATGTCAGCTCCTCTCCTGCACACCAGCCTCCAGTACTTGCCTGCAGAGCCACACCGCCATGAACGAGATCAAGGGGTCAACTTTGCTGATGAAACGTGCGCTCTGTCACGGTCAGATCTGTTTCACAGAAGCGTAGGGGTTGGAAGGGACCTCCAGAGATCATTGGGTCCAACCCACCTGCCAAAGCAGGTTCCAGGCCGCACAGGGAGGTGTCCAGAGGGGTCTTGAATATCTCAGCAGAAGGAGACTCCACAACCCCCCTGGGCAGCCTGTTCCAAGCCCACTTTGCCATGCAGACACAAAATACATGTCTGTCAGCTTCATGCAGGCTGCAGCACAGAGTAAGGACAAGCAGCTCTGCAGAGGGGAGTACACAAGCTGTGGACACCAGTTTAAGCAACATAGCTGCCAACTGGGAGCATGTACCATCAGATCATTTGGTGTGGGGAGGGGGTGGGGGAAGTGAGGGGAGGCTGTAGGTTCTTGCTGTAGTTTTTAGACTAGCCAGGAAACTACAAGTTGATTTTAATTGCAGACAGTTTGTCTTCACGGAAGATGTGAGCATTCAACTCCTCTAACATATAAGAGCAGCTATTCTGGGTCAGACCAATGTTCTTACTAGCGCTGTATCCTGCTTCCAACACAGGCCAAGAAGTGTACAAAGCAAGCAGTAATTTCCCCAAACACCCTTCTTGCTGCTGGCCACTTGCAGCTCAGGGGCTTTCTGAGCTACTTATGGTTGAATTCAGAAGTCCCCAGTGGCTTTCCTTTCTATGAATTTCTATTTCCCCCTCAGCCTGTGTAAAATTTTAGTATCTGTAGTGTCCAAAGACAGTTTATGCCTTCATGAAGCAATCACAGCAAGTCCTTGCTTCTCTGCCCCTGGGGAAGTGAGCTGCAGCTCACTCACGGAGCCACACCAGGACAGATGAGCCAAAAAGAATGGATGGGATCACCACAGTCCCAAAAGTTAAAGAAAACTCTTCATATTCAACAGAAGTAACACGATCAGTACATGAGTAGTCTCTAAAGAACTTCAGAGAGAGGATCCTTTAGCTGGTGAATATGGATTTATCTTTACCAGCAGCAAATTGCAGTTGAGTTTAGCTTTGTAAGTGACCATCTGCTCACTTGTAACAACATCTACTTCTGCTGCTGGGGGTGTTCTGGGGGAGGGAACTGAACAACAATGAATAATAATTTTCTCTATGTACAATCACCACAAAATCAGAAAGCGAATAGCTTAGATTGGCATACGATGAGTCATTTGTTAGCTAAACAGTGGAACAGTGGCAGAGCTGTCTGGTCATTGATCAAATATTTCAATATCCAGAATTCAGTGTTTGATTTTTGTTCCTTGGGTCAAAGCTCTGCCAACTTAATTTCTGCCAAGGATCCATCAAGCTTTTCTGCTGACCACATGTTGCAAACTAGCTGTACAAATTCTTCAGGCAGACACATCTGTCTAACAATGACTGTTAACTGGATAGGTGTACAGTACAAATGTAAGACCTCTCCCGTTTAGCTTCCAGTTTCTGTAGGTTGTTGATTTGATTTACCAGGTATTGGTTGAGGTACATACTTCAGCAGAATGTTTACAAGCTTTCCTCTGGGTAATTTCACATCACAGCCTCCTTTCCTAGCTTACAGTAGCAAAAATGTGCCCTTCAGAGATTCATTTATTTTCTCTTACAGTATGTATCTGAGACTGTGGAACCTACATGTCATCCTTGATGACAGTAGATGGGAAAGCTCAGAAATACCATGCTGATGATTCTAAGTGCATCAGAGCTGTGACATGATAGATGTGCATATGCAGTGAGTGCAAGATCAGAAGGAAACATGTACTTTAACATGCATGTTAGAGGGTGTTGTGTGCTCACTTTGGCTTTCCTGTCTGTAGAATTGGGATAAGAAGAGTGTAACCATAACCCTCAGTCCACATTGTGGACTATTTGTTTAGGCTCTCTCTCATCAATCAGACCTAGGATAACTTAGCAATACGCTCCAGGTACCTGCTCTGGCTGCATCTTGACTCCCTGGGATAGACACTATCATTCCTTCCTGTTAGAAGTGCAGGTGCAAGGGTTTCAGAGCCAGGTTACCAGGCTGAGCAGCCAATGCATGCACACATATGCACGCTGGGTGTAAACACATGTTGACACCTTGCTTCTCTTAGCTAGCTGGGTCCAGATGTCAAGGTGCCTGAGATTTTCTCACCACCTTTATTAGGGAACAAAAAAAGGGATGCAATTAAAGTCGTCTTTTTCATTGCCAGCTGTAGTGGCACTTTGTTACCGTTGAAGTAGACCTGTGGCACAGAGAATGTGTACAGGAAGGATGTGACATGGTCTTTTGGATGGCAGCGCCCGAGGTCATCTTCAAATCTTGCAGACATGAAAGATAGAGCTGTGGCATAGCTGCTGTGAGCAGCCCTTCTCCTGTCGGGTTGCCTGCGACAGATGCCAGCGTCCCCTGCCATCACAAACAGCTGTCCTTCTGGTAGGGGTCACATAGTAGAAGGAAGTTCTAGTATCCTTTGGGACTCTGTTGTGGACTCTGAAGAGCAGTGCACCTGAAAGGGCACAAAGGTACCAAACTTTCTGGATGCTGAAAAAAATGTCTACGTACTGTAGGTAAGCGTCATTTCGTATTTTTACTGCTCTTGACACCTCAGTCAACTTCAAGGACCACGTCTAACTTCTTAAACCTGAAGAACTTTCAAAATTATCTTTTAATCATAGACTCTTTCAGTGATACCAGCACAGGATATTTCCCATGTGTTCATCTGCTCTAAGCTGCATTGCCCTGAGGTGTAAAACAGGCAATGTGTTAGTCTGAACTAAAAGCAGATTTCAGACCCAGTGTCTCACCAGAGCCAGACAGGGAGGCTTCCCAGGTCTTTATGACATATTTGATACCTAAAATCTCTAAGAACTTCAAGAGGGAGTTTATGAGAAGAGAAATGCTTTCTTGAATGTTTTTAGAAGTTTCTAAACTGTGTTAACTGTGGATGCTGTTTCCTTTTGAGATCCATGGTAGCTACAGATAGGGCAGGAAGTAAATTTAAAATCCACAGCACACTTCCGATATATTTTCCTTTAAAAGTCACAATAATTTCTGTTCAAACATGCTGAATACTTGACGGTTGGCCTGACAAGTTGTAGATTTTAGCTGTACCTATTTAAGATAATTCACATCACTCAGGTAAGGTTGGACAACTTCTGCATACAGTGGGAAGAATAATGGGGGGGTATACTCTATGCCTCAGTGGAAAAAGTCAAAGAAGTATTATTTAGATTCAATTTGGAGAGCTCAGGAAAATAGAAACGACAGGTGTTTTTGGGTCACTCCAAATGTTTCATTTATCCTGAAATAAAACATTTGGATTCGATTGTTGCCATCATTGTTTTTTAACAAGTTTATTATTTCTCCTTACTTACAAGGTAAGTCTTTAATGGAAAAAGGACATTTTAAAACCAGAAGTAAAAATGTAAAAGCAGCCCACTCTGACTCTCCCTAGACAAATATTTCATACAAAGAGAACTGGGGAAATAACCTTTTAGTCTTCAAAATTGTTTCAGTTGATCTTGGCACAAATTTTGGCCTTTTTCATTGCCTCCAGAGCTCCGTTTCTTCTACCTCTCACTGAAAAAACCCAACCCCAACAAGAAGAACAACAAGAAAACAAACCACGAAGGCAAAAAAAGAGCCCAACTCTATTCAAAATAAACCCATCCAAATTCCTTCCAGGAAAACCCTTTTGCATTAGCACTATGTTCTGAAAACCTGCTCATAGAGGTACCGCATGCTATAGTGATGTAGATTCATTACAGCAGTTGTTTAAATTGCTTCATCTTGGTCTACATCTTGGATGATGTCTTCAGCTACTTCTTGTGAGCAACAAATGCCTTCTAGACACCATACTCATGCTTTCTCATTTGAAGAAGTTGCTCCATGCATGTGGAAGGGAGGAAGTGGAAAGGAAAGACAGGGATTTCTAGAATGCTCACTTCTTTCTTGAGCCCTTATTAAACATGTGCACATGGCGCATCTCCTTCATCTCTTGCCCTAAGATGTGGGTTTTATGCTTGATTTACTAAGCATTAAAAAAAAACCAGTCAAAAAAGCAGACGTGCAGTTTGACTGAAAGAACTGGGGAGCAAGAATACTTCTTCCCAAGTCTGATTATTTTATTCACATAATGAAATGAGAAAACATGTTTTCAAATGGAATTATTTGGAATCAGACTGGATGCAGGATGTGTCATTAATCTGAGATGTAGAAACTTCTGGACTTATTTAGGAAAACATTGTTTTAAAGGGAGTTCCTCAGAAGAAAGTGATTAAATGTCATTTAGAAAGAAATGCATATTGCGGCATAAATGATGAAATACGATTGCAAAATGTATAGCTTTCTCTCCTGGATTTATTTTTCCTGGTTGGACCTTCTCCACAGGCCTGGACGTATCCTGAACAGCAATGGCTAATCTTACTGAAATGTGGGAAACTTTTTAGTGGTTTTGGGTGGGGGAAAATACCTACCAAAAGGACAACTTCTTGCAGCTCAAATCAGACTTAGGAAGTTCTGATCTGACTCGAATTCCCAAGGGTGAAAAACAAGTGCATTTGGAGCCCATAAAAATCAATGACAGCCTTTCTTTTTACTTCACTGACCTTTAGAAATGACTTTGAGGTTGAAATCCTGCCCTCACTGACTTCAGCGGGTTTTGGATGAGGCCCACATAAAAGTGTTTACTACCTCTGGAGCATTTCTTCAAAGCATGGGGAGCTTCCCTGTTTTTGCCACATACCAACCCCATTGACAGAGTGGAACCAGAACCCAGGAAACTTTACATTGGATCAGATGTATTTATTGATGAATGTACTTTCAGCGATCCTGGTGAATGCCCGCATCCCTCCTACCAAAATCCTGCAGATGCCAAGGGTTTTATTCTTCCCTTCTGTTTGGTTCTGCCTGTGGAGTTTCTGCCCTCGTCCTCCACAGGGCTCTGTGTAGGCACAGCAATTCATACAGACCCCTGCTCCTCACAGGTCAGGGCTCCTGGCCTTGGTTGGAAAGGTATCATGTTTTAAAAGGTGCTACACTATCTTGTGACCTGTTTTTTTCTCCTGGAGCGGTGGGAATAAAAACCTGGATACTTTTTGTAAGAGCCAGTTATCATACAAAAAAACGAGAGGCAGAAGACTGCGTTTTCTCCCTCCAGTTTAAGTACTGTCTACCCATAAACAGCTAGAGTGGCAAACAGGAAAAAGAGATACCTGTGTCTACGCTTTTGTTGGGCTGATTCCGTACCGCTTTTGTGGCTACTCCAGAGACTGTGATTCTCCTGGTTTCAATACTGAAGCTGTACTTCAAAAATCTATTCAGGTGCTAAATACAAAAGCAGAAATGTGTCGCTTCAGCCCTCCATTGACTTGATCCCCACTAGCTGGGGCAGCGGTTCATATGCTTTGAGTGGTTGTGGTTAAAGTTGCTTTCATTTCTAGCTAAAGTTACCATCTGTACCACAGGGCCCTCTACCAGCACTATTGCAGGGTACAAGTTCTTGGAAGCCTTCACAACAGGATTGTTTCTCTTCCTGCTTGCATGATCATTTTAACCTTAATTGTAGCCGTTCATTTATTAAAATAAATATCTCAGGAATATAATAAGTTTTATATTCCAGCTGTTCAAACAGGCTTTATTTTCTTTGTGTGCACACTTTGGTGAGAAATTTATTGTATCCATTTCCTTTTTTTTAAACTAAGAAATGTGCAGTATATTTTCGAGATATGTTTGGGAGCTGTGTATGGAACCACCACTGGTTCAACAGAGGGCCATAACAGCAAATGAACTTCAACATTCTTTTAATAGCACAAGTGACCCATGATGTTCTGATTCATAAAAAGTATGCTTGAGACTGCCACTGTGCAGCTTAATATTCCACCTGTCCCTTTGCTTTTCCCTTTGTGAATTACCTGCTTGCCCCTTTTCCCTGAACTTTGTCCCCTGTGCCCTCCCCCAAAGGGATATTTATCTTTGAGGGGAACACCACACTCCATTTAATGTTCTTGGAGTTAAGAGCCTCTATCATAGAATCATAGAATGGTCCGGGTAGGAAGGGACCCCAAGGATCATAGAGTGCCAACCCCCCTGCCACAGGCAAGGCCACCAACCTTGAGGCATGATCTAGACAAGGTTGCCTGGGGCTCCATCCAACCTGGCCTTGAACACCTCCAGGGACAGGGCATCCACAACCTCTCTGGGCAGCCTGTTCCAGCACCTCACCACTCTCTCTGTAAAAAACTTCCCCCTAATATCTAATCTGAACATTCCTTCCTTTAGCTTTAATCCATTCCCCCTTGTCCTGCCATTGTCTACCCTTCTAAAAAGTTGATTCCCCCCCTGTTTATATGGTCCCTTGTGTCCTAGATCAGGCAGCTTGCAGTGGATGGGTGGGTGTAGTTTGGAGGCCAGTCCCTTCTCATCCTCTTCCAGTGAAGCCAAAGGAGGGCATCCTCGTTTCCATCCTCTAAAGGAAGAGACAAGAGGGCAGAGAGGGTCTGGCCTCAAATTTCCTCCCATGCTGTGTCAGGGAGGGGCAGGCATCTTGCATTAGCTGAGAGATTCAGCAGTGTTGTTTGGAATCCAGGGATGATTCAGAGCACAAGTTGCAAAAACGTGCTTAGGAGCTGTTTATGATCTAAAAACTTTTTTTGGTAAGTTATTAATTCAGACTGGGAATACAATAGGATCACTGAATCCAAATGGGGTCTTTAAGAAGGAATTGTCTTTCTTTTGTAGTTTTGTGTTCTTTCTTTTTATCACACCATCTCTCACATCAAACCAAGCTAATGGCTTTCTCACAATCAGTGCTGCGAAATGTATAATGAAGCACAGTCCCAGAAAGATAAGAGACAAAGGAAACAGGATTTTGTATCTACTAGGGAAAAGGGACACAGAAATACCAATGGCTTGATTAACATGAGCATTTATAGTTGGCAGTACATTTGTCTGGTCTTAAAGTGGATAGAGATCACTTTAAAACCCTGCTGTGGTACTGGAATAGTGTAAAATTTCCTTGTAAATCAAACTAAGGACAGGGTCTTCTGGCCATTTGTCTTATGACCACAGACACTGTAAAATCTAATGTGGTGAAGAAAGCCCACAGCTTTCCTGCATGTTGACAGGTTTAAATAATCAGGAAGAGTGCACATAAGGTCTGCTTCAGCTAGCTTTTGCGTGCAAATGCCAGTTGCTTAATTATGACAGCTTCCCAGATCCTAAAAATGGCAAAGCCTATATAATTCACCCTGGAATTCTGAGTCCAGTTGGTGAAAGTTCCTCTTCAGGACTTTAAAAATCAGATGCGTTTCCATTCAAAAGCAAAAAGGAAACCTTCCTGACGGCGCGGTTGCTCGCATGACTGCCCTCTCAACCTCTGGCTCTCCTGACTCTCTGTGATGTTCTCCTTCACACAAACTGTCAGCACATTCTGAGCCCGTCACCCAGCTCCAGCCCACCATGAGATGCCCACAGAGGGAAACATGCCATTACTGTGAATGATAGTGTGCTGTCCCACAGGAGATACTCGGTGGAAGGACGAAGAGGAAAAAGGGCAGGCTAAAACTATGACTGAACGTTACAGACTCTGTTGCAGAGCCTGCAGAACAGGAGGAACCTCAGTGTGTTTCAGTTATATTGGCTCTCCTGTGTTAGGCATCCTGTGTGACATAGACAGGTCTGATCCACAGGTCACGAGGAGCCATACTGGGAGAGAATCAATTAAAAGGCAAAGAACAAAGAAAGGCATAAGGGAGGAGAAGAAGCTTTCCTGGCTGTCAATAAGAAATATTTAATATGAACAGTGAAAGCTGGCCCGACTTCAGATAGCACATAATGAAAATGTAATCCTGATAATACGTAATGAAAAATGTTTTAAGCCTTCTGTTTAGGGGTGCACATGCATGCCTGTGCGAGTGTGTCTGCATTTGAGTATGGCAATGATACTGGTGTTCCAAGCAGTGTACTGAAATGCCCGTAACCTAAAATGTCCAGATATCAAGCTAAAATGTCCAGATATCAAGACAGGCAGAGGGCTCATCTGGAAAAATTAAGAAAGTTGCTTTACATAAAGGCTAACAAAAGATCCCCGTTCCACTTAGACAGCAAATAAACTGAAATGAAAACAACTGCTGTCCACAGGTATGGCAAAAATAGCTGATTCCTGTGGTAACCATGAACAGATGGGTGAGGAACCCTTCTTCCCCCGGTTTGCAAAGCACTGCTTTAGGGCATCAAAAAGCTCTGCAGCCCAAACTGGTTGCTGATGTTCTACCGAATACTACACACATGTTACCAACCACCAGGGAAGTTGGAGATAAAGTGATTTTGTCTGAATCCCATCCCCTCACTGCTTTGCACACATCAGCAGGCATCCAGTCTCATGCAGGACTTTCCAAATTGCAATCACACATTGTACTTCTACTGAAATGTGCAAGCCATCTGCCACAACTCTGTCTGGTTTTGAGCCATTTCTTTGTGAATAGGTGCTTATCAGTTTCTTGTGTTATTTGTACTTTGAGGTAAGCAGTGGGGAGTCCAAGACCACCAACGCTGTCCTCATCTGACCAGATGCATACAGAGTATTTTCTGTAAATAGTGGGAGAAGGTTCTGAAAATGGTATTCTTGTTGGTTTTTGGTTGGGTTTCTCATTAGTTCTGGCTTGCATATTTTTTTTCAATGTGTCAATAAATAAGGATAGTGAAGTATTGTAAGTATATTATGACAGAAGTGTTAATAACTTCAAAGAAAGAAATCTGGTTTATAAAAAAGGGTGAAGACAGAGTTTGTGATTCACTGCAAATACATGCCAATGTTTGAGAACTAATATTTTTAGCAAGTGTTTTGAAGTGTGTGAAGTACTAGTAAGCGGTACTTTTTCCCCCTGTGGATAGCTGAGATGGCCATCATTGATAATGGGAGGCAAAAGGACAGTTTTGTTTTATTTTGTTTTGAAGAAAACCCTGCAGAAGAAGTGCCCTTTTTATTCCTCTGACCTACATGAGCTTAGGACTTGGTCTGCTCTCATAAAGATTTCCATAGCCAGTGTTATAATCCCCAAAACAAACTCCCCAAACACTGCCTAAAAGCCAAAATATGTCTGTCTTTTCACATATTGTCTCAGTGGAGCACAGCTGCTCTGTGGGTTGTGGATGGAAAGGTGATGTGATGCACAGTTCCTTTGTGCATGCACATGAATATATGCATCTACACTACTTTTTCCCACAGGGATTATCCTGAAGACAGTAGAAAAAGAAATATGCTGTTCTCTCACAAAATGGAAAAGATCTCATTTATTGGATAAACTAAAGTATTAGGCTGATTGATAGTAGTGTCTCTCGCTTCCCTTTGAAGGTTGTGTGTTTATGTATCTGTGTGAAAATAAGATGTAAAATCAAAGAATTGTAAAATAATTTGGGGTTAGAATGTACCCATAAAGCAGGGCTGACTTTAAAGTTATATCAAGTTGCTTGTCTGGCCCAGTTTTAAGTGCTTTCAAGGACACAGAATACACAACCTCCTTGGGCATGAAATACAATTTCTTCATATGCTTCCATATTTTAAATGGGACTCTCCATGGACAGCTTAGTGTTTCCACAGTGAATCTAACCTTTCATAGCCATTACCAGAAAAGTGCAGTTCAGCTCCTTGCACAGTTAATTAAGATTTTCCTTTTTCAGAAGACTTCAGAGCAAGAGAACATACCAGGCATACCAGTGTTTAATAAATAGTCACACAAATAGGAAGGCAGTAAGCCCAACCTGTAAGCTTAAGTACCACTAGTAGTCAGACAGACCAATTCTAGAAAACACCTTTCCAAAAGTCTTTGGAATTTTGAAAGCAAGTTGTAATTTGCTTTAGCAACAAAACTAGAGCGTTGAGTCCGTTTGGGTCTCCCTTGCCAGAAATATTTTAGTAAATGAACTTATGCTGAAAAGAAAAAAAAATATTCACAGGAAATTAATTTAAGAAGCTTTAGTCAGAAACCTGAACCTTAATTTTAAGTTTATCCCATGACCATAACACTCTGTGCAAAGAAATAAAATGTTGTATGCTTACAATAGATGCCAAACTGAGATAAGGTAAGTATTGGGTAAATTCAGGAAGATGGCAGCCTTTCTGCAAATACCTTTCAAGCAGAAAAAGGCAGCAATGTGTGCCAGGCCCAATAAGCATAACTGTTGTTTGTACATCTCTTTTGTGGGTGCCGTCTGGAGAACATGTTAGTTTAGCAAATTACAAAACCAGGTTGGCTGCTTGGTAAGAAGGTCATCCAGTTTCTCAGCGTTCCTCTCTGTAGCCCACATTGCTCGCGCCACTTCTAACAGCAGTCACTAGCAAGGTCTCTGCTATATACACAAAATTTGGAATGATCTTGTCATGAAGGGAGGCAGTTTTTGTGATGGTGTCCTGAAAATAAGTGAGTTTTACCCAGTGGTGAACCCCACATGGAGGCTGCTCTGCGTAACAAACCACGGTTGTTCGCTTTCTTCCAAATGGTTTACAAGGCGAAGAAAATGCTTCGAAACATTTGGCAGCACTTTAAAATCACTGAGGTCAAGTCTTCAAAAATATATGCCTACCCACAAAGCCAGATGCCTTAAGACCATGAATGCAGTTTACGGATGTCGGAGAGACAAGAGGAAAGTGTAACCGATGCTTTTCTTTCCCCGCCTCACTTGCAATGTTCTTTTGCTTGTCTGCATAAATTTTGAGATGATTTTAAAGCATGATATCACTTAAGCAAGAGAAGGAAACACCTCTCCTACTGTGGCAGGCCAGAGTGCCACCCACTCCATGGGACAGTCCTGTGAATGGGCATAAAGTGTTGGATTTTTAACTTAATCAGACATCTAAGAGTAAATGTTATTCTTTGTCTCCTTGTACAAGTGTGTTTCTGTCTCATGAAGGCAAGGAATGAGAAAGAGAGAGCAAAATTTTCTGTCAGATTCCATTTAAGTTGGTTATGAGTTGTGGTCTTGAAAGATGGCAAATGTTTAAAACACTGAGCAGAATGTAGACATGGGCTTGATAAAATTACATTAACGCAAAGATCTGGACTGTGTCATGCAGTGTCACCACCTGGATGTTGCTATTCTTTCTTTCCAGACAGAGCTGATAGAAGACGTAGGGCTGAGCACCCAAGCGTGTAGCAATGCACTATCGCATGTAACTTTGGGACTAAAAGTGAATTTTAGCTATGAGAAGGTGTATGGAGGCGTGATGGAATCACCCACACTGGCATCTATCCAGTACATGAAGCATGTTTAACCTGCTTTACCTAGCAGATTAGGACTATGTTATATGGTGTGAGTATGCAGTATGGGAGAGTTTGGGGCTTTATGTGTGTTGTGGTTTTGTGTGGCTGGGTTCTAGTGAAGAAGGGGGGGCTGCAGGGGTGGCTTCTGCAAGAAGCAGCCAGAAGCTCTCTGCAGGCCCCACAGAGCAAACACCAGCTGGCTCAAGGCTGGACCTGCTGCTGACCAAGGCTGGGCCCAATAGCAACGGTCACAGCGCCTCTGGGAATCACATTTAAAAGAAAAAAAGCCACAAGCAGCCACTTTTTGCCACAAGAGAAGGGAGTGAGAAGATGTAAGGAGCTGTGCCAACACCAAGGTCAATGAAGAAAGGGAGAGGAGGAGGCACTCCAGGTGCTGGAGAGAGATTCCCTTGCAGCCTGTAGAGAAGACCATGGTGGGAGTGGGTACGTCCCCGCAGCCAATGGAAGAGGATAGGGAGTAGAAACCACACCTGCAGCCTGTGAAGAGGCCCCACACTAGAGCAGGTGGAGACATATGTAAGATGCTGTGACCCGTGTGGGAGCAACCCCCTGGCAAAAGAGATAGAGACACACAAATGAGTGAGAGAGAGACACCCACGCTGGAGCAGGTTTGCTAAGGGGAAGACTTGTGACTCTGTGGAGGACCAGGCTGGAGCAGTCTGGGCCTGGAAGACTGAGAGACATTCTATGATTTATGGCTGCTCCCCATAGCAGTGACCCACGCTGGGGCAGCTGGTGAAGAGCTGAAGCCCCTTCGGAAAGGACTCACATTGGAGAAGTTCATGGAGAACTGTCTCCTGTGGGTGGGACCCTATGCTGGAGTAGGGGAAGGGTGTGAGGAATGCCCCCCCAGCTAAGAAGGAAAACAACTTGTGAGGAACTAACCAAAACCCCCATTCCCCCATTCCCTGCCCCTCCCCATGCCACAGTGGAGGGGGAAGAAGGGAGTGAAATCATGACCAGGGTGAAGTCTGCTAAGGAGGAAGGGGTTGGAGAAGGTGCTTTAAGACGTGGTCACACTTCTCATTACCTGACTGTGGTGTCACTGGGTGTGCAGTGCAGAGTCATCGAGAGTTTCTTTCCTTTATTCCATGTTGAGTCTGTTTTGCCCGTGACGCTGATTGCGGAATGATCTCTCCCTGTCCTTATCTCAACTCCTGAACCTCTCAGTATATATCTTTTTACATGTCCAGCTGAAAAGGGGAGTGATAGAGCAGCTTTGGTGGACATCTGGCCTCCAGCCAGAGCCAAACCACCACAGTTTCTTATCCATAGAGTTGCCTGTAAATTTGAAAAAAAACAGTGATATTTAAATAATACCAAAGCCTCACTGTTCTTTCTTCTTTCACAAGCATACAGAAGTACCTGCAAGAGTACTCTTGTCCTCCTTTTGTACCTGCAAGTGGAGCAATGAAAAGGAGAGAAATTCCTACAGGTGGTTTGCCAGAGGCGTGTGTGCATTACAACTTCATCTGTGTTTCTCTAATCTGGAACAATAGTCTTTAACAATCCAAAATTAGAACCAGAGTGGCAGGCAAAGGGGGACATCAGTTTAGGGCCACATATAGATGCTGAGTTAAGATCTGTGAACTACGCTGTTAATGAGGATCACAAAATTACTGTTCCTTGAACAGTATTTCTATGCTTTTGCAGTCTTTATGTTGTAAAAGTTTCCATGATAATCTCAGCTCTGCCTTTGTTATCTTTGAGATTTCTCTTGGAAAGAGACAGCAATGCTGTCTCTTGGTGAACAGTCTGGGGTGGTATCTGTGAGTATGTGTGTACTCCTTGGCAAGGCTGCTACAGGTAAACTGTATTTAGAAGGGCTGAGTTCTGCCTGTATTCTCTCAGTTTCTCTTCTACCCAACAGCATTTGACACCAGTTGAAGGAGCTTCATTACCTACCTCCCTTTGAAACTTGGTTGAAATCAGTCACAAAACTCAAGTGATTGAGCTGGGCAGACAGACTCATAGACAACACTGTTGTGTAAGTCCCATTTCCTTAGAAAACTGGGCAACCCCCCCCCCCCCCCCCCCCCCAATTTTGTCAGTTTCTGGGCTTGCAGGAAGAAGACTGAATTAAATTCTAGATGTGTCCAGCTGAAGGCAGGGCTTGGCATCAGTGTATGTGTAAAAAGTGGTCTTATTTACAACTATCTCAAAATTTATAATGCCAACTCCATAAATGTCCTTTTGTACCATCATTACTCTCCTCTTTTAATTTGAAATTTTCCTCCCTATCAAAGTAGAGCAATATAGAGGAGGAGCAGCTCAAGATTGTGACAGCCTCTTGCTAAAATGGTGGGGTATGTCTGAGTGAATTAATTCTTAATGAAAAGATTACCCTTCCTGTTCAGGAAACATTTAGCGTGAGGTAATATAGTTCAGGCACGAAGAACTTTGAGGCTTTTTCACCAATATAATTTTTACAGACTCTAAAAGAATGTAGTCTGGTAGTCCAGACTAGAAAAATCAGTGTCCTCACACACCCTGAGTTTGGGTGCCTGTGTCCAGAACGGCTGAGCTTGGAGGGTGTTGGAAGCGTCAGGCAGCTTCTACTTTCTCCTCAGGCCAAAAAGTTTGGACAAGTTCAGACAGGCATCAGATCTCCAAAAGTAAAGATCTTTAAGTTGCATGTTTACATATGACTTCTTTTAAACTCTACTGTTACATCCTGTAAAACATACTAGGACTGCTGTTACTTCTTTATTGGCTCGTAAAGCTTCATCAGCTCTCCCAAATCCACGAGAGCACGTTTACTAAGCTACTAGTTCCTATTTCCCAAAAGACACCCAAACACCTATAAGAGAAATTTAACCTGGGAACCAAAGTCTGTCAGCTGACCCTGAAGCTGTGGTTTGAAGGACGATGGCAAAGACAGCGCTGTTAAGCGCCAAAGCCACAGCAGTGTAATGCGGGTTAAAAAGCCAGGGACATCTGCGTGAGCATCACCCCCCTTCGTGCGAATGTCATTTGCTGTGGCACACGGTCGTGCGCTGGAACAGTCTGTACGCCTGCAGAGGGGTGATCACTATCAGGTTGATTACCTGAGGGCTGCCAGAGTTGTCTCTGATGCTTTGGATGCATAATGGAGGGCAAGATTCAAATTAACACGGGCTTACTTAATCACTCTAAAGGATTTTGATGAGTGATAAATCCAGGCCAGCTGACTCCACGTACGTTCCCTAGGCTTACCTAACAAAGTGCAAGACTTCCGTGTACTAAAGTACTCATGTGACTACTGCTGGATACCCTGGTGCTGGTGAAGGCACCACTGGTGAGATACAGCTGTCCCCTGCCCCCGGAAGGGGCAGCCGAGGAACAGTTGGCAGTATGGGCTGAAAAGGGATGTGTCAGCTGGACAGATGGCATAGCCCATGGATTGATTCCAAAAGCAGCAGTGCTTTTAACAGTGAATATGATCCAAAGCAGGTAGGAGTTTAAGATAATTGATGGGGCAAGGGGGTTACTGTTCCTGCTGCTGGGAGCTCAGATGGCCAATGGCAGCAGTTCTGGAGTTATCAACCCATTTGCTAACTTGTTAGCACCTAAACTTTCTCCAGGTACCTCCTTGCAGGGCTATAGTGTCAGCCTTTCAAAAGTTGTCTTTGCTGCAGTCTGGAGGAAGCAGAAAATGAGCTGAACATTTTAGCAGCAGAGATGTGGAAAGTGTGGGTTCTTTTGCCAAATTTTCTTAGCTTTTCTGTACTGAATTTGACTAATTTTTTTCATATGGTTTGACCTCTGATACTGTTCTTCAGGGGCTCTGTGTTGCATATACTGAAGTAGCTGAGGCAGCTGAATGCTCAAACGGTCACAGCAAAAATCTAATAGCTTATTATCAGGGAGGCCAGGTCTTCAAGATGCAAATTATTTTCAGTAGCCAACACCTTTCTTAGCTGCAACCATGTATCTCTTGGGGCTGATGTACAGAGGCAGAAAATAGTCTTGTAAAATTAATGTTTCCATTCTTTTCAATGTGGACAGAAATGGTAGACTTCATTAAACTTTTAAATTTTCCAGTCTTTTTAATAGCTTGATTCTCGTTAAAATGTCACGAGAGTTCTATTCACCAAAAATAATAATAGTAATTTTTATTCCTTTTAACACCTTTCTTCCCAGAGACTGATAAAGTAGATGTAATGAGTAACCACAACTGAAATACAGCCAACTCTGAGGTGAAACACAGCAGCTATAAAATGGCAAACAGTAACATTTCAAAATGGGTTAGGAGAGGACAGAAGGAGTAATAGTATATGCAAGTAAAAATTTAGGGGGAATGTAAGAATACAAAACAGGAATTGGTCAGTACATACCGTATTTAAAGCTCACACTAAAAATCAAGAGCTGCCGGGGGAAGCTCATTAGCTGAATGTTCTCTTGATCCTGTGTTCAGCTTGTTGCCACGTGCGTTCAGGGTGTGAAAAAAGCCTGAAATGTGTGACCAAAAATGTGAAACATCAGGATTTTGTTTCACATTGTATCTACTATTAGGAAATTATAATTCTTTTACTAGTGAGATCTATTCTGTGCAAAATAGCTACCCAGGAAAAGAAACAGGTATGGGGACAATCTGTTGAGTTTAAATTGAGGAGCACTCTGTCAGTGACACTCTTATTCCCTGTCATGTCTTGCCCACAGGCAGGGGGATGTGACATTTACTTGGTGACACTAGGGCATACAGTGTTTTAATGGTTTTCTGTATTATCCTTCTGTATTCTGTAAGGAACATGGAGTATCCATGTACTCTCTAACATCCACTCCCAGGATTTCCCTGCAGTTCCTTCTCAGGCAACATAAACTGCCCATGAAAACTCTCGTTTGCCCAACTGCCTCCTGGCAGTGTGTTGGGTTTAATTATTTTCAGGTGATATTGGGGTTCAGACAACACAGACCCAACCGAGTTATTAGTCTTTTCCCAGCAATTTTTTCTTAATCCACTGAACACATTTTTGAGGTAGCACATAGCAGCCCTGGTGCAGAGCCCCATGGTGCCAGCCCCCACACAGACATCCAGCTTGCAGGCCGTGTTGGTCTCCAGGACTGTTCCAGTGGACACCGTAAACTTTCCACTCTGGTGAAGGAAGGTAGCAATGACAGCTAAATGATGCCAGGTACAGCAAGAGCTTAAGTTTGGGCTGAGATAAGACACCCCGGGGTTGTATGTCCACCTCAGCCCGAGTCTCGTTCAGCAGTAGGAGCAGACCTGTGCTCCAGCTGGTCTTCTCTAATCAGCTCTGGGCACTAAGCCCAAGTGAAGGCAGAGCCCTAGGGAAGGGCAATATATCAGCAATTGCTATGGTTAACTTCTCTCCTTCCGCCCCCTGGGTTGGCATTGTCTCTGGAAGCTGGAGGAACACCTCTAGAGCTGAGTGGGGACGGAGGGTGGATGAAGAGGGGAACTGCTGTACTGCTGAGGCAGGGTTGAATTTTTCCACAGCTGGACTGAGGACAGAAGTGGAATTTTTTGCTTTGCTCCTCCCCTTCATCATTAGGACAATAAAATTTGATTTTGCCTATGTTGCTAGGAAGTCTGGAACTAGCTTTCAGTAGGCAGTAGAGCTTCATGTCTTTTTAAGTCCTTGATGTTGTTTAGCTTTCCTGGAAAAAAAGCTGGCTTAGCGTGTAGCCTGAAATTCAGATGGATACTCCACACTGTTAAAATTATTTTGCTGTTAGTCCAGCTAAAATGTGAGGAAGCAATCTAGCCATTTCACAGAGATCAGACCCTTCTGATGACCATTACAACCTCCAGACCCAGATGTCTCAGCCGAAATTGTTTAGCAGAGGAACATGCCTTTCACAGGAATAGCATGTTGCTCAGCCTGCCTAGTAGGTGTGATGGGAAATATGCTGTAATGGTGTCCAGCTAGCGCAAAGGCCAACTTCATTCTCTTCGCTGCATTGACATTCTTCAGCTTCTTTTCCACATTTTTTCTGTTTGTTCAGACAATCTGAGTTTTGAAATGATGGAAGGATGCCTGCAGCCTCCTGGGTAAACTGGTGCTGTTGGCAGTTCAGCTATGCGCTTTGCTATAGCTTAAGACTCCACCAGAAATCCAAAAAACTCAGATGTCCGTACACTCCAGCCCAAGCAGACAGTGTGTAAATGTTTAGTCTGAGGTATTTTTATTATCTTGTTTCTCTTCTATTTGAGAATCAACATTTAACCTGTCGGGATTTTTTTTTCTTTTTTCTTTTTTTTTCTGCAGTGGCTGAAAAATGTAATGGAGGCACTTTGGACCTGTGTCTTCCCTAGGCTCAGTGAAAGAATAAGAAAAATATTCTCTAGGTTGAGAAGGTGGGGGAATATAGCTATGGACTCTTCTGTGAAATCCATAATTTCTGTAAAGGAAAAAACCCAACCCACCAACAACATCTCTCAGGCAGGATATTTTCAGGATTTTTTTTTTTTAATTGTTGAGAATCTTATTTAATATGGACAAGAGAAAACATTCTCCTGTGAAATTCTGGAGAGGTTTCACTGTAATAGGCAGCTGCAAAACATTATAGATCAAATTAAAACCTTCTGAACTGGATTTTTCATGGTGGTTGGTGATTATTACTTATTACAGAACATGTTAAATTGCCTTTGCTCACTCCCAATGATTTAGTTTAGATATTAGCTCTTGAGTAGCTGAAAGGTTTGAGCAGTGAAATTGAATCCACTTGGAAAGAGACTCCCAGACTTGAGCATAAGATATATCTTTCTGGTCAAGTATTTCCTGCCTTTACTGGCTGGAAGTTTTTCTTACAATGAGATGGCTTGAAAGGAAGATCTCATTGTTATTTATTGCAGAGATGTGTGGGTGCTATTTTTTAGTTTTACTAGGTGACATAATAATGTCTATCTTAAAATAAATGCTTTTTGAGAACTTCATTTTCACAGACATTTCAGATCATATCCAGCTGAATCACTGGGCCAGCAGCCACCCCAAATAATTGAGGCCATTAATTTCAAGAGAATGACATCAATGTTCGGTTTGCCCAGGAAGCAAAAGATTCAAGATTAGTCACCTAAGTTAGGATGTTGGGCTGCTATTTAGGTGAATTAACTCAATGCTGGTATAATTGAAGTACCCAAACCTCATTTGTCCATCTTCATCTACAGTGCATCTTTGTGTGTTATGGTTGTGTTGGATAGTACCAAAGCTTATGAGCTTTCAGGTTTATTTGAACGTATGTGATCAAGAGATCTGAAGGAGAGGAGCACAGTCCTTATTTATTAGGTTCTTGTGCTATACTTGCTACTGAAAAGAAAGGATCTTCAGCAGTGTAGGTTGCCATGGTGTTCACCTGCATGTTTTTGCATGTTTTCACCTGCATGTTTTTTCTCCTGCTCTCAATCCAAGTTCGCTTTGCTGTGATAAATACTTCAGTAGTGGTGTTTATTAAGTCTGTGTTTAGCAAATTGGGCAGAACTGCACATCTTATAACAATGGAGCCGTAAAAACAGCATGAAAATACTATAAAGCTTCAGCCAAAGCGGGGAATTTCTCTTTCAACCAAAACTTCCCTATAGTATAAGAACAGGCCAGATTAAGAACATGAGCTTTTTACTTTTATGTTTACAAGTAACACACTTCATCCTTGTTGCTCCAAACCTTTAGCATTTTAAACCTTATTCTTCTTGTCATTGTATACCCATTACTTAATGGAGCAGAAACACAGAGGCTTTGTGACACAGGGGTCTTTTTCAGGATGGGTACAAAAATTCACAGGCTAAGTGCTGCTCTGTTGATTTGGAAGAATCATAGAATCATCGAATCTCCTGAGTTAGAAGGGACCCATAAGGATCATCAAGTTCAACTCCTGGCTCCACACAGAGCCAGCCAAGTCAGAGCATGGGACTGAGTGCATCTTCTGAGTGCTTCTTGAACTCAGCCAAGCTGGGTGCTGTGACCACTTCCCTGGGGAGCCTGTTCCAGTGCCTGACCACCCTCTCAGTAAAGAACCTCTTCCTAACATCCAGCCTAAACTTCCCCTGTCACAGCTTCATGCTGTTTCCTTGGGTTCTATCACTGGTCACCAAAGAGAGGAGATGGGCAACTGCCCCTTCGCTCCCTCTTGTCAGGGAGCCAGAGACCATGATGAGGTCTCCCCTCAGTCGTCTTTTCTCCAGGCTGAAAAAAACAAGGGACTTCAGCCTCTCCTCATATGTCCTCCCCTCCATATCCTTCACCATCCTCGTTGCCCTCCTCTGGACACTCTCCAGTATTTATGTCTCTCTCGTACTGTGGCACCCAAACCCACACACAGTACTCAGGGTGAGGCCGCACCAGCGCAGTGTAGAGCGGGACAGTCACTTCCCTGTACTGGCTGGCTGTGCCATGCTTGATGCAGCCCAAGATATGGTTGGCCCTCCTGGCTGCCTGGGCACGCTGCTGGCTCACGTTTAACTTGCTGTTGACCAAGGCCCCCAAATCCCTCTCATCATGGCTGGCCTCCAGCATCTGATCCCCCAGTCTGGATGTGCAGTGAGGGTTGTTCCTTCCCAGGTGCAGAATCCAGCACCTGCCCCTGTTGAACTTCACGCTGTTGGTGATTGCCCAGCTCTATAATCTGCCCAGTTAACAGCACCTCTCAATTTGGTGCCATCTGCAAACATACTGAAGACACCTTCTAGTCCTGAGTTCAGGTCTTTTATGAAAATATTTTTTTAAATACCCCTAAAATGGAGCCCTGGGGAACCCCAATACTGACTGGCCTCCAGCCAGATGTAACCCCATTTAATATCACCCTCTGGGCCTGACCCTTCAGCCAACCACCCACCCAACGCCTTATGGCTTTGTCTAGTTGTGTGCTGACCATTTTGTCCAGTGAGATATGGTGAGACAGTATTGAAATCCTTAGTGAAATCCAAAGAAATGACATCAACTGGTTTCCCTTGGTCAGCCAGCTGTGACCTTGTTGTAAAAGGAAATCAGATTGGATAAACAGGACCTAAGAGAGAGCTATTTAACTCTTACCATGTCAGTGATGGAGGAGCTCAAACCACACATTGAAAGGGGATGCTAAAACCGTTCTTGTTACTCTCTGTAAGTAAATCCATGCTGCTTGCTTGTTCTGTCAAGAAGGATTACATTGCTTTAGTGTACTTACTTAAATGTTGACCCAAAAGTCCATTAAAACCATTCGGTTTTCCATGTGGCCTTCAAGAGAACGAAAAGGTTTAAAAAAAATAAAAATCTAAAATTTCTTAAAAATGAAAGCTCTTTGACAATTTTATTTTCTGTCCATACAAACCTGGGGAAATATATACAAAACGTGTTTTTCATGAATTTTCATTCAACATTTTAACCTAGTTAACATTTTAACTAGATTTAACTAGATACAAAAGGAATCAAGATAGTTCTCTGCCTTGTTCTACCCAGCATGGAGACAAAACTTCCTATGAAGCAAGACTTTGTTAGTTCTTCCTCTATAATCATATAGAAGCTCCAAAAATTGAACGCCACCTCACCAGTTGTGATGGTTTTCCTTATGATCTGAGAGTTAGGATATATGGCTGTGCATCTGGAAACTTTTTCTGTTTATCTCCAAGATCTTAGGACAAATGATAGTAACAGGCGACCAACCAAGGAAATTATGATGCTTGGACGGTGCCTTTGAAAAGGATGTTTTGAGTGATGCATGGTTATAATTTTCCGGATTGCATTCAGATGTCAGAACTGGCAGTCGCTTTCCCAAACAGCAGGTGTTCAAGCTGACAGACAAGATGGTTATAATAACCAACAGTATTTTTTATGAGGAATTCTATATAGCAGGATAATCTATGTTTGACTACATGCACAGTCATTAGGCAGTGAAAGTTTTATTAAATCTGCAGACTGATAATTACAGAGACTGAGTTCAGCCACTGAATTTGGGGAAGGTCAGTAAGTGATGGGTATTAATGCTCTCGTGTTTCTTATTAAAAGGACAGATTTTCCCAGTGTAGTCTCCATATATTTAGCCATGGGCTGTTCCATGTGAGCACCATGTAGGCATCCCTGAGAGAATTACCTGTCCTAGCTCCTGGGATTCTATCACTGCAAACTGAAGTGAAGTAAAAAATAGCAATAATATATATAACTGTGTCCCTGAAAAGTTCTGAGGTGTGGGAGGCAACTATACAATTTGATGTATGTTTAAACAGAGTAAGGCTATATCAAGGTGTTCAGTGCTTCCTGTATTGCATGTCATGGGATAGTTTAGAAAGAATTAACACTATTTCAATACAAAGTTGGCAGAAAAACCATGAAAGAAGGGCTTTAAGAAGAACAAAAAAACAAAACAAAAAAAAAAAAAAGTGAAAAAATTGTCTCTGTTTCCAGACTGTAGAACAGACACAGGACTTGTTCTTAACTGCTGGATGGTCCTTCCGACAGACCTGTGCTCTGGTCCTGACACGTACGTATGCACTTAAAATATACATTGCTGAAACTTCTTCTAGGGCAATGTTAAGCTAAAGAGGTGGGTGATCCAAAGAAAATTTGCTTGCTGTCCAAAATGCCTGTTGTTCTCTCACTTCAAATATTGACATTTGTCTGGGTGCTTCTCGTTGTTTAGGTTGTCCACAGACCAATGTAACTGAGGCCAGCTTGCCAAGAAATAGGACTTGTCTCAGTAGGAAATTTCATAATCATTACCACTCTTCAGTGCACTTTCTGTCTCATTTCATTTATTTATTGCAATCAATCAATGTAACTTACAAATTGATGAAGCTTGTTACCTGAATGTCACCATGCCACACTGTTCTGCCTTCACAGTCATGTTAAGTGCATCATTTTTTCTACATTTGTTTTCACTTCATGTTTTGGTATGCATTACTATATCAATATTGTTCAAAGGTCTGTTCACTGGTATGTTACTTGAGGGTTTTTATTCACCGCTACATGCTTGGTGTGAGAGAAAGCCATTAAAAGAAAAGTGTCACAAATAATTACAGATCTATAGTCAGACAGAAAGAAGTTTTCATTCTAGAAAAATGTTTATTTCAGTCTAGTTTTCACTCTTGGAAAGGCTGAAAGGTCTTAGGAGAAGGTAAATTCTCATAAAGGCAACGAAGCTGGTAAAGGGTTTGGAGCACAAGTCAGTGCTGATGAGGCCCCACCTTGAATACTGTGTTCAGTTTTGGGCCCCTCATTACAGAAAAGACATTGAGGCGCTGGACCGTGTCCAGACAAGGGCAATGAGACTGGTGAGGGGAATGGAGAACAAATGTTTTGAGGAGTGGCTGAAGGAACTGGGGTTGTTTAGACTGCAGAAGAGGAAGCTGAGGGGAGGAGATCTTATTGGTCTCAACAACTACCTGGAAGGGAGGTTGTAGCCAGGTGGGAGTTGGTCTTTTCTCCCAAGTAACTAGCAATAGGATGAGAGAAAATGGTCTCAAATTGCATCAGGGGAGTTTAAAATTGGATATTAGGAAGAATATCTTCAATGAAGGAGTGATCAGGCATTGGAACAGGCTGCTCAGAGAGGTGGTGGAGTCACTGTCCCTGGAGGTGTTCAAAAATATGCGCAGATATGGCATTCCAGGGCATGATTTAGTTGACATGGTGGTACTGGACAGACAGTTGGACTTGATGATCTAGAGATTTTTTCCAACCTTAAAGATTCTATGAACAACTTGCTAATTTTAAAATGGGCCTTAATCTTTCCTTATTGTGTTGTAAATTTTGCTTTCTAATTACTCTGATTCATATAGTTATGTCATTTCAAGGGGCAGCTTAATGACAGAGGAGACTAGAGATAGCATGGGAATGTGATTTGATTCCAGAAAAAGAATTCACAGTGAAGGAGATCAAACACTTGAACAAGATGCCCAAAGAAATATTAAAATCTTCATCCTTGGAAATATTTTAGATTTGGCTGGATGTGGTCCTGAACAACCTGTTCTAACTTCAAAGACAGATCCGCTTTTAGTAGGGACTTGGACTAGATAACCTCCAGAGGTCCCTTCCAACCTAAATCATTCTCAGTCCTGAGAATATTCTGCTCTTTTGTCAATAGTTTGAGAAGCAAATGCTAATGTGCAAAGACTTATAAAATCTGATTTTTTTTTTAAGGATAATTTTCCCTCTGAACATCACTAACTGACACAAAATATTTCACCAAGATACCATAGACTGAATTCACTGTCATTTGTACAAGGGAGGTCACTGCTGTCTCTCCCTGGCCAGCAGGCCTAACTCCTTTTCCTTCTTGATGAGAAGAAAGCATTGGCCTCCACCTTCCACTGTATTTTTTGCTGGCACTTTTCCAATCAAAATAGCATAGATGACCATACTAATGAATGGTTCATTCCACCTCCCAACAGTGGGAGAATCTTCCCTACTACACGCCAATAGTGCTTTTCCTTGTCTTGTTTTAAATCTCTCAAGTGGCAGGGTTTCCACTGTTGCATTTGTCAATCTAATTGTTAAACAACAGAGGGCTCAATCTCACGACGTTCCCCAATCCCAACCTAAGTTTTATCTTTTCCTGTTAATTTCGATTCTGTCTCACATATTGTATTAATGCACCCATCTTAGTCCTTGGGTTTAAATATTTCAGCTGCATGTAAATTGCATGCTGAATGGTGGTTTATCTCATTCCTTTAGTAGTTTATACGTTATCACCTTCATTTTTCTCCGGGTATTGCTCTTCCCAACCATTTGTGCTTCTTTGAAGTCTTGCCGTCTTTTTGATCACTGGGCATGTGAAGCTAAGCAGCGCCTTCAAAGCCCACATATACCTGAGCCAAGAAGAATTTAGGTTATTTTTCCCTTGCTCTGTGATGAGGTACCTCTGCAAAAACAGGACAGAAGTGCGTTTAACTTTCCTTTCCTGAATTTATATTACAGTGCAGCTGTAGAAATTTATCATCCACTGTCCCCATCAGGGCTGCTTCAGCACTGTTGCCTCCCCATGGAATAGTCCCACCGTTTAGGTGTGCTCTGGGATGTCAGACATGATTTTTTAAGACTGTTAAAATTGCTGGGTTCATATTTCTCATTGGAAAAACAGAGGTGGAGGATAAATGTAGTGAAATGCTCTATATGCACTGAAACCAGCCAAGCCATGGGATCTGGCTCCAGCACAGCCTTCCTTTCAGCATGTTTAAAATATTAATAGATGCTACCTACATGCCATACACCCATATGAAAGCACAAACTATGAAGAGGTTTTCATGCAGCTCTTAACTCATATCATGTGTTGTAGAAAGGTCATCTGATGGACATGGGACCAAGTGAAAAATGCTTCAAGCATGTGAAGCAAAAAAAAAAAAAAAAAGCTGAGAAAGGGAGCAAAGAACCAGCTCAGTGCAAGAAGGGGGAGGAAGGAGCAGGCCAAGGAAATGGTAATTCCCCGATGTAAATACCCTATATAACTCTCCCACTCAAAGTTCCCATTATAAAATAACTGCTATCCAAATTCCCATTCCCTTTCCTCCTGCCAATCTCCACTCCACCTGACTCGAACCCCGAAGAGGCCTGCTGAGTGTGTGCCTCTGAGTGTGCACATAAGGATCGCTCGTACCTGCTTACCTTTCGATACGTTCTTCATGCAACACTACGAGGAACGTGTTTCTGATTAGCTCGAAGAAGCAGCACATGTTCTGTTTCATGTTGAACCTCCCTTGAGGGAAAAGCAAACAAATGTGTTTGCGTCGCGAGAAGAAGATTTCACCGCTTCAAAGTAGTCTGATGGGTCTCTAAACTCAAAACAGAAACATGGGATGTTTGCCCACTGGTGCGAAGATGTGAGTCCCAGTCACCAGAGGGGGAAGCTGATGTGGCAACAAAGTTCTCCCTTCACCCTGTCAGGAAAAAACCAGGGGCCCTGCGTTAACTGACAGCCCATCAGCCTGCGACAGTAACGCACCCAACGGGCAAAAGCATCTGTGCATCTGCGTTTCTGCATCAGCTGCGGTGAGGCACGCAGGCAGCCTTGCAAATAGATAAACATTCAGCTCACTCCCCAGGAGATGCTGCCACACAAAATCTGACCTGAGAGACACTGAACCCAGTGTACATTATTTGGAGACCCATCCTATATCTGCCTCTGTTTATCATGAAAGTTGACTGTAGAATCTATTAGATAAAACAGTCCTTATTAAGCCTCTAAATAATAGCTGTGCTGCAGTAATAAGCCAGTCACATCTGTCAAAAGCTTGGGAAAAGCTGTACTTGGTTCAAAACAGTACTTTCTTGTCCAATTTTTTAACAGAGACCAGCTTCTAAATATGATATCTTTTTGTTAGTGTTTCTGGAAGTCAACCTTTCTGCCTGTTTTTCTTTGGCATCTGCTATTCCAGCAAAGAATGATCTTAATAATTTTATGTAGAGTTGGTTAGTTTTCATCTCACAGTTACTAGAAAAGCAATACTTACGAATTGGTTAGTGTTTCCAATATATTCCACTTTGCATCTCCAAAGTTAAAGCAATAACACAAGGGTTTTTTGGTTTTTTGCTTTTTAAACTTGGGCACAATTTAGGAACAACAGTAACTTTCACTTTAGTCTGCCTCTGAGCTCTGTCCTGCCACGTGTTTTCCAGCAAGGTTTGCGCTGGCTTCTCTGCTTCTCCTTCGTGCGGAGCGATAGCAAAATGGCTCCCTCTCAGCGGGCAAAACGGTTACGGCCTTTTTCCTCTGTCTGGCATCTGCTCACAAATTAAAAGCCCATTAAATTGAGGGACAGGTATTATAGAGATACACCAGGGCTCTAAACCAGGCTGCTGGACTCGGCAACAGAAAATGCACTAAGCCAAATTTTTAGAAAACCTTCTGCTGGTGCTGCATCACTGTTTGGGAGGAGGGCAGAGCACCACTACATACTCTAAATGAACCTGAGTTTCAGGTGATACAGATTCTGACAAGGGATCCCCTTTAAAAATATATCCAAGTAGGAAATTGTCTTCAAGAGATTTTTTTTTTTTTTTTTGACAGCCACTGTTTTTCTCTCTTTTGTCTGTACCTGTTGATAATTACCAGCGTGTTCCACCAGCACTTTTCTTCGGCTGTGTAATTTCCACACATAATAGCTAAACAATATCGAGTGAAAAGATGCTGATGTATTAACAGGACCTTAAAACAATGTTTCCCTCTTTATATCTAATACCTCTGTGATGCAGGGGTAAGCATCCTAGCTACTGCCACAGATACGAATGGGCGTGTATTTTATTTGTGAATCTATAATCTGAAAATACTAATTGGATTTTGTTAAGGAGTTATTTTTAATTCCTTGAGAAACCTTTTGGCAAAAAGATAATCCATCATGATGGGCACGCAAGAGGTCAGGGTCAGGGTCTGGATCAGTGAGGTCCAGGGGCAGGTGCAGCCATAGCTCAGGCTGGGGGCCAAGCAGAGGCTCCATTTGGAGCAGCTCCCACAGGGAGGGGGGTCAGCCCTGGCTGAGTTCTCCTGATGACTACCAAAGGGAGGGTTTAGCCCTCAGCTAAGTGACCTTTAAGTGAGCCCAAAGTGGCAGCAGCCAAACCTACAGGACAAAGGATGATGTCACAGTGCTTATGCTCTTTAGTAAATATTTAAAACCAATGTTTTCAGAAAGCACAAAGATGTCTGTTTATAGTGGAGACTGGTTTATAATAATAATAATAGTAATAGAACATGTAAGGCCAGGTAGCCACCTTGATGGCTTGTTTTTTTTTTTTTTCCCAAGGGGTACAAAAGACTTCCAGTTGGCTGCAGTACTTCTCCATGCACTAGCAAAGAGACATAACACACGGGGACTGTGACATCCTAACGATAGCTAATACTCTGTTTGCAGTAGATCTTTTTAAATAAAAAGTATCTGAGGGGTCAGAGAGAGAGGATGACAGGGGCTGAATGATGTGGTCAGGCTAAAAGTATAGAAACTGTTCAGAGTGACTACAAGGAAGACACTAAGATTCTACTTAACCTTCTCAGTGTAGCTCATTGGATACAGCAGACCCTTTTCCCCTCTCAGTCTCTAGACTGAATTCCAAATTAGAGCTTTTCTTAGATAAAACCAGCAAGATCAGTAGTAGAAATTTTATGTCCCTTACAAAAGATGTTAGGAAATCAACTGATGTTCAGCTGGACTCTGAAGCTGAAAAGCCCCACCCTGTTCTTCATAATTTCTTCAGTGGAACAGAAAGGACAACCATCAATCTGTGTAGCCATGAAACAGGTATCTCACACACAGATACTGAACTTGAAAGGACATTGATCATTTTGTGACTTTAGCAGCTTAGTGCTTGTTGCAGCACCTGGCTCTTTGCTGTGTTGAACATCTACCATTGCAATTGCCTCAAATACTTTGTGGTCAGGCCCAAAAATAAAACAGAAACTCAACTGCGCTGTCCCAGTCATCCTCTCTTCTGTCCTTAGAAAGGAGCTCAATCTTTCTCAAATTATGTTTTCTCCCTGTTCAAAACTCTTCTGTTGTGAACTCAGCTAGTTTAGAATTGTGTCTTCCGCCCCGCTACGGCCTGTTAGGCACAGTCTGGCTATAGCATGGAGAGAAAAATCTGACTTTCTGGAACAGCAAATGTAATCTTTTCTCACCCGATCCCATGTATATTTTAGCAAATGGGAAGGGGAGGGAGAGGGGAAAGAAAGAAAACTGTTTATTCAGGCTTCTGCATTGTGTTATAACTGGGGGGCCTGGAAAGCTCAGCTCCTGAGGAGTTTGCCAGAAGTATCCTTAAAGAAAACAATGATAGAACTAATTTTGTTGCATTGTTCTAAAAATAAAGAGCCTCTGTGTTGCAGTAACATGGCATCGCTATAGACCTGAAGGTAATATTAGTGACAGTAATAAAATCTAGTTTTTGTTTGGCAGTTTTTCTGACTTGGTCTCTAAGTGCTTCACAAACCAAGTCTCTTCTCTCCATTTTGCAGATGGAATAACAGATACTGACTGCAATCTACCTGCAAACGATTATTCTGTAGACTAGCTCTAGAGCTGGGGTCAGAATTTGAGACTTGTGGGCACTACCCTTTACACAGAGTAGGAAGCCATGCTGCCCCTGCAAGGGAACTGGTATCACCATGTAAGAGCACCAAATGACAGGAGTGGTTTCTTTGAGGTGAGTTTTGGAGATGAGCTCTGATCTCCCTCCCTCCAGCAATAGTTATACTATGGGAGTCAGGGGAGCTGAGCTGTAGATTTTGAGGTTTTTAGAAAACCCTAACTTTGTGTAGCAGCACCTATTATGAGGGTACCTGTTTGCCTTATTCACCATGAGTAAGCCCTGCATGGTTACATCTCTGCAGCCAAAAGCCTCTTCTAAACTCCACTTTGGGATGGAAGAGTTGCACTGTGGGCTGTTGGTCTCCACACTTAGAGATAATGCACCAAACCTAGTGTGGCAGCAACTTATGGCTTGCTTACAGAGCTATATTTTTCTTGTGCAAATAATCAGTCAAGATTTCTTTCTGGTTGTTGTCCTGCTTCCAGAAAGGCAGATGGTTAGCTTCACAGAGCCTTGGGATTTCCTCCTGGCTGCAAAGTAGCCGGAATCGTCACTAATACGGGATGTCCAGAGCACAAGTGGAGTACCAACTAGCAGATTTTGAAATGCTGGAGAGAGGAAGACCTTTGAATCTCTTAAATGTCTTATCTCCCACTGACAATGTCTAATACATCCTTTCCTCTCCTTCCTAAAATGAAGACCCTACAGCAGCCTTTGCACCCGCTTGCAATAGGGATAGCAAAAGCATTCAGTGCAAAATCATTCTCACTTGTAAGAAACTGCCTCTCTTCTCTTCACTGTAATTTGGAAAGCTGCAGCTGCCTTTTCCCTCTTAAAGGGGATGATAATTTTTAAATTACCTATCCTGACATTTTGTATTTTGGGGCTAATTTTGTATGGAAAGATGAATGGCTGTATCAGATTGGATTGAGTTGAACGCTATCTAGTCTAGGATACTGCAAGTAAACATGGGCTAAAACCAGATACTTTGAGAAGAGCATCAGAAAGGGACAACTTCACACTAACACATTGCCAGCAGAGTCATGTTTTCTGTCAATCTGCAGTTCAGAAGCAGAGATGACACCGTGTTTAAGTTCTCTTTGGAAAAAGGGAGTGTCGGTTGAGGAAGCATTGGGTCTAGGTCAAGTGCAGTCACATGATATTTTTCTAATGCCATATTGCTTTCTGTTCAATTTACATATTTTTTTCCCCAGTTCACATAACTTTGTGAATTATTTTTCAAAAAGCACATTCTTGCTACTTGGCCACAGCAGAGAAATTTTCTTCCAGCATGTAGAATTTGTCTGATCTGATGTCACCTAATTTAGAAGTGTTTTCCTGTTTGACAGATATCTACCTACTAGCACTGTTTCCAAAGGATGCCAAAATCATATTCTGTGTGTTTCTTGCTTAAATCATTATCAGACATCTCTTGAAAAGGACAAATCTTAATGGGAAACAAAAATCTTTCCTTATTAGAAGCTCTACATTCAGTACATTCAGGAGTTTTTCAGGACACTTGGATGTTTTGCCAATTATGTACTATAATCTGGAATACTACAGGGGCTTCTCCCTTTATTTCCTTCATAACAAGACCTGCAACTACTTCTCCAAGTTGCTGAACAATTAATCCACTAAAATTGGGCAGTATGTTAATGATGTGCTATACAATTAGCTTCCTGACTTACCTGACCAAAACTAGAGTCTAGTGGTACCATGTCCCCTGTCTAAGCAATCTCATTAGACTAGTGGCATTCCTTGAAGGAAAATCTCCATTCGGCTTATGTCTGTAGGAGTGATGTGTATTGCAAGCTTAGTGTTAAGGAGGAAGTGGAACTGTATTTACACTACAGAAGCTACAATTCCGATTCACAGCAAGTTAATTTATTGTCCCTTTGGGTAATTGCACTCACACACTGTTATGCTTGAGTCTTCTCTTACAGGCTAATATATCAGTATCCATCATTACTTACATAGTACCAAGATTTAAAATTCCCCAGGTACTAAAGTGAACAACAGAATCTGTATGTTTTGAATGATGAAAGTCTAAAGGAAACATGTGACAAGACACTGGAGGGAGACTTGGCATCAGGAATATGTGGGGAGCTTCTCTAGAACATGAATGAAGAGTAGCTTTGAAGAAGATAGTTTTCAAGGTCATATGAGTGTGTATTTTGCAGAGTCTCAGAAAGCAATTATTGCTGGGAATTATACAAGAGATTAGGATTGCTCTAAGAGACGTTGTGCTGCAGCATACATACCTAAATGAGAAAATGTTGTTTTCATTAATGCTAAAGGAGCACTATGTTCTAATGTGTGTACAGAAAGGTTGTATCCCATTTCTGCTATTGCTGTCCTAACCTAACTGAATTCACCAAGGGACTAAGGTGTAAAATAAGTTGGTTCCATCTAACCAATGGCAACCCCACTGTTCCGCTGCCACTGCAGACTTTATCTGAGGCTTTGGTCCATATATAAAATGCACTTGTATCTTTCTTGTCGTTTTGCTACATGAAAAATCTCCCCTATGTCCACTCAGTGAAAGGCGTTTGCAGTGCAATTCGAGTTCTCACGTATTTCTTTGTTGCATTTCCCGAGACATGTGGTGCAGGAGGCGAGAAGTGAAAATGTCTGAGTTCACAGAATCACAGAATTGTAGGGGTTGGAAGGCACCTCAGAGATTATCGGGTCCAGCCCGCCTACCAAAGCAGCTTCCCTGGGTCAGGTCACACAGGGAGGCCTCCAGACGGGTCTTGAATATCTCCAGAGAAGGAGACTCCACAACCCCCCGGGCAGCCTGTGCCAGGGCTCTGTCACCCTCACTGTGAAAAGATTCTTCTGCATATTGGTGTGGAACCTTCTGTGCTCTAACTTGAGGCCATTGTCCCTTGCCCTGTCCCCACAGACCACTGAAAAGAGGCTGGCCATTTCCCCCTGTGCCCCACACTTCAGATATTTCTAAACATTAATCAGATCTCCACTCAGTCTTCTTTTCTCAAGGCTGAACAGCCCCAGCTCACTCAGCCTTTCCTCATAGGGGAGATGCTCCAGTTCTTTAATCATCTTTGTGGCCCTCCATTGCACTCTCTCCAGGAGATCCCTGCCTTTTTTAGACCAGGGTGCCCAGAACATGGCGTAACACCTCAAGGCAACTACGGGAGCCAAAACATCCTCTGGTATTAACAAGAGGGTTTGTATTTATGGTGCTCTATACAACCGTGCTGCTGCTTAGCAGCATGGTGAAAGTAAATATAGTGGGACCACTATGTACAGACATGACAAATCTCATGCTGGTAGGAGACTGAGACACTTGTTTCATCTTCCCTAAGCCCTGCTCCTATCACATGTCCCAGCACCAGCAGTGATACTGCAGCATATGGGCACACAGAATAACTTGGGAGGAACAGCAAGAGGTCAAGGCAAGGCTACTTCTGGTACTTTTATTTTGACAGTGACTTCAAATTTCTCCTGTTTTGCTCTAGGATTCACCACTAGGAAGAGTAAAGTCCCTTCCCAGGACACCCAGGGTCTTCTCTAACGTTCCTTCATTTGCCTGCTTTAGAGGATGTAATTTTCCCTGCCACAGGGATCCTTCAGGCTACCCGTCTGTTTGACTCCATATGAAGGACTTAGAGACTTCCTGCTGCTACAGCTCAGGAAGACTAATGCCCTCCTGACAACTGCAAATGTTAAAAACACAAATACAATTATTCTTTCGGTCCTCATTTGGGTGCTTTGATTTTAAAAAATGTTATTTACATAGCTGCCTTTTTAATATTACTCATTACTTTCCTGGCTGCTTTGCACATTGTTTTCCTTTTCACTTAAGATGTATTGCTTAGAGTGGGAGAAGTTGTGTGGCCAACAGTTTGAGAACAAAGCCAGATGGCAGGATTCCCCACATCCAGTTTCCAGTTTGCCACCGATGCGATGTGTGGCCTTAGGCACACTGTCTTGTAGCGCTGCGTGTCAGCTCCCCAACGCATTTGCAAAGGGAGTAGAAACAATAAGATCTACCCACAGGTTGATATTCTGAGCATGCCTCAGAGGCTGTGCTGAGCACACGGTGCCTGGTGCCTTGCAGTATCTCAGTGCTTTTGACAGTGGCAGTAAGAGAAAGTGGGACCCTGACCTCCCACATCACCACCTTACTGGGACAGCTGTGTTTGCGCTCCAGCAGACCCATCCGCCTCTGTGCAGTCAGTGGGTTTAATCTGAAACCAGAGTGTGGAAAAGGGGATGGATGCAAGAAGAAAGTGGAGTAATTAGGGGGCAGTGAGAATGCTGGCCGGCTTCTCACT
Organism: Gallinula chloropus; assembly: GCF_964237585.1. Classification (NCBI taxonomy): domain Eukaryota; kingdom Metazoa; phylum Chordata; class Aves; order Gruiformes; family Rallidae; genus Gallinula; species Gallinula chloropus. Next base: position 92,425,536 of record NC_140085.1, read on the forward strand.
GGCATCATTCTCCCCAGAGGAAATCAAACACACATGCGTTTTACAGACACTGCCCTCTTAGGTTAAACACCTCCTGTGGTAGGTAAGCTTGATTGTCACCGTTGTTGGATACCTGTGCTTAGGCTTCACATATTTTTTTCCAGTGGAATAATTCTGTGAGTGTAATATTGGAAATGTCTTTTATTTTTCTTGGAAGATTTTTTTTTTGTTTGTTTTTTTCATAACAAAACTATAATTTTTTTAATGCAACATAACCAGAAGCCAGATGGGTTTATACAGTCCTGCTGAATTTTTTTTGCACTGAAGTTGCCTTCAAGTGTAGAGTGTGATGGGAACCTGGTCCATTTTTGGCAAGTTCTGCCAAACAAGTATCTTCTGCTGGAGCACAGCAGGTTTTTAACCCAAAGCACAATATTTTCCATTGTGTATTATCCCAAAGTTCAAGTGACTCACAGAAACGAGTAGGTCATTTTTGCACATAGACAACTGGTATGCGAAGATGATTACAACGCTTTCTTTTTTATCTTCAATTTTAAAAAGTGTCTTTTTCCTTTTGGTTGCAAATCATTCCACAGCAGTCAGACCTGTATAGCTGATAACTAAAAGCCACTGAGTAAATTTAAGTGTCTCAGCACAAGGATGGCTCAAAGATAAGGTTTATGGCTGAATTGTTTTCCAAAAGAGCCAGCCAGCCATTCCCCAGAAGAATATACTGCAGTCTATGAAGTTTTATTAAAACATGTGACCTGCTGAAAAATGGCAATCTGCCATTTCTACTTGAAACTAAAGAAGGTATGAGCATCTGTAGGTGAATCTTTTTAAGGAGAGTTTCCTTCAAACACAATTATCAGAAAAACAGTTTAAGAAACATTCTGTGCTGTTACATATTATTAATGCAGAGCAATGGGTTATGATTAGTTTCATTAAACACTGATCAGAAGGATGAGCCTGGGCAGCCAGGGTATTCTCTGTCATAGCTTTCCTATGGTCTGTTTGCTCAGGTGTAGGAAAGGCAGTGCTGGTGTTTCAAAATCACAATCCTCTGTTTTAGAGAGAACCAAAAAAACAATAGTTACATCAGCTCCCTCTGCTCACATTGCTTGTTCTCCTGTAGAAGCACCTGTATTTAAAATCCACTCTGTGTCTCATCCCCACAGTGAAACCAAGAGAACTATTATTGGCAACATTTTCAAGTCTTAGATGCCTAGATGTAAGCATCTAAATATGTGGCTTGATTTTTGAAGTACTGAACATGCACACATGCACACTGACATATACACACATTTTATTGAAATCAGCTGGAGAAGCTGGGTCATCAGCATTTTTTTAAATCAAGCCACTTATTTAACGACTGCCTAAATATGGATTTATGAGCGTAACTTCAGGCACACACAAGCCTAGTTGTAGGCTCTCACAGATACTACTATATTGTCCCAGCACTCTGTGTCCTACACACTTGAGACTAATTTTTAAGTCCCATTCCACACCCACACTTCTTAAAATTAGGCTGGATGAAAATAAAATTGTTTGGGAGAATTATTTCCAAAAATAAATACCACGGATTATTATTATTTTAATTCTTTAATTCTAGGAAGGAAAGATTATTAACCTTCTTCTGCAGTAACTGGATCCGAAATATTGTAGCCCTACGCTTAGCTCATGAGAATTAGAAAATCAGACTAATTTACTGCCCATAGCTCTTTTCCTTCTTCTAAATGTTACAGTGCTTACAGAAATCAGTGGGGCAGCTTGTGTTTATTGCTTACAAAGAGCAAGAAGATCCCCAGGTAGTCTTTGCTGTCCTGCTGCAATATTGTAATTACACACTGTTTTCTACTCCAGGTTTGCGACAAAGTTGTGACCTTACCCCAGAGGCATTAAAACGGAGTACTGAAACCTATTTTCCTGAAATTTTCCTGTGAAAACTGATGTTGATGAGGTGCAATAGGTTTCACAGGCAAGCTCCTCGAAATTTCCTTATTTGCTTTATCAAAGAGTTCAGGTTCTTTCAATTCCAATTTTATTTCTAAACATTTCCAGAAACATACATTTAATATAGAACTTACATGGATACTCATTTTTCTCCACTGCAGGATGGGTTTTCTTGCTATTATTTCTATTGTCTAGCTTTATCTTTCTCATCCTCTTCTGTAGCACCTAGTTTCCTAGGTGCTTCCCTGGATGTGCCTTACCAGCTCCATAAACAGAGTCACAGACAGAGTGGAGACAAGATTAGTAGCTACTCTAGTCTCAGGAAAGAAATAGCAGGAGAAACTAAAATTAGCTCTGAGAATAACAGAAATAGAGAAATAAGAGAGGAACCACTCCAAGTGAAGAGCGAGATGTTTGTGCCAAGACCACAAAGGAAAACTGGGAATTTTTTTTCTCCAGACACCCTGTAACAACAGCTTCAGTTGACAGTGGTGGGAGATTCCCAGTTCATGTAAACAGCAATAGCATCAGGACCCAACTCTCCAAACAAGTGTCACGACAGTATAAAGAAGAGCTTGTCACAAGTAGAGGAATTGTTCCTCTCTCACGATTCTTTAATAGTCGCCAAAAAAAAAGGTGAGAGAGGGCAAGCTGTAATATCCACTAAAGGGACTAGGGCACAGTCAGGTACAAGATTTTTAGCTGGCTGGCTAATAATGACTTTTTGCTTCTGGAGGTATAGATGCCCTGTGCTTTAGTTTCCTACTGTGATTCAGTTCCCTCTCTCTTGCCCACATCAGTTCATTCTCCATTCATGCCATTATACTGCTACTTCCTTACAGTTGTCCTGTCTTGTCCACAAGAATGCTGAGATAGAAAGTATGCCATCTGCTTAGCCCCTTGCTTAGAAAGCTAGAGGTCTTCAAGAGCGTAAGGTGGCCTGTACAGGGAGTATATTCCAGAGTGAAGAAGTGAACTAAGCAGGGTGGTGCTGATGGCACTCTAAAAAGAGTGCAAGAAACCAAGAGTGATACAGTCAGACAGAAGTATGGGTATGTGCAGAGTATGAAAGGCAAATAACTTTTGATATTTTTTTTTTCACTCATGCAAACAATTAATGTATTGGTGTAAGGTTACCTCCAGTACTTTCCATCACATAAACAGGCTGTCTCACAGTCTGGGAATGATCTGGGAATCATCTGAAAAGTAGATCATTTGAAATAATTGTGCCAATCCTGGACAGTGAAGCAATAAGAAAATTTAGCTTTGTGAGGAAGGGAAGGTTTTGAACTAGTCACACTATAAAAAGATATTAAACAATGACCAAAAAATACATAGGAATTGGAGACTGTGTCAGAAGATGAGATGTAAGAAAGGCCATTTGAGGTGAGAAACAAATCAACATGTTTCTAAGATTGGGAAGGGTACAATGAGCAAAGTACATTACTGTCTTAACCACAGCAGGATTTTCAGTCCTTGGCTACCTTCATCAACAAGGATCCCACTAAAATGAAAGGAAATTTCACCTCAGATCTTTTTGGCAGTGGGACACAGGCTATTCAGTCACAGGGACATGTGGGATACATGCAGTACCAAGTCATTTATGACATCAGTGGGACAGGGATTTTGTTGTGGTGTTCTTACTGATTATGCTCAAAATAAAAAATTACAAAATTGAATGCAGCATTTACTTAGAGACTAACACACACATGCACACAAGCAGGACTGTGTGAAGAGGTCCTGGACTGATATGTTATAACTCAGGACTTTGGGGACATGGTCGGTTACATGTTTCTGTGTTCACTATTGGGAGAAGTAGAATTGGTAATAGATGCCCCATTTATTGGCACACTAAGTTTGGTACAAACAGAGAGCAAAAAGGTACTCCTTCTCAAAAATTATTAAAGCTGCTTTTCTCCCTCCCTCCCTCCCTCCCTCCCTCCCTCCCTCCCTCCCTCCCTCCCTCCCTCCCTCCCTCCCTCCCTCCCTCCCTCCCTCCCTCCCTCCCTCCCTCCCTCCCTCCCTCCCTCCCTTCCTTCCTTCCTTCCTTCCTTCCTTCCTTCCTTCCTTCCTTCCTTCCTTCCTTCCTTCCTTCCTTCCTTCCTTCCTTCCTTCCTTCCTTCCTTCCTTCCTTCCTTCCTTCCTTCCTTCCTTCCTTCCTTCCTTCCTTCCTTCCTTCCTTCCTTCCTTCCTCTTGCTTCCTTTTTCTTTGTCCAGTTATAATATAGAAGTTTTTTGAACACATTTGAAGTTAGACAAGCTAAACTTGTTCCTTGCAGGCTTAGCGGTTTGTATTTTTTGAAGAGACCTTGGACAGAGCGTTAATGTAAATTGACCCTACCTCACTCCTCTCATACACTGGTGTGGTAAAAAAAAGATGCTTCTCGCTATCATAAAAAACTAGGCACATAAAACTATCTGCCTGTCCATGTACTCAAAAAAATATGTTCTGATTTCTCTCCTCATCTGATCTCCCCTGAGTCCGCAGCAACACACATCAGTGTTGTCATTTTTGCCCTGTTATTTTCTAACAAAGATGTTAATCAAAGTCTGGTCTTTAGAAGGATAGTATTGATTTCAATCCTGAATGCAGATATAGGTGAATTGAACTCATTTTTCTTACACATGTGAAGAAAATTAGAAACCTTTAAGTTAAACTATATCTAACTATAGACCAGGTACATCTGGATTGTTTTACTGAACCACCTCATGTAGATCATGCCAAAACTTCTGGATTAATTGTCATATGAATTTGGTTTCCCAAAAACAGCTGTTTACCTGAACTGCTGTTATCCAGAAGCCTTACCTCATACAGTGCTTGGTCCTTTTCAGAAGTCATTGAGAAGGGTACGAATCTGAAGTTTAGTTAGTTTCCAGAGCAGTGGCAACCAAAAAACCTCACATATTGCAAAGGGCATCAGATTCTCTGTCTTTACCAAATTCAGTCTGCTACCGTTCTCTTATTTTTTCAGCATCTCTAGGCTGATGTCATGTGAGATGGTGCAAGGAAAGGATTTTCTCTATTCCATATTGCATCATAGCATGGTAGAGTAGAGGTGAGATGTATTTAGGCTCCTTTTAAAATGGGACCTTCATCTGCCCTTAGGAATAATTTATTAAAGGGTTTTGCTTGATCTGTTTCCATAAAATTGAGTGCTTCAAGGCTACAATTCTTTCTGGGGGAAGAGTGACACCAATCTTCAGCATAGATATGCAGATTACATGCAGAAATCAGGGATGTTGTAAGCACATCAGCTGAAAATACATCTACGTGTCAGATGAAGAGGTCTCGCTCTGTGTCTGCTTTGTCAGTAAAAGAGTAGACAATATTATGGATACTATATGAAAATGTGAAGTTACTGACTGTGAAATGATGCTTAATGACTGTTTTAGAGGCCTCCAGGAAAGCATCGTGTTTCAGACTCAGGCTGCATATAAATTTGTTGCCAGATTTGTAAAACACACTGCTGATGGTGTTTTGTCAGCTGTGAATCCTGAGTCCTGTAGATGGGAATTATATCCTGGCCGCACTAAAGTTGGAGGTTGGGAGTTTGGGTCATTTGCTTAAAGACTGAGCCATAGCATTAGCAAATGATGACTTGCATGGGGTTTTGAGGTAACACAGAAGTAGTACTCACAACAGAAGTACAATTCTGTCCCAGCCCTGCTCCTTATTCAGCCTCTGCTGCAGGGCAACCTTATATAATCACAGAATCATATCATTGTCTTGATTGGAAGGGACCCTTTAGATCATCCAGTCCAATCATCACCCTAACCTGCCACCTGCTACTAAACCATGTCCTTCAGCACCTCATCTGTCTTTTAAATACTTTCAGAGATGGACACTGCATCACTTCCCTGGCCCGGCTGTTCCCATGCCTAACAACCGTCTCTGTGAAGAAGTTTTTCCTAATATCCAACCTAAATCTCCCCTGGTGCAACTTGATGCCATTTTTTCTTGTCCTATCACCTGCCACTGGGGAGAAAAGGTCAGCCCACACCTCTCCACAACCCCCTTTCAGGTAGTTGTAGAGAGCAATTAGGTCTCCCCACAACCTCTTCTCCAGGCTAAACAACCCCATTTCCCTCAGCTGCTTCTCGTAACATTTATTCTCCAGTCCCCTCACCAGTCTTGTTGCCCTTCTCTGGACACGCTCCAGCACCTCAGTGTCTTTTCTGTAGTGAGGCGCCCAAAACTGCACACAGTACTCATGGGGGGCCTCACCAGCACTAAGTCCTAGGGGACAATTACTTCCCTAGTCCCATTCACCACTCTAATACAGGCCAGGGTGCTGTTGGCCGTTTTGGCCGCCTAAGTACACTGCTGGCTCACATTCAGCCGGCTGTCAGTCAACAACACCAGGTCCTTCTCTTGCCAGGCAGCTTTCCAGACATACCCTACTCATACATCTTCCCGCACTTCCTCTCGTGGGAATTTTTGTGTGCTTTAAGGGTGTCAGGCAAAGGGCTCTGGAAGCCATTCTGCTGTGACATTGCATTGTTTTAGGAGAGTATGGCTGTGTAAGCACAAACAGAACTTGTCCTTATTTGCAGGTGATCAGGCCTACTAGATAAACTGCACTGGAGTTACACCACGCTCCAGTAAGGCCAGTGGAATTGCATCAGTGTAGCTGAGAAATGAATGTTCATTTATCATTCCAGCATGGGCTGTCTCCAGTCATTGTTTTCATCCTGCTGCCTCTGAGCACCAGCATTTTCTGCTTGGGAATGTTTGAATCCTTTGTTTTCCTCATCACCCAAACTGTATCCAATAGGCAACACATTTTCCCTTAGATATTTAATATTGATTAGGTAAGTGAATTTAAATTTTAGAACTATGGAAGTTTGGAAACATCTGCAGACATTGAATAAGGTCTGTTTTCTCTTCTACAGTCTGTGAACAGCTGGAATCCTCAGCCTGAAAAGCCTTCTTTGTTTCCCAGGTTTCCATTACACATTTTTGCACCACACATGCAAACTATCCAGGCCTGTGAAAGAGGGACAATTCTTTTTTTTGTGAAAGATGTTTGCCATTTTCCATTCTGTGCTCTTCAGACCTCTCCTTGTCCAGTAAATGTTAAGTTGTTAAAACATTCCTCTTTTTCCCACTGCAACTATATTTTTAGTACAGATACTGGGCCAAAGTTTGGTTTTGCACCAAATTTAATCCTGTCACACACAATTAACTTTGGCAGGGTTTCTCTAGATTCGGATTGCGGCATGAAACAAACTTGCTTGTTGCTAATCTCTCCCATGGAAGCTGTAGAACAAATAGGGCATGTATTAACCATAGTATCCACTAATGATTTTATCAGTAGCACCAGTTAAGAGTTGTACAATCATTTTTTTCCTCAGCTGTGTAACCACAAAGTATGATAGGTGATGATTTATCGACCTTACTCTGTAATCTTCAATTGAGCATGATTCTTGTCTTGATATGTGAATTCACTGATGTTCCTCTAATTTTCCATGAATGGGCCTATCAAAAACTGGTCTTTAACAGCATTCTGGACATGTTGTTAGTGTATTAAATTCAACTGTAATTCAAATGTTGCATAGACAATGTTTGCATTTGAGTATCCTTCAGTAGTCTGACTCTAAATCCTTGGAATAACAACACCACTGTCTGGTCAATGTCTGTCTTATTTTAGCCAATGAAACAGAATTCTTTTCAACTTGTAGTATGTGGTTAAGGAATCTTTGAGCATAGATAGAAATGTCTATGAGACTGCGTGATCCCTACTTGCTAGAATTATATGACAATGTTTTCAAACCTGGTATTAAATCAAAAGATTAAGTTACAATACGTATTGTCCTTGCAATTCTACACTCATAGAAAAAGAGGAGGACTGTAGAAGATTGTTTAGTCTACCCTTTACCAGGGGCAGGATGAACTACACTGTACTGTACTACACTGTACTTTTAGCTATTCCCAATGGAAAAAACCCAGCTTGATATTAAAAATGTTCCCTGAAAATTCTGTTGCTTTCTGTCCTGGTTGCAGCTGAGATAGAGTTAATTTTCTTCCTAGAAGCTGGTACAGTGCTGTGCTATGGATTTAGTATGGGAACAATGTTGACAACACACTGATGCTTTCAGTTGTTGCCGGATAGTTGGTAGTACCTACACTAAGTCAAGGACTTCTGAGGTTCTCAGGTCCTGCCTGGTGCAAGAGACACTGGGAGAGCACAACCAGGATAGCTGGCACAGACTGGCCAGAGGGATATTCCACATCATAGAGTTTCATGCTCCATATATAACTGTGGAGGCTAGCCAGGAGGCAGATCTGTTGCTCAGACTGGGTGTCAGATTGGTTTATTTTCCTTCTGGATGTGATGAACAACTGCATTTGTGCATCATTATTATTATTAATGTTACTACTGCTGCTATTATTGTTGTTGTTGTTGTTATTATTATTTTTTTATGCTATTAAACTATGGCAACTCACAAGGGGTTTTTTCCATTCTCCTCCCCATGCCCTTGAGGGAGGAGGAGTGATGGAGCAACTATGTGGTGCTCAGGTACCAGCTGGGGTTAAACCACGACACTTTTCCATGATGTGTGTTCCAGGCTGTAATAACCTATTGCTTTGAGCAGTTTTCCTGTGTCTTCTCTGAAACCCCCTTTCTTTCCTGCCATGGTGCACTGTAGAGAACAGCACATACATTTTCTCTTTGCAACATTTTCTGGCTTTTTGGTGATCGTACATTCAAAGCTTTTTTGAATAGACAGACAAAAGGACTCTGATTGTCAGGGTATTTTGACTGAAATGCAGAGCAGCCTGGATTCAGAGAACTGCCTTTTGGTGACTGTGTCCGATGATACCTGAAAAGGTCTGGAGCAAATACAAGCAAAGCATTTATCTGTGCCTTGATTTTCACCAGCCTTCTGCATGATTCAGGGAAGTTACCAGCTCTAGATTGACTAGAAGGAGGTTTTTTTAAGGATAGATGAGTTTGGATCACATACACAGAAAAGTGCAACACTGGTATTGAAAACCAACTTAAAATCATGCATCTGATTAACGGAGAGGAAGATCAAAAGCAGTCCTACAACTCGGATACTGATTAACTAAGCTGCCTCAATTTTTTTTTTTTTTTGAATGACACTACCAGAAGGAAAATGAGACTAGCAAACACTAATGGCCAAACTAGTTAAAAGACAAGATGTTTAGATGTTAAATGTGTTTCCTCTGAGGGCCCAGGGTTTTTGTCAATTTTTAGCAGAAACACGTTTCCACTAAACCCTCACCTTTCAGTCTGTGTTCACAATCCCCTAATGGACTTGACCAGTCATAGAGTAAGTTCAAGCATAGATTCTAAAAGCAAGGATGCTTCATTATTGTTAAGTGGATGTGATATATTAACATCACGTTTGCTCTGCCCTTTCAGGGGTATGAGATACCTTATTTCAAAGCAACCTTTTCAAAAAGACTCCTGAATTACATCAATTTAATTTCATGAAACTTCCTCCTCGTATTTCTAGGGTTTTTGTTCCCTCTACCTCTTTACATTGACTGCATTTTTCTTGGTCATGAACAGAAATGTGACATTTCTGGATTTTATTTTATTCTTGTCAAGACAAGAAGAGCACAGGAGCTCAAATAAATTATAACTCTGAATAATACTAGTTATAAAAGAACGCCAAAGCTTCTTGGCGACCACATTTGCGAGCCAGAGCCAGAGAACCAGAAACTAATGTCTAGTAAAACATGTCAGATTTGATTCTTGCTGCCAATGCCTGGCAAGAAAAATCTGCTCAATGAATAGTTTACCTCATATGACCCAGTTGGCACTCAGATTAAGCATGCCTAATCATCAGAAAGATAGTGCAGGTAAATTATAAGGAAAGCCTGTGGTACTTCCCATACATCCCGTGTCTTGCATACTGCTGTTCTCTGGATTTTAACACTAGGCATTTATCCATAACAGTACTGTTCAGGGGCTTATAGGAACCTCAGTCTGCTTAAAATAGTGAAATATTTGGGATCTGAATCATTGCTGGCACTGGATACTAGCCCAGAGGATTCAAGAGAGCTTCTGCTCTTCTTCACAGACACTCTATCTCCTCTACTTCATTTTCATGACAATGTGAAATTGTAAGTTCCTGTATTACTTCAAAAAGAATGAACTTTCTTTGGCTTCTCCACTTCCAAATGAGACACCTTTTTCATGGTTTTTTGGTGGTTTTTTTTTTAGTCTCCTGAAAGTGATTTACAGGCTCTTGAGAGAAGTTCTTTCTGTCTCCCCAAAGTCAGAGGTACCGAAGCAACAAAGTGGTTTAATATGTTGCTCCGATTGAGGCATGTATGTGTAAGAGTATTCCTCTAAGGAGAAAAGGCCAGGGAAGGATGTTCTTGTAAATACAAAGCTGATCATTCTCGTGTTGCATTTCAATGGATGCCTGCAAAGAAGATGTACTCTCTGCCTGGTAATTGTGCCCCCTGCTTCCAGAGGTGATACTGAATGTTGCCAGCCAAGGACCAGACTGTGGGACCTGCCTGGGACTGTCTGCTACTGGCCATGGAGAAGGTCAAGAGAAGAGGATCTGGGATAGTTTCCTGCCCTGCCACTGTTGCCACAGAAAAGGATTAGACAGAGATGGCAGTTTAGATACCCATGAGCCTCAAAGCACAGCAAAAGCTGCAAGTGTGTGTCTTTCATTGACCAGCACAGGCACACCAGTCAGAAGGTCCATGGCTGCATTGCCATCTCCCAACACTTTATTGACTCAGGCAACTCTGTATGTGGCCTAAACCAGGGCCAGCTCTGAAGCTGAGCAATCAAAGCCATGCACAGTGTTATTTTAAGGGTCAGGACACATGATTTCTGTCAAATACATGAAGCACAGCTGCCCACATTTCAGCCCTTGTTCCAGAAAGTTGGGAGATTTTGTGCTGGATTTTGGTTACATATGGTAGCTCAGCCCTGCAGCAGCCTTGGGTAGGTCCTCATCGTACTGACTGCGATGGAACGGCATGAGAGCAAAAATGGCCAGCAAGTTTATCTGATTACTGGCTAATTGGTAGTAACAGGAGCTCATATCCCAGAACTGTGACATTTCAGCACCAAAGTGGCATCTTCTGAGAGTATGCCTTTGATGGCCCGATAAATTAGAGATGGTATTTTTGAAATGTCATTCCCTCAGGCTGTATAGAAGCTATTCCCTGCACAATAAGCTCAGCATGCACAAACTGTCACAACTTTGCAAGCACATGGTACCAAAACAAGTCTGCAAACAAAGGAAGTCCCATCTTCACTACTTACTCCTGAATGGATCTCCATCAGGCAGTCTTTTACCTCAACAGCCTGTGGCTAGTGAGGCCAGACAGATGCAGTTGGCTGTTTCTAAAAAGCAGGTACTGGCATGTTCATCTTGCAGCCCTTGACAAAAGAAGGAAAATAAAGTGCAAAGAAAAATTCCTGCACCCTTGGTAAAAGAGAAGGACAAGCAGGTCAAAATTCATGCCTACTTCCCATAGAAAGCCCAAATAATATAAATACCACCAGAATTCCCTGAATGCCATTTCATTAACATTCATAGACAGTTCTACAAAGACAAGAGATCAAATCAAAGCAAGAAAAGATGCCCAAAATGAAGCAGAACTTGAGTTTGACCAGTTAGCACTGACTGGCGTAATAGCAAGACCAAGTTGCTCAGTGCTTGTGTTGGTCAGCTGTGGTCCATTCAGGAGATCAGTTATCTGTGATACCCAAAACGTGCTCTGCCTTGGTATCAGCAGCTTCTGCGGTCATCAGGGAGGTCAGCCTGCATTAGGGCTGCCCAGCACGTTAAGTCCAGCTGGCTGGAGAGATGCCACTGAGACAAAAAAAAATGTTTTCTGTGCTGCTTGCCTTCAGTGCTCATGCCTGACAAGATTTCTGACTGACTATGCAACTCCCAGATAGCAAAGACGCAATTTTTGGTTTATAAAATCTGATGAATAAGCTGTCCCCTGGGGTCTGGCTGCCTGAGATCTGCTGTAACTTTCTCCACTTGGCCTAAACTCACTGATACGGGATGCCTGAAAGTTGCACAACTGAAAGTCATCTTTAACCACTCAGAAGAGCAGGCTTGTTTTAGAGACTCTGAAAACTGCAATTCCAGAAGGACCATATGGGAACAGTTGCTGTGAAAACGAGGCCATTCACATAAATAATTTCTTTAGGCACACATGTCTGAGGGGAAAAAAACCAACCCAATGAACTGAGCGGTATCACTGGTGAATGACCCAGCAGTGGCATTCAGTCGAAAGCGCAGAGATAGCAGTTTGCATTTCACTCGTTAATATTTGCATGCAACTTTTTTCCCCATCTGGAACATTATGGAACAGCAGTGAGAACTGGTTTTGTTTTTACCCAGTTTGGGTTCTGTGCTCTCAGTGCAGCTTCTCTGAAGCGCGTGCTTGGCCAGCAGTCGCAATTTCATCGCAGCGGCCGCTTTGATGGCATGCATTTCTGAAGGAGATGCTCGTGCTGAAGGGTCCCAGGGTTAAGTGGGCTCTCCAAGACATAGAGCTGCTGGAGTCACTAAACTACTTCAGTGGTTTTATTTTAGCTCCCTGAATGAGAACTCTTCTGATGGTTTTAGCCATCAGCCACGTTCTTTTGCTTCCTAAGAGACTTTTCCTGAATTTACCATGCATGCAGAGGACAGTGTTGGAATAATGCAGTCCTGACTAGTTTTCTTTTTTTCAGAGGCACTACACCCAACATGTAACCCAGCCATATCCATGGGATACATGTTGGGCCACCTGTCAAAAACCAGTACGCAGCAGCAAGTGGATCTTGCTAGTCGAATTTTCACTAGCCAGACCCATCCCCCAGTTTGCAGCCATCTCTCATGAAAAGATGAGCACATCTCCATCCAGCACTCAAGAAAGCTTGCAAGACAAGAACAGTCCAGCTGCCCAGGCAAAGTGTCCAGGGACTGATGCTCAATTCAGAGTTTATTGAGGCCATATTCTTACATTTCTTGCTTCATAATTTGATCATCAGTGCTTTGGATCCCTCTGTGTATAATGAGAATATTACAACCTCCCTCATCTTACAGTCTGTTGTTTTAAGGTGTAACTTTTCAAGGACTGAAAGGCACTCTAGTAATATGGTAGAAAGTACCATAATGTTACTCCTGTCTACAAACTAGTCTGTCTATCCTTGTGCATCTCCCATTTTTAAGCAGACTTGCTCCTCAGGAGTTAAAAGTGTCATTCAGCAACTGCCTCTCTTGAAGGCTTCAAGGAAACCTCACTGTTTTCCATCCAGTTATTTGTCTATTCCTCTTCAGGTTCACCTTTCAGGTTATGTTGTATGAGAACAAGGTAAGAGCAGGTCCATGTAGGTCTGAGATCCTTGTCATTGTCCCCTTTGTCATAGCATACAAGTGCTTCATAATCCCTGGGATACCTGCCTTCACTGCTGCAAAGTAGGTAACAGCTAGCACCCCTTTTACAGGTAACACTCTCTACCACTTATGAGGTGCTTTTTGGCAGTAGTTCTAGAGGAACACTAAAGAAAGAGTTCCCCTGCTTTTCAAAAGAAACAAAGAGTACAGATCAAGTGCAAAATGCCCATTGTTTTAGCTCTGAAGTGAGATTTAGAGTTTAGGTGCCAAGACCAGGTGTGGAATTTGACTTTGTTAAGCATTCACATTCTCTAGGTTTGCCAAGAAAGTGTCTCCCAACCACTAAACCTGTGTTTCTGTGTATGCCTAGGACAGCTTCTGGTTTGGCAAGGCTCATCCACCCCTAGATCTGCTTTTCAAGAGTTTAATCTGATATCTCTGGTCCTTCTGCTACAGTCTAATTCAGGTATCATTTGTAAACCGGTTTCGATAGGATTTGTGTATTGCAGCTCAAGACAGTTTGTAGTGTTAATAATGCTACTTTAGGTGCATTAGGAGATCTTCAGGGTTTAGCCCTAAGAGGTTCATCTAGTTTACCTGAGGTTCTTGACAAGCATGTCTCCCTTTTACTCATCAATTTCCTGTTCAACTGTGAGTTTTAAACCACAGTTGATTTTGCCAAAGCAAAACATATCGAATCACAGAATAGTTTGGGTTGGAAGGGAGCTCAAAGATCATCTACTCCCAACCCCCCTGCCATGGGCAGGGTCACCCTCAACTAGACCAAGTTGCCCATAGCCCCATGCAACCTGGCCTTCAACACTGCCAGGGAGAGGCATCAAAGCATGTCTGAGCAACCTGTTTCAATGCCTCACCACCTTCAACAGTGAAGAATTTCTTCTGAATGTCTAAGATAAATCTACCTTCTTTTAGTTTAAAGCCATTACCCCTTGTCCTATCACTACACTCCCTGATAAACGGTCCCTCTCCAGCTCTTCTGTAGGACCCTTCAGGTACTGGAAGGCTGCAATAAGGCCTCTGCAGAGCCTTCTCTTCTCCAAGCTGAACAAAGCCCAACTCCTTCAGCCTGTCTTTACAGGAGAGGTGCTCCAGCCCCCTGATCATCTTCATGGCCTCCTCTGGTCTCTCTCCAACAGCTCCATGGCTTTCTAGTAATTGGGGGCTCCAGAGCTGGACACAGCACTCCAGGTGGGATCTCACAAGAGCAGAGTAGAGGGGCATAATCACCTCCCTTAAACTGATAGTCGTGCTTCTGATATGGATCTCCTGAAGGTGTTTCCAATATCTTCTCACCAGACAGGCATTACTTCCCATAGGGCAAAAATACTACTAAATAATTCATCGTTATGAAAGGCAACAAGTATTCACTGGGAGTCAGAAACCACTCCATCTGCACCAGAGAAGACATAGGTAGAATACATTTGTAAGGGAATGAACAGACAGTTGTAGAAACAGGAGATTTTGAGATCTAGGAGGCACATGGCTTTGCGTCAGTGCTTCAAGCAACAGAAATGAGGTGTCAGCAAAGAAACAGAGGCATTATATTGCATTTCCCTATAACAAGCAATAGGTAAATAAATAAAATCTGATGTTCAGGTTACCCTATATTTGTTAAGTATAGTGATCAATAAACTACAGCTATAGATTAAAAGACTCTGGCAGTTTGAAATTCACCCCACTTATTTAAAGAATGAGTGGAAAATATTCTTAGCCCCAGCACCTGCTGTTGAATTTCCCTGCTTTTCTGTGGTTTTGCAATTACATTTTCCAATTTTAAAAGAAATGAAGCAGACTAGACACAAGATATTGTCAAGTGCCCAAGGCAAATAAACTGGAAAAATATTAAGAAAATTATATATAATTTTCTGTAATAGCAAAGGGAGTATTAAGTGAACAATATTAAATTAAGAAAGGTAAAAAGTTGGATGGTGTCCCTTTAAAACAAAAAGTCCACTGAATCCTAATGGGTGGAATCTTTCTGTGTTGCTTCAACACAAAATATGGAATATGAATCAATCTTAATTTATGCAGCAGAATAATTACACATTTTTAATATGATTCAGATCTCTCAGGTTCTGTTCTTACAAAAATCACCTTTGTTGGCCCCATGTGAGAGCTTGGTGCCAAGACCACCCAGTGACATGGCTTTGAAGGATGGAGGAAACTAGTCTTAAATTCTCATACAAGCGCTGATTCTCAAATTCCTAACTTACAGAATAGGAAGACAGAAACTCATAGCATATTGCAATAAAAACACCCTCTGCACCTAGAAGAGGTCACTTGTGAGGTTCCCTTCTGGGTTTCCCTATGCTTCTCTGGGATGCCTTCAAAGGGGAACAAAAGAGCTCTTATCTTAAAGGCAACTATCAGACATCTACAACTTCCAGCCCAGGGCCTTATGTAGGTGTTTGAGAAGCTGGATCATTGAATCCATTCTGCTGCTCTGGAAGGGAAAGACCTAAAATGGGAAAGAAGGCCAGTACCATGTTAAACTACTTAAGAGGTCAAACAAAATCTGACTGGAGCCAGCAATGTTTGGATTTTTCCTTTGGCTCAGAGAACAAGCTGTAAATCATTCAGCAAATGTGTACTCTGTAAGGGGTCAGAGGAAAAAACATCTGCCCATACTGGGCAGCCACTTCAGTCCCCTCTTGTTGCCAAGTTCCTGAAAAGTGTCCAGAAGCACCTAGTCTTATGTACCAGGTCTCCTACCTCTTCCTAGGCCGGTGGGTTCATGTCCAACCCAGACCCTCGTGCATTAAATGTGACATGGACTATTCAGAAAGGGGAAGGGCACTCTTGGAGCATTTGCTTGTGTTTCTCCTGACAAGGCTGTGCCTTTTATATTAAACTTCTAATCCCATCTTGAAGGTGATTGTGGAAGTCTTCAGAGGGAGCGTGAGCTCCTCACCCCATTGCTGGTTTGCATTCAGCCCACAGGCTTAAAAATCATTATTAATGATTCAAATTCATTATTCCAGCCTTACCCTGATGTCAAGTATATTGCAGCCTTACCCTGATGGCAACTTGTCTACTTGCAAGAGAGGAGATAAGACTCAGTTCAGCGAAGAGAGTAAATACAGCCTGCTTCCACTGCATTCCCTCTCAGGGGAAAAGGCAGCAGAGCAGGAGGTGGTGAAACCTCCCTGGAGGGCAGGACACTAGGAAAAGTGCACGGCATAGGGAGGGGTGGTGGCATTAACATCTCCTGACCCATGTTTTTCCTGTGAGTATATATTCAGATATACCCAGAGGTTTGTGCCTCTGTATCTATCAGCCTCCAAAGCTACCCCAGGTAGAGCATTTGTCAGTAGCAACAGGGACAGCCTTTCAGCAAAATCAGCTGTTCAAACACTGTGAAGACCAGGCAGCTCACAGCCGTGGGGGAGATCTCTCCGCTTTCATATACCTGTAGCTGTACCGCGGTCGGGAGCTGCTCTCTGACAAGGTGAAGCAAACAGGTATCAGAAGAACTCCCCAGGGCACCAGGCGTGCCCAGCTTCACAGCTACCTGCACCCGTGACCTTTCCAGCGTTCCAGTGTGGTCTGAGGTGGCAGCAATCTGCAAAAGGGATGGAAACGATCTCTCGACCGGACCTTACTGAGAAGAATTTAGATCGGAGCCGGCCTGCCTATTGGGCTAGCACGCTGGCTGCCTGCCTTCACCTTCGACTCCAATCCCCCCGCCCCCAGGCAGAGAAAAACTCGGCGGTCTGCTTAAAAATGAAGGAGCCGTGACACCTAGCGGCGAGCCATCCGCGGGGGGCTCCGATTTCCTGCGGAATTTCACCCTCCTTTTCCATAGGGAAGTCGTTCTTGGTCTGATCGTAATGGGAGAGGTGTGGGCGCTACCCTCCTGACTCCCGGCAGCCGGGCATTTAGGCATCCCGGCAGCCGGGCACCCAGGCAGCCAGGTATCCAGGCAGCCGGGCAGCCAGGTATCCAGGCAGCCGGGCATCTGGGCATCCAGGCATCCTCTCACTTCTTTTACGGTTTCCTCCATGTGTCTGGTGGCACCAGCCTCCCGTGCCCGCCCCCTGCTCACCCCCCCAACCCCCCCACTCCCAAAGAAGGCCTCGTTTATTAAGGCCCAGTGTGCGGCCCCTGGCCATGCTCCTTTATCAAACACGACATTTTGAATCACTGTTTATACTGAGATGGGGTTAAAAGTGCTGTCAGTTTGGGGGGAAAGGGAAGCCTGGCAGAGTCCTGGCGTAGGACCAAGTGGCAATTTCAGGGGGTTGGGGTTTTTTTTTTCTTTGTTGAGTACTTATTCATCAAGGCTGTTTTTAGAAGGTGACTCAAAAATGTATTGTATGGCATGCAGCAAATTCCTGGCAGGCAGTTTCAACTGACTCAGTTGCTGGCAAATTCCTTTGCTTTTGAAGACTACTCGGTCTGCCTTGGTCAGCAGCAGTCAAAAAGTACTTACTGGCTGTGATACCATGACAAGAAGTCGCACTGAAAAGCAGTAAACCAGTCTAGACATGTGCAAAAAAGTTACAGGTTCTTTCCAAACAGTGGCAAGCCTTGGAGATGGGGTTTTTTGTTTGTTTTTTTAGGGAAGCAGAACAGTGTTGAGTTGTGTGAGTGGTAACTAGGCTGCAATCACCAAGTGGCAGGCTTTCTTGGCTTGTTGAGCTAGCTGGTTGGGGACCTGCCATTTTTTATCACAGGAATGAGCTTCAAGAAACTTCAAGTCAAAACATCACTGTATGTTGTTTGGGAATCTGGGTGCATGCTTCTTTGCATCTGTAAGAGCTGTTAGCAGCGCAGCCTCCCAGTTTCATGTCCATATTTGTGCATGCTATATCAAGCATACTTTCCATTGCCTTCAATAAGACAAACGCCTCCCTTCTCCTCTGCCTTTCAGAAGAGATGCATGATAAAACTGCATGTTGTAACCAAGAAATGGAAACTAGATTACTTGAATATACAAGATTTTCTTCATCTAGAGATTTATTTTACCACATGTCTGCATGTATTAGTACCTGTAACTTCCCCAGTTTGCTGTCTTGGGTATAATTAACACTTCTACCACCCGAGTGTCTGTATATAATGCAAGTGAATATAAAAACATCGGTTCTGTCCAAAATGTTCTAGTTTCCATCCCTTGAATCATCAGCATGTGAGCTATTTTGTGCCAATATTAATAACCATTGCTCATGGCTTTCAAACAACTCAAACTATTTAAAAATTAATTCTGTTTACAGTACCTTCTAGAGGAAGTATTTTGTAAAAGTGAATAACTCAAACTGACTGGTGGCTACCCACAAAATATGACTATCCAGTAACAAAATGAATCATTTAGAACTAGTTGGCAAGGAATGGACATATTGTTGGAGAAAACATCAAGTGGAGATCAGATCCAGCAACTGGGAGTCCTGGGTTCTCTTTCCACTGTACCATACATTTCCCATGCTGCTCTGACATAGGCATGCCTAACTTACGTGCTATAAGCAAGTACTAGCCCTAGTCATCGCAAATCACACTATTTACTTTTTTATACTGGGCTGTAAGCTGTGGGGCTGAAGTTAAGTGCCATGTTCAGCTGTCACTCCTAGAAACACTTGCAGCCATGAGTTGGAGACCACAAATGTGGTAGTTTGCGCTTTGCCTTTCTTTTTCCCTCAGTAAAATAGAGATGGACACCAACTGATGCATGGCAAGCTTGTCCGAAGTCCCTGGTATGGACCAAGGACTAGCATTACTTCAGTCTTCACTGGCAGTGATGCAATTGCCATTGCTGAAAAGAAGCAACACAAAATGGAAAAGCAATACTAATGTTGGCAGGCCGATAACCTGAAATATGTAATGCAGTCCTGGGCAGAACAAGCGCAACATCTGGCAGAGCAGAGAGTTAGGTTCTGCTAAATCCGTGGGTGCCAATTTTTCCATTTTGTCTTTGCCATTGTTGCTCCAGACTCTAAGCAGGCCCCAAACAGTCACAAACAGAAGTAAATCTTTCTTCTCCTACTCTTTCTCTAGGAGAAAGATCTTGACAGGTTTATAAGGGAAGGGAAGTTGGGCACTACTTAGCATGGCTGTACTAACCTGTGAGGCAAAGTTTCTGGAGTGCCAAATACAAGACGTGATTTTGGGTTGGAGGTCCAGCAACAGTGATTTGTTTGATCATTCTCATGCCAGGCTGGACTATCTACTGCACTCTGTTACACCAGAACCAATGCTGTCTCTTGCTCTTGCATTCTTATGATTCCTTTGCTGACAAGTAGGACACAACAAGAGTTGTGAGGTATAAAGGAGCTGTCAAAGATGGCACTGAGGAGTACATTTGTCATGGCTGGAGGCCAGATGACCACCAAAGTCAGTCTATCATGCCCCTTTTCAGGGGTGATAGTCCTTTCTCACTGGGCTTCAGCTCTTCACCAGCTGCCCCAGCGTCGGTCACTGCTATGGGGTGCAGCCATAAATCATAGAATGTCTTTCAGTCTCTCAAGCCCAGACTGCTCCAGCCTGGTTCTCTATGGAGTCACAAGCCTTCCCCGCAGCAAACCTCCTCCAGCATGGATATCTCTCTCCCTTGCTCTTCTCTACATCTCTGTCTCTCCATGGGCTTCAAGTGCTGTCAGGGGCTTGCTCCAATGCAGGTTGCAGCATCTTCTATATGTCTTCACCTGCTCCAGCGTGGGGCCTCTCCATGGGCTGCAGGTGGGGTCTCATCCTCTTCCCCTTCTCTCTGGCACCTGGGGCACCTCCTTCCCCTCCCTTCACCGACCTTGGTGCCTGCATAGCTCCTTACATCTTCTCACTCCCTTCTCTGGTGGCAAAAAGTGGCTGCTTGCATTTTTTTTTCTCCTAAATGTGGTTCCCAGAGGCTCTGTGACCATCACTGATGGGCTGGGCCTTGGTCAGCAACAACTCTGGCCTTGAGCCGGCTGGTGTTTGCTCTGTGGGGCCTGCAGAGAGCTTCTGGCTGCTGCTTGCAGAAGCTGCACCTGCAGCCCCCCTTCTCCACCAGAACCCAGCCACACAAAACTAAAACAAATTATCTAGTGATACTCACTCACATAGGACTTTGATTACTTAGCTAGGATGTGCTTTTCAATCTAGTCTGATGCTGGTCTGATGTTTATATGGAATTTCTTATATTTCATTTTATGCCCATTGCCTCATGTCCTTCCACTAGATACCACTGAGAAGAGTCTGGCTTTAGTTTCTTTATACCCACAGTATCAGGCATTCATACCTATTATTAAGTATTCCTTCTGATTCTTCTCTTCCCAAGGGTAAACAGTCCTAGACCTCAGTCTCAGACTTTTCACTTTTGTGGCCCTTCTCTGGACTGGCTCTAGTATATTCATGTCTCTCTTGTACTGAGGAGCTCGGAACTGCACTCAGAACTCCAGATGTGGCCCCACCATGGCTGAATGCAGAGGAGAAATCACCTCCCTTGACTTACCCGTGACACCCTTCCTTATGCAGCCACAGACACTGTTGGCCCCCTTTGCTGCAAAAGCACAGTGCTGGCTCATGTTCAGCTTCTTGTCCACTGAGACATACAGGTCTGCTACCTGATGTCTAGCTCCACATTAATGGCTAGTTTCAGCTATAGCTTTCTTCAGCTTCCTAGATTTAATGGATTTGATTTCTCTCTAATCCCTAGATGAACATGTCTGCTCTGCTGAACATCAGCCTGTTTCTGCTGTTTAATAATCTAGTGGCACTGAGAGGTCTAAAAAGGCCTCCAGGCTGTTTTATCAGATCAGCCCACTGGATGCATACCTCACTGCCTAGAGCAAACAGAAGCAAGTTATTGTTTTCTTTTCAACCAGGGTAATACCAAACCTCTTGCTAAGCCATAAGCTTTAATGGCATCCTAACAACTGCAGAATAGCTTGAATTGAGGGAGGAGCTGCTTTCCCAAGTAATCTGGTGGTTGTCCTTCCTGTGGACCAAAGAGTTCTCTGCATACACATTTTGGGGCACCTCTCAGGCTTATTTTTCTTAGCCCTATGGCAGAAAGGAAAATTCACCCTTTCCCTGGTAATAGAGCGAAATCCTTCTACAAAAACACAAATGCATTCTCCAAAGAGCAACAAAAGCAGAGACAGTGGTTTAACACTCCAAAAACAGGAAATGCCCCTAACTAACACACTATATGTCATCACATAGCCAAGATTTCAGTTGAGAGTTTGGGTGTTGTTTTAGATAACAAAATACAACATGTGTTTGTCATTAATCTTCCTGAACATTTGTTTGGCCAGAAACTGTCTCTGATCAACCCACTTATGTAAACAGGTCTGTGCTTCAGACAGAAGTGGTAAGATGTTATTCCAAGTACTAGATTAGAGGGCATCTCTCCTTAACTCTAACGAGATACATTTAATGACAGCCTCGGTGGTGGTGACTGTACTCCAGAGACTTTTATGTTCAGTTTATATTTCAAAATTAAACTAAAAAAAGTTTGCATCAAAGGGGAAAAAACATTACCTCTAAATATTCTACCCTTTGTCCCTGCTGTATTTGATAAAGGTTCAATATCCAATCCATTTGTATCTGTCTTGCAAAGAAAAACTTTTCCTTCCTTCAGTACCAAACAGGAGAGGCTGCATTCATTGCAGCTGAGCATGCTGAACACGTTTCTTTTCTTAATTTCATTTTTACAGGTATAGGGTCATGTACAGAAATGGAAGGGGAAAAGAAGAAAAATGAGCTTTGTTTATTTAAGGAGAGTAAATGCTGCAGTGTTATTTGTCCCACCTAGTTCTGGTGTATTTTATTTAGATTTGAAAATGTAGTCACATAAACTGTCAACATTTTTACTTGCAGAATATTGGTAAATTAAAACGTGCCATTTCCTACATGCTCTTGCTCCCCATAATTGGTCCCTTTGTGCCTTTTTGTTTCCAAACACAGGAACGTGCAAACAGCTGCAGTCCTGCCAGTCCAGGAGCAGCACATGGGTGGGGAGCAAGGCTCTCCCAGAGTTGTGGTCACTGCAGCTACTTACTGGCTGTGAACCTTGCCCAAACTTCTTTATCTCCGTTTCCTCATTTATAATATGTAAAATATATCTGAGAACTAGCCAAGAGCCATATGCTTACTCACTGCTGAGGAAGTTAGTTCTTCACTATCAAAAAGAGTTAATGTTTTGATTGCTCTAAGGTTAATCCAAGGCTTTAAACTGTCTGATAGGAATCGTGTTCAGCTACGAGGAGCCCCAAATTTGTGATGAACACAGCCATTAGGAATATTAATCATTGAGTTAGAGCATTGAAGAGGATTAGTCTCAACTGTGCCAATTCCAGAACACAGTATCTTAATTACATTACATATTCTGGACATTGTCCTGAAATGCTACTGAAGTTTGTAGAGATACAGAACTCATAAAATCTGATTTGTTTGGGGTTTTTTTTAATCTGAAATTCAGTTTACCTGTGACAGTTGTTTTAAGAATTTCTTACCAAGTCCTGAATTCAGTAGCTGGGAGAATGATACGGAAAGGACCGTGTTGATGGACATGTAGACTAATAATGTAAGAACACAGAGTAAGGGGAAAAAAGACAACTGGCTCTTAATATTTCAAATGCCTGGAGGGGTGACAAGAAAACAAGAGTTACTTTTTCTAGGTGGAAAGAGAACTCTGTAGGTTGAGAAAGGTGAAAGCTGTTACAGATGACATGGCAGGTGCTGCTGCTGCTTCTCCCTGCTCTTGGCAGAAATGTTCCCTTCAGCAAACACGTGGCGATTCAGCTGAATTTTAATGGCTTGGACACGTTTTAAAGCCAGATCTGCAGATCTGCAAAGCTTGCAGCCAGAGCATCAGAAATGCTTACAAATGAAATGAGATAAAGTCAGGCACCCCCTTCCAATTCCAAAAGTATTAATGCCAGTCCTTTTCCATTTGGACTGCTGCTCTGGTATGCTGAACTGAACAGTTATAGGTCTTTGGTATCTTGGTTCTTCTGCCAAGTATTGCTCTGCAGGCCCTTCATTTATGCAGTTTGGCCTGACACACTGCTGTCATGGCACAGCTACCTCTAGAGGTATTATCCCAGTAGTATCTACAAGTGATTGAGATCCATAGAAGTCTAGGTTGGCTGGCTGGATACACAGTCCATGTTAGCCTGTTACATAAACTTGTTTTGAAAGCGAAAAGAAATTAGAAGCAGATAGGTTGGCTGATACAAACCAGACAGGTTAAAGCAATTGTGATCATGAGTATTTACAGCTATTGAAGTCATGCAATGATTACGGCCATGAGAAAAAATGGGAGGAAATTTTTGTAGCTCAAGTCACCAAAATGTGTCTTAAGTAATGTTCAGGGAATGTGGTTGTCAGCTTTCATGTTGTTTATCTGAGGGTCACTGAACAGAGGCAGAGGAAAACTGAGTGGGAAGAGCTAATGTCATCGTGGCTGTCATCCTCAGAGGGATCCATCATTACGTTAACACTCTTCCAATAGAAGCCTGCTCTGGTGCTAAACCTGGATTTTGGCTGGATCTACTCAGTGAGAAAAGCTCATCAGGGAGCCCTCATTTCCTGAGTCACAGCTCTGGAGCACATTCGCTCTCTGAGTAGCTTTGGGGACAGCAATGTTAAAGGTGGCGGCAGGGACGGACTTGAGCACTTTTTTCTAACAGAAAGCTTAGAAGCCAGACAGCTTCAAGCTCCTCTTACAATTTGAAAACTCAGTCTTCAAGGATTCAGTATTCCTAGACCTCAAATATATGTAGATGTTTAAGAAGGAAGAGCTAAACAGCTCCAAGTCTGCAGTCATGACAGTTTTGTTTTGATACTGCCAAAATTCAACATTTAGATTGTGGGGTGGGTTTTTTATACTTTCTCTTCCAAAATCAACTTCAGATTTCCCATTTTTTCCTTCTGAGGTGGTATTATTTCCTTTCTCCTTTTCATTCCATCACTCTCCAATTTCCATCCTAAGGAAAAACGTGACTGTGAAAAGCTCCATAGTTCAGCAACACGGGAACAGTGGAATCATCACAAAAGGTCCAGTAAACTGATGTTGTAGAAATGAGCTGGAAAAATCTGGATCACCTGGAAACAGCATTTTAGCCGTGAATGAATTTTGCTATAACGAAAGGAGTAAACTGGGAAATGGCGAGTTACTTTAAATAGTCTTAGTATTATCTTAATTATGATACATTTTCTTCATGTTCTGCTCTATATTGGATAAGATTTAAACTACCATGATCCGCATACCAAGCCTACATCTGGTGGATTGTGTAAGTCTGCCAGTTGCTCTGGATGTTACTTTTTCAATAAGTAGAGATCTACAGTATGTTTATTAAATTTCTGTTACCTTCTCTCTAGTATATGGGGGAACCCAAATAATTATGTCATTTTAGAAGTGGATTGGATGGAGTATTTACCTCCAGTAGTACTGTCCTGCAGAAAACTGAAGAGATGTTTACAAATTATTGCAACTCAGGTGGAAGCTTGAAGTGGTCAGAGCTCAAAGCGGTTTTGGTATGAGACACAGTGTGGGAAAGGAATTAGTTTTCTCTTTCATAATGGGAATTATCTGCATTTATTTCAAATTGAAATTGTATACAGTACTGTCAGTAAAAAATATGAAACTGTTGCTCATGTACATTGCTGGAACAGGCTGCCCAGAGAGGTGGTGGATGCCCGGTCCCTGGAGGTGTTCAAGGCCAGGTTGGATGGGGCCCTGGGCAACCTCATCTAGATCCAGGCCTGGAGGTTGGAGGGGCAACCTATGGCAGGGGGTTGGAACTCTATGATCCTTAGGGTCCCTTCCAACCCAGACCATTCTATGATTCTATGATTCTGAGTATCTTCTGAGTGATCAAGTTGCCTGAAATCTGCCTGTGCATCCAGGTTTTGAAGAAGCACCTGTCTCTCCAGTGGGCCTTTCTCTTAGTGACCCAAACCAAAATCCTGACTCCAGCAGTCCCTGTTTTGAGGACATTTCCATATTATCATCTGAACATTGCTGCATGATCTTGCCCACAGAGGCAGCCAACCACATCTGTCTACTGCTCATAGTAGGCACTGTTTCAGTTTCCAGGAGCTGTGCCCATGCTCATAAGGAGCAGCCAGACTGTTCTCAAACTATGTTCAGGGTCATGCTGGGGAAACACCCTCTTGGAAGCTGCCTGGCTCTTTGTTCCTTCCCTCAGTCTAAAATAAATGTCACTGAAAGTGTCTCATTCCTTTTTGTGTATGCAATGACCATGGGAACATTTACAACTCTTTCAGATACTGCATACAAAATCAGAGGAAATAACAATGTTTGGGTCTTGCAAGAAAACCTAAAGTGTCCAGATTTCTTTGGCAGACATTCCCACTTTGTTTTTCCAGGCTGAGAAGCTTGGAAGTACCCTTTCTACCTCTTCCCACCTCCCTGTCACTCACAAGTTCAAGGTTGATGATGCTTGAACTCACAGAGAAAATATAGAAGTAACAGAAAAACATGACCAGCTGACACAAAGGGGAACTGCATCCTCTCCCTGCTACTGTCTTCCTCCACGTTTTACCTTCTTTCTGCAGGTTAAGTGACTCACTACATTCTTCTGCCATTTACTTATCTTCTGTTTTCTCTGTGTGCACAGCAAATCTCTGATGCTCGTGGGACTGTTCCAAGTTCAATAAAATTTCATTTTCTGAAAGTTATAAGATTCCTTAAACTCCAGTCAAGAGCTGGAGCCAGAGGAGGATCCAGTTTGCATAAAATCAAAGCTCTGCCACGGGCAAACGATACATCTAGCTCCTTAACAAAGTTCTCAATATGAAGGTGTCATTTTCTATGTGGGAAAAGTCAGTTTAACTGACTATAAACTGCTGCTGAAATTTTATCTGGGATTATGCACACAGTGCTGGCTGGCATAAGCACAAAACATTTGCACAGACATCTATTGTCTTCACCCACAGACAGAGTTCAAACAAACACTGATGGGAAAATTAAATTAGGAGTACAGGATATTGTCCTTCATTCTCTGCATTCAGGGTACTCAGATGGCAGAATCTGAAGTTTATATGGCATTTTAATTGGTCATAAACAAACTCAAAATGTTTCTAAGGCTGGATCTGAACAGATTTCATGCATGAATCTTTAATATTCATAACGTTTGCCAGAAGGATGACTCTGAATGTTGAAACTTTGCATTCATCTACAAAACAAGGAAAGCAACAGAGGTGAACAGGGGAAGCTTATGCAGAGTACCCCATTAGGCAATAAACAAAATAAAACCCCACCAAACTCGGACACCCTAAAAATGAAGCTTGGAAGCACACAGCTCGCTACAAATAATAACCTACATGTTATTCCCACAGGACTTACTAGTTCCACCTATTAACTTGCTCTTCTAGCCTCCCCTCTCCTGGACCATTACGTTAAACAGTAATGATAGGGATGTTTTCTAAATATAATACTGATCTGTAGTACAAGAGCTCATTCCACAATGACTGACTTCTCTGATACTAAAGTTTGCCCTTCCTCCTTGACTTCTTCAGGAACTAACGTAAAAACAAGGCCTTCACCATCTTTTACCAGACCAGTGATCCTAAGCCACACTAACAGTTACTGCTGTAACATCTTTAATCCAGTTTTCTGCCATGGCACGAATTACACATCACTCATTGCTACGAGGACTAGTCCTGAAACTGGAACCCAAGGCTTGGCAGGATCCAGGAACAGGCACCTCTCCTTTCCAAGTGGAAACCAGCTATACCATGCAGGTAACCTTACTCACCCTGTCCTACGCCAATACTGTCGAGATATTGCCCTCTGCAAACACCAGACCTCTTGGCAGTCACCCCTTCTCAGGGATCCAACATTCAGTTTAGCTCTCCATGTTTTCTTTTTCAGAAAAATGAGTGCTAATCCTAGGATGGACTTCCAGACAGACTAACAGTGGCCACAAACTTCTGAATAAATGCTAAGCTAAGTAGTGCTCTAGCATCAGCCTTGACTCTGTTTTTAGATTACCTACCACTAAATTCAAGTCTTTTTCCTCATCTACCCCCCTCCCCAAACTCTGTCTACATGACTGCTAGATACTTTATCTACAGTCCTGTCACACCTTAATCATTGAGAGTTTGTTGCTGAAAAATCACCCCTTGAAGAGTAAAAGACCAGTAGGATTCAGCAGTAATATTTTTGTTTACAGCCTCTGCATTCTTAAAGCTTGATCCTTCACCCAGCCTAACTGTAATAATATATTACCATCGTAATAATCCTACCCATCCTCTTCCCAGTGCTATAGCATACAGACTGCACTCTTACTTGCCTACCTCGGCCCTCCCCACTAATGGATTTGATTCAGTTGTCTGTCCAAATGCATCCATTTGCTTCATTACAGACTTACCAGCTTTCAGATCACAGCCACTTATCCTTTCAGACATCATCACACCTCTACAGGACACCGCATTGAAAGCACATCTCCCACCTTGTTCCACCAGAATCTTAATCCTAACCACAACCAAGACAGTCACCTTCACTGTAGTTAGTCGCTCCTGTTGCCTCTATGATGCATCATCAGATCTTCACTCCTATTAAAAAAATGTCTGAAATAAGGGCTGCTGTGATACAGTGATAAACACAAGTCCACAGACTGCTTTCCTAAATCTAGACCCTACACCCAACCTTTCAACTGCCTTTCATAATAACACTTTTGTCACCAGTTTCCAATACAACTATCCAGAAGGCGTAATTCCTTGCTGTCACCACCCCTCATCCCAGGCCCACCACACTGTTAAGGTCCTGCACTAAATGTGTTAGTCCATCTCCCCCTTTCCTGAGCCCTGACCTCACTGCAGCCACACAGCTCACCCCACCACTCCAGAGCATCAGCCCTATTCCCAGCTGTAATTGTAAACTCAGCTGTAACTAGTCATAGAATCATGGAATGACCTGGGTTGGAAGAGACCATTTAGATCATCGAGTCCAACCACAGCCTAACCCTGCCTAGTCCACCTCCAGATCATGTTCTTAAACATTTCATCTACATGCCTTTTACCTACCTCCAGGGATGGTGACTCCACCACCTCGCTGGGCAGCCCGTTCCAGTGCCTGACAACCCTTTCAGTAAAGAAATTCTCCCTGATATCTGACCTAAATCTCCTCTGGTGCAATTTTAAGTCATTTCCTCTCATCCTGTCACTTATCAGCTGAGAGATGAACCCTGACATCTCTGCAACTGCCTTGCAGGTAGTTTTAGAGAGCGATAAGGTCTCCCCTCAGCCTGCTTTTCTCAAGACTGACAAGCCCCAGCTCCCTCAGCTGCTCCTCATAGGACTTGAGCTCCAGACCCTTCACCAGCTTCCTCACCCTCCTCTGGACACGCTCCAGCATCGAAACATCCTTCCTGTAGTGAGGGGCTCAAAACAACACAGTACTCGAGGTGCGGCCTCACCAGAGCTGAGTACAACCGAACTATCCCTTCCCTGCTGCTCCTGGTTACACTGTTCCTGATACAGGCCAGGGTGCCCATGGCCTTCTTGGCCACCTGGCCACATTGCAGGCTCATGTTCAGCTGGCTGCCAACTAACACCCCCAGGACCCCCAGGTCCTTCTCCTCCAGGGAGCTCTCCAGCCACTCTGCCCCAAGCCTGTAGCATTGCCTGGGGTTATTGTGACCAAAGTGTAGGGCCCAGCACTTGGCCTTATTGAACCCCATAAAGTTGGCCTCTGCTCATTGATCCAGCGTGCCCAGGTCCCTCTGCAGAACCATCCTGCCTCCCAACAGGTCAACACTCCCACGCAATTTGGTGTCATCTGCAAACTTACTGAGAGTGCACTCAGTCCCCTCGCACCTCTCAACTACTGTCCCAAAAGTGTGATCGTTCACCCCATGTGCAGTACACCACAGAACTAATCACCTGGAGACTAATCACGTCTCCACTGCTGGATGGGCAATCTCTGAAATTAGGCTTACAGGGTAACAAAATGCCAATACAGGAAAGCTATCTTCCAGTGCTTGAAAACACATTTTTAAAGGTATCTATTGCCAGCTTTAACTGTGAATTTGTTTGGAGCAGTGAATTTTAGTGTAGCTTGTCAGTGCTTTAACAAACCGCAGGCTAAGAGACAACCTTTGCTTTGTGGCTTACTAGAGAAAGGAAACAAATGCAAAGGCTCGTTCAGTGTAAGGAATGCTGTGCAAGGGCAAACACACAACCTCCAGTAAATGTGCAAATGCTTTTCCAGATCTAAGCTGCGTAGAGCTTCCTTGAGTAGGATTTTTATCTTTATCTTTCCCCACATTTGTTATGTGTTGGAAGATACTTCAATTTATTCCAAAACCATCGAACAAATTAATAAAGTAGCATTCTTTAGTCTCTAAAATTCTGCTAAGAGCACCCACTCCTCATCCTGTGTGATTCCCATTCATTTTAATAGGCACTGGAAGAAATTGCAAATCCATACCCTATAAAACTAACAGCATGACAAAATAATATCTCAGTAATGGCATAAGCACTTCTGTCTATAGACACATTTCTTCAAGAGAAATTCTCTGGAGAAAATACACTCCACAGGTTATCCTAATCATATTTCTTTTTGGATAGTGTAAGAAGTCATTCCCTAAGAACTATATTTTGTTCCCATTCAAGTCAAAGATAAAAAATCTCTTGAGTTTCATGGGAACAAGAGTATTCTAAAAATAAAATCGTTCCTCTGATAACCTCTAGTGGGTTGTTTTGGTTTTTTTCCTCGGGAAGCCAACACAACAAAGATGACATTTTCATCAGTTCCATTTCTGTCCTCAGGGTGTAATGCTGTTCAGTGCAGACACAGCTTAGGGATACGTGAAAGTGCTTTATGTCATCTCATGCACTCTCTGGATTGCTCTGGGGGGGTAAATCGTCCCGTCCTGGTGGTAGTTTACAGCTACTTCTGGGCAGCAGTATAGCTCAGAAACCTCCATATAGGTAAGAAAAAGAAAAGTCTAATAGTCTAATACTGCATCACAATACGGGCAACCCTTCCTTTGAATCTTTCATTTTTTCATCAGCCCTGGTGTGCTGCCATGATTACCACAGATGGGGCTGGGAATCTGTCAGTCATTGTGTAATCCTTCCCAAGGATGGCAAGAAACAGGGCTGCCATGGAGAAAGGTAGAACAAAGTCCTCAACCTGTACCCCAGCCACACATCAAACGTCAGGAGAAGAGTTAAAGTCATTACACTGGTTCAGCAATAGGACCACCAAAGCCACCATGCTTGAGTCTCTAGCTGTAAATTCTTTGTCTCTATGCAGCATCCCACAAAAGACTTTGTGACCGAAGCCTTCCAGGAGAAAGGGGGATGTTTAAACTTTCCAGGTCCCACTTTAGGTAAAACAAGGAGCAATCTGTTTGTGGTGAATGCTCCCTGTGTGCCGTGGCCTTCTGTCGCATCTGCAGTTCACTCCTTTGGTTAAACAAGGCACTGCAGGACACTTCCTAATGTCTTTTGGAGACTCCTTTGTTGTTCTGCATGAATATATAGTAGTACTGTTACTGTACTCCATGGAGGCATTTAGTGGGGTGACCACACTGAGCTCTGCAAACACCATTTCAATTGGTGCTCCACTGTTCACTTAGTGAGGACACAAGTGAAATAAGGGAGGGGACCACACAAGCACAACCCTCACCTATCAAAAAGCATCACCAGCCTTACCTAGAAGACCTTTGCAAGCATCTTTGCTTAAGTAAATGCTGGCCATCGGGTTGCCTTCCGAAACAGAAGCTGAAAGAGAACCTGTTTCCAGTTTTTTTTTTTGTTTTGCTTAAGGTGGATTGAATTTCAGACCTGGATTTTTAAATGAAAGCAGTGAATATGCAGGCATCCAGATTACAGCAGATACAACTGTGAGCAAAGGCTGCAGAGGAGGGTACTGAAGGCGCTTGAGAGAACTACCATATATTGTGTGGGAGCAGTCAGACAAGTGAGGTGCTTCCGAGCATGTGAGTTGAACCAGAGAACAAAACCTTGACCAACTACAGCCAACACTGGGTCCTCCTGCAGTAAAAGAGGATGCTGTGCTTGCTTGGCAATCAAACTCTGGTCTGAATTCTCATTATTGTCGATATGGAGAGTACGTGGGGAGAGTCCAGAAAGAGAGGGGACCAGAGGAGTGTGCAAGATGGGGAAATGCAGTGCTTTGAGACAAAGGAACTTGACATGGGCTGTGGGAAGTGACCAGGAGCCCAGGGCAGGGGTCTGACCAGTGTGAACTGGATAGTGAGCGAGACGGGTGTTTGCAGCTATATGTTGGCTGCAGACAAAGCAGTGAGGGGTACGAACCTGTCACCTGGGAGGTGGAGGCCAGAGCACAGGGAGCTGGGGTGCTCCAAGCAGAGTAGCTTCACAGATGGCAAACAGAGGCTGTGATGTACTACAGGAAGCAGTGAAAGTCCTAAGTACTTTTATCCAAGAGAAGAAGTGACGGGCACCACCTCCCCAGTTTTTTGCAGAAACCTCACCCATACCAGCTGGGCAAGTTCTGGAAAGAGCATATAGCCCTCCAGATCTCATAGCTACCAGCACCCCACTTCCTGCTCAGCAATTTGGGCTCCAGGGACCTGGAGCAGCCCTGTGTTGTAGGCCACATCCTCCTGTATGCACAGAAGACCCTCTTCTTGGAGACAAAGCTTGGGGAGGGACCCCCTGTGCTGACCCCGAACTCTTGTACCCTTCTTAATTCTTGTGGGCACAGTGGAAGGACAGAGCAGAGTCAATATACTGGGGACTTGTATCCTCATGGAAGTCATTTTTGGCAAGAATTTCTCCCTGTCTTTACACTGACATCAGAAAGAAAACAACCCTGGGGCAAAGAACCTGTCACTGCAAGAGAGACGTGTTTCAAGATTTACCGGCAAAGTTAGTAAGAAATTATTGGCCACTTTGCTACATAAATTTAAAAAAAGCTTTAAGGCTCTTGTCTTTACTTATCACCTAGTCCAGCCATGACTCTGTGAGACATAAACACAGTTGTTATTATTTTACCCAAGATTAAATTTTGAGCATATTTATCTTCTTATCCTCACCTTATGTAAGACTGAATCTCTAGGATCTGAAACTATCAAGAGGGCAGATTCAGACTAGATAAAGGAATGAATTTTTTATGACCAGGATGGTGAGACCAGAAAAGTGGTGGAGGTCCCATCCCTGGAGACATTCAAGGTCAGGCTTGATGAAGCTCTGAGCATCCTGATCTAGTTAAAGGTGTCCCTGCTTACTGCAGGGGGATTGGACTAGATGATGTATAAAGGTCCCTTCCAATACAAAGCACTCTGTAATTCTATCAATCTATGGCTATCCATCTTTAAGCAGTTGAAATTACTTGTGTCATACAATAAAATAGATCAGTACTTTTCTATTTTTTTTTGGGTGATTTCAAAGAGCAAATGGATGTGATTGTAGCTGTCCCTAAAGTAAACCTCTGGGAACCCGTTTTCAAACATTCTTCAACATGGCATCTGAATTTGCAGCTCCAATTCAGACCACTCACATTCCCATTTAAGTGGAAAATTCATTGAATTTTCTATCAAGAAGAAAGAAATTATGAAGAAGAATTATTACCAGTGGGAAACATTTCCCTGCATATCCAGTAACAGCAGAGTGTTTACATTAAGCTGCTGAATTTGCCTGAAGCAACTGAAGTCTAAAGATAAAAATCAGTTTAGAAACACACAGAAATTAAATGGTAAGTATTTCGTTTCAACCCTGACAGTGTACTAGTTTGTATAGCTATTATAGCGCCCGATTAATCCAAAGTTTAGTAAAACAGCTCGCATGCCATCCGAGCACCGCTTCACCCACGCACGCAGGCACTTCTTCTAGAGCAGTGCGTGCTCTTCACCAGCAGAGAGCACCACTAGCCTGACTACTGTCCCCGCACAGGTCACCCAGCATCTGAAGTCAACGGAAGTTTCCTTCCTACCAGTGGAATGCCCGGACTCATTCCTGAATGCTTTGCAGTGAAGCAAAGTTTGCATCACTGGCAGGAATCTCTAGTGTTCACCCCATTTACAAAGCTGCCTGTTTTCTTCCTTCCAGGGAACCTTTTGCCTGGGAGACCCTCTGACATTGTCACAGAGAAGTTGCATGTGAGCCTGACAGGCAGGTGAATACTCTGTGCTGCTTTGTGTTTAATGTTGCTTTTCCATGTACTGACCAAGGTGGGAAATTATGGAACTGCACCAGCCTTAGAAAGCACATGGGAAAACAAGGGCCTTCTCCTAAAACATGTTGTATCTTACCGTAAACAAATATGACCCAGGCAGGTAGGTGGAGAGAATCATGGCAAGGAGATAAGCTGCAGGGTCCACACTCCTGTTCCCAAAGGATAATCATAGGAAGTGGCTGGTGATTCCTTTCTACCTAGGGATTCAGTTCTAGTTGGGTAGAGCTTACTTACTGCCTCATTCGTAAGGAGCAGTGAATTGCTTTAAACCCCTCATTATTTCAGCCTTTGCATTAATTCTGGCTGGATTTCCTCAAACCCACTGCATCCCCCTATGTCATCCAGGCTCTAAGTTCTTCTTGGCTGCCATACCCAGGCTGGCCAAGCTCAGCAAACTCAGGCAGCATGAGGCTACCTGGAAAAAAGTCTGCTCCCGCTTTTTTGCAACCAGAAATTCAAAACTGTAGTCAACACCTTCTAAGCAAAAGTAGTTATAAATCAGGTGGCTTTCTAGTCCACCCCCCTGCCAGAGCAGGGTCACCTAGATTAAATCACACAGGAACGTGTCCAGGTGGGGTTTGGATGTCTTCAGAGAAGGAGACTCCTCAGCCTCTCTGGGCAGCCTGTGCCAGTGCCCCATCCCCCTCACAGTGAAAAAGCTTCTCCTTATATTGACATGGAACCTCCTGTGCTCCAGCTTGCACTCACTGCCCCTTGTCCTATCACTGGCCATCACTGAGAAGAGCCTGGCTCCGTCCTGCTGACTCTTGTCCTTTACATATTTATAAACATTAATAAGGTGATCTCTCAGTCCCCTCCAAGCTAGAGAGGCCCAGCTCCCTCAGCCTTTCCTCATAAGGGAGGTGTTCCACTCCCTTAACTATCTTGGTGTCCCTGCACTGGACTCTTTCTGTGTCCTTCTTGAACTGAAGGGCCCAGAACCAGACACAATATTCCAGATGTGGTCTCACCAGGGCAGAGTAGAGGGGGAGAGAACCTCTCTTCACTTACTAACCACACCTCTTCTAATACACCCCAGGATGCCATTGGCCTTAGGCACGAGGGCACATTGCTGGCTCATGTCATCCTGCTGTCCACCAGGACTCCCAGGTCCCTCTCACCTACACTGCTCTATAACAGGACAGTCCCCAACCTATACTGGTACCTGGGGTTCCCTAGATAAAAGACCCTACACTTGCCCTTGCTAAACCTCATTAAACTTTTCCCTGCCCAAGTCTCCAGCCTGTCTAAGTCTTGCTGACTGGCAGCACAGCCCTCTGGTGTGTCACCCACCCCTCCCAGTTTTGTGTCATCAGCAAGGTCAATCATGCTATTCCATCCTTCAGGTCATCAATGAATATATTGAATAGTACTGGTGAGAAGCTTAGAAGCTGTAGAACCACTGCTTTAGCAACTAGGTAGAGCTCTGTTAGGCCTTACAGGGACTCCAGGTCTGGACAGCAAAATGACAGACTATAAATAAAGATTACAATCAATTTCTTCCACCAGATCAATCTTTAGGTAACATAATTCTTCCTGCTTTGTTGTACTTCTCCCCTAACCCACAGGCTAGTTTACTTAAAACCTTTTTAAATTCAGTTCAGTGCTCAAAGAGCCTTCACCTTCCTGAGATGTACAGACAGATTTCCTGTTACAAGACTTGAAGACCTTTCATAGCTCAGCCTTTTTGTATTCTAAACTGGTAAGGGATCACATGTGTCCAGTTTGGGAAAGAGTTACCTTTAGAATTGCCTACCGTGTTCCTTGTTAATGCTCAGCCATGTTACTCTGTCACTTTGGTTTTGGTGTACTGTTTTCATTTAGCGAGGTTTCTGAGTATCTCTTTAACATGTTGTATGCAACATCTTTGTGGGGTCTGTCATGGAAAATTTGATCTTTCATTGATGGCTCTTTGTAGATTCTGGGTTGTTGTTTTTTGGGCTGGGGAAAGGGGTGTCAGCTATTCCTTAGGAAAATAAGAGAGAATTGCAATAAATGAAAATTTCCTACTAGGGATTTGTTTGCCCCAGCCTGTGTGCCTCTTTTCTTCCACAAGCAGAAAGAGCAAAAATAAGTCATGGAAGGTGGGATTTTCAGGCATAACTAGAATTAAATTAGACCAAAGCTAAGTATTTTTGGAAACCATACCAAATTGATTGTGTACATACATGGCAGCTATTTTTCTTTTCATTTAAAAGTACCAGATGGAAAATTAAAAACTATACAGAACCAAAAATCATAATTATTTATTGTAGAACAGTTTAGACAATTAGCTACCTTAACTACAAACAAGATTGCAGTTCTAGTTGGGTCAGAACGCTCTTAGAGAATGAAACACAGACACAAGACCAACTTCAAGCAAGCCAATACACTTTGTAAGAGGTGAGTTATTGCTATTCAAGCCAATCCAACGCATACAATAGCATAAATCAAACCACTCCATACCACAGCATTGAAGACAAATATTTAGCACACGTAACCATGTTGCAGCAGGATATTGTAGCAGTTTATGCCATGGCCAGTAAGTGTAATTTAAAAAAAAAAAAAAAGAGTATGGTATTTCATGTGCATTAGGGAGTCTGTTCAGTAAGAGTATTTGATCTATGGAGAAGCATAATAGACAGAATTTTATATGTGTGTCTCTGAAGCGCCCTGGTAAGCATTGTCTTGGCATTGATGTTATTGGCAGCAGTAAGGTACCTTGAAGACTTCTTTTCAAATGCTTCATCTCTCCTCCTCACATTTTGAGCTATGTGCCAAGTGTAGGCCCACTTTGCACTTTCTGCAGCCTCTTAAAAGTAATCCTAACAAATCACAGTGGAAGGTACACTGTAAGTTATGTATCTTCTCAGGCCCACTTAGCCCAGTGATGTCTCTTCAGTGAAAATAAAGAGCTGGGAAGAGCTATAAATGGCTTTGGGGAAGTGATTGAAACTATCAGCAGCTAATACACATTCTAAGGCCTGTTTGGGTTTTGTGAAGATAAAGCAATGCCTATCTAGCAATCTCCAAGGCACTGGTTAGTCTGCAATGCTAGCAATTCCTCTTGCTCTGTTAAAATAACAGTATTGTTTATTTTTAAAATCTGTTGTCTGTGACTCAATGTGAGTATTTACTAACAATGTTTATTGCATCCAGACTCTTTAGGTTGGGTGGGGTATCTCTGAAGAGATTCCTTTCTTAGCTTTATGTAAATGCTGCCTCCTCTGAGAGAGGGGAGATGAATTCTTAAAACCATGAGGGATGATATTACATTTTTATTACAACACATCTCACTGCCCTGTGATGGAATCTAGCTGAGAGGAGCATCTGGAAATTGCATAGCCTCCCCATGGCTTTGGTTGTCTCAAGCAAACTCTGGGGTATATTGTAATCCTTATCTGATCTTCCTTAGGATATCTGAATTCTTTTGTTTGTGAGTAACAGTATTTCATCTCCTCTTTCGTGACAGATATGCATAATATAATGGTCGGTTTTTTTCCGGAAAGGAAGAAGAGAATGCCACAAATTAAATGCTAGGCAAGAAATTACCCATCCATAATGAGCAAGGACAGCTACTCAGCAAGTATTTTGTCTTTTATTCTTCTCACAGGAATGCCTCTGCTCTTCCTTGAGGCCACCCGGCACAGTACAATCGAGAAGTCTGTGAAATTTCTCAGAAATAGCATTCTTGCACAGAAAGGCAAATTTCTTGTATTACAGATGCACATCTAAATGCTCTGATGGCTTGATCGAATACCCAATGAAGCTAGGATTTCCACAGACTATTTGACCAGACCCATTTTTATCAATTATTTTTTATTCAAAGCCATATACTGTCCTATAAAATAAATAAGAATAAAAATCAACTCTTATTATCAGTGCAGTCCCATGTGTTTACCCCGACTGCCAATACAGACTGTTACTGAGGTGGTCATCTTTCCTTTTTGCCCTTTAATATTAATAGAGTGTTTATTCCCCTACCCTCTTTAAACTCTGCTCCATCACATAGTGGCTACACTAAAGGAAATTACAGGCTGCAAAGAAATCTGGAGAAATATCTGTGTTTTAATACTAGCTGTATGTCATCCAGGATCCCACCGGAGATGACATTATTGCTTTTCAATGGCGAGAGCTGGTCACATGGGAGGTGATGTTTTTATTATAATCAGCTGCAAAGAACTGGTAAGGGTGAGCTCATCTGCAGCTGAGTATGTTTGAACTTTTGTACCTTTCAGTACCTTTCTGTGAGCAGTAGAAACTCTCTCCAACTGGGATGCGTTAGGAGTTAGGTTTCCTGTAAATGTTGAGCCCATAGAAAATGGCCACAGGAAATGAACTTTTCGAAAGAAAAGAAAATTGAACTGGAGAATTACGATGTTGATCATCGAAGCAAAGTAGTCTCATCTGGGTTCAGTAGGAAAGGATTATTACAGTTGAAATATCTGATTTGGTCTTAGTCTTCCGTTCACAGAATTATTCAAAAGGCTTTTTGACTTCACGTTGTATTACAGAAAGCAGATTCCCCCTGCACTGTGACCTACCATTGTGCTGGGAGTCTCCTGGGAGATGCTGAGCACCCTTAACTTCTGTCTGAAGCCTCAAGGATTGGTCCTTAGTCAGAGCCTCGATAAACACATCACATCTGCTTCCCTGGGATGATTTCCAGACGACATGCATTTCATTGACTTTCTGTGAGAAATAAATGGAAATCTAGTGGCACATCTGGTGCTGCCTTCAAATCAATTTACAGTAGTTAAATAGATGTGAATCGGCACTCACTCATACGAAGAACCTGTCGTGCAGCTCTTTGTTCGCTTCACCCCTGTAACTTGCCCGTTAAACAACTGCATTTACCTTAATGCAGATTTTGTTGGAAAAACAAGATGACATTTTGCACATGGCTGAGCTTTAAGGCAGTTAATGAAATTAAAGCAAAGAACTCCCAGCACAGTAGAAAACCCGGATAACAGGAACAATCATTTAGGCAGCACATTTCTGTTCCCACGGGAGCCAAGGCTAATTATCAGGGCCAGGTTGCATCCAGAGGGGTGAGGAGATGACAGTATTTCTCTGCACAGCTGCTCTAGTCAAATTTACTTACATGTTTGAGAGACACAATGCTTTTAAAAGAGATTTCTTACCGGTGCAGGCTGAGAAGTGTGGATGATGGAGCCACGTAGTTGCCCTATCAAGTCTGCACAACAATTTCCAGTGTTTGAAAAGCAGCTTAAGCAGTTTATCCAGTACCATCCATACGGGCTGAGCCTGAGTAATTTTAGAAAACACATATCAAGAAAAAGAGGAGTTTGCAGAGGGAAAGGAGGAAAGCAGATCCAGGCCTGGAAATCATCTCCAGAAAACAGACACTTTTTTCTTCTTTTTTCCTGATTTAAGTAAAAACAAAATGACATTCCAAGGCACGGTCTCTTATCACAGACTAGGCTTTGGGTTAACAGTGTACTCTTGATCCTCCTCTATTCTCCTTACTAACCAGATCATAAAAGGTGAGAAAGAGCAGTTTTGTCTAGAGCACTTTCCTGAGGTAAAAGCATTATTTTGTGCTTAAGGCACTCAGCCAGATCTTCGAACATCTGGTTTAGTTCCTGCCTTTTCCATAAACTTCCTGTGTGACAAAATATATTTGCACTTTGATTCCCTCTCTCCTAGGTGGGAATCGTGCTGGTTTATGGTTTTCAGAGGTGGTCAGTTCGTGGAGTCTATGTGAGTACCTGGATGGACCACTCAGTTCAATGAAAATGTGACTGTGAGCTGTGGACAATGGTTCATTACGGGATATTTGGAGTATCCAGTCCCAGCTCTATCAGCATGACTTGAAGCATCTCTCTCCATATTGGTGTCTGAGAGTAATGCTGATTTCTTACTGCCCATGGCAGTTGTCTAAGTTATTTGCGGCGCTTCCTAGCGCTTAGGCTAAGCAATGTGCTGTAAAGATGGAAATTATTTCTGCCATGTCAGCCCCATCCACTGAGGAATCTTCTGCATAAGAGAGTCCTTTCCAGTCCGCCACTTTTGCCCCCTTTCCTCAGAGAGCTTTTTCCCTGTTGTGTCCAACATGAAAAAGTTCATTCAGACTTCACGTTACCATCTCCCAACTTTCAGAGGTACAAATCCAGCTGCGTGAAAGCTGAGGAATGAGTAAATAATGGTTGCAGTCTGAGCTTGGCCAGAACGCAGTTAAGATTTTATCTTAACAGCGCCTTTGGTGTCCAGGGAAAGGCATTGACCTGTAGGCCGTCTTCCAGCTTGTGCCTAATTGGAATGCTGGCCCTCCGCCAGCAGCCCCGCAGAAAAGCGAGTTGTGAAACAGGAGAAATAACTTGAGTCAGCTCCTGAAATAGGTGGAGCAGTCACAGAGAACTAACTCTTCTTACCATCCAGACCCTGCCACAACTTTCCTCCCACAGATTTTATCATTTCTGTGGCTTCTTCGTAATTTTTCAGCAAGATTACAATCTCCAATCTCAGCCTAGGAAGCACCAGGGAAGATCAGTCCTAGCTTAAAATGGTCTGATGTGAACTGACAGGTTTCTGAGATGCCTGTTTTTCTGTAACAGATCCGACTGTTTGGAACATCTCCTTTAGGCTGACAGTTTCTGTTAGTTGAGGAAAATGTTTTAAATTGCTACAGAGGACTGTTACTTTCCCAAATGTAAATATGCTAATTATCTGGTCCTGTTCTTATAGTCCTATGAACCTTCCCTTTTAATCTGTCCCTGAAGAACAAGAAACTCTATTCTCAAAAGTTATAGACTCATATTGTAACGACCTATTTATAATGCAGTATTTCTTTAAACCGTGTGCTGTTACTGCTTCCTTCTAACTGCAGCCATGTATTTTTCTGTAATGAAGGATTGTTTTTTGGGTTTTTTTTCACAGTAATGCAGGGCTCAGCAATTCTGAGGGAGCAAATGGTGTTGATATCCTCCTGGAGCTGAAAAACAAAAGGAAAGAGAGCAAGCAGGCCTTTGAGGAAGGACTCAGCTTTTCATTCCATGGTTCTTACTCAGAGCAATCCACATTCCACAAGCCAGCCTGTTCCCGATAAACACAGAGCACACTCTGCTTTCACTGGAGCAAACATTTTTGAGTAATTTAAAGGTGGGTATTTGAATTGATGAAATGGTAAGTTAGATGTCTTGAAAGAACACATGAGACATCGGGAAATCATATGCAGATCTGTCACATACAAAGACAGGCTGAGAAATTTGGAGTTGTTCAGCCTGGAGAAGAGAAGGCTGTAGGGAGATCTTATAGTGGCCTTCCAGCACCTGAACAGGACCTACAGGAAAGCTGGGAAAGGACTGTTTGTAAGGGCAAGGGGCAATAGCTGTAAACTAGAGCAGGGTAGGTTTAGATTAGACATTAGGAAGAATTTCTTCACTGTGAGGGTGGTGAGACACTGGAACAGGTTGCCCAGAGAGGTGGTGGAGACCTGGAGACATTCAAGGTCAAGCTTGAT
The DNA here is from genome assembly GCF_964237585.1 of Gallinula chloropus. Lineage (NCBI taxonomy): Eukaryota > Metazoa > Chordata > Aves > Gruiformes > Rallidae > Gallinula > Gallinula chloropus. Next base: position 92,466,407 of record NC_140085.1, read on the forward strand.
GAAGCCCTAAGCGACCTGATCTAGTTGAAGGTGTCCCTGCTCACTGCAGGTGGGTTGGACTAAATGGCCTTTAGAGGTCCCTTCCAACTCTGTGATGCTATGATTCTATGATCTGGTCATATTTTCCCTAGAAGCACACCACACTCACCTGTGGGTACCCCAAGGTACTTTCTGAGACAAGACACTCTGGAGGCTTTTTTCAAGATCCCCCTTAGCCCTGGGGAAGTAACCACTAATATTTTTATTCTGGTGAGTTTTGACAAGAGGGTGGTCAGATAATACAATAAGACAACTGCTTCCAGAACACAGAAGAAAAGGTAATATAAAGGGAGCACCACAGATTGGAAATGTTTGAACAAGCACAGTGTGAATTCCCGTTACCACCAATCCAGAAATGCTTAGTAAACAATTAAAGGATCAGTGTTCACTGCTTCTAGAGCAAACCATTGCTTAGGAGCTACCCTTAAGCACTAGGCATAGCTTTTAGAAAATCATGCCTTTTGTTAGACTATGCATTATAGACAAAGCCTGTAATACGCAAAGATGTCTGGGTTTTGATAGTGACAGCCAGCAACTGAGGAAGAAAATAATATTAATACTGATAGTAACAACAACAACAATAATAATAATAACCAGCAGCAGCAAGTAATGCATAAATACAACTGCTCACCACATCCAGAAGGGAAAAAAACCCAACAATGTGATGCCCAGTGTGTTTCCAAGCAGCGACTCCACCTCCCAGCTCGCTTCCCCAGCTCTACACAGAGCACGAGGGTCTATGGCAGGGAATGGCCCCTCTGGCCAGCCTGGGCCTGTCCTGGCTGTTCTCTCCCAGTGTCTCCTGTGCCTGGCAGGATCTGAGAAGTCCTTGACTTAGTGTAGGTGCTACAGGTACCTGGCAACAACTGAAAGCATCAGTGTGTTATCAACATTGTTCCCATCCTAAATCTAAACCACAGCACTGTACGAGTTATTTCAAAGGAAATTAACTCCATCTCAGCTGAAATCAGGGCAGCTAGATGTATCAGCTGGTCTAGAAAGAGATTACCTCCTTGCATCACATACAGCCTTAGGCTATTGTAGCTACAGCAATGCTGCTACATTATAATGCTGTGATGGAATCTCCAGACAAAAAGGGTATAAAAGAACAAGCTTGTGCAGATCTATGAATCTTCAACAACTTCAATAGTTTTTCTGACTTGTGTGAAATAAAAACCAGGCCTGCTGTCCTTTGAGTCCACTGTCAAGTCTGGTGTTAAAAAAAGGAGACAGTTTAATGAATTTGTTTCAGAACAATTATCCAGATATCTAAACAGCTTTTAACATGTAAGAGTGGAGATTACACCAATGGGAAAATGTGTAAAATGAAAAACTAAAGTAGCATCTTAGATGATAAAAAAATAGATGAGATAAAGTCTGGTGACAAATAGTCCAAACAAGCATTATTTCCACATTTGAAACTCAGTGCAGAGAACTTCATTCTCAAATATAGGTCACATATCCAGATGCTTCCTGATAATGTGGGAGGCATTCTATGCAATTCCTCATGTAATTCCTCACTTAGATAATGCATAGGAAACAAAATGATCTAAACTCCCAAGGCACTTGACCCTGTGTGCAGTTGTCTAGGAACAAAATTATGTACAAAATACGCAGATATTAGTAAAGCCTTGTGTATATCGTGATTCCATAGCAATGGAATTTGCTGAAGAATCGTGGTCTTGACTCTTGCTCATTATTAGATACTATAGGAAAGGCAATGAGAAGGATTTTGAAAGTCCTCAGGGAAGTCTCTGTGGTGCAGACATCTAGTAAATGACAGTCCTGTCCCTGAATGAACACAGTCGGCAGAATGAGAAGATGCATCGGAAGGCATAAATCACAATAGTATTTGCAATAGCTGTGATTAAAAGAAAAAAAATAGGGGGGGGGAGATGGAACCATATGAAGCAGGTAAGTTTCTATTCTAGAAGAGTGTTAAACTACTTTTAAAAATGCCAACCAAGTACCATGAGTGTTCTGAGCTATGATTTTAATGTTAGCTGTGAGAAACAGAAGCTCCTCATCACCTGGAAGGGATGGAAGGTGAATTTGGAAAGGAAAAATGTTCATTTAGAAATGGTACATTCAACCACGTAACTGCAGTCTAATTCTGTCTTCTAGCCATGTTCATCCCACAAGCCCAGACTGCCTTTCCCTATCATTACAGGTGTGAAAAGTCCCCTCTGCTCTTTATCTAGTCACCACAGTTCCCAGCTTTCCCTATGCAAGTGTTGTAACTGCCAATAGCTCAATATGAAAAAGTATGGAGAAGGCATAAAATTAATTTATAAATGAAACAGCTGTGAGGTTTCCAATGTGCTCTTCCAGAACATTTCATACCAAAGTTCTTAGGTAAACATCAAGTGTGAATATGATGATTTTTTTAAACTGACTATGGATCCCAGTATTAGTAACGTAACTGAAATTTGGTGATGTAGATCACATGTCAGGATCCTGGAAATAGGCTAGCTTATGTTCTGATAGCATTTTATCTGGGAAAAAAGGAGTTGCTTTATACATTTCTTCTTTCCCAAAGTAATATGCAAAACACACTAGTTCTAGATATGTTTCCATAACATGAAGTGTTCTCAGAGCATTTAAGTTGCACTACACAGTTCCTATAGGGAAGTATTCTGAGACCACAGCTAAAACTCAAAATTAAGTATTTCTGAGTTAGTATATTTATAATTAAAGGTACTATTTTTCTTCTTGTGCACATGCTTACCTAACCAGTCAAACAGTTACTTTGAATTTAAGAAACCAACGAGGTCTTATGTTCAATTAAAATCCAACTTCTTTATATAGCTTTATCTTGAAGTTCAACCCACAACTGCCAGGGTAGCAGGTCTAGGACTCATTCACACTCACTCTGGATAATATTTTGTGGTGCTAACAGAGGCCCAAACCATTCCTGTATAATTTTATTTCAATTTTGACATTGTTTGTTGGTTACCTTTTGCATTGCACAGCCTTTTGGCTTTTTTTCTTTCCTTTGGGAGCAAGTAAGGCAAAAAAAAGAACATGAGATTCTGTATAAAAGCCTCAAGATCCACAAAGTGCAAACTCCTGTTACAGCAGTCATTTAGTAAAAAATCTACTCACACACTAATGGCAATCCTTCAAAATATAATTGGTCTTCTTGCACCTATTATGGCAGAAGGCTGGTTTAGTAACTCCCTGGTCTGCTCTTCAGAAACCTTCTTTTAGCTTTGGCAAAATATGCCAAGATCATATTTTGCAATGAAGATCAAATTCCTCTTATCTAAGAGCTTATCTAATTGCTCATATGGACAGTATGACTCTTTTAGGCAGCTCAACAAGATAGGCTCTTCATGACTCTAGTATTCAGCCTCCTGACCAGCCAAGCATCCAGTCTCTGAATGTGTTCTGTGCACCCGATCCAGATCAAATTAATTTTTTAAATAATGGTGACTAGGGGGGACATTTTATTATTTAATATAAAATGAACTCAATATTTTTTCTCTCTGTAAAAATATCTTGCCTCTCAGATGAGGATCACATTTGCCTTTTTCATGTCTTCCTGTCAGTCACATCTCATAGTTGGGCCATCATCAACCTAACACATGGGTCATTGTTCCTGAACACTTCCAGTTGATAAACTGCCTAGTTAAATGAGAAATTCTTAGCAGTTTTGGCATTTCATTGTATTTCATCAAATTTCTACTTCTCCTGACTTAAAAATTGGTCTTTCTTGAATTATAATCTGTTCCCTCTCCTTACACAGTAATTTACCACTCTACCAAAAAAATGGTTCCAACTGTGTCATCAACACATTTCGTTAATATGTTCCTAATCTTTGTGCCAAGGCCATTCACTAGAATATTTTATAATACTGTGGTGGTTTGACCCTGGCTGGAGGCCAGATGCCCACCAAAGCTGCTCTATCATTCCCCTTTTCAGCTAGACAGGGGAGAAAATATCTGTTTAGAGGCTCAGGAGTTGAGATAAGGACAGGAAGAGATCACTCTGCAATCAGTGTCATGGGCAAAACAGACTCAACATGGAATAAAGGGAAGAAAACTATCGGGTTTATTACACCAAACTACGCACACAGTGAAAACAGAGTCATATAATGAGAAGTGTTACAGCACCTTCCCCCCACCCCTCCCTTCTTAGCAGACTTCACTTTAGTCATGACTTCACTCCCTTCTTCCCCCTCTATTGTGGCATGGGGAGGGGCAGGGACTGGGGGAATGGGTGTTTTGGTCAGTTCTTCATGAGTTGCTTTCCTTCTTAGCTTGGGGGGGTGCATTCCTCACACCCTTCCCCTGCTTCAGCATGGGGTCCCACCCACAGGAGACAGTCCTCCATGAACTTTTCCAATGTGAGACCTTTCCCACAGAGCTTCAGATTTTCACCAGCTGCCCTAGTGTGGGTTGCTTCTGTGGGGTGCAGTCATAGAATCACAAAATGTCTCTCAGTCTCCCAGGCCCAGACTGCTCCAGCCTGGTCCACTATGGAGTCACAAGCCTCTTCCCCCAGCAAATCTGCTCCAGCATGGGTCTCTTGCTCTATCTCTCTCCCTCTCTCTCTGTGTTTCTGTCTCTCCACAGGCTGCAAGTACTGGCAAAAGCTTGCTCCAACGTGGGTCACAGCATCTTCTGTATGTCTCCACCTGCTCCAGCATGGGGCCTCTCCACGGGCTGCAGGTGGGTTTTCTGCTCCCCATCCTCTTCCATAGCTTCTGGCTGCTGCTTGCAGAAGCCGCCCCTGCAGCCCCCCCGTTCTCCACCAAAACCTTGCCATGTAAAACCACAACAAATACTGATTTCTATAAAGAGTCCTGGAGGATGTCTCTCTGTAACGTTCCTTGAACCACCAGTAATAAGCCCTTATCGTCTCCCTCCTGTCTCCCCTTGCCAAATCCTCTTCTTACTATCATACTCATTTATCTTAATATATTCAGGTGATTCCTATACTATTTCATATCTTCTCCACTTTAATTGACAAACTGTGTGAGAATGCTTTACAGAAGTCACCTAAGTTTTACTGCATTTGATTTACTGCATTTTTTCCCTGAAAACCCCAACTGATAGCTGTCAAATGCAATTCCAGATCAATCTTCTATCTTTCATAAACACAGACTGTATTTTTTCCTATTTTTCATTACCTTTATGCCTTGTACAATATTTTCCTTTACAACATATTTTAAGTCCTTGTATACTGTGCATCATCATGTTCTTTCTGTATTGTTAAACACAAAGTAGTGTTTGCTGTATCAGATGGTGAAGATAGTCCCGATTTTTTTTTTGGTATCTTTCAGAGATAATAATTAATTTCTGATTTGTTAGGATTGCACAGTGATCCTTCTTTAAAAAAAATATTAAGGACTCCTATTTCTTCTTTTTTTTTTCCCTGTTTTTGGTCTTTTTGGTCTTTTTTTGACTTATGAAAGTCTTTCACATTTTATTGCTATTTTTTCTGAGCTCCAAGGCAGAGAAATATTAGTTGATTCATTTCCTTTTCCATTTTTTCTAAACTTTTGCTTACTTCTAATGTATATTTTCAGGTAGCTACTTATCCAGTTACAATCAGACCCCTCCTATAAAAGTGTTATTATTTTCTTGGGATTAAATTACAGATAGTTTTTGCATCTCCCACTTACAGATTGTCCCAAATTTTCTCAACAGTCAGGATTCTGAACTATTCAGTCCAGCCTATTTCACAAAATGGTTGTCTTTGTTTTATAAAATTTCTTCTTTCCAACACTGCTTTTTGTCTATTCAAAATGATTTAATTTATATCGGTCTGATCTAAGTCAGGATCATCAAACCAAAAACTATTCCTCAGTACTGTTGTTCTTTAGCCATTTGGAGCAAAAACCTCAGTCCTTACACAATAGCGCTTTACAGTAAATTCTCAAGCTTTTTCTTTCCCCAAGGTAAATGAAAAACATTACTACAGAAAAAATCATGTCTTGCTTCTATTAGAACAGCACATCTTTCAGTTCACACGATGCTAACTCTCTTCACTGAGTCTTTGCTTTGTAGTGATGAAGAGGCTGATTCATTCAATACATAGTCTTTTCTTCTGAATTAAAATATGTCTCATTTTTTTCAAGACACATTGTACTTATTGTCTACTTTATTCTTTAAGGATAAAGCCCTACCCCTTGAATAATCCTGATAATTTCCATTGGGGCAAATTTAGGGCATGATATTTCGAGAAGACATAATAGAATCTGACTCCAAAATAAAAGCAGCAAAGGCTACTGAGGGAGGTGAATGGTTTTTTTATGTTACAAAGGGGTGCACTAGTAAGTGTGGGAAGAAATTTAGGTTTAGAAACAAACAATGCATATCAGGAAAAAATATAGAGACCAAAATGTATTACAATCCAGAGACATCTTCCAAAGAGAATCTTGGAAACAGAAAAGCCTTGTACTGTTAAAAGCAGATTTGACAAAGCAATAGAATAGGTCCTGCATTTTAAAGCTCGCTAGCAGAGATTTTTTCCATCTGTAGCTTCCATGTGTCTGTGTTTCCTACCTCTTTCCTTGACAGATATTCTACTTCTCATTAAATAAGGAAGTAACAGCAACCTTTACTAACTGGTCCTCAGTTTTCACTCACAATTTAAGCCCAGATTTCAAGTATATCTGCACTGCTTTGCACCTATTCCACTGAGATGAATTCCAGATAATTTCTGCCTTTTAGGTACTGTTCCTATCTGTGGCTCAGCAAAAGAAGGGAAGGAGGAAGACATGCCCCACTGCTTAGCAGTTGTGTGAATGAAAAAACTTACTGCTAAGGCACAGCTTGCAACCTGTGGATAGGACTCAAAATAAAACAATTTTTATTCATTCTGTTTAATATCACATAGTGAAGTTAGAGGCAGCTATGGTTAAGTGATTGATTTTGGTAGAACTAGTTCCCATATCTCTAATTTCTTTCTGAACTTTCTGTTGTACACTGTTAGATTTACATTCATTCCCCTCCTCAAACATCAGGTTGGAGTCATTCTTCATCTCACAGGTTTAACTAATCCATCATTAGATGGACCCATGCAGATCCATATGAAATGTTTGCTTTTAAAGCCAAGCTTTCTTACATCAGCTTTTGACATTTTATTCACTTGGACAAGCTGATTAATGGTGTCAGCATTGTACATTTGCTTTGCAATGAACACTAAGCAGATGTTATACTGGCATGTTGCCCCACACTGAGCATGAAGAGGTAAATTCCATGAGACCTTGCTTTTGTTAGTAGGTCAGTTACCAAAAGGTCAAATAGTGTCCTTTAGTCTGTTTTATATAAAAATATGATACTGATTACACTTAGATATTTTGATTCAGGTCTTCTGGGAGGGGCTTTATATTAGCAGTACAGGGCCAAAACCTGATGTGTCAGAATAGGCAAAGTGTCTGCTGACTCTAAGAGCAACTTTTCCTGTGAGGGCTTCCAGGTTGAACCAGTTGTGAGTTGTTCTCATTATACCTTGCATTTGCTCTCAGTAGGCACGCAGGCAAGGTCACTATCGTCTTTTCATCAAGCAAATGGGATGTAACAAAAGAACGTTTCAGGCACACAAAGCCCTCTCTAGGTCTGAAATGGAAACCACAAACTCCCCGCCTGAAGGGCACAGTTCTTCAAAAAACTCTGGGTAAGCAGCCCTAGGATAAAAGGAAATGTTAGCAAGAGAAGAGATGATAAGCCACACATAAGCATTTTCCTTTAACATGAGCTAAACTTCGAACACGAACCCTCTGAAGTAGAACTACGCCTGTTTAGCAGTGGCAAAAGAGAATCAAGTGCCTAGATACAGATTTCAGAAATGTGTCTGTGCTACAAAGTTTGAGTCAGATCCAAAGTTTCCCAAAGTTCAGGAAGTCTCCAGAACCAGGGTTCTTGGGTTCTTCTCACATAATTTACAAAGCCTACATTATCTGTTGTTCTAGGACAAAGCTTTTGGATATACTACTCTTCCAGATAGAACTAGTATTATGTCCCTGCCTTCTGAGAATCCAATGGTTTTATTAATTTAATTTATTGTATTAGCATATTAATTTTCTATACTTATATATGTGCAATTATTAATATAATAATTTATTTATTCCCATGAGGAAAGGGTTTTTTTAAAAAAAATTCTTCCTCCATTCTAGCCAAAAATAAAAAGAAAATAGAAAACCTACATGTTAATCCTATACAGGTAAAACTGAATCTATTTCAGTGGATGCAAGATATTAATATACACAATACTCTAAAGTCTTACAGCCATCTCTAAGGCTCAGGGAGCAGCTCCCAGCTTAATCCCTATTGATACCCAGTATACACCCTTCAAATGAGATTTTATAAAATAATTTTGAGTATTTACAATATTTGAATACCGTAACTATGATATTATCATTTTTATGGTATAAAAAGTTTGAATATAAGTTACTTCAGCTAGAATGGCACAATTATATTGACAATATTCTGCTGGTCAGAAAAACCTTTTCGTTACAGCTATTCTTGTCCCACAGATTCCTGGGAATTTGGTTATTTAATTTAAGCTGAAAAGAATGGATTCAGCTGTGGACAGCCATGTTCACTCTCTGCTTTTGAAGACTAAATATGAGTAATATTTAATTCAATATTTCATTCACCTCTCTAAAAAGACAAATATAAAACAAAGACATATAAATACAGCTAGGCCATCTTCTGTATTAAGTCTATTTTCCTGATAGTCACATGTAGGTTGTTTATATTTCTATCCCTAAGGATAGATATCCTAGTTCCTTGAATTTCATTAAAAGAACTCCTTCTCTGGCTTAACAACCAATGCACTTTAAGCCTGTTTGTTTAAACTACTGAGAGTTTATAGGCACCAGAAGCCTAAAGGTAACAAGGCTTTTAGTTACTGAACACCTTTTATATCCATGGTGTATCCTTACCTGTGTAAACTGACTCTCAGTTGTGATATACCATGGTTTCTAAACAAAGTCATCACGTTTCAGTTGACTGAACCATTCCCATTGAATACGAATTTACAATCAAGAAAGCTACTGAAAGTTCAAGGGGTAGAGAGAAGCAGCACCCTCAACAGAATGGCACATACTCCTTCTGACACCTCAAGTTACTGACTTCTTTGCTGTCTCCATGCATTCATTTGCATAATAGAGGTGATCTTCTGACCTTTATTGCAGACTGAATGTAAATCAGTTACTGAAATATAAAATACATTGTAGGGAACTCTCTGCACAATGGCATACCAATGAAGGTCCTAGTGCTGCCTAGGTATACTGGAAGGGACAAAAGGAAAATACTAGCATTGCTGATTGACCATCATTATTGCAATTTGTATGAGAGGCTACAGGAGGATTTCCTGGCCTTGGTGAAAGAAATGTTTCTTCTAGCTCATCTCCCTCCTCCCTTTGCTGTAAAGTTATTTAAGAGACTGGACTTCATATTTCAGTATATAACTTGCCACCAAAACCATCCCCATTTTTCCCTTCCCCCAGTCCCAAACTGGACTCTAAGCCGGGAGATTTCTGCTTACATTGAGATATAACCATGTACTTGCTTTATGTTAAGCACCAAACCTCAGGAAAAGACCCTTCTGATCTGCAACATTTTATGAAGCCATTCTGCTTAGAATATATTTCCAGTTTCCATGGCAAGGCACACTTTTTTTTCTCAACACATAAACAACTGCAGGCTTTTATTCCTAACATTTAGAAAGTATTGACCATACTCCTACTCAACTTTTTTGACCAGAATTCCTACCTTCCATTTTTGCTAAAGCAGGCTAGGTTGCCATGTCTCTTCTACCACTTTTAGCAGAACTACTGTACATGCACATTCAGGCCAGGATATTTGTGTGGCTGTGCCTCCTTTCAGGAAGCCTGTCAGCTACAGCGCTCACCTTCTGATGTTCAATACGGTAATCCCTTTCCCTTTAAGTTTGCCCATAAAATATGATTTAGTGAACCTTTTTCTTCCCGTCTGCCACAGCTGGCTATCCAAGTTCTTCATGAGTCCCTGCAAATCAATTTTCACTAACATTTGTATAAGTCACATCTCATTCACAGAAGGAGAGATTGACACTACCAGGTTGCAATCTCACCCAGCAACTAACATCTTTTTCATGAATGTGGTGGTTTGGCCCTGGCTAGAAGCCAAATTCCCAGCAGAGCCGCTCGCTCACTCCCCTTTTCAGCCCAAAAAAGGGACAAAATATATATTGTGAGGCTTAGGACTCGAGATAAGGACAGAGGGATCACTCTCCAATTAGTGTCATGGGCAAAACAGAGTCAACACAGAATAAAGGAAAAGTAATTTATTACACTACAACTACACACCCAGTGAACCAGAGTCGGGTAATGAGAAGTGTGGCCAGGTCTTAAAGCACCTTCCCCCCACCCCTCCCTTCTTAGCAGACTTACACTTCATCACCCTTCTTACGCCTGCCAACATGGTGCGGGGAGGGGCAGGGACTAGGGAGTGGGATTCTGGTCAATTCTTCACAAGTTGCTTTCCTCCTCCAGATCTTAATACTTCTACTTTCCCCCATCCCTCCCTTCTTCACAGACTTTAATCATAAAGGGGTTTTCAGTCCGTTCCTCCCAAGTTGTTTTCCTTCTTAGCTGGGGGGGTATTCCATACACACCCCCTTCTCCTGCAGCACCGTGGGGTTCCACCCACAGGAGATAGTCCTCCATGAACTTCTCCAGCGTGAGTCCTTTCTATAGGGGAGTCATCTCCTCACCACATGCCTCAGTGTGGCTCCCTTCCATGGGATGCTGACCTTTGGGCCCAGACTGCTCCGGCCTGGTCCCCTAAAGAGTCACAAGTCCCCCAGCTCGGTCTCTTCACAGGCTGTAGATGGTCTCTGCTCCCTGTCCTTATCCATGGGCTGCGAGGGGACACCCGCTCCACCATGGTCTTCTCCACGGGTTGCTGGGGAATCTCTCTCTCCAGCACCCGGGGTGCCTCATTCTCCCCACCTCTCCTTCTTCCCTTGCCTTGGTGTCCGCACAGCATGTTACACCTTCTCACTCCCTTCTCTGGTGGCAAAATGCACCTGCCTGTAGTTTTTTTTCTCCTATATGTGATTCACAGAGGTGCTGTGACCATCGCCGATTGGCTCAGCCTTGGTCAGCAGCAACTCCGGCCTTGAGTTGGCCGATGTTTACAGTCTGGGGCCTGCAGAGAGCTTCTAGCTGCTGCTTGCAGAAGCCATCTCGGCAGCACAGCTACGCAAAACTGTGACAATGAAATCTTGCATGAAGCCCACTGGGGCACGTGTCAGCAGAGAAGCTGTGGCATTGCACTTTAAGGGGAGTGTGTGGTATATTTGCCTTGTGCATCTGGAAATGGGAAGGGGCTAGGGAACTGAGTACTGACAGTCATAAATTTCAAAGAACACTAAGGCTAAAAACACAATGCTGTTTTAAGATGCTGGCCCAGAGAGTATGAATCTTTCTTCTATCTTTTGTTTTTACCAAACTTTCTCATTGATCTGAGCCATCTTTTAAAATTATTTCAACAGTCATAATGTCCTAAGACTTACTCTTTTGCAACATCTTTTATCTCTCTTTTATTTTTTCTTTTGAATTTGGATTTTGATTCTCAAAACTCAAGCACAGTCATTGCTTGCCAACATCCAAGTGCTGGCAACAACACAAACCAACCCAAATTTCTTGGGTTTTATAGTAACTGGCAATGCCATTCTCCAGGGATAAGCATTATTCCTGTGTTTAAAGATTGGATTTCATATAAACAGCCCTATTTCTTCTTTCAGTTAGATCATGTTCTCTCATTTACACATATGCCTTTATGAGTATAGTACAATATTTCTTCTAAAGCTTTCAATATTTTCAGGCTTCCTCCCATTTAAATTTATAATTCTCTTCTCTTTCAGTTAAATGCTACACCAGTTTTCTTGAAGCTGAGTCATTTTTGCCTGCAGTTCTAACTGTATTTCATCAGCACCTATTAGGGCTCTCAATTAGCAGAACATTACTTAAATTTATACTAAAGATACTACCAGGTTTTTAGCATTGATCTGTTTTTGTGTTGTTTTTTTTCCCCTGGAATATATTTTCACTTTTTTATTCTCTTCTTTTCATTACAAATCATTTTACTTATCACAGTACTGATGTAGTTGAAGTTTAGCTCAGTTTGATTCAGTGAGACTAAAATCAATCAGACCAAAAGAAAATAGGCTGCTCTCCAAATTATTTACATGGAAGAAATAGAGCTGATAACATGTTCCTGCTCTGATTCACAATTTTAAGAGTAGGCAAAGTCTAAACCTTTGAAGAAACCTGACTTTATTTGCTAAGGAGTTACTAATCTCATCCACAAAACCAGAAAAATGCCTCTATTTTTGGACAGAGAAAATTTTGCTTGAAGTTCATCTTTTGGGATCTTAGTTTCCAGACATTGTCCTCACAGGTCCCAGATTATAGCATTATAGTTTCACCTCAAGTTTCTGTTTACATCTGAGGCTCCCCTGTGCAGAGCATCAGGCACAAATGTATTACAACTGCATGCTGTGTTGTTCTCTGACATTGATGTATGGAGACAGTATGTTCTGGATATAAAGGCCTGAAACACATGACACTTAAATTCTTTCTTTCACCTACATAAGGGTGAAACACAGAGTGCTTTTAATTATTTTCCTAATTTTGTAAACATGACCTGTTCTCCTCAAGCATGTAAATATATCAGTAAAGAGCTGTATCTTCTGAGGACCCAGACATCTAAATTTTTTCTAGTTAGTACTGGTCAATGAGATTAGGAGCAGAAATCAGTATAAAATCAAACCATAACTCAACTTGGTACAGTGACTAAAGTAATTCAGAGGCAAGAATGAGTAAGGAGACAGGCAGAGAAGAGCATAGGTCATGAAAGATTGTTTCAACCTGGGGTTTGCATAAAAGCAGCAAAGCTACAAAAAGGAAACGTAAGTCCTGACAAAAATGTAAAATATTGAAAAGAATGCGGAGAACAACACATTAACTATAAAACAGAGATGAAATGTATGTTAATAATTGAAGCAGCAGGCTCACAGTTCCTGATTCAGCAAAATAGTTACAGACTTAAGTTTACGAGTGCTCTTCATTCCCACAGAAGCTAAATCCATGATTGAAATCCTGGCTGTTCTTATGTGCTGAATTCATCCTATAGTAATCATAGTCTTCTCCTTCAGCTTTCTCTGAGCCACAGGATTCATTGTATCAAGGGAATTTGGACTGCTCATTACTGCAAAACACTGCTTTTACTTAAGAGTAGGACCAGGCCCATAGTTACAAGACACAATTTGTCTTGTAACAATTCGTCTTAACATTTTCTAAATGTTTTCACTGTAAGGATCTTGGTAGTCCTGGGCATTGATCCAACAAACATGAACTTGTTCAAGAGTACAAGACAGTGTGAGATCCTCCCTAATATTTTCCTTCTTTATGTTACCATGTTTAAGCAAAAAATAGCTTCTTTTTTTCCCCACATCACTGAATTGCTTCACATATATGGTGCAGTAAAAATGTTAAAGAAAATTGTTCTTAAAATTTATGCTACCGTTTTTCCCTGATAATGACTTTAGGCACAGTAAAATTAACAGATGTTTCTTACCAAAATAACCCAGATCTAAATGTTAAGTGTTTATTCTCTTTTAAAAGCACAAACCAATCATCAACCAAACAACTCTAGAGTGTCAAATAAATCTGCTTTATGTATGATCATGTGGCTCCTATCTGAAAGGAATTAAAAATTAATCTTAGGTAAATATATCATGGTGGTTTTGTAAATGTGTTTTTGGGGATGAGATTAATTACATCCATTGATGTGAATAATACACAATCAATACTCATTTGCCTTTCTAAAAGGATGAAATCAAATCCATTCTGCAACTGGGACTTTGTTGTTATTCTTAAAAAATCAGCTTAATGGGCAATTAAAATGGGAACAAAGGAAAATGACAATGAAGAGAGGAGTAGAAGGATTTTTTACTGAAAGATAAAAACTAGAAATCCCACAAGAGAAAAATGAGTAGCCAAGAGCAACAAAAGCTAAATCCTAAATGCTAGATCCTGCAGTCTTTTAGTAGCACGCCTTTAGCTAATGTCACAGACCGTACTGCAGGATTGTAGAAGTGTTTGCGAGATCAGGCACCATTTTGCTTGGAGGGGGCATACAAGAAAGCTGGAGAGGGGCTGTTTATCAGGGAACATAGTGATAGGACAAGGGATAATGGCTTTAAACTGAAGAAGGGGAGATTTAGATTACATATAAGGAATAAATTCTTCTCCATGAGGGCAGTGAGGCCCTGGCGCAGGTTGCCCAGAAGAGCTGTGTCTCCTCCCTCCCTGGTTATGTTGAAGGCCAGGTTGAATGGGGCTTTGGGCAACCTCGTCTAGTGAAGGGTGTCCCTGCTTATGGTAGGGGAGTTGAGACTAGATGATCTTTGAAGTCCCTTACAACCCAAACTGTTCTGTCGTTTTATGAGTCTCCACTCTAAGCTGAAGATGTCCAGCTCTCTCAGCTTCTTCATGTGCATTATGTTCTTCAGCCTTTTAATGTTTTGGAGGCCTACTGATTGACTCTGCCTCCTATGTCAGTGTTGTTCTTGTAATGGAGGGAACCCAAAACCCAATGCTGTTGGCCACCATGCTGTGAGGGCACAATGCAGACTAATATTTAAATTGTCCACTGGGATGCCCAGGTCTTTTTCTGCAGAGTTGCTGCCAAACAGCCTGTTGCATGGAGCTATTCCTTCCCAGATGCAAGACCTTTCAATTCTTCTTGTTGGGTCTCCAGGAATTTTGCATCAGTCTGTTTCTCCAGACTGCAGAGCTCCCTCTGAATAGGAGCCCTGCCCTCCAGCTGCATTCAGCTTTAGAGATGCAATAAAAGAATATAAAAGCTAGAGAGCCACGGTGGGAAAGAAACCCTGAGCATCAGAAGCCTCTCAAGGAAAATGAGAGAAGCAGATGGAGATGATAGTTTCATTTACCTCTAGATGTTACTTGTGGTGGGAAGAAAACATTAAAGAAAGGCTCTGTTGGCTAAGCATTCCTTCTATCAGCAGTAAGAAGTTGTTTGTCTTACCATCTTGAAAAAAATAATTTGTGCTGATTTCTTAAGATGTGTTGACAATTTGGCTTATTATATTTCTGTTGTATGGTATTATATTTGTATTTTCTTCCCATAATAATTTAACTCTATATCTATTCTGATTTGATGACAGGGACGGTTTTAAGTGACAAACTAATACAGAGTCTTTATTACACATTTCTGTTTCCCCTAGAGGAGTTGCCTGGGAGCTCTCATGGACTGCAAATGCAATATTCTGCAGCTGGTCTATTTAAACTCATTTTATGCTGAAATCTTCATAGAAGAAGGAGGATTCTGAAAGCCAGGGAGAGCATCTGGATTTATCTAATTCCTCAGATTTTTTTCATTGCATATAAAAACATGTATTAAGACAAGCCATTCAAACAGTTGTGTTGCTGATGGAACCCTATTCCTAATTCTTTGTCTCTGTAGATTCCATGTATTTTTAAGGCTTTTAGGGTGTATAACCTTTCATAGTTTGTCACCACTTCCATCAGGATGGTGTTCCCTTCGCAAAATATGTAACCTACTAGGGCTCCACAAAAACCATTTGTGGTCAGGTAATGTGGCTTCAGGACAAACTTCCAGGAGAGATTAGGCAAATTCCATCTCTGGTTGCTTCTAGGAATTCTGCAAGTTTTCACGCTCCTTTTCCCAGCCCTCTCAGAGACCCAAATATCCTTTCTGCATGAACAAATAAGAACCTTTAGAACAGTCAAATCAAGCTGACAAAACAGCCCACACAACCTTCAGAACAGAAAATAACACAGAAGGAAACCTCTGTCAGGTCCACCAGGGACTCTTATTGATTTATGTGTAGGATGTTCAGATGCTCCTGTTAATGCATGGCACTACTAAGCCACAAATTATTCAAGGAGTGATTTTTCCAGTACACAACAAATACCACTAATGATTAATGATCTTAGGAATGTGCTCTCTGTAGTACAGAGAGGATGTTATTTTAGTGATATAACTGCTTCACGTGATCTGTGGTACAGACTTCTGTGTCTAGTGAATGGAAGACAAAGGAACACATATAAATTACCTTCGATTCATCTTCCATTATGTGTTGCGGGATGTCTTGGTGACTATTACATCTTACAAGCTGACTTAAACCAGCCTCATCTGAGATACACTTTCATTGACTTTGCTTTCATTGGATTCGCTTCTTGTGTTGCTAAAGGGTTTCAAAAGGGGATAAACTATGAAATGTATTAAAATGCTCATGTTTAGCACTCTCTAAATATATGAGAAGCCACCTCCTGGCAGCTGTGGCACAACTGTGGGCCAAACAAGTGAAATATGTGCATCAGAATTTTGCTCTTTTCAGTCTGAGCAACCAAATCTGTCCTGGATTCTTCCCTGATTTGGCACAAGTGGTATGGTTGATATGCTCAAGAAAAGGGAGAGGACACGCTTCATGTTTCTTTGTGAAAAAAAGCCTTAATAAGCCCTGAGAACAGACTTAGACATTGTTCGTTTTCAGCACCTTAACAAGGGACAGTAATGTTTACACAGTTAGCAAACCTCATCTAAATAGCCCTTTGAGCAACTCTGTGTGGATTGGGTGAGACTGGAGAGAAGCTTAGGTGAGATGGACCTGGGAGTCCTGGTGGACAGCAGGATGACCATGAGCCAGCAACGTGCCCTCATGGCCAAGAAGGCCAATGGCATCCTGAGGTGTATTAGAAGAGGTGTGGTTAGTAGGTCAAGAGAGGTTCTCTCCCCCTCTACTCTGCCCTGGTGAGACCACATCTGGAATATTGTGTCCAGTGCTGAGCCCCTCTAGTTCAAGGACACAGAATTCCTTGAAAAAGTCCAGTGCAGGGACACCAAGATAATTAAGGGATTGGAACACCTTCCTTATGAGGAAAGGCTGAGGGAGCTGTGCCTCTCTAGCTTGGAGAAGGGTGAGGGATCATCTTATTAATGTTTATAAATATGTAAAGGGTAAGAGTCAGGAGGACGGAGCCAGGCTCTTCTCAATGATATCCAATGATAGGACAAGGGGTAATGGGTACAAGCTGGAGCATAGGAGGTTCCATGTGAATATAAGGAGGAACTTTTTCACTGTGAGGAGCACTGGCACAGGCTGCCCAGAGAGGCTGTGGAGTCTCCCTCTCTGGAGACATTCAGATGTGTTCCTGTGTGATTTAGTCTAGGTGACCCTGCTCTGGCAGGGAGGTTGGACTAGATGCTCTTTTGAGGTCCCTTCCAACTCCTAACGTTCTGTGACTCTGTGACTCTTGAGATGCTCTTCCTGCCATTTTGGTGTGGTCAGCACAGAACATCACTGGCCAGGAAAGCGCTACCAGTTTGGGACAGGAAGTGGAGAACCATTTCTTCCTTAAGACTGCTGCAGCTGAATACCACCAGGACATGGGGCTGACCTGCAACAATCCTTCCAGAGAAGAAAGGGTGAACATCTAGAAGAGAGGTCAGTCTTTGAAAGCTGTGGAGCCCTGCAGTGAGACTGAGCGTGGTCGCTGGGGAAGCGAGAAGGTTTTGAATCTGATGCTGAAAGACATGTGAAATGGTATCCTTGTGTGTGCTCATCCTGCAGACCTTGCAAGCAGGACACAAGGCTGGGACCGTGGCTGTGGAAGTGCAGACCTGACAACTTTTCATCAGCATGTGAAAAATGTATTAATTTCATCTTCCACAGAAAGGCATGGGATGAGGTGCTCCCTTCCATGATGATGACGGTGCCATCTTTAATCCTACCAGTGCTTAGGCTGCTCTTCCCTGCAAAATACCCTTTCCTGACAACCATAGGGAACTGATTCAGTACAGTAACAACTACCCAGTCTCTCCAAAGGTGCCATCTCACCTTGTTGTAAGACTTTAAAGTTCCTTCTGTTTTTAAAACAAAAAACTAATTCCCATGGGTGAATTCAGTCTCCTGAATGAAGCCTCTCTGATTACGGACCACAAACGCTCAAAAGCTAGATAACAGAACTAGAACTGCACAGTCTTGGGACTTCTTAGCCGATCCCTTGCTTTTCTGGCACCAAATTTGTGTTTCTGTGCAGAGATGTACGACACCGGCTTGTCCTCTTCTAGCAACAACAGGAATACTCGTGTTTCCAAGGAGTTTTGGTTTTCCAGGCAATTTTGCCTCGCTTAATCTCTAATTTGGGGGGGGGTGGGGGGGTGGGGAAGAAAAAAAAGTGAGAAATTCTTGGCACACTCGTCGAGGAGGACGGAGGTGGAGTAAAGAGGAAATTTAGGGGTTGATTCCCAGGGGCTCAGTATCGGGGCCGTTAACTCCGCGCAGGCCGCCCCGGAGGCGCCGCCCGTCCTCCCTCGGAGCGCCCAGGGCGCGGTTAGGGACGGGGAGGGGGCGCCACGCTCTGCGGGGGCCGGAGCCGCCACCGGGGGCATCCCCCGCCCAGAGCCGGCGGGACGCCGCGGCTCCCCCGGCGCCTCGGGCTGCCTGTGGTCGGCGGGCGGGGGGCGGCAGGAAGCGGGGCAGCCCCGCCGCCGCCGGGGGCCGCGCCGCGCACCCGGAAGCGGTTGGGCCGGTTGCAGGGGGCGGCTGGCGGCGCGCGCTGGCTGGCTGGCTCGCAGGCGCGTCCCGCTGGCGGCCGCGGGGCGCAGGGCAGAGACGCGGCCCGGCCCGGCCCGGCCGCCCCGCAGCCCGCGATGCCCTCGGACTGCCGGCCGCGCCGGCCACGCCGCGGGGCATGGTGAACCCGGGGCGGCCGCTCCCCGCGGGGCCCCGGCGTGCGGGCTCGCTGCTCCGCTTCAGCCTCCTCCTCCTCCTGCTGCTGCTGCTGCTGCCGCCGCCTCAGGGCACCGGGGCGCAGAAAGGTGAGCGCGAGAGCGGGCGGGCAGGGCGGCGGCGGGTGAGCCCCGCGGCCAGGCGGCGGGGGAGAGGGGAGGCGGCCGGGCGGGCGAGGGAGACCTGCCCTCCGGGACCTTCCTGCGGGGAGAGGGAGCTTCCCCCTCTGGTCGTGTCGTCCCCCGTTCCTCCCTAGCCCCGCGGCATATCAGCCCACAGCCCGAAGCTGCCCCCTTCCTGGCCAACAAAGGGCGAAAGAGGAGCCCCCTTCTCGAAACCCTCTTTCCTCCCCACCCCGCCCCGCCGTTGGGAAGCGTGGGTTCTCCCTCAGGCAGCCTCTACGCCCCCCCGCCCCAGGTGCGGGGAGGTTTGTAGGGCCTGGGCCGACCCCCGCCGCACCCGAGCTCCGGCCCCTGGGGGAGCAGAAGGCGGGAGGGCTTCACCCGGGCGGGGCGCGACTGAGGGGACGGGCGGGAGAGCCGCTGTGCTGCGGAGGTTAGCTTGGGGGCACAAGAGCAGCCCGAAATTGGAGGGTGTGGTGGGGTTTGTCGACTTGAACAACATCCCGTTTCAGGGGGAGGCAGCCGGGGCCGGGGGGGACCCCTGGGTTTTTCCTCCGCAGGCTCAGTGTGAAGTGGTGCGAGCCAGGAGGCGGATAAAGGGGGACTCTGCTTGCTGTGAAAATAAACTTTGACGTGCCCGAAGTATGTAGAAGTTTATATAGGGGTGAGAGCCTGGAATCTGGGATAGGCGGGGTTGGGGTTGGTTTTTTTTGTTTGTTTAGAGAAGTGGAGATTTTTCCTCCTTGGCGGAATTACTGATTAGGCATAGTGCTTTCAGAATTGCAAGGCGCAAGTTCATCACTTCGTGGCAGGCAATCAGAGAATGTCACAGGAACTGTCACTTTGATCATACGCTTGGGAGAAAGTGGTGGGAGTGAATGTTTTGACAGCATCTTGAAACTTTCACTTACGTGAAGGCATTGGTTGGAGAAATTTTATGGTTTTCAATTCTGCTTGGTTCTTGCACTGGTCTTGCTTCATTTCAGAAACTTTACTCTGTTTTCACATAACTTTTGTACATCTCAGAGACATGAAAATGCATTTGGATGTCATGAATGCTGTAGGTAAATGCACAAAAGGACTGGGGAATATAGCACAGAATCAAGGGATCGTAGAATACCAGATTGGAAGAGGATCCTTGAGGATCATCTGGTCTAGCGCTTCTTGGCAGAAGCTTGTTGTGGGCTAGCACCCTGTCCAGCCAGATCTAAACAGTGCCCACTGTTGGGGAATCCACCACTTCCGTGGTGAGATTATTCCGATGAATGATTGTTCTCATTGTGAAAATTTTTCCTCAAGAGTCCTGTTGGAATCTCTCCAGGAGTAACTTGCACCCATCACCCCCTGTCTTTTCAATGTGACTCCTTACAAAAAAGGAGTCTTTATCTTCTTTATAGCTACCTTTTACATACTGGAACATGGTGATAAGATATGCACTGTACGGTTAAGTGTACATTTTAATTAATTTTTTGAATGGAAAAAGGTCAGAGATGTTCCATAGAGCAAACTAGTCATGCTGACTTACTCTTTCATCTTATTTCCAGCTAATTGTGTTTATTTTTTTTTAAAGTATGTTCTTATACACATATGAAGCTAATGCTAAAAAGCATTTGGCATATCTGGTTTTATTTATTTACTTATAGCAGAGGAGGAGAATGCCCATTTGCTTTTGGGAGGAAATTGGGTAATTCTAGCATTTAGCCTTTTGAAGGCTGCTGCTGGGTGAGTCAGGCTCCAGCAAGGTGTTAGTTCATGCTGTAGGAGTGTCACACTCCAAATACTTGTGCTGACCTGACACTTGTCTGACCTTTTGGTGAGCAGACTGAGTTTGTTATTTTAGGAGGAAACTGAAATAACTGGAGGGGTGGATGTTGGAGGGGGAAAGTCATAATTTTCCTCCAGATTACAGAGCTGCATTTGCTCGGTGAGTGGTCAGAAGTGTGCTGTTAGTGGGGGAGGGACTGTGCAGTACAAAGTGGGACTGCATCAGCAGCAAGCTTTTAGGCATGCAGTTCACTTTATCTTTCTGTACTCTGAGAAGCTGCTGAAGAGCTCCTACCCAGAGCTTCAGTTTACAGTGTCCCTCCAGTTAATGCCTGAAGTGTGCACAGAAATCTCACTTTTGATCAGGAGGGGAACCTCTTTATTGACAAATGTTGTTTTATTGGATAACAAAAAACAGAGCTTGTTTTAAGGTTGGGGTCTCTGGTGTTGTTGAATACAGTGCTCTTCAGTATGAGAAACTGTTGGAGCTTCTAAGAAAAAGTTCAGCTTGTGAGTGACTGTTTCCTTGCCAAAATATTTTCATTCATCTTATTCCAGAGAAGGTTGGGGAGCGCCATATCCTGTATCTTTAAATGCTGGCATAGTTCTAATTTGGTAAGGAGTCCTATACAGAAGTAGAACTGCTGTCTTGCTCATGAAGGGTCTGCAGAAAGCTCTTAATAAATTAGTGTATTAAATACATGCATGGGCTTCTAAGAGAATACGTTGATTGTCAGTCAAAGTAGCTAAGGCTTAGGAAGTTCCACAGTTAAAGTTGGTTTTAAGCTCTTACAGTCAGAGATAGTATGTAGGAACCTAGCCTCATTTGTTATGTTAGGGTGGCTGATCCTCTATTAACAAGCAACTATTTGTTTTCTCTTCCACTGTTCAGCAGCTCAAAGCCTCACGTACTAAGTGGTGTTTAAATCTTACTCTGAAGATACAGTATTTTCATTTCTCACATGCTTTTCTGTAGAGCACCTCCCTAGTGTGAACGGCTTTAAAATAACAGTATGGTTTGGGTCAATATGAAACTAGTTTTGAGTACTGGGTCAAATTGTCCCCTCCTCCTCCCCTTCTAGATAGCGGCAAGCTAAGGAATGAAAAAGTGCAGGTACTGCTGTGGTGAATTTGCTTTCATTTAGTATCCCACTATAATTATTTGTAGGATTTGAGTGGGACAATTTTCAGTCTATCATGTTGGAAATCATTCAGTGTATATAATTCAGCATTCTTTGGTCGAGGTCTTGAACTTGAGCATCTCTTTGTCTTGGAAAATGTAAGCGTTTTGTATGAGGTTGAACACCTTCAGAAAGGCTGAATACCACGGACTGTCCAGCTGAAGGCTGTGCAGGTCAGCTCTTGTGATTTTGAAAGGATGCTGTAGTGACTCTAGCTCCTGGTTGCAAGGAAGTTACTATTTGAAAATACTGAAAGTGTTTTATTTGTTTTTCATGTAATTAAGCAGGTGTGAATGAAAGCAAGCCAGCACCATGTAAGCTTCCTGCTCTTTGTGGATTGCATTTTGGAAACAGGGCTCTTAAACAGATGTTGGGCTATTGACATAAATTTGGTGTGGCCTGTTCCTTAGTTAAATTGAACATATTTTTTTCCCCTTGATTTAGAAAAACACAGCTAAGAGAGAAATTGGTGCTTAGCTTTCATCAAAGAAAGAAGTTGAGTAATGTCTTAGTTATTCTGAAGGTATGAAGACTGTAGGGTCTGTGGAGCAAGAGCTTTGTTATCACACATGTAGTTTGGTAGCCATCTGTTGGGATTCCTAGTGGATACTGATTTGCATATAAAATTGGAATAAAGCCTTAAGTTAAAAATAAACTTTAGATTGTGAAGTTGATTCTCAAGTAATTTAAAGCAGATTTGTTTGCTGCTTTAAAAAATTTAACTCTGCATGCTTGTTTTTGAATGTGATTCCGTTCTAAACAAATGCCAACCCACAATCATGTTGTTATATACTCAAATCTTGTTGAAGAGAGTACAAGAAAGTCATTCATCACTGTAGCTTAAAAATGTTTGCTTCAGTGTAGCAGAAAAAAATAATTTTTGAACGTATGGTGCTGAGTTACCATGATCTGAAAAGCTAAATGAAAGAACTAAGGGCTCTGTGTGGGTTGAGCTTAATGAAACAGTTTTCCACAGCCTTGTGTTTTGTGACTGAGCTGCAGTGTTCCTGGATCTGTTGTTATCTGTTCCCCTTCAGTTCCTCTGTGTGCTCTCCCTTTTTCCCTCAGTGCTCCTGGTCTCACCTCTGCTTGTCTGTCTGGCAAGGCAGTAGGCAATGGTGGCTTTGGCTGTGGCCAGTTCAGAATTAGGCACGTGCTGAACCAGCAGCCTCACCTCTGCCTTTCTGTCGGACCTGAAATAGCTGGTGGTCGTTCAGATGGTGGTGGCTGAAACTGATCTAGCAACTGTCCCGACTTTCTGGCCAGTTACTCTACAGGAGTGCCTCCGGGCTTTTGTCACTGAGTTTTGCTTGCAGTGTGCTGAGTTCAGAAGTTCCTGGAACAGGTGGGAAGACTAGAACTAGCTGTGGGATTTTTCTGAACTTCGTTTCCTTAAACTTTATTTCAGACTTGGAACTAACTGCCTCTCCCTTTTGGTCAGTAAGATGATCTTCCAATTGTGAACTTCAAGCCAATCGTGAACAATGTCCTCCAACTATAGATTTGGAAGAGAGGTGGCTTGATTTGAAGAGAAAGAAGCAGCCAAAAAGAAGGTGGCTGTAGCTACATATCCATCAGCTGGGCAAGAGGGAGCTCCTGGCATGTAAATATAAAGCATTACCACAAAACATTGCCATACAAGCAATTATCATGTGGTGCCCTTCATACAAGTGCCATTGTCGACTCTTACTAAATTAGACTGGGTGGTGTCTCATGGCCCTTTGTGTCCGTTGTCCTTGGCTGGACTCATCTGGGAGGGAGAGTCACAGCCAAATTATTAAGGAATTATTTTGATTAAAAAGACCCCCAGCTCTTTGGATGAGAGATTTATTTATCCTCAGAGTAACATTAGAATAAGTCCTTTGTGATGGGGAGGGTGGTGCTCTACTGAACTATTTGGCTTTGCTAATAATAGAGTTTTACTCAAGAATCAGAGTGTTTGGAAGATGCAGTTACACAGAGTCTGTTACAGACTCTTGAGGATTCAGGGCTTGGTACCACATAGGCAGGAGTCCTGAGGCAAATCTCCTTCATCCTTGTGCTCAGAAGTACAGAAGAATCTTTCAAGATTGGGGCTTAAAATTCAGCCGGGCTTAGCTGATGTGTCTGCTTACGTAGGTTTTCTGAGGCTTATTTTCACTTCCCTGCACTGCACCTTGACAATGTAGTGAGGAGGAGAGGCAGTGCTCCAAAGAATTGTGTGAAGGAAGGCCTGTCCTGGGAGGGAGTGAGCTGGTATTGCAAGTATAGACCTAAAAATGGTGAGAAATCTTTGCTTTTGAAAACTGGAATTTCAGCAAAGCTACTTTTCCTCCTCCAGTTACTGAGCCTTGTTTGAAGTGGTTGAGTGGGTCTAGTGGGCAGAGGTACATTCATGTGCTCTGCAGAACCAGCCGTGCTTTCTCAGCGGTTGCCTTGCAATACTGCTTCTCTTCAGACCAGCTTGTCTTTGGAAGCCTGTTGAGGTCATGCTAGCCTAGTCCACTCCTCTAAATAAACCAGGAATCACCTCTTTATATAAACGCTCTTAGAGTTCTCATATTTGATCCCAGAATGTATTGCATTTTGCTTTGGATTTAAGCAGTGCAGTGCACAGTGAAGTTTGATATGTGAGGTAATTGTGACCCTGGACTCGGCATTGGTGAGGCCACACCTTGGGTACTGTGTCCAGCTCTGGGCTCCCCACCATAAGAAAGACATTGAGGTCCTTGAGCGAGTGCAGAGAAGGGCAACAAGGCTGGTGAAGGGGCTGGAGGGCAAATCATATGAGGAACAGCTGAGGGAGCTGGGGATGTTTAGCCTGGAGAAGAGGAGGCTGAGGGGAGACCTTATCACCACCTACAACTACCTGAAGGGAGGTTGTAGAGAGGTGGGTGATGGTCTCTTCAGCCAGGTGACAGAAGATAGGACAAGGGGAAATGGCATGAAGCTGTGCCAGGGCAGGGTCAGATTGGATATTAGAAAGAAATTTTTTACTGAAAGAGTTGTTGGGGCCTGGAACAGGCTGCCCAGGGCGGTGGTTGAGTCACCATCCCTGGATGTGTTCAAAAAAAGGGTTGATGAGGTACTTAGGGATATGGTTTAGCTTAGGATGGGAATGGTTGGACTCGATGATCTTCAAAGGTCTCTTCCAACCTTGTGATTCTGTGTATATGTATGTACATGGCTATAAAAATCTGAGCTAGGGTTTCAAAAGTAACAGAAGTGTTCTTTGAAAAGCTTGTATGCTGTCACCGTGTCCATCTCAAGAAGGTCATCTCAATGACCTTCAGACCTCCTAGCATATTAGTACAGTCTTTAGGAACATTATTTTCCTGCTATCGGATGGAGATGTTCAGCTTTCAAGATTTGGAGGCATGTTTTCCTACAGTATTCGCATAACAGGAAAATAATTTGTCCCCTTTTCTGCAGTTCTGCCACCTGCTTTATGCTCTGGGAAGTGATGCATGAGGTTTTTAATGTGATCACTGCTGTTCTGTGTAGTTTCAGTCATCAGCTAGTTAAGTGCTGCCTTGCATCAGCTTTGATAGCTCAGATAATCATCGGTACAGATGCAGTCCTTGTTGGAGCTGCTGCTTGATGTATTTGAGAATATTTCTGTATTGGTTATTTTATCCATACTGTGAGAAGTTCTAAAATAAGCTATTAGGGGTCAGCTCCATTTGGCTGCCTCACCCTGTGCTTTGGACAAGCAGTTAAGATTACCTGGAATTTGTTTTGCAGTCAAAAGCTTTCCCTCTTTTCCTGTATTTTCTGATTGTAGAGTTGCCTTTAGATTAATTTCTTTAATCAAATATTTCCTTTTTGAAAAATAGTGGTTTAGCAGAAACCATTGTCTAAGCATAAACTGTGGATTTGTTACTAAACTGACGTTAGGGTGTGTGGGGAGTGGGAGCAGTAGTAGTGTTAACATAAAAGGCTTTGTAGCAACTTCCATTAAAAAGCATCTTACTGGGGTTTTTTTGTTTGGATTTTTTTTTTTGTAGTATAATACAGGATGGTGGGTTGTTGTTAGTGAAGCCTGTTCATTAGTATGGTAAGACTGTGAAATACCAAATTTTGCTAAGCTTCATGCTCTGCCTTCCATTATTTGAGGCAAACAGCTTGAGCTGTGCTATTTATACCCTGTGTGAGCTTGTTGCTATATGTAACCACTTTTATGCAATTTGAATTAAAAGTTATACTTGAAAATGTGATAGTGATTTGATGTTTGGACCACAGAATAGCACTGATTTTGAAAATGGCTTTTGTTTCAAGAATTCTTTGTCTGGTTTTGATAGAAGAAAACCTGACCCTTGGATGACTAAGAAACATTTAACCTGTGGTGTTTATTGTTGGGCATGTAATTTCTGCTGTTTACCTGTATGACCACTTAGTTTCCCTTAATGAAAAGCTGTAAAAGGATAACATTCATTTATGGATGCTAAACTCTTAAAAATAATTTAAGGCAGATTTTTTTTACATATTTAGCTACTGGAACATCAGTTATTTCAATCAGTTTGCTTTTAATTTTTCCTAAAAGGAAGAGGATGTTTTAGCCTGTCCACTGGTCTCTCTGTACAGTAACTGTCCTGAATTTTGACTCAGGTAGTCATATTTTCTTGCAATTATTTGTCTGCTGATCTTAAGAACCTCTGTTATTAGTATCTTACTGAAAGTACTACGTTGCAAGTTTTTGATTGAATGAACTTCTGTCCTATTAGTAGAAATTCTGTGCATTTATATTAGCAGAAATTCTGAGCAATTTCTACTGCAATTAATGAAGTCCCAGTTCTGTACCACTGTTACAATAGCATTAGTAAATGTGTAAGCAGAATAAAGGTTGTGCACTTAGTTGTGTCATTCTTGGCAATAGCAGTATTGAATAAAAAGGTATTAATGGTATGGTTTGGGTAGCAAGGGACCTCATCTAGTCTCAATTTCCCTGCCATGGGCCTGGACACCCTCCTGTAGCCCAGGCTGCCCAAAGCCCCATCCAACCTGTCCTTGAACACTGCCAGGGAGGGGGCAACCACAGCTTCTCTGGGCAGCCTGTGCCAGGGCTTCACTGCCCTCACAGGGAAGAATTTCTTCCTTGTATTGAATTTAAATCTACTCTCTTTCATTGTAAAGTCGTTGCCCCGTGTCCTCTTGTGCCCTTGAAACAAGCCCTCTCCAGCTTTCTTGCATGCCACCTCTAGGAACTGGAAGGCTGCACTAAGGTCTCCCCAGAGCCTTCTCTTCTCCAGGCTGAACAACCCCAACTCCTTCAGCCTTCTTCATAGGAGATGTGTTTCAGCCCTCTGATCATCTCTGTGGCTCTCCTCTGGAGTTGCTCCAACATGTCCATGTCTTTCTTATGTTGAGGGCCCCAGAGCTGGAGGCAGAACCTCATGTGAGGGAGTAAAGGAGCAGAATCACCTCCCTTGACCCGCTAGTCATGCTGCTTTTGATGCAGCCCAGGATACGGTTGGCTGCAAACTCACACTGACAGGTCACCTTGAGCTGCTTATGGACCAGCACTCCCAAGCCCTTCTGCTCAAGACTGCTACTCTCAATCTATTCTCTGCCCAGCCTGTAGTTGTGTTTGGGATTGCTCTGACCTATGTGCAGGACTTTGCACTTGGCTTTGTTGAACTTCATGAGTTTTGCATGGGCCCACCTCTAAATCCTGCCAAAGCCCTTCTGAAAGGCATCCCTTCCCTCCAGCATGTTGACTGTACCACACAGCTCTGTGTACTCAGCAGGCTTGCTGAGGGAGCACTCAGTCTGGCTGTCCGAGTCTCCAACAAAGATGTTAAGCAGTGCCTGTCCCAGTCCCAGCCCTGAGGAATGCCACTCATCACTGGTCTCTACTTGAACATCGAGCTCCAGGACTGTAACTGTCCAGCCAATTCCTTATCCACTGAGTGGTCCATCCATCAAATCCACGTCTCTCCAATTTAGAAACAAGCATGTCATGCAGGAAGGTCAATGTAAAATGCTTTTCACAAGTCCAGGTAGATGATGTCAGTTGCTCTTTCCTTACCCACCAACACTGTGACGGGGTCATAGAAGGCCACCAAATTTGTCAGGCATGGTTTGGCTAAGTGAAGCCATGAGGGCAGTCACCAATCACCTCCTTATTTTCCTTGTGCCTGAGCATTGCTTCCAGGAGGATGCTGTGTTGTATTGCCAGGCACAGTACATGTTCCTTTAAAGAATATTTTAGAAACAGTTGGTTTGGTGGGGTTAGGTTTTTTCCATTGTTCTCCCCATCCCAGTGTTTAAAGCATGCTAACTTGAAGAACACTTGAAAATTCTCTCTCTAAAGATACCATTAAATCAAGTCTGAAAACTTTCTGGAGAATTAAATTTAATGCAACATCCTAATTTCCCCTCGGTTAGCATATTGACAAGCCAACTCTAATTAGCTGTAGAATACAAGAAGTTGTACCGAAAAGACCCTTTGTGGTTTTCAGTACTGTGAATCCACCTTTCTGTGGAATGACCTACACATTAGGATCAGAGAGGTTCCAACTTGATACTTCGTTCTTTTTAAGAGGTAGTCTGGAGGATTTTCTTGGCTGCTCGGTTGTGTGTGTTTGGAGTTTTGTTGTTTGTTTTTTTCAGAAATATTTCTCCAGTACTTGCTTTATGCCAAAGCTTATCTATCTTTGACTAATTGTTTTATGTCAGGGTTTTTTTAATTGCAGAATTAAAAGAAAAAAGAAAGAAAATCAGGGGGTTTTATGCTCTGTGTGCATATCTTTCATTTTGTTAACGCTTTTCATTGGTCAGTTAGATTTACATTAATTTATAACATTTTAATATTCCTACAATCTTTATGATGTGAAAATTCAATTCAGCTCTGGCAAAATCACAGAAGACTAACTCATTAACCATAATCCAGAGATTATACATAATTTATGTACTGAAAAATGAAAATAAAGACCATGTTCAGATCATCTATATCTTCATGAAACACTCCCCACTATATAACTTATCCTGTTAAACACCACCTCCCCCCCCAAAAAGAAACCCAAACCCAACACCCCAAACCTTCTTCCTATATTTTCTTAAGTTCTTTCCAAATTTACCTTTAGTTCAAGGAGGAGGTTTTGTTATCTGGGATTGGAATAGTATCCATTGGAATGATAATCATGCCAACTACTGATCTCTGGATCATCAGCCTTGTTGAAATTCAGTGTGTTGTGCACGTGGCCACATGGATTCTCTTTTCTAACTTTTCTCCCCCACTGCGGTTCTTGTGATAGAACCACCTCTTTAAACAATACACTTATTTTTTTGAGAGGTGCTGTGGGAGATAACCATCTAATACGTTCTTGAGAAATAATAGAGGTGGAACAGGCAGCTTGAAAAGCTTGGTATGCTCCTGCAGATGGTTGCGAGCAGGTAACTTTTCTGTCTCAGTTTCAAAGAAGATGGTGTAAAAGCTTCCCAAAGTGATGCTGGCAGTCATATTACACTGATACTGTTGATCTTGGTCTGGCCTTTAAACAAAGCTTGTTAAATATTTTGTAAAATTATTCTAGATTTGGAAAAGGTTAATTATTTTTCATCCCTAAATGACAGTTCCTCCTGATATTCAGTGATCCATTTATGGTTTTCCTAGACTTAGACTGGGCAATCCTACAGCTTCAAATGATGCTTAATTGTAAAGAGGAAATCTTTTCAGGTCTTTTAATTGCTGTTTCTTGGAGTAGAAGTAGTAGGTGTTTCTGCACCCAGTTGCAGCTTCAGACATTGGGGGGAGGGGATAGAAACACTGAACTGTTGCAGCAATTTTATCACAGTTTTCTTTATAGATGCTATTTTTGCACTGTAATGTTATAGTGAGGTGAAACTAAAGTGGCATATTAATTAGACATAGCAAGACAGGTAACTTGTATAATTACTTGGATTTCAGTGGTTTTTTAATAGACAAATCCCCCAGGAGTGGGGCAGGTGAAAGATCCTCATTTTCTTAGGTGGAAAGATGAATTAGGAAAGCAATGGAAACAGAAGGTGAATTACGGTGCTGCAATTTTACTTGGTTACTTCTTGATGTTAGGGGATTTTTGACTCTGAAAGGATATTTTACTGCAGTGATGTAGCATATATTTGGAGTATGTTGTGCATTTATGTTTGCCAGCAAGTCCACAAAGGTTTTCATAGTTGGCAGCTGTTGCATCTTCAGCAGGACTGTAGCCAGTTAAATCCATATCTGGTCATTTTAATGTTGTTCCAGAGTGGTTAAGATTTTGGGAAAAGCATCTTGCCTTGTGCAGCGTGGTGGAAAGAAGCCAGCGATGCTTAATTTTTCTTTTTCAAACCCTTGACTTTTGTGAAACCAGGAAGTCCTGAACCACATGATCTGTTAATGTCTTGTTTTATGCTGGTGTATAAAGGCATCAAACTATGTCTCAGTATCACAGGAGTAGAAAGATGCATTAACTTAAATGCTTTTGAGCATTTATGTATGAAGTCCAGTGGTGATCAGTTTTTATCTTTTCTCAAGTATATTTTGAAAACATAAAATAAAAAATTTTAATTACTCTATTTTTAAAGAACTGTTAAAGTCTCCAGTCCTGCAACACAAGGCATCCTTTTCTTCTTGCTGTGAAGAAGATACAGTAAAGCTGATGGGCACATTTATAGTGCCCATTTATATAGCACATTTACGTTTTTACTGGAGCTTCACACACTACTGACTTTGTGACTGCTCTTGCTATATTTTTGTGATAATTTTGGCACTTAAAAAACAGTAACTCGGGTGAGTAAATTTACTGTAGTTTTCCTAGTTAATGATCTTATTATTCAGTAGTACATAATGTTTTATTGCTTGTGTTCATAGAGGGTCACAAGTGTGAAAATATCTTCCTTTTCAGGGACCATCTACAAGGCAAAATTAGGAATTAATTTCCTTTTAGAGCGTTTGCGTATTGTATTTGATGACACAAGAGTGTAGTCAGGTTGTTCACAGTGGGAAAACCCCCAAAAAGTCATACACAGGAGTTTTTGAAATGAGAATTGAAAATGAATGTCAGAAATTAAGATGATACTGTGTGCCACCTACACAGGCAGAGGAAAATACTGGTGATGTGGAGTGTTATTCTTTCATCAGTTAGATGACAAATTTTAAAGAGGGAAAGAAACTGGTATTTAAAGTCACTCTTCTCTGTACAGCTACAGGGTGCAAATAATTCCGCTGCTTTTTGAGGTTTTCTTTTTGAAAAGCATCTCAGTGCCCCATTGTTCAGGTACCCAAACCATCAGTTTGCTTCCTCTTGGCTTCTGTTGATGCCACGGTAGCCAAATGTGATTTTTACCTCTGGCTGCTGCTGCCTTTCACCCTCCTCCCTGCCCTTACCTTGCATCCTCTCCACTGTACAGGCTCTGGTGACTGTTAGACCCCTGTTGACCCGTACCCGTGCCTTTACTGGGCAAAAGGCAGGTAGGGTGGTAACCTGGGTTTAAAATCGCTGGTGCAACTCAACAAGGGCTGATAAACCCCAGCCGGGGGCAGGGAGGGAAGTTGCAGCTCATAGGAAGGGCAAGGTGGCACTGCGATGGCTGGTGTTTAGATCCGTGTGTGCCACCCTGGACCCACAGCATGTGCTGTGCGGTCTCATCTATGAAATAATAACAGAAGAGAGAAAAATGACTGTAGTATTAATTTACCATGTGAATTACTGTATGATTGGAGACTTTTTTGCTTCTTGGTTGGCATACGTAAGGCTTGCGAATTTTCATTTGGTCCTGGTGTGGTGAGGAGTTTAAGACAGGAGATTGGAAGCTCATTCTGACCATGACTGCTGCTTATTCTCAGAGTTTTGCTTGACCATCTGTGTGCTATTTTTCATTTCCTTCATCAGCTGTGTTTCTGCTGTGTAGCACTTAGAGCACTGGAGCACAACAGTGTTTATTTTTGTGAAAGTGTTGGTGCAGATTGCTAAGTAAATGATAGGTCTTGGGAAGCGGGCAGGCTGCGCGTGCCAGACAAAAGGCATTGTACAGCACGAGCTGTCACTGGGATTCGACAGGGGCAGCCGATCCGGAGGGCTGCTGCGTTATGTGTCATTGAATGCAGAGCCCTCTTAACAGGGTCCTGAATGTGAATCACTTTCCACCGTGGCTGGCCTGGTTTTGTAGGCTGCTTTTGCCTGCGTGCTATTTAAGCCAGTCATAGCTGTCCCTGGGCATTTACGCACATGGTTTCCCTGACTTTGGCAAGCAAAAGCTCTGCAAGGCAGTCTTAGGCAGCTGATTTTTCTTTCCTATTCTCTTGAAGTAGTCAGTTTAGTTAGTACATGATAGACCAGGAAGGAAATGTTTTACCTGTTTTGACTATGCAATAATTTGAGATGATTTGTTCTAAAATGTTGCCGTATTTTGGCTGTTCAAATTAGCAAGGCTAAATGTTCCTACTTTGTGTAAAATTCAGTGGCTGAAAGCTAAGGCTGCATTTCCAGAGATGGTGATTGAAAAGCTACATCTATAGATGAAAATAATAAAGTGCTAATTATCACTACCTCAGCATGTGGCTAGCATTGTAAATGAAAACAGTAAAATTCTGTTGTAATGGCATCTTAAATTTTGTACTTTTGCTATAACAGCAAGAATCAGCCTCTGTCTCTGGCTGGCCTCACCCCCCTGCTGAGCTGCCAACATCTTGAAAGACAAAATGGTTATTGTGCTTTACCTTTTGTCCTCTTCCTATCTCTGTTAAGGCTCAACCCCTAATTTCATTGCCCCTCTAAGGGCAGTGAGTGAATCCATCCATCCAAGCCCCTCCTTTCCTTGTCCTACCATGGGCAGTTGCGTGGTGAGGGGTGAGTTGGCTGCAGCCCAAGCCTCTGCTGTGGGAACGGGTAGGGGCAGTGGCTCCACTTCAGCCAGCTCAGTCCCTGAGGCCAGTGTGCCACTCCTGTGTGACTGGTGTTCCCAGGGGAGGGATGGTTTCTACATTTCTGGTTGGGATTCAGGGTTGTTTAAAACGCCAGCACAGGCTGGGAGTACTGGCGTTTCCCTACCCTCACACTCCCCTGTCCCTCTGCCAGAGAAGGCACTGATTCATCTGTATTGCTCCAGGTTAAAAACTGACAGCTGTTTTTCTCTCAAGTCCCTGGTCTGGTTTACCAGGCAGCTGTGGGAGTGTTTACCTCCAGTACCAGGAAGGGTGTGAGAATGAGTGGCCAAAAGTGAGAGGCAGACAAGGCTTGCTTTTGTCTGGGGCTGCACTAATTTCAAGTGCCTTCAAGTGTTTATTGAGCTATGG
Source organism: Gallinula chloropus (assembly GCF_964237585.1). Lineage (NCBI taxonomy): Eukaryota > Metazoa > Chordata > Aves > Gruiformes > Rallidae > Gallinula > Gallinula chloropus. The sequence goes on from NC_140085.1 coordinate 92,499,538, forward strand.
CCTCACTTGTGGAAGTGTGGGGTATTTTCTGTTGCGAAACATCTGTAATGGGATGAAAAGCTCAAACCAGTGTGTTACTGAGGCAAATGGCATAATGATGAATGGGTACTGTGTGCTTGTTGGCTTGTTGAGAAAATTCATTGCAACAGAGGAGCAGATTCTTCCTGAAGAACGTGGTTCTGTGGGTTTTGGTGGAAATAGCAGTGAGTTTGGAGGACACAAGTAAGGATATTTGAACATACCTGAAAGAGCTCTTCAGAATTTGGTGCCTCTGTGGTCTTAATTCCTCAGTGTTTCTTATGCATGGAACTGTTTTGTTCCTTGTGTAAACTTTCTTGCCCACACTGAGAAAAGCAAAAAGTAGATGGTGTGTTTTAGTGGTGCAGTGATAAAGGGCAGGGAAAGGCAGAGCACAGGAGCTAAACAGAAGAGAAATTACAGTAGTGCATTGAATCAGCTAGTCTTTGGAGTTAGAATGAATGCTTTTGTGGTGGTTCAAACCAGCTGGCAGCTAGAACAACCACACAGCCGTTTGCTCACATCCCTCAGCCCCTCCCAGTGGGATGGGGGAGAGAATTGGGACAAAAAACCCCCCAGGATTTCTGAGTTAAGATAAAGACAGTATAATAGTGCAGAAAAGGAAGAGAAGAATGATAGAATATACAAAACAGGTAATGTACAGCACAGCTTATCACCACCCAAGGCTGATGCTCAGCTAGTTCCTGAGCTGCCTTGCCTCCTGGACAGCCTCCAGTTATATGCTGAGCATGATGTCATATGGTATGGAATATTTCTTTTTGCCAGTTTGGCTCAACTGTCCTGCCTGGGCCTCCCCCCACCCCAGCTTCTTGTGCACCCCTCTGCCTTCTTGTTGGCAGGCCAATAATGAGAAGCTGCAAAGTCCTTGACTGCTTGGCAACAACTAAAACATCAGTGTGTTATCAACATTATTCTCATCCTAAATCCAAACCACAGCACTAGACCATCTGCCAGGTAGAAATTTAACTCTGTGCTTGCCAAAACCAGGACAGCTTTAAAAATCTCTTTTTGCTTACATAACTAATAGATTTGGTTCTACGGTTGTTTATTTAAAAAAGATTTAATTGCATCGTTTGTAGTCACCGACTGACAAAAAATCACAGCGTACGTATGTAAAATCTTATCAGGAAACCCACTGGTTTCTGTTCAAAAGGCAGTGCCACGTGTTGAAAATGAGATCAGTGTGTTGATATGCATCAGTTATGCCTTATAGACTGTAATCTTAAACTGTCTGATGGCTTTATTTTGTCATTCTCTCTTCTCCAAGTAAGGAATGGGAAAGCATTTTCTCATCTTAAATATTAATTTTTAATCTGTTTTGGTGGTGAGAACAACATTAGCAGTCACTAACAGCCACCAATCTCAGGGTGAAAACTTCTGATTAATTGATTTCAACAACTATAAAAAATAATTAATCTCTTTTGTGCTTATTAATAGACCACTTGGCGCCCAGTTTTGCATATGCAGTACCTTCTCCTTTTATTGAATCTTACGTTTTCTTCTTCTTCACCGCATTTTGCTGTGTTTGTGTTGGTTCAAGGTCTGTATTTCGTTGATACTTGGGTATGAGAAACTGATTTAAATCATCTGCATGATTGCGTCAGACATCAGTGTGCCATAGCCTGGGGCTCATATGTAATCTGTCAGGATAATTCACCTAGACTGCCTTTGGAGGCGCCTGCAGAAGAGATGAATGGTTCTCCTGACGACAGCAATCTGCTTTCTTCTGTCAGCTTTGCCCCTGTTTCTAACTCGCGTTTTGGTGAACAACTGAGCCTGTTCATGTTTGCCACGAGCGTGTCCCCAGGACACATGAAATTCAATCCAGACCTACAGACCTTCCAGCAAAAGGAAGATCACATACAAGTGATCTGCTGCTTCTGCAGAGGTTGATCTGTTCTGCAAGTGCTGTAGGTCTGGTGTGAGACACAGAGGGCTGAAAGCGCACCAGAGACCGCTCAGCTGTGTACTGACAACAGAAGTTGTCATCCCATTCAGGAATAATTGATTTAGGAATTGACATCTGTTTCTTCTCTACTCCACTCTCATGCACACGCACTAACAGAAGCAAAAGATTGTGTGGCACTTAATGAGTGATTTGCAAATGAATGAAGTAGCTAATGCTCCTATACAACTTGCTGTACTGCAAAGAATTGTACTTTCTTTCTTGAAGAAATTGTGGAGTATTGCAGGCTGCTGTTTCGGTAAGGGATGTGTATCTCTGGGGTTGACAGGTGGTGAATTTATACAATTTTGGCAGAAATGATGAAGCACCACTTACGTAGAGAGGCTCAAGAGCTACCCTTCTATAGTACCAATAAAATAAACTGAGTTTTCATTGTTCTTCAGGTTTCACTAGAAGCATGATTTTTAGAAATTTACATATAGCTCCCAACTGATGCTGCTGCCTTCAACAGACTATATTGCAGGCTGGGCATGCAATGTTAATCTTTAAATTCTTCAGTCATGAAGTATCCAGCACTTCTGCTGTCACTTAGCTGAGCATAACACACAGCAAAATAACATTTATAATGTCCAGGCAGAATGAGATACTTGTAAAGATGGGCTTCGTGGTGAAATGGTGGCATACATGTAGTTCAGAACAACTTTTTTCCTTTCTGTTCCTTTCTAGTAGGATTTGACAGCAGGTTCTTTGATGTTGTAGAGTAGAGGAGGGTTTTTCTTTGCATGTTTTCAAGAAAGCGTGCAACAGAGAGGAGGTTTGATTTCCATTCAGTTGTGTGAGACGGATTAGAAAATTTTTCTACCTAGCCACTGGAACAAGACCAATTGTGCTAAGTTACAAGGGGAAATTTGACATTTCTTAGTGATGTGTCTTTAAAAGAAAAGTCTCAATGTTTTTCTTAAAACCTAGGATGTTTCATTTGTGTTTTATCCCGTAAAGGTGTAAGGGTGTTTTTGGAGCCCTTTTCTCCTCAGAAAGGCGTGCCCTGTTCATCGTACAATGCAGTGCTGGTATTCTTTCACGCTTGAGACAGCTGAACAGAAAGCTAGTCAAGAGGATGGCTCAAGTGAATGTTAGGCATGATCTTTTTTACTTTTAAATGTAGAAATTTGCAGTTTAAGTATGTGCTGGGTCACAGAAGAGACACGAGCTCTCCAATGTCTTTGTCTTCCAGCACCATAGGCTTTAGATGCACAAGAGTGGGGATATGTAATCATGTGCATTATTGGTATTATTCCTGGTTGCAAGAAACAGCATTTGTGTGGTTACTGCATTGCAATAATAACCCCATTAAAGTGAGAAATAATGAACTACCAAGTATTTTTGGTACTTCTTTCTTGTATTGGGGGCCCCAGAGAGGGTTCATAGGAGGTCCGCAAAGATGATTAGAGGGCTGGAGCACCTCCCCTACAAATACAGGCTGAGGGAGCTGGGCTTGTTCAGCCTAGAGAAGAGAAGGCTGCAGGGGGACCTCATTGCAGCCTTCCAGTACCTGAAGGGAACATACAAACAGGAGGGAAATCAACTTAAAGGGCAGACAATGGCAGGACAAGGGGGAATGGATTGAAGCTGAAGGAGGGAAGGTTTAGATTAGATATTAGGGGGAAGTTCTTTACAGAGAGAGTGGTGAGGTGCTGGAACAGGCTGTCCAGAGAGGTGGTGGATGCCCGGTCCCTGGAGGTGTTCAAGGCCAGGTTGGATGGGGTCCTGGGCAACCTTGTGCAGATCCAGGCCTGGAGGTTGGTGGCCCTGCCTGTGGCAGGGGGTTGGAACTCTGTGATCCTTGGGGTCCCTTCCAACCCAGACCATTCTGTGATTCTAGGCCGAGCGAGCATTTTTATTTTCCTTAAAATGCACTCCAGACATCTATGTATCTGCCCAGACAGGTGAAAGCTACTATGATTTCATGTTCCAAAGGTCAGTATTGGTGTGTCTGCATAACTTTTTTCAATCTGAAAATGAGTAAACAGTTATCGCAGGACAGGAAAAGCAGGGACCTGGTGAGCTGTCTCATTGTTTTTATTTGGGACATAACCTAAAACCAACTGCAGCCTATGTTGAAAATTAATTGTATATGTTTGTAGCATAAAGAAGTTGGAAATACTAGCCACAAATATCACCATGTATGACTGTGTGTGTGTACATTGGTTTGTTGCTGTTGAGATAGCAAGTTCCATGTAATGCGAGTACTTCCCTGAAAAAAAAACCAGTTTGGTAGCAAAGGACTCAGTATTTTTATTTTTTTGACTGCTAGGTATATTGTGACTAATAAGGAACCTGACATTTAAAAGTGTGCTAACTAATGAACCAAGGCCGTGCAGGTTTTGAATGATAAATCTTTCACTTACTGTTAGGTTTGTAACATGCCTTTGGAAAGAAAGAAGGATTAAAACGATACGCAAAACGTGTGGTTTAAGTTACCTCTTTGTAACACTGGATAACTGTCTCATGCATTGGAACAGCAGTAAATTAGGAAATTAATTTATTAGCTGTCACCCAAATGGAAATGTCATGGGAGGGAACAAAGTGATTTAAAGTGAATTGCTAAAATTGGATGAAGAAAAACATGGCTTGACAGCAGATTTACAAATGAACTTTTGATGTTACTGAAGCAGCTATTCCAGTCACCTTTCCCAAAGATGATGTATCATTTTCATTCAAGACTGCTAGCAAGGAAAAAAGTTGCAGTTTGCATCTTTTTGTGTTTCTGTATATACTAGCAGCACTTTAGCTCTTAGAACATGCAACTGTCTTTCAGTTAGAGGAGAATAGGGTTTTTTCACAGAATCACTAGGTTGGAGAAGACCTTTGAGATTGAGTCCTACCATACCTGTCCTCTACTAAACCTAAGCACCTCATCTACCCATCTGTTAAATACATCCAGAGATGTATTTAAACTCCCTCCCTGGGCAGCCTGTTCCAGTGCCCAATAACCCTTTCAGTGAAGAACTTTTCCCTAATGTCTGATCTGAACCTGCCCCGGTGCAGCATGGGGCCATTCCCCGTCCTATCACCTGTCGTTCGGGTGAAGAGACCAACACCCATCTCTCTACAACCCCCTTTCAGGTAACTGTAGGCAGTGACAAGGTCTCTCCTTAGCCTCCCCTTCTCCAGGCCAAACAACCCCAGATCCCCCACCGCTCCTCGTAAGGTTTGCTCTCCAGCCCCTTCACCAGCCTGGCTGCCCTTCTCTGGACAGACTCCAGGACCTAGATGTCTGTCTTGTAACGAGGAGCCCAAAACTGGACACAGCGCTTGAGATGCAGCCTTACCAATGCTGAGTACAGGGGCACAATCGCTGCCCTGGACCTGCTGGCCACCCTGTTTCTGACACAGGCCAAGATGTCGTTGGCTTTCCTGGCCACCTGGGCACACTGCTGACCCATATTCAGTCCACAGTCAACCAGCACCCTCAGGTCCTTCTCTGCCAGGCAGCTTTCTAGCCACTCTTCCCCAAGCCTGTAGCGCTTTTGCAAATGGATTGAGCAGACTTAGTGACAGGTTATTTTTCCCATGCCACTTCAGTGTATTGGACTTACTTTTCCATTGTCTTACATGAAATTCATTTAAGAATTTTGAAATGTAGTTAAAATTTTTAAATATATGTAAAGTTTTTGGCCCTAGAGCTTGGGTGACCTTTTCATGTTTAGTAGAGGAACTGCACTTATTAGTGTGTAATCTGAAACGCTTTCAGACTTTTAGCTCTCAAAACAAAACATCTGTTAGTAAAAATGTTGATCATTTTGAGTTTCTGCAGTGTGAAATCTTGACGTAATATTAAATGTCATAATCACTTGGTAGGAACTGTATGCACAGGCATGAATTTTGAAGGCTACAATGGACCTACAGATGATAAATGTGTTTGGAGTGATGTGGAACACGTTTTTTTAGCAACATAACTGTTGCTTACATTACTTTATTCAAGATCCTGAAAAGTCTTGCATGGCTTAGGGTAACATGTACAGATCTCTTTTAGAAGATCTCTGGACCTGCTAACGTCAAATCCTGAAGCTGATAATGCTGTTCCTGGCCCATTCATTTCATGGGACTAAATTCAGTGAGTAGGGTTTTTAGCCTCCAGTACTAACAAAAATAAACCAGAGATGTTATGGGGCTTATTTTGTGGGGCTTATGTAATTGCAGGTGTTAATTGTGATGAGAAATGCCTTGTTTCATCTTGATGCACTAATTTATGAAGAGCCAGTGATAGTGGGTGTTACTTAAAGAACATACTTCTTATTTCTAAAACAACACACAAATTCTTACAGGTCTTGTACCAGGTGCTGTGGGGAAGTTCGCATCTAGCTGTTAAGTGAATAGATTTTTCGGTTTGATGTTTACAATATGATTTTGAGAATACACAATTTGTGCTATTTTTTCCACTTGTTAACAAGTCTTCTTTAGTCTTGTTACTGCTGTTTAAAATTAATATTGAAATGTTAGGTAGAGGGTTTGAGTTATAACTGAATTTGATGTAGGAATCCAGAAGAATTGAGCATGCTGTCTGAAGTGCTGGAAGAATTAATTACAGCATTACAGTACAAAACAACGCACTAGCAGTTTGATGGTGGTCAGACCTGACTGTTGTTTTCAGTAGAGTACTCGTTGTCTGTTGTCCTCCATTTCTGCTCCTGCTCATTGTGCTGGAAGTACAGTAAGAGCTGTGAAACTCATGTGCCTTTGTTGTGTTGGTTGGATTATCCTTCAGAACTGTTTTTTTTTCCTTCCCTAGGTGTTGAGGGAACATGAAATAGCAGGGGCACTTTCTGTACTGTCTGTGCAATTTTTTTTTAAGTGATCATGGATGAATTTTTATCTTGTGGAGAAAGTTGTAGCTCTCCAATCACCTGTGATGAGCACCAGCAACATCAGTTGAATGGTATTTTCTCATGGTGGCTGTTTCATCTGTATGTGTCTTGTGACATGGTTGGATTGGTTAAAAACCCAACAGAGCTCAGGCCACTGCTAAAAACCAGGATGACCAAAACACCAATGAGGCTTTGAAGATGAACATGTGTATCTGATCGATTTTTCTTCTTTTTTAGGTGATGGATGTGGGCACACTGTCCTGGGCCCCGAAAGTGGAACTCTTGCTTCGATAAACTACCCACAGACCTCTCCCAATAGCACAGTCTGTGAATGGGAAATCCGTGTGAGGCCTGGGCAGCGAGTTCAGCTCAAGTTCGGCGATTTTGATATCGATGACTCCGATTCCTGTCATTCCAGTTACTTAAGAGTTCACAATGGAATTGGCCCCACCAGGACAGAGATAGGTAGGACCTTTTATTATTGGTATTTGAAAGTTAGTAATTTATATAGAACTTGGACAATACTGTCAGTATCCTTGTTTACCTGCTCTGAGGATAGAGTAACTGATACATGTGTCCCATTAGTGAAGTTCTTTATTGCTGTAGAAAAATGTTATAATTAAGTTGGATATTGGGCAGGGTAAGACCTTGCCTGAATATATCATACTCGGCATGGTACAGTGTGGATTTTGAGTCTTATGAGAAGTGATGAAAAGGAGGAAGTGTTTTTTACTTACAGGAATTTCAAGGTAAGGAAAGGAATTTTAGAAGTTCTGTAATTGGAGTTTTTTTCGTGAGCCTTATATCAAGGAAACCCTGCAAAACTTTGTATACCTTACCACAGTAGAAAAACAGCCACCGGGGAATGAGTTTTAGTAAATGTACTGCTGATAAAACTGCTGGAAAGCAGAGCTAAGGATTCTCCTATGTGCTACACAGGTCTTCAGTACAAGGATGGAGGAAAGGTACAGCTGTAAGTACGTGAAAATAAAAGTGGTAAATTATTGCTCAGCAGAGGAGCTCTTTGTTTGGAATGCCAGAGTATTCTTAATATAACTAGTCTTGAGTAATTGTATTTTTTACTGTTATTAATGGCTATGTAAATGTCTGCCTTTTGGACACAATTCCTATATCCTAAAAATGTGCTGAAAAAATGATGGATAATAATGATAGCAGGACATCCTATGTTTTGTTTGTCCATACAATAGTTAGATGCTAAGTACCACACACATCCTATAATAATATTTGATTCTTCAGAGTCTCAAAGGAAACTCACTGTAATGTTGGTTGTTTTTTTCCCAAATGTTTTCCAGTAGCTAGCAAAGCTCTCTTAAGCAGTGGAGAGGGAATTGCAAAGCTATGAGTATCCTAATTTGAAAACCAAAACACCCCCCCACCCCCCAAACAAACAAGCAAACAAAAAATGCCACACCTAAAAAAGAGAAAAAGTAATAGTGTTTGTATCTTACCTGAAATGCATTTCTTTTTATATGGAATAGTTCTGATTTGATCTCAGTGTTATTAAAGGATTCCAGGCTTCAGTAGTTGTCTAGTTCAAATATTCCCCTTTTTCTGATAATACCATAGTTAATTTTTGTCCTCTTTTATGAGGACAAACTGAATTTCATGACTGTAAGGCGGGTTTTTTTAAAATAGCAACGTGACATCATCTATGTCAAGGTATATTTAGGGTTTTAAGCCCTTATTACTTTACAAAAACTCAAATTTGTCATTCTTCATTCACAAAAATTAGTTATTTTGCAGATTAATTATAATTTCTCCCATAAAGCTTTAATCTGGAGAGAGAGCGAGAAAGAAGAGACATTTACTTCACTGAGATTTGCTTTTGTACAACTCAAATGCTGATCCCACTAAGTTGAGTCTTTTTATAAAGAGGCTAGTGGACTGTTAGCTTTGTTAACCCTCTTTTCCAACTGTTACCTAGGTAAGTGTGTGTGAAAATAAGTATGTGCTTGGGGCTGTTGAGCCAGACTTGGTCTAAATTAGGAAATGCTGAAGTCCTTAAATGGCAAGGAACGTCCAGTTCTGATAAGTCCATTATTCACTTTTACAAGTGACTTAATGGGTTGGAGTAAATTTTCTACTTCATTTGTTTCCCTTGACTTTGGTCTGTTCCCAGCTGGTGAAGTAGCACAGTATGTTGAGCAAACGTGTGTGTTGTTCTGCTCTTAATAAATTAAATCACAGAAAAAAACCAGTGATATTAACAGTGGCAGATACAGATGGTGCAGATTCTTGAAGCAACAGACACTGGAGAGATTAAATCAGTGACATAAATTAGTTTGGAAGAAATCTTTAATATTTTTTCCTGAATTTTTGCATACAAGAATACTGACACGGTCCAACATTAAAATATTTGCATTGTAGAAAATCTGAAATTAAGGGATACCTACTTTAATATTTGCTGATTAGATGAAAAGATGACTTGCTAGTGGGTTTCTAATGAAGCTTATAAAGGGCTAGTTCTCATTCCCAGCCTTTTGAATATTTATCAATAAATCAAAAGAAGGTTTAAATCTTTGGTGTCAAGTTTGTCTCTGGTTTACATAAGAGCTAGAGGCATTATGTATTAGATTTCATCACCGTCCAGTCGCTGCGTGTCTACAGTCAGATGTACTTAGTGAATACATCTATAGAGGCAGAGAATGTAAGCTGCTGTGGGACTTCCCTCTCCTGCTGTATGACCAGCATGAGACTCTCTCAGGGTAGGTCAGACTGTCCTCTGGACACCATTTATCCCCCTCTTTGGGCAGATACACAGGGCGAGGCATTTAAATCAAGCTTGGATAAACTTCCCAGTGCTGCGTGCACATGGATGTACAGCCTTTGACAAACTGCAGACTGATGCACCTTATGATTCATGGCAAGACATACTTTTGAGACCATAAATCACTCCTCTAGCTTTTCCCTGGCCTCCTGCCAGATCTCTGGCAGTTTTGTTAAGCAGTAGGCACTAGGAATGGACAGAACACAACTGCTGTGAGGCACAGTGGTACGTGCAGAAGATGTAATTTTAGCGTTTTTTCTGTACTTACGCATTGAAGGGCCCCGAGTGCTTTGGTACTCATCAATCATGTAACGAGATCCAGTGGCTGAAAACAGAACTTTAAAAAAAGAAAGGTAATAAGGTAATTATAAAAATTATACAGGTCATCATAATGAATGCAATTAATCATTGAAACGTGACTTAAAGCAAAACACAGGGTCAGTTTGGAGCCTTGTTAAGAGTCATAGAATACACTGAGTTGGAAAGGACTCATAAAGGAACTTATTTCTTTGCAACTCTTGCTGATAAGCAAGTGAATTCAAGTAATAGTAATATAACAACTGTATTTATATGCTGCTATATACTTAGATAAGCACAGATTATATCGATATATTATAAATTTCATTAAAATTTTGTAAAATCTGTTTTTTCATTAGAAAATACCCTTGCTGTGTTCCAAAAATACCTGAATAAGCAACATATAGAAAGCTCTGAATAATGGGAATTTAGGGGGTTGGTTTTTGTGGGTAGTTTGGGTTTTTTGGGGTGGGTGGTTGGGGGCCTTTTTTGGGTTTGGGTTTTGGTTTGTTGGATTTGGAGGGTTTTTTGTTCTTTATCAATTTTAGTAGTATTTGAGAGTAGACTGCTTTTTGCAGAAACATGGCATATACATTGTATGTATTTCTGTTACGTTTAGATTTGCTTTGTGTTATGTTATTAAGATTATTCCTGCAGGGCTGTGTTATTCCACTTGGGTATTATAATTTGCCTTCAGCTGAGAAGGGAGTCTGACCTTTTTTGCTGTTTTACAATATGATGACATAGTTACTATCAAGAAACATATAAATTAATGGTAAACTGAAACATATGCAGTGTCATCTGCTGCTGGTTGATTATCCACTTTGATTATCTATCCTACAGAATCTTAAATTGGGTTATAGGTGGTTTGAAACATTAAATGATCAGGGGAGCCTATAGAACAAAAGACTTTTTTTTTCTTAACAGGTTGATAAACTGATCAGTATTTTATTAAAGTTTCTAGTTAGTAGGACTGAAGAATTCTGTATTTGACTTGGGTCTGTTTTAACAGCCATTCATCTAGTTAATGTCATTTGATAGTAATTCTGGGCCTTCATAGGGCAAATACTGCTGGAATCTGCAGATACTGACATCTCAGTTTAAAATGCACTGTTTTGGGGCGTTTTGGATGGCAGGAATATCCAGATGCAGAACCTCTCTTAGGTTTTGTAGGTGCAGCAGAACAGAAAGTGGCAGTTTGCACTAATATTCCTCACATATGCATGTATGTTAATGTTGCAGTGCAGTGGGTCAGGCCTACTGTGATCCAAAATTAAGAAAAGTAGTTGACAGAAATCATTAAATAGTTGATAAGGAATAAGTGCCCTAAAAGTTGAGGGAAGAGAAGGGCTTTTTTTTTCATTTGCTTCGGTAGGTGATGCTTCTTTAAGCTGAAGGAGATTTATATTAGACATTAGGAAGAAATTCTTCCCTGTGAGGGCAGTGAGGCCCTGGCACAGGTTGCCCCCTCCCTGGCAGTGTACAAGGCCAGGGTGGATGGGGCAACCTGGGCTAGTGGAGGGTGTCACTGACCATGGCTGGGGGGTTGGGACTGGATGATCCTTGAGGTCTGTTCCAACCCAAGCCAGTCTGTGATTCTTGTTAGTGTAACTTGATCCTTTTCCTTAACAGATTTCTCATGGTCTTTGAAGAACTGACAGTGAGGCTTATGCATGGCTAGAGATGAAGGTCGTGTTTGTTTGCAAGTGTCATGGGGCATGAGAAACTCTCTCACCTGGTGACAGTGGCAGAAGAAATGTGGTACCCAAGCTCTGCCATTTGCTTTAAATGGACACTGACCATTTGAATATACAGCAGGAGTAACACGAGTTTACACTGCAAATGAAAAAGATTCGCATTACATACGTTGGGTTTGGTCCATGTCTGTTCTCCCCCTTCTCTCCATAGGAAAATACTGTGGGTTTGGCTTTCAAATGGATGGTTTAATTACTTCAAAAAGTAATGAAGTCACAGTACAGTTCATGAGTGGAACACACACTTCTGGACGTGGATTTCTTGCAGCTTATTCAACCACTGACAAATCAGGTATTTATCGTCATTTGGTAATTTTTCTGTGCTGGTGAAATTAGAGCTGTCTAGTAAAAACACAACTAATTTGTTTATTCCTGCCTTCTCACAAATTCATTTCTGAAAATGAAGACCTTTAATACAGTCTTCTTGATACTTCTGTGTGGGAAATTAGGCTGCTTGGTTACTATTTAAGTTACTGTAGTTTTAAAGAAGTGGTATCAATCCTTACCCTAGATAGCAGAGCACAAATCACAGTTATCTGTTATAGTTAAAATGCTGCTTCAGATAAAGGATGGAATGCATTTTTTTCAGATAGTAATCAAGATGGCAGATAACTAAATTTATTTCTTATCTAATGGTATGTTTTTTTACAGACCAACCTTTAGGAAAATTGTTTTTCAGGAACAGTTTCCCATATTCCCTCGACTCTATAATTATATAATCTGCTGACTACTTTTTTAGTCTTTGTTTTTATCTTTTTATCTTTGTTTTTTCCGTATATTTGGTTATTCTTTCACCCATTCTAACAGTGAGTGACATACACGGTCCACAAGGAAATGAAGGATTCCCAGCAACCACTTCACAAGACAAAAGGCTTGAGATAACCCCTTTCTAGTAGTAATTCTATAAAGAGGAGGTAAAGAGGTTTTGGTTTTAATTTTGGTTTTGTGGCCTGATGCTTTTGTCCCTTTATTTTGGACTATGTGTGCTGGTACACAGCAGACAAAAACCTGAAATTTGAGCTATCAGTTATGAATGACAGGAGCATGGCATGCTCATGTGTGTCCCCTGTGCTGCCTGGTTCCAGTACTATAGGACTGTGAAATGCTGAAAACCCAGGCCTGTTTAGGTATCTTATTAAATCTGTCTTATGGAAGGAGTGTATGTTTGTGTCTCTGAATTATGCCAAGCTGTCTGAAGTATAGTTATAAATTTGTGTTTGTAGTGTTTCTCCTCTTCTCTGTGTCACATTCTCAGTGGATTGCCAAGTTACTCAGACAAATTATCAAGGCTTTACTGTAATACAAAATCTGTTGCAAAGGCAATTTAGTAGGAATGTGGGGTTTTTTCATTCTGCGCCTTTCGGTTAAACCACAAGTGCTGAGATGTATGTTGTTGTGTGCTTTAGAAAGCATACTCAAACTTGTCTTTATCATCCTCTTGACCTAACATTTTTTCTTTCCAGACCTAATTACCTGTTTGGACAATGCAAGTCACTTTTCCGAACCAGAATTCAAGTAAGATTGATTTTGTGTGTTTCCCCTTTCTCTCTTCAATGAAGTAATTTTTGTGTTTCTACTGTAATCTCTTAATTACATCTGATGCAGCTTGAAAATGGACTGTCCAGAGAATTTAAGAAACAAAGGAATTAGGCTTAGATCTGAATGATTTTGGTACTTGCATTCCACCTTCTCTGTCTTTCCCTCTCTCTCCCATTTTTGTTATGTACATGCAGTATACAGTAGAACCTCGTTAATTTGCACTAACATTTAGGAGCTAATATTTCATTCCTGTAGAAAGAATACTTGCTTTTGTAAACACATATTGCAGCAAGTGTATGTGTTAAATACTGGCATTCAGATTAGTGTTACTGGAGCAGCACTAAACTATTAAATGGGCTAAAAATTACAAACCCATTTCACAGTTCGGTGTGAATTAATGAGGTTCTGGTAGGAGAGAGGATGCTGTTCCTTCTGATGGAGGAAACATCTATAACTTCCCTATTTATTTATTCCCTGTTTCCACCTAAAGCAAGGACAGGGTTTAAAGTTGTGGACTGCTGTGAATTATGTGAAGTTAGCACGTGGTGTCATGAAACATTTCAAAGTGCAACCTTTGCACTTCTCTTTCGTTTTCCCAAGTTCCAGAGTAGGGCTCTAATTGTAGGTTTTGACCTTCCTCAGCATGTGCCAGTGTCTCCACATACCACTGTTTTCATGATACCTGCAATGTTGCTTCAACTGCTATTGAACCGCAGCAGAACTGTTAATAGTTCGCCCCAGTTCACTGTTAAACCTTGAGATTTGTGTGTGGGGTATGAAATGGCACTAGAACGTGAACACGGGGTTGCGTCCAAGGTGCAGACGTCTTGCCCCTTGCTTTCCTTCAGCTAATGCTATTAACTGAGTGTGGCCATTTTTTTATCATCAAACCATTGCCAGGAGCTATTATAAAAATAACATTACTTTTCAGCTGTTTTATTTAAAGATGCAGAAGAAGTAGATACGCAGGTCTCTACTATATAAAATAAAATTCATTACTATTAGTACTTATGATGACTTTCAGTTTACAGAAGCCATGCAGTATTTACATTATGAAGTGCTGGCTTTATTAATTTATTGCATTCAGGCTGGAACTGAGGTTTCCGCTGAGGCTTTTTAAAAACACTTTTTCAAATGTCTCTGTCGTGTGCTTCTCTTCCCAAGTATGTTTTGTCTGGTTTGATACGTCTTCAGTTAGGATATGTGGGTATGTAGTGATATGGGAACGATAAAGGCATATTACAAATGAATAGAAAAGCAGCTATTTTGTAACGTTATAGTTTCATGCATATTCTTGACTTGGTGTTTCGTTCTCTTCCAGTAAGTATTGTCCAGCTGGATGTGTGATTCCGTACGCCGATGTTTCAGGCACTATTCCCCATGGATACAGAGACGTAAGTAGAAATGCCACGGGCTGGGCTGGATCTTGGTAGAATGTGTTGGGGGGGTTGGACCCGCTGATCTCTCGAGGTCCCTTCCAACCCCTACAGCTCTGTGATTCTGAGCGCGATGCGCGCGCTGTCTAACTGGAAGTCAGTTGTGGTTGTTGGCGATTGTTCTCCTGCCTGGCTGGGGAGTTGGTACCTCCTGAAGTGAACAGCATGGCACTGGGTTCTTTTGCACAGCTGCTAAATGGCTGGTGCTTCAGGATGTTCCTGTCTCCAAGAGGTGAAATAGGGTAGTAGAACTCCAGCGTTTTTGTAAGGCCTGCTGAGAGGGGTGGCTGAATGAATGCTGGTTTATACTTCCTGTTTGGTTTTCATGGTCTCTCTTGGGTTGGGAAATTCAGATTTATAAAGAGAGAACCAGGTTTTTTAATGATGTCCTCTTGGTTTTGGCACTATAATGCATCTCTTAGCAGAGGCTCTCAGTGGTTATCTTAATTTTTTATTACAACATGAGGGATGAAGTGCTATTTATGCTCAGCAGTTATAAAACCATTTGAAAAACGGAGGTAATATTTAACTTTAATAGTTCAATAAACTGGAAATTAAAATCTTTAATAATGTACAGTTTACTTAAGACACTACAAACCCCCATACACTTTCAGATGTAAGCTTTTGTAACTGAATCAGCATGCCTGCCGTAGGACTGGAGGATGTTTGCTTTGTTTATTTTTAAGTCATTATCATTTTGATAACAATCTAGTATGGAATTACATTACATTTCTTTGTTTATCTTAAAATAATCATTTAATAGGCCATTAGCTCTAACACAAAGGAAGGACATTTTAAAAACATTAACAAGCATAGATTTGAATATTAAATATGAACCTAAGTGTACCTCCCTGATTTTCTTCTCTCAGCTATGTGTAAATCCTAGGCAACCTGCTCAAAGAATTACCCATGTCTAAAAATGTCACCTCAGTGTAACTGTGGTATACGTTCTGGTCCGCAGTGAGTCATCACTTGAATGGCTGTAAGCTAATTTTTGTAGGTAGTAACAAGATGAAACTGATTCTCTGCCTAACATGTTTGCAGCCTATCTGAGCAGTTCTGCTTGTTGGGAGGTTTTCTGCCAAAACTTTGGGGAAATAAATGCCCTGTGACTTTCTTCTTGTATACTTTATAGCTCTGAATGAAAGGCAGAGAATTTCCCAGAATCCAGATTGTGTGGCAAGAAATCAAATTGTCGAGCACTTCAGACAAAGTTTCAGGTAGAGGTTTCTCACAGATCTCTTGCAAATGCTCAACAGCTGCTTGCTGCTTTAAAAAAATACCCTAAGGTGTGAGTGATCCTTTTGCATGTGACCCTAATGCCACAGTCCTTTAGGACTTGGGCGTGCTCATGGCTGACATCTTCTGGTGATCAGGGGAGGAGACAGGGGCATGGGTTGCAGAGTCGTCCTCTCTTCCTTTCACTTACTCGAGCAGTGTGCAGGAGAGAGACGTCATTACCTTAGCTTAGCTTTGGTACGTTTGGGAGGTGGGCGACAGGGTTGAGTTTTCATGTTTGAATACACTGAGGAGAATCGTGTTTGGAGAAGTCGTGGTGAGCAGGTGTTTTTGCCAGCGAGCTTGAGATACAGGGGTGTCGTAGCCTGCTGTGCCAGGCAAGTATTTGTAAAGAAGATGCTGTGAAGACACTTGTTCTGTTTTGGAAATAATGCAAGAAAGAAAATAATCCACAAAGTCTTCTTTCCCTGGAAAGGACCTGCTGATTCCCTAAAGAATTGCAGTGAGGCTCTATAGCACCCAGGGGACTGGCTGGCAGAGCAGTGCAGCCAATGTGCTTGGTAGCAGCAGCAGCAGCAATGGACTTTGCTAGGGGGAGCAACTGTTAATGGTAAATAAAAATCTGCAGTCATCATCTGTTGCTTATCGACTTGGGTACAGCCACACTGGGACACCACACCAGTAGTAACAAGCTAAAGATGGTTTCTGGAAGCTGTGTCTGGTTTCTGTCCTTCAGTGACAGCTCTGGCCCCCTCAGTGTCCTAAAATTCAGGTTAATGCCAGTCTCATTGGATGTGTGCAAGAGGCTGCAGAATTGCAACATGTCTGTGCATACCCCCAGTGCTGCATGTTGCAGGAACACCTGTGAGTAGCTCTGTCTAGGTCTGGTACTCTGTGTGTAGCCAGTAATCCTCCAGAACCTTGGTGCACGTGGTGGGTGGGTGCAAAGCCACTGCTGCCAAGCTTTCTTTGGAACTGGACTGTCTCTCTGCTCCTGAGCATCAGGATGTTTCCTGGTCAAGCTCCTTTGGCCTGGAAGGGTGTGCAGCTCTGCTGGAGAAGATCTCCTGGGTTGGTTTTGGTCCAGGAGACACAGGCATCTTGTGCTGCTTGCTCTGTGCTGCTTCTGAAGGACTTGGTGTAGTGAGTCAGTCCTGCTCTCTGTGGCACAGCCAGTCTGCAAGCCAGGGAAATGGAAGTGTCACCATGAGATTCGGTGGTGCGTCCGAGCTAACAGTCATCCAGGGAGAGAAGGAAAGAACAGGGTGTCCTGCAAAAACTTTTTGCATAACTGGTCTCCATTGACCTGTACACCCTGGGTAATCGGCTTCGTGAGAACAAGCTGTATTCATGGATTACTCTGGGCTCCTATGGGCCAGTGCTGGATGGCTAAACCACGTTTAACCATGAGTTCAAATAAAAAGTATTACCTACTGGCTAACAGTTAGAAAATGCATGGTGCATCACTCCTTAGTCGTGAGGAAACGAATAACCACCCTTTCAGTATGCTTTCTGTTCTGAGGTTTCCTGTGCAGTTAAGTATTCAGCTTCTCTTGTCTAATGTACCACATTTATTGTAGGCTGAAAATCTGGCTGCTTTTTTCAGACTGATGCACCTTGCTGCTAGTTGGAGCTTATTTAATTACAGGAGTTACATTCCAGATACATCTGGGCGAGGATGCAGGGAAATGCAGGACCTTATTTTTGTGTTTTTATAAATTCCATAATAAATTGAAGATTAATGGTTTCTAGTTAACAGAAATAACAGTTAACTAAAAACAGTATCTTAATGTAATAATAAGAACGTATAACTGGATAATGTAGCATTTACTATATATGCTCTGGTATTTGATTTCTTTACAACGTAGTAATAAGTTCTTCTTTTCCCTCCCCTCTTCAAGTCATCATCACTTTGTATGGCTGGTGTTCATGCAGGCGTTGTGTCAAATACTCTGGGTGGCCAAATTAATGTTGTAATCAGCAAGGGCATTCCATACTACGAGGGCTCCCTGGCTAACAATGTCACCTCGAAAGTGTAAGCATACTTCCTAAGTTCTCCTTATCTTTAGCACTTTAGATATTGGTAGTGTCTCGTTGTGGGGTTAATTTCAGCTAGTGGAGCTACATGTTCTGTGGACAGGTGCTCACAATGCTCTTTTGCTGCAGGGTGATTGTTTTACCAGATATTTTTAACCAGTAGTACATAAAGCTTAATTTTCCAAATTCTGTAAGGAGGTTTTATCTTCCAAAACACATGGCATGACCATAGATTCCCAGTGGTCTGTGGAAAAAGAATAATATAACTGCAGCATCATAGTTGTAGGGAAAAAAACCCAAACAAACTTGTAGTTTTCTCTCAGAAGTCCTGAGAATTAAAGCAGTCAGAGGAGATCGATTCTTCTTACTATGTTTAGCTTCATTTGAAAGGGAAGCATTTTAGTCCAATCTTGTGTTTTGCTGGGCAGATGCCTGTTGGAAGGCCTGGATCTCAGACTGGAGATCAGGGGTAGATGTCAGTTGGAAAGGTGTTTGTACTGACCGCGCTCCACCTCAGCAGCGGGAAGTGTTACTTTAGTCACGAGGCAGTTGCTTGGGTGCAGAGGTTTCAGTGGCAAGCAGTTAGGCAAAATAAATTGAAGACAGTGTGTTTCAATTTTCCTCACTGACTCACTCACAAAAAAAATGTCTTTTGTTCTCTGCAGGGGGCCGCTGTCTACAAGTCTCTTCACATTTAAGACGAGTGGTAAGCACTGTCGTGTGTGGTACCTGTTGATCCTTTCATACCAATTTTGTGAGTAGAAATAAGTGTGCAGGGGTTTTTTTCTTAATTTTTCTTCTAGTTAGTGAGAAGAATTCTAGAATTCAGTTCTAGAATTCAATTCTAGAGTTCTACATTAGCAATGTATAATTCTGAATTGTTTTGCCATCTCAGTTTGGAGGTGACTCGTCAGTGCGTTTGTACAGTGACGTAAAAAGTAAGCCTTGTGTATGTGCAGACAGAGATTGTTCCAGGTTGTGTCCCTCTGTTACAGTCTGGTTTAAACTGACGTGACTCCCGCACTTCAGACACGCTGCCAAGGCAGAGTTGGGTGCTTAGGAGTTGCTCTTTATTTGTAACCACTGCACATTCTAGGTTTTTCCCAGGTTTACTCTTCATGCTTTCCTCCTTGCCTGCTAAGAAAGCCAGCAGAAATCCCAGTGACTCCTCAACTTTTCCCCCACCCCCTCCTCGGGTTTACTTTTTTCCTCCCATATTCTTGCAAGGGAATGGGGTGTCATAAATTACTGGTCTCTGTGGCTCTGGAAGGGCATCTCTTGGGCCTTGCTCTGTGTGTAAGTTGTGTTCTTACATGGCTGCCTTGTTTTGCTTCCTAAATTCATATCAGGTTGCTGATTGGTGTAACAAGCGTTGCTCCTTTTTAAAGATTCACTGCTTTGCATGCTTTTGTTTTGTATCAGTTAACCATTTTTTCCAATAAATCAGCTGTATTTTTCGAAATGGAAGCTGGTTTTTCTGTAGGGCATTTTAAGTGCCCTCTTTGAATGGGTATTGGAAGTATTTGAAGGCAGTGGTCTTTCTTAGTCTTTTTAATGGCAATACTAAAAACCCTCTAACAAAACTGTTACATCTGCTTTCTGTAAGGATAGAGTTAAAAACAACAAAAAAGAGGAGAGTGAATCGTATTCCTCACAAGAGAACAAATACTTGTCCTTACATATAAATAAAAGTGATGCTGAATGGGCATATAAAGGCAGGAATCTGTTGGTGATGGGCAGGAATGTTTGGAGATGGACATGTATGCAAGCAAGCAAAGATCAGAAAATATAATCCACATAATATTCAAGAGCTGGAAAAAATTGCATGTCTAGTGACTTCATATGTAGGGAATATTAAACACAGTGATCGAGGCAGGGTTTGTTCATGTCTTTCTGCCTTTCAAAATGTGATCTGATAGTATATACGAAAATAATTTAACAGCATGGAAATAGGAAGAAGTAGGACAAGAGGCTGATCTGGATTATCTGGGTATCAGTGACACATTTGAGAAATTACTGAATAAGGGTTCTAGGTTCAAACGTAGTTGGGTGGTGTTGTGGTTTTACCCCAGCTGAGAGCCGAGATCCACGCAGCTGCCTGCTCTTTAAAGGAAAAAAGAGCTCCTCCTCCCATCAGCCCCCCTTTATACTGAACAGGACGTAATTGGCATGGAATACTCTCTTTGGCCCATTTGGGTCACCTGTCTTGGCTTTGCCCCTCCTTTCTCATGAATAGAGAAATACGAAGAGCTGAGAAAGTCCTTGACTGTCTGACTCAACTAAAAACATCAGGGTGTTATCAGCACTGCTTTCATTTTAACTCTCAAACACAGCATTCCATCCGCTGCTACAAATGAAGTTAACTCCATCCTGACCAGAACCAGGACAGGTGGCCTTGGAGTTAGCTGAAGGAAAAAGAGGACTCTTGTGTGCTTAAATGAGTTTTATCAGGCTGTGGTAAAGTTATTAATGGGGGTGTTCTGTAACAGCTGGTTTGAAGACTTGGTACAGAACAGAGGAGTGTGTTGTTAATGCTAGAGTGCTGTCAGTGCAGAGGAAGATGAAACTATTTGTACAAGAAGACCTGTCTGGCTTTGAGACTTGAGTAACAGAAAGTGACTGAAGAATTGCAAACCAAGAAGTTTAGGGTCAGGTACGTAGAGCCTGAGGCGTTTGTGCTTCAAACTGGCCACGTGTGTCAGAAATGCCAGATGAGAGAAAGGATTCGGTGCCTGAAGGGCTGATGCAGCCCTGGGCTGTAGGGGGTGAAGTGTGTCCAGTGGAGACAAGGATCTGTTCGTGCCATCGCACAGGACACTGGCAGCGCCTCGTCTGGGATCCAGTCGCATGTTGAGGGATGAACGCCCGACCTTAGTGCAGAGGGGGGGCCGCAGGGGCACCTGCAGGGAGAGGGGGAGCTCGCAGCAGAAGGAAATCCAGGCTGGGTTGTTCAGGCTGGCTGGCTGAAAGCAAAGATTGCTGTCTCCTGATACGCCTGGGGAATACGCGAGCGAGAGGGCAGAACTGCTGGCATTACAGAATAAGATTTTAGCAAAGAGCAAATGGATATCAGCTAGCCACAAGGGAATTTAGTCTGGAATTTACGAGATGTTTTTTAGCCATCAGCAGAACGCGCCATGGGAAGAAACAGTTAGTAAGAATGGTGACCAAAAACTACAACTGATTTTGAGGATGTATTTGAGCTGAAGGCCAGGATTATGACGTGGCTTCCTAGGTGCTTTGGTGTATTTTTGAATTAACAGTGTGATACTGAGGAGGGTTTAAAACCAAGAAGTTAAACAGATATAAAAAAGGAACGGATGCTCAAGTAGTCTGTTTCCCATGCCTGCAGCAACCATACATACTCTTAAACCCTGACAGCTCCCCCAAAGCTTGTCATCGAGTGCTCCGCGTGGGTGGTGATCGAGACAATATCCACATTGCCCTTGAGCAGGCATAAATCACGGAATACTCAGGACTACAGGTTTGTTTCCAGCATCACTGTTAGAAAGCAGAGGACTGTGTTTTGTTGGTAGTGTATGGGATAAATTTAGAAGGCGGTCTCATATTTGCATGTAGTGTCTTAAACTCCAAGCAGGTACAATCATTGTGTAACTTTAAGTTTTAATTTTGAATCCTCACCTGTTCTGTTGCTCAGGTTGCTATGGGACACTGGGGATGGAATCCGGGGTAATCCCTGATTCCCAGATCACAGCATCATCTATTCTTGAATGGTCTGACCAAACAGGACACGTGAACATCTGGAAACCTGAAAACGCCAGACTGAAAAGGGCTGGTCCTCCTTGGGCTGCTTTTATCAGTGATGAACATCAGTGGTTGCAAATTGATTTGAATAAAGAAAAGAGAATAACAGGTAAGGGAATCTGATGAGGCTTTTTTTTTTCCCAAAAGTTTGTTTACTGACATCGTTTTTTCCCAGTCTCAGATAACATCCTGGTGATACTTGATTACTGTTACAGTGAAGCTGGTTCTGTGTCCTCGTCAATACACTGAGGAGCCTGTAGTTGGAGTTTCATAGTAGAAAACTCCTCTTCCATCAGAATTTGTTGAAGTGCTTCTTGTGGTTTTGCTGGATCCTTTATGCTTCCCTTTTCCTGCTGATTGTCTCCTTGGAGGTGTAAATCCTTAGGCAGCCAGCTCAGCTCCCGGGTGCTTCTCTCTTAATGTTTCTAGGTTTTCCCTGTTGCCCATCATGCCACAGCGAATCCAGCAGTGGAGACAGGAGTAGTTGCAATGTGAGATAAGCAGCGGAGTGAGTAAACCAGCTGGCAGCCTTCCCTTTGCCTCCTGGCCTGAAGTGGAACTTGGGCAGAGAGCTGGGGCAGGCAGCCCCTCTGCTGCCTGTCGTGCTTTCCTTCAGGAGAAGGATGGAACAGTGCAGACTGATGCAGCCAGCGGCTGGGTTGGGCTCTGGTCCTTCACTGGCACTGTGATGGACTGTCCCTTGTAGTGTTAGTATCTGTGTTCATTTGAAGAAGACAGGTGGAGATGCTGTTTCCCATTTCCTTCTGGATGCTTTTGCTTTTTGAGCTTGCTGGCTCCTCGTTACCTGTTGCTGTTGATCATGTGGCTCAAGGCGAGCAGCAAACTGCTGAGGCATTTGCATTTTCGGTTAACCTCATGGGTAGCCATAAGTAGTAGCAGTGCAGCTATTATATCTTCTGTGCTGGCTTTAATGTGTTTTGTTTTAATTGTTCAGAGGTGATTCACTGTTGTTAATGGGCAAGTTTGCAATCTGACTTAAAAAATAAAGCGGCTTTAGGTAGGGCACTCACAGAGGCCTGGGCTTTAAGACTATTGTGAAACATCCTCCTGTGATCACTTGGGTTGTAAACTCAGCTGCAGACCCTGCTATCAGCAGCTTGGCTTCCTGTCATTAAGCAGCTCGGGTTTACCAGCAGCCTTTGTTATTACCTCCCTGGGGACTCTTTGGGTTTTACAGAACCCTCCTGATTCCTGTGCTAATAAGCTGTTACAGAGTAGCTTTGCCACCAGTCGCTGAAGTGTGAGCTTTAGGAAGGGAGAGTTGTTTCAGGGGTGCTTTTAAGCTGGCAGGAGAAAAGCAGGGATGAGCAGCGCTGTTGAGTGAACCATGTTCAAATGGCCAGGACGTTTCCATCAAGAAACGAGGGAGGAGCCCTTTGCAAGGTTATGTCATGAGATAATTAAAATAAAAAGCAAGTAAAATTACTATGAAGTGAGTTGCTGTAGAAGTCTCAGACCCTGGCACCTCACATAAACACTTTGCAATGTAACCGGACCAGTGGAGATTCCAACTACGGATCTCTGGATTCAAAAACTGATTATTCATTTCTACAAACTGGTACCAGTTTTTTGTGTCTAACTGGGCAGCTTCATTTTCACAGGTATCATAACTACTGGATCAACCTTAGCAGAGTACTACTATTATGTCTCAGCCTACAGAATTTTATACAGTGATGATGCACGGAAATGGACAGCCTACAGAGAGCCCGGCATGGAGAGAGATAAGGTAAAAATACCAGGCGCTTCCTAGGTATGTTCTGTGGGGATTTCACACCTGTAAATGGGACTAATTTTGGTACAATGAGGAAACAGTAAATAACTTACCTTTTCATTGAATCATATACAGCATCTGTGCAGAAGAAAATAGGAAAACTTGCAAATACGTAAAGATTTAAACAGTTCTGAAATTCAGAGATGATTTTTACTACTACTTGGGGGTGAGAAGATTCTGTACAAAAAACTTGCCAATGGTGGGCTGCCTGATACTACATCCCTTTCAGAATAGTCAGATTTACTTCAAAATTAAGGTTTACTTCCATATCCCCTTGTGGTTACAGGATGGAGTTCTCATCTTTCATAATGTTTCTTTCTGTTCGTGTTACTTTTTGACAAAATGCTGGAGAGTTTCTTTTTTGTATAACAGAACAGCCCATGAAAGGGGAGTTTCCTTGAAAAAGGGAATGTTCAGGTATATTTAGATTGCAAATCCTTTTCCACACAGAGAAATTAACTGCTGTTAGCAGCAGGATAATTTTACTTTCCCTGTGTGTACAGTTTTGCAGGATTTAATAGCAAAAATAAGAAGATGAACCTCCTCTGTGGTCCTCCCAGTGGTATGGGTTAGATTTTCTTAAACAAATGAGAGGATTCTTAGCAACCTGACTGGAACTGGAATTTCCTTCTTTTTCTTAAAATTCTTGTATGCAATCTACCTGATCTCCATGGGCCTCTGGTATTACATACGTGTAATAGTAACTAGTAACCTACTCTAAAGGTTTAGAAATGGGTCTTAAGAACGATAACCAATCCGTACTTGGTTTTCTTCTGTTTACTGTGGGTTAAGAATGTTTCAAGGTGTAGGATGGTGGGTATCCTGTTTGTTAAGAGGTGTTTGAACATGGAAGATAATCACAGTAGGAAACTTTCCTGAAAGGAGGAGACTTTACTGTTGGAGCTGGTCCAGCTCCTCGAACCTGCAGGTGAACTAACAGACAGCTAGGGTGAAGTACTCAGGGGCAAAAATGAAATAGATCAAGTCCAGCATGTTTTGGTAGGTTTTGAGTGCCCTCTCCTGGCCATAGCGTGGAAGCTGGCAAGCCGCCTAGATTTAGGCTTCATGTGTACTGTATTTTCTTAGAGAAACTTTACAGCTGTTGCCCTTTAATTTGAGCGTTTCGTTTTTCTGGCAAGCTCATGAAGTGAAACAAATCGTGGAGCTCGACCCTACCGGCAGCAGGTGGGTTTTTACACTCTCTGTGTCGCTGCACAAAGGACGTACCTGTCCTGGAAGTGCCGGCTGCAGTTACCTGACAGAAATCAGGGCTCAGTGTGGTGACCCCTTCTGCTTCAAGATAGCAGATGTTCCTTCTGTTTGCCATCACCTCACTTGGTGCAGCCCCGCTTCCGGGCGCGTGCGTGCGCAGGCTGCTCCCTTGGAGCCTGACATGACTGCACAGCAGCCCTGCCAGAAGGTGCCATTTCCCCTTTTTTTGAAAGATGTTTGAAATTCCTGACGTTGTTCAGGGGACTGGAAGCTTTTCCAAGGCTCTCCTGTAATCCTCCTTGCGAATAACCCGTAGAGGTCTGTCAGCACTCAAGGAAAGCTTTTCTTAGCTTTTTCATCTATTAAGAAAACCCCAACATTTTTGAATTGGGGAGAAAGGACAAATCAAAGTAGCAGTGTCAGAAAAGTTTTGTTTGACACCACAGAGGCAAGTGGAGACAGTTCAGTAATAAATGGGATACGATTTCTCATCAAAAGACCTGCACTGTATTGAGCTCAGAAACAATTTTTTTGTGTGAAAAAAATTAAACTAACAAAAAATACTGAGCTACAGCTAAAGTTACTGTCATGACACTTGGTATCAAAAGTTTGCCTGAGAAAAGTAAAGAACTACTTAGAACATTAACAATTCTTGCTCCCACATTTACCCTGTCCTCATTCTTTGCTAGTGAGCGTATTTAAGAACAATAAGCTTAAATTCAGAGCAGGCCAAATTTTACCATGTGCTTGTGCAGCTGCACCGTAGGGAAGAGCAGACACCACACACTTTCAAGGCAAGTTCCTTGTCATACTTTCCTACCTAGATACTTAGTAACGTGGATAGGTTTGCAGTAAGTCTGATGGTGTTACTGCAATGCATAGAAATGAAAATGCTGGTCACTAATCTTGGAGGAAAAAAACAATACTCAGACATGAAGTACTGCATTTAAAGTTTTCAGTTTTGCCTAACTAAATCAAATTTTATGTCTATTTCATCAGTTAGTGCTTTCAAACATGAAGACAATTAATGTCTGTGTAAAGACAAACCAAAATTATTATGCATAAGT
This sequence comes from Gallinula chloropus, assembly GCF_964237585.1. Classification (NCBI taxonomy): domain Eukaryota; kingdom Metazoa; phylum Chordata; class Aves; order Gruiformes; family Rallidae; genus Gallinula; species Gallinula chloropus. Next base: position 92,525,277 of record NC_140085.1, read on the forward strand.
AATAGTAATGGGGCTTGTGTGTCTTTTGAGAGCGGAGACAGGTTATATATGTCAGGGAGCCCAGGCATGAGTCCCTTAAGGACCCCTGGAGCTGTCTGGGGAGTTTTGGAGGGGATTTTGAATGGAAAGTTTCCTGGAATAATTGTTTTCTTTCAAACTTGTAAGGATATTCTAGTCATTTGGTTACCACAGCTTGATCACAGGAGTGCAATACAAAAATTTCTATCTTGTGTATCAAGGGTGAAACACCAGCAATCTGCACTGATCAGAAGGGTGCTAAAAACCTTTGGCTGCTCCGTTTTACGCAGCCACGTGAGTGCTGCACACTCACTGTAATACCTTTTTCCAGGCAAGTGCCATAATCCTGTTGTGCTTTATGGCCAGTGTGAGTAGCACCTGTGTGGGTGCTACTCACTTGCTGTCACCCCCGTGCTGAGGTGTTGCAGCAGCACCCAGGTGCTGCGCTTGCGGAGCTAAAGCCCGGCTGCTGCGTGTGGAGGTGGGAGACGGCTCATGTGCCCCCCGAAGACTGGATGCCAGACCAGGCCTCCCAGGGAAGGCGAGGAGAGGCTTGCTGAGTTGGGGTGCTGGGCACGGTTTCTGCATTGTGTTAAGCAGCTCGGTGCAAAACCTGGAGCTGGCTGTAGGATTGTCAGGGCGCTTACACTGCAGCGCACAGTGACTGTCTCTCTGTCTGCTTCCTGGTTTTAAATTTCAACCAAGCCCGTCTGTGTTGTCAAATTCTGACCAGCTGGTCGTGCGTGAGGACCAGCAGTGAAGGACCAGCTTGAGCTCAGCGATGTCCACGCCCTTCTCTTCCAGAACCACCGGGCTCCTGTTGAGAGCTCTCCCACCCTAAAGCCGTTTCCTTCTCTCTTGCTAGCCCTTCAGCAGCCACTAGAGGACAGTGTGATGACATAAATCTCTTAAAGCTTTCTGATCAGTGCCATAGCCATACTGGACAGGACAGGCTGTGCTTAGAAAGGCTGTGGGGATTTCTGCTCTCTCGGTGTCACAGCTGCCTGCTGTACGTACTGAGTAAGTGCAAAATGCCAGAGAGGCCTGAGTCGGAACTATTCAGTACCGAAACCACGGGAGGTGTCTTGAACAGCAGGCATTGTCCGGGGAGCATCTGTAGAGTACTGCACCATAGCTGTATTCTGAAGTAAGTACATACCCAGGCACACAGCCTGCCTTTATTTTATTTAGTTATATATTTAATAGGGCTGAGTGAGTGGAGACATGCAGGCAGCACCACCATTGTGGGGTGAATTTGCAGGATCCTGTGCCACTTATGTAGGAAAAATAAAACTTGACGATTTCTTGTAGTTCCTAAGTTGCTATTGTGTTTGTGTAACGTAATGTTTGTCTCTTCATTTTTTCTTTCTTTTCTTTTGTAGATATTTCAAGGGAACACTGAATTGTACCAAGAAGTTCGCAATAATTTCATTCCACCTATTATTGCACGCTTTTTTAGGATTAATCCCTTAAAATGGCACCAGAAAATTGCAATGAAAGTAGAATTGCTAGGATGTCAGTTTAGCATAGGTAAGGCAACTGAAAACCTTTCAACTGCCCAAGACATATGGTGAAATAATTTGGCAAAGATTATATTGTGGGTATATTGTCACTGACTGTCCTGGTTTCTGCTGAGGTGGAGTTAATTTTCCATTCTAGTAGCGGGTACAGTGCTGTGGTTTGGATTTGGGATGGGAACAGTCTTGATAACACACTGATGCTTTTAGATGTCACCAGGTAGTTGTACTGCCTACACTAAGTCAAGGACTTTTTGCATCTTCTCACACGCTGCCAGGTGTTGTTTGTTATAAGCATTTAGTACATCAGTTTAATAGTTGCTGGTCCACTGGTCACAACATCGTGTTACTCCTTCTCAGAGTCGGGTCACGTAGCCCCTTACTTGCTGTACAGATGGGCTGTCAGTGTTTGGGTGTGGTTTGTCACCTTGGGGTGTTGGGTTAGGGGCATAGCTCTGCTGCTCAGTGTGCTACTGGGTTATGGTTTGATAAAGTCAGACCAGCTTAGTATTTATTCTTGGTGGCTGAATCGGGTTTTGGAGGCAGTGGAGCAACAGTGATGGCTTCATCTCCATACTTTAGGGGCTATCTAACAGAAGCCATTAATTAATTACACCTTTTCCTTTTTCTCCTTGGAGAGCCAGTATGTGCAGGAGACACCTTCCTTCTCCTTTCCTGGCTGGTTACTACAGCTCTGGGGAATGCTGAATACCCTTAGAATGTTCAGAGCAGTGTGCTTCCATTGCCAGGTCTCCTGAATGTGGTGTGGGTCTTGTTTAGGGATCAACCCCGGCAGGAGGTACTGTGGCTACTCCAACCCCCGGCAGGAGGCACTGTGGCCACTCAAACACCAGTGACAAGCACTGCAGTAGTTTCAGCCCCGATGACGAGGACTGCGGATATCAGACCCCGGTGATGGTTACTGTGGCTGCTCAAACCCCACTGACAACACTGCAGCTGAACCAGAGGACAAACCTGTGCCGGTATCAGTCACCCCTACACACAAGTAGAAATACACAAATCAATTCCCTTAGTAAGGGACAACAGTGAACCAGGACTGTCCCAAGAACAGGAGGAAGGGGCAGAACCAGAGGTCATCACCCGATCCCTGTCCCTGAGCGAGCTGCGAGATACGTGAAGAGACTTCAGCCACCATCCAGGCAAGCACGTTGTCACCTGGCTGCTCTGATGCAGGGATAAATGGGGACAGTAGCCTGGAATTAGAGGGTAGGGAAACCAAGCGGCTGGGATCCCTGTCCAGGGAAAGGGGGCATTGACACGGTGATTGGAAAAGGGATGCAAGCCCTCAGCCTCCAGAGGTGACTTCTGTCAGGTTTGAGGGAACGGTGATGTACGTCACCCAGGCAAGTGAACTACCATGGAGCAAGGCACCCAGTACTTGAGGGAATTAGCCATGCAGGAGATGTTTGCTATGACCCAGGCAACACACAGTTATCCACAGATCCAGATAAGGTCCGGTGTACCTTGGGGATCGTGAGGATCTGAGGCCCACTACGCTCCAGCCAAAAAAGAGAGATTGGCAGCATATGAAGGGGGCCGATCCCCTTCAGAAGTGATTGGTGCTGAAGCCCAGCTCCTCCTGGCACCTACTGCTGGTGCTGGGTTGGGCAGTCAAAGGGAGAGTCCCCTCTACACAGCATGTGACTGATGCTGCATGGAGTAAGTGGGTCACACTGATTAAAGCGAGCTCAAATAGGAAACCCCAATCACCCAGGAATTCTGGAAGTGATCGTGGACCAGCCAGAAGGCAAAGATTTGGGAGTGTCACCAGAGGAGAAGGTGTCGCATGCTGAAGGTGCCCCGCTGCGTAAGAAACCGCTTCTCATTTTGTGTCCATGTGTCCTGTTCACTGATGGGTCCTGTCCCGTTGTGGGAAAGCACCAGAGGTGGGAGGCTGCTGTGCGGAGTCCTGTACACAGTCACAGAAGCTGCTGAAGGGAGAAAAGGAATCCAGGCACTTTGCAGAGGTGGGAACCACCCAGCTGGCTTTAGACATTGCCGATCGAGAAAAATGGTCCCTGCTCTACCTCCATACTGACCCATGGATGGTGGCCAATGGCCTGTTGCAGTGGTTACTGCAATGGAAGTACAGCAGCTGGCAGGGCAGGGGTAAACCCATCTGCAGCAAAATACTGCTGCCTGGCTGGAGAAGCTGGGTATAAAAGTACCTCATGCCCACATACCTAAGAGTCTGGCCTCCAAGGAACATACCAGGCTGCTGACACTGCAGTGGCTCACAGACTGGGTTTAGACTGGCAGCCTAAGGCTCTGTGGGCCCATGGTGTCTCAGGCCATCAAGGAAGGGATGCAACTAGAGATGGGCTCGTGAATGAGGTCTGGATTCGACCGTGGACGCTATTGCTCAGGTCACCCATGAATGTGAAACTTGCTGCAATCAAACAAGCCGAGTGGTAAAAGCCTCTCTGGTACCCAGGGCGATGGCTGCAATGTCAGTGTGGGGAGGCCTGGGTTATATCCCACTCCCACAGACTCACCAAGGCAGGTGCCATGTGCTTACAGTGGTGGAACCAACCACCAGATGGCAGGAAACACATCCTGTGTCCCCTGCTACTGCCTGGAACTGTGTCCTGGGCCTTGAGAAGCAAGTCCTGTGGTGACACAGCACCCCAGAAAGAACTGGGTCAAACAAAGTGACTCTTTTGGGCAACACCCTGACAGACACCTGGGCTGAAGAGGCATCTGGGCATGGAATGGGTGTATCACAGCCCCAGCTGTGCACCAGCCTCTGGGCAAGTTGAATGGTACAACGAGCTGCTAAAGGCTACACTGATAGTAATGGGTGGTGGGGCCCTCAAACACTGGGGTACACACTTGGCAAAGGCCACCTGGTTAGTTAACACCAGGGGGTCTTGCCTTTGAGCTGGCAAATGCATCTGCAGGTTTGCTTTTGCTCAAGGACGTGGGTACACTTCATGGGTGATGTGGAAAGATGGGGAATTCTGATGTGTACCTCAAGGGGATTTGATTTTGCGTGAGAATCACCCAGACTAATGGAGAAAGAACTTTGATGAAAATGAGCAAGGTTGCAGAGGTGATGAAACCAGAACTGGCTTCAGCAGTGAGTGCACAGAAGCTTCCTCAAAATTGGTATCTTCAGCCCACAGACCACAACCATGGTTTGCACCGGATACACCTTCCACAAGCTCCAGATGCAGCATGGAACAGCTGAACAGGACACCCCATGGGCTCTCTGGCCCTGGGAGATGACAGACGGAACCCAAAGTCAGGGATTAAATGAATTTAATAGACATTTTTGAGATCTCCCATAGAATAATATCCGAGTGTGTATACCAATGTATATTCATTGGACTAGATGATCTTTCGAGGTCCCTCCCAACTCCTAACGTTCTGTGAGCCTGTGATATCTGCATATCCATGTCAAAATACAGGAAAAGTGATGGTAAACAATTGGAATACGTTGGGAAGTACAGGAACTGAGCATGTCATAGATGGAACGGAGTAAGGGGTGGCTACTGTCCAGGTTTTAGATGAGATAATTTTCCATTCTAGCAGCTGGTGAAGAGCTGTGATGCTTTCAGTTGTTGCCAGGTAGCTGTAGCACCTACACTAAGTCGAGGACTTCTCAGGTTCCCAGGTCCTGACAGGCACAGGAGACGCTGGGAGAGCACAGCCAGGACGGGCCCAGGCTGGCCAGAGGGGCCGTTCCCTGCCATTCTGTACAGAGCTGGGGAAGCGAGCTGGGAGGTGGAGTCGCTGCTTGGAAACACACTGGGCATCACATTGTTTTACTCTCCTTTTGCATGTGGTGAAAAACTCTATTTGTGCATCACTTATTATTATTAATAGTAATTTTGTTATCACTTCCTCTATTATGCTATTAAACTGTCTTTATCTCAGTCCATGAGTTTGCTTTTCCACTTTATTCCCCATCCCGCAGGGGGAGGGAGGAGTGAGCAAGCAGCTGTGTGGCGCTTAACTGCCAGCAGGGGCTACGCCACGACCCTGAGAAGAAAGCACTTGCTAGCTGCATGGCCCTTCTGAACTTCTTCCAGAGCTACCACACTCGACCTGGAAGATGCCTAGTTCAGGTGTAAACAAGGTCATTTTAAAAATCTTTTTTTAAAATAAATTCTTTTCTTCCAAAGGCCGTGCTCCTAGAATCACTGTGCCACCACCACCACCTCAGAACAAGAATGATGACAAGAACGATGACTTCAGTGATGACTTCATCCATTCAGTGAAGACTTCACTGCAGACAGATAAAACAACTTTCACACCTGAAATAAAAAACACGACAGTGACGCCAAGTGTAACCAAAGGTATGCAGAGTTAAGCAGCAGTACTTTGCTATACACTAAGTGTAAATTTTCTCAATTTTATAACAAATGATCTTTTTAATATTAGATATTAAATATACACATGGTAACAAACGTACAGTTGCATACTGCATGTAGAAGCAAAACCAGTTTTCCAAGGAGGATATAAAAAATATATATAAAATAAATGTTAAGTTTTGTCTTTCAAAACCTGTTTAAATGGAGTTCAGCTTTTAACTACTGAACAAAGTTTGTCAGAAGCAGAAGTTGCAACTTGGCCTTTCCTTTAGAATTAATCAGGTGTAACTACTTTTGTTACTGAATTTGATAATTTCTGAGGACAAACCACTTTTGACATAGCTGAGTGTTTATGGAGCAGTCCTGTTGGCATGAAATTCAGAAAAGCACCACCAGGTGTCACCATTTTGTTCATCAAAGAAAATTATCAGAGAAGGGAGCAAGGTCACTGCAGATGCAGGCATTGCAGTAGTGGCCTTTGGACAGCAGGAGCAGGATGGTCTCCTGTCACAGACAGACCCAGTGTAGGCTGATTGCGATTAACTGTTAAGGTACTGTGGTATTTACTACTTATAGGAGGTTGCTTGCATATTCCTGGGCTCTTCTGATTTTCCCTGCTAAGAATAAAATAGACCATTCCAAGAGAGAACTCGTATGAAAACAAATCTGCAGCTGTAGATGGAAAGCCTTGCAGAAGTACCTGCGGGGGTTACATGTAAGGAGCTGGCTGCTAACGGCTCTGTGCTGCCCGGGAGCATCCAGAAGAGGAGCTTAGCTGGGGGAGCAGCTGTGATAGGTGCTGTACATGAAAACTCTGTGCTTTACCCAAGTCATGTTCAAACTGAAAACTGATTGAGAAGCTCTTCTGTCTGACACCACTTAATTTAATGGCTTTCAGATGTGGCATTGACAGCAGTTCTGGTTCCAGTGCTGGTGATGGTCTTCACTACTCTGATTCTTATCTTAGTTTGTGCCTGGCATTGGAGAAACCGGTAAATGACGAGATTAATGAAAGTACTTTAAGTGAATGCTGGCCTGGTGTGTGGGAGTGGAATGCTGCATGTGTCCCTGTGGGAACTACACGGTCCACACCTGTGGAATTTTCAGACCTGTATTGCTGTGAGAATGCTGCTTGGATAGCAAGCGCAGCCAGAACAAAGCTTTGTAGCTGTTCCCATTAGAATTGCTTTTACTGAAAACTGGTTTCTCCAGTAGCAGCAGACTGGTGCTGGCAAGCCAGGTTACCGGTGCTTTTAAGTTTGAGGACCAGTTTCAGCTGAGTTGGTAGTTGCTGAGCATTGATGAATGCACCTCCCGACCAGCAGACTTGCTAAAATACCCTTTTTTCTTTTTTTTTTCTTCCACAGCAAGAAGAAAACGGAGGGCACGTACGATCTCCCTTACTGGGATCGTGCAGGTAACAAAGTGGCTTTCTGACATGCTTCCCTTGGCACATCTGGCTTGATGTGTGTTCCAGGTGCAGACTGATGGAGGCACAATGAGTGCTGGATTTATTTTCTGGGCAGACTTAACTGCTTCGATGTCTGAATGTTTTTCAGAAATAGAAAATGTCTTGTTCCCTGTTAGTGCTTGCAGCTCCAGACATTGTTAGTGTAGAACCTCTTAATTATGCAACATGAGGGCAAAAAATACTTTGCTATGAATGACTTTATATATGTGATAATCCTAGATGTGACTGGGTCCTTCTCTTGGTCCTGGAAAAATTCTTGTCTGTCAAATTTGTCTGTCTCATTGCCCCAGTAAGCAGGTGGGATTGTGTGCTGCCCCTTTTAGGCATATGTCCCATCCTACTGTCTGTGCCCCGTTAACCTGAGATCAGTCCCACCGAGCAGCATGTAGCAAGTGTCCTGGAAACACTTGTGCTGCAGCGTAAAGGGTGGGTGCAGGGGCTGGGTTTGTGCTGGTGGCACAACGGTGCTTCACTGCTCTGTCCTCACGTTCAACATCTCCACATGCATCTATTTGCTCACTGGAGCTTTAAGTATGTCATATACTTCAGACAAGAAACCTTTTAGTGGCTGTATTTTTACTTACTGTGTGTCCATTTCCACTAAGGCACAACACTGGTCACTTAGACCGCTGGACTCAGTGCTGTGTATTTAAATGTTAGTGGTGGACATGCCAGGGTTGGGGTTTGTTTTCTTTTTTTCCCCATTTGTTTAAATTTAAATGTTCAGTTTGCAGGTCTGCTGTGAAGGGAAATTTGACAAAATGCACTATCAAAGTAATGTTGCTGCACTTCCCTGTGCAACCTGTGTGCCCCTGCCCCAGGCTACCTCAGGTGGTGTTAAACTCTGTTCTGGGGTTTTGAATCTCCTCCAGGATGGGCTCTTACAGCCAGGATGAAATCATGTTATGGGCCACAAAACTAGGGTGCCTCTGGTTACTGGGGGGGAACCTGACAAACCCACCCCACCCTACTGGAGTCACACCTTGTCACTGACACTGAAGTCCTCTTTGTTCAGGATCTTTTTGTAAAAATACACTCATCATCAGCCTTTCTCAACAGCGGGAGTTAGAAACATGACAGTAACAGCCAGAAACCACATTCATAAAATGTACTTGTAGGGTGTCTAAAATCTGGTGTAAATAGGGACTGGATTGCTGCCTGACTGCAGTAGTGTCTGTGCTGTGTCTTCTGAGTTGAGGGGAGTGACAGGTAGCCCCAGCGCTGCTGCTAATGGACAGGTGGGCATAGAGCCGCCAGGCTGCAGCAGTTCTGCCAGTGCTTGAAGGGGGTGAAATTAGGTGAGTTGATTGTGTGAGAGTTGTGTCACCTCTGAGTCTTTGGTCTCCCAGAAAAATACTAAATTAACCTTAAGGTCAGGTAAACACTGACAGTTGAGTTGTTGCAAAACATAAGCTGTGGTGTAAACATTTTTTTAGTAGCTTAAAACACAGTCTGTATGCAGTCTTAGGTGGTGGGCTGGGGTTGGGTTTTTTTATATGTCTTTTTAAATCCACGTGAAGGGTGGTGGAAGGGAATGAAGCAGTTTCTCCCAACCAAGTCAGCAGAACATGAAGAAACGCCTGTACGCTACAGTAGCAGTGAAATTGGTCACCTGAGGCCAAGAGAAGTCCCAACAATGCTGCAAACAGAGTCTGCAGGTACGTTTTACCCGTGTTGAGGAATTTGTAATATATATAACATATATAAATAAAAATGTCAGGAATTTGGCTACATTTAATTATTTCCTGTTTATTTTGGGGAAGAGAGGAGAAATTAATAGTTCTTTAAAAAAAGAAGATTTCTTAAAATACAAGGTACTTCAAAAGTGTCCTTGGCACATCATAAACGTATGACTTGATATGCTGGGGACAGACACTTTCCCAAGTTGATGCAGCAACTGAAAGTTTCTTTCTTTATTTGCTCCTCTTGTGGAACCCCGTAGAGGGTTGAAGGATTTACTTCTTGTGACCTGTTCATGCACTAGAAACAGTTTCACCCCATCACCTGTATGTAAAAATCCGAAAGGTGGCACTTGGTTCCCTGTGCTGACTGTGGGGGTTATCTCATTCCTTTGAGCTAGAAATGGAGGAGTCGCCGATAGTGGCGAGCCAGTCATGGGGGCAGATGACACTCTGTGCTGACATGCTGAAGGCAGCAATGTGCAGGAATCACATCTTCACAGCAGCAGAACTCCTGTTCTCTTCTTTGGCTGTTTGGTTTTACCCACCTAGCTGGGTTTCTCACCTCCAGCTTTTTTATGTCAGGTTATCTGTTGAACTAAACCATCTCAGCTGACCAGATGCAGGCTTCCCCCTTTGGTTGACAGACCCTCCACCCCAAGGACCACTTTATCCAAAGCCAGGCCAGGCTCATTTCATTTTATTCTAATTTTCCAGGGAAGCTCAGTTCAAACAGATCCGCCTCAAGCCAAAGTTACAGCATGGGAAATCACATGTCACAAGGGAAGAAGTGTGAGCCTGAGAACTCAGGATAGGGTAGCTTCCATCACAATAGCTTTAAGTGTTGGTGGAAAGGACTTTTTTTCCAAAGCAGCAGCAGACAGAGACAGCTAGGCTAGGGTAATAGTTTCCATGATGCTACTGACAGGTGGTATTTAATGGGATGTCGCTGTAAAAAAATTTCCATTAAGTGTGTTTTTGTTTTGTGTTGTTGGGCCTCGTACCACAGAGTATGCTCAGCCACTGGTAGGGGGGATGGTCGGCACGCTTCATCAGAGATCAACCTTTAAACCAGAGGAAGGGAAGGAAGCAAGTTACGCCGATTTGGACCCCTACAATTCACCCATACAAGAAGTTTACCATGCTTATGCTGAACCACTACCTATAACTGGACCGGAATATGCAACTCCAATAATCATGGACATGTCCAGCCATCCCAGCACCCCTCTTGGCGTTCCTTCCATCTCCACCTTCAAAGCTGCAGGGAATCAAGCTCCTCCGCTGGTGGGAACTTACAATAAACTCTTATCTAGGACAGACAGCGCATCTTCGGCGCAGGCGCTGTACGATACACCAAAGGGGCAGCCGGGTCCAGGGGCCGCTGATGAACTGGTGTACCAGGTACCACAGAGTGTGGCCCATTCCACTGGGAGTAAGGATGAACTGAGTTAGCTCACGAGTTTTTAAAAGCCAGTTCCATAAAGCTGACAGTTTCATTTTTAATCGCAGTTTTGATATCATTAGTCTTAAATAATACAAAGTCGAACCAAAAGACGTGGTATTGGAGGTCTGGGAAACCAGTAATTCTGCCTTTCCTGAGCTGTATATATAATTACAGCTTGTTTCCTGCAAAACTGTGGACTTTTTTGTTACTACTGTACAATTGTCTGTCAGACATGAGAGAAGAACTCTTCAAGATTAGCTTCAGTAATTCATAGATGTGAATGCTAAATTGGGAGAAACGGTTTAAAGTACAAGCGTCAGTAATTTCTTGCTAACGGTACTATTTCTGGGGAAAAAAACCCCGAAACCCAAAGCTCCTAACTTTCTAAAATCTATATGGAAGCACTCCAGCTTCTAAAATTAACTGTACCCTATAAAATGCCTGCAGAACTTTGGGCTTTAAAAACTACGTTCAGCATTGATGACAAAAATCCCGTTAACTTCATGTCATGAAATAGTTTCAATTCCACGTCATGTTGTTTCAACAGCTTTTGTTCACAGGCTTAGTTAGGATCATCCTCAGAAGTTTCCCACCATTTTTATCAGCCTTTAGAATCCACTGTCTGTACAATCTGTTTTCTGCCTCATGTCCCTGAGCCCCTCAGTCTTGTTCCTTCCAAGGGAGCCAGGAGGCACACAGTCATACGAGCCAACTCCCCACTAACTGAAGGCTGCTCTGAATAGCACCTGCCTCAAAGTCAGACTTCCCTGATGGTGAATGTGCAAGAAGCACCTGGGTGTTGGAGGTGACTGAATTCAGAAAGGTTCTCCCTGTCCCCATCCCCTTGAAGTGTTGGTTGTGGCGTTTTAAGGTGCAAGTGTAGCCAAAGCAAGCTCTGTATGTACCTTTGTGAGTGCTGAAGGAAGCACACGCCTGTTCTGATGGTGCACAGTTGGTGTCACACACACATTTAGCACATATGGTACGTTTTAGCACAACTGAAAAACTTCAGCCTTAGGGCTTCTCTTATGATTGTTTGTATTAGAAGTATGAAAGATTCCAAGACCTTTGCAAGAGAACCAGTTCTGTTCCAAAGAGTGTCTGTTTCAGTAGCATTTAATGGAGGTTGTAGCCTCTGAATGTTCTGATATTCTCTACGATGAAAACATTGCGGTCAGTCTTCTATTTGAGGTAACATAGGCTAGTTTTAGCTAGGTAATCATAAAATGAAAACAATGTGGATGTCATAGTTGCCATTTTTTTATCTCGCTAGAAACAAAGCACAGCTTTTTAACCTAAGTAGGAGAAAAAACCCACAAGAAAAAATGCTTTATTTTTATGGTAACAGCACTGTTGGGAGGATGCTGAATTCATTTATACGTGTGATAGCCCTGCCTACACATTAGCCCAGTTTGATAACTTCAGTGGTTACTGCTTGTTTGTGTGCTGTAGCTCAAGTCAACCTTGTTTATTGCCCAAGGCCCTTAATCTAGGTGGAGAACATTTCAAATCAAAACTAAAATACTGTTTGAGAGGGCTGCCACCATGTCTTTATACCTGTATGCTATCCTAATTTATCACTTAAAAGATTTGTTCATAAAAATCAGTAATCCAGAATTACTTGTGGCCTGTTCAGCATCTAGAATAGGTTCTTGCCTACTCCGTTACCTTAAAGCCCAAGTCCAGAATTCTTCGATCATTCCTTCTCATTCACTGACACTGATAATGGTTTTATTCTTTGTAATTGGGTGCCTAGGCCGAAATGTGAATGAAAGAAGGGCCATATAAAAGACCCATTAATGGAAAAGAAATTCCTGCCTGTAGTTGTATGGGGGTTTTTTTTGTTATTGCAACTTTTCCCCTGCTTGATAAAGCTAGCGTGCAATCTTTGTAGTTGTGCTTCATCAGGTAAGTGTTCTTGCCCATCAACAGCCACTATGACTGTAAAATTATCTGAGCTGGTTTTATTTGAAAGGGGTGGGATGTTATTTGTGCCAAGATGTGGCATAATTATTCCTGCCAAGTTAAGACACACCCCCCCCCTCCGCGTTCATTTGAGTACCAGTTTAGGCTTAGAAGAAGTAATCTCCCATAGAAACAAGTCATTTCTCCAAGTCAGTAAAATTAACCTACTTAGATTTAATTTTTTTTGCTGTAGGCCAGGTAGGGTAACACCATTACTGCAGGCTAAGGTGGCGTAAGAATTAAACAGTGGGGTTTTTTTTTAAGCAACCACAATGGAGACTCATTATCTGAGCAGCATGAGCTGTTGACTGGAATGGTTGCTTTTAAGAATTTAAGTCCCTTTTGTCAAAGAAACAGTCTCAAGCTTGCTCCCTGCTTTCAACTCTGAACATGTCACCTGCTCGGGCTGAGAAGAGAAGTTCAAACATGTAACGGTTGGGTTTAAAATGTGTGCTGTGACCTGGTAAACACTGATGCCCAATTGTACTTAAGATGGGTATCATCTCCTGCACACAACACAAGCAGAGGTACATTTAGTGGGTCTCTTTTACACGTGAAGACACAGGGATAAAATGTATATCCATCTTGTTTGGCCTGAGTGTTCTCCCAGAATGTATGTTCTTACCTCAGCATGTATTGTAGTTGCTCAGTATTTGTATATGTTGCTAGAACTTAGACTGTATAAATAGTGAGGGATTTTTATATGTATGTTAAAAAGTCTTTTAAATAAATTGTACATACGTATTGCTCAGTCTGTGTTCTGCATTTAACACAACCCACCTTACATAATCGGTTTGTAGTGCGAAACACAAGGGTTATTTATGGGTTGACCACTGTTGTAGCATGGCATGTCCTGCCTCCAAGGGTGACATCGCACTGGTTCCTGGCAGTAGATGGATGTAGCAGCCACCCAGAGAGGAGGAGTTGGTCCCTGCCCCATCTCACCAAGCTTTACCAGTAGAGCTGGAGGTTGCTGCAGGGGGGGAGGGGCATTTACAGGAGGGAGCTTCCCTGGAGTCACCTGATGCTGGCAGAAGGCAGCTCCGGAGCCTTGTGGGATGACAGGCCAAATAAGGCACAGCACAGGGCACCTGCCCGGTCAGTGTCAGGAGAAAGTCAGGCTCCAGGCCACTATTACTGTGGTGGGTCAACCCAGGCTGGATGTCAAGTGCCCCCCTGTCAAGTGTCACTTTCCTCCTCAGCTGGACGGAGAAATTAGTGTAATTTATTGCTAGGCCAATCAGAGAATGAGAAACAAAAACTAAGTCTTAAAAACACCATCCTCCTACCCCACCCCACCCCACCCCCACCCCTTTTTCCCAGGCTTAATATATACTAAGTTTTCTTTACCTTCCCCACTGGAGCGGTGTGGGAGGACAAAGATGAGGGGTTGCAGTCAGTTCATCACATGTTGCCTCTGCTGCGCCTTCCTCCTCAGGGGGAGGCTGCCTCACACTCTTCCCCTGCTCCAGCATGTGGTTCCTCCCATGGGAAACAGTCCACCACGAACATCTCCAATGTGCGTCCTTTCCCTGGGATGCAGTTCGTGAACAGCGTGGGTCCCCTTCACAGTGTGCAGACCTTCAGGACAAAGCTGTTCCTGTGTGGGTCCTCCATGGGGGGTCACACAAGTCCTGCCAGCAAACCTGCTCTGCTGTGGGCTCTTCTCTCAGCCACAGGTCCTGCCTGGAGCTTGCTCCAGCATGGGCCTCCCATGGGGTCATAGCCTGCTTTGGGCATCTACCTGCTCCAGCATGGGCTCTTTCCACAGGCCGCAGGTGGCATCTCTGGTTCACTGTCATCCTCTGTGGGGTGCAGGGGGACAGCCTGTCTTGCCATGGTCCTCTCCACAGGCTGTAGGGGAATCTCTGCTCTGGTCACCTCCCCCCACTTTCTTCACTGACTTGGGGTCTGCAGCGTTGTTTCACATATTCTCACTTCTCTCTCCAATGCATGTAAGAAGTGCCAGAAAACTTCAACAGCAGTTCTTCCCCCCTTCTTAACTAAGTTATTGCAAAGGTGGTACTGTTGTTGCTGATGGGCTCGGCCTTGGACGACAGCGGGTCTGTCTTGAAGCTGGCTGCCATTGGCTCTGTCTGACACAGGGGAAGCTTCTAGCAGCTTCTGCTCACAGATGACACCTTTGTATCTATCTGCCCAACTACCAAAACCTTGCCATGCAAAACCAATACAATAACCCCTTGATTAGATACAGACAATCTTCCTACCAGTCAGCATACCACCTCTGCTTTGGTAGAGAGAATCTACTTTATTCTTCAACTAGATCATGGCTATTTTCCTATTACTGAGGAGGGAAAGCTGCTTTTGACCTCAAAGCCTTTCACTTCTTTATCTTAATTCTAGCACTGCAGTTCCTAAAACAAGGAAATCATAATTAGTTGAGAGGCTCCAAAGAATCTGTGTGGTACTTCCAAAAGGGAAGTTCCTTTCTATGTGTCCTTGCTAAATCCTGGTTGGTTTTTTGCTCTTTACAGCATCTTGTTCTTTATCTCACGACCCCTCCTTTTATACCTACGTAACACTGATCTTTCCATTGCTAGTATAGATGGCCCACAGCCCTGCTTATTATTTTACATTCCTGAAGGCTTATAAGCATCTATTACACAGCTGCAACAAACCATGGAGCAACAAACCACTCCAAACAGGAGCGTGGACTTACGGAGTTTTCAGAGTTGTCTTCCAGCCCAGCTGTTTGGTAATCACAGCAAACCACAACACAGTGTTATTTTTACAATTATTTTAATTTCCCCAAATCAAATGTTATCAAAATTGAGTATCCTGATGTAAAGGAGAAAAATCCAACATCTTAACAAAATTCCAGTTCCTAGCAGCAGATCATAACCAATGACGTTTCAACTATGTTTGCACAGCACACTAATTTATGCTTCTATGCATATTTTACAGTTTTTTTCTGCATGGTGGAGGAAGATGAAACTGTATACACAAAGAACTGGTCTCTTACATAAAGCAAAAAAAACCCAAGCTGATTATTAAACCAAACTTCTCTCATAAAACGAGACCTCTGCTGCCAGTATTCCCACTCCAAACAGTGGCAGATACTAAATTTGTCAGTATCAAGAGACTGAAACCATTATTCATTTTTCCAGAAGTTCTAACACTTTTTACATCTGCATCAGATTTTGAACTCATAATAATGAAACAGACAGCAACACGATATCCAGGACTAATAAAGCTGCCTGCAAAAACGAGTTCCCACTAAGACCACTCAAAACACAACTGTATTACTACTTGTGAGTATTTCCAAACTTGGCTTTCTTGTAAGGCATGCATATGACAGAATCTGGACACCAAGAGACTCTTAACGCCTACTGACAGAGCGAATCTTTTGTTGGTGCAGCTCATCCTTTTGCTTAACATACATCTGTGCATTTGGGACACTTTTCTGTTAGTCTCCACCACCAAGGTCTTCTCTGATTTATCAGTCTGCAGGACAGGTGCCTGAGGTTGTTCAGCCCCCAAGCGGCGGCTGAGCACCACACGCCACTCACTCACTCCCAGAGGACAAACAGACAGAGCCTCTGTGGGTTGGGATAAGGACAGCTTGCTGCTGACAAAAGCAATGTCAAAGGAGAACAATAATGGCAGGCTACACTCACACCCAGTGCTTGGCTGATTACAGAGTGCTGCCTGACAGCAAGGGCCAACCAACTGACCGACCTGATGCCCCGGCCACACTCAGACTGTTCTGGAGGCAACAAGCCCTTCCCCCACCAGCAGCTTATATGGGGAAGCTGTGTCAGGTAGTGTGGAAAACAGCCCAGGCTGACTCAGCTCACCTGTGCTTGCTGCTTGGGGAGGTTAACTCTGGCCTGGCCAGAACCAGGACAGTGCCTAACAGTTCAAATGATTAGGTCAAACTATATACCACTTGAATCTTCCTTCAGAAATGACAGGTTAAAAAAATTGTCCTTAATGATTAATTCCTTTGTTGGTACAAAGTGGGGTACAAGGAAGCTGTTTTCCTGTGGGAACACCACTGCTATGGTTTAAGGATTTTTTTTAAAGGTAAAATTAACTAATTGAAATGTCAGACTTCTGCAGGATCATGGAGGCAGGACTTAGACCTATCAGATTGACACATGGATTTCTGAGAAGCTGTATATACAATTTTACACCATTTCAATGAGGTAGTTTCACCTTTTCATGTTGCACTATAAGATATATTCGATTAATTAGCTATTTTCAAATTCTGTAGTTCAAAACAAAGTATTTTCAGAAGATCTTAATTTATGTAGTTAAAAATGCTTACCTGGCATTCCTGTTTGTGTGCCTTCAGGCTTTGCTTGAGTATCATCTAGGATGGTTTGCAATGTCTTCTAGGCATGAAACTTCATGTAGAACCATATAGAAATTGAATATTAAAAATAGCAATCAGTAAACTCTTACTGATCATTTATCTAAAAACACATGGAGAGAGTATGTTTTTACAGTACTTGTTTCTGTAGTTATATATAATTCTATTTCAAGATAGTGTAACAAAGTTTTGCAAAATAAAAACAAGCCCTTATTCATCCGAGGAAACCCAGCATATAAACACACTTTTTTTTTTTTCTGTACAAACCAATTATATAAAAATATCACTGTCTTAATCAGGTTTTCTACAGTATACTTGCAAGCCAGTTTTGCAATGAACCAAAGTTTGTTTATTCACAGCACTGACAACTATATGGAAACAAAATAAGCAGATTCTGTTAGCAGCTACTTTGAGATTGATTAGCAAAGAAAGACCTTGATTCTATACTCTAAATATCTAATGGTAAACACAAAACCCCTACTGTGTCATATTTAAAATTAGCTGAATTCTTAACCTGGGTTATTTCAGCTCTAAACAAGAAAAATAAAAAATTGGCTTTCCTATTGGGTAAGTGAGGTATTGTTCAGCTAAGAACATATTTATTTTTAAAAAAAGCACCTTACACTTACATTAAGTATTATTACTTTACTGCACATCTTTTTATTAGCATAATTCTTTTCAGATTAAAGCTGTATTCAAAAGGCCTTAAAAATAAGTGAAACACAGTCTTTCTGTTTTATTCCTACTAGAGAAGTGAAGTGCAGCTGTGTTGCAAATGCCAGGATCAATTCAGCATTCTCCTTTCTGGCCCTTTATTGATCGGTCAGGATCACAGGTGGCATATACATGAACTGAGGTGGAGGGAAGCATACCTTTTTTTTTAGGCTTACAAAAGGAAACAATTTCCCTGATTCTGCGCTAGTACGGAATAAATTGTGCCCAGATGTGCCCTTCATATAAAGGCATCTGGAACAGCTGGAATGGATGTAGATATGCAGGTTTATTTGAACGGTTGGACTTGACCTTAAAGGTCTTTTCAACCTTGTGATTCTGTGAGTTAATGATGTAAATCTTGACCCAGACTATACCAGATTAGACACGGTGCATTGGTTGGGATGCAGATGTCACATTGTATCATCTCGTATTTGCCTTGACTTGTATTTACTCTTTTGACTTGTTTTTACTTTTTCCTAGCTCAGGGCTGCCACTGGAAGCTGGTAGTGCACTGGAGGGACACAGTGAAGGTTGTTCTTACCTTACTAAGCCTGCCCAGTGCTACTTGTGATTTGCGAGGCCCTGGGCTCGATTTTACAGTAGCTGCTCATAGACAGAGGGTCCAAAAAAAAGCTGATCATACTGTGAAACACATGAAGATGTCTAAGGAACTATTCGCTCTCTATGTACACACACACAGCGTGCTAAGCAGGTTTGATCCAATGGTAGGATCTTCCTCTGAGACTCCTAGCATTGCAGATGCCCGCTGGGGAAACCTCTGAACCCCGGCACGCAATAACGAAGCGGTTAGTACACAACAAGCACTCCGCCTCAGCCCAGGTGAGGCCCAGGCCAACACTCGCCCACGGCTGCCAGGCTCTCACAATACAAGCCCAGGAGCTCTGCGCACGCAGCCCGCCTCAGCCCTGTCGCGACCCGGTGGCGGGCGGGCGGCGGGCAGTATCCTCTCGCCTCCGGCCGGAGGCGAGAGGATACTGCCCGCCGCCCGCCGCCCGCCACCGGGTATCGAGCCGTTGCCGCGAGACCCGCCCCCCGCCTCAGCTTCTCGGGGCCCCATTGGCTGCAAAGAGCAACTCTGTTCCCGCCTGCTGCTCGTGGATTGGCTCAGGCCCCCGTCGATCAGCGCCGCGCCTCAGGGCTCAGCCGGCCCTCGCAGCTAGGCCGTCGGGGAATGGTGTACTAACCCAAAACGAAGCTCCGCGGGCCAAGCCGGCGGGTAGCGGGGGGACGGCGAAAGATCCCGCTGCCGCGCCCTGTTAGGGTCAGCCCGACCTCAGGGGTACCAGTGCCGCTTGCCAACAGCTCCTAAATTTCTCAAGCCTTGCCCCTGATAAAGCTTACCTTGCACGGAGGGGCCAAGATCCTCCCTCTTGTTCCTTGCCACTGTGACGTGTGCCAGGCCCATTAAGTTCTGGACAAGGATGTCAAACACCCACCTTTTTCCTCTTGCAATAGCAAGCTATTTTTCTTCTTGGCACAGTGAAGTCTAAGGAACAAATATGCTAAAATACAAAAGGTTTGCCTCCTCCATCAGCTTCGAAGGAAATCACACTCTGCCTACGTTTATTCCCTCCCCCAATCCTGAGTAACACTCGGAAAGCCTGCCAACAGGTCGATGGTACTAGAGTTATTACGAGTTTCATGAAATCAGAAGTCAACAAGAGAGAGTACTGACAATGTTGCAAATACACGGCTCAGGTTACCTCGATATAAGCCTCTTTTGCTTAACGGCTACTGCCCCAGCTCCTACAACAGAAGTAAAAGCCCAGGATCCCAAACCAGGGCTACTCAATTCACTTCGTTATGCCCCTGAAACTATAAAATTTATACCCACCCTGTAGAAAGGGAGCATTTTTGTTTTCCCCAGAACTCAGCATTAGTGAAGTCATTACAGAAACTAATCTTCCAACAGCTGAGAACACTTAAAATTTCACCTGACACATTCATACTCCGTTTCTATGACATGATCACTATCACCTGTTAGGTGAATGTAAGAACTTTTGTCAAAACAGGGAAGTTTTGAGGGCAAAACCCAAATTAAAAACCCTAGTCTATTTGTGCTGTGTGAGACATTCCATTTCAATCAAAACCCTTAAAAAGCCAAAAATTACAAAAATGCCCAGCAGGCTTGTGCTCTGTCTTCTAATTTTCTTATCTCCCACTGAAAAGCAACTTTTGACCTTTTCAGTTAAGACTTGGCTTTCCACTGGTTGCCTGAGGTGAAGTGATGAACTCAGAAATTCGAACGATAAATTCCTCAAATTACAGCCTAAAACCCATTGGCACAATTACAGTTTATACATTGGTTAAGCAATTCTTGGATTTAATTCATTTTATTAGGAGGAAAAATTTGCAGAGATACAATCCCATCCAGAGCTTTACTTTTTAGCTCATCACCTTTCTTTAGGATCAATGCTCTTTTTTTTTGTAATGATTAAATGCAAAGCCAGAAACGACAGTACATGAAGAAAACTTTTTTGAAGAGTTTCTGTGATCATTTCTGGATCTCACAGGAGACCCAGCAACAGAGCTTAAAACATAGAAATTAAAACTAGATTTTTTTGCTTTGCCAAACCTGACAAATAGGAGTATGTGCTTTGTTTTGCTCAGCCAAAACAGGAATGGCTGGCACCAAAATTACACCTGAACACCAGTGATGTTTGTCAGTCCCGTATACTGCTGGCCAGTCTCCAGCCATGAATTACTACTCATCAGAAGATACTACCGTGAAAGACCTTAGATGCAGAAACCTATCTGCTTTACAGGCCTTCTAAGTCTTGTAAGGTGTAGCTGACGACTCATTCTTCTTCTATTAGTTTCACTTTTAGTGACTTTAAAGTAACGTAACACTGCTGAGTCAAAGTAACACACAGAGCACAGACCCGGGTTAAAAACTGGAGGAAGGCCCCTCTTTCACAGCACAGATTGTACTCGAAAACTCTGTCTAAACTCTGTTTGTAAATTAAATTCCCAGGGTCTGTACTGTAACCAGCAAAAGCACTCATCTGTCATCTCACTTCATCTGTCCGTTGGCTGCTTTGCGTACGACCGTTACCTCATTTCCTCAGCCTCCAAACCAGACAAACTTTTCTTCTACATTTCTGTACTTGAACTCCGCAGGCAACTCAGACCACTATAGACTAGAGGTCGGACGCACAGCAAGCCATAAGGACGCCCTGGCAGCACCCACTGCTTTCAACACTACCTGGAGTGGCCTCAGACTCCCTCTGGATGTCCCACATTTGGATGGCACAATGTAGACCAGCCTACGTGAGGACTGCAGCCTAGTTAAACGACTTGCAGACACACCCTGCCACCCACCAGGATGAAGCAACGCTGGTGCCTTCTCTTGGCGTCCAGCGTTCAATCACTGCTTCCGCCCAGCGTTCGGGGGCATGGTCCTCTTGTCCTCAGCCACCGTGACAGATTTCTTGGCACACCCACAACGGGGAGGAGTGTTATTAACTGCAGATGTTATTATTGTCCTAAGCTGTTGTGCAGCCTCTCTCTCTGTGCTGTCAAATAACTGCCATATTTTACCTCAAAGGCAGTGACAGTGGCTTAGTACACAACCCCCAAATGTTAACTTGTTATGACAGCTGGGGCCATGGGATGCTACTTCCTCCATGTTTTCTTTTCTATCGGATGCTACTTCATTTTTTTCTTTTAGCAATTCGTTTGGGGGTTTTTTTGGACACATTCCTTTTTTTCAGTGTTTTCAGGTTCATTGTCACCAATAATAATGTCCACAGAAAGTCCAGATAAGTTATCTGAGAAACATCAAGAACTTTTAACCCAATCTTAAACCCCAGACCCCTAGTATTATAAGGGCACAATACACACTCAGTAGATACACAGACATTTTGATTGGAGCAGGCTGAAGTATAAGATTTTGAGGGTATGAGCGATTTTGATTTCTTTGCCTATGGCAATTACTATTTGCTATCATTTAAATATTGCCTCTACTTGCACTGGACCAGAATCAGCTCTATTGTCCTTTTCCTCTCCTCACTGTCTAGATGGTAAAAGGGAGAGAACTTTTTTTCACGGGCTCAGGGGTAAGGAAAAGCCAATCAGGCCCCGCTGTTCTTCTGCCTGGCTTCCCATAGCCTGGGGAGAAAGCAGGACACAGAGCAAACAAAAGCTGCTCAGCAGTCCCTCTCTTGCAAAGAAGAGGCCACCAAAGCAAAGGCAGCTGCCCAAGGCACTCCCATCTCATAATAAAATTGTTCTAGGAATTGTAGGGAATGATGCAATTAGAAAGAACTGAGTCGAAACACCTTAGCTCAAAAACTATGCACCCCACTTCAGTACTTTCCATTGAGAGGTGAGAAATATTTTTACTTAACTTCGCTGCTCCTCAAAATCACGTGGGCCTTGCAGATCACACATCAGGATACACTGTCATCTTCAGCGGCTCAGCCAAATTTTCCTTGCCTCCATATTCAAGAGCAGAAAAAGTACTTTGCCCCTTCCACCCTTCTTCCCTCCTTGTGCAATTACAGCTGCTTCCTGAAATGAACTGAGTCTCGTACCATACTGTTCCCAGTCAAGGAAGACAGCAAGCTGCTTCTGTGACAAGCAACTGCTTTCTCCTATTTTAGATCAAAATTTCAATTCAAATTGGTATGCAGTCTCTCTCTCTCTCTGCATTACTAAAACTTTCCAACCCTCCCCTGTCCCTGAACTGCTATCTGGGACTTTACTCTGGCATTAGTTTGATTTCTCAGAGGAAGAGGAGAAAGATTTTACACTGTAATGTGTCGTTAAAAGACACGGCACCCCATCCAAACACTATTATTAGTAATCTCCATGCAACACAGCTCTTTATATAAAGTAGATGCAGCACATAACTAAGTTTTCCAGATTCTATAGGTCTGTGAGCATGTTAATCTGTTTCACATGAAGGAGTCATCCCTTTATTTTTAGAGGAGATGACTTAAGCAAATGTCTATGTTTAGAGCACAGAAGAACCACCCAAGGCAGACAGATACCGGATGTATATGCATGAAACTCTAAAGCCTGAAAAAGACTTGGAAAAATTCTGTAACTGAAGTGCTACTGAAATATCCTGTAGCTCCTGCTTCACTTTCATGTCTCTGTGTACAGGCACAGAAACACAGCCCATTAACGAAACTCAATCCTAAAGGGAGCTGGCAACCAGAAGTAGTACAGCAGTTTTTGACATTAAAATAGAGCTCTGTCATACCTCCCTGTAATTTAGAAATGAGATTTAAATTGCATGTAATTTTTTCATCATAATGGGATCTTTTCACCTCCAGATATTTTTGCCACTGTTAAAACTGAAGTACGTGACTGCAGAAGACAAAGTGCTCCCATGTATAACCGCCATCCTCAAAAGTTACAAATGAAAACATATATTAAAAACAACAAAACCCAGGAATATATCTCCCATTTAGCTCACCTGTTTTAGTTCACATTTATCATACAAATTTAGATCGTATCTACTAGCAGGAATCTTGTCCCGTTTTCCATTTATTATCTAGTCACACCCCAAACGAAAGATACTTGCAATAAATAACGTCCTCCTTCCTTTATCTGTTCTGGAAAAAAGATGAAAAAAAATAAAGGGAAAACCCCTGCACTTTCTAGCACTTTAGCATCTACAGTATCATTAATAATGGTCTATCAAAGTTAAACCCCATTTCTGACGTGCATTGTTCTTCTTTTGAGAGTGAAGTAAACAGGCCAATTTCCATCAGCTCAATGGGACTGAATATATAGCAGTCATGCAAGATAAGGCTTTAAGTAGCACTAACAAAGGAAAAAGCATTTTCCTCTCAAAGAAAAAAACAAATTTTTTTACTATTATGCTATTTTCTGAAGTGCTGGCATCTGTAGGAAAGGGATGCAAACAATTTAATACTTCGGATATGCCAAAATATTACAGGTAATGGGAAGAAGTCTTTCACAGCTTAGTAATGTAGCACTCACAGTGGAGCTGTTGGCTTACACTTTTCAGGTCCAGCTCTTAATTTCTTTCCGCAATCTTAAACCTGGCTATTTTTGTACCAAATTGACAAGTCTATGTAAATTAATCTCTCATGGAAAAAGGCTCACTTCCTATTGGTGGAAGTATGCTTGAGAGATAAGAGAATCCAAATTCCCTTTACCAAGGTTGGCTGGTTAAATGCATAAAATCGGATGTGCAGGGCAACAGCAGCGCTGTGCCAAAGGCACATGGTCATGACACACCAGGTGTTTTGAAAGCAACTTGTACCTCAGTAAACATGCAACACCTGTTGTTCCTTCATACCTCTGCTCTCCAAGTATCAGTATGCTTTCTGCAATCAGTTTGATTTAACGATCTCCTAAGAGCCAGAATAAATGAACTCACAATCACACTGGATTTTTGCTTCCTGCTGGTATTGCCAGCTGACAAACAGGGACACACAAGGAGGAGCAGTTAATGGTGGCTTTTACTATCTTTCAATTACAGAACCATAGAATGTGTAAGGTTGGAAGGGACCTTTAGAGGTTGATCTGGTCCAACCTCCCTGCAGTAAGCAGGGACATCTTCACTAGATCAGGTCGCTCAGAGCCCCACCAAGCCTGACCTTGAATGTTTCCAGGGATGGGGCACTCTGAGCAACCTGTTCCAGTGTCTCACCACCCTCACATTGAAGAACTTTTTCCTCATATCCAACCTAAATCTCCACTTTTTGAGTTTAAAACCATTACTCCTTGTCCTTCAGGTATTGGAAGGCTGCTATAAGGTCCCCTCGGAGCCTCCTCTTCTCCAAGCTGAACAAGCCCAACTCCCTCAGCCTGTCTTGATAGGAGAGGTGCTCCAGCCCATTGATCATTTTTGCAGTCCTCCTCTGGACATGATCCAACAGGTTCATGTCTTTCTTGTGATGAGGGCTCCAAGGCTGGACACCAGGTGAGGTCTCACCAGAGCAGAGTAGATGGGCAGAACCTCCTCTCTCAATCTGCTGGCCACGCTTCTTTAGGTACAACCCAAGATGCGGTTGGCCTTCTAGGCTGCAGATGCACATCGGTGGCTCATCCAGGAGTACTCCCAAGTGCTTTTCCTCAAGACTGCTTTCAAGCACATCATCTCCTAACCTGCATAGGTAATGGGGATTGTCCCAATCCAGGTCCAGGACCCTGCACTTGGCTATGTTGAACCTCATGAGGTTCACCTGAGCCCACTTCTCCTTATGTTAATGCAGTCCTTCAGCCAGGGCTCTCACTTGTGTTTCACCAGAAAAGGCACAAAAGGCAGCGTAAGGAGGCTGCTCAAACTTCTTTTCTAACCCTCTCAGCAAGGCAGTTTCCATTTGGTGGGAGCGGTTCATCAAACTGCCATTCCCAGTGCTCTGATCTGGGAAGCAGAATCTCAAATGACACTGCAGAGCTGCTCAGAGTAGCAACAATAGGTGCCAGAGCTCAAGCAGCACCTTCCATGGACACCGTTTGGAGGGTACAAAACAGAGTTAAAACTGTTTAAAGCTGTGGTAAGATGAAAAGGAGAATTTGGGTTTATAAACAAAGACTTGGAAAACTTCCAGAATAGAAAGAGGAAGATCTGTTTGAAGACAGGTTTTTCCAGTGGAGGGGTTTGAAAACAGTGTCCATTTCCAGAGGAAAAGTTCTTGCACAAACCTCTGGGACATAAGGGGCAAACTGTAAGCACACCTCAGGAGGCTGCTTTCTAAGTAAGTTTTCTTTTCCTGCTAGACACTGACCTCATCATTTAGTCTCCTTTTGCTAACCTTCTCACCAGATATTTCATGAAGAAATAAAATCAGTGACAACCTCACTGTGACTTAACCACAGAGATGACATATCATTCCTTGAAAGTCAGCATCTTGGAGGGCTTCAAAAGTAAAACAGGAAAAGAGGAAGAGGCTCCCGTGGTCCAGCTGCAGCCAGGAATCCCGAGTTCAGCTTTGGCAGCAACTCCCATCAGGACTTTCCAGCAGCCTGCATGGAATTACATTTTCAAAAGGACTTCTATGGTTTAGGAGCACATCTCATTGTTAAAAGTGATTTAGACTAATGAGCTCGGCATTGCTAAATGTACTGCTTAGTGCCTCTGAGGGGTAGGGCCCTCCCTACCCTCCTGATGGATTTAGATGCAAGGGTTTGAACTACAGCAACCCTGTTTGTTTCTACAGCTTTCTGATGGAGGTGACCAGACTCTACCAGGAAAAGCAGATGGGGACACATGCCTTAGCCCAGCAGGTCAGCAAAACCCATCAATGGAGCAGCTTGCTGGGCTGTGAACTTGAGCAGCACCCCTTCTGCTGCTCAAGGCACAATTATAAAGTAGAGATTAAGGGAGAGAGTACCTTTTGTGGCTGCAGATGTATCACCAGAGGCCATCTGTCAAGGGTCACGAGCTCCTAAGTGCCTGAGACACTTTTGAAAGCAAAGGCGGGTGCCCTAGACAGGGGCACACAGCATTCCGGTGCCACATTTGCTTCTCTTTGCTCTAGTCCATGTTTTAACCCCCTTTCTTATTTTAACCTCTGCTTGTTGGGAGGCTTTTTTAGGGGAAGTCAGCACACAGAATACTTATCAAAGGAATTTAAGTGTTTTATTTGGTTTGCACTTTTGCAATGGAAAAGTTATTTTAAAAAAATTTGGACAGACCATGGTATATTTGACCTAAATACTTCAGTGCTGTTCCTGAATTTTGTGAGAGACTGGAAATAACTCCTAAATATGTAAAATTCTAAACATGAAGCTGCAGCATTTTCTCTCTGAAAATTAAGTTGACAGATTTTCTGATGCTTTGTTTCTGTTGACAGTAAGTCACCACACCACAGAAATGGGGACTTGAAAGGGGAAAAGAGATGTTTCATGGCACATAAGAGTTTGTGAACTTCTGTGTGGAAGGGGATAGGTGGGCATGCAGTTGTGGCCTAGTAGTTAGGTAGGTGCTTCTGCTAAAACATTTAGCATTAATGGAGTCTTCAGTGTAATTTTTCTATTAAACCATCATTTAAAAAATGTTAATTGCTGTATTGATGCCCTCTAGCTTTGCATGTCAGTCTCAAAACTAAGATAAAACCAATAAATTGTGTTTCAGTGAACTCCAGACTTCTAAAAAATGGTCTGTATTCAATTATAAATCAAGTATCAAACTGTGCAGATTTTAGCATCAAGTTCTATCTGCTCACACTTTTTGCTGGCTCAAGACCTCATTTTTTACCCATCCAAAGCTCTGTTTAAGTCTAGATAAATACTATCTGAATTAAGGGCCAAGTAAGAAATTAATATGGACCCTTACTTCTGGCCAGACATTCATATCATCTCTTTCCCTTTGCAATTCTAACCCATCATGCTATCTATTGTTTGAAGCTCATCTCACTACAAGTTTCCTAGGAAACAAATGTAGTAGGGAGTACACATACATCAGTAAGAGATCGCAGCCTCAGGTAAGTTTGGTTTTGGATGATGGAGCAGTACTGCCCTTCCATTTGCTCACATTCACCAGACCTGTTAATGAAACAGTTCCAGAGCTCAGGAGGAAGAATGAAAGGTCTGTGCTGCATGTTCTTTGTTCACAGCACACCTCTGCCTTGTTCAGAAAGCCAGGGAACCTTATTACTTCTGAAAGTATGTTTTCTTTTTTCTGAGCTTTAAGTGGATGGCAGTTATGACAAAACCCATCAGGATGGCTGCTGCTCCAGAAACCACGTAGGCAATTCCCAGGAACGGGTTTCTTCCTCCACTCCATACCACAGTTGAAAGAATCACATACTTCCTCCCCTTGAATTTGGTAACAGGAAAATCTGACAGAAGGATGTTAAGGTTTCTCTAACAAGTATTTTACTTTATTCCCAGAAGGAGAAAAAGCAGTGGTAAATTCTCAAAAAATTTTCCAAGGCATGAAGAGTCTGGAGTGCTGCATTTGCTGCAGAAATTCCTCTAACTCATCTGTGATGTTTCTGCTAACCTGAGTCCAAAAGCCCAGCAGCAGCTGGTGGTAACAACTCCAGCTATTTTAGATACAGACTCAGTGTGAACATGGACATGCTTTTTTCTTTTGCATTATGAATTTCAGATTCATAACTGCTACTGCATTGATTTACTAGGAAAACACAGTTGAAAAGTCTTTTGGGCAGCTTATAGTAACGATGCTCCACATACTCCCCCTGAGGGGAAGTGCTTGCTTCTACATCATGTGTTGTTTACCCAGAATGTTCTATGATTTTCCCTTTTCTTTGTCCATGTGGAAGCTTTCAGAAAAGAACCCTGCTACAATATTTAAATTCGTAGCTCTATTGGCTGAGAGAGAAGCGAAATCTGTAGTTGATACAACTCCTGCTGACAAAACATCTGCTTTAGTCAGTGTATGGAGTGTGGCAGAGGGGCAGTCAGTGTCCCTGCAGCAGCCCTCACAGCGCTGTGCTGCGCACGGGCAGCCAGCAAGGTTCCCGGCTGGGAACACACCGGTGTTTCGGCCACTTCGGCTGTTTGTCTCTCCTGCATCCCCCTCACCAGCAGGCTGGGGGTGGGCAAGGTCTTGGGAGGGGGGACAGCCAGGACAACTGGCCCCAGCTGACTGAGAGGAGGTTCTGTACCGTAGGGTCCATACCCCAGGGAGGCTGCTTAGGAAGAAAAGATGAGAGAAAGGGGGAGAAAGGAGGGGCATTTCTTACTTATGGTTCATCTTCCAGAGCAACCGCTGTGTGTACCAAAGCCCCACTTCCCAGGAAGTGGCTGGACATCACCTGCTGATGGGAAATAGAGAATATTTTTTTTTTTTTCCTTTGCTTCCATATGCAACCTTTGGCTTTATTAAACTACCTTTATCCTGACCCATGAGGTTTTGTCCTGCTGAGGAGGGGAGTGATAGAGCAGCTTGGTGGGCATCTGGTGTCCAGCCAAGCTCAACCCACTGCAGTCAGCAATCTCACGCTGTTCAGCATGAGAGTGCATTTTCACCAGTACAAAAGTTCCTGTCAGCACATGGCCCAAATATGACAGAGGGCTCTGCTGACACCAGATATCCTGCACAGCTCTAAATGGCAGGCATACCTTGGCACTTCTTGCACCCCAGTAAGGTTGTCAACACATCTGATTAGGCAGCTACCAAGTATTTTAGCCACAACAACATCTTATCTCTTCAGGTTCTCACTTTTCAGTTTCAGCCTTTGTGTAAAGATCCCATGTGCCATCTCCAGCCAATTGTAGGCCCCTTGGAAGTCAAATTCAATGCCACATGCTGCCATCAAGTAATATGTCTTAACTCTCCCTGCACTGGCTAAACAAAACCCCCTTGTAGCACCTCATCACCCTCAAAACCAGGTCTTTTCAAGGTGACTTAGTCTGGGGTGTTTTGCTTGGTTTCCTTGCTATTTTACTACACAAAGCCCATAAACTTTAACCTTGTTGTAAGTATGGAATAGTGAAGGAGTGCCTTGGATAATACGAAAGGATACTGTAGGAGATACGAAAGGTGTAGTTCCCTGCTGGCAGGCCATCCGCAAACTGCCTGACCCGCTGGACACGGCGGTACAGATTCCTGAAGGTAGCGAAGGCCGACACGCGCATCCAGACAATGAATTCGTCGTTCACATAACCATTGTTCCTCTCATCTTCCTCATCTAACAAATAGGCTGGTTTCTGCCAGTACGGAGGCCTCGCTGTCCCTGGTGAAAGAGAAAGAGATGAGGGATGACATGCTGCCAGTATAACAGTAGCTGGTCACTAACTTCTGGGCCTACTCACCACCAGCACAGCCTACCAGATATGAAGGAGGCACAATACTCTGTCCAGTACTGGAAAACTCTACAGGCCAGGTAACGCTGCACCCTGGCATCTCCACTCACCAGACATGAATGAAGGGACTTCAACAGACCCCAGGGGTTGCTACACACTGGCAACCTCAAACACAGGAATAACAAAGCTACTTGCACAGATGAAAATACTGTTTGTTCTGGATTCTTCCCTCTTCAGCAAGCAATTTACTCTCTATAATGAGAAGCTCACCTTCTTATACATTGATTTATTCTTGTACAATCACAAAGGCACCCCTTTCACCCAATGGCACAGTCTATGGTATTTAGAATCTGCCATATGAAAACCACTTAGATAATTAACTCTTGCATCTTCCACCCAGCACAGCAGTGCCCTGACCCAGCACAGGGAGCTTTTAGTCTCACTCCAATAAAGGTCAGCTGTAATGAGGAAAGAGCCCTAGGAAACAGCTGTTTGAAAGAACTAGTGATGACAACAGCCTCAGAACTGGCTAAGAATCTGCAAAGACAGGAAGAAGGAAAGATGTGACATGCAGTTTTCCTTCACAGATGTTGTCAGTAGGAAAAAAATGAGGTGATTGCATCCTTGCTTTCCCTGGACCAATTAAGCATTACAAGGAAGTATATAGAGGGGTGTTGACGTGGATGTTCAGTCTTCCAAAACCACTTTCTCCCAATTTCAATGGTCAGTAATTAAAAACCAAAACCAGCGGTATTTTGGGCAAATCTGTCTTCTGCTCTCAGTCACCATCTAAAGCTTCTTCTCCAACCTGCTTCAGGAAGTATTTCTCCAAAAGACAATTCCTCTCAGAAGGGGAGACCTCCACACACAGGGAGGGAGGGTGGGAGAGAGGTCACTGAAAAACAACCAGTGGAACCATTCTTACCTGCGAATGCAGAAGAGAGATTGTAGGATTTTGGATTGCGAAATTTCACATTTTTATCTGTCCACCAGCTGATCCCAGTCTTCAGCAGGGGAACTTGAATAACAGAAGAGTTACGATTGTAAAACAGATCAATAGTATCTACAGGGAACAAAAGAAGTGATACTTATGAGAAAAGACAGTGATTCTGATGGCCAGCATGGCTAACAAAAACCGACACACTGAAGCACCTTTCAAGTGAAGAGAGAACAAAAAAACACCCTGGGAAAAGTTTGATCAGGACTGTGTAGATCACTGTACACATCACAAGCATTAAGCTTCCAGAGCCTTAGAACTTCTGACGTTTTTAAGACCAAACATAATCATACCAATAATTCCATGGCATCCCTAGATAGAAATGTGTGTAAGCATCTTATGTCCATCAACTCCTCTGTGACTAACTTCTTTGCAAATTACTTTGGAGCTGTAGCTACAGAAGTACCTCTCCTGGTTAGCTTTCCCTAGTATTTTTTTGACAGTTGACCCTAAATGCTCCCTTGCCTGCTAGCTTGGGTTAAGAACCTTTCCCAGAGCAGTAACTTGGCCACCTTCCTCATTTTACAAAATGAGATTAGAGTGCAACTGGACAACCAGCTAAACTGTCAAGAGTGAACAGGAGCACCCTCTTTCACAGCAGAGGAGCTGAAATGACCAACCAGAGGGGGAAAGCAGACACCTTCTTCACCCCCCTTAATCATCATCAGGAACATTTCATCATGCTGTGCAGTAAGGACAGATGCAAAGGCAGACACTGGGAGGTTTACCCTCACTATTTTAAAACCTTACTATCCCTAGTTCTCTTCAGGAGCATTCTGTCCTGCAGCAAGGGCTGCTCAGAGGTAGCTCTGTTGGCCAATTCTGAGCCCAGTGCAATAAATCAGACTTCTAGTGGAGCAGGTAGGTGCAAAAAGGATGTGTTAGAGCCAGAAAGTCCATAGAACTTTTCTGTCTCCCTTCCTCCCAGAGAAATCCATTTTGAAATCTACCAGTGTTCATGTCTAGGAGCCCTCCTCTGGGTTTCAGCCTAGATATATTCACATGTAGGTAACTCCCTCTGGGTTACTCTAAATAAGATCAAACATGGGATCAAATAGAGTAAGACTATGTGTGCTTCTAACATTCAAAGAACAAAATGCAATGACATAGATCCAGAGATCCAAACCAATGTGAAGAACACATCACCTCCTTCTAAGCATGACACTGTAGGAAGACAGAATCTGAGCTCTCCCATCACTGTGTAAGAATGTAGTTTTCATCGAGGAAATACACTAAGTTTGTGGTGTGTATCATCACCCCCTTATTTCACCAGGGTCTCAACTCCTCACTCCTGTTGTATACATATGGAAGAGTGCCTTAGTAAATCAAAAATCTTCCTCAGTTTCAAAATGAGAGGCAAGTTACTACGCAGTAGGAAGCAGGGGAAGTAGCACTGCCAAACTCAAGTCTTCTGTGTGAGACAGACAGAGATTGTGCAATATGAGGAGCCAGCTGGACTGGGTAACAGAATCGCTTCAAGTGTAAATTAGTTCAGGCAGATGTGGTAGGTACCTACTTACCATTGAACATGCTGTTGGCAATAGCACCACACGGAGCCATGGGTGTCCCATTTCGGTAGGTGGTGAAGG
Organism: Gallinula chloropus; assembly: GCF_964237585.1. Classification (NCBI taxonomy): domain Eukaryota; kingdom Metazoa; phylum Chordata; class Aves; order Gruiformes; family Rallidae; genus Gallinula; species Gallinula chloropus. The sequence goes on from NC_140085.1 coordinate 92,557,065, forward strand.
GTGCACAGTAACTCTTCTGAATCTGCATTCAAGGTCACAGAACAATCAGGCACAGAACCTGTGGGTTTTGTGTGGCTTTGCTGGCAGTTAATGTTCTCCTCCCATTCCTTCTTCTGAAAAGCCACTGAATAATTAAGTCTCCAGTACCTCTTGGTTACATTAGAGACACATCCAGATGAATGGGTTTGTACTTGGGGAACATCTTTTGTATCAGAGTAAGGAAACTTCAGGTCTTCACCAAATTCTGCTGGGAACTTGCAAACTCCAGACTACAAAACCTCCTTTGAGGCTCTGTTGTTGTAATGTATCTACAATCTAAAATTTTCCAGTAAAGCCCTAGAGCACCTTATTTTTCCTTCTTTTTAATTCTGACCTGCACTGCTTCAGTGGTCGAGAAGAGCAGATGCAGCTGACCACATTACTGCAGTTCTGTGTGGGGAAATCTTGATGTATGAAGACACAGCTTGAAAAAGCAAAGCCCACCTCAAATTTAGCACCTCCCTTGTATCTTCATGAGAAACAATAAACCTTCAGGTTTAAATACAGAAACATTTTCAAATAACTCTAATAAGTTATGTATCTGATTGGTACAAAAGCCTGTATGCAAAGAGAGAAGCAGATGTATGGGAAACATGTCTTGAGAGCAACAAGAAGCATTCTGGAGAAACAACAGATTATTATGGCACAATTATTATATATACTGGAAGTACAGTGTGTGGACTATGTGTATATTAAGAAATCTGTATTAAGAAATTTATGTCTATATTAAGAAATGCTACTTTTAAGCAAAAGAAATCATGTTTTAAGATTCATAAGTAAAAAAAAACCCTGTGAAAGCAATGATTGTATTATCTAATTTCCTTATGCAGGCCTGCTGCAGATGATGCTGTAGAGCCTCCTCTCTAGCCCTCTAAGCTGCATACTTCAGAATGCTATGGGATCGCCTATTTCACCATAAACCTTTCCCCGCTCCTTGTCTGCTTTCAAAGCCAGATGGCAAAATGAAAGGTTTAGAATAACTGAATTCCCTAGCCCCATAATAAAATCAAAGCTTAAAACATTGCTGGCTAAGAAGACTAAAAACACAAAAAGGAAAAGCTTTCTGTGAATTTAGTTGAAAAAGACAATGCGTTTTAAATCTGCACCCCTACGAGGTGTAGAGTTGCAAACTGCAACACTGGAATGACATCTTTTATTCATCCCCTCAGTCCTTCTCACTTATTAACTTAATAGGCATAATGGCCCTAACAAGCATAAAAGCAGAGAGCAAACACTGGAAATCTGTACCTTCTCATTATTCCCTAGTGCTACCTTAACACACTCACAGTTATGCCTGGTTAGGTCTCCATATGGTCAACGATGCATCTAATGGGAATACTGATGTAAATTATGTAAAGAAGAAAACTTACATTTACATTTCGACCCAACAACTGCGCATCGCTTCTTGAGATCACGTATCGACGGTGGTTCTGATAGAAGTTCTGCAGGCCATAGTACATAAAAACATCATCCTAGAATTCAAGGATAAATCCCTTCAGTAAGAGGTGTTGATGTAGACGAAGAGAAGTCCTATTACTTGCTTTAAAAAAAAAAAAAAAAGAGAGAGGGGAATAACAGAATCACAGAATCATAGGGGCTGGAAGGGACCTCGAGAGATCATCGGGTCCAAACCCCCTGCCAAAGCAGCTCCCCAGCTCATATTGCACAGGGAGGCGTCCAGATGGGTCTTGAATATCTCCAGAGAAGGAGACTCCACCACCTCCCTGGGCAGCCTGTCCCAGGGCTCTGTCACCCTCACTGTGAAAAAGTTCTTCCACATGTTGGTGCGGAACTTCCTGTGCTCCAACTTGCTGTCATTGCCCCTTGTCCTGTCCCCACAGACCTCTGAAAAGGGGCTGACCATTTCTGTCTGTCTCCCACACTTGAGATGTTTATAAACATTAATAAGGTGTCCCCTTAGTCTTCTTTTCTCTAGGATGAACAGTCCCAGATCACTCAGCCTTTCCTCACAGGGGAGATGCTCCAGGCCCTTAATCATCTTCATAGCCCTTCTCTGCACTCTTTCCAGGACATCCCAGTAAAGTACTCCATCCATATTGAGTGTTGGTAACTACACTCTAAGCAATTACTTCAGTGGGTGCTGGCTACAATCTAGTCTTTACCCCAGCTGAAAGTTTTTGCATTTAGGCACAAAATTAAACCTACTTTAAATCACCCAATGACACATAGAATAAAACCACCTGGTTGTTATTTTACTTAAGATCGCAATGGCTGGCCGTGAACCTGCAACGACCATAAGTTATTTGGTGGAAACATCATTTTTCATAGAAGGAAGGTGCCCAAACAACTCCAAAAAGTAGCCATTAGCTCTTAATGCCTCCAGAGTTTTTGAAAAACAAGGCTGCCTCTCATCAATTATTTGAACCCTTTGGAAAGTTTGGTTCTGTAATTAAAAGAAGAATGCTTGGCAGGGAAATAGAAGCAAGAAAAAGGATTATTAAACTATTAAAAAAAAAACATTATTCAGTTAACTAAACTTCCATCTCAAACATTACTGTATATGAAGAACTACAAAGTACTTTAACAGCTTTCTTAATTTTGAGGAATTTTAAAGTGACTTTATAATTTAAACTGCACTGTAATTTTAAGGGACCATTTATGCAATACTAAGCATAAGAACACAAAGCATTTTACCAGTTTTATCAACATAATCCGTCAGTTTAGGACAGGAAACGAAGGATACTTTTCCCTAATGAAACTGCAGAATGACATTGCCAGACTAGAATTATTTCAAGGACTTTGGGGATTAACGGCATAACCCTTGTGCAAAAGACTACAGGGGTTTGCTTATGACAAGTGGTCAAAGTTTCAGATTTCTTTCTCATTTGAGAGCTTAGCAGTAAAGTAACAATTAACCCCAGGCCAAGGGCAAGGGCTTGCTACTGACTCGAAGAGAGAGATACAAAGAGAAGTCACCTCCACAATCAACCACCATTTCCCCCATCTCCCCCTTCTCCTTGGACATCTCCCAACCAAGCAGAGGAAGCCTGCTTATTTTGAACATGCACCAAAATGGATAGCAAAGGCACAAGTGTAAAAAAATTAGTATTTAATGGTTTTAGAAAGAAAAGAAAATTTAGTCAGGGGCTCCACAGAGCAGAATTAGGGCATTTTATCATATAGAGATATAAGTAATAGGAGGCACTAAGCAACTTGACTTGGTTTCTCACACCCACTTACCGATATATCTTCCTCTAGCATGAAATTAACAGAACAGTGGCATTCCTTATTCCAATTAGAGGAATTTTCACGGAGTTTTGAACAGTCTGAGCATTTATCTGAATAATCAATCTGTGAGAGAAGTGAACAAGCAGAGATGTTGTAATAAAGGACATGCCCAGAGGAAAAGGTTAGTGTTTTAGCTCCAAGACTTCCCAGAACAGTTCTCTTAAGTGACTCTGGACAGCCAAAGACACGGCTAAAATTTGACAGAGGTAGAAAATCAGGACTTGGCCTCAATGAACATTCACAGATTTTCTCTCTAGTTCAAGCTGATTTAGATGACTGTTGCAGAACCTCCACATCTGCTCCTCGGCAAAGGAGTGCTGAGTAAAGAACGTTTCAGCAGCTTGGGCTGGCTGACCAAGTAATGCCTGACAAATCCCCATACATGCATTATAGCTTGCCTCTCTTGAGCAGCCAGGATGTAGTGCTGAGCACTGGCTCCAGCCAGGATTCTGTTACCACCACTACAGGTTTAACCAACCTTAGCCCCAGGAGGCATTTAAACATCAGGTCTCCCTGTGTTTTTAGGTTTTGCCCCAGCAAGCACGCATTTTCTATACCAAACACGATCAAAGGGATTAATTTCCCTTCAAACCCCCAGGAAAACAGGACAGCATTGCAGATACTGCCAGCCAGTGGCAGTAATCAACACCCACCTTTCAGATCTGGCCAACCCAGTTAACCACCCAGTGCTTGGCTTTTGAGTGACCTCTGAGGATCTTCACGGGAATACCGGCTGCTGGACTCACGTCCAGGCCATGAAGCCACCGCTGCCATCTTTACCCAGAAGTACAAATGCAAAGCCTTTTCCCTCCAAACGTAGCCTGGTTCCTTCTTCATAGAACACCTAAGAACACCACTGCCAAACCAACCTGGATCTCTCTGACGCTGTTTGAGGACAGAATGAGGCAGACTCCCACAGAAAGGCAGAAGGCACCTATGAGAAAGAAGCTGGAGAGCACAGTCGCGATGGTAAGCTGGGGCTTCCAAGCTGGTAGCTTCTGTTGTTTGAATGCACTGTTATCTGGACACCTGGAAGGCTGTGGCTCTCCTTCTTGCGGAATAAAACTCGCCTTCTTTTTCATTTCCTTTCTTGGTGAGAGGAAGGAATAAGATGCTTGTGCTGGAGAGTGTTTAAGCTGAGACACCGTCCTTACCGTTGGGAGACTGCATTGTTTGTTCAAGCCTGCATTATGGCCAGGAATTACTTATTAACTAGCCCTCTCTCTTCCTCGTTTTCTACAATGGATCCCCATGATCAGCTTGTACCAATCAAGTAATTGTGTACTTTGGTCAGGGTGTCTAGCTCATACCTCCCGGAAGAGCTTTCACGTACGTTTTCTCCTGCCTCACAGTTCAGTAGGATTTGTTATGTCTTAATTCATTTTCAGGGGTACTGCCAGCTCTACTGGAATTTCTGTGTAATCTCAGGTGCATTATTTCTCCTCCCTTTGCTCCCATAGCTCCCAGCTGGAAGGCATGGCATACAAAGAAAGGAATTCTCATTGCACTGGATGCCACTGGGGAAGACTGCAGGTGCTCAGGCAGCACTGGACAGAAAACAATGCTTTGGGGCATTTTCTTAACCTACTACATTCATTGGAGCAGATGATTCAGGTGCATTTTAAAGCTGCCAAAAGGTTACATGTTCGTTATCACAAAAAAGCATGTCATCCTCCAAACACCAAAAATGCCAGAAGAATCAGTCAGATACCATGACCTTTTAATTTAAATGGACAAACAGAAGAATATTTTTGCACAGTTTAAGCAAAATAAAGTCTGATAATTTATCATGTAACAGCAACCCCCCCCCCCAAAAAAAAAAAAAAGCATTTGGCCAGTGCTAGAACAGGTAGGTGAAAAATACCTCTCACAAATCACTGGAATTCATACAATGTTTTCAAAGACCCTGAAAGGCAAGGACTAGATTACAACTCTTGTGAGAGAAATAAATCTCTCCTCTGGGACAGGGGAAGGAAATAACAGAGAACTGACTTGTACAAATACTCTCACACCTGAGTTTTCTCATCTGCAAGCCCAAGCATGGCGCGCACAGTCGTAAAGCCAGCAGGTGAATGCAATGTAATTAATTTCAGTATCACATTGTTCCTGCAGTAAAAATCATACTAAAATTACAAAGCAAACCTCTATTTTATTATTAAAAGGAAACTCGGAAAAAGTTGTAATGTACATTCTTTCTGCATTGATAGATGTCTGAAAGTCAGAATTCTGGATGCCACCACCCATTAATCACTTGCCAACAGCCGATGCAATAATAGTAGAATGTAGCTGAAAATTACTTCCTTGGTAAAAACCACTAAAAGAGTCCCAGCTTCACAGACCCCTCTCTGCACAGCTTTATAATACTCGTCTCCAGCAGGTCAATTGTTTCTTTCTTTATCTGAAAAAAAACCAAAACCAAACCACCAAAAGTTACTGATAAAGCTTTGGCTAAACATCATTATTTATTTATTCAGGTACCTTACTACTGAACTAGAAACTAAAGAAGAGGTTCCCATACAAGTTCCCAAGCTCTAGAATGTTCCCACTTTGTAAAAGATCTATTATTTGCTCTGCAATCCTAAAGTACAACCATGGCTTGTGAAGCCCCACCTAACACGGCTACAGAAAAGCTGTTGTTGGTTAGCATCTGACAGCAAGGGGTCTACCCTGGGATGGGTGGGAATCCCTACGGGACTTTCCAAAGTTCCAGCTGGTATCGAGCAGTCCCAGGGCACCACTGCACTGCACTGCAGCCACCACAGCACTGTCTGTGTCTGAGACACCTGAATGGAAGCAAGCATGGAGGTCAGGTCTACATCTGCTGCAGGCAGAGCCCTTTGGTTTATAATGCTGATATGGTTGGAGCTTACTGCTTATCTAAAGATAAAAGACAGGTGTAATTGAGAGTAAACATTGACTACACATTGCAGCAGGAACAGAAGATTGTCTACCATAACAGTTAGTCCAGAGTCTCCTTAGAGCTCCCTCTTCCCACTTACAAAAACTCATTTGCATACTTTCTCTCAGGATTCTGTGCTTCCACTTTGCACAGGCACAAATAATGTGAGAAAGCCTGACCAATATCTATCCCACACTAGATGTGCTATGTGAGGATGAAAATAGTAGTCTGTCTTTCACAAGTCCACTTCCTACAACCCTTTTTGTTTTCATGACACCTAAAGCTTAACCTTTCCCTTTTTCCAAGCTTACTCAAGGCTCAGTTTTTGAATTGTTTGCAGGCAACACAATATTGCCTTTTGTTGAAAAATCTCCACTTGGATCTTATGAACAAGTAATTTGAGGAGTTGAGACAGCTCTGTATTGCCATCAACCTCGACACACAAAGCTTTCAAAGCAGGAAGCTTGTCCTGTGGTCAGATCAGAAAGTGAACAGTCAATTTTTATTTAAACCTTTGTGCTTTAGTATAGCTCCAGTGTGCCAAGACAGAGTCTAATAAAGTCATTCACCCCTCCTCTTGTTTCTTTCTGAGCTTTCTCTTTATTTCCTTCTCTCTGTTGTCTGGGCCGAATGAAGCAGGAGGCACAGAAACAGAGAAGAAAAAATATCCAACAGGTTTAACTAACGAAATGTTGAGGTAACTGAGAGAGCACTGGATCAGGGCACCATCCATTACAAAACAGGACTGTCATGTGGGAAGATTCATGTGTTTCTAAATTCATGTGTTTATCAGAATACACTGCTGTGTACATAATCATCCGCTGAAAGTCAGGTGAGTACAAAACCAGCAAGCAGAATGAACACATGCTTCCAGCTGTTCTTGCTTTCTGGTGTAATTACAGTTAAATTCAGCAATGCAGCACCTTAAAATATGCAGAGAAGTTATTGACAATTGAGGCTGGCACTGAATATAGGTCAATTTGCCTCATTCCTCATTTTAAGGGTGAAGTTTTGCCTCCCTAACTAACACAGGATGAAAGAAACTAGTACATCACACCACCAACTCTCTAAATCACATTTTTGGTACTGCAACTCTTTTCTTTGAGAAAACCTCTGACATGTATTTCACAATTTTTATACAAGAGTTCAAACCCCTTCTCACAAAGACTGTATTCCATATTTCAAGTCCACAAGTTGCCAAAACATCCCATTGGTTTCTACTGTGTTAAGATGCCTTATCTCCAAAACATTTGTGTATCCTTTATTGCTGACATTCCTTATAAATAACCTTCAGGAATCTGCCTGATGTCTGCAACAGGACAAACAGCTGCAAGATGCTCCGCTTACATAGCTCAAGACATCAAATACCTTTCTGTGTGTTGTGTTACCTGGCCCAAGTGCAGGCATGAAGACTCTCCTGTAACCGCACATCATGCACTATCCTGTAATCACACGTATAGATCTATGCCTTATGCTAACACCATATATGAAGGTGTAACATTCTTTCTTACTTGGTTTTAACTTGAAACAAGCCTTAACATTTTGATGTCAAGACAGCCTTAACATTTTGCCTTAGAATAATATATATTTATATTTACACATATAAAGTGCCCATCACTGTACCAACAAACATTCTTTGGAACCATTCTGATAGTGGAGGTAAGAACAGGAGTCATCCCGTCAGTACCTCAGCACTGCTGCTTCCAACAGATTTAAAAACAAAACCAAAAAAAAAAGCCACAAGATGTATTATTGGTGTACACAATTTTTGGTGTATGTTCCTAGACTGACATGCAGAAATGCTGTGATGCTACCTACAGTGAGCTGGAATGGGGCAGTTCAGGTTTGCAGTAGCCCAAAATCAAATACTAGCAACATAATCCTTAGGTTTTTGAGGTGGATCGCCTGCAGCCCACTGGATGTATATTTACTTTAGCTGACTTTAAAAAAATCCATCCCACTGTAGCCAGCATCCTTTGCACTGCTACATCGGCCAATTTGTGGTCTGTGTGCTTGAAAAACAAGTGCCCCCACCGCATAGAAGGAGCAGCGCGTGCTGAACACAAGAGGGAGCCCCTTGCCTCAAAAAACAAAGCTCCTTATTTTCTCCTACTTCCATCCCCAACGTGCATTACTGGGTTTTTGCCGGGGATGCTGTATCCGAGCTTATCAGGAACACACACCTTTGCGCATGTGGGGCTGTAAAATACAGCAGGTGGAAATACACAGGCAAGGACAGCGAAGGGATAACGACTGGTAACTCGTTTCACTTGTGAAAGGACTGAATGCCTATATGCAAAAAAGGTCCCTTTTCCCCAGGGATTCTGCATATTGGCCTGCTCTAAACATGCAAAAAAATAATGGAAACACTGTAGAGGAAATTGGGGGCTTTATCACGACTGATGGAGGAACCTGCCTCTTTCACTCTCTGCTGGCTAGATCACAGAATCGCAGATTTGGAGGGGTTGGAAGGGACCTCAAGAGGTCATCAAGTCCAACCCCTGATAGACAGATACTAGACAGACACTAGCTGATGCCCCACAGCATATGGTAAACGTGCCTCATCACAGCAAGAAATGTGAGAGCTGGATCACAGAACTGAAATGAACAGGGAATTATTTTGAAAGGAGTCTACAAAGGATGGAGGCTCCAAATAGCTTGTACCACATCTCTTGCAAAAAAAATAGAAAAAGTGAAAAAAAAGGTAAAGTGAAAAAGGGAAATAAAGTCAGAAGCGGAAGAAAAGGGGGAAGGGATGGGGGGAAGAGAAAAGGAAAAGGAGGATAGTAAGAAAAATAAAAAGAGGTTCTCACTAGAAGTTATCTTACTCTCAGGTAGAGACCAAGAAATGCTTCTCCAAATTTTTATTTGATTTTTGAGGAAGCTTTTGCAGAAAGCTCTCTTACTGAGAGAACTTCCTGGGAACAGGTAGAACAACCATTCAGCACAAACAGGAGAAATCCACAACACAGCCATGGAAGTCACAGGGGTTGGTGACTTGCAACAGAAAAGGAAAAAAATCTTCCTTGAGAGGTAATTTTGAGGCCTGAGACTCAGCAGTAAAACGGTAACTTCTTTGTGTTTCTAGGCCACTGAAGTCAGTTTTACAGAAAGAAAACCTTACTGACCAAGATCTGGGCACTGGAATGAAAAGTAATGAATACACAGAATATAATATATACAGGTGCTCATAAAATACCTCAGGGATATCCATCATTCTCCTTAGTTTCTGATCTCTCCAGTTCCAATCCAGAATCATATATTTTGTGGAGTTCAAGCACAGGCCATCTAGAAAGGCAACATAAATTTTATTAGCAAAGCAATATGACATGTGCTTATCAAAATGATTTTTGGCTTTTATATCTTTTGCTGTCTGTTTCCAAGGAAACTAATCTTTGAACACTTAAGTACTACCTTTGCTGGTTGGGAAACTAATGCACTGACACTGCAAACTCCCTTAACCACATAATCCCATGCCTTTTTGGAAGATAAACACGAAAGCAGAACAACTACTGTTGCCAGGCTTGTCAAGAGCTAACGTTCTGCCAGAAAATAATTCCTCAAGTTTCCTCTTGATGAAACCGCAGGAGTTGAATTTCCACAGCTGATGAGGAGCTGGTAAGTTACAAGGGCCGTAGCCTGAAAACTCCTGCTAGTGGGAACTGACAGTGTTTAGCAATTTGCAGGATTGGGTGCTATGTGAATGTGAGACAGGTCAGTGGTGGTGGTGAAGAGTTCCTTTATCCTCCAAATAAATGGTGGTGAAAGGAAAAAAAAAAGTCCTTTCTGAACTGGCCCTCCAGCTGTCCCCTTTTTTTCCCTGGTGTTCTACACAACACCCACAATTTTTCACATCAGTTTTGACTCCTCTCTGTTGTCTAGCGACCTGGCACTGCAACACTAAGGGGTCAAAAAACGACTAGACCTTAGCCTAAAGATCATAAGATGACACACCTTGTGTGCCTGCCATAAGCTGCCACCACCTAACATGGCAATGTGGTGCTGCGCTGAGCAGCGACAATTTCATGTTTGTGAAGGGCACAGGAAACAATAAAATTGTGCTAGTCCCATACCCTTCTGGAAGGAGGGGCAGAGTCCCAATCCACAGCCAGCCCCTGACCAAGAAACCATAGTCAGAGAGCAAGGCAGTGTTTTAGAAAGAGGAATGGAAAAATCACCTTATCCTCTTGTCATTCTGTTGTTTGTTTTTCTTTGTGTAGATTATGTCTATTGAGTAAGTAAAAGTATTCAAAATTTGGGAAGAGAAAAGGAGATTTATATAAAATAGCAAATTTAATTACAGGGAAATCAAAAATAAAATCAAATCAGCAAGTAGATCTTTTGTATATCCCTCAGAAAAGTTTACACTGAGCTCAGGGTGACATCTGATATAATGACTTGTGCCATTATTTCCTTTTGATTTACTTGCAGTGTTTGGTTTCATGGAGCTTTAAATCCTACACCATGGTTTTGTAATCACTTTCAAGTCAGCATAAATCAGTATTCCTGCCAAAAAAGGAAGTCCCCCACCTCTGCCTGCTCATTCCCTGATTTGTGCACACTAGTTTTGTTTTAATTGAGATCAGTTCTAATTGGGAGCCGTTCACTGAGCTGCCAAACAAACTCTTGGGCTAGCATGAGAAGGAGGAAGGGAGAGTAAGTGGGCACTGAATGAGTGAGGGAAGTATTACTTTACCCTGCTCTGGTTATACTGATTTATGCGGCTTAAAGTGATCACCTAATCAACTACTAAAATATTGACCTCATTTTGACTGACACAGGAGAAGTGGAGAAACAGAACTGTACAGTCAAGTATCCAAATCCACAGAGTCATGTCAACCTAAGCACTGAAGTCTCTCTTCTCATGAGATTAAGTTTAAGACAGCTATGGAGAAAACCTGCCTTTTTCTCCTACCTTGCTCCACTAAGGCTTTTACTCTCCCAGGAGTTCCAACCCCGATGTGGAATACACCTTTCTCCAACATATTCATCTGTTCTTTTATCTAATTTGAAGAGAGAAAGACAATCCACAGTAAAACCATGATCGTTTTAAAATCTCTTCTCAAAGAGCTGGAAATAAATTCAGGATCTCACAGCATCTCTTTCTAGAATGTCATGAAGTAACAAATGCCATTCATCTTTCAAACTGATGTATCTGGGATAAAGTTTAAGAAATGTAACAGCCAGCTGGGCATCACACTTCTCTAGACATTCTGTAATTTTTTAGCTTAGAAATGTGCTATTGCATGAACTATTCTTGGAAGTGAGAAGAGTACACTTCCTTCAGCATTTAAACAAGTCCTCTGGAAGTATCTGGAAAACCGACAAAGCTGAAATAGTTCTAAACCCCTTAAAACGAAGACACTGGAAAATGGTGAAATAAAGCAAGTGACATGTGTGTGATGGCATTTATACCAAAGGCCAAATGCCCACTCCTTACTTCCAACACCCCCTTAACTTGTGCTCTCCAACAGGTTTGGATATGGAGTATCCAGGCATCCAACGGGCAGAATGCAAATGGTGGTGGTGGTACAGTTTGCTTCCACAAACCTGTATGTGTGAGCCTTCTGTTTAACCAGGCAAAAGCCATTTGAATGAGCACCTCATGGGAACGTGGGACATCTTTAAAACATAACACATGCACCAGGACCCACATTCTGCAAAGGACTGTGCCAGAGCTATCCGAGATCTGTGTGCCTAGATTCTTCAAACTGCAAGGATGGGTTCCCAAAGGAAGCATTCCCTAAAGAGGAATGTTATATGAATGCTACATGCACAGCACTTTTGCTAAATGCTTTAAAAAGAAAATGGTAGCACACTAGTTAGCTGTTTAGTAAGTTCTGTCAAAATTCCCTTGCAGCTCTCTTACCTTTATGTGCTTTGCAAACAACTTGAGAACTCTGCAGTCTCCTTTAAATGCTGTCATTGACCTAGCAATAGACAAAAATACAAGAATGAAAAAGGAAAGGCAAGCAGCAGGGCTGGGATTAAGACCACCCAGGAGGAAAACAAATTTAACTGGCATTTCTCAAACATGCTTGAGACACAGTCCCTGGTGACCCCTGCTTGTACTGTGAACGCTATGTACGCTCTTTGCTACTTGATCAACAGTGATCAACAACTGGACAAAGCCAATAAAAGATAGCAGTAGGGGGCAATAGTGTTTAGACAGCTTTTCAGAAAACATTCAGTACTCATGGCCTGTGCTTTCACAGATAACTCAGTTTAAAACCAACTAATCACCAAATTCTATTTCAAAGATACCTCTGTCACTGAGATACAGGTATGAATGAATGAACATGTGCGTACAAAAGGGAAGATCTGTGTATGGGCCATTTTACAGTGTTCCTGCAGCCTGGCTGCCACTGTCTCTACTGCAGAGATTGCCCAAATTCCAGTTAACCAAAACTCGTCTGTCGGAAAGCCTGACTTGTTCCCCTGAGGCTCCCTTTCTGGCACACAGTAACAGCTCCATGCTCTGCATTACCAAGCAGGTGACAACATATTCAGTATTTACTGGGTGCCATTTAAGACTGCTTTCCTGCACGTTTGTTGCAAGCTGCCAGATTTGGAATTCTCTCTTGTGCAAAGCTCAAGGTTTACGTACAATTATACATATAACACCACCTATGTCTCAGGTGGTAATACCTGCACTCAGAGCCTAAGCATGACAGGCACGCCTGCGGTCCCATGCTTCTACCTGGGGTGTGGGGTCAAAGCTCCCAACTCTCTGGTTCATGTTGTAGTGACCAATAGGCGTGGGAAACAGGGTCAAGACACAAAAGACAGCCTTGAAATTTGTGATGTATACATTAATTCATCAAAGTCATCACGACTTCTGGAGTGAGAAGGGAAAAAAAGAGGACAGGGAATCTCTGCACAGCAGCTTTGCCAGCCTGACCCAGTGGAGGACACGGGCACAGACCTGGAGGCACTGAGGCCAGACGCACGTGTGGCACCTGAGTCCCTAGAACGTCATGACTTCATTGCCTTTGGTGCAAGCTCACAATTTGTAATGATGGATCATGATGCTTTATGGGTTTACTCTGTTCACAAGTATAACATGTTGCATGTTTCCCCCAAATTGGTTACAGTTTATTTTTGGTTTTTAACAAAAAAAAGCACCTCTATACAGCTGAAGTACCCTTACTTCAGTCTAAAACCAAACACCACCCTCCCACAGTTTAAAGCAGCAAGGGATGTTGCATCAGTTTAAGTCAGTAAAGTTGTTGGCTAGCAGAAGACCGTGTCCCAGTTTTGCCTTTATATCTGTGGTTCCAAGACAAAACCTCTGACTGCCTGCCAATCTCAACATAACATTTGCTATCGACATACTTGATGAGTTCCAAGGAACGAAGGGCAGAACTGCAGATAACCAGCATCATCACCGACTTCTTCTCCTTATGGTTTTTACGGAGTTTTGCCCACTTCGGACAGACTGCAATGAAAAAGCCCGTGTACAGACACAGAGAAACTACTACATGCCACAATTTTAAATTACAAGACTACATGATGAATGGTAGCCAGCAGCAAGAACACACACGCTGACTCCTATGAGGTCTGGATCTCTGGCAACACTTTTACATTTAGTCATGGATGAGAAATTGGAACATAAAATGCCCCAAATAAATACAGAAATGTCACATAACTGAACTACTCAGATAAGCATTAAAAATCAACAGTTTGTAAGGTGACAGGTCCATCGTCTTCATTTGCCACACATGGCAATTTATAACAGAGAAAACCCATTGAAAAGAAACATTTAGCAGACCAGAAGTTCTACATAAATATATATGAGAATACAAATTTTCTCAGTTCATGTCAGCAGACAGCTGCAGTATTTTTACTCTAAGATAGTGTGTACACCTACTTATGAAGCCACAATAAATGACTAATAAATAATCCCCAGCAATTAAAAGAAACCCTACAACATTTTCATACAAAAATGTGCTAGATTGAAAAAAGCCAGAAAAATCAGACCTGTGAAGAAAAAAAAACCCACCAAAAAACCCCTTAAAGCTATTCATATTTTGCAATTGAGAATATTTGGAGGTGCAGATAAAAACTGCAAAAATATTGCATCAAAAATGTTTTTCGTACAGCTTTCATCTCATTCAACATTTTAACTCACTTTCCTTCAGGTATGAAGAAAAACTGTGGGTGAGATCATTGGCTGTCAAAAAGCAGGAATCTGAAAGCATAAGAGAGAAAATATTTTCATTGATGTATATTTTTAACAGCAAAAGGAACATGTATGTTTGCAGCATAAGCACTAGTTCTATGGATGAAATCACAACCCTGTTAAAACCCATCATCAGTAAACTACCATTCACGAAACACAGATTAACGTACACCTCACATACAAGAAGCTTTATAGTGGATAAATCAATGAAGGTAACATCTCTCAGCTCACTTGTGATTCCTTTCTTTTCTCCCACCCTGAAACTGAATACAGGGAAGCACAATGTGTGATCACATTTTGATAAGTTTTCCTATGTCTCTGCCACAATCAATCAAAAGTCTGAGCCAAAAGCCTTACAATCAACATGCTACACTTCCTCCAGTCTACTTACGATGGGACACGTTTGTAGATTGCCCATGCAATTCGTACATGCAAGAACCCACCGATAATCTACCTGTCAGGAAGTTTGTTCCCCTTTCTGGCCTTTCATCTTGCAGCAACCTGCCTAACATTACTGACCCTAATGGTAACACCTACACTGCATTTCTAAGGCCTTCCTCCTCCTTCATTTCCCAGTGACTGCCTGTCTTTTGCCTGGTCAATATACTAACTAGTAAGTCTGACAAGTCCTCCGTGGCAGACATGCCATTCAACTTTAAGCTTCCAATAGAGGCAATAAAGAAAATCAAAGTCCTAACATGGTCTTTAGAAAAACCTTTCTCCAGCTCTCTATACAGAAAGTCTAAGTTCTTACAAAGGTGATTTAAATGAGATGGCTTGAAAACTTGTCCTCCTTCAGGGTCCTTTACCTGATGGAACAATGTACTCCTGCAGAGCATTAACAACTTTGTCTTCAGGGGCACGCATGTTTGTTGTCATTCTGCACAAAGCACAGCACCTCAGGGTGCCTGTCCATGGATGTTTGGAGATATATTTTAACTAAATTACGAAGGTTTCCTTATAGACATTATTCATGTTCACATGGAGGGCACACTGTGCTAACGCTGGTAGTGTCAATCTGTGATTTCCATTGGAATACACAGCATGACAAATTTGGTTTGTAGCTGAAGTCCTGCCTGTGTAGCTTCTTGAGCACAGCCTCTCTCCATCACTGTACTTCCATTTAATGGGGGTTGTCCTGCTAAAATCTTCTGTTTTGCACTGATACTTCATATTAAATCCAGAGATTGGCACTTAATGGGACTTGAGCTCCAAAGGCAAAGAATGAGTACCTCCAACTGACAGAAGCTAACCCTGCTCTGTCCTGCTTTGCCTTTTCTATCACAGGAAACCAAGAGGGTCCTCATCATGGTCAAAACTTGGTCACTTTATGCTTGGACCAAAACTACCATCTCATTTTATGCCACTCCCTGAAAAGCCATTGTGTTTAACATCTCATAACTACTTCAGAATGAGGTCTTGTTATTTCTTTGTCTACTCCTGTCAGCCCTCCTATTATGCATCTGGATCAACTCAGCTCATCCTAGCAACAAAACACATTTTCACTTTCTCAGCGTCTTGGAAGCTATTATTAGGAAAAACGTAATTTCTATTAGAAAAGTGAGCTCCTGAAATACTTTACAATAAAAGGGTACATCTAAAAAGTGCTTCTTTTAATTTCTGGAACTCCGAGAAACCTCACATTTATTCCAAAGAAACTAACTTCTCTACCTGAACAGCAAATTAATACACAGTATACGAAAATATTTTCATAAAAAAATACAACTCAAGACCTGTCCTTGAAATCTTCTTTCTTCTGCAGAAAAAGAGCTCAATAGTACCATGAAAAAACCCACCATTATTTACCTATTAAATGTAAGTTACCTGACAGCTTCAATTCCTCTATTTCAATCACCGAACGGTTTTCACCGAAATATTGACTAAGAAGGTTTTGTAGGTCTGCAGGGACACCAGGTTTTGGAGCGGATTTTTCCAGAATATCAGAAATTTTCTTCTAAAAAACAAAACAAAACAAACCCCAAGCAAAATGGGTAAGTAAGGCATTTCTACAATTTCAGCTCTTTGGCTAGCTAACAACACTGTAAATAAATAAATAAACACCCCCCTCATCTACAGTTATATTGGCTTAATTCCAAAAACACCTTCCAGTGCAACGAGATTCCCTTGGTCTTTAATGGGAATGCAGACTTCAGACACAAGTTTAATTACTTTGATGAGATGGTCAGTGAGCCTGGAGACAAAAAACCCTCTTGTGCACTCACCTGAAACACTACTGTAAAGAAAACATACCTGAAAGCTGGTTTTGTGAGTTTTGCTATCGTTGCACTTGACTATCAGTTTGAAAAGTCACCATTTGTTTTAATTTATTATGCTTAAAGCATAACACCAGGAATCAGGTGGTTATATAACCCTTGGCTACAGTTTGATTAAACCAGGGTAATTACCTATCTGTGTTTGAAAGGAAAGATGGTTAGCTATATTCACAGAATACCACCACAGGAGTTAAAAGCTCACAAAACCACAAGGTAAGCAGAAAGAGTTCAGCAGCTGCTTTGTTCTTCCCAAATGTATAATTTTTTTAAACCATATTAATAATTCTTAGGGCCACAATATAATTTCATAATGATTGTGGTTTACACCTTAGGAATGTTAGCAGGTAACAGGTCTGAATTTCCACTGAAGTGAAAGTGGTGCTGTATTATTCTCCATAATTAAACAAAAGCTCAAGGTTCCTGTTATCTGAAGGATCTGACAGCATTTAGGAAAACAATAGATTTTCAAGGATAGAGGTGGGAATGTGAAGTCTCTCTTGTCCTCACTGAGAAGTGATTCATTTGTGACAGGTTTCTCAGCTGCATAAACTAAACTGCATGTGCCATCATGAGGACAGACGGCAGCGTAAGCCTAGAAATGTGTGGCTAGGATGGAGCAACAGGGTATGTATCTATGAGGCAAAGTGAGATTTCACAGAGAGATGAGGTGGGCCTAGAAGCATATTTTGCATCTTTGGAGGGGTGGTGGGTGTCTTCAAGCACAAGTTCAGCAGGCTAAGGTCTGGGATGGCAATGGTGAAGACAGATATAACAGGAATTAAGAGTGTAGGGAACACACCTTCCACCCACTCCATCCCTGCACCCACTCCCTCCTCCTCGTCTACTCTCCACCCCTCCTTCTCTCCCTCTTGCCCAATACACCCCAAATACTCCCACAAGGGCAGTGTAAGGAGCAGAATGTTGAACCAGGCAGAGCCATTTGCAGGCTGCCAAAGCCACTCTACCCTACAGCAGAGGCAAAGCAGGCAGCTGCCTCTGCCAGCCGTCTGCCACTGCCTGTTCTACCTCTGCTAAAAGCCAGCTCCTCGAGACTCCAGCTGAATCTTTGGCAGTGGGACACACAATGATGCACTGCTTATGCCTTCCCCACATGGTGCAAAGTCCCCTGCAGTCCCCAAAGATTTTCTGATGGATGCTGGGCTGTTTGGCCGGCTTTTGCAGCGCCCGATCCTGCAGCTTTCCTTACCGAGTTTCACACTCACTTGGTGCTGTGGCATTTTTCTGCCACGCAACAACTGTCTCCCAAAAGAATGACCAGAGGCCACCTGCAGCCTTTGTGTGAGGCCACAACCAAAGCCTCTTTGTTGTTCTTCCCATCAACCACAAATGCTTTTCTCTAGCCCCACAACTTGCCTCCTAACTGACCCACATTTTGGGAACCTCTGATGTAGCAGACAGCAAAGACAGACCTATCAGCCTTCTCTTTACTTGGCAATTCAGTGTAAGGCGCCATTTCACAGGACCATTACGTCATTCGTTGGGCCACTTGGTTCCTTCAGGAAAATTATGGCACTCTGGAGGGGAGAAGCCTGATACTAATGAGAAATTCCGTAAGAGCAAGAGTAAGGACACCTGAGCAAACTCTCTTCCTTCAAGGAGAGCTGTGGGGAAATGTTCCTCCTGCAGGAAGTTTTATTATTTTTCTTCCAATTCATTCCAGATGCTTAAAAGCAAAAGGCTTTTTTGGGGTTTTTTTTTCCCTTTTCCTTATTTTTGGAGAGAGCACTTTGGAACCCATAGATCAACCTGATAAATATTTCCTGATGGATTTTTTGACAGGCTGTGTATGTCAACTTAGTGGCCTAGTCCCACTGAAACCAAAGGTGTAACTAAGCGCCTATTGTTTGCCTGAGAACAGGGTCTTTTTGTTAGGTCTGGTTCACCCATCAATCACGGGATGCTTTTGCTCTGGCAGCAGTGGAACAAGTACTGTGGTCACTTCTGCCAGAGCTGCATTTAAAGCTAAATCCCACTCTTCCCTCTTCCCATTCCCTGGATGATTAAGAGACCTGACATAATATAAAAAGACTGCCTCTCAGCTTTGGGAGGGAGACAACTATTTACAGTCTGTCCTGAAAGACAACTGACTTGCCTGGTGCCATATAATTTCCATCCACTCTGCAGAGTGTGCTTGTTGTTGAGGGTGAGGATGGAGCATGGCCAGAGGAACAATACGGAGTACTTATTTATACACTTGTGCTATGAGGAGGAGAGTGAACAAGGACAGCTCTTGGCTTAAAAGATGTAACAGCAGCTGGAGCCTGTCCACAGCGCTGGAATGGGGCAGGTTCTGCAGCAACTGGAATTCCACCTGTCTTTGATGCAGTTAGATTTTCCCGGTTCGCAACACTTGCATGTGGGGTGTAGCCACACACAGCCCTTGAGCGGAGCATAGACAATGCCACAGCTCAGGTTGGAAATGGGTATTTTGAATGAAGACAAAGCCCTAGGAATTTCTATTCTTCTTTATAGCAGGTTGCAACATTGTGACCATATTACTTATCATCCACAGGGTTGTCCCAATTCTGAATCTTGCAATAGTACATACACCCACTGGCTAGTCCCCAAACACACTCTATGGCATTCATACCTTCTTTCTCTTCTTTGGCTTCACAGTGCTCTCTTGTTTTTCCTCAGGCTGGCTTAGAAAACACTCTGTAGGCTGCAAAGAACATATTGAAATAAAAAGAGAAAAAGATTCAATATCAGGTACCTGACCACCCTGGGGGGAGAGTCACCAGAGGGAGGTAAGAGGGAGTGAGGGGATATTCAGAAAGTATAATGTTGGTTTAAGGGAGAAAACCAAAATCAAGCTTCCCCCCCACCTATAGAAGGATCAAATACTTACAGTTACATATATATGGAATAATTTTGGAATTGAGATCTCTGTTGTTGTAACCAAGAGGGGAATAAAAAAAACTCTGAACCATACAGGTTATAGTCACAATTCCATAAAATGGTGAAAAGCAGATTTTGATACATTAAAAACAAAAAAAATCAAGAGGAAAACATGAAGAGAGCCTTTCACAAGCTTTGAATTTTTAATGTGTATTATTGTATGTGATTGTTTTACTAAACTTTGCAAATAATGCTCTAAAATAACTGGGTCTAAGGTGAGCATCCAGACAGTGAAAGATACCGTGGACCTGGGCAAAAATAATTGGAAACAATCATGCTCTCAATTTCCTTTTACATTTGTAATGCAGAATTTAGGAAAACATGTTTCAAATTTGTTCTGCCCCATTCGTGCTTTGTCTCCTCATAACAGCGAGGGTCAAACACACACAAGAAAAATACATGCTGCATTTCAGAACAATCTTCATCCAACACATGTTGCTATTATTAACCCTCCCTCTTTTTTTGCCTGAGTGAGCAGGCTGAATCGGTCCATTTGTACCAGAGTCCCTGTTCACATAAGCCAGGGCTAGGATTTGTCCACAGCCACCTGAAATTGTCCAAAACAGAGGAAGCGAGCACAGGCTTTCCTTGTTTTGAGCATTCCAAATCTCTTTTGCCTTCTTAGGGTCTTCTGCTTCATGGAAATGCACATTAATCTACATAAATGAGCTTCAGAGCTTAATAAGAGACTGGATGAAGAGCAGTGGGAAAACAGGCTGAGCTGCAGGAAAATGCTCCTTGGTACCAGGGTGCATTTGGCTGGAAAAATTTGCTCCTGTGAGAAACGGCAGACAAGTCTCATCACATGGAGCATTAAAGCTGAGGAACAGCAAATCCAGCGCTGCTCCCTGGTGAAAGCCTGGAAGAGAAGTATCAGCAGAAAAGGGAGACCAACTGCAAGCCAAAGAAGCCACTCCTTTGTTCCCCTGTGAGGGCAGCTTCAACAGGGCCAAGGGGGCTGAAGGAAAACTAAAGAAGCTCAGCACATCTGAGCCTTTCTGAGCCCTCCTTGCACTGCACATACCCTGTAATGGGAGGACAGTTCATGACAACTGGTACTAGACAACCCTGCCTAAGACATCTGTACCTTTCCAAGCTCACACTTATATCCTTAACCAGAAGCATTCTGTGAAGTCTAATTGCTCATATTACACTTACATTTCCCTTTTTCTCCACACTCCCCTGGCTAATTTAGCTACAACAGCCAGGATATCACCATGCTCAACACAAACAAATGACCTGCTTTCTGTGCCATGATGCAACCACAGTCATCGCACTTGCAAAGGCAGGAGTACTACTGAAGCAGCCCTGCAACCAGTTGAGGTTTGAAATACTTAGGAAGTACCAGGGAAGATTTGGCTGGGAACTGGCTACAGCCAGCAGCTCCAGAACCAGGGCTGGAATGTAACACAGCCTGGATCAACCCTCGCCCATGAGAAGTTGTGACAGGGACTGTATCTTGCCTCAACAACAGAGATCTGTCCCCGTGACTTTCTCAGGTATTAAGACATGCTGTCTCTGATAGAATCAAGGGAATGACTGCAGGTAGAAACTCATGTCAGCTAACAAAACTGGTGCAGGGTTAACATAAGCTTTTTGGTTTTCTTTTTGCTTTCTTTAAAAAAACCCCTCTATCCTTACTCTAATTCAAGTGCTTTTAAAACACCACCATACATTTCTTCATTCCTATCCCTACCATTAACATTCCCAGACACTGAAACTGAAACAGATTTACCCTCTGCCTTCAGTTCCTGCTCTTCTCTTACACATCCCAGCTGTCCGTAGATACTCAAAGACCACTTGCCAGGTGTTTTAAGCATAAATTCCATGTTCAACATCGTATTTTATGCAGAGAACAAACCTTTGGATTAATTTGTGCCCAACAATCAAAAAGCCAGAAAGGGTCCAAGTTTAGTCTCGTTTCTCCAGTACACACGATGGCTCTCCACCCTAGAGTGACCTACCAATCTTTCAGCATATTGAAAAATGCCACTTACTCACTTTGGGCTCATTTCTCCCTTCATATGCATTGTGCACTGTTCTACATAAATCTGCAAAACACTCCCAGCTGGTATCTCCATGAGAAAGGAAGAAAACTGCCACACAGCTGAAAAATTTTCTCAAAAGAAAGAACAAATTTTCTCACTGATAACCATTTGTTCAAATATTTAGAAGTATCATTAAATGCCATGGCTTCTTTTTTGAAAATAGTGTATATAGCCCTTTCTTTCAACAGCAACAGAAGTACATGGCAGGCTTGCAGTCAGCACCTTGTTTCCTCAGAGAAGCACGTTAATGCTCAAAATTATCTTTTATAACAGTGCATATATATATATATACATAGTATACTATTAACCCAGCAATACTAAAGTCCAGTTTATTAAGATATTAAAAATAATACCATAATGCAAAGGGAAAATTCATGCTGGTGAATGGCTGTAAACTTACACCTCTTTGATGATCTGCAGTCTAAAATACTTAGGCATCTGATCCAGAGTGAACTTCTGACCTGTACGCAAATGTTAGTTGCCTACCTAGGCATGCAGTAGCTCTCTGCAGGCCACCCTTAAGAAAAGGTCATTTGCATGTTTTTCTTGTGCAGACAACCTACTGGGCTTTGACACGGCTCCCTTGTGCTCTGTGTTTTTATGCTATTTTTACATGGCAGTTCTTAAAATTCAGAAAACAGGAAATTTGTGCTGAGACCGCTGATTTATGAACTAAAATGTCATAAATTCCTTGTTTGTTAATCATAGACAGAACACAAAATATTTCCTGTATTATATTTCTAACATATTTTTTTTACTTTTCTCATTGCCAAGTGACTGGAAATTGAAATGCAGAGTGAAAACACTCTCATGTGCACGTGTGAAAGTTTACAGCCCAGGTCAGCCATGTTCTCTGACTTCTGCAGTTTGCGACAAAGTAAATACATCAATGCGACATTCAGATTGGACATTAATTCCTCATTTCACTGTAAGCTTGAGGACAGCCTGCAGACTAGCCACATAAATGTTCATAATTCTATTTGTTTGTCTCCTGGCTGGCTTTAAGGTGACAAGTCCACTGCAGGATAGCTTCCTCCAGCCTGTGAATAAGGCTGGGATGAGTAAAATGGGTTATGTTATATGCACCAGAACTACAAAACTGCTACTAGCTTTCTGTAAATACATCTAATTTTACAAGTGTTTTGTTCCAAGAGACGTGCAATAACCCATCCATGAAGCTGAGCTCCAGTAAAGCTTTGCCTTCTGGAGTTCTGTGGCTAAACATCAAATGACCCTATTCCGAAGCGCAGACTGATAAGTCTTCAAACAACAAGAAGAGCTGTAGCAGGCTTTCTGCTACATTTGAGCAGACTCAGTCCACCTCACCTGTGCTGGTTATCCTGAAAAAGCAAAGCAAGTCCTCTCAAAAAATCTTAATTTAGTTATAAATGCTGAAGTGAAGGTAACTGGTTAAAAATTGGCTCCATCAGCATCCTTACTGAGTTGAAGTCCTCAGCATCTGACCCTTTGGTAGAACACGTACAAAGGCAATACAGCCCCCTCCTGTATTGCTTGGTTCTCACTTTCTTAATCAAAATGGGGAACCAGTTCAGATACTTGGTTCACTTACCTTTGGTGTCCTTGAAAAGACACTCAGCAGCATAGTAATTGCTACCATGTTGTTTATACTTCTCTGTTAAAAAAAACCCCAAGCAACCCATCCCTGCAAACGATTTTCACTTGGGCAAATGCCTAGGCATCTCACAGTCAATTTGCTATTGACCTAAGGATCAAAACTAATATCCATAACCTCAAGGAGAGATGGCTTCCAATGTCATTTGAGTTCTTTGACAGCCACTCAGTCAATTCTCCTGTAGAGTATATCAGGAAGATAGAACACATTTACCTTCAAACTTCTTAAAATCAGATGACTCTTTGTTGCTCAAGTTGGGGTGACACTGTCTGTCAAAGACCTTGCTGCCTTTTCCTTGGCATACTCCATGTAATATTGAACAACCCAGTTCCTACTGGTTTTAAAGGGAGCATTCAGTAGTGCAAGGCTCTGAAAACATCAATCCATGTAGACCTAAAAAGCCTTTCTCACTTGGACCTTGCACTGGGGACATGACTGGGTAGAGATCCTGTACAATGTTTAAATACAGTTTTCAAGACCTTCTGCATGCAGGGAAAGGGAAAAGATGAGAGGGGAGGACATGTAGCGCCATCTGGGCTTTTATCACTAGATAGTCATTTTGTAGGAGACAGACCAATCTCAAGTCACGAAAAACAACAGCAAAGTTATCACTGAAATGTACCAGAATGTGATCACTTCCAAAAAAGACAAAATAATTTAATAAAAGTATCTTATTACATGCCCAGATCATGCAAAAAATAAAGCAAGCGGCCCCTTTACTGAACAAGGAGGACTGCACTTCCCTACACATCGTCATTTCTCTATACAACAAACCTGCTTTCTTTTCTTTGTCAAAGGAGGTTTGGACTCTGAATCATGATGCGTTGCTGTCCTGTTATCACTTGCTTTCTCAACAGCTTCATCATCAGAAGGATCTAATGAAAAAAAACAGAGAGAGAGAAGAGTTTGTTAGTGTTTTTCAAATTCATCTCCTATCTTTGCATTCCAAAAATAGGGATAACATTTTCAGCTGAAAGCTTCTCAAAAATAACACAATCTCAAGACTGGTAAAGAACTGTTGTAACAGGATCTTTTATCATTTTAGAACACTGCTATTTGAAAGTTATTCTAAGGAAAGTGCCAGGTTCCCTCTCCTATCCACACTATTGCATCCAGCAGGCAATCTATTTCTCTCTATGCAAGTTTTTGCCAGATGCAACACCACAGGTACAAATACCTAACCTTTCCAAGACCTCCCTTGAATTAAGCCAAGCAGTGAACAATGAAGGACGTTTTTGATAAACTACATCTCAAGTTGCATGACATCTCTCTGCATTACTTCAGAACAAGTAAAACATTATCTTGGATCCACAGCACTGCCTTCACCACATGTAATTACAGACCAATCTCTTTAGACCCCAAAACAAGCAATAGCACTGTTACTGAAGACCAAAGCCATTATGGTCCATGGGATCTCTGTAAAAATACATATTTCTTGCTAAGTTTGTTGACATTTCCTTCAGAATAAGTTATCTCTTCCTTCTAAAGCAAGTCTTGAAGGAAGAAAAAACCCAATCAAACCAAACCCATACACAAATGCACACAAACCCACCCCAGCCTCCATTTACCTACAAGAAGAAAAATTACAAGACTGGTATAACATTCTGTTGTATAAAAATAATTGCAAACATTTCCTGCATGCAATAATTAGGTAAAGGTACCATTCCCCAAATTTAAGCAGAATGTCTGCAAGACTAAAATGGCTTATGTTTTCAAAGAAAACTGTTTAAATTAACATGTTTCTATTCATTCTCTTCCACACCTCTTTTCTACAGAGAAATTTTGGGGAAAAAAATATTCACAGCAACAGTTCCCTCTAATAATGCCATATTAGTGCTTAAGATTTTTTATTCAAATGCAGAAATTTCTGTTTGGGACACTGAATTACTTCCTTGATCATTGCCAGAAGTATTATCATACATTGAACTGAGTAATTAGAGCCAAATAATCCAATTTCTGTATTTGGAATATTTCCGCCCAACAGCTATTTTGCCATTTATTATAATCTCCCATATTCTGAAGTTGTACATTGACAGCTTCAAGATTATTTATTTTGAACGAAGAGGAATGTTACAATTTCTTAAGCATCATCCCAAGTACAGACAATATAACAGCATCTACAAAATTGCTAGCTGTAAGCAGAGTAATTTGATGGCCCAAGAACATGAAAGAGAGAAAATCAACTATGACTGGTATTTGCTAATTCCATGTTGAAATAGGTACCTATTGAAAACAGGTAAGTGAAATAGTACATGAAAAATATGTCAAAGAATTATGTAAAAGTTAAGTAAAAGGATACAAAGGGAAAAAAAGGGAATCTTTATTTATCCACACATTATTACATTATGTATTGTATGTCAGTAAGGCAGTGGCTTTGAAAATCCTAATACCACAGAATGGGTAACGAAGTGGGTACATGGCTATGCTTGGAAAGATACCATCTTGTCTCTTCCACTGCTTTTCCCACTTTGGAAAGCTTGCATAACAGGCAGCATCCTAAAGTTGGGTTGTGGTAGCTGTTAAAGAGTTCAAAAAAAGTTCGTGAAGTTGAAAGCCAGCAAGTGAAGAAAATCACTGAATGTTTTAGCAGGTTGGATATCATGAAATCTTACTTGATATAGATTAGATTCTTGGCAAACGGAAGCTTTAGAAACAGAGAATTCGTTTTCTGTACAGTACAGCTAGGAGACTCCTAAGTAAAATGGCTAGATAAAAATATTAAGAAACTGAATTCAGACCAAAAGGAATGCCATGGAAGAAACAGCAGCATCTTGTCAGAGGATAAAGACATATTCTGAAATTTTCAATGGTCACCCACCAAGAAAACAAGAGCAAATGCACCAACGCATGTACCACGTGGATGCTGCAGCTCAGCTGGCCTGTGTGCTTCCTTCTCTGTGCAGGCACAGCCATCGAGTCTGGGACTGAACAGACCATGGCCACACAAATGACAGATCCCATGTGGGGTGAGGGGCTGGTGGCAGGAAAAGAGAAGGGATGTCCCTTCTGGCAGCCCTTTACCACAGGTTAGCTGGAATATTAAACTGCCTCTTAAGTTGGTGCTAAGCCAGCCTCAGAGGAAACTCTGAGCCATTGCTATTCTGGTATCTCTTCTCAAAGGACATTAGCAGGGGAGGTTACAAGTCTAATTCTCAGGCTTACTTGTGCACTGAGCTCCAGGACCTGCCCTCATGAGCCATTTTCCCTCAGTTTTGAGGGACAAGCAACAGTCAGATTGACTTTTCTTCCGAGTTGCCATTTGCTTCATGAAGAAGAATGAGCAGCCATTCCCAGTACAGCTGCCACTTTTGCTAGAACATCACTGGTACTGTCCCAAGAGTGTTCATACTTTGTCTGAAGGTATAAAAAAGTTTTCTGGGAAAGTTTCTTGGCCAACAGAAGTAAAAATATGGATACAGTATTCAAAACTGCACTTTTTAAAAAAACATCACCAGTGGTGATACGGTTTTAAGGTTATTATAAATTTATTATTAATGCACAAAAACCCCTCATATCATCTAGGCTTGTACTGTCCCCCTGCAGCAGGGAACCAGGGGGAAAGAGAAAGCTGAATGTTTGGGAAACTAACAAAATTCGTCCTCACATTAGAGCCAACAATTAATGTGGCTTTCAGCTCTCCCAAGGATGTCCAAGTGCTCCTGCACCACACGCCAGCCTCTGCACACCAGCAGCTCCTTCCCCACCCTACTCCTCTCTGAAGTCTCTGACCACTTAAGTCTTCTGGCCACTCTGAAACCTCAGATACATAGTTCATAAGAGGAAGCCAAAAAATGACATAATCTAGCATATTCCTCAAAGTTTAAAAGGTGTCTTGGTAACTCAGTGTTGCCATTGTGCATTACCATGGGCTTGTTTCCCTTTGTACCACCCTTCTTCTAGGAAATTTCTTGTGCTGCACTTTGATAGGGCAGCTTCTGAGCCTGAGAACCCATCACTGACTTTTGTCTCTTCTGCCCTGACTCCAGGGACACTGAAGTAGTGACAAGCTTTTACACACACCAGATCCAACCTGGGATCCTGGATGCACTACATCCATGCAGGCTGTGGGTGATGACATGTGTCAAAGTAATCAGAACAATCACCTCTTCGTCCCTCTTGCTCACCACACTGAGCCTCAAACACCATTCTGGAGTGTCTCTGTGCATGCTGCACTGAATTGAATTGCTGACCCAGCTCTTTTTCAGCACATTTGCTTCACATTGGAAAGAAATTAGAATTGCATAAAATAGATTCAGGAGAAGCTGCCTGTGATCTTTAAGCATTGTTTCTTAAATCCTACTTGGTGTGCTTTAAAAGCCAAAGAGGAGTCGTCTAAGCTTTAAATAGCCTCTTCTCTTTCTCATAACTAAAAGACCCTGCTGCCAGTAGCAATCTAAAACTGGACAAATGGTTTCCATGATCTGAAATAGCCTGACAATGTAACACCTGTTCACTGCCCATCTGAGTTTTGGACCGTGCTTCAGGATGCAACGTCCTTCTCCGCTTTCAGTGAGAAGCAAGAGAAGAAGAACCAAGGTTCAGCCCCAGGCTCAACAAGCTCCCGTGGAAACAGTTCAAATTTGAGCATCTTTCTGCAGTATGCAGGTATCTCTATTCCATATGACAGTGAGACTTCTTCTCTGTTCCAGAAACAGCCATTCATGTCCTCGTCGAGACAGCAGCTAGTTCTGAGCTGTGATTGTCTGTGACACCACGTCAGCTCCTGTGATGACAGGAGCGTTTTGTTGTTGGCACCAAACCACCACGGGCCAGACTCTGCCAACCATACTCACATTAAACAGTGTACCTTCCTCTGCAAACAGTTACCTTGATGTCAGCGGGGTTATTCACAAAGTCAGACAGAAGCACCCAGCTCACAGGTCCCAAACACGTTTATATCAGACCACTGCTGCTTACCCTGCTTTGGGGTGTCAGGCTGCCCAGGAGACAACTCTCTGCCAGAACAGCAGAGAACATAAATCCTTCCTTAATAGTACTTTGGTGCAAATGCAGAACCTAATTGATTAACATGTTGACTTTCATCTATCTCCTTCGTTGTGCAAATGAAAACTCCCCTTTAATTATTACCTCTATTAACTAATACATTCACAAAGAATGCATATTTGCTTCATTATTCATACTGGCATTTTCAAAGGCAGACAAGACTTTAAAGACATAGAGGGTCATTGTTCAGTTTTGGGCTCCCTGGTATAAAAAAGGCAGGGATCTCCTGGAAAGAGTGCAGAGAAGGGCTGCGAAGATGATGAAGGGCCTGAAGCACCTTCCCTATGAGGAAAGGCTGAGTGAGCTGGGACTGTTCAGCCTGGAGAAAAGACGACTAAGGGGGGACCTTATTAATGTTTATAAATATCTCAAGTGTGGGACATGGGCAAATATCCAGCCTCTTTTCAGTGGTCTGTGGAGACAGGACAAGGGGCAATGGCTGTAAGTTGGAGCACAGGAAGTTCTGCACCAAAATGTGGAAGAACTTTTTCACAGTGAGGGTGACAGAGCCCTGGGACAGGCTGCCCAGGGAGGTGGTGGAGTCTCCATCTCTGGAGATATTCAAGACCCATCTGGATGCCTATCTGTGCAATATGAGCTAGGGAGCTGCTTTGGCAGGGGGGTTGGACCCGATGGTCTCTGGAGGTCCCTTCCAACTCCTATGATTCTGTGACTCTGTAATAACACGTTTTGATGTGAATACAATTTTGTTTGTACAAGCCAGCTAGCACATACATGTTTCTGCTTGTTAAGCTTCTTCAACATTACTACGTGCCACTTTTCCACTCTGATGAAGTGCTTGACAAAGGAATTGCAGTGGCCACAACATAAATAATGCTTTTAAGGACTAAAGTTGACTGAGATGTGAAACTCTTCTAGGCAGCGTACCTTCAAATACCCCAAAATAAAGAAAAAGTTATAACTGAAAGGGAACAGAAAATAAAGTTCTTTGGAAAATGTGACTTGTGGTTCAAACCAGCCTACGACTGAAACAAAGATAAATGAAGCTCACAGGAATAATGGGAAGTTCCTCACACAAAGAGAGGGTAAAGAGAACGGAAGGGTTTTTTCCAGAGAGAAAGGAGGCATAGTGCTAACATCTCTTCATAGTATAGCAACAATGAACATCTCATTAAAAAGAAAGCTTGGAATAAAAAAATAGTAATATTTTGCATACAAACTCAAAGATAACAGAGGGAGCAAGTTCCACTAGGATTTTTGTTTGTTTGGGGTTTGGTAGATTTTTTGGTGGGTTTTTTTGGTTCTTTTTTAAAATTTCTGTAAGCTAGTGAGATCAGACATCTTATTTGGTATCCAGAAGTTCCCCAGTGACAGAGGCTAGTACAGGACAAGTTCATTTCTTACCATTAAATTAATCTCTGCAATAGGATTTGGAGGGAGCCTGCCTTATGTGTCCATGAGGGAGACTCCCATAACTTTCGCTTGACATATCTGGCACTGCCCACAATCAGAGACACATTCCGGGACAGAAGAGTCTCTGGCTCTGAACAGAAATCCCTGCTTTCTTCCTTATGCTCCCATCAGAGCTACATATCAGTCCTAACCTAGAATTACTTACCTGAAAGCAAAGTTCATATGCCATTTATTATTCCTTTCCCAAATTGCTTCTTCCCCCTGACTTCCATCTTCTTCTAAACATTCTAAAATTGCCTCATATCTGAAACCAGACTTTAAATAAAGCCTCTGTTTTCTGATTTTTAACAAAAAATTCTGTGCACTGTGGAATTTTTTTGCTAGTCTCTCTAGTTTCAGATACGTTATAGGAAAATATGTGCTTGTCATGACTCTGCAGGCGGGCACAGTTCATTCAGTTTGGGCATGCTATGATGGATTAATTTCAGGCTGCTTTGCAGGCTGGTTTTATTTATTGGTTGATTAAACAGTACTGATCTGTGTTCATTAATCCAGGCAAAAAAAAAAACTTCTCAGGGCTCCCAGCTTTAAATTCATCAGATTGAAAAATATTTGATGCTGAGTAAAATGCCAAGGGAGTTGGGCACATCCCGAGTTTTTTCTTAATTACCATTTTAGATTCTTTTTCCTTGGGAAGAAGGGAGGAAAGGGGCAGAGAGGAGGTCAGGGAAAAGAGTAAAACTGATGCCTGAGACTTCCTTATTATTGTCATAGTTTTGCCATTAAGAACTGGCCTAAATCTTCAGTGAATCAGATTAAGTAATCTTAATGTCAATGCACTGCTTTGAGTTTTTCTCCCTGCATCTCTCCTGCACATCCTGTCAGGTACACACAGTGCAAGGTCAATTAATCTTCTGTAAAATGTAACAGCTCTCAGCAAAATTGGTTCCCAGGTCCTTGTTCATCCTTGCCTAATTGAGAAGCCTCCCCTTTCCCACTATGGCTGTGCTGTAACTGGCCTAAAAGTGATGACGACAGTAGTTTAACATACAAAGTAACTCTGCAAGGCAGCAGGAAAGGTGAAGCTTGGGTGGGTCCTGCCACACGGCTCACCAGTATCCAAAGGAACAGAGGAGGTATTTTCCATGAAAGAGCTGTGACTGGGGGGCTGATTAACTAAGAAAATAACATATAATTTTTATATACTTTTTAACATTTTAACGCACTTTAAGCTCAACTACTTCCCTGACAAAAGGGAAAGCTGCCAGGGTGGCAGCAGGAGAAGCAGGCATGGAAGCCAGTACTGCAGAGTGGCAATGGACAAGCA
Source organism: Gallinula chloropus (assembly GCF_964237585.1). Classification (NCBI taxonomy): domain Eukaryota; kingdom Metazoa; phylum Chordata; class Aves; order Gruiformes; family Rallidae; genus Gallinula; species Gallinula chloropus. The sequence continues at coordinate 92,588,012 of NC_140085.1, forward strand.
GCAGTTCAAAGCCTCACCTGGAGAGATCCCAAATACTCAGCTCTGTGTCCACTGGCACCGCTAACTTCAAAAGGAGAATCTCTTTCATGTCTGTGGGGACAATCCTCTCTAAGTCCTGTTGAGAGGGAGCTAATAATAGCTCAGATACCCTGGAGCCCAAGGTGTAAAGCCACCTGGCCAAACAGCTCTTTCGGGGACCTCCAGAATAGCCACATGGAACGGCTAAGAATGTGAATCTTTATTAATATGGTTCTTCAGACCAGTTGCTGGCTACTTACCACGAAACTGCTAGTAAAAGAGATTTAGAATCTAGAAATTGCTAGTAAATGAGTTAAAATGTCAGTTACAAAGGTAACCTGGCCTCCAGGAAGATCATCTAAAATAATCTAAACTATTGCATCAAAAATAGCTACAACAGTGTCAGTACCCTGTCCATTTCTTAAAGTGCACTGACCAAATTAGAAAGACACCCTCAGAAAGACAAATAATTCTCCCCATCACAGGGACACAGCATTTGCACAGGTATAACTGAGAAATCTAGATGTCAGATTACAGGGGAATAAAATAAAATAAAATCATCCCCTCACCTCCTTGAATAAGGATTAGCCAAATCATTTTAAACGGCATGGTAAAACAAGATTTAGTCTTAGAAATCAGTAATAGAACACATATACTGTCAGGAAATGAAAAATGAGTATTTAATTGCATCAGAAGACATAATGTTACAGCTCAGTAAAACTCTTTGATGAATGGAAGAATGACAATAAGGCTCAGCACAAGTGCTGCTTCAAAAATTTATGATTTTTTTTAAATTTTATTTTTTGCAACTCCAGTTTTCCAGTTTTAAGACACTGATGAAGTTTTCATACTTTTCTGATCAGTATCATGAACCAAATGAAGTGCCTTCACTCTAAGGCCTGAAAATACTCAGCTATTTTGACCATTTGGAACTAGAGAGAAAAAACTGTGAGTTAACTGGGATCTGATACTGTTACTAGGAGGTTAAGAAGTCACACTTGAAGCTCTGTTGCAGGTGACTACCAGTTAGTTCCCATCCCTTTGTCGGCTTTCCCTGTCAGCCCGTCCCAAAACAACCGGAGCTGCCTCCCTGCCTGGGTAGATAATCTCTATGGTAATAACACGTGGTACCAGTGCTCCATCATCCCAAACCAGCAACAGTCCCCAGGGATCTGGGTACTGTTTTCCCCTCCCACCTCAATGAATTAAGGACTGAACAGAAACAGAGACACAGTCCTACCAAAGAATCAAATGCACCTTAATTTTGTCCCATCAGGTAACATTCAGATGGCACAAACCCCCGCCCATCCAGACTGAGCCTGAACTAAGCCAGAATTTCTTGCAAACAGTCTGTAGGAATCCCCTGGGACAGTTTCTTGAGTACTGGCAATAGCTTGTACTGCAAAGACAACACTCGTAGAAAAATATGAACTCCTTCCCTGAGCAGTTCATCTGCCACAAGCAGCATTTTTTTCCTGATTTACCTGGTGGCAGGATATTCAGATTAGGTTCCTCTTTCTTACACTGAATGGCATTTAAATTACAATCACTACCTATTCAAGCAAAAAAAGAGCAGGTCTTAATGCAATAATATCAAATTAATTTTCGCTATTATCTGATACGACGGAAAAATTTTAGCCCAGGGGTGCAACTATCTGCCTTGCTCTAAGAACCACCTCTCCTTTCTCCCTTATTTTTAACACTTTCTCTTTTGTATTCAAAACAGGTGCTTCCAAACTAATTTTTGACACATCTTGACCTGCTCACTAGGAGTGAACCAAAACACAAAATAAAGGGCATATCAGAGAGTGAGACCAGAGGAAATCCTCTGTTGTACACTTGTAAGCACAGAAGAATGAACTTTGCACAATTAAGGTTAGGCCCAGCTTGAATATACCTCAGGCCTATTCATAATTTGACTTTTTCAATTTTATATATTGCCTAATAAGACAGAAACATGTTAGAAAAAAATTTCACAGAAAGTGACTGATCAGGTGTAAAAGTATTAGGCCACCCTCCTCCTAATGAAACCCCCTTCCTTTTCTGCAAGGCAAGGGTTGGATTTTACATCCTAGCACTGCCTTGAACAAGGAGTAACAGCATCACCGAGGGAAGAAGGGAGAACTCAATATTCATTTAGTCACTGTAGTTTTAAAACCCATGGCAAGCAAAGGGCAAACAGAAAGACATGTTAGGAATATGACAGGCCCTTTTATTGTATGTCATCCAACTTAATTTCTTCATGACGGGCCTGCCAAACAAGAGCAACCAGAGCTGGAAGATACAGTGATACATCAGCAGAATGCAAATCAGATCTGTTGTCTGTTCTACTACCCTTCATCAATGACACCGTGAGTGTGTCAGATGACATTCACAAGTCCCTGCAGTCTCCTCATTACTTTTTCTTCTGCTCCCTCAAAAACTATCCTTTATAGTGAAACCTCCAATGATCTCCTTAAATCTCCAAATTCAGCTTAAAAGCGTATTCCTAGAGAGACAGGGAAGTGGAAGACTGCTCTGTTTGTTTGTAAGTGGCATTGGTTTTGGCTGTTTACAAATCTACTAGATGAACATTTACAAAATGTAATACTTTTTACAAAGAGTTTCTCCTCTTTGGACAGATGCCGTGCATTAAAGAACCCACAGTCACTTTAGAAACCATTGAAAAGGATGCCAATAATACCGTGCAACTGTTTATAATAGTAAAAGGACACTCCATTCAACTCTGAAAAGCAGGGGAATGAAGCAAGCCAGAATGCAGATGACCGTGTTGAAAATTGGATGAGACATGCTGGTTCAGATCTCTCAGCTTCTAAAATGCTCCTTAATCAAGTACAAGTGCCTAGGAATTCGGGTTGAATCAAAAGAAAAAAAATCAGTTCGCAAATACTGGTTATGGAATGTACAACTGTATGAGGGGGAACCCCACAAGGCTGGCTTAAAATAACTATGAATCCCAACAGAGGCACCTGGGAGAGGAAACCACCAGGGGCCTGGAAACCCAAGTCATTCCAGAGGAAATGCTACCATGGTAGGCTGTGTAGTCAAAGAGAAAAACTACTAAAAAAGAAGCAGAAAGACCATCCAGCATTTTAGGGCAAACACAAGTTAGGAGCCTAGGAAAGGTTAGGGCCTGATTCCCTACTACATTTTCCATTTGGTGGTGTAGAAACTCATGTAAAAGCCAACCTAAAGAAAACTTGAGTGTGTACAGCTGTCAAACAAAATACTGTTCACCCCTCTTGAAGAACTACCACAATCACTCATAAAGCCATTTCCTCTCCTTTCAGAAAGTTCGCATTACTGGGGTCGGTCAAGCAACATTTACAGCCATTGAAACACAAAGAGCACTGCTCTATAAAAGTCTCCCCCCAAATTAACATTCCTGCCCCAAAGCCACCCAGGACATTATTTGTATTAGCAAGAAGTCATCCCTTCTCCCAAACCGTCATAGAGAAGAAGCGCATCTCACAGCTCCTGGCAAAGCCTGACTATTCCCGTGCTTTAGGACCCACGAGCACCGTGATTCTCTCTTTTCCAAAGTACTACCCATCTGTCATGTATGGAAACAGCTCCAGGTGTTTGTTGCAGAAAGCTAAGAGCACCAATTCATGCTGCACATATTCCCTCCCCCCCCCCCCCCCCCCCCTTTACCCCTCAACTCATTCATGCTCTGGATGAGAGGATCTGTGGGGTTTGCACTATCCCAGCACTGGCAAGAAGGGCTGACAAGCAGCAGTGGCACTGCGTGGCTGGAACTGGCTGGCATGGTCTGGATTTCATCAGGGAACCCCCCTGGAGCAAAAATAACACGATGCTATCGGTGTTTAATGATGTTGGTATCATGTACATTCATAATTTCACTACTTAAACAGTGCTAGGATGTCACTCAACATCTGTCTATCTGGAGGCATTTGTTTATCTTATTCCTTTCTCGGGTCCTCTCCTCAAACACCAGCATCCTTCACTTGTTGAAATATTCACTCCTAATAAAATTTTATTCTTGACAATGGTGAAAAAACAGGCAAACTGGGAAGAAAGAGGAACTTGGATAAATCCATAAAACTACTTAATGGGTGGGCTCTAGTCTAGGTCTGACCATGAGCAAGTTTTGCCCAGGAACGTAGTACAGTTCCAGATGCGATGTCTCCGTTGACACTGCCAGCAGTTCAGATTTTCTACTGTTCTCTCACTATCTTGGGAAGCAGCTGTGGCTCACAGCTGTGGTGCTTATTGCGAAGGTACCACACAGAGTCTGGCTGACCCTGTGGACTTCAAGCCGATAAATCACGATAAAATTACACAGCGGAACTTGCAAAAAAGCAGGAGGCTTCAATTAAAAAAAAAAAAATAAAATAGCATGCCTTGCAAAAACATAATAGCCCAAATTACTGTACACAGACACACATTGCTACTTTACTAACCACTGACATCACTCACATCTTTTTGGCTCACGCATATTTTGCAGAGGCACACATCTACAGTGTCAGGCTGTCACAGCCTTGGCGTTTCCTTGGGTTTTCTCCGCATCCTGAAAATTACAGACACGCACATAACGTAGCAAACACTTCGCTATACGTCACCACCAGCAAATATACCCCACTGAAGAGCAATACTGCAAACAAGCCTTTATCCCAACTCTCCTGCGTGTCGTAGCACAGAACGTGAGGAGACATTTTGAGTTGATCAGATTTCTGCAGCTTTTTTTATTCTGAAGCAGTATCAGGTCCCTGTCTGACAGAGTATCAGGTTGGCTCATACCAAGTTAAAGTCCTTCAAGTTAAGAACAAAATACCCTGACATGTCGCCACACAGAGTTAGAGCGGCAAAACTCCCCGGATTATAAAACATCTGTTGAAAAGCAGTTCCCTACCTACGGCCCAAGGGTTATGTATGTTTCTGCACCTCTTACTCTCCCACTCCTTCCTCCACATACACTACACGTTCCTCTGCAGTTGGGTCTCCGATATTGCAGGTTGTGGTGCCCTTTCAAGCTACCCTGGCATCTCAAATTGATATGGTATCACTATATAAGTTTGTGCATTTAACTGATTTTCCCAAAAAGCCTTACTGTGAGAGCAAGCGGTAGGAAGGGTAATTTCTCATAGACAGAAGCTTTTAAGGAAATACTACACACTCTGCCGCGCTAAGGCTTTTGAGAGGAGGAGAGGTGACAGGCTTTTCATCTCTGCCAGTGCTCTCTATTTAAGAACAGCAATTACAAAGCAATCTCTCATCTGTACAGGTCTTTTGTGAACTGGCAAGCGGCTCGTGTGTCTAACCGATCAAATAAAGCACATTCTGACTCGATCAGTTGCTACGGCCGTAAAAATAGAGCTCATACCTACGTTCAGTTGCTGCAAGCAGATGGTTGATTGCTTTTTTGTCCTTTTGCATTGCAGCCCTGTTCTCTTAGATCCTCTCTTTGTAGAGAGTGACATGCTGGGAGGTCAGTTTTCTGACAAGGTCATCTGCCTCCAGAGTATGAAGAGAACTGCACGGAAAGTGGGTTGGGCTATATTTAGAGTTTGGTCCAACTCCGTGCCAAGGTCCCCCCGCTGTCTCTCTCTTGCAGCACCGTCTCAGGTCTATTCTTGCAGATTCTCAGCCCACAGAACACATGAAGAGAGGAAAGTCGCTCTTGAGCTACTACTGGATCGAGGTTTCTGCGATTCGCTAGAAACAGGGGGATCAGGAGCTCAGATGAGGACTCCTTAAATCCCTCACTCTTCTAGTATTTATTTGTCTTTATTCAAGTGGATTTCCCATTTTCAAGCGAGTAAGGAGAGGAAACTGCCTGGGATACAGCAAAAAATAGCCTCTCGAGCTAAGGTAAGCTTGCCTCTTTCTGTATTGTCATCTTAATTAGAGAACAATTGATGATGAATCACTTGGATCAGATAAGCTTTTTTCTGCTAGACCAGTTCTGCATGTCAGCATTAAGAGATTTTTTGGATAATGAAATTCTCAATTTCAAAGCATCATTTTTCATTATCACTTTCTCAAGGAAATGGGAAAATAAAAGGCTATCAGCATGCACAATAGATTTTACCTGCTTAAATTAATGTAAAAAGCACAAAGCTATGCTAATAGGCTGTACCATTCTGAAAGCAAGAGAAAAACAGATGTGTGACTGTATGTATAATGGTTACATATATAGACGTGCATTTAGATGTGCTGAGTGATGTTTTACCCATGTTACTTTGTACAGTATGAGAAAGTATGCCTTCAGGGTTGCAATATAAGGCTTGCTACAAATAGCAAAGATATTAAAAAAAAATAAAATAGATGAACACATGCTCAGATCCCTTTACAGTGCCAAAGAAGTTGCTCGGCTTCAGCTGAAGTGCAGACAGGATTAAAGACTCTATTGAATTCGGTCTCCCTTCCATTGAATGCTTTACACTGGCCCCACATTGCTTCTCCTTTTAAACCCACATACAACTGAACAGTTTTCCTCAGCACCATTTTAAACTACTGTGGTTCTTAAGGGGGGAAAAAACCTGGACAGAGTACAGCATCGCATGCCTGTCTGTAAAGAGATCCTAAAACACTTCGGGTCACGTGGACGTGATGATACTGTGGGGTGGACTCCAACATGAGGAGATTGTTATCATGTAAAGACACTCTGGAGCCATGGATTTAGCACTGGCACACACACACAGCTTCCTGCAAGGTAAACGTCTGGGAATGGTAACCTGAAGAAATGGGGTAGAAAGATCTGCTTGATCCAAAGGTCCAAACACCAAAGCAACAGCACAATAATAATTTCTTGATAACAGAAACGCTGCATAAAAGTGTCAGCATAAACATCTGAAGAAAGGCAGATGGGTTCTACATTACCAGCAAGTAAAGGGCAAAAGATGTCACTAAGTCACTGAAGTTCACCTAAACCATGACCACTGGGTCAATTCCTGCACTTGGTTCAGGTCATCTTCTCTTAACATACCTAGTGGTTAACCAATGCATCAGGCTGAAAAAGTAAAAGATTATAAGGTGGTGAAAATCTTACCTACTGAAGACACGTCTCATTTTGGTTACCTTCAACTCTGTGCAAATTAATCTCATCTTCCTTTCCTTCTGATTTTAGATTGGTAATTTATGCCCATAGTCATCAGTGTTAAGCTGATTTGGAAAATGCAACACATCCCATCCATTTCACAGAAAATACCTTTCTAGCAGTCCTGCGACCCTTTAACAAATAATAATTAAGGCAAGATGCCATGAGGCCAACTTGGGCCATGACAGGTAATAATTCAAATTAATCCAGTAGATTTCTATTGCAAGAACTCAAGTAAGAGGCTATTACGGGAGGGTTACTTAACACATTCTGCAAATGTTTGAAAACATTTGCAAAATACAATACTGCAAATACACTCATCAAGTTCATCTGTAAATTGCTTCACAGTACAAAGGCAACAAGTGCAGCTGGCAATTGGCAACAAACTTTTACAGTTATTGTACGCTGACAGAAAAGAGGAGAAACAAATACATTTTTATAAATTTTTGAGTGGTCAGGTTATGCCTAAAATTATTGCTTAATGAATTAACTTGTTTTTTCTGACACTGTGGCACCTGTTCTCCACCTGGGGAAACACTGAAGGCATTGGGGGTGTGGGAGGTGGCTTAAAATATAGCAGTATGTGTGTGACTGTGGCCTACAAGTACAGCATTCACAAAGCCTCCCTACCCTTCCTGGCAGAGGGGCAGGAATGCTGCTGCATCTCAGTGGCAGGTGAGGACCAGCTTGTTTTGAAGGAAAGGTCATCACACTTTCACCACAGGAGCTGAGCGTAAAAGGTCTCTAGCACCCAAGGCGGTGGGAGGTTCGTGGGCATGCAGATGACAGCAGGACAGCAATGGAAAACGGCAGTGCCGCTGCGATGGTCAATGTGAGCGTGGCGTTAGTGCGAGAGGCTATGGAGAAGCACACCTGAATGAACAGGCCTCGTGTCTTACTGTTGAGAAACCTAAATCTGCTTCTAAGCTCTTTCTGGTTGAGGTCAATCCTGCTTGGCAGGATCCTCCTCTGCCTATACTCTCATTATAAACTTGCAGCAGCAGCATATGTTGGCTTCATCCCGCTAAGGTGTGACCTCTCACGGGCATAATATGCCCTTTCAAGTGGAGACCACCACAGAAGGGAAATAAAGGGAAAAAAAGAAGAAAATTAATAGGAGGAAAGGATCTTCATTGTCTCCCCAAGTGCATGAAAGAAAGACCAAAACCCTATGTTCTATTAGGGAGGCTCAGATGGGGCTGAAATCCACTTACCTCACTGGGGGTGGGAGGGCATGGCTACATGTGTTGCCTGACCTCCTGCCTAAGGTTGTGGATGAGGAGGAAAACAAGGCTTTCCTGATGGTATGTGCTGCCAGCTGGCCAGGCAAAGCTTCAAGGGGACATTCACAAACTCCTGCCCTTGGCACTGTCACCCTCAGCTGACAGGTGTAAGCAAGGCCATAGCCAGATGGCTAAATCCAAACAGCGCCAGGGGGATGATTAAGTTCCACCAGCAGTCAGATCCCTACTGTATTTGTGTTCCTGCATCGGGGCAGGGCAGCAGGGAGGCGGCTTTCTCCAAACAACAAATGGGGCTGGGATTCTCCTCCCTCCTTGCTACCCCTCAGGCAAATTGGACTCACAAAAACAAGCTGGGGTTTTGAGGAGTCAAGGGGTACCTCAACTCATCCTGAAACAAATACCTTTGGCTAGAGGCCCTGTCAGAGAATTCACTGTCACTGGCAGATGGCTCTGTCATCAGCCAGAGGGACCCAAGACTCACCCCCACCCACCCCAATCACTGCTGTAGCCAATGTCCAGGCAGGGACACGAAAAAGGGGATGGAAGAGCCTGAGAGAAGCAAGAAGGTGACACCTAGAGCACCAGTACAAGAGTGTTTGGGTACAGTTCTCTGTGGGCATGCTTGCATGAGGAGGTAATGCAATAGGAAAATATCACAGACATTTCTGCAGAGAAATTCCCTCTCAAAACCTCTCATGACTATTGTCATGAATACACTTTCCAGGAAGGAAGTGCCAGAGGATGATGTGCCAATACATACTGTATAGGAAAGAGGGATACTTATGGGCACAGAAAAATCACAATAGCTATAGTTAAGCAAACAGTTAATTAAATAATTGTAGTCATTCTGCTAAAGAATATTTTCCCTTGAGGCCTACTGGTAACAAGGAAGGGGAAGGAAATCAAAGTTCATCCTCTCAACAAGCCTCATAGCCCCAAGCTTTGTATGACCTGCTTTCACAAATCCATCTCCCAAAATAGGAGGAAAAAAACCCCAACAACAGAACTTTTTCCATAGGATCCCCTGCTGCATTTTGCCCTCGGTGCACCAGAAGTATAGTGGCATCTTGCTGCAGAAAACAGTCTGCTCTGAGGTGAGGAATAGCTTCTGCAGTCTGCATTTTCTTTCAGTCTGATACTGTGTTGGGACTAACAGAAAGATCTCAAACACAGGCCTTCACATTTTCCATTAGAAAACACTACTTTTAACTGTGGCAAACTTACTCTTATCTACCCAAAGCGCAATAAAGCTTTGAGCTCACGTCTAAGTAGAATAAAGCACAGATTAAAAAACAATCCACTTGAAGACGTAGGTACTCTCCAGGCCTGCAGTACCATGTTGCTTCGCAGCTGCAATTGCCAGCTCCAAAGTGGCCAAAACTGCAGGCAGCCCACCATCCACTACACTCAGTACCTTCCTCTCGCCCAGACATCTCAGTGGTCCCACTCAGTACAGCTTTATGGCTCTCAGCCCTCACCTTCAGTCCTTACTCAGGATTGGTATAGACTCATTCACGTGAAGCAAGGGCTGCTGTGCAGAGCCTCCACATAGAAACAGGGACCTGGGGGCTTCCAGTGCAGGGGAAGGGCAAGCAGAAGGAGCGGCCCCCACCTAAACTCTGACACTGACCACTAGCACAACTGAGGACATAGAGGATGCAGCCTGCTTTCCTTGGGTCACATCTGCATCTGCCCCACCTCAGTCATATGTACTGATGCATGGACTTATGTACACAGCTGCATACAGACAAATGACAAATCAAAGTTTGTCATTTGTATGTTTTGTGGGGTGGAGACCCCACACTCTTTATCCATTAACCGCAAAATGTAGGTGCCGAGATGAAGCATCTCCTTTCAAAAGATGCATTTATTTTATATGGACTTGGGGGTGAAATGGAGAGCAACTGTGACGGCCTTGCCTAAAAATAATGATGAGAGTGAAATTAAACAACTGAAAGCTGTTCACCTGAAATGTTATAAAACCGCATGCAGGGGTATGAGGCACCACATACACACCCAGAGCAGTGGTACTTATCTGTACTTGAAAACATGCTTTCAGAAGTACTTAAAAATTGAGGACACACAGCTGGCCACCTGCAGGGATTGTTTTCTCATCTCATAGACTGCTGCTCCCAACCCCAAGTTCAGTGACAGCTACAGAAGTGAGCTGAGCGCACAGTGCTCCAACAGGCCACACGTTTCTCATGGCAGTAGTGGAGGTACAGAGCACCCTCAGGGAAAGAGCTCTGCGCTCTCAGGGGAGCTCTATGGGAGCTGGGAGCACAGGAATGCACCAGCACGGCAATGGTGTACGCATGGTGTGTGACAGTGTATGCACGGTGTATGATGGTGTATGCACGGCTTTCTGACACCCGCCCAGGAAAAGGACCGTACGCAAGGCAAGGCCGCATCACTACATTTCTTTGAGGATGAAGGTGGTTAAGTTTGAAACGCTTCCTAATGCAAATCCCACCTACACAACATCGCACAGTCATGCAGGGGCTAATAGTTAAAACTGGGATTATACAAAGCTAGCACTATTTTGCTTTTTACCTTCTGTTACCCAAGCCTAAATTCTTTTCAGAAGCAACAAATTCAGAGTGATCGCTGCTGGGGCTAGAACACCGCAGAAAGTAATCCAGCAACACTGAATTCTTTTTGTCTGAAGCGTCAGAGAGTGAAAAGTGCAGAGGCACAGCTGCAAAACTGTAAATTACCATTTTACATAAAATGAAACTTGGACTAAACATAGTCCTGTTAAAATAAATCCTTGGAGGTGAACTTTTCTATTTTTCACTCATAACCAGCTTTTTATCATACCAATGCGTTCGTCAGGCATCCACGTGAGCAGAGCAGCGTCCAATATCTAGCACGCAAACAACAGTAAAAAAATCAGGTTTTATAATGTGGTTGTATTTAGCCCAGTACTTACGCATTTTTCTTAACCGCTAATAACATTGTAGAGGAATACAAGAGCAAAGGATGGAAAGAATGTCAAATAATCTCCAAATAAATGGCAAACGTTTTAGATAATATCCCTAAAGAGACAATTTAAAAAACACGTGCGGAATATAGTGAAAAATAGGCAGTTTACATCCAGTCTTCTTTGCCATGAAGCACACTAAATTAAAATAAAAATAAGCAGCAGCTGTTCTTCCTCTTCCTACGTTTTATTCTGCTAACATAATCGTTAGAGGCATCATCCAAGATGACTTGATGAGCACCACTGGAGGTCCACTCACGCAATACCTCCCTAAAAGAGTGGGAAGGCCTGGAAAACCCACCTGAGAAGAAAGTGGGTCTGTAACTAAAACAGAAGGGTTGAGATGATGCATCAGGACTCACAGGCTCGAGCACGCGCGGCTCCTGTGCGGTTTGTCTCATGTCGCCGAGCCAACAGCCTGTACGTTCCCCACCCTACGTTCACCCACTGACCAGCAAGAGAGCTCAGGTTCTTATGGGAGTTTCTCGATAGGGACATGCAGACACCAAGAGACTGAAACTGTATGACCCCTCAACTCTTCTGCAACAGGAAACTTGAGACTCTTGGAGGGGGAAAAACAGTGTTCGCTCACCCTCACATCAACTTTCATCTGACCTCCAGCTGTCTGAGGCGGACAATATGTAGTCTAATTATAGGTTTCTTAAGTCTTCCTAGAGATTGTTCCCTTACGTTGACAAAGAATCTCACAAGTCATCCTCTGCTTTAGACCCTTCTTCTGCCCTACCATCAATGTGCAAGGCAGGTTCCCATCAAGTTTGCCCCTTGCCAGTGAAAAGGAAGAAATGTCAGGGTGACGGAGCAGTGGAATAGGCTGCCCAGGGAGGTGGTTGAGTCTCCTTCTCTGGAGATATTCAAGTCTCGTCTGGATGCCTATCTGTGTAATGTGAGATAGGGAGCCTGTTTTGGCAGGGGGGTTGGACCCGATGATCTCTTGAGGTCCCTTCCAACCCCTAAGATTCTGTGATTCTGTGATTTCCTCAAGCTATGCAGGGTATGGAGTGACCCCTGGAGAATGCACGGCTAGCTTCTTCGCCACTGTCCCTTCCCATGACACGTGACTTAAGAGCTGTTGATACTGAAGAAGCTACAGTATGTACTAAGCAGTTTCATACTTCACAATTGCTGAGGGTGTACTACACGCGTGAGTTGATACGCTGTGTTTTCTTTGCACTGTACTTATTTATCCACCTCATGTGGACAGAAGAGGAAATCCTAGGTTGTATTTGGATGGAAGTCAGGTGCATGCATGTGCTTTGTTATATTAAAGAGCTCAGGGGCATTTCTACATCTGATAGGTACTGCTTAGCCTTTAGCAAACCACTATGCACTTCCTTCATCTCTGTCTTAATGCAAAAAACAAGACACAGAGGTAACCCTTACTGGGATGTTTTGGAGCCTCAATAACATATGTAAAGTGCTACGGGATTCTTGAAGAAAGTGCTTTAGTATAATAAAATAATACTTGTTTACTATGCTATAGTAAAGTATACTTTACTATTTCACTGTGAGGGTCCTGAGGCCCTGGCACAAGCTGCCCAGAGAAGCTGTGGCTGCCCCCTCCCTGGCAGTGCTCAGGGCCAGGTTGGATGGGGTTTTGGGCAGCCTGGGCTAGTGGAGGGTGCCCCTGCCCATGGTAGGGGGGTTGGAGCCAGATGGGCTTTGATGTCTCTTCCAACCCAAGTCAGTCTGTGATTCTATGATTCTATACTTGAGACAGAAAGGAAACGAGGTCCCTTTCTTAACCCTTGAAAAAACAGTGATGTTTTAAAAACATTTTTGAGAATCCAAGCCAGTTGCATTCTGATCATTAAGACAAAAATCAAACTTGGTGCTCACTCAGTCAGACAGACACAGCTCAGTGGGATTCCTTTTAATTTGGAGTTACAATTCTCCAATCTCAGTACTGAGAGCCACAGTCAAAGGCTTATTTGTCATGGCTTTGCTATCCAGCAGCTTCTGGGGGAGTGTTCTGACATGAAACAAGAGAATGATAAGGATTAGCCCTGTCCAAAGGGTTCCACTACTGCATCCAGCTCAAGGACAAACTGATGACAGACTATGTAAAGCTGGGGTCAGAATATAGGGGAGAGCGAGCAGCAGTGCTTTATCTAGGCCCTGAAGTCTGAACTCCGGAGACAGCCTCGTAAGGCAGAAGTCCTCTGGTATCCTGTATGAATTCACATGCTGTTAATTCTTCCTTCAAGACCCTGTTGGGAAATGCAGTCCCTTCCCACTTGATTTAGTGTGGAATAGATGATAAGGAAACCCAGCTGTGGCAGAGCACTACCCACAGCACAACAGGGACGAGACAGGCAGCACATCTGCGGAGGAGAGATCGGCACCTTAGCCAACATCGGAGAAAACGGCAACTGTAAACCAATCCAAGCCTTAGAGCAGGGAAACCAGCACAGCCCTCAAACCAGAGATCCCGTGTCTCTCACTGTATCTCTGGCAGCAGAAAGAACAGCCACATACAATTAATACTATCAAACAGAGGTCAACGCAGCAAGGGAAAAAAAATCCTATGTACTGTCGTGGTAATTTCATCCTTCTGTTTATTTTTTTAACCTGAACTAATAACTTAGCAATGGTTGGGACTGGAAGGCTGCAGAGAGACTGTAATGAAGGTAAAACCCTGGGGAGCAATTTTGATTACAGTGGAGGTTTCAGCTGACTACATTTTAATTAATCGGAGTAGTACAGCACTCTGAATTCCCAGGTACCCCATTCCAACCTACAGTCTAACATGACTTGTTTTAGGGCATATTTTAGCATTGTTCTAATAAATTCTTCAACAGCTCTTTTAAATCTCAGAGGCAAACTAATCTCTTTTATTTTTATTATTGGAGGCTTTCAATAGGCAATTCAACTATAAATCACCAAAGTGATGTGGCTGTGGATTGCCAAACAGAGACTCAAGAAACTAAACACCTCTTCAGTACTTAGATTAATTCAAACCACAGAAAATTTTCTCACTGCAAAACAAGTTTCTTAAAATTGATAAAGCATTTTATTTTAAAATACTAAAGACAAGCCACAGTAGTGTTTGGTTTAAAAAAGCTCAGAAGTGAGCCTGCAGAATAATATTAGAGATCATCTGTTCCAGCACAAACATAAGTTGTCAATGACACGAGAAAAGCAGGATGCTCAGGGTTCAAGACACAGCACCGTCTCTAATTATCTGTATCATCCAGGCTTAAGCGAGCCATGCCTGAGGACTGACAAAACATGCATAGTCTGAGAAATATGTAGCAAACAAAGAACCAGATCCCAAAATAAGCAAGTTTTGAGCTAATACATCATAAGGCCCAGCAAAGATGGTGTAATTTATATCTTTAAATTCACAGAGCACATAAATTTTCCTCTACATTCTTCTCTGCATCCTGAATTCACCAGTGTTCTCTGACTATACGGAAACAAGTATGTTAAACTGCCCAGATTCTACTGAGATACTGCGGTCCCCAACATCAGTTCAATGTGACCTGCAGAGGTGGCTGTTCGCTGCCCCTATCCAGCAGCAGTAGCAGACACAGAATCTTCCTCCAAAAGGGATTAAAAAAGACTAGAAAAAGATACAGACACCATAAAAGGACCAGGGGAAAAACCTCAAGACAGCTGCCAAGCAGAGAGGGCTAAACCCAAAAGAAGAGCAGAGCACACTACTGCAGCTAGTGGCAGTGGTGGCAGGGAAGGGGATGAGGACAATGCTCTAGCTCTGACCCAGTACATTTCTCCATGTCCATCATGTCAAAAATGCTTTGCTTCCTACAAAAAGCAACCCTCTCCCCTTCTCGATGGGGTAAGTGGCTGTGCTACCTGCTCAGTGTGCTGCGGGCCGTGGAGCACACAGTTCCTTGGTCCCTGTGTGGGTCACGTTAGAGGGGGTGACTTCTGCTCTCATGTCAGTCATACAGTTGCAGAAACGTACTTGCTCCCAGCAGCACCTACCCCTGCTCAGGGGTACCGAGCCCCTCACTGCTACAATGGTAGACCAAACGCTGCCAGAAGCCCACCTTCATTACCTAAATCTTTCCGAAGACAGGCACAGTAATTATGACTTTGGCCCTAGATAAGAAAAAGCCAGGGGCAAGGAAGAGAAAGTAACTTCACACGGTCCCTTACCCCAGTGTACCCATAATGCTGCCAAAACCCAACCTAAAATAAAATAAAACCCCAATGAGGTTAGTTTTCCAGGACGAAACTCTTCTGTGCAGGATAACAAAGGGTAGCTCACTTGTATTGAAGGAATGAGACAAATGTGACTTAAGAGAACGCTAATGGATTGCCTTGGACAACAGGAAAAATGCAGACCTAAACTCAGATCTCTGGCAGGGCATCTAGTTCAGCAATCACTAATTCCCTTCAGTTTCTGCTAAGCTAACAGTACTACAGACATTCTATTTTACAGTTGTCGTTACCACAAACAGTATGGGAATAATTTGCTACAGTAAATGATGGCAGAATGGGGTGAAGGCAATCGCGTTCTCAGGAGCACATAAACATACTCCAGGCTGGAAAACGGCCGTCCATGCCCAGCAGTAATTACGCTTAGAGAGTTTGCACTGAAAAGCCTCAGAGATAAAAAAGGCATCAAATTACTGCCACAGAGCAAGGCACAAAACCTGACTTTTTGATTCGGAGAGGCAGTTTGGCACTTTCTGCACCGATTTGCAAGTGTAAGGCACACACACACCTCCCCCAATTCACTTTATTTCACACAGAGCGAGTCCTTAGTGCTGATGATCCACTTAAGATTCGCTGGGTACACCTTGCTCCAAGGAGAAGGAAACGAATAGATGCTGTTGCTCTCCCTGACTCAGGTTAAGCACCAGGAAGGGGAAACTCCTGGCAGGAGCGTGTGAAAGCACCTGTGCTCTCACGCTGCAGCCTCCACTGATCTAGAATTACCCTCCTAATTTCTATTCTTGTCTTTTAACTGCATCCAAAGATGAGCAAAGGTAAATAACATGGCATGCTTTCCCTGGGGCTGACCCTAAAAGACACTTCAAAACTGCAAGCTTGAGCAGATCCTAGCCAGAACCTCTGAAGGGAGCCCCAAAAGAGCTTGAGCCTACAAAAGCCTCATCACTCCATGGATTTGAACAATACTCTGGCCACTAACTGAGCTCCACTGTAACATCAAGAGCCATTCATGTCCCAGGATTTTTCTGCACACACATTAAGAAAATGAAGATAAATCAAAGGACAGTGGGAAGCCGAAACATGCCACCCTCTCACCTAAATGATCTTTACAGAAGTCAAGTTTTCTCAGCTGCCTTTAAGCTCAGCTCAGACCCCCAGGAAACATACCCTAGCAGGAGGTCTGCCCTAAAAAGAAAAAAAAACTTGTTGGAGGTAAACCCATGGCTGTGTCAAAGATTACCCACCTGTAGCTACTAGCCCTGGAACCCCTGAACACAGAAAAGAGGCAGCACTAGTTCTGAAAACAGGGAGGGAGCACAATTTCTACGCAGAGACTTAGTCTGTCTTTATTCTCCCACCAGTACAATACCGGTACCCAGCACCAGTGCTTTACCAACACATGCAACAGAAACTAAGATGCTCATGACTCCAAACGGTATCTGTCATAAGAACTCCTGTCCCAAAGAGGAAAGTGACAAAGAAAATGCTGCCTCAGTACAAACATTGGCTTTAATGGGTTTTGCAGTGGGTTTTTTTGCAGATTTTTGTGGTGTTTTTGCTGTTGTTGGTAGTGGTGTTTTTTTGTTTGTTTGGGTTTTTTGTAGGGGTTTGCTTGTTTTAAACAGAGAATCTATACATGTCTTCCTCTTTAAATTGTTAATGCAACTCTTGGGGGTGGAGACTATGCATTTGAAACCACTAAATCACAAGCATGCCTATGAAGTAAAACTTGCAGGGATGAGGCACTACAAGCACTAGAGTCTTCAAGCTGCCTACACGCTGCCTCCCACAGAGTCACTGGAAAAATCCATTCAGCCATTCTGACTGTTTTTAAGAGGAAGGAAAATACAGATGAAAATACAGGGCACTGGTGGTGGTACCTATTTTCATACTACGTTAAGACTGGCAGAAATTTTGTAGGGGAGAATATATTTTTGTCCCCATCATTTGAGCAGATGAAGATCACGGCTTCACTGTGCAGTTAGTACACAGGGTGCCAAAGAGGTAGGTCAAAAGCATCCAACCTGTGCTCAACATGGAGAGCATCCAAGCGATCGAACAGTTCTCTTTTAAACCTCTGAATTCAAAATGGGAAGAAGAAACCACTGCAGAGAATTTTCATCCAAAACCCAGCCGCTGTTCTGGTTCATCGGTCACGACTTCCATTAGCAATGCATTTCGGGAGGCTCACTGTACCCTTGCACTCTGCTATACAAGTAGGAAACAGAGTTCCTTCTGCTGTGCTCCTGCGTTGAATTACAGGGCCATTTTTCAAAGGGAGTTTAAAAGTGTGCAGAGCTAGGAGCTGGACGCAATCAGAAGCCCATAGATCTGTCTGTTGCTTTCAACAGTCGACTACAAGGTGTGAGCAACTTCTCTGCAGAACCAAACAGGAGCCGATCTGAATCTGTCTCAGATGGTTCATCTCATTCCTCTCAGGAGGCCCAAAGCAGGCAGCTGCTCCTCCTCATTAGGACTGCTTGCCATGGCACCCCAACAGATTAGGCTCCATTCCCCACGAAGCTATACATTATTAATCTTATCTGAAGCAGACAGTGCTGACGCCCAGCTTCCTCAGTGTCTGGAAGCATACCAGCTGTCTCCAGCTCAGCCCAAGTAAATGGTGAGAACGTGTGTGCTTTAAGATACATTTCCTATCAAGAGGAAATATTACTTAAAACTTTGCAGGATTCACAATCCTTCCCCTTTCCCCTATCCACTATCACAGCAGCTGCCTGGGACTGACACCTCAGTCCATCTCTCTGCATGTCCTGGTGCAACAGACTCCTTTTTGTACCTTCTGCTTACAAGGTAACTGTCACTTCTTCTCAGACAAGGACCTGGCCCCAACAGCCCATCCACTAGTTTTTTGGGGATTCTTTTGGCATGGATTACTGCCAGAATCTTCTTATCAGACCAGCAGAAGGAAATGCCCAGATTAAGCAGCCAGTGGGAGATACAGTGGCACACCTCCCAAAGCACAGGAGAGAACACCGTAAAGAAAATTACTGCACTAAATTTCTTAGTGTTTACCTCTTAGAAATCCTTCACAGGCTTGGTTTTAAGGCTCAACAGTCTCTAAGGTACTTTTTCTCCATCAACCTCGGAGTGTTACAATCAATAGGTACCACACAGTGGCTAAGTGCTCTGAATAAAAATAGCTCTTCTCTACTGAAAGGCAACCAAGTTGAGGAAGAACTTTTTACCTTGAACTTGAGCACTGGTCTGTAAATGGCACTGAATTAAGATTTGTATACCCTAGCCCTTAAAAGTTGAAGGACAGTAAGCTCTGTAGCTTATTCTGCCCCAGAAGCTTCTTTCTTGGACCAGTTTTACATTTCAGGATGCAGTCCTGCAGTGAGTTTGCGAACAGACACATGAAGACAGACACATACTGCAAATCCCATGCTCTTAAGAAAAACAGGGGTCTCTGCTGTGGCAGCATTACATATAAGGAACAGGGTTGGGTTTTTTTATAAATAAAAGCCTTTCACTCTGGTGTAGAACACTTTCCAAACAGTTTCTGATCCACTAAATTAGAGACCAAGACTTTGGTAGCAAGTAGGAAAGTGCTCTATGATTTGAAACATTACAGCCAAGTTGATGAAATACCAGTCGAGCAACCTGAATGGTTCACATGCAGTCACTTTTACTGTGGGAATCGACACACCGTGTTCAAGTCTAATAAAAACACCTTATTTGTTATTATGGAAAATACACTAATTCTCCTTGCTACTTTCAACAGGTTTACAGCCCTAATAAATCCAGATTTGTGTCATTAATCTCTGGAATTAATGACTGAGTACCAGTAAGAGTGCAGTGGGTGGTGATTAAAGCAATAGAAGTGCCCCATTAACACACGTATTACTGCCTTTGTGCGGGGAGGCACCGTGTGGCAGGTGAGTATTAACCTCAAAGATCTAGCTCATTTTACACAGTTGGGTTCTCCAATGAAAGTTAAATTTGCAGCATGTCAGTGGAATAACACACTCCCTTTTTTTCTTAAAAAAAAAAACTCCACAAACTTGGTAATTATAATAAAACGCTATGGGTGAAACAGTACATCATGAAAACTAGATGGCATCATTACTTTTATTTTCTAACACTTGTTTTTAGCAAAGCAAGTCATCTGTTCTCTCAGGTACTGTTTAGGAAGCAAGATTAGCAGATTAAGCCATTTACCTCCCCAACTATGGTGCTTTATACACTGCCCTGTTTACCACATTGCTTTAGGCCTGGCAAGTAAGAACTCTCTTAAATCTGTGACTGCCTCAGAGCTGTTTGTCAGGGCTCTTTATGCCTCTTGGGGAGGCTGATTGTTCTGTAGTGTGAAGTCCCACAGGCTTAATCCTGAGTATAACAAACTTCAGAAAATAAAGATTTTCAAGTAGAAGGCAGGAACAGAGCACACATCCATACTCAAATTCCATCAGACACACTTACTCATCCACAAGGCAAAGCTATTCATATATATTTACCTTGCAAGTATGTACAGCACCATCTGACCTGATCTGAAGTAATCCTGTTTATCACTGTAGCAAAGGAACACTAGATAAGGACGCGTATCTCATCAACTCAGCCATACTTTATAGGATCCCCAAACTGGGTTTAACCCTTAGAGTCACCTGTGTATTTCTATCATGATACATTGAGTAAGCCTTCATTACAAGGCAATGACAATTAGCTCCCTCCATTACCTGACTTCCAAATAACCAATGGTCATAAGAGTCTGATGTTTCACATACTAATGTAAAGAGTAGGAGCCAAGATCTGCCTGTTTATACAGGAAAGAAAGCAATTTAAATATACACTAATAGAGTTTGATTTTAATTACACTAGACATGGTATTTGTCCAAGCAAAAGCACAAGGGGACTACATTAAAACACAAACCAAAATAACACCCCCAAAATTTGGCTGTTGAAAGAAAGTCACAGGCACATCTCTCATGTCAGAAATGTTGATAAAAGAGTTGAGTGCTGCTGCCAAGGTTATTGTCATCCTGAACATGTATTGGCTGCTTAGACACCGGTCACAAGTCTTAAAGAATAAAACATTTAGTTTTGTACAGATCCATTACTTCATTACTTCATGTAAAATTAAACAAATTGGTTGCTTTTTTTTGTTGTTTTGTTAAAACCAACCACCATTCAGCATGTGTTTAGAAGAATACACGTCTTTCAGAAGTCCTTTAATCAATCACAGCAATTTGTAAATCCATTTCAAAAATAAATATTTAGAGGTCATGTAAGCAATGAACTCAAAGAACGGCTGAGATCCAGGCATTGTGTAGACTCAATGATGTGATCCTCCAGACATTTTTCTACCCATGTGGTGTCAAAGAATTGTGTGATTTTTTATTTTTTTTTAAACAACATGAAAAATTAAGGAAAGCAAGAGACATATGAAGAACTGAGAACTGTGAAATGAGACACGGGCAATGCAGGAGGGACCATGTCCCACCATTCAAACATCAGCCATTAGAAGGGAAGGAATCTGGTAAGAAGAAAGGTGAAAGCAGCAACAGTGGCCAGGTATTTACTTGGAAAGAGCTTAAGAACAAAATTAAAACAAAAAACCACCCTCACGCTTCTCCTCAAACATCAGCTACTCTCTGCAGTCTCTTCTTCTCACTAGTTTGGATAAGCCTTTTACCAGACTGCTTGGACCCTGAGGTGCTCGAGGAAAGCACCGAGGGCTCAGCTGGCACCCCCAGCATTACCTGTGGCTGGCAAAGTACTCCACTCCATTATAATTTTCTTTCCTTGATCAAAGAACTTCCTGGGAGGGGGGTGTGTGTCAAGGAAAACGGGAAGGAGAAACACCACCTCACTGTTGAGGGACAATCTCCCATCTCACACCACGGGGCAGCTCTTTGGGAAACGCTGCTTCTGCTTCAGTCCAGCTCGAGCGCAAGAGGCTGAGGTACCTTTTTCTGATTTCAACAGCCATGCAAAAGACCTTCTTCCCCGGCCTTGCCACCAACCACACCAGGTCTCTGTACCAATTTGTAGCAATATATTTTGTTGCTCTCCTCTCATAAATTACTTGCAGATGCTTCTGCAGTAAATCTTTCCTTGGTCGTGTGCTTCAGAAAAAAAACGAACTGGAAAAGTTTGCCTCACAGGCTCCGTATCAGCCACAAAAACCCGCCATGAAACCATGAAGTCAAGCCCAAAGGCCCCCAGAGAATTCTGGAGCACCACTGTCATATCCTGGTTTTCCAATTTCATCCACTCAGCTGAAAGGATGTTTTAAACCAACATTTCTGGGGACAAAGAAAATCTCATTTCATTCTTCTCTTATTATTAAAGTGTGGCTGAAACCTTCTATTCTCAGAACAGTCAAAAATAAATAAATGTTGGTACATGTAAGGAAATTTTAGCCTCAGAAGTGGAATTTCTCACAAGAACTTTTAAGCAGCTGAAGATGTGGGAAGGGACACTGTTACTTGCTCTCAGCCAGAGCAGTTGCTAACATGATTATATGCCCCCCGCCCCTTTAAAGCCCCCTTCCACAAAAGGGGGCGAGTCTGCCAGTAAAGAGCAGAGTAATTTATCACCGGTCCCGCAAACCTCTCTTCCTAGAGCTGCCATACATCTGAGTACCGTCCATGAGAGCAGACCCCACGCTCAAGGTGAATGCCACCTAAGGCCCTCCTGTAAACCCCAGCTCTGTTTCAGTCCCTGGCACGTGGTTTCTTAGCGGCGTGACGCAGGGCACTGTGCTGGAAGACACTCCGTTCCTGGGAAACGCCTCTGCACTTCCACTGCTCGCTCGGAAGAGAAAGACGATTTTCCTCACATCACACACCAAGTTAACGGCAAAGCCCGAAACTCTTTGCAAATCTCACTGATGTGGTAAGATACAAATAAGCCCAAATGTGGGTTTTCTGCTTATTTATTGTAGGTGTCTCTATTTTTCACATACTGACTATGCAAGACTGAACGGAGCTTTTCCCACACTTGGGAAGCATTACTTGTGATCTCTCATTATTATCACTGGGTGAACTACCTCCACAGTGAGAATCACACCTTTCAATAGCACTAGTTCAGTTAGAATCCCAAGCCCTTATGCTTGCAGTCACCATACCTCTCTTGCGGTTACTAGAAACATTACTGTATTTTTCTTACTTCTAAAAACTCCTTGTAGTTATAAACAGGACAAATCCCCCTCTCCCCTTGCTACTCCTCAGGTAGCCTCTTCAAGTGTCCACCGCGCTGGACTCCACAAGGTGACGTTCGAGTGACAAGTTAAAAAAGAAATTGAAACCCACTGAGCATCCCATATAGCATTCATCCCCTATAGCGTTCATCCCCTATACTATTAGTGGCACGTGGTCAGGGAAGGTCAAGTGGTCAGGGAAGGAGAAGCTGCTGTACACCTCCTACTCCCTGCCTGGCACGTGGAAGATCCCTGTTCGTCATGTCACTGTCAGCAACTCCTTGTCCCACAGAGCCTGCAATGTGGTTCCCGCTGCCCACCCCCTTTGCTGTGTTGCTTAGGGAAATGGGGCTTATACGTGACCAGAGTATCTCTGTGTGTGTATGTCTGATCCTTGAGTTTTTGTCTCAGTCTGCAGTCATTACACCAAGGCTTGATGAAGGGCTGGAGAAAGCAAATTCTTGCAAGTTCTTACAAGTTTTGTGAAAACAGACAGGGAGGGAGGCGCTTCTATAATTATCCTCGTGGAAGGCGAGGCTGGCATGTGCAATCCCAGAGAGCGGGGAGAATCCCAGCAAATTCTTCAACCATGGGAAAAGTTTTAGCTGAGACTCACAGTCAATCACTGGACCCAAATTTATAGGGAAGTAGGCATGTTCAACCCCAGTGCTCAGAAAACTACTTGTCTGGCTAGGCAGGCACTCTCAAATATAGTCATTTGAATGATTTATTCATTCTTCCTTCTAAGAAATCTCCCAGCACTGGAACAGGAGCAAACTGGTGGGTGACACACACATTTGCTAGCACAGAAAGGACCTTTATAAAAGGAGATTCCATATTATCCAAATTATGAAGTCAAAAAGCCAGTGGCAGGGTACGGCCTGGGATCCCGTTTGTTTCTAAGCCCATCTTTTCAAACACTTTGCCTGCACGTACATTCAAATACACGCTGAAATTAGCACCAGGGTGCAGCCAGCATACGTGTTCTGGGATAGCAGAGTTTATTTTCTTCATGTCTGTATATCGGAGCAGTGATATCCATCATGAATATTTTGATCACACAGCCCCTAACAGCCCTGGCTGCTTAAGGGGGGGAAGGGAAAGACTGACCCCAGTTATCACCCCTATTCGAGTCCTGCCCTTTAGCTGCCTGTGCCCTGCTCAGCCACAACAAACCAACCTGGCAATGGCCCATTACTCATGCTGTTTACCACTAACCTTGCTCAAGACGATCCAAGGCAGACACTGAGCAAACACAAGCCGCTCACCTGGCAGATCTGCAGGCACTTGCGGGAAGCCAGCAGTGACCTTTTCAGACAGCAAACACTACAGCAGGAAGACGGTGCTTGAACTAACCTCATCACGCGATAGAAAACTTTCCCCACTGGCGCACGGATGCAAGGGGAGACCATTTCCCATGAGCAGTTTACTATATGAGGATGTAGCTTCAGTACAAAAGGACACATCAACTTCCAGGCTAAAACGATTATGACAGACCACAGCATGCACACTCTTCCGTCTCTTGAGGAGTTCAGACTTGGCCAGGCACGTATCTCATTGCCCGCCACAGCAGTACTCCTTCAAGAACCAGGTACTTAACAACACAGAGTGCCCCTGGAGTACAGGCAGCACCCTCACAGGACAGGAGACTCAGGCACATGGCTGCACTGCCCAAAAGGTCTCACTAGTTAGAGAGAACTGAGCTTTGCCACACTGTCTCTTGAACCTTCACCCTTCCAGAAGCTGAACAGA
This sequence comes from Gallinula chloropus, assembly GCF_964237585.1. Classification (NCBI taxonomy): domain Eukaryota; kingdom Metazoa; phylum Chordata; class Aves; order Gruiformes; family Rallidae; genus Gallinula; species Gallinula chloropus. The sequence continues at coordinate 92,612,395 of NC_140085.1, forward strand.
CAGTATGGCAGGAGAGCTGTGTACTACATACAAGCCTGTCCACTTACCTCAACTGCATCAAGTCTTGCTACCTAATACCACCCTCCCTCCACCTCACAGAAAGCATCCTCTGAATACTATTTTTTACAAGTAGAAATCACCGTTAATAAAATGCTTACATTGCTTCTTTTTAATACCAAAAAAAGCTTTGTTTGCAGTAAATGTATCTCTACTCCAACCCTCCATGACGCGATCTCCATCAACAGAAAATTCCATTTATTTTCTAGTTTCCCAGGTGATGACATGACAGACCTTCAACCAGGTCTTGCGTAATCAACTCAGGAGAGGTCAGTGAGTTGGCAATAACAAAGTATTTGTGAGCCAGCAACAGAGAGAGTGAGTTCAGATGCTCAATGATAACACACTAGCACATACACATGCTTCCCTCCTCAAAGGCTCCAGCATAAGGAAAAGCTTTAGGAGCAGATCCTTCACACCGCCATCTCCTACACCATTTCGATCTAGTTACTTAAGCACAGTTTAATTTGCTTGCCTTCCTCCACAGCTAATCTGCACCAGCAACAAAGATTTGGTGTCTGAAATCTAGAGAAAGGACCAAAACACAACAGTTACTACACCTTTGTGCAAGTTGTAAAGGACAATCAGGCAAGGAGCTCAGTTCAATCTTTTCCCCCTGCTTTGCTCTTGCTTTTGCCCTCCCCAAGTCGATAGACATTTCTCAATTTAGGAGTGTGGGATTAACATGCATTTCTTGCCATGCTGAGCATTGGGCGTGCCTGCCACCACCAAATAAGGCCCTGAGCACCTCTTCAGTGGCACGCAATGGGCGAAGTGCTCCAGCAAAGTTCTTCTGCCAGGGCTTGGTCACGTGAGTGGCAGTGAGCATGGGATACAGGGACTCCTGACCAAGCCAGATTTGTGACGCCAGGAACTGGGCCAGAATGACACTTGCAAGAGGCAAAAGGACGGGAGAACACTTCTCCCCAGTAATACCAAGAACTTGAAGATGCCAGAGTTTGGCATAGAGGAACGCACTGCCTGCAACTTTCTTTTATTAATGAAACCCTCTCCTCCATTCATGAACTCCTGCACATCAATGTGAGACTCCTGAATGGGAAGTTCAACAGAACCACTAACACTTCTCTTTCCCCAGGAGAGCCTGGTTAGCTCACAGAACATGGGAATCTATGTGAAAGATAAAAAGAGCAGCAAAATATTTTTAAAACATCAATTTAAATCGAGACCAGTTCTCCCTCCTCAGTAAGGCCCCATGTAGCTGCTCCTGTGAGCGAGGCAGTGGAAGGGGTGATATTTCAGGCCTATTCTCCAGCAGTGCCTGGCTTCGAAGCAGGCCTGCCAATCAGCCACCTCGCTCCACTTGCAGGCAAACCCAAGTGGGGTAACCTGAGGAGACATTAGCGACTCGACACTCACCGCAATTTCACGTTGTGGTCTGACCGAGCGGCACAAGCACTTAACCACAGCCTTTAACAACAGCACGCTGCGCGCACTAATCCCTCCTTGATATTTCTTGTCAGCTCCCGCTGTGAATCAGCGCAGGCAGCAATGGATTTTGGCTTAACTCAACTGCACTCTCACTTTCTGGAGCGTGCAAGATTATCGTTCCTACCTAAATTACACCATGATCCGCCGGCCTCCTCGGAGCGCTGCTTTACCAGAGCTAACGTGCAGCCAGGGGTGTCGGAGCTGGGCCTGCCTGAAAGGCTCTGCTGTTCCCTTCAGGGGAAAAGGCCGAAGGAGTTGATGTCATTTACACGTTACCTGACTCTGATGAGCAAATGCGCTGGCAGCCAAACACAACACACCAGTGACACTTTAAAAGAAGTGTTCAGGATATGTTTTTCATTCCCACAGTCAATCCAAACACGCAGTTGCCGCCTCCAGCTTATCCCACTGTGCAACAGGCACTAACAAGCTAAAGTGATAGCAGCACATGGATGATGAAAACATTCCACCGGCAGACTGAACTATGCTGAACACCGTGTGGGAACATCAAGTTACATATTTTCTGTACCCTGAAGTTGCGGTTTTTTTGCAGCACATGAGACTTTCTGATTTGATTTTTTTTTTTTTTTTAACTAACAATTGTGCTCAAGCTCCCTGGGGCTTCTTTTTTTGCAACGAGGTAGAACTTGATGAATATAAAAATCAGGCAACAACCTTCCAGTATTTTTTCATCCAAAAAGAACACATTTTTTCCTTATGACTTCTGATTCCCTCTGTACCTTTCTTGCTTTAAAAATGTGACAACAGAAATGGATAGCCCAACAAATCAGAACTTCAGTAACACACCACAAAGCACTTACAGAATTAGGCACTGATACTGTAGGTTGAGAACACTCAGAAGGACTGCTGTCTTCTTTAATGATCAAAATCTAACAGCATTAAGTTTCTCAGATCCCCAGTGGGTGAGAGGACTGAAAGTTCAGAGGCCTCAAGTCTAAAGCCAGATGAGCCCTGAGGCAGTGTGTGGCACAGGGCACAGGAAAACAATTCCCTTGGACTTCCCCATCCAGAAAGGCCAGGTGCTTTGAGAGGTACCCATGGAATTTACAGCTGGCTGGTTGGAAGCTGGGGATTCTGTGTGTTCTAAGCAAGGATCCTACTCAGTCATGTGGACCAGAAGTGAGTCTTTTAACCACCCTATTTAAAAGCAAAGCTTTTGCAGGGGCGACTGTTCTTGATGGGTATATGCCAACAAACTAACAGCTCTGCCAGCACTGAAGAAGTCAGTTATCCAAAGGCAAGACACTGCAATGTCCCTTCTAAAACAAAGTCAGTTATTTCCTTCCAACTGGTATCTGAAAGTTGCCAATAGCAATATGAAAAGTATTCAAGAGAAAAAAATAAAGGAGCACAAACATGGGGATAAGCTGGAAAATCAGACAGTATTTTTTTATTACTGTTTCTATATTTAATTTCAAATGGAGTCAGAACACATTCTCCTAGTGGCGATGTAATTTAAGCAGCCTATTATTCAGTATTATGTCGAATCAACATTTTGCAAAACGTTAACCTCCATCCCAGGTTCAATCCCCCATCCTACCCCCAATATAATCATTCCAAAAAACCACTATATTTAACTCCCAAGTTTATAAAGCTACAAATGCTATTGCACTCAATTCTAGGGAATTACTAGCACAGTACTCTTGAAATCTCTAAGGAAACTCCTGCTGGGATAATATTTAAGACTTTAGTCCCCAAAGCAACATTTCTCAAATGAGCTCAAGCCTAAAGCTACCTAAATTGCATCAAAGCTGCCCAGACATGTTGATGCTGGCATCAGCCCAAATTCTTTTAAAAATATGCTTAAGATGTGCAATAAATAGAGAACAATGAAGTCAGCACACGTGAAAGATTTTGCAGAGTTACCTATCAGAAAAGCAATGCAGCTCTTGTGTATAAACACAAGTAATCATTTTATAGGGTGGCCAAGTACTGCATGTCTTAGCCTTCAGCTGTGTTAAGATGCTATTGATCGAGGACCAAGACACACTTTAATATGTAACCTACCAGAAGTGTTTGAAATTCCATCTGATCTTCATCAAAGGGAAAAATTCCTCACCCCTTATTACAGAGTGTAAAAGTTACCCAATGCCCCGAGCGGGATGGCTGCCCCTCTGGAATAAAGCCTCGCCCCACTGCAACATCAGCTCCAGGTGAACCATATGGGTTTCTCCATGCTATCTCCACCTTTCAATAGTGGCTTTGAACCAAGAATGTTACTATTGAAGAACAAGAGCGGAAGGGCTGAATCCCAAGATAAGTAAACGGCGGAGCTGACCTCATAAACTGTTCCCTAGGGCATACCATTGGGATCGCATGAGGTTCCTGGAAACCGTATATGAAAAACAGACAGTGAGGTTTTACCATTCATAGGCAGGAAGTAAACAATGTTCAGCAGGAATTAAATGCACTTATTCAAAGAAAATCAGAACACAGAACCCACATACAAATCATTCTGGGGTTAAGGCGGTACTGAGATCCAATAAGGGACCACAGCAGAACAGGTCACGGCAAAATCCACGCTTGTAGCACATACACACGTGTTCACTTGTGAAGGTATAGAGAGAACTACAGGCACAGCTTTCCAATACTCTTCAAGAAACATGGCCAGTACATTAGAAACATAAAAATTACAGATGCACTTAGTTTGGTTCAGATCCACTACCAGAGGAGTCAGTAGAAAAAACAGCAACAAAACCTCCAAAACAAACTCCCCACTTCAGTGGAAAGAAAATCAAGCTACCGATGAGCGCTTTTGAGAGTCCTCCCCACCCTACTCACAAGCTCTGCTAAGAGCAAGCTGCGTGACTTGTCAAGCATTTCAACTTTTGTCCACGTTGACGTCCATCCCATGACCCTCACCTTCTCTGTTCTTCCCTTTACACATGGAAGAAATTGACTACAGATTTAAAGTATGTGCTTTAAACATTCCATGATACTGAAGATTATCCTCTTCTAACATGCAACAGACTTTCAGGGTCTCTTCACAAACTTTCAGATTTTTTCAGGAAATCAATTGGAAAACAAAAGATTTGAGAAACATCAATGATACTGGGAAAAAAGCATAAGATAGATATGACGGGCCTAGAATGTGATGCCTATCACTGCAGCAAGCCACGATCCTATATTTCAATTTCTTCACTTGTTTTCTGCTGTGATGACTTCAGCACACACACATCAGCTACAGCATTAGGACCCACAGCTGGAGATGTCTGGTATTGCTCATTTCACATACTCCATGACAAGCTCAGGTGGACCACACCGACAATTCATAACAGAAATAGTAAATGTCCTGTATTGGTCTTCAGATCAAGTAAAACCAGAATGATGATATGGAACTAGGAGAACATTACAGAGAGATTATTTCAGAGTAAATACTTCAGTTGGCTTTTTTAGATTACTTGGGTTAAACAGATTGAGAGTGACCCTTCCCAACCTTTTATTTTTTCCCCAGTAAGTTGCAAGTTGTTCTAAGCATCTGAGGAAGACTGAGTGCTCACTCAATACTCTGAGCTCAGCATTTTCATGTTTTCTTCCCTTAGGGATAAACTAACTTCTAAGGAAGAAATAATTTTAAAAGTACAATACTCAGTGCTTATACAAGGTGACTTTTATCAGCAGAACTCAATTACATGTATTTTATCAATGCACTTAACCACAAATCTAGAAAACTGGACTTGCAACTACTCATTCTTTCAGAAAACATATCAGCTTTTGGTAAAAAAACCCACACCTTTTGGTTTTTCAGCACAAATAAGCCATAGTTCTTAGGACCATAGGAAGATAAAGAGCGTTTGATCAATTCCATCTCACACAGCCAAAATCTCACTCCCAACTGAAAGAAAAAAAAATATCTCTATGTACCCAAGCTGCACTACACTGAGATCTGGGTATTATCCTGATACCATGACCACTCGAGTCATAAAAATCCAGAATTACATCAAAAAGCTGATGGGACACAAAATTCTCAAGTGACAGGTACAGCACCAGGGCACTGAGAACCCCTCAGGTCTGAGTCCACATGTTACAAAACACAAGCATCTACGCTAAGTTCTGTGAGAGAACAAACACCCCAGGGCATCTCAAGGCCAACTTGCTCCTCTGTCCCCCGGTTTTATAACTCTACATAGAATTGAAGTAAATCCAGTTCAAAGCAGCCTTCTGAAAACAAAATGTACCAAAAAGTTGTTCCATTTATTTGTTCCCATGTCCTAAGAGGCAGGCATAAAACATGGCAAAAATACTAGCAATTAGGTTTTAAGGACTGTGATCTCACAGATGAGAACTGAAAAATTTCAGCTGAAGTCAATGGAGTTATACCCACTGACATGAGATCACAACACGGCACTCAATAAATACCTTAAACCTTAAAATCCCCAGATGCATCGTCTGTGGCCAATGGCTATATTAGCCACACGTGCATTACCCTGAAAGGAGGTTTCAATTATTTTTATAGTGAGATAATGCTCCCTTGACGATCTTAAAGTCTTAGTAGCATATAACAATTAAATTTCATTCTTGAGAAGACAATAGCAAACATCTGCAACTTTGAATCTGTACAAGAACTAGCAATTTTTCCATTTTCTTCATAACAACAGTGACTTTTCCACAGTACCATAACGCTACTGACAAGCTACATAGAGGAATTTAAGGGGAAAGGAGGGGGAAGTCTTCTCTGAGGCCAAGTGCAAACTGGAAGCTTTACACTTTGCCAGTTGTAAGAAAAATGGGAAACAAAACACTTCATTTTGTAATAAAGTATCAGCTAACATACTTAGCAGAAGGAAACCCGTTCCTCACCAGCCAAATCTGACTTTCATTCGGTGAACTAAAAATATATCTGCAGAGGTTTGTTAATATGGTTGACCTCAAAATTTGGAACTTTCTTCCTTCCAGATGCAAAACCGTTCAAAATTTTGCATTTTCAGGGAAGGATCCAACAGCCCCTCTACTGTCTGTTCCCCACAGAAGTTAATCACCAAGCATTACTGAACATGGTCATTCCTGAGACTCAGGGAACACTACTATCCCCACTTTTGGATAGAAAAATCAAGCAATTAGTCTGAGTTTTCTACGATACACTTTACAGCATCGCTACGCAAGGATTAGCACTCTGCATGATGCCACCACTGCCCTTCTCCAGTGCTGATCTCCTGTGTTTGGTCCTAAACTAATTTAGAGGAAAGAAAACAGCATAGTGGCTGCGAGCAAAGTTTTTCTTTTCTCCTTCCCTCCTCACTTTTCTTGAGTTTTTCTAAAAAAAATAATAATAAAAAAAAGGAGACTCCACAGACTTAGGAGAAGTACAGAAAAACTTGAAGGTGGCTATAAATACCACTACAGGTCAAATCCACTGTTCACCTCAGCCGGTTAATCCAAATTACAACTTAATTACAACTGTGTTAGGAATCAAAGAAGAGATGGCTCACTTTTTTTTTTTTTTAATTGCAAAGTAAAAAAAAAACAAGTTTACTCTCTCACTCCATGTGGCAACGGTCACTCAGGCTGAGTTCCTGTCAGGACTGGCAGCACCTTCTGGCCTTCTTCTGCACCATGGACATGTGAGTAAAAGAACTAGTGAATTGCATTTGTTTCTCTAAAGTACAATCCCCTAATCTTCCTAGCAGGATCCTGGAGGGTAATCGGACAGCAAGAGTAGTTGTGAGCATGCCTAAAGGGAACAAACTCCAGTTTCTGTAGAATAATATTCTTTTCTAAATGACCGTTCACTTGCATGGTAAACGTTATGAGGGACCTCATCAGTATGCCCTTCCCCTGCCCAGTTCACCCAAAATAGGGTCTCCAACTCTGCACCAGCACAGTGACTGGAGAGCCACACTGCAGTAAGAACCCAATCCCACCTGGCATGCTTTCCAGCAGTGCTTAGCAGAGACATGGATCTCATTAGCAGCTTTGCAGACCTTGGGACCAGGAATGTTCATTTAGAGATGCTACTGGAGGTTACCTGCACTCATTGAAGACAGGAATCACAATCCCCACCAGCAGCTCAACCCCAGCACCCTAATAAGGATGTACAAACAACAATCGTCCACCCAATGTGACGGCCTCTGAGCTGAGCCAGTGTATACAAGGCCCTTTTTAAGATTGAGAAGCAGAGTAATGCATTCTCCTACAGCTTAAACCCCTTGAGGCTGAGTGGAGAAAACACCTTCTACCAGCAGTGCAGAAATTCTTCAGGCAAGGATGGAAATACTTGCGAGAGGGGAAGGGAGCAAAAGACACCAACGTCATTTCCTGACCTGACATGGACCTTGACACACACTTAGAAGTGTTCCAGGAGAAGTGCTGTATCTGGGAAAATGTCTGTGTATCAGGGACAGGGCACTCAGAGAGCTGGTCCATAACTACGGTCTGTCTCTTAAGATTTATTTTTTAACAGAGAGGTTGGTCTGTCAAAAAGCTAATCCTTTGCAGACCAGCAGGAAGCAGGCTTCCTACTCATTTTTTTGGTGAGAATGTTCAAGACCCAATAGAAGTGACACAATTATCCCATTTCTCTCAAAGTGTCACTGGGTCATTTGGAAACTTAACTATTACCCATAGTTAAAGACACAAAGAGCGTCTGTGATGCATTTCTGCATGTATATCAGCACAGAAACACATAGTGTAACACAAACACAGAAAAACAAGCACCCTTTTAGCTTCAGGGCTGAAGTGATCTTAAAATAAACTCGTTCCAGATTAGAGAGACACCCTCCTGAAGTTACAGAAATGAATCTAGGACCCTTGGGTGGCAGGGATTTACTTCTGAGACCCATGGAAGACCACTAAGCTTAGCTATGCAGCCATGCCTTGTAAGAGCTCCAGGAACAAGCCTATTCTGTCCCCTGAGAACAATGAATGAGACTGGTCAAGAACAGGAATTTAAAACAGGCTGCAGGACAGTGGGTTCCCAAGAACAGGATGTCTTTGGGACTGCAAACAGCCCAGCCTATGTGCAGGGCACTAGTACTCTGGCAGGTGGAGTCACAGAAAAAGGGGCAGAGCTGGACAGGCTCCACCGGCGCCAACGCAGGGCTCCAGCACTGATGCAGCCATCTTCAAAACCTTCCCAACAGTCACGGTGAACACAAGCCCTCCCTGACTTGTGCCAACTGAGCACGAGATGGACCTTAAAAAGACTGAGGTACAAAGGAGCAGGAATGCAGTAAGATGCAGATACGCAGGACAGTCTATGGAGAACACTGCACCTGCTTCAAAAAGCAAGGTGGAAAATACAGCTTTTGCTCTGCTCCTTCTGAGGAGGGAGCTGGCATGATGCTTCAATCGGCCTCAGCGGGGATCCCCTTGTCAGACTTGGTTCACTGTGAACCAGAGGTACTTTCTGTGAATGGCCACAGTGATGAAACATATTTCTTTATGTGAAAGCAATACCCTGCTGTGACACAGATGCTATCAGCTAGTGTCCTCATCCTGCATTTTTGCTCTGTGAGTGAAGATGCTCAGTGTGACTGCCTGTGTGTCAAACAGGGGGAAGAGGCCTGCTGAGAGGGAAGCTCTGGATTGTTTCTCGGCAACAACTCTGGTCCTGAGCTTTAAACCCTGACACGAAGTACGTGGGTTATGCTCTTTACCCAGCAAACAAGGAAGCGCCTTTCCTCAGGAAGAAATGTCCCCACTTTTCAGGGGGAGCTTGCATCTGGCCACACCACTGCCAGGTGAGAAACATGAGGATGGAAACTGGGCTGTTCCACAGCAACAGAAATTAAGAACTACAAAGATGACAATGTAAAACAAAAAAGAGAAAAGTTAACATTCACAAAAAAAGTGATGCAAATTAAAGAGGCTCCAGTGTCCCCAAGCAAAGAGCAACGAATCCCAGAGGAGCTCTGGCCTGCCAAGACAGGAGGAGCAGCTAGGGTGTGAGGGTGAGTACCATCCACTCCAGCTGCCCACCCGCAGAACAGAGAGAGGAAGAGGAAGGTGTATGGGATCCCTCTTTGCTTCTGCAACTCCAGTGGTGGCACAGACACACATCAAGGGAGAACAAACATACAGGCAGCCATACTGGAGAACACGCTTTTCCCCGAGCAGACGTAGCTGCGTCGCAGCTGTTTGATTCTTACCGAATTTAAAAGATCAGCTGACCTATCAGAACAAGTTCCTGTGATGAGCTGATCTTACACTGCCCATGACATACTGATCCTACCTTGTCAAGGATCAAGTATACCAGCAGGGTTGTCCACATACAGGGACACTAAGGGGGTAGAACTCCCACAGCTTTCCCTTCTGAGATGACCCTTAACTTTAATCCAACATAACCTGTTTATAGTTACAACACTCCCAAATACATAACAATACAATAATCTGGCTGATTATACTCTGTTCTGTAGGGGTTTTAAAAAGAATTTACAGGTTTGGTTTGTTGGGTTTTTGTTGGGGTTTTTTTTTGGTAACTTCAGCACAGCTTGTGAGCAGCTCAATACACCCTCCCAGTTTTGGGCTATGTTTGTACAGTCCAGTGAAAGAAACTGCTGTAAAGTGGGCAAAAGTGTGTGTACATTTTTAAATTAAAAGGATATTAATGAGTTCCTACCCTTGATTCTCTAAAGAATTAATCCAGCTGTTTTGGTACATGGGGATGTCTGTAAAACTGTTAGGAAGCAACAGTTTCCCCCCAGACCAGAAATAATGTTTTTCTTCTATTGGCATGGTGGTGAGGAATAGGGAGACTTACAAATCACGCAGTCATTAGGAATATGAGACATCTTAAAGACAAAATGAAAATAGATGGATAAACTTCTCTAAGGCCACTGGCAAATGAAGTGAGTTTGGCTGTGTAGAAATGAAGTATCAATGCAGGTATTACTCAGTGCATACGCAATGAGTGATTGTTTCATTATGCTATTCCATAAAAAATTTAATACAAATTAAAATCCTACCGAAGTAAATGTAGCAACCAGTTTAAAAGACAGTTAAAAAAACCCCAGAAAAATGGATGCTTGTCTTATACAAGACAAAGATATATAGTTTGATGGGTTTTGCTTAATTTTGAGGCAAGCATTGTGTGCACATTTGTTTCATTGAAAGTACAAATGAGGAAAAATAAATTCAGGCTACAACCATATTGCCTAAAGCTAACATTTATTTCTAACAAGGCTGTTTCACCCTAGTTTTAATTTGCTTTTGAACTCCAGTTCCTTAAGATACCTTTGCAATAAAATAAGATAGTGAAGTTTGCAGATTAGACTTGATCTGACTTCCAGTTTAATCTGAAGCCTCCACAGCTGGCTCCCGGTAACACCCTCTCGTCACTCCGTGGCAGCAGCTGTAGAGATCCACCATCACTGTTCATTGTGAAGAAACGAGAATTGGAAGGAAAAAAGCCTACAGGCTCACTGGGTTTTGTTTTTTTTTCCCTATCTTGCATTCACATATGAATTCATAGATGATATTCATTCATAGATGACAAAGCAATATAACCCGAAAGATGGTACACAGCTCTGACCTGTTTGTTACTTGACATTGATGTGGCTGCAGAAAAGTAAGCATAAAAGCAACAAATTATATTATATAACACACTATATATATGCATACAACTATATTATTATCTATAATAAATTCCTTGAGGAAGCAGCTGACTAAAGAAATGCACGAGTAGGTTGGCAGCATCTTGCATCACTACGCCAGGACTTTCAGATCACAAGGCAGCCAAGTGGGTACGGGGTAAGCCAACATCTTGTTTCTGCTTCAAAAGCTCATGTCATAGAATCATAGAATGGTCTGGGTTGGAAGGGACCCCAAGGATCATAGAGCTCCAACCCCACTGCCACAGGCAGGGCCACCAACCTCCAGGCCTGGATCTACACAACATTGCCCAGGGCCCCATCCAACCTGGCCTTGAACATTTCCAGAGATGGGGCATCCACAACGCAATTATTTCTGAAAGTTTTCCCTAGTGTGACATTTTAATTGGTTCATCCAGTTAAATAGCTCCAGGATGAGCCATTGATGCTGTAAATGAACTGAACTGTCACCCTGTCAGGAAGGATGCTGAAGACACAGGAAGGAGACCTGCTTGAGTAGTTCAGGAAGGCCCACCTTCCCACGAGCGTAATCGCACCGCCCTGCAACGCTGTGTCATCTAATTTAAAGCTGATGGGGTTCTTGCTTCCTCTTGAGTCTCTCTCCCTGAATCTGTCAGCTTTTCTCATCCTTTGGCTGATCCTGATCACTGACAGCTCTCACGCCTCAACCCTGTTAGCTTGGCTAGCTCATTGAGGGTCTTCCCCAAGCCTTTGGACTCAGGAATTTTTTGGCAAGCGAAAAGAAACCCCAACCAAAGTCTTCATGTAAGGCCAATATGTGTACTTACAGTTAACCTGAAAATTCAACCAACACAGCAATTGGATCAACCACATTTTTGTACAGTGATTATCAGTTTCTTTTGTGATTTAAAACTAAAGACTAACAGTCAGCTGAAGCATGGGAAAACATTTAATGCGATTTTTCCAAAGCACAGCATTTTCTGAAGCTCTGCCAGTCATGTAGTAGATTGAACATGGCATTATGAAGCATTCTCATGTGTACACTGTAACCACAGTGCCTCTCTGATAGAGGTTATTTACGGCCTTATGAGATGCATTTATAATTCTAGGTGAAGTACATTTCTTAAAAGTATTTTGCTGGCAACTGTCCGACGCCGTGTTCCAAAAACTGAAGCACAAATTTCACAGCCTCTAGCCCTGGCAATTCACATCCTATAAAATAATCAGAAGTTTTTATCTTTTGCCCTTGCAAGAAAGTTTTTATATTCTGTTCCCTCAACAATAAAAATATCAGAAGAGCTGCTAGCAGGTTGGAAGGAGGTCAACAAAACTAGTGTCAGGAGATTTTTATTTCCTTTCTTTTAAACTCCTTGGGGAGTCTAGTGATCAAAACTTAGCAAAGTGCATAAGTATGTTGTGTAACAGGATTGTTAGATTTGTTGGCTTCAAGCTAAAAAGACTATAAAACAGAATTCCTATTATGGATATTTCTTGATGTTTGGTGGTCTGTCATGCATTCCCACTACAGATAGTCATTTTCATCCTCTTGCTATTAAGATCCCCGATTAAAGAGCATTGCTGCAATACTTCCACGAAATTACTGTAATTTGGGAATTTTACTTTTGGAAAAAATGGAACATAATAATTAACATGTCTATCAAGTCTGCTCTCTTAATTAATGCCAAAAGTGGAAGGGCTCAATTATTAACTGCTTGCTTGCTTTGGCTGTCACACTGACAGAACATCTGACCCACTTCCAGCATTTCAGAGGTGCCAGAACCCAGGATCTTCCCTAATTCTGCCCACAAAGACCTGTCTAAATAGCCACTGCAGCCCCACAAAAAACATCTGAGACAAAGATGTGTCCTTCCTAGAAGCTTCTAAACTATTATTTCACTGCTGATCCACACAAAGGGAAAGCAGACAAATTTGAAGCATATTTGTATTTACTCTTAAGCAATCTTTGGGTGAAGCTTAATAAGCTGGTTTTTATCTATGAAGTTCTCTATCTCTGCCCTAACTACCTAAGGAATGCCTTGCCTTTCTTCTGCTGATGGGATGGCATGAGACTTGCTATCAGTAGAGCCAATCTTTCCAAAGCTTTCCTTATCAACTGCTAAATACAGAGCTTTTACGTACAGCAACCCACCACTGGGGCTTGCAGCCAGTGGCCAGCAAGCGGTTTTGAAACTGACTGAGAAAAGAATCCAGCCCAAGTGCTGTGAACACTATGAGCCAAATCTTAGTCACATGGAATTAACTGGCAAACTTCCTGTTGATCTTGCAGCATCCAAAATTTAGTTTCTGGCTACAGAAACTTAGCCATTAAAAAACACAAAAGGAATCTGACATTAGACTTCCTCGATGTATATAATAAAGCATTTTGCTACATTTTCACAAACACCTAGTCTTGAAAATATAATTCCAAAATTAAAACTTAACACCCTTTAGTATTTCTTTCAAAGTATTCCACCTTCCCACTCTCCTGCAACTTCACAAGGAGCTTTTATCATCATAAAACAATACACCACATATAAAATTTGTCAGATATAGCAGACTTCTCTCAAAGCCACTGAAATCCCAAATTCTGTGGGTGGTTTAGTAGCTTTTCCTCTAAACAGCTACATCAGTCCCCCACCCCCCACTGTAAAGCCACACTTCAGATTTACATATTTCTTAAATCCTCAGAAAAAATACTGATACCTAAACAAGGATTTTAAAATACCAGACCAAAGCCCCCCAAAATAAGGACTGCATTTGCTTTTGCATGGAAAAAGAAGGAAAAAAATTCTCAAAAAAGTTACAGCTGAAGGAAAAAACACTTAAGTGGTTACACATCTGCTGGAATTATGAGCATCTTACTCAACGAACTATACAGTCTCCAGTTTATCTGACATGGCTCCATGAATGCGCCTCTCTGCCCCCAGTAGGAACAGTTGGAGATGTTTTAAAAGTCTCTGAGGACAGTTTAAAATGAATCAAAAATGTAGAACCATGAAACAAACAAAAAAAAGAAGTGCCTCAAATAGAGTATCTGATACACATGGAATGATCTGAGTTTAATCTCACAAAAGACTTGAGTTTTAAGCACAGACAGCAATTTATTAACTATGAAAATGTTTGACTGGCCTAGACATTTCCCAAAGACCTCTTAATTCCTAAATACCATATTTTATCAAAATTTCTGGTTTTCTTTAAAAAAACCCCACCAACAACTAAAAAAATCCCCACAAATACATTCTGTGCTTTACACCAAGGAGAAAGCAGCAGAAAAGCACCGTTTTTCAAGACTGATCACAGAATAGTAGGGGTTCTAGTCCAACACCCTGATAGAGCAGGGTCACTTACAGCAAGTTGCACAGGATGGCATTCACGTAGGGTTTGACTGTCCCTAGAGAAAGAAACCCCACAGTCTCTCTTGGCACCAATCTTGAGCTAGGAGGAAGCGGTACTTGAATATCAACCAGCTTTCTTGGTCCCCCTTATCTTCTAGAGCCCTAACCCATAGGACTTGCCCAAGCAGGTATTTGAAGAGGCCAAATTTAGCTCTCCTGAAGTCCAGGGTTGTAATTCTTGTACACACAGAACTTTAAAAAAAAACACCAAAAAGTCCTTCTGACGTGACCTCCTTCCTGCTCACTGTGTGAGCTTCACAGGCTTTTTTTTGGTTTTTGGGGTTTGAGTCCCCCATATAGAGTGGGACTGAATAAAGACATACGTGTTGCGAGTCCTTTTTTACTATTCAGGAAAACAGTGGATCATGAGAGATGCAAAAGGAACTTGCTGGGTGGGCCCATGATGCAGTTTGAAGATGTGCTGGTTTTGCCTGGGAGAGAGTCTTTCAGCAAGCGAGATGAGAGTGTACAAGAAGTTGGGAGGGGACACAGCCAGGACAGCTGACCCCCATTGACCAAAGGGATATTTTATACCATACAACATCATGCTCAGCATATAAAGCTGGGGGAAGGAGGAGGAAGGGTGATGGTGTTCCCAAGTAACCGTTACATGTGATGGAGCACTGCTTTCGGGGAGATGGCTGAACCCCTGTCCATGGGAAGTAGTGAATGAATTCCTTATCTTGCTTTGCTTGCAAGTGAGGCTTTCGCTTTACATATTAAACTGCCCTGATCTCAACCCATGGGTCTTTTCACTTTCACTCTTCCAATTCTCTTCCCCTCCCACTGGGGGAAGTATGAACGAGTGGCTGCGTGGGGTTCAGCCGCTGGCTTGGGCAAAACCATGACAAGCATGCAGACTGGAGAGCAGCTTCTTTCTATAGCTCCCATTCCACAAGCACTGAAGCTGCCCACTGCAGCTCCGAGCTAAGGGCCAGCCACCAGTCCTCGACCCAGCCTGTATCTACCCACGGTGCAGCTGGTAAACCTTCCTGTCCTTATCAAGTTACTGGTCTCTGCACACTCCAGAAAGACCAGAGATCAGGAAAGCAGGTGGTATTTGTATCCTCCTCAAAAGATTCCATTTGACTTACATGTAACTTAAACCATGAGAAGCCCACAGCATATTTTCTTGTTCAGCCTAGACCCCAAACAAATCAGCAGTAGAAATCTCTGCTGAAATCCTCATCTAAGTAAAACTGCATGCAGTGCCTCCAGGCTGCAATTGCTGGACACAGGTCTTGCATCAAAGCACTCTTCATCCTACTTACTGATCTAAACATGACATGTAATGCTCGTCTCTCCAGGCTGGTTACTGCAAACGTGGCTCAGAGTATGCTAGGAGATGTTCATGTGCTTTCTGTGAAACCCAGCTGCCTCTGCTGTTTTTTAATTTGTCAAAGGTGAACAGGGACAGTGAAAGGTGTAAGACATGGAAAGGAATAAACCAAACCCTCTCCAATTACCACTAAGAAAACCAGCTGACAGGAGAGGGCATAGGCCTTTTACAACCTAATGAAAAAGCCACATCAGGCAGGAGTGAGTTTGTCACGTTTCTGTGACTACCTGTAAAACCTCCTTGGCTTCTACATGAGGTGCAAACTCAAAGGAATTGAAGGCAGAAAAATTTGATGACTGTTTTTCCTCATCACCTCCACAATCCTATAGTCTTCAAATGAGCACAGAAACATGAGATGTCCCAGGTATCCAAATTTCATCCTTGTTGACTGACACCTCTTGGATGGATCAGCTCAGCAAACTCTTTTCACGCAAACACTGTGGGGTTGGTGGGAATAAAAAAGGAAGTGGTCAACAAATTGAGGTAATTAGTAAAATGTAGCAATACAAAGTAAAAGCTGCTGCTGCGCTTCCTTTGTGGACTACAACCAGACTTCACTTTTTTATTATCACTTCTTTTGAGGACTAAGCACTCTTCTTTAGAGGAAACTAGACCCTTCCAACTCAAACCCTTCTAGGATTCTATGAAATCTAACCTCACTACTTTCCATGCAGCCCTTTCAAAATCAAAACAGGTGGTTTGTTCTCCTGATTTTGACTAAGTCAACGTGCATTTGATAACAAACCCCATGAACTGTAAATTCTGTTTGCAACCATCAACTGGTGGCCATCTTGCTGTGCCAGTAACTTTATTGTATTGAGAATCAGAGGTCAAATGTGAAGCTAAATAAATTCCCAAACTCCTGCACATGGCTGTAATTGCCTCAAAGAGCCTCATAAGCAGCCACAAAGTATAAACAATATTTAAATAATTCTGTAATTATAATTATAGAATTTACAAATATGATCTTATTACAGATTTTCAATAGTTACTTCCAAAAGAGGCAAATATTTAATTTAATGTTTCTTTCTACGGCTTTTAGAGCAAAAAATAAAACACTTGCCTATTGGCCCTGAAAACTAGGTTCTATTTACATGTCGATCTGCCTTTCTTTTGTCTCCAGCTAACATCACACGTACACTGAAAACAAAGGGACCACTAGTGGGTTTATCACTTCCCAGGTTTCAGCACGCTGACAGCAGAAGGTTCAGCTAGAATATGGAGCAAACAAAAGTTCAGGACTTGCCCCTACCAGATGTACCGCATGGTTTGATTGTGGTACTAGTCAGTGTTCACAAAAGGCCAGGACTGTCTCAAGTTGATTCCTAATGATGCAGGCCAACTGGGAAGACCTGGAGAGACTAAAACATAGATCGAGCCACACATAGGTAAAGTCAGGCTAAAGCACCCACATGCCACATTATGTTCTTTGAAAAAAACCCCACAGTGGCTAGATTTCTGCAAGAAGCAGATGCAGGTTTAGTGAGCAGCAAGGCACCATAATTAGATCAGCCCTTACTCTGCACTGATACTTTTCACCAAAATTTGATGCACCAGAGGGTGTCCTGGCCTTGCTAATCATCCCAAACCCAGATAAACCATCAGAGTTATATGAGAGCTGACTAACGTAACAAAGAGTTAACCCTTCAAATAAGGCATTGTAGGGCTCCCTCCCGAGGGATTTCTCAGTTGCAATGAAAACAACATTCCAACTCCAGCTTCCATTGCTAGAATGAAAACAAATGCTACAAAGGGTATGACGAGATAGAGGTCTTCATGCAGCCACTGAGTCGAACGATGGGGTCTCACGTGCTGTTTCAGTTACCAGATTTAAGTCTTACTATGCCTGTAAAGACAGGCATCAAAAGGCACAATTTCAAAGGTCATGGCTCACAGATTCCAGGCAATCCATCATCAAAACCCTTCAAAAGTAGCAGCCAAATTGAACATAAGCACCGGATGGGATACTATTAATCAGACAGACCTACACTAAAGCATTCTCACATAGGAACTTACATAAAGCCCCCGAATCACGTGTTACCATAAAGCATAGTTAGTCACCTCATGTGACCTAAGCAAGCAGGCATCATGAATTCATCTTGTATAGCAATAAAATCAATTTAGTGCTTTGCAAACACTTCTTTCTCCTAAAGTAATGATAAAAACTCTCTTTCCCTCATATTTCCTCCTCCATATCATTCTTCAGGGTGTCGTCTTCTGCTAAAAACATACAACTTAATTCTTGGATGCTTATGCTCACTAAAAGATAGGAACTCACTTGTCTTCCACCACTGGTAGCTTGTCCAAATTCCAACTTAAATTATTTTTGCGTCTCCAGATTTCTTCTTTTGCAACACCCAAATAAGTAGCTCTATTTTCCCCCACAACTCTGTTTCTGCTATTTTTTTTTCCTAATTGAACTGCCGTGAATTTTTTCAAATGGAGGAAAAGCCAAGCTGGAAACTTGTTTTGAAAGCTTCTCCATTTAGGGAGGGTGATGTAGGAAGAAGTAAGGAGAAGAGGGGTAGGTGAGCTGCTTTGGGCTTTAACATTTAAAAACACATGGTATATGGGTCATCCAAACTAGACTTTTAAATTCAAAGGAAAGTAACTGTGGTTAACAGATGTGTTTAGAAGAGCAGTGGTGAGTAAAAGCTAGCCATTAGGCAAATTCTAACAAGCCAAATTGTCTAACGAACATGGAAAGAGGTGGTTGTATCCAGCTGCAAAATAAGTAATTTTTTTTTAAAAAGAATTTATTTTAACAATGTTTGAAATTCATAGCAGATTTTATTTGCATTTTCTGTATTAAATTGTTCTAATCATGTCCACCAAGAGATGGAAGCTGTCTGCTAATATTACTAACCCTCCTATCAAAGCATTTCAGACACTGATCACAGCATTACATGGAAAAGCCAAATAACAAAGTCACAGTTTGAGAGTTAGAAGAATTAGGAGAACAGGCCCAATCTGACAACCCAAAGAGAGTAAGGCTGCCACAGCTCCGTGCTGCCAGGTACAACCAGTAGCAAGGCTGAAAACTAATTTTGGTAGGTAGATGCACTCGGAGCACACATGCACACTCTGTATATATAGACACATAGAGCTGGCCACACAGGTAACACACAGCCCCTCTCTGGCTCAGCAGGAAGAAGTCTGCTAGTGAGAATATATGTATTTTACATATACACATGTACATGTTATGTGTGCACCTATGTATGCACACACGTCACAATATGGGCTGGGCTCACACAGTCTGTTTGCCCTGTTACCCCTGGATCCCAGTCCTCCCCAGTTACTGGCACCTGGACACATGCAAGGCCCCAAGAAAGGGATTTAATAAGACACCAGGACAGGCTGTCCTGATCAATACACAGGGTGTGGCCAGACAAGTGTCCTGACCAGCAAAGTATTTAGCTGTGACTGGGTCTTTTTATGCCCCTAGCCCTCTACTTTCCCACACTTGTTCCTCCCCAAATCATCTAAATGCCTCCCTTTGCCTGCCTTTTATTTCTCACCTAAGCATCCCATGAGCAGCCCTGTGCAACCCCAAAACACTCTTCCCCTGCATCCCGTCATGTGTGCCATAAATCTCAGCAGTACAAAAGGTGCTCTGGCCTTGACTCATCTTGGTGGTTTCAGGTCTGGAACCTGGGGCTGAAGCTGTCCTGCAACAACCCTGGGAAGGGTCCACACTGGGTGTCCTTTCCTCCCAGCCCTTAATTTGGATTCCTGCCTGCCATTGTGCCTCTGTGCTCCTCTGGGTTTGTGAAGGTGGGCCTTTGGTGGGCTAACAGTCAGTGTCATAGCCTGGGAGGAGCCCAGGGCAGGGTGCTAGTTTGGAATCCCCCAACTGCCTTTGTGCTCAAATAACCTAGCAAATCTTCCCACGCACAAGTGACCTAAAACTAAAATCCTCTGTCCCCTGTTTCTTTTGCTTTTCAATTTATTTACTATAATTGGGGAACATCTGCTCTTCCTATTGAGCATTTGGTATAATTTAGAAGAAGAATGAAAGGCATCTGTATTAGAAACACAGAGGCACCGAGACCAGACCAAACAATCCTCACAGAAAGCATGAAAAAAAAAATTCCATCCAAAAGCAAAGGTGAATTTTCCAAATTCCAGTACCCCTCTTTCTAGAATGAGATGCATTAGGTGTTCGCCTGTGGTCTTTTTAATCTTTTAGTTTATTAACAGGCAAAGAACTTTCATTTTCAGTTCACCCTGACCATGGGTACCTTCAGCCTGGCCCAACCCAGAGCTCACGAGCCGGCTTTGACACACGGGATCCTTTCAGCTGGTCTAGCACATCACCTTGGGAGAAAAGGAGGAATGGCAACTGGGGCAGCAGACAGGCCTCCCTGGCCAGCACAGCCAGGCTGGTTGAGTGCACTCCTGCCAAAAGTTAATTTTGCTTTCTGACCGCGCACGGCACGCAGTCGCAGCCCGGTGCACGCGCGGGGAATAGTAAAGCATGCTGATCAAGTCTTTCCAAGCACAGGCAAGGGTACTGCTGCTTATGTAACCTGTCTTTTGCCAAACATGAATCTGGGAGCTCAGCTGAGCTGACAGTAGTATTTCTTTAAAACTAAAGAGCCAAAACATCTTTCATTCCGTTGCTCTGGCTTCCACCACTGTCTATAGATTGTGCTAAAAATACACACTGCAATCCTGAATGCCATTTCTACAGTTGGGATCAAGCAAGGTGTTTTTTTAAAGTACAGTGCAGAAGGCAGGATTTGGGAATACAGGGTGGGACAGCCTTGTATGTAAGCAAACAAGAAGGGGCAACGTGATACTGCGTGAGTCCCACAGGTCCCAGGTACCATGTGATACCTGGTTCACTCATATGACAGTGGGCTATCCTAGAACTAGGCAGCCCCAAGTTTCTGCAGACAATTCACAACATTTCTACCTTATTTCCTAAATTGGAAACTTACTTAACCTCTTAACTGACAGCACGTAATTGCACTGCTTTATTTGCAAAGTCTATTCACATCGTATCCCTTTAAGTGAATTGAGTTCTTGGTTTTCTATACCACTTAATGTAATTACATATCATTTTAAAACCACACCATGAAGACATGCAAGCCAAGAAAAGAAAACAGAGGCAATTAAGAAGAATCCCACTCAATGAAGACAACACACTGATTACTTGAAAGCCTGTTTCATAATTTGTCAGGAAATGGTAGTGATGCTTCTCAATTTCAAAAAAAGAAGCAGTAAATAAATGCAAAAAGACCAATGGGAGAAAGGCTGTTATGAAAGCGTTTTACAGCAGCAACTAACCCCAAATCCTGAAAGACTTAAGATGGTCCCAGACCGCATGTTCTTACCAAATGCAAGAACTGGCTTATAAACTGCATGTAAATTAACAGCAAAACAATGACAATAGTCTTCAGATTACATGTGTGATGGGAAACAGCTCATCCAAGAAAAGGATGTCAACCCATCTGCCTCCGCTGCAACTGAGTTTTAGTTGATTCTTACTCTCAATCAAGTTTCTATACTAAGCTGAGTGATAGGTTGATCAGATTAATGCTCAGAAAACCAAGTCTCAAGCTTAGAAAATTAACTGTTATTTACATATCTAGGGAAAAAAAAACAGTCTCTTCTGTTTATCTCATGATAGCTTAAAAGAAGACAACCCATGAGGGCATGCCAATGGGAACAGGCATGACAGAAAACACTAGCTCCCTCTTCTTTAAATAGCTTTGGTTGGCCAAGCATAAAGAGGTTACTGCAGGCTCCTCTGCCCCTGTGACTACTGAGGGACAACTACAAGGTTAGCAAGGTTAAGGAAACGACTAAACGCAGCAGTTCTGCTTTTTACTGTTGTTAATTCAGAGGCCCCTAAACACTGTCCAGCAAGCAACAAATTTAAGCTAAAGAGAGGAGTGGTGGGTTCGTGTCATCCACTCCCTGCTAAGTTTTAAGATACCCTGTGAAAAGGATGGTCAACTGGTGCCACCTCCAGTCCAACCTCTGGGTCTGTCACAGCTGTAACTGAAGGGGCAGTTGAGTTCTTGTGACTCTCGTAACCAGCATTCTGTGGCAGCAGATAATTCTTCTGAATTTTTCATACATCCACTGCTAATAAACTTGACCAACCAGTCCACAACCCTCTGCTTACTCAGCACCAGCCAATTCTGTTCTGGTAACAATGGGCTTCTTCCCTTTATCCTGTCTTCCTCCAAAGCTGATCCATAATTCCAGTGTTCCCAGTGACTTTGATGACAGCCACCACCACTCTTAGGAATGCTACTTTACAAACAATCTCCCCCTCCCCAAAAGCAACACAGAGATGCAAAGGCAAACCAGGTCTGGCTAAGCATAAACCACCAACATGAAAATCCCACATGAAAAAATGGCTGTAAAACTCTTGCTTCCTTCAATACTACATTCCATGTGAATCCTGCATGTAGGGGTAACACCCTCAAGACACTTCCAGATACGTCCCTGCAATTTCTTCTGTGGTAAGCAGACTAATGTCAGCCAGAAAAACTGTCTAATTCTCAGTGAACCAACTATAGGAGTCATTTAAGTAATGGGAACCCATAGCAAGGGAAAGCTGGGGCTCAACACTGGTGCCAGTGTGTTTTGGGCTGCTCTGTCCTTGACTCATTTCTAGATATTCCAACACACTTCAAATTGTCAAATTTACTTGGGAAACATGCCAGGCTTCCTAGACTTAAAAAGCTGAAGTACCAAGACATTTGATTTCAACCAGCATGAAGAAAATCTCATGATAGGGAGAGAAGAGGGAAAAAAAGAAAAAAGAGAAATGGTTGATTTTGGCTATCGTCATATTGCTGCTGCTGCTGTTGTTTTGCTGCACTTTATTTTAAGCAAAGCTACATTTTTTAACAGTGACAGAGTTTAATAACAACCTATTAGCTGCAACTAGCATAATTAATCTTTGTTTAGATTCTCCATCACCTGAAGCCTTTAAATCAATACTGCGTACCTCCTCAGAAGATAAGCTGTAGCTCAGCCAACTTTATTGAGTTGCATAAGCCCCTGGTAGATTAAGCTCTATGGTTTATGTTTATTTAAGATTGCGACCATGACATAATGTCTCTAACCTTAAGTATTCACTAAGCTATAAAATACCCAAAACACAAAGGCCCCTGGAGCTACCAACTCCAATGGACACAAATTTGGGCATGTGCAGCAGACCACCACAGGACAAGTAAGAAATAATCAAGTGCAGTAACTCCAACAGGGGCAACACT
Organism: Gallinula chloropus; assembly: GCF_964237585.1. Lineage (NCBI taxonomy): Eukaryota > Metazoa > Chordata > Aves > Gruiformes > Rallidae > Gallinula > Gallinula chloropus. The sequence continues at coordinate 92,635,403 of NC_140085.1, forward strand.
GGTGAGGTACGGAAAAATACCGCGAGCACTACTACGTGCAAATACAGTGCTGAAAATAAAAACTCACATATTGTAAGACGACAGACACAACTACAGAACATATCTGTCTTACCAGTGCCATGGCAACTGCAAGAGAAAACACACACATTGACCTGAAATAGTAGCAACTTCATCCATTTAAGAACATTGCTTATAAGGGAACAAGCAAGAGCCGGCTGACCACACATCCATAAAAGCTGGGAATGTTTTCTGTTTACAGAAAGTGTTTCAATGACTACTATTTTTAGTTTAAAAATAGAGAAACAAAAAAAAGAGGCAGATTTGTTCCTGATTTTACAGTCCCTGGGTGCATGAAATTAACAGGCTAAGTTAAGAGATGCACATTTCAGGGACCTCTTCTAATTCAAACTGCTGTTTCCACCCGCCATGGAACCTGCTGATAAATACAAACTCCTTTAATCAGACCCTAATCCCACAAGGCTGATCTAACCCTTAACACAAGCAACCCACTCCTTTCCCTCAAAGAGGTAAAGACCTGCTCACACAAGTCAGCTAACAAATTCAAAGCAAAGCAGCTGAATCTGCCCAGTCAGGGCTTAACTGGCATTTCAGCCCTGTCTGTCCATGCCTTCACGTTACTAAGATTCACCACTGAAATGCCATTAACTGCAGTGAATTCTGTAGTTAATGGTATGGACAACTGAGTAGATCTGTAAGAATGGTTTAATACGGCTGATTTGAGACTCCTTCCTAATTAAAGTCTTGCATGATGACTTTTACAACTGTCCAGCAGTCCTTTATCGCTGATGGCCAACTTCAGAAGAGAGAAAGAAGTCCTGAAGATAGTAAACTCCTAAAAATCTGGTGAGATATCCATGCAAAGGAAGGAGATTAAAAATCAGAGTGTGTGTAGGAAAACCCCCACAAAACCCAACCAACCAAAAAAACCCCCAAACAGGTGAACTCTACCATTAAGTCTTATTTGGTGGTATAGCACCAACCTTGCTTCTGACTGGACGTGGAAGACACTGGCTATTGCCAGTGGAGGTTTCAATGGCGAGCTTCCAGTGTGAAGCTAAGGTTACTGCAGAGCTGGAGATACCCAAACAAAAGAGGATGCATGTCTAGTCATTAGTACATCTTCAGGCCACAAGTGGCTTGGATATGCTTGTTTAACCATAATATGTTTTTTTGGTAGCAAATGACAGTCTATCTGTGTTCACAAGTTCCCCATGCCTCGACAAAAACCCAAACCAGAAAAACCTACTTAGAATGAAATACTATTTACCATCTCCCATGATAAATCCAACTGTATCTGAAGTAAGTTTACTCACATAATGGCACTGGACATTTAAATATTATCTACCAAGCAAAAGTAAGAGCTGATTAGATTTTTGAAACTTTGAGGAACTGACACATGCAGGTAGCCACAGTAAAGACACGAGGGGTAAGAGAGACAACAGTCTGTTTACGAGTCTGATTCAGGATTTTGTGAAAACAAGGTTAAAGTGGAAACTCTTCTGCAGCTCAGTGACCCACTGGAATGAATTCAACCCAACCGCTGTGCACATATTCCTTTCCAGTAATGCAAGCCTGTAAGCCACCAAATCAGAAGGAAAAAAAGGCAACAGAACAGGGTGGGCTTTTCCCCCCTACCCCCCATTTAATAAACAGTAATAGCTGGGCCTTGTATTGTCACTGACCTCTAAAAAGCTGTTATTTTGAAGTCTAGAATACATTATTTCTCATTTGATCTGGTTCTTCATTCTGAAAGTCCTAACAACTGCTGCCATTTGAAGCATCCAGAATGTTACTTGCACATACTCTATAAAAATGACATTTGCTAGTAGAAGCAAAGCTTTTAAAGTTTGGGGGAAACAGCCTTGGGGTTTTCCCCTTCTGAGAGCTTAAAGTTTTATGAGTGAACCTAAAGGACTGCCAGACTTCTAAAGTGACAACACATTACGAAAAAATTTCCTATGTGTTTTGCAAATTTGAAGTCGGCCACATTTCACAACTGACATCAGGGTTTTTAATATCAGCTCTAATGAAATATAATTCTCCAATGACATAGCTGTGAAGTACAGCATTCTCATTTCACTAGCTGGCAGAGAGGCTTTAGCCTTGTTATTATTATTTCTTATGTAGAGTCAAAAATGTTCTAGGCCTTGCACGGACACGTCTGAAGACAAGACCTTTTCCTTGTATTTGCTGTAAACTCTGAGACTGCAGGGTATTCAGCCTAACAGGACAGGTCATACACATTTTCACATGACTGCTACAACCAAGTCGCATGTTAGGACACAAGAAAATAAATACAGCCCAAGGAATACTTGCCTTCATCTTCTCTACAGTTTCAATTTCATTAAATCTCCTTGGGTGGGATTGGATTGTTTCTGGCTTGCGAGAGTTTTGCTGTGTTTTTTTCTTAAAACACAGAACCCTGCAGTCAATGAAGAAATTCCAGCCATCATCAAAACCCTGAGGGGAGCAGGGGGAAGGTGACGATTAAAAATGATATTATAGTTTGTAAATCTGGTTCTTGTTGAGGTCATGTTTCTTCTGCTGCATGAGTGGGATATTTATTTTGAAAGCACAGGTAGCACAGAGCTCATGACAGTGTAGTCACATATCAATAAAAACCAGAATGCTCCCATTTACGAAGGATTAAAATGAGTAACTGAGGAGAACTCTTTCTTCCCTAAACCCCAACAATCTAAGGAGCGGGGATGAGAAAAAAGCCAAATTTCACCCTGAGGCCTACACCTCCATGACTGAGATGATATCACAAGATGGCAGCCTACAGTTGGAAAGGGAGCCCTTGCCTACTCAGAAGCCCCTGAGTAGTTGGTAGGAGCACCTGAAACTACTGCTTTTTCTGAATTTGTTTTGGGGATGAGCAACAACAATAGCAATATTGTACTCACTGCCACATCTATGCACCCTGCTCAATGTACGTGTTTCTTCAGGACTCCGATGGTGTTACTTTGGGAAAGAAATGTGCCTCAACTTGGCTGTTCTCAAGACATTTAAAAGCTCTGGAGACTGCACATTGTGCTCAGAGATCCAGACATCCAGGAGACTCCGCCACACACAGATGCAGTTCCAGTTTAAGAGGAAATTTGAAAGGGGTGTCTCCTGGCAGTGTAAACACAGTTACAAATCTAGGTTTGACCTGACAAAATCTATAAAGAAGAGGATAAGACATCCTGACGAGTACAAAGGGGAAGCCACTGTTGCAACTCTAAATGTAACATCTCCAAGTGGTGAGCATGAGTGGAAAGCAGCAGGGCACAGCACCTCTGCCACAAGGCTGATGCACACACACTTATCTTGGGTGGGAGGAAGAATAAGAACAAGCATTTGGCACATTAAATTGAGAGGTGAAGAGGGAAGACTCCCAAAACACAAGGGACAGACGGCGAGAGTCAACATTAAGGTTCATTTGTGGGGTGTTGCCCTGCTGTGTAACTCTTGTTGTAACACCTTCTTGGATTCATGAAATGTAAGAGCAGTAAACCAGTAGCAACTTGCCCTTCTCTGATCAAGGTAACCCAGGACCCATGCCCTCATTTTGCATCTTTCTGAAATACTCAAGGTTTTTTAATGTTTTTTTTTAATGGGGATTTGCAGTACCTGAACATCAGCCTAAAGCCAGTTTGAATTCTTTGTGAATGATAGATGCACATCAGCTCCCTTTATGGCAAGGGCAGAAGCTGAGAAGAAACCACGTTTAATTTTTCTGGTTTGAGGGGGTGGGTTGGGTGAGGAGTGGAAGAGTCTGCACAATACACTATGGCACAGCTTGCGGTGGTGGTGGTGGTTGTGTCTTTTGGTGCCACGGTTTGTTGCCAGAAAGATAGCTATGCAGGATGAAGTAAGTGTTGTCCTTCAGTTTCTCTAGACTGCTGACAAACATCAGACTGGTCTCCAATGCTGATGGAATACAGGAGAGAAAATACAGTGCATTACCTCCCAAAATGGGCAGAAACTTTGGTTCTCTCTGGAGGATGGTATAGGAAGAGGTACAGCATAAACGAGGTCTGGCAGTCTTTTCCAGCTCCATGCAACCAAGCATATGTTAGCAACACCACAGATCTCCCCACCTCTGAGGGGCCTTTTGAAGTTTGCAGGTGAAGACAGGAAAGCAGGGTAAAACTGCCACGCATGTCTGCTCTCCACACACCCGAGGTCATGGTCAGGACTCACTAACACGCTTGCTGAAGCCTTTACCTCAGAAAAGAGAATCAAAACCATTAAAGGATAGCAGAGGTTGGCCCATCGTAAATGCTGGCATCAATCAGAGAAAACAGGATTCTCTGGATGCCTGTTACAGACACTCACAGTTTGCTTTTCACAATGTCACGTAATGATGCTCTGTACTGAGACTTCATGCCACTGTTCCTTAATTTAAATAACTGCATTTTCTACCAGTGAGAAACAGTCTGCATTGACCATGCCCAATAAGCTATCACCCCACCAATCACATTTCCATAGTCATTTACCAACACGTGCTTTAAGGAACTGCCCTCTCTTAAGAGCTCTCTGTCCTTTCTTAGAGGACAACGTAAGCCTGAAACCAACAAAATACTCTTCTCCAATGACAACATCCATCAGGCATTGAAGCAAAAAATGGCTTAGGGAGGGGGAAAGCTAGTTAACTTATTGCTAAAACTATCTAGAGCCCCTGCCTGTGAACTCAGAAAATACTATTTCTTATACAGCTCTAGAGTCTTAATAGACAAAGTTATATTAAAATGGCATTAAAACTTTCATATCTTCCACCCACAGAAATCGAGCAGACCCCTCCTACCCCTCCACAGCTTCCAGCTTCAAATGTCCTGGCATAAAATGATCAGACAAAATAGGTGACTTATGTTTTTATTGGTTCCTCCAGACTATGACGACATTTCCTAAAACACTGAGCCAGGAAACTATTAATGTCTCTGAAAAAGTGGAAAGGGTCGGGCTATTTCAAAGGGCATGTGTTTGCTAAGGAGCCTTTGTTGTAGATGTATAGATCACTTCAGATTCAATTAATAACAAAAATATTTAGGGTTCACACAAATATTTCTAGAAGGTGTTTGTAACACCCCTGTGGTAAGAAAGTATTACCTCTCTTCACCTTTTTGACCATTAAAATAAGAGGGTTAACCATCTTGCCTAAGGATTTGTAGAGTTGTGTACCCCTTCGAAGATAAGAAGTCCCCACAGATCTGTGTGTGCTCCCAATCTCAGACTGAGGGAGAAACAGAAATAGTCTCAACTTATCAGCATCAAAAAAAAAAAGGAAGACCAGGAGGATTTTCTAGATTTATCTCAGCTGCACTGGCCTGCTCTTGGCAGCACAAGTCAGATCAGGCATTGGCAGGTGGAGTCAGAGGTTCCTTTGGAAGGTCTGTGTCGTTTCTGTACAAGCATTATTCCAAAGCAATTGGTGCTCTAACAAGAGCAGTGCACAAGTGCATACAGGACAGATAATTTTCTAGTGCGTGGCATACGTATACACCTCTCTGTTTTGGCTCCTTTGTCAGTAGGTCTGGGAACTATCAAGGCGAATAGAGGACTGATTTGCCCAAAAGCCTTGCAAGTAAGGGTGCTCCAAAGGTATCATCACTTCATTCAAGGCCAGATTAATTTCACCCACAAACCTGGTTCTGATCCTGACTGCACTGGAGTATGCTCAAAGGTCAGCTCTCTAACACAGGGGTGCACAGTAGATCTATGCCCAACCTTCCTACAGCTCATACAGCACGATGAATTTTAGTCAGAAGAGAGCACTGAGGCATCCTAAAAGAAGCATGAGTCCCTCTGCTCTTAACTGACTCAAGAACCTCACTCATCTGTCATGTCTCAAACGACTACGGTCCGGTCACAAGGCAAACGCTGTAGGTAAAGTTCCCACTATTGCACAGTGCCATCTCCTGGGCAAGCAAGACTGGAATAAACCCCTCGTGTCTCCCTTCTGCCTCGCAGCTTCCACGGGTTTAGCACCCTCTCCCGTGGGCTGGCAGGCCAGGCGTTACGCCTGTTCTCCGAAGGCAGGCCGTGAATTCACGGAAAGACGAGCGGCCTGTTTACAGCTCCCACCATGAACTGGGAGACTCAGCAGCCTGCTCTTGAGAGAGGCAGTATCTGCCTAGGCAAGCGCCACGCAAACCCACGGGATTAAGTTCACTCTGGGCTGCTGGCTAATCGCAAATAAGCAATCAGGGCTTCCTTTCAACATCCAAACAGGAAATGGGAGTGGAGGAAGTGAAAACTTAATAATTTCTTGCGTGTTAACAAGTTACATGAGCCACTCCAATAGAAAAAAAAACGTTTTGCAAAGTGAACTTAAGCCTAGCTCATTGTCTGCCCCCATGGCTAGCAGTTATCTTTAAAACCAAGCTGCACATCTTGGAAAGAAAGCACTGACGGAAGTATTTCATACGGTACAGCTTCATTTCCAGGATAAGAGAACAGCAAGTTATGGAATAAATTTCATGATCCTACGTTCATGTAATCACAAATCTTGAGATTACAATCCTCAAACCAAACCAGAGGTGGTAAAGCTGGCATCTCTCTTGAAACATTCAAGCGATAAAAAACCCAACTGGAATTAGAAGGGTAATTTTTTAGGTACAACAAACTGTTAAATCCATAGCAGTCTCTGGCAAAGGAGCAAGAAAATCAGACACAATGTGTTAGCTCCATTTCTTTTCACTGTCTTTTAGGGCCACTGTCCACCTTGGCTCTGTATATTCCACAATATCTGCCTGGCCACACAGGAGAGGGACAGAAAAGCTGCAGAAGAAAGTCCCTGTGGGAAAATGAGAACCTTAAAAGTCCTGAAGGGGCAAAGTGCTCACAGGCCTCCATGCCAAATGCAGTAAGTCCTATCTTCAGGCCACCCCATAGCCCCCGGCAAAAGTGAAAAGCCTGGCTTTTCACTTACATATCCCAACTCAGTGATACTATCTTCACTGCAGGAGGAAGTAAAAAAGCTTTGTGCAACTGTTGAGAAACTCTGGGGAGTCAAGACAGTATCTCTTGGTTGCCTGGAGATACTAAAACAGATTAGGGACAAAAGTAAGATGACTTAAATGGGTGGATGCAGACTTATGTTTTGAGGGAACAAAACTGCCCCACGTCTATAAGGTAGAACTCCTTGTTTATTATAGATGAGCCCAGCAAAAAAAAAAAGAATCTCTTGAAGAATTTCTAAAACTCAGCAGCACAGGAAGATGATTTGAGTGGGATGCATGGGCAACAGAGCAAAGGCAAAGGAATCTGGAAAAAACCCACCCTGCTGTCAATATAGCCACTGCACAATCTCATTATCTCCCAGTGATGCAAACAAGAACATATATATACACATATATATAATGGAACTTACATAGATTGTTACCATGGCCCACAATAAACTGGCTGGAGTAAATAAGGAGCTAAAACTCCATGGGTGCATGCTCTGTGTTCTGCAGCGTGAAGGCAGTTTTTCCCCCTCCTTTCAGCAATAGAGACACATTCCAATTCCAATGCAGCACTCACCATGAAGCGTCGCCTCCAATAAACCACCTCAATGTACTTGCATGCAATATACACATGGCTGGAAACATGGACCTTACTGTGGACTCTCCTATTATCACTCTGAGCAAAACTAAAAGGAGAGAAAGTCTGTTTTACATGTGAATTTTCATCCTAGATCCTCCAGGGTCAGATCATTTTCACAGTAGGCATTCCTTGTTTCCAAGGTGATGTAAGGCCGATCAGATCAGCCTGGGTTTTGGACCACCAACTAACAAAAACACTTTAGAGGGTGAGTTTTTAAAGCTGAAAAACAATGACTGGGTAAGTCTCCTAGGTTTGATTTGTGTTGTTTGTTTGTTGTTTAAGACTTAATCATATGTAGGTATTACCTCTTTCACTGGAAATACTCTTTTCCAAAGGACTCGTATTGCTGCCTTGCACTCTAAGACTCATGGTATCAACTATGTCCAAGCATTTACTTCTGTGGAGTCACCAACTACCTCATTCACTTCTTTTTTAGGATGTTTGTATCCAGGGCAGCAGTGCCACTTCCTGCTACATGAGAAAGACCATGATGGCTTTGCGGGACTGCCACCCGCTCTGTTCCCAACATGACGGCATCTGCCAGAACGTTCAGGTTTCCAGCCTGTGATGCTCCAGCAGGTTAGCTGATCTTCACTTAACTTCTATAGTATCAAATGCTTTTCCTTAAGCCAGTGATTTCCAGTTTTCCTTCCCTCTCCTCCCAATGAGCAAGGTGAGAGTTTCCAGATAAGGTTACTTTGGTAAGGACTGCTGAAGACTTCATACCTGTTGAGCAGCTGTGACAATCCACTGATAAAAAAATGGAGGAGGAACATGCTTGACAACTCTTAGTGAGAGACAAATTACAATCCATGTCCTCCTTGCCCTACATTCATACAACCTGCTCACATGTTCCATTCACTTAAGTGTCTAAAGGAAGACATAGTTGTGACCAGTTTCTCTGGACCAGACACCAGGTAGCTGTTAAATAATATTAAGAATGATTTCACCATGAGATGCTTGTACTGGATCTTGCCCAAAAGCTTTTTATATATTGCACATATTACTGTTTTGCTGCAACTGCTGTCTCAAAGCAAAGCAAGAACTCTGACAAATACATGCATGAGATCATCCAGACGAGGAAACTGTATGTTTGCCGAGGTGTGGTAACACTTGACAAAATAGATTATCTTTTTCAGTCTGTCTTCCAAAATAAAGACTTTTTTTGGATTATGAACTCTGGGTACCCACAGGTTTTTCCATGGAGGATAACTTAATGGGTGGGACATCAAGCCAGGGGCTCTATAACAAAAAACAATCTGCATGACAGTGCAGAACAGCCACAATTTGAAAATCCCTTTCTGGGTTATACTCAGCAGCTTTCCAGGTCAGCCCCTGGAAACCCCTGACTCAGATGCTGAATTCTTGAGAGGAATATAATTGATCTTTGTAGGGTTTTTTTCCTCCTCAAAGACACATTTCTGAAGGTTTCCTTGTTTTGATGACTACTGGGCTCTGTGTTGCACAAGCAGAGGACTGACAAGGCAAGAGCAGACATGCAAACCTTTCAATTTATAATGTACTTGTGAATTCTTGTAAGCTCAAAACAAGTGACAGACTTTATTCAGAAGGCCTCCAACTCTAGAAGCAGCTCATGTCATACTCGAGGGGTGGTGGAAGAGATGAAGGAGCTCTTACTGCTTAAATCTTCCATAGAGTTTTAAAGTTTATTTCCATAGTCTGAAGGCTTGGGAAGGTGTTGATAAGTTGTGGTATCCTCTGGCATACCACTCTCATTGCGGTCTTGTTATTTGCATGACGTGGTTTCTCTGTGCCACAAACATACATAAGGAGAAAATATTTCTGCCTTGCACTATCTCTGCAAGCAAGAGATAGCCTACAGAGGGAAGAGTAGCAGCTGTGGAGATAACACTGCCTTAAAGGCTATCAGCCTCTGTACACATTTATTCAAGAGGAGGTGACAACTGCAAACTGCACCGAAGATTGGAGCAATAAAGAAGATTTCAGGCTCACAGGCTCTCTCCCTCACTTATACTTTCTGTGCATTTTTCCAACAGCCTCTCATTCCAAGCTGCTTGCAGGTTCACAAAAGAAGAGATGTTAGCAACTTGGTTTTCAGCTTGCAGGCTAAGCATGGAGACATGGAGTCAGCCCCACACTTCCCCAAGATGCAAGGGACTCCATCAGGGAGCAAGCTCATCTTGAGCAAAAAATTTCTTTAGTTCGTCTGGCAGCCCAGACAACAGGAAAGTACATGTTGGGTCATGCACTCCTGCCATGCTTAGATCACAAGGTAGTGCCAGTGGCTGGAGGGCTGCAAGACAATAGCAGTGCCCTGTTATGGCTGGAGCACCCTTGTTGAAAGGTCTCCTGCCAGTAGCAGGCACGCCTGGCTGGCAAAGAGCTGGCTCGAGTGGAGCAACCTCCTTTTTGCTCTCCACCCCACAAGACAGGTGGGGCTGGTTGAGAAGTCGAGGCTCGTGCTGCCCCAAGCACCTGCCCTGCCTCCGTACTGAAGAGAAGCAAAGCAGCTGCCCTGTTACAAAATGGTGCAATCCAGGTTAAGCTGTGGGGGAAGGTGAGGCCAAAGTCACGTGTGATGGTCTCATGTTCACTGAACACGCTCTGCACTGAGTCAGACAGCTCTCCGAAAGGTGCCCGGCCCACGTCAAACAGAAAGGCCCAAGAAATGTCACTCACTTTTAAGCTCAACATCAGACAGTGAGGACATAGAGCAAAGTCAGAGCTGCAACAAAGGGTAGGCCATGCAGCAGGCCGCCTACACTGCCACCAGCCACGAAGGTTGCATCTGACCCGCGGTCTGCTTAAGAAATAGAGCCTCACTGTTTTCCATGCTTTATCTCATTCTCATCGCAAATTAAACAAGCCAGTCAGCCTATTGTTCTTACCACAGGGTAAGTAACTAGCTACATGTAAACAAAACAATTAAGCTCCATAAGGAACTGCTTGCCATTCAAAGCTGAACTAAACACTGCGCCTTGCTTTGGGAATCCAAATACAGTAAATTACTGACAATTAACTATGGCTACGGGAGTAACTGCTGCGCAGAAAGGGTAAGTGGAACAGGCAGCACCAACTGGAAAATCATCTTCCCTTCTCTTTACATCATTGTTAACCATCTTGAGATCCTTCTGGTCTTACTGCTAGCTGCCTCTTCCAGGGCATCACCTTAGCATAACTAATTCATGACAATGAGCTCAACAGAGAGATCAACTTCATATGCTGGCGCAGCTGCCTCTGAACACCTTGCTCTTCAGTTGCAAAACCACCAGGCTCCATCACTACCCTTCCAGGAGATTACCCCCAAGTTGTTAACCTCTTAACATATTTGGCAGTCAGATGATTCATTAGGGAACAGCACTGCACACAAATATACACTAACTCATTATTTTTCTATTAGCTGTATTCATGTTGCATCTAAAAGTCCTAATCAAAATCAGACTATTAACTTGACAGACAGAGTACAAATGGAGGAAGAAAAATGCCCTTCCAATGACTACCAAGACCAGAAGCCTGGATACCATAAACCCAACATACACATCCAACTCAAAAAAACCAACTCTGCCACTGCAATTTTGTGTTAAGCTATCAGCTTTGCAGGCTGAATATTCCTATTTTAAATATTCATAGAATGTAGGAGTCTCAAATAGACAAGCTAGGGGAAAAAAACCCTAACCCAACACCCAATGCCAGAAAGAAAACATTAGTAATTCCATTGGCAGGGGGCTTATAAAAACAAAAGTAAAAAGTGTTACAGCACATGCTCGAACATCCACTTTTAGATATATATGTGTTATCTATAACTGTGGGGCAGAAGCAACTGAGCTGAATTAGGCACAAAGTTGAGGGAGAAAAAACGGAGTAGAGATGGGACAGGACATAGAAGAATGGGTGATGAGTCCTGAGGATAAGTCCCAGCAGACCAAAGGGAAGGACAGAACTTGGAAGGTGATGGCAGCTTCCAGGCTAAGTTCACAAGTTTCACACTGAAAATCTGGGACTTCAAACCACAGTTGTGGTGGATCTTCCCATTCTCACGTCACACTCCTAACCAACTCTGCTACATGGTATCTATGCCTCTGCTGCCTAGAAACACCCCAGCCTCCAGATGAAGTTACTACCCAAACTGTAAGGTTTGACATACAGCTAGACAAAGGTTAAGAGAACAAGCTATGGTCTTATTTACTGTAGTACTGCAGCACACATCTCCAATGAAGGGTGAAAGACACCATCCTGTGTCTTTCAGACACAAAGGACTGGCAAGGACAGCCACAAGGAACCTGAAATGGCCAGTTACGGTTGTATTATCCAAATGACATACTGCCATGTGAGAGTGGGACTGACATTCTGGGTTGTGTGGTCATTCCATTATATTAGGAGAAAAAGCACAACTTGCACAAAAAAAATCCCACAACCCAAAACACCATTTGCTTAATTTTCTAAATCCTGTATGCTAAAATGGGAGAGGAGGGGTGGACTAAGATAAAGTAGATAGAAATAGCCTTGAATTTCCTGAGCTTCATTCACCACTGTAAATACTGCTGACCATCAGATTACTACCACGGTTCTTTGTTCTCTATAAATATCATGGGTGCACCTTCAAAGATGCCCATGTGCAATGGAGGATCGTTGAGCATCCTATGTAGGAGGCAAAGGAGCCAGGAACACACAGAAAAAGTCACCTAATTTTGAATCAGAAGCCCATATCAAGTGCTGCTTCCCTGTCCTTCAGGTTTTAACTCTTTGCCCACTCAACTGAATCCTTCATCCAGCAGAAAGAAAATGTCTAGAGCCCCTTCTCAGGGCATATCTCAGGGTGGGATATAAAATCACAGAATATACTGAGTTGGAAGGGACCATCGAGTCCAACTATATGGTAGGAAAGGATGCAGGTTTGAACCAGGGCTTGTTTTGAGGCACCTAGGGACCTGGAGAATTTGGGACTCATCCTATGGCAAGATCAAGTTAATCCAGAAGAGTCAGAAAGCTGTGAAGGGCTGGACTCCAAAGCCAGCGGTAAGGGGGTTAGACCTGGGACACACCATAAGACAGTAGCTGGCTCCTAAACTCAGTGAGACTGGTGTCTCACATCCCTCTTGCAGCCAACACAGGAAAAACAGGTGTGGTCCGCAGCTTTCTTATAACAGTGTGATCACATATTAGGAATTCCGATTGCAAAACGTTTGAGACTGGAAAGGAAAAGGGGAGCTGCTTCCAGAGCCATGCAGAGAGTAGAGATACCAGAGGCCAAAGCTTTCACTAAAGGAGCACAACTACTTTCAGTGGGTTCTGCTCGTCCTTTGGAAAATTTAACATCCCATCTTCCCAACTCAGTGTATCAGAGAAAGTCGCTGTAGGAGTGCGGGTGTATGGCAGTCAGAATGCACTCTCCAAAACCTGCAAAGGGAGTACAAGCATTAGGTTTACCTTTGTTCCTTACTCAAACATTACATTACTCTCCCTCCTCTAATCTCTGTATCTTCTTTCAGTATCTTAATATTAGCTCCATGAACCATACGCTCTGCTCTTTCCTGCTTTGCCATTTTTCCCTCTAGTTTTCCTCATCTTGACTACAACAGCCCTTCCTTCTTGCATGTTGTTTCCCAACTAGCAGAACAAAAATCATAACACTAACCTGATTTCATAGGTGGAGAACAGTTGATTTTACTTTTGCATTCCCCACGCATTTCCCTGCATTGACACTATCCCTCTTGGACAGGGACTCTTCAATTGAAGTGCGCTTCTAAAACATCTCATCTCGCTCCAGCTTGTCCCAGACAAAGGCACTTAACAAGACTAGTAGGTTAACTTGCTTCTTATACAGCCACGATCCTATTCCACTGTAGGATTTGAAGTTTAAGGTCAACACATTAATACTGTGTCACCCACTGGTACAATTTTTGTCTAGGTTGCTTTGTGAGCAACTAAAAAAAAGATGGTGGAGGAATTGCATGTCAGACCCCAGGCAAGAGGCAAAAAATCACTCTACCAGTGAAAACTCTTCTGAGGTTCAGAGCAAAAGGCTTCTCAATTTCATCCTTAAAAAGCAGAGGCTCAATGTCCACCCAGCCCTTGCCTCCACAGCTCAGAGGGCTCTGCAAGCACTTGCATACCATGCTGTTGAGCATGGCAGTAAAACCTAGACAGATTGTTTAAACAAGCTAGGACCTGGGCATCCTGTTTCTCACGGCACCATCCCTATAACATACAACTGCTGCCAAACATTACAGTATAAATTTCCCACTGAACCTAAGATGCAGTTGACAAATATCCAAAAAAAGAATAAAAATATTTATATGTTAAAACATGTTGACTGGGTAAACAAGATTGTGGCTGGGTCTCTGTTATGTCCTGCTTACCAATGTTCAGGCTGGAGCAGACATAAATGTTTACAGCAGCCACTGCTGTGCATACATCTATGCCCCGTGCGGGCTGTCCTTCCTACCACCTTGCCTGGCAGGAGCAGAGCAAGTCCTGGACAGGACGATGGGTGCCTGCTTATGCTTTGAAGAAGGTGATGACCCAAGCACACTCAGCAGATTCTGAGTTCTTTACCAGCTGAGGCATATTGTTCCCACACTGTATGCAAACACCATACACATTTACAGGTACAACTTTCAGCTTTTCTTCACGTCCTGAAATCCAGATGGACCATGATCGTGACAGACTACAATGCCTTGCACTGCCCTTCATAACTGAATTTACAGAGCCAAATTACTCTCTAAGATAATAATCTAAAAGTTAAAACACTCATGACCAAAAATGGTCAGTCAGTTAGACCTGTTGCTTTTAAATAACCAGCCTCAAGGCTACTCCTCTCCAGCCCTCACTGCAAGCATTTAAAAGTCCCTCTGTCCATCTTACCCTTTATGATGCCTGCATGCTAGAATTCACTGTGCCATTAACATGAAAAACTAATTGTCCAGTACAATAGTACTCAGTGTCACATTTGGCCAACACTGGCTTTCATATTTTCATATGTAAAGGCATGTGCCTTTAGTAACTCAACATCTTAGGAATACATTATGGTTTTTTAATGTACTTTTTCAATTGAAGATAGATGACTGAAGGTCTCTACGCCTATGTGTACCCCTCCTCCTGCCTGAATTGGGAATGATATTCTTGAAAACTCTTCAAACTGACAAGTGAAAATCCGTAACCTGTTGAAAGCTTGCAGTATTTCAATCTCAAGCAGAAAGTAACTTCTAAGCTTTAACTTTGGAAAGTGAACACAGGAAATAAACCATCCAAATAAAAATACCCACTAAGGGACTTTTTTTTCAATTGCCACCTTCAAGAAGAAAATTTTCTAACTTTAGGGGAATGCAAATATGTAAAAATAACTTTATGACATAAGTTGAGCAAAACCATCCAGTTTCAGGTAAGTGCCTGAGTCCACAACTTATCCTAGACTGAAGGTCTGGCACATTGAGGCAGCAGGTCTGATTTCCAGTGCTGCCTTTTTATTTCCAGCCCAACTACACACTGATATATTATACTACAGTAAAGGAGAAGACCTGTTTCAAAGCTTTTCCTGAAATAAGCAATTGCCATCCTAGTAGAAGTACCTCAGGTGCATTTACTCTGCAAATTCCTTCTTATAAAACAGCACCATTAATAGGAAACAACTTGCAATCTACCAAACTGTTAGAGACCCACCTAGTAAAATTAATTAAGTGCTACTGTTGACCCAGCTGTTCTAGTTAATTCTTCTGATTTTGTCATTACCATGTTTTCCTTTTTAATTGGGTTTCTCCCCATCCCTTGCTGTCCAAGAGACACAAACACACACACACACAGAGGATTCGCCTATCTGACCACGCAAACGCAACAGTGGCAGGGGATAAGCCTGAAGAATGCCTGAACTCCAAGTGAAAGAGGAGAAAAATGGATTCTTTCTTCCTCAAGTAGTCGCAGCCATTACTTGTAACAGGGATATGCAAAAATCATTAAGGCAGATGTATGAACTTCAAGCTGACGATATGCCGTAGCCCATTACATCTGAGGAAGTGCTGTGACAGGGGATGCTAGGGAGAGCATTTTGATATGGGCCACAGGACCGGCCAACACCAGTTTCATTGCTCGATGTGGCATATTTTTCTTATTATGTAATGCTTAGTGTAGGTATTATAATGATACATAGCTGAAAGCCATCAGTAAAGGCTTTCACAAGAGACCATGCAAAGAAAGCTGATACAATGATAAAGAGACAGCACTTGATTGTTTTTCCTTAGACTCTTTTTGTGCCTTTTGGTGGCTGTTAAATCGGTATGTTCTGATCGGATCTCCTAACCTCACCTGCCACCGTTATGACACCATTTGTCAGCCCAAATGTAGAAAGCACTTGCTGGGAGGAGGGCTGCAGTCTCATCACTTGGGGAAGGTCACTAAATAAGGGGGTGAGGGTGGTGGTGCGTCCCTGCAAGGTCACTCCACATCATTACAACACTGTACAAGCACCATCTTTTGCAAGAAGATCTTTTTCAGCACATGCAGATTCCAAAACGTTTAGAAAAGAGGCTAGCTAGCAAGGGTAATTATGGGAAAACCTCTCAAAATATGAAACCATATTAGGTGGCCTTTTATTGGCCATGCCCAATATAAAGTTTATATGTCATCAGGGCAGAGTTGCAGAAATCCTCATGAACGCCATGTAATCAAGCTCTTATTAAAACTAGTCAGACGTTTTCACCACCAAAGCCAAGATTTCATTAGGAACCTTTCTCTGGTTACTCTGTTTAACTTTCTCCATTTACAGAACTCTGTCAAAATTACCTCTTAAAGATTTGAGACTGAATTAACTGATACCTTCCAGGGGGCTATTTGTCACTAAGAAAAAGTGCACTAATTTGGATAGTTTAGGTTATTCAGATCTTATTTCTTTTCTTTTAAGAAACTTCAACTGTGCTGAGGATGAGAAACAGATGAAAAAGAACTGCTTCCAATCTCAACCTCAGATATTATAATTGTATTAAATGATCATTTAATTATTAAAAGCAGTAGAGTACATTGCAAATGAAAGTTCAGAAAGTAAACAGTGTAATGTCTCAAAATCGCTTCTGTCACCAGAAGAACGCAGAGGTCTAAGAATCCACACCAAGTGGAATTTTAATACACTAAACAGGTTTGATTTATTGTTAAAAATTAATGTGGAATTAAATGACTGAATACTATTTCAAAGCAGCTGGCTACCTAATTACTCTAGCAGTTTATTCATAAACCTATTTCCTTGCCAAATACTCTAAATTCAATACAATATCATTATGAACTGCTGAATTGCACACAGACGCCTGCCTATCACTTCTTTATAATACCACAATGAATAGATGCTTATTCTAACCTCACTGGGCAAAATAGAGTTTTTGAGCCCCTATAAATCCATGATGAAGTCACCACAATTGCTCTAAAATGTAGTATTTTAAAATTTAATACCTCATTTTGGGGAATAAAATATCTGCATCTTGCAAAGCAAGAGAAACGTAACTCAAGTTTGTTTGTCCTTAAAAATGAGTTTGTCTGATAATGGGGGAAAAAAAAAAATCACCAGCTGCTTATACAAAAGAAAACATTTAACTACAAGCCCCAGTCCATTGTGGTGTCTGGTCATTTCTGACAGTGCAGAAACACACACCAGGTGCAAGGTATAGGCTGAAGACATAAGAAACTGCAAGTTGTCCCATACACTGAAAAGGATTAAGACCTAGAAGCAAAATTATTTGGCCATAGCAGGCCTGTACACTCATTGGTTCCAGATGATTCCTCTCCTTGGTTTGCCTCTTCAGCACCTTCTGGGCCACTAGAGAGGCAAGTTCCTACAAGCAGAGAACTCGGTAAGGTCATTCCAAACAACAAAGGCAGAAACCAAGATGACAGACAAACAAATATGAGAGAAGGACATAAAGGAAGACAAGTCTGGAGCAGCAGTCAGAAAAAGAGGAAGCAGGAGTGGGTCTAGGCAGACCGTAAGAGATCAGAGAAAGAAATGCTGCAGATCAGTGTCAAGCTGAGCAGTGAAAGCAAGGAAGGAAAATTTGCTATTGCTCTCCCCTGGAACAGAAAAGCAGTCAAGCTAAGAGAAAGAACTTTGTGAAAGAAAGTAACTGTCATTAGAGTATTAGCCTTGCCAAACTTTAAAACTCTCTTAAAGCAGGCAGAATCGGTGTCTAAGGCAAGAAGTGAACAGAAAACACACACTATTTATCTGGCAGCCAGTACTGAGAGAGCACACAGGATAAAATGACACAACTCTGTCCTTGTATGAATGTAATCAGAGAAGCTGGAAACAAGGAAAAAACTGAAGATGTTGCAAGCACAAGGGAGGAGAATGCAACGTTCCCACTGCATGTAGGCAATTATCACGGGTCCAAAGGCAAGTCTAAACTGGAGACACTGCAAATAGATCTGTGAAGGTCGGGTATGGGAGCAGACCGGCTGTGACTACAAGAACACACTGCAGCTTATTAGCTAATAACCTATCAACCTTGTTAGTAATCCTCACCTGGCAACAGTGACTTTCTCACAGTAGCAAAAAAACCCCAACCTGTGTTAAAGGTTGTGGAACCTAATGCTGGGGGAGGATGACAGAACACCCCTCTGTCCCTGTGAGAACTCTTTTGAAAGTAGAAACAGCTCCTAGTTGGGCAGGAGGAGATAACAGCAGCTCTGATTCAGTCTATGAAGTCTGAAAATAAACATCAAGGATAAGCTTTACACAGGGAGTTAACGTAGTCGAATTCTGCATTTGCAAGTACCAGAAAAAATAGTTCTGGCTGCAAAGGATTCTGGAGTTGCTGAAAATGAGGGATACAGTAATGCTGAGCTACAAAATCATGCACTGATTTTCTCATCTGTCAGTCAGGAACAACTTAAACCTCAGGCTCGCAACCTAAAATCCTTGTCATAGTTTCTGTAACCTCCGTTTTTTTTTCCTAGGGTAAAAATGATATCCACACAGGCATTAAAACAGGATTGAGTTTTAAAGTACCAAACCAAATTCTCCATCAGCCCCAAAGTCACTACTTCTTTCTGTTCATTCTGTCCTCCTTCAAACAGCTACATGATGGCTAACACAGTGGGTTTGGTGGAATGGGCAACTACACAGTGGGAGCTCATCTCAAAGCAACCAGCTTCTGCTCAAGTACAAGACCAAACCTTTACACAACAGCAACTACTTTGACAAATTCAGGACAGCAGTCCACTCCAACAAAGGCACAAGATACCCACATTTACATGAAATCCCTGATAAATGTCTTATCATGTTCAAGTGCTTTAATAAAAAGAGGAACTCAGCATATGGAACTCGGCATCTGGGTAAGTGATGCCTGTGTATAAAATGCAGTTTTCATCCCATCTGTATTATGAACTAAAGCAATGTGGCCAGCCAGTACTGAGTTTTGCTGTGCTTGAAAGTTTAAGTAGTCCAAACCCTATTTACCAACTGTATGACTAGTGAAGGTATCAAATCCAGTTGAAGAGGGTTTGTTTTTTGGCTTTTTGTGGGTTTGTTTTTTTTTTTTAAAGAAAAGAGTATTAGATGTAGACAGGAGAGCTAAAGATCCCCACACGACAGAGATGTGATTTGCACGATTTGTGCCATGGAAGCCCAGAAAGAATTGACTGATCAGGTTGCCCGTGGCTTTGTGCAGGCTTTTGTGCATGAATGGTATTTTAATAAATACTGTGCCCATGCCCTAAGCGTGGACACCCTCAGAGCTACTGGAACACAAAAGTGATGGAAGGATGAATCACGAGCCCAGATGGGCAGTGTCACAGAGCTGGCAGAAGGCTGGACCATGACCTCAATTTCACTCCCAGCTGTGCAACACAGCTCCTGTCCAATCTATGCATCTTCACAAGAAAAGCAAAAACCTATACCAGACTTCACCAGATACTGTATGGAACCCGACCAGGGTCTGACAAATGTGTGTTCTGTGAGGGTAAAGGAATGAAATAACCAACTTGAAGGAAATATGCCAGTATTTTCTCAGTGAAGTCTTGTATCTTTTTCATTGTCTCAACACTCTAGGTAGTTTCCTTCATAGAAAAAGGGAAAAACAAAAATCAGCAGTCCACAAATAGGATTATTATGTATCTATTTGTGTTTTAACATATAGTTAAAATGTTGAACTGAAGTGAATTAAAACCCAGCTAATTGATACTGTGGATGATGTGGTGCATGGTTAAATATGAAGCATATCAGTGAGTCTTATTTTCCAATGTAAAAGCTTGGTATTCACAGGAATCCAGACTTGGAGCCTAAATATTGTAGCAAGCTCTTCAGTTACACAAGGAAGCCTATGTTCTTCTGTTATGGGGGCTGGAAAAGCAGCAGTGAACTTGCATGTTGGTTCTGCCTTGGGAGGATGACATGTTGCAGTCATCCTAGCAGTGTGACAACGGAATTTAGGAGCAGTCCTTTGATTCATTGATACCTCGCAGCTTAGCTCCTAATGAGTTAGACTGAAGGAATACACACCTTCAATTCCTACACAGGCATTTGTCCTAGTTTTATAAGGGATGTAATTGTCCTGATGGCTTGGTCCTGGGCTGCTATGATGCAACTCAAGCACAAAGTCATTAAAATTTGTTGTCAAAAAGCAGAATTTTTGTAATTTTAATTGTTTCTTAGAGAAGAGACTATAGTGCATGGGTGGTTTATAATATTACATAACTCAAATAGCCTTCATTTTAACAATTGTCTAAATGCACATTTAAACCATCAGCCAATACATTGCCTCAAACATTGGACATTATCATGTCCAATTAAAAAAAAAAAGACCTTTTAAAAACACTCAAATGCAGTTATAATAGGAAAGCCAGAAAAGCCTATTTAAGTGATGCAAGAAGTCTAATCTGAACCAGGTGGATGGAACATCAGTTCTACAATGTTCCGATTCTGTGTGTTTATACTAAAAGCTGGCAGAGGGTTTAGAAAAGAGATGAGACCACATCTTCATCAAAGTTCAACAAAATAATGTTTTTAGAGAAACACAAGGGCAGAATTCATGGCGGTGCAAAAGATGATGAGGGCAGGCCAACTGCCTGTGTCACTCCAAATTCAACTTCGGGATCCCTGTCCACCAAAGACACTGCTATCTCTTACCGTCCCGTCCCCGTCCCCCCTGCCCCGATGATGCAGGGGCAGGACAGGAAGAGATAAGAAACTTCCTAGAGAAGGCAGCTTTTCTGTTTCCTATTTCTGCACAGTAGGTTTTACTTTTAAAAACTTTATCTAATGTACCTCATATTACCAATATAAATATATCGTTTGTATTATTAGTATGCATTGTACAATCACATAAATTTCCCCTTCTTGCCTCAAAATCTCTCAGTCAATACAGGTTCCCCTTATGCTTTCTGTGCCCAATTCCACTGAGCTGTGTAATGCAAGCTGGAAATGTTCTCTCTCTCATGCTCAAGAAGTCTTGTATTTCTCCTCTGTGTTCATACACCTTTTCCTACTTCTCCTTGAAAAATAAAAAATATGACAGATTTTCCAAGAAGTACTTTCCAGCTATGACGTGCCAGAACAAATGACACAGAATTAAAGGATTAGGTATACGGTTTCTGGTGTAAATGACAGCTCCACTATTGTAATATTTGTTTATTCTCCATAAGGAAGCTGTAGAGGCCTCGGTTCATCTTTTGTTGTTTGTTTGTTTTGTCTTTGAGGCATAGAGAGAGAAAAATCTAGCTCAACAGTCAGCTCACTCTTAAGAGTGTGAGAAGAACCATAGGATAAACAATAGCTACCAGTGACAACCCATCACCAAGCAGTAAAGGTACAACTAAGAGTAAAGACTGGCATAGTTTGGAATTTGGAGAAGTGACAAAAGCAAAGAAAGAAAGAAGATAATTTGGGAGAGAGGACCACAATTGAGGGGGGAAGAGAGAGACACATGGCAATATTGAGCTGTATAGCCCACAGGAGATCAAGTCTGGGATTAAATCCCACAAAGGCTTCCAGAACACATTCAGGTTTGTTCTGAAAACTTGACAGGTATATGGGATTTATGAATATGGATAAATATGTTATTGAAGGAGCTGCTTATTTAAGTAAAAGACCAGGAGAGATAGGAGTCAAATGCCTGCCAACAAAAATGGCAGGCTTCTCCGGTGGGAAAGAATATTGCAACCCTTAAAAAAATGGAGTTTGACTGACTGATTTTGTTCTAAATATCTGGAGAGGGCAAACCCAGATAAGAGGACAGGGCTGTTGCCCAAGCAGTTGAGGTCAGAAAGCAAAGCAGAGCTGTGACCGTTCCATTCTAGTTTTAGATGTGCAGTATGCAGAATTGACTGAAAATAGCTAGGCAATGATGCCTGGTGCATTCTGCAGATTAGGATCAGGCAAAGGCTTTATGCTGGCTGCCAGCACTTAAATAGTTTTGAGACATTTCAAAAGATTATGTGATTCCAGAAAACCTTTTTTTGTAAAAAAAGAAGAAAAAAAAAAGTGGGTGCTTTTAATAGATGTTGAGTACAGTCAGGCTTTGTTTAAGAAAACACTGCTTATTCTGAAACAAGCGGGATCCAGACAAAATGCTTTACCAGTTCACTGCTTCCCAACAAGATCTTTACTTGGGAGCTCTAGGCTCTCATTTACTCATTGTTTTGAGTAAATGCAACTCAAAAGAGAAGCCAGAACCACCTAACCGGGAGCAAAAGTTGTTAGCTAAATAGTCAGGGCATGGGTGATGTTAAATGGACAAAGCAGCGTTTCCAAAACGTGTATACCTGGATTCTGACCTGTGAATATCGATCGTGTGCCCTGGGGGTCTGACTGGAACCTCCAGCCGAAGTGATGAGGGAGCTCCTGTTTGCTCTCACTCACCTCAGCAAGACCCTGGTCACGTACAAGAGGACAGTCACAAGCGCTGAGGTGCGCTCGTGGTTTTGGCCAAGGGGAAGCAAGATGAACAAGAGATGACAATCTGTGTGACCAAAGAAACTGCACAGCCCCTGCATTCCCTCTGTGAGCAGTGACAATTGGATGGCTTCGGGATTCCAAGCTGAGTCGGGCAAAAGCATCTGGAAAGTTGAGACCACAATGCTTACTTCACTGAAGACACAAAGTAGACACCAGATACAGAAACCACAGACTGTCCCTTTTCCCCTCTCTTTTTCCTTTTTTTTGGTCAAAAATTGGAAAGAGTGATTCACCAGCTCAGTATCCTACAAATCCTACCCCCTGCAATGAAGTTTAATCATTCACAGCCACTCCCATCACATTGCAGTCAGTTGAAAAGGCTTCAGCTTTTAAAGGAAACTTGTGATTTTCATAACATTTTCTTCTCATACTAAAGTAAGCCATTTAAATCTCTCTATTTTATTACATACTCCAGTACACCACGCAGTCTGAACCAGGGAAATGGATTAGATAAATAGAAATATTTTTGTTATGACCTAATTTAAGGATCTTAAAAATAATACGACTACTTCAAAAACTGCAAGGCATCAAAAGGCTTAAAAATATTGTGGAGACATGAGAGTGCAAGATATCTGGCAAGTATTGATAGAGTAACATTTAACTCCAATGAGAAACAGGAGGCTTTTGGAGACACATGGTTACCATTCATGTAAATTTATGACCAGGGCATTTCTGTTCCTGTAATACTCTTTGTACCAGCAGCCCCATGCAATGCCTCACTCTTTTATGTGCAATGTCCATTTATGTCATACTGGGGAAAATGAAAGAAAGGTTTCAATCTGGAATTCACTGCCCACCAGTACAACGTAAGAGGATAAGGTAGTACAGCTTCTGCTCTTTGTAAAAGAGATCAACAGCCCTAGGAAAAGGAATTGTGCAGTTTTTACAAACTTCGCAGTGATGGAAGTCTGTGATGGAGGAGATGGCTAGGAGACTAAAGCATCTCTACCCCATCCCACACGCAGTCCACATCAGCCTTCTACAGTTCAAACTACACCTTTACAAGCTGCCTAAAGTTTCTAACTAGCGAATGCACTGCTCCCTCGATTACCTGAGAAGTTCATTTCTGCCTTTGCACTAGCACTGAAGCTTCATTGGCATTACACCTTTAGTAAGCCACTTTCTACCCCACAGTTGATGGTTTTCTGGTTCCTGAACAGAAATTTAAAATGCACAGTTCAAAATACAGCCTGCAAAGTAGACATAGAATGTCATCTGCATTGCAATTCCCTCGTTAGAATTTATATTATCTTCTGTATTACATTCCTTCTTACAGGAGCACTTAGACATCAATGCAGCCTGAGTAATAAAACCCAAAAGTATAAATAGTAACCACGTCTCCTTATCAGGCAGTAAGTGCCCAGGATCCCAAATATGGTGAAGCAATTTGTAAACTGGAGAAATAAGGAATTTTAGGAAAAAATACTCCAACTCTGACCACAAACTTTTTCCAGAGGGTATCTGCTCCTACCTGTACACCAAATTCACATCCTTAAGATGTCACAGGAAGAACTCCTAAGCCACATGCTGTTCCGCTCAGTCCTTTGATTCTTGGGTACAATGCCTGACCTCCTCACATCAGTTTCTACTCCCTGGCGGGCCAAGTTTATCACTCCTAAAGGCCTTTACTTCAAGGGAAGAAGAATCCTACGCCTCAATCCACAGGGAACTCCACTGCCACAGCCCTAACCCAAGCTGCTTTTACATTTTGCTGCTCCTTTTAATTTCGAGGCATATGTCTGCACCTTTCTGTCGTCTCTTGCAGTCCCTTGCCCTCTCGCTGAGGGTGTTTTCACAGCCCAATACAGCACTGTGAGTCCCCAAATCGGGCATCAGTTTGTAGCACATCTACACAAATGCAACAGGCAGGCGTAACATACTACTACACTTAGCTTCCAGTGCCTGGGTAAACTCACTTAAAGCTAGGTGGAGGGATTTCTGCACATCTTTATACTGCCCTGTGGAATCAGGCTCTCTGAAGATGAAATAATCTTTCTGCTATCTGCACAAAGCACCCTGTTTAACATCAAGTCTCCTAAGCAAAGCCCCTTGGCCCTGCACAAATAAAAACAATAAACAGTAGCAACAGAGCCCTCTTGCATATTCCTAAGAAACACAAACAGACTTAGCTGGCTGCTGAGAGAAATGTTTTCCCCTTTCCTACGATAAAACAGCACATCAGTGTGGTTCTCTACAACAAAACATGGACAGAAGAGTCACAACACAGCTCTGCAGGAGGCCACACACGGGGGGACAGAGCCCAGCCCAACACCTACAAGAACCCCAAGCTGAAACAGAGACAAGAAAAGACCATTTTTTAATAACAGCTCATTCCCATTTCTTTACCACGGTGCAGCCAGATCCACAAGCAGCAAGACCACAGCTGAGGTTAAACCCAGACAAAATTTTTCTTGTAGATAAATGATCTTCAAAGGGAGATGGTTTAAGTCAGAAATATTTTATCCTGTGAGTTGATGAGACCTTAAAAGCATAAAAGCACCCTTGCTCCAAAGGAGAGCAAAGCATTTTTGTGCAATGCACTTCTTCATTCAGCTTCCCTGACCATTGTTTTATCAAGAATGTCCCTTTTCCTACATCTTTCTACTAGAAACACTGCTTGGAGTATAACAGTGCATTTTCCAGATGGAACATCTTGCTTTGCTTCTTCCTTTGTTTGAAAAAAAGGAAGAAAAGAAAAGGGGGAAAAAATAGAGGAAAAAACCGCAACCAAAAACAAAACAAGAAAAAACAAACCCACCAAAACAGGAAGAAAAAAAAGAAATCCACTTGGAAGAAGCATTCTTGGCAGGGGAAAAAAAAATAAAAATTAAGTACCTCACGCACACAGCAGAGAGATTGTTGGTTGCTTCACTCTGCTGGAATGCTTTACAAAATCACTTACATCCCCATATGGAATAAAATGTCACAGCAGTTCCCGACACTTCACCTATATTTTACAAATACCTCAGTTAAGAGGTCATGTAAATTTTGCTCTCAGTTCTTCTGGTGTGCTTTGATCTTCCTATAGTATTTTCAAGGCAATTTTCAGGTTACAGCAAAAATGGGTTCCATTTAAAGGACATGGATTACCACACTGGAGAGTAGAGAGGAAAGCAGAAAAACAAGGTTAGGTATGCTGGCTTTCAGAATTTCCTACACGAGTTACGCATTTAATCCCACAGAATTTCAATGGGACTGAGAAGCCTGATACGACCTAGTTGCTATCCCCACTCTAATTAGGTAAGTGCCCAACAACCCCCCCAATACGTTAGTTACAGACTTCCAGCCAGGGCTGGACCTTACTGACGGAAAACAATGGCCCCAGATGATCCCTCCCACAAGGCGCGTAATGGATGCGTAAGGGCGCGCAGCACCGTCTACCCCACTGGGTGTTCAGGCATCACGAAATGCAAGCCATGGTTTGCCCTATCTGTTGGCTTGGGGGGTTCCATGACCGTGATTCAATTCCCGCTTGAAGCCACAAAACGGGAAACAAACATTTTTGGAAGTCATTTGGAGACTCTTAAGGGCCTATTTTCTCCAATAGCTACAATCGTCTGAAATTAATAAGTGCAATATTAAAAAGAAATGTTCTGTCCAGCTTTCAGCATTTGTGGAGACGTCTGCTCTTCTCCCATCAGCGCCTGAGCAGCTGATAAACCAGACCTTCAAGAAGCTTGTAACGCTGCCATGTAAGACATCATCACCCCAAACCTTTAACAGTAGCCTAAGCACACTGGAAACTGTAGCACACTAAGACCAGGCAAGAGGGTCAGCGTACATCATTTGCACAGGACAACATACTCATTTTACATCACCTGTAAGCAACTTCTTGCTGCTTGTGTTGTGGAAGTTCACGGCAGAATGGCAACAAATGCCAGTCCCACCTGAACAAAGAAAACAAAAAAAGCCCAAACCCCAAGGCTTCACTGCTTTTCCTGAACCTGGCTGCCCCTTTGCTCTGCTATTATAAAGACACTCCTATTGGAATGGATGACTGATGGAGGGTTTACAAATTAGCGATTCCCAAAAGCTGCTTTCAAGCCACGTTCCATAGATTTTCTAATTCGAGTTCCATGTCAGAAGAGGGGATTAGTGTCACTGTTCAAGGGATTACTGCACGTTAGTGTAAAGACTTAACAGAAGTTTGTGTCGGCACCATTGAAGCAGAGCACTGCGCTGTATGGGAAACTCTGTTTCTGCACTTACAATAGCTCATACTGTGTTCAGAAATGCAACAAATCCGAAAAAAAATCTCAGATCTAATTCATTATATTCATATATTTAAAATAACACACACAGTGCTTTACAATTATTTGCTTTTCCATAAACATGGCAGCATTTTGACATTTAAGCAAAAAGTCTGCTCTGATTTATTTGCAGATTAAGTTGTATTTTTGTGCTAAATGCTCAGCTAGTCTGCCCCACAGACCAAACCATGACATTTGCTCATATATGGTTATTCTCAGATGCATGGAAAGAAAAAAAAAAACCCAACAAAAACCAAACAACAAACCAAGAAGTTACTCAGTTAAAAGTTCTCTCCATCTGCCTGGAGTTTATTAATAACTTGTCACCATGGTATCACAGCATCTTAAGGAAAATAAACCAGGCAGATAGTTGCTAGGCTCTCCAACCTCTAAGGATAAAAGGGAATGCTTCTCAAGGAAGTGCAGGAGAAATTGTTTGGGTCTTGTTTCTTTATCACCCTTGAGGGCGAGGCTAAGCCAAGAGATGGGCCTCATACTGTGTTCTGAAAGCTGTATTGGGGCCATCACTCAAAACTGCTATCCACAACCCAATTCTCTGCACTAGCACCTACATAAACCCCCAGAAATCCAAACTGTGAAGGGACAAAACTTTAGCCAAAGGGAAGCAGATGAAGGAATGCAGCGCTTTCTTCAGCACTCCCATCTAATCCTCATCAGGAGTCTTCAACCACATCACTCTTGTCCCCTTCATATTAACCTAAATCCAGCTGCCTGCTGACGTGCACTGAACTCTGCCGTGCCGAAGGGGCTCCAAGATCAGCATGTGTCAGACTTGCCCACACCGAACCCCACAGTGGCATGCTGTAAGTGCATCTGACATCAATGATGGGAACCAAGCAACAGACAGGTCCTTTTCCCAGAAGTATCTCAGCTGTTTCTCACAAGTATTTTCAAAATTCCTGAGTTTGATAAGTACGACCCTTTACCTCTAGCATCCCCCACAACAGTACTGAGAGAAGACGTCCCCATACCTCCACCAGGTTTGTTTAGGCTCTAGAAGGAACAGGCAGCCTGCACACACTTGTAAACATTATCTCCTTCAGTAAGTGAAGTGAGCTCAATGTGTGCTATGACATCTTCAGAAACATCAAGGTAGTAACACACATAAGGCAGGCAGAGTTTGCAGTCCAAATCCCCTATCAAAAAGCACGTACTGCATGGTCGCTCATGTCCAACTGCTGCCAAATTTTTATTCCAGGAAAGAACAAGACAGCAAAGGAAAATCCACAAAGAACAATGTATAGGCTGGAGGGTATAAGAACGTGCCTCCTATTTAGAAATAATTACAGTACAGACTAAATTCATTCTAAAGGCCAAAGAGCAATGCAGTTAGAACTCACACCTTCAGTTGTTAAACTATTCTGAAGCATTCATGAGCAGGAAAGGTTTACAGAACCTTTATGTCTAGTGTCAAGGAAAGACATCCATCCAGACATGCAAGGTCTCCAGCCTACCATCTGTGAGAGATACAGTGAATGGTTACCATTTCTTTCCCTTCCCCCTGTTCAAACAAGAAAGCAAACAGGGTTACAAAAAGTCCCCCCAAAAAACCCAACCCCAAAACATGGGATGTGGCATCTCCAGTGACATCTCGCTAAAGTCCCAGCACTGATTACTTTTTCCACATGTAAGGTTACCACAGCAAAAAGACTGAGCAGCTCAAAGTGGAGAGAGGAGAAGGACCAGAGAAGCGTTTCCTCCATCGAAGGGCTGGTACAACACAAAATGCCACAAGCAGTAGGCTTGTCCCACTCCCCCAGAGATGCTGCCATAGCTGAAACTTCCCTCCTGCATGCTGTTTATTCAGTATTTTAGAAGTAAGCTGCCCTTTATCACATCTTTTTACACTCACATTACTGCATGCTAAAGAACCAGTCTGTCACTTTCACTACATACAAAAAGCTGTATTTTGGTCTCTCTGGTGGCCTGGCGTTAAATTCCTCACAGTTACAAGACAAGTTAAGCACAGGAGTAGACCATTCCCCTTGTCTTTCAGTTGTTTGGCTAATTAGCACAAGCCACAACAAGCCAGAATATCTGTTTCTTTTTGCTAGATAGATGTAGCTCTGAGAAGGCAACGATTCCTGCAACATGAAGCTGTGTGCTACTTAGGTCCTCCTTTAAGGGTGAAAAAGCAGCAGAGGTCAAGGCAAAAATCTCTGGAAACAAACAAGCAAGCAAGCAATCACCCTGATTTACCCCATCCTGTCAGCTCGGGTGCATTTTGTCTCTCTCTCTCTGTACCCAGAACATATACAACTAATTCTATTTTCTAGAACTACAATTGTTGATTGATGAGTCATCTTTCCTGTAAATTTATTTTTTTTTAAAGTGATTTTGGCATTGTTCCTTGAAATTCCTCTCTGGCTATGTAATGGAAAATTTGACCTCACACTCTGGTTTCTTTAACATCACAGATACCAAAATTATGAGTTTAGGAACACCAAACAGTTGAAAAAAAGGATGCAATGAAGAAATCTGTAACTTAAAAAGCAAGCAAGCTGCACTAAATAAACTCTCAAGTAAATATTTAGCTGCATGGCCATTAGGTTATGTTCCTAATAATCATAAAGTCATTCATCATCATTAAGAATTCATGGGGGGAGGGAGTTGCCTCCCTCTTTCCCCTCCCAATGTTGGTCATGCAGCCAAAGTTGTTGGCAAGTGAAACCTGGCATATATCACGGTTCAGGTTTTTCCTTTGAATTAGCGACTCCCCATATTACTGTTTGGAAAAGATACTGCAATTAGTAACAGAATTATTGCATAGGGGAGCATAACACTTTTCAGACTGCAGTCAGAAAGATGAAGGACTTTCCAGCTCTTTACCCTTCCTCCATTTGGGGGCAATGAGGAAAGTATATGGTAGCCCAGATCTCTCAGGTATGCCGAGATAAAAACAGATGACAAAGAGCTTGGAATTTTACACTGCCTTAGTCTCACAAGAAAAATGAGATGGATCTTTATAGCAAGAATCAAACTGAATGCATTTGTGAAGTACTCTGATTTATCAGAAATGTTGTTTAATAGCTAGAAGAGAAATTCCTCGATCCACCCAGTCCACATACAGCTGTCAGGGAAACCCCACAGCACTCAGATGTGCCAGATGCCCCTAGCATCTGCCCGAACCTCAAACCGGTAATTGGAATCAGCTAATTAGATTTAGCTTCCCACGATGATTCTTAGTGGCAGCACACTCATGACCTACAAAGGCAAAGCCTATTTGAAATGAATTGACATTCATGCCTACCTTCAAACGTTAAGGGGGATAGCCATTGGACCTGACAACATGAGCTTGAAACAATGCATTCTTGGAGGAACTCTAAACAAGATTTCTCAAATGAGAACATGAGTGTGGTCTCTGGTAATTCTTCATGGTCATGCTGGAGGGCATCCCACTCTATTCCCCTTAAGCTTCCGCCACCAACTAGCTTTTGTTCAGGCTGAGCAAAGGAGATGGAATATTTGGCAGCTCCACTGCTGCCCAAGCCACAGTGCAGCCCACAGCACTCTCTTTGCAGACTTCATTAGACACTGACCAACCTAAATGGCCAATTTAGGCCGCAAAGAATGGAGCAAGTTTGAAACTTTGGAGAAAGTCACTGCCCTTCTCCATCAAGGTAGCACTCTGAATAGAAACTGTGCACCCAACGGTACAGTAGCTCTGACCACATCGGCTGGGACGTGCGACCGTGCTGCTGGCCTCGCAGCTGCTCTGGAACGCACCGGGGATGTCTGTCCTCAGTCTGCTGCGATACTGAAATGAGTTAATGTGACTTGTACAGGTGTGATGGCTGATTGATAAGATCTCCAAAAATACTTGTGATAAGGTGTGACTGGAGGGAAAAAAAAAAAAAAAATCAAGGTGTAATCACCTTCCCAGCTCTTTTTGTAGCCTTAATGAAGTTGAGTTCTCCCCATGCAAAGACAGCACTTTGGTTGGGGAAGAAAGAGACATCGGTTAAGTTGGTTTTTACCTTTCTAGTCTCAACAATCAAATTAACAGCTGGCAAAAGCTTAATGCAAAAAAAAAAAAAAATCTTCAAAGTTTCAGGTAGAGCAGGTCTATGAAAATAAATCCAACTCAAACTCTATGAGAAGAGATAAAAAACCAAGCTGAATCTGTTTCTACATACACAAATGTCTCAGTGGCAGTAGACCTCTAGGGCAAAATATGGGAGTTTTTAATACATTAGTACAGACTGTCTTACATACAGCCAGCAGCAGACATGAGAGAGAACTGACCAAAAGCCTTCTCACTGCACTGACTGATGCATTTTTAAGTAAAGAATTTCCAAATTCTTCCAAATCATTCTCTTCAGCTTCATAGGCAAACTTTCACCGATTCAAATCTATGCCATGTACTGGGGGAGGGGGTGTCCATTCCAGTGATCAACATGCAAACATCATCAGCAAAGTTGGGCAGAACAGGAGGAAAAAATACATTTAGCATCTGTGTAGTTACTTGAGCTGTTAGGGAAACTTCCACCAGATGTTCCTAGATGTTACCTCAGCTGCCTCCCAAACCTCTATCACGTCTGGTCTCTTCCTTACTGAATACCAGTTTTTAACTGGAACCATACATAGTTTACTCCTGGGAGAAACCCTAATATATCATTTATAAGCCTGCCAAGTGCCATATCTCTTATTAGAAACTGAAAAGCTCAATAAATGTAACATGCTAAAACAGGTTATGCAAATGGAACAGGAAATAAATTTTCTCCTTAATCTCCTCTCAGTTGGGGAAAATTCAGCAAATATCGGAACAGCCTCATTTTTACACACTGGCAGTATTTTCCAATTCATTGTGGTGAGGCAAAATTTTAAATACTTCCATCCACCTCATAAATAATGTTGCATGTCTAGGGGAATATCCTACTATCAACACAATCACTAAAATATCTGAGGTCTGCAATTACACAGAAAAGGAGAAAAGTAGCTGGGCCAGAGGATCCTGACACTGAAAATTAGAAGGGTTTGGTCACATGGAAGAGGAGAAAGAGAAGCACGTTCCTGTTCCCAGTTGATACCACTATGTTATGCATAACTAAGTATACCTGGTTCAAGTTGGGTAGCAATCGAGGAAAACATGGGAGCTGGAACTATCAGATGCCAACAGCAGAGACATGGTAGAAAGCACCCTGGTTTCTGTAAAATGAATTTACGTTGACTTAATTTTCATCCTCATCAGCCCTCCTCCACAGCACAGCTACTGGCAAGAGAGGTTCATGGACTGGTGGGAGAGGAAGGGTATTTCTCTCTCTGAGAGGAAAGGGGAACACTCAGCCCAGGATCAGGCTGGGATTCAACCAGAACAAAAGAAGAGTTGTTGGGCCAGAAAATGACCTGACATAGACAAGAAGAATGGTTTGGGCACCACGTAGAGGAGCAGCATGTTGCTGCTAAGATACTGCTGGCATTATTAAAAAAAAAAAAAGAAAATAGAGAAGGGGTGAGTTGTCAAACTGTATCTTCAAATGCAAACAGCTTCCAAAGTGCACAGAGTGCTAAGGAGAAACATAGCTGTACGCTCACTGCTCTGTGAAGCGCACCCATTGTTCCCATTCCAAATGCAAATTTTAAGTGGTTTGAGAAATCAACCTCAAATGCCTATAGTTTTAAAAATACCCAAACCCTGAATTTCTCAACAACTGCTGTCTGAAAACTGTTCTTGCCTCTCATGCAAGAAATTGCTTCTGAACCAATGTTTCATTTGACTCATCTTTGCAAAACAGTCTCAACACCCAAAAGAACAACTATTTAAGGAGATATACTATCCATAAAAAGTAATGTGAAAAAAATACCTAAATGGTTGAATAACCTGAAATTCTCAAGTTATTTAATATATAGGGAATGAAAGAATCTCTCCAAATGTATTATGAGGACTGAAACCGCCACAGAAATAACGGACCACATAAATTGCCAGAATTAAAGAGGGAAAAGAGAAGAAAAAAACATCACTATTAAGTGCACCTTTTTATTAGGGAGACTGAAATCCTCCCACTAAAATCGTTATGTACCTAGGACTGAAATGATCTTCTGACGTTCAGTTACTGAACCCCCCCCCCCCGCCGCCTGTTACCACTGCTGTATGCAGCACTTCATTACGCTGAGCAGCAGTGACAGCACCACGCCTGTACCCATCAGCAAAAAATGAGGATCATACAAATCAATACTTTTTAGCCTAACATTTTCTATTCTGGAACTTTAGATATTATCCTAAGCTTAACTTTACACATAAGCAATATAGAGTATCTGTGCAGCATCTAAAAAAGTCCAAAAGGAAGTATCTTTGTAAGACTGCTGCTAGTGTGGTCCAGTTCATACATTGTTCTCAATGACCATTACTTTCAAATGTATAAGGAATAACCAAATATCCCAAATTCTCTCAAATTATTCTCCAGACTTTTTACTTCCAGCCCCCAAATTTTTTCTAGTTATTGTCTAAGTATATTGCAAGTAATGCAGTGGAAACTACAATCAAGTCATGTAAAAAGCAAGTAACATACAGATCCATGTTACCACTATGCTCCAGCTGATACACTGGGTGACCCTGAGCAAATCACTTAGCCACATTCTCACTAAAAATGGAGAGGGCTCCAGACTCTGAAAAATGACCGTCAGACCAAAAAATGTTTACAGAGCAGCTTGCAATCATCAAACAGAGGGCTCTGCAAATGGAAAGTATTACAGCATATGCTATGTTCTAGCCATGAGGATTAGAAAAAAAAAGGAAAAAAAGGAAAAAGAACAGGAAAAAAAAGAACCTTTGCAGTCATGACTATGCACATATGTTCCAAACTGAAAGGAAACTCCTGTTTCTTGGGTGTTCCTCTCATTTTTCATTATTTATACTTGATAAGGACTAGGTCTAGAAAAAAGAAAAAGACATCAGAAGCTCGTACCCACAGAATCATATGAAAGCTGCTGAAATACTTCAAAAACTGCAGGTACAACAGGATTCTTGGAAAGAGGCAGTATCTATTACTGGATTTAATTTCTATGGCGAAAAGTCAAATTTCCAAAGTCTTTCTTCAGGTTTCAGTCACCTTTGTAAAAGGATAAAAGGGGAAAAAAAGCACTTTTCATAAAAAGGGCAAGATGCAGAAGGGAAAAACCCGACCTGTGTTGAAGCATACGAGCAATCCTTGGTTGGACAGACAGAACAAGAAGCCCTTGCCTTTGATTTGCATGTGAGAAATCAAGATACGTTGGTGTTTAATTGCAGGAAGAGAGGGTGTCACCATCTGAGGGGAAACCAGCAAATATTTTTTTTCTCCTTCTGCTCAGGCTGGTTGGCAAGATTTGGATGAAGGCACAGAGAAACCAAATGCCACTCTGTTTCCTAGCAAAGCACTTGTTCCATCCAAACGGCCACTCCCCATGGAGAAGGCAACAGCAGAGTTTGCGTTGGCTTCCTCTGCAACGCATCAGTGCAGATGGAGGCTCAAGCTGTAAGTGTATGACAACTTATTGATAAAAGCAAATCCTGTTTTATAGTCTACACTGGTCAGTGTCACTGCCAGCAATTAATTACAGCTATGAACCGTGTTAGCTAGGACAAGCATTTGGTGGAGAAAAATGACAATATGATTGATTAGTCACTGTGTGGGAAACGAGGCAAAGAGTAACAATTTTGCCTTTACCATCTACATAAAGTAGGGTTGCTCAGGTTTTTTAGACTCTAAACCACCTGAGATTATTTATATTTTCACTAGATCACTTGTCCTATTGATTCTTATACTTTAAGCCAAGCAAACAAACCAATAAAGCCTAAGAAAATGGGATTGTGAGGTATAAAAAAAAAAGGGTAGAGACACTTCGTTATCCTTGTTCACTGCCCACTTCTCACCTGCTTCAGCATGATTCACCCAAAACAAAGGAAGAAATACATCTGTTGAGTACAAGGCCCTTGGATAAAACCCAACTCGCCACTCACTGCACAATGTTTCCAAACGCATAGCATAAGAAAAGCAAAAGCCTACTACATTTCCCATAATTATCTCTTCTCTTCTAAAAAACATAGTTTAAAAAATCATCTATAACCTTCACTCAATGTGTAAATCTAAACAGACAGCGGAAATAAGCGTTTTCCCTCCACATGTCAAATTCATGATTACCCTAAACAATTAAAAGCATCAGAGCCCCTAACACCCCTTGGTTTCTCCACGCAGCCATCCATACTGCACGTCTGGCAGTGGTTTCAAAGAAAATCTGGATTAAATAACATGATTCAGATGTGAAAAGACTGACAATAAACAGCATTTTAGTACCGCTCAGTCATAAAACAGCAAGCTTTAGTACTGCATGTCCACATTAGGAAAAATGAAACTATTTCTTCCCAGAACAACGTGCGGGGTGTTTGACCCATGTGCCCCACAATGAAAAGCAGGGGATTTTTTTTTTTTTCCTAATTTCCCTTGTTTCATCAATATTTAAAAGCAGCCACACATAATAAAGTAAATCCATGTAAAAAACCCCAGAACTTTTCCTTTAAAATCTTATAAACCCAGGTTTTAAGTTATTCGCCCACTTTTGTCATTTTTAATAAAGCCATTTGATGATATTCTTTTTCTTAAAGAACAACGCTCAGAAAAACTAGGAAGCTGTAAAAGGCTCTTCTCAAAGATCACAACACAGATAGGGTGGCCTGTGATCAATGCAAAAGTCAATCACCATATGTCACAACACTGACATAAATGCTAGGCCTACCCCATGACCCACAGAGTTCTGGGAAGAAAGCAAAAGGCATGGTAACTTTCCACACTTTGTAAGGGTATTCCTTATCTCCCTTCAAATTCCTGCAGGAAAGGGTCTTTTGAGAGTTCCCATAAGCACTAATTATTGTGTAAAAAGGATAAAAAGGGAACACACGCTGTATTGGACTCACCACCTTTCTGGAGTTTTCTAGGCTATGGTGGGCAGATGAACTTATCCTGCTGCAAAAGAAACTTCTCAGATGCAACTATATATCACAACATGCCACTAGCAGATGGTGATTATAAAATGTGTATGAGGGAGGCTTGAGTGTGCTTAGTCATGCTGTTAGCAAGAAAAGACAGATTACCGTGGATATGTTGCCACAATGATGCATAATTTCAAAAATTCATAGCTGAAAATAGATTGCAGACTGCAATTTGAACAGAATTGCCGAAAACAGCAAGAGGTGCCAAGCCACCCCCTTCCCCCTACCCCCCAAAATAAAGCACACCAACCCCCAAACCAACATGTGACTGTACACTCACCTCACCTCGTTCCTACAATTATTCTGTGGCTAACGGCTACGGCTGGAGATGAGACTCGAACTAGATGGGACACTGGTCTGACATGACACACTGCTCTTCAGTGCTCAGGCAACAGCCTTTCTTCGACAGTTTAATCCTGTTACTGATGCTGTGATCTTTTTATTACTTAATTATTTAATAGCAGTTCTTTTATTGTTAATGGATGTGGTTTATGTAAATCTTATCCGCTACAGATACAGATTTATAAATGACTCTAAATTACAGCGCTGTAATTGGACAGTGTTGACGTGAAACTTGAGTAGTTAAGGAACTTCCAGAGGCTCAATGCCTGGAGCCAAAACTTAATTTCAGCTCCAAAGCAGATTCCCTCTGCACCTTTAGACTACACATCTCCATTTCTTCCTCTCTGCCTCCCAGGATGATGCTAGAGGCTTAATCAATGAATGGGAATCATCTTTGCATTGCTTCCTCAATTCCAGATGTAACCAATAAGAAGACAAAGTTTTACTCAGGCAAAATGATAGCCACATTTGAGGAGAAGCACACCTTCCACTATGCCACTGAGAAGCAGTCTTGCAAAACACCAAAACCAAAGCTGTGCTCTTCTTAGCTTCTGCCAACAAGTGCAGGAGTCTACCTGCCTTTAACTGCGCAGCCACTTACACTGCTTAGGCTTTCATACACCTGTGGCATCACGGCTTCTCTGCTAACCCTGCTCATGTTATCTAAGATACAGGACTCAGATGATAATCTACACTGGTTGAGAGCATGCTTCCTCTGGTAGGAGTCCCTTCTCCTCAGAGGATACATCTCCCCTTCCCCACCCACCACCACAGGGCAGGTCAACACTCCTCAGCCTAGCTGAGCTTCTTCCATGATCACTTCACAATCACTTCGACCCGTGGCAGGTGAGCACAGATGAGCTCCTCCTGTGTTCTCGGCTGAGCCTGCTGGTTCTGACCAAAACAGGCCAGAAAACAATTGCAACTGAGGAAGTGAGAACGAGGGGGGTAAAGGAATGTCGCAGGGGATGTGTGGTAGGTTCTTGTATGTGACCACCACACTAGTAATCAATGCCAAGGGACTTGTTCATACTACACAGCTGCCAGATGTGTTCCTCCCTGCGCCTTTATCATTCACATGACTTCACACATCAGTGGGACTCCCTGCACACCAGATTTGATCACCTCCAGCTCTCTGTTCAAGTACTTTGTATGCTGTGATCCCTGTTGGTTTTTGGCATCAATATCAAGAAAATAACTATAGGCATGTGTCATTGAAGAGACTGGATTATGTGACACCAAACAACTTTACATTGCAGAGCAAAATGAAAAGGAAGCTGCTGAAACACATTGTTAACTGGAAAGCGCCATTACTTTCCACCTGGTGACCTCATGGCAATTCCAGCGGTATCACAGCAGGCATGTTCCTGTCCCACCTCCCTGTTTGGTTTTTCATGACAGTCATTATCACCCTTTTATCTTGTCTGGCCATTAGGATCACTTCATCATACACTGCAGGCTAAAGGTGCTCACTGCACAATTTCAAACCGAGAACTTCAGAGTTGTGAGGCAGCTTGTGAGTGAACGTCCAGTTTTAATGGGAAGATGTAAAGGGATGGGGAAGCTGTTATGCATCTCAGAGGCAAGCTGTTCCCCTAGGTTCCAAAACCAGTTTCAGAAAGTAAGTATCAGGAAAAGAGCTGCTTCTCCCCCCAGTAAATTAAACCTACATCAGTCATTTACTTCACAGAAAAGAATAAAACTGCTGTAAGACTCAAAGTTCCCCAAGGTATAACTGCTTCTGTTTCTGTACCAAATATATTGCCAGATTCACTAAAGCAAATGGGGACAAACCCAGCGCATGTGCATGCATGTGCCCAGGCACACACACAGTGGATGACAGTCAGTCACTCAGCTCAAATCTCATGGCAAGATCCATTTCAAGTATCTGCTCATTACCATCCTGGAAAAGAGATTCTATTCAGATTTTGTGATTGATATAAAAAATAAATAAATATATGTGTTAACACAAGATGAAACATGAGCATCTGGCTCATCGCGGAATTATCTGAAATCTACCACTTATTTTCATTCCATCGAAACGAGGCAGGTGGTGGTCTGCTCATCAACCAAAAGCTGGCTGTTTTCAGAGAATACAGCCACTGTGAAAAGCTCCTCACAGAGTTACAATGAACAAGAGATGGAAACGCATGGAATTTTACACTTTATTAAATTTCTATTGATACTACATTCCAATAAGGACATAATAGATCCCCCGTCACTGACTGCAAACCAGAGACCTGAATACTCAAATGATTGAGGCTTCTATTTTATTCTAAATGGTTAAATTTATTTTCAGTTGGCAACTTTGCCAGGTCAAAACAAGCAAATCAATACAATTTTTTAAAAAACTGAATTCAGACATCAAACCTTTACACTACACATAACATTTGTTAGCAAACTCACACATACTTTCCGTCCATTTATGTTCACTGGCAGTGAAACACAGAAGAGAAAATGAACTCCCTTCCCCTCTCTGCCTCCAAGCAGCATTCTCTCCAACCCTCATTAGCAAAAATGAAACTAGTTATAGGACAACTACAAGTAGTTACATATCTAAAAACAGTATGCTAGTCAAGAATTGATTATATTAAAATGTGATAGTCATTAGAGAATATCCTTATAAAAAACCCTAAGAAATCCCATAGCTTTTTATTTATCAAGCTGTAACCTAGTTTATATACACGATTTATAGCATCTAAACTGAGTCAGCTGCTATGGAATCAAGGTTCCTCATAAGAAGTTGAGCTTTGCAGTGACTCAACATACATTGTTCTCAACCTACAAAATCCTGAAACACTGCAATCATTAACCAAGGGCAGCTCACCCAGTCTTCCAGCTGTGATCCACAGGAAGACATTTTCTCCTTCCCCTCCCACTCAGAAGTTCCCCTTATTGCTCTGTCAGAAAATGGAGTCTGCCTTTCTCCACCACAGCTACTGTCTCCCAAACATATCTCCCCATCTTTTGACATCTACAGGTAACTAAGTGCCTCCAGTGTAAGCGTGACATCTCCACGTCTTTATTCTTGTTCCTTTCCCAATTTGCTGTCAAGACACTGTCCCAACCTAAAAAGCAATCTTGACACCTCCACAGAAAGACTTCTCCTGCACTGGTGTCTTTCTAACCTGCTAGAAGAGGTTGTCAGGAGAGACTGTACTCTGACTTAACTTTCAGTCCTCCCTTCCTCCACACCCTGCTGTGCATTGTCCCTTTGCCCACACGTCCAGACCAGGGATGCTGTCAGGAAGGGATGCTGCTCACTTCTGCAGAAGTGAGACCACCTCTGTACAGAAATGCAGAAACCTTCCTGTGAAAAGCCTTCTCTTCGCATTTGGAACAGACCTGGGTTTAACTAAAGGCAAATTTTCCTATTCAAATGGGAAATGAGCAGAAAATGCAACACATATGAGTAAAAACTCATGTGCGTGAGAGTTCCTGTTCCTAGTAAATAATTATTACCTGCAGTAACAGGCAATGCAGATCCTGTCCTTCTCTCTCTGCCTTTTTCCTTCCTCTTCCTTCTTTCCTTTTCCCCTTTTCCCTCAGAGCATCAAAAGGAAACTCACATCTTTTAGAGACATAAATGAAGCACTCCTGCTCTGCAATGGCACCAGCATCTGGACACCTGGCAAAATGTAGCTTGATACCAACTGTACCTACTTCTCAACCCCATCCCAACAGCAAGCATGAATATTCTTGCCTTTCGTCTGTCTTACCAACAATATTTAAGGCCAAGAGTTCATTTCAATGGGTCTTGTTCTGTTACATTACAGCAATTTGCTTTGATCTGGGGGAGGCAGGAGGAGGGGAGCACAGAACATCTTAAGTTCACAAAGCCAAAAGCCAAGATGCACAAAACTGAAACATTCCAAAGTTAAAAATAATCGCCTTTAAACTGCGAGAGCAGAGCTGTAATTTTGAGCAGTACAGCATGACATCATGGTTTATATGGGGCCAGCTCAATAAATCAAACCATGCCTAATTAGAGATCCTACTGCAAGTCTACAGTATTTGGACAAATAATTAAAACAGGACAGTTCGTAACACAAGCCAGATATGTTTACTAAAACATGTTCTTTTCAAACTTTTAGGTTCACTACTGCTTACAAAGCTTTCACATTTAGTAAATTATAGACCCCTAAGCTTTTATTTTAGGCTGACTTCACTTTCAAGGAATTCTTCAATTAACTTTACATTGCTTTAAGCTCTTCATCCAACGAGAAAACAATCTGTGGTTTCTTACTTCTTCCAGTGCCAATGGCTGCCCTCCACGTTTGACTCGCAGACTTACTGTCTTTTTAGAGCCAGGGTCTGTTTGTCTAAAAACCAGCCTAGTTGTCATAGCATTTTGACAAGGCCTCTGTAAAAGGAGAACAAAACTTTGTGACGAGTAAACTACTAAGAATAACGCAGGTTATCCTCACAACCTCAACAGACGAGTACCACAATTTAAGGAACACTCAGCAATAAACCCAGAGCTGGAAGCCCTGACTATCTGAGTTGCCCTTCTTTCCTACCTACCCCAGTTTTTAATTTCCCAGTTTCCACTTTTGTCTTCTCAGGTGTTTTTCTAAAGTGTGTGCTTTTACTGAGATCTAAAAGCTAGGACATAAACTTGTAATGCCTAACATCCCCCCAGTACTAGCAAATATTAGTGTCTGTAGATGGTCAGGATGCCTCTGGAATCGCTGTAAATGCTGTGTAGACTTCAGCTATCAGGTACTGCATAGATAATGCTAAGCCAAGAGCCAGAGTTTAATAAAAAGCATGAGCTGAACAAAAGGGATGGGATTAATTCCTAAACTGCACTTTTTTCCTAGTAGATCTAGAGAGAGTTGCACATAATTTTTTAATCCCAGATTTAAAAAAGGAGAGAGAGGGCAGCTCTCCTTCCTTTTCCCTTCTGACATTTGACTTGCTAGATGGACCAACATACAGAGGATTAGGAGGACTGTGAAGACAGTGACTGAGGAACAAAATGTTTTACACTGTCAACAAAAAAGGACTATACAAAAATGAGATCCATGCCTATCAACACAGTATTATGTTGCCTAAATAATTTTCTTCTATAGAATGTTACCCAAGCACAGACAAAGAGAAACTATCATTCACTTCTTAACACACAGATTCCAGATAAAATAACTCAGAGGGTTTTAAAGGAATCAAAGCACGTTAAATATTATATGCACTACATAGCAATGTTTTATAGAGGCATGGAAAATGCACCTCCCTCAGCCACAGCCACCATGATCAGCATACCCTTAGAAAGGAATGTACCTTTCAGACCTCCATTTGGCTTCTTTGTTACACTAAAAATGCACCAGACTTGTAAATGAAGTTTGTTTTGTTGTTTTGTTTTTTTTTTTTATGACTGTCTTTGTGGAGGGAAATATTATGACTGACCTCTGTTAAGTGCAAGCATTTGGAGCCACAGCCACTCCAATTGCCCTTAAAATCTCAGTGTGCAGCAATAGATTTGTCAGGGATAAAAACCCAACCTGTAACTCTTTGGACATACTTCTAAAAGCAATGGTGAAAATTAAGAAAGCAGCCTTCTCAAAGAACTATCTATTTTTGCAATGTGTGCTTCTAAAGCACAATGCTTACGGAATGAAACACTTCAGTTCTCCTGTGTAAACTTGTACAGATTGTTTGTTATTGATCTTTTGAGTCATATTTTGGCAGTAAACTGGTATTCTCGTAGAAAGTATAAGTACCAAGTGATGTAATCTACATCTATATTTAACTCATTTTTACTTGTTTTTTAAGAGAACTCAGGAAAGGATATGAAAATCAAACACAGGTGAAACAAAAAACCCCACCTCCACACAGAATATTTGTAGTTATATTTATAGTACAAAATAAACAATGTAGACTCCGTACTTCCAGTTCTGAGATTATGAGCCTTGTGATAATGAAAACCTTCAGAAGAATTAGATTGCCTGTTTGTAGGAACATGGCTCTTCAATCACAAGACAGATGAAAAAGTAATGTTTCTACCTGTAATCAAGATGTAGGGCTATAAGCTACTTAACTAAATGACAAAGTGACTTTATAAAACCAGGGCAGAAACTGATCTCAAGTAAGTGGGAAGTGAAATCTACTTTCCTCCCTCCCCACTGGATTCTTCTTTCCTCCCCACCCCCAAGCTACTGTCTATTCAGGGGAAGGAAAAAAGAAAGGAAAATTGCAATGTAGCGAGGCCATCCATACGGTCCAGGCTTGTGCTGCGTGTCCAGTACTTGCACACGTGTACATGCAGTGCCTGCTGATGAAACATTCCATCTCTACTTCTGTTGTGTCCCAAAGCATGTGCCATGTTTCTGGTCCTTTGTGGAGTACATAACACTTCATGTCAGTTTTGACAGAAGCAGGAAGAGCCTATGATGGAAGAGGATAGCTGACAGAAAACAGTTAATGCAATGGTCTTCACTGGCAATTAAAGCTTTGCTCAGCTTCAAACTCTCAAATGTGATAAGTCTTTAATCAATGAAAGAGATTGCCAGGGAAGGACAATAGTGAGAGAAAGAGCACAAGAGCAAGAGCGCATGCTGGAGATGGAACATGTGTGCTTACCCCTTGCCTCCCCTCAGGTTCCTCTCATCAACTGAGAGCCCCTACTCCTTGTCTTGGCTCCCCTAAAACTAAGAACATGTTCAAGGCCA
Source organism: Gallinula chloropus (assembly GCF_964237585.1). Taxonomy (NCBI): domain Eukaryota; kingdom Metazoa; phylum Chordata; class Aves; order Gruiformes; family Rallidae; genus Gallinula; species Gallinula chloropus. The sequence continues at coordinate 92,678,153 of NC_140085.1, forward strand.
ATAAGTAGAGAACAATTGGAGGAATCCTACCCTTTAAATCCTAGGTCAATGACCTCTTACCACTCTGAAGCAGGGACTCAATGACAACAGGATTTTTGTACCTTTTCCATACTCCTCATGCTCCCGCTGTCATTGCTTCTCTACCCTCCCCCTCCTTTGTCACACTGCCTCCTTCCTCTTCCTCATTGCCACCTGGGAAACGAGTGTGTGGAAAGCAGTCAAGATGAACACCATGCACCCACTTCTGTCTCTTAGAATAAAGTACCCTGAACTCCAGAGTTTGAGAACATTGCTAATTGCCTTTCAGATGGAGTTGCAAGGAAAAAGCATATTTAAGACTTGAGGAAAATTAAGAGTCACACAACTTGCACTGTTTATTAGAGGCTGAAACCCACGTAAAATCTGTTTGAATAATAACCGAGAGTTTTGCATTACGTTACACAAAGGATCAGACTGGATGGGTACACAGGATCCTTCTGACTAAACCGTGACAATACAGATACCAGAGAACCTTAAAGAACAAGATTATTTACCAGTATGAATTAAACTATTTCTTGTTTTAGTTTCTGTCTTCTAAAACCAGACAAAACCCAAAGGAGTATTATGCACACAGCAGCCCAGAGCCTGCCTTTAAATACTGTCCAAATGACATACTACTATGAGAAGATAGCAATACCTCTGTTTCCATTAATCCTTTAGTAAGAATCACAGGATTCAAATAGTTGATTTCCAGCATTACCTCATGCCTGGGCCTCTCACTGATTAATTAAAACTGTATACGTAGAGGAAAAAGCATAAAAAAGCAGAACTGCAGCACTGTGAACCAAGACTGTCCCTGATAAAAGAAATGGGCTGCTGTTCTCAACTCCTTTCCATAGGTTGATTGTGAATTGTAACGAGACAAGATCTCCTTTTTCAAGCTTCCAGCAACTGGCAAACATGCCTAATGCAGAGGAAGTCGTATTTATAGTTGCACTACTCTCCACAATATACCAATTCTTTTGTAATCAGAAGTTGTCTCTAGGCCTGCTAAGCCAAAGATCGTTTTCCTTGGGATTGCAGACTTTTAACAGGAAGCTTCCAAATCTACAGTGAGTAATGGCTGTGGAGGATAGAACACAGCACAGTAGAGCCCCCACAACACTATTAGACAAACAATTCTGGAATCCTGGTACTGCAACTTGTGTTCATTGCTGTGGGGAGCCACCATGTAAGTTGCAGCACTTACCCACTTTTCACTATCTAGTTTTAAATTCATTTCAGGAATAGACAGACAAAGAATACCAGCTCTTAAGGGAGGCAGAAGAAGAGATTAATACATTACCAAAGCAGAAATTCTTCAAAAGCAAGAAGTCACTGCAAAAGTCATTCTTACCTGAAATTGAAAGAAAACAGAGGGAGAAAGTAAGTAAGATTAAGAATCATCCCTTGGAGCGCTGCACCTTCAAAACAGACATAATTCCCAAACAATATTTTAGAGGCATCATGACAGCACGGAACAAATCTAAAGAAAACAAGCTACATCAGAACAGGAAATTGCAATTTCTTTGAAACAATAATTAACCTTCAGAAGGAAACCACTACTAATATAAACAAACAAGTAATAAAGGAAACCACTTTACCACAGGGAAACCTGTCTTAAAGTAGTGGAACAAGGGAATATAGAAAGAGTTTGCCAAAAGTGATGGGTCCCTAATGAAAATCAAAGCAATTCTGTAGCAGGATCAGCCACGTGCAGACTTCAAACAGGTCATCTTCCAGGTTTTATGGAGGAGACTGGGCCAACAGAAATTCACTAACTTTTAAACAGAGGACTCAAATTTTAAACTGAATGTAATCTCACGCTGCTGGCACTGACACATTATCAGGAGGAGTTTAAAGGGTATCTAGCAGGCTAAATTGTTTTACAATCACAGTTTCTGATGCCTTGCATCCTTTGCATTTATAAACAAGTACAGTTACAGTAAGGACTGGGGTGATTATTTAACTTAAATAAGAATCAGAAATGGGGAAAGGTGAAAAATCAGAAACCTCAACTTTTTTTTAATCAGAAGATGACAACTTCAAGGTTTTTTCCCCCTATGAGAAACGTGCATACACAACTGAAAATAGGTCTTTTAGAATTTTAAATCATGACTTTTTACATAAAAATTAATTCTCAAATCTGAAGTATTAATTATTTCTTCCATTTACTGTTTGCAATTTTAAATAGCTGCTAGTGAGCAGTAGTCTTCTTGTATTTACTCATAGTCCAGTGGGAGAAAAGAACTTCAGAGGGGTGCAAGAAAGCTGTAACTAAAATAAATACTAAAAACAGTAACAATTTTTCTCTCAGATGTTAAGTCAACTACATGCAAATCACAGCATTGCAAACCGTCCTTATTTGTTCTTGTTTATTACACTGGTGCCCTTTGTGGTTTCTTGTATTTTGGCAACTGGAACATAGACAGTAAAGCTAGCAACACAACAAAAGTTAGCCAATGCAACCATAATTTGATATAAAAAACCCAACACAGAACAGAGCAAGCAGCTTGACGAGCACTGGAACCAATGCGGTTTGGCATCCTGTGAACCTATTGGGGATTCCAAAAATCTTCAGTAGGTTCACAAGCTTGTACAAAGACCTGGGAAGCCAGTTTTCAACTGGTCCATCCTCATTACTGGGGATGGCTGGCTGTCAGACAGTGTCTTTCTCCCCTAGAAGCACCAGGCAATGGGAGAAGTACCAGATCCAGCACTTGCACACAGACTCATTCTGTTTTTACAAAGTAGCATTTAACAAAGAAAAAGAACTTTCCTGTTCTCTGAACCAGCTTCTTAACACTAGCAGTGTTAAGCTTTGTGACTTTTGGTTATCTTTACACACATTTAGGAGTATCGCTACAAGAGAAAAAGCTTTATACAGTGTTAAAACAGATCCACAGCGAGGAAATTCCAATGCTCACCTACAAGGAGAATTTTAAAAATAAAGTCAGAAAGAGAAAGTATTTGTTATGGATATCTGAAACACAAACACACCACCTGTTCCTCACAAAGTGAGGTTTTTTCCTCTCTCTCTCCTAAAGGGATTTGGGAAATGGAAATTTCCAAAGCTAGACAAATGGCAGAAAATAACATGCACAAATTAAGACTGTCACAGAGTTACACTCAGGAAGCTTAAGCGATTATCTCTGGAAACACCTTCTCAAATGGAAAAGTGGTGGCAGCGGCAATCATGGGAGATGTGGGAAAGACAGGACTGTCAAAAACCAAGACAAACCCCTCCAATTCCCAGGAGGAAACTCAGAGCAAGAATGAAGGAAGGTTGCTAATGGTTAAATTATGTACTTTTCTCATGCTGTTAAACCAAAGGGCAACAGTGCATTCAGAAACCCTCTGCACATCACCTGTAGCGATCTTCTTACTTGACCTCATCATTCACTCCTGGGTAGCTAAGCAGCAAGCCCAAAAGCTCGGGCAGCATCAACCCTGCTGGTGCTGTCTGAAGACCACCAATGAACCAGGAACAAAGGCTTTACTTCTGCAGCAGTACTGACAGATGGAGTCTCAAAAGCATTCCACGAAATCCCAAGGCAGAGATGGTGTCTGGGCCCTTCTCAAAAGCCAGATGGAGCCAAAAGAAAGGCTGCAGGCACAGACCTCTGCTCTGCTGTCCCACCGCATCACAGCATAAACCATCTCTTTGACACATGATACCTTCACGGCACAGCCTTTAAGCATCATGCCTACCCCTGAGATCATAATTTTCCTTCAATTCCACATCTTCTAGTCATTTGTTGGTGTTTTCGGGTTTTTATAACCCTGAGATTCCCCATATTCTTCTGGTATCTTGTAAAAAGAGATTGCTCGGCTGATTATGATATCAGCAACTTGATAGCAAGAAGAAACACACAAAATCTGAAAGTGGATTTGAAGGGGCATTTCTATGCACTCTTCCTAGAAGATGAAGTGCCAACACCCACATTGAAGAGTTCGCTGTAGGCCTCCTATGGTCCTGGTATCACTAATGTACCCATGTAGCTTTTACACCAGGAAAGGTGACAGGAAGAAAGGCAAACATAGAAAAAGAAATTACCAAATCTTCACTGTTGTGGAGACTTCACAGAGCTCTTTCTCAATATGTCGGCCTCTAATACTGGCTTTCACATTCCCCACGCACGTTGGTATTGGGCCAGTTGTAAGATAAAAACTACCCAAGTACCAAAAAGACCGTACAAAGCATTCAGAGAAAGCTACCTCACTGCACACAGTAACAGTGACCTGCAGTGCTAGCAGACAAGCCACTTCAAGCTGAAAACAGACCACAAATGCCAACTAAAGAAAAGCGTGTGTTAAACTCGCATTACCCCTTAGGTAAATCTAGATTTAAGTACTCCAATACATATGACTTCTGAACTACAGTTCTGGCCATTTAACCCACGTTGTTATTTTGGCATGGTACACTTGTTATCGGGCCACCTGAGCCAGGACACTGCTGCTAACATCTGTTTCCTGCCTCCTGGGCCCTTCCTCAATCAGAGCTTCCTCTGGACTTGGGAGTCTGACTGAGCCAAGGAGCCCCATGGGGCTCACTTGCTCTCCACAGACTGTTTGCTGCTTTGAGCAGCAAGAGGCAACTGCAATTTGATGTGAACTCGAGGGTCCTGCTTCATAAACCTGCAGAGGAAGTGAAGGTACAGGGTTTACAGAATTCGTTTAAAGCCCGTTTCTTTTTTCACTTCTACTTCATTCAGTGCCTTTCGATTTTGCAAAAGAAACTTTCAAGGTTTGTTTGATTCATTTTCTAGCTGAAAGAGTTTAAGATGAAAAGCAAAAAAAAAAAAATTTGAAAAAAAAAAAAAATCCCTTCTACTGCCAAGGCCCTGGCTATTTAGCCAGAAGAAAACAAAAGCCAGAAATACCATTTCACTGCTCAAGCTGAAAGACAGAGTCTGGATACACAGCTTACATAAAGGCACGTGTCAAACAATATGCTTGATTTTTCCTTAAACACTGACTCACTGAAAAAAATCTATGTTACTCTTTCATGTAAACAGTTCCTTTAAAAGTAGCGAAATTAAATACAGACAATCTTAAACTGGACACGAACTTCTGCCATCCCCATCCAGGCATCTGTGTAGCTATAATCATTAACTCCATTAGCATACACTGCAATGTACACAAGATGTGCTGCATATTCCATTAGAGACCTAGTTTTTTAAAGAAGAATTTTTGTCAGGTGCTTACACTAAGGATTTAACTTATCTGGTGCACCTTTTGACACTAGTGGATCACAGGATGAGTTTGTTTTCCTTGGAGATACGTTTGCAAAATGTAATTAGAAAAGCTCATATAAAATTTTGTCTGAGGCATCTGTATGATACGCCTTTGTTAGAAGTGGTTGAGAGGCTTTGTTAGAGTGGTTGAGAGGCTGCCTTATGGAAAGCAATTGGGCTGGGACTTTTTCTGGTTCATTATCCACTTTGACCATTCTTTTCTCTTAAAGTAATGTTATTTCCAAGAAATGTCACTTGGATAAGTACTAAGGTTGTTTACATTTTACACAAATGTTATGCTCTCAAGCTTTCATTTTTGAAAATGTCAAAAAAAAGTAAGGGGGCTGATGCTGTGCTGGAAAAAGCATTCTTTATTAACAGAACGAGTCTCTGGCATTTTAGGTTTCCCACAAGACATTTTTCTGTCTATCATTTCAGTACTTTTTCCCACACATTGTGTTCCTGATACGGGCTTTGGCAGGTTGCAAGATAGGAGCTGGCTGGAGAATGATAGCTTGCTTTCAGCACAACCTTCTACTGTTAAACATTAAGCACTTTTTGCACAAGATAATTCAGACTGAACAGCACACACAGAGAAATGACAACAGTTTAAGTTGAGAAAAGCTTAAGTCCTGAAGGATGTCACAGACTTCTTGACAGTTTTTACAGATAAGCCTAAGGAATTTTGAAAAAATAACCATAATTTCTTGCAAGTTCAACATCATCTTCGTTCTGGTCTCCTAAGAGAGGCTTGAGAACATTTGACAGAATACTTGCTAGAAAGTTTAGTAGAACATCAATACAGACATTCTACTAGGAACCCGTAGTTAAAGGGCACACATACACAACTAGCAGAACAAATACTTATCTGCAGGTACAAAAGAGGTCCAGTCAGCCAGTCCACAATAAGGGAGTGACCAAGACTTCAGAGTGTATCAAAGAACACACTGAAATGTTTTCTTGCTCAGCAAGATCAATTTCCCTGCTAGTCCATTAGGGAAGGAATCAATGGGCAGACTAAGTTTGATGGGAGCAGTGGTACTTGCAGCCCAAGGAAGTTTCAAAAGCTGGAGAGAGCATCACAAACTTGCTTTTTGTATTGTGTAAGCTTGGATCTGCAGAAATACACAAGAAGAAACAGGAGGCTTTACTGACAGACAGCAACTGACTCACAATGCTGTTGCAAAGGTTACTAATGTCATGACGCTATCATTGCTAAACTCATGAATGTGAAAGACTTCAGTTGATTAAAATCAGAATTTACTAAAGGACAGAGAAAGTTTCTAAAGCTGCCTGGACCACAGATAGGTAACGATGCTTTTCACTTGGTCAGCTATCGGTAAGAAGCGTATGTAATGTTACATACATAGAGAGCTTAAAACAAAAGTGCTTCTAATCAGATCTGACAGGAAAGGGAGAAATGCATACATAGAATGAGGTAAGTGTGATCTTGCCCTGCTTAAGAACAGGGAATGGCAGGGCTTCAGGCCATGACTCATGCAGACACTAAACAGTAGAGAGCTACAGATAATTCTCAGGTAAACTTTGCATGAGCCACTACGTCACCCTTCTCTACCCTTCCTGCATTAATCATGTCATTAGTAACCTGACGCAGCCCGAGAAGAATGTCTGATTTACAGGGAGCAGAGCAACGCTAACAGAACAAACACTTTGGCAGGTCAAAAAAGGAAAGACCAACCTAAATTTCATTTTAGTTCGAGCCACACCCTCGAAGAATGAGAAAACCAGGAAAAAGAAAAACCAAAAGCAAACCAGGTATCTTTGCACCGTGAGATTGCGTACTTCGTTAGGAGTTCCTGAGGAACCAGTTACGGGGAGCACAAATACCAAGCAGATGCAAGAGCACACGGATTAAGAACCGGCCCAAACACGTACCTAAACAAAGCAAAGGAGGAAAAAAACCCAACCAACCAACCAAGCTTTCTTTTGAAGTCTTCATCATAGTTATGTAATTTCCACATTAGTGTAGATGTTGTTAAACACCTTTTACTGCGTACAGTTGTGAATCAATTGTACAGTGAGTACAATGTGTACTGTTAGGAAAGATTCATGTCCCAGCCAGGTTACTCCACTGAATCAAGGACAAAAGAAAGTACTGGAGCAAGAGTTTTGAAATTATTACTCATTCTGGAATGATAGAAGTCACTGATAAATGTGGCTATGGTGTGAAATACTGTATATGGCCATTCCATCATAAATGTCTCAAAAAAGTAACAGCCATTCAAAGGGCGGACAGATCACTTCCATTCCCTCTGAAGAAATTAAAATCCCTCAGTGTAGATTACTTTAAAATCAGAATGAAATTACCCTGAAGTTTCTGGAAGCAGACAAAATTATCACCCAAAACATGCAAGGGGCACAGGTAGCAAGAGCAGCTGCATTTAAAGTAAAAAAGGTCCACAAGGGCCATTTCAATTTCATAGCAGCAATTCTCAGAAGAGTATCCACAGTCAATGTGCATTGAAGTCTCTCTAAGCATACAAAACCCCCACAGTTTACGGGGTTATGTTTAGATTCTCAAGACTCCATCTGCCTGTAAGTCTTCCTCAGTAGGTTGCCTTAATGCCTCCTTCCCACAGAACACTCCCTTCTCCCTCACTTTCCTCTCATTCTATCTTAGCATCAATCCTGTGAACTGACAAATTGATGTCTTAGCTTCATGGCTTTAAAAGGACAGGGTTGCAGGTCTACTTTCCATCACAAAGCAAAGCTCTAGAAATTGAGAAGTGAGGTCAGACAAAACGTTTATCTCATCCTTTTTTCCTTTGTTTTTGACTGTAATGGCTACACTGAGCTACTGAAACCTGAATGTCTGACTTCAGTCAAAACCAGCTGATCAGTGTCACATGCAGAGAAACACTAGTAATCCCAAATCTGAAGTAGGAAGCAATCTGCTTACAACTATTCCCTTTCATGCCAGTTTTTTTTTTTTTGAAGTTCAGCTAAAGAGTATGTGGGCAACAGTGAAAAATCTCTCAGAGAAGTCCCTACGTAGATCAACAGGGTTTGTCAGAAAACGGTAGGTTGGGAAGAATGATCTGTTTGTGCTTCCAACAAAGGTGTTCAGGACAGTTTCACAACTTTGGTTTATTTTGGGAGGAGTGGGGTTGTCTGGTTCATTCTTTCTTAATTTCAGACCTTCTCAAACTACAGAAAAGACTCAGATATATAATGCCAACAGCTTAATGCATATTCTATAGTGTATATGAGCACCCCAGCGAAAACCTGCACTCTGATAAACAACAGTGATAAACAACTGCCCTGAGGAGTATAAACCAGGCTCACAGTTTACGAGTAATCAAATGATGGCTTTCAAAACAAACACATTTCAGACATATTTAGCAAATAATCCTCTTTCCACTCTGCATCCAAATCTTTCTTTTGAAAACAAGGTCTTCCCTGAGGAAGACTTCAAGGATACTTTCCAAATCTTCCAACAGCTTATATTACATAGTTCACCTAAGAATTTTAAACTGACCTTTGTCCCCTCCAAGAAAGCAGTCAGTCTGTTCCAAATGACCCACGCACAATCAGCAGAAAGCCAAAGCTCCTAGAAACCCTTCAAAAATATGTAATGTATCAGTCCCGTGGGGTGAGACCATGTGCCTCTACATGCAACACAAGACAGGTGAAAAGAGCTTTCTACAGTCTTGAATACCTGGTCCTTAGACACCTTTCTCTCTTCCTTGCTCTGCAGTACTGCTTCCTTCCATGTCCACATCTAAAAATGGTCTCAAAAATTTACTCACAACTTGGAAGTAACATGCATGTGCACTTTGCCAGCAGACAGTTGTAGAACGGCAAGGAGGAGGAATGCCCACAGCTAGCTTATGCTGCACACCTACCATAGTTAGGCTCCTGGGATGGAGCAGGCAGTATGAATACCTCTCAGCTGTGCTTTCCCCAAGGCAGCACGCAGCAGAGCTTGCACTGCTGTCACATGCCCCATGCAACATACAGAGTTTTCTGATGGTGGGAATAGAATTTGATACCTTCTGCCAACTAAAGAATCTAGCCCTACTAAGGAAAAACAAAAATAAAGAAAGAAACAATCCAGACAATGGCTACAGAGACTCCAGAGGAATGTAATGACTATAACAAAAGGCAACAACAGTAGTGTGACAAAGGTTTATTAATGGGTAAAAAAACAGGCTGAAATGACTCAGCCACAGCATCAAATCCTAGCAGGATTGCCTTAAATGTCCCTCAAAGATTGCAGGCCTTCATGCAGTTTGTACTCAAGTTCTCTTGAGGTCATTAAAAAGAACTCTGCTCTCCATCAGAAGGGTGGCCTACTAAAGGAGGGTGGTGATGCTATCCTATCCCCTTTCAGCAGAGCAGAAACAGGTTCAGACCTGTCAAGCTGTAGCCTCTGAATGAAGGGCAGTGAGTCAGTAAAGAGCACAAACAACTGCTACCAACTGCCATAAGTACAACGCAAATGGTTTTCTTAAAATGACAGTAAACCTGTGGTAAGAAAATACTGGACAACACAAGCTTGTACAGCTATTACTAAAAGCTACTATTTGTAGCTTGTACAGGCTACAAATACTGAGAGGTGACAGGTGACAACACTGGAGCCACTAAGGTATTTTATCCCATTGATTCAAGGGGAAGCATGTCTAACAATCTTAAGCACACCCTTGCTCGTTGGAAACGCTACCCACCTTTGCCAGTATCAGGAAGCAGGACTTTCATGCACCCCATACACTTCAACATTACAGCTGGTTTATTAATACATAAGTAGATGTCATTCCAAGTATGGAAGAGACAGCATCGTGTTGTCATTTTGAGCACTTCTGCATCCACATGAAATGACTCACAAAACCCATCCACATCAGGCCTTCTCAATTACATGCCTTAAACACCTCAATAGCACAAAAGTCACAACACAAATTCAACAAAATCAGTTGAATCATTGGTTACAATGATTTTAAAGTAATCAATTAAGTTGTCCTACTCTTTCCACTAACAAACCCACAGATTTTCAATCAGGGCTTTCTAAGACATTGTCTTCCTTGATGTTCCATGTGCACCATGGAACAGCCTTTGAAGGGGACAGTCACAACAGTTTGATTTTAGTTTCTTTCAGATTACCAAGCCAGGTGCCAAACCCTCCTATACATTTGATGGGGAGGCAAATGTCTACAAGAGTGCTTCAGCTGGATGCCTCAAGATGAAGGAGAAAGACCAGAACCCGAGATCAAAAAGGGACAGTCACAGACCTGGCAGGAATTACCAACTGAATGGCAAGCACAGAAACCCACGATGCTTTAGACAGGGGTGAGACATGGAACAGACGTCTCGACAGTTGCCAGAAATGCAGCAGAAAGCCAAAAATTAAACTTGCTGCAAACCATTACTCAAAGAGTGACTCAAAATAGTAAAGAGCTATTTGGTTCTTGAATAAAATACTATGACAATGTGTCAAGAAGCATTGAATTATCATAGCATCACTTAAGGATTTGTGAAAGCTATGTTAAAAGTTTCCTCCCCCGCCTCCTGCTTGGAGGGCTGAATTCTAGCAAGAAATCCCTGAGATCTTGGAATCATTTCCCTGAGGATTCATCATATTGGATATGTCACTGGTCTTAAGAAGTGCAAAAATTCACATCTAGTATCGTCTTAGTATCCCCTGCTCTGAAGAGAAAAAAGGAGCATAAGGAATCTAACTGTGCTATAGTGAAAAATCAGGAAAAGATCTCTTTTCTTCCCCCTCTTTGAAGCAGCAGCACAGCATTTTCTTTTATCTTGTTATTAGTCAAAATTAAACCAATAAACTTAGAAGAAAAACAAACAAAAACTTAACACAACACATTTAACTTCATTGCTACCAGAAAACAAGTTAATTAAATGTTTTGTGGTAAGTCACCTTGAAAAGGGAAGGAGACAGATTGATGGATCAACAACCTGTCCCACACCTTACATCACTAGATGATTTTGCAAGATGTACATTTACACAGCACTTCACAGAGACATTCCAAATGAGAGTCAAAGTGGTTTTACCAACAATTAATAAACCAGGAATCTGGTGCTATTTCTCTCCTGGGTCTTTATCTAGAACTGTTTAGTAATTACAGGAAGTTTCTCAAAAGGTTGGCCCTTATACACTTCAGAGCCCAAACACCATGCTTCACCATCAAAAATTCAGAGCTTAAATCAGAAAGGTACTACAGATCCAAAATCTAGCAGTTCTTAATAGGTGTTATTACAGCTGTTACAGAATTAGTTATCTTATAATAGCTAATAGAAAAGTGAGGAAATGGCACATTACCTGAAAGAGTATGAGGAAGTCTATCATGGGAGTACTTGAGATTACCTGACATTGACATGGGAGAGGAGAATTCATCACATACAAAATGCAGGGGGAAATCAACATAGCCTGGTAGAAGTTTAGAAATTTAAGAGTTCAAGAAAGAGTTATCCAGAACACATGAGCTAACCCAGACTAACTGGTGCCTTCTCCCTCTACTCTGTCATTATCTATCAGTAATAGATGGTTTAATACTAGAAATGTATTACGTGGCTTTCACTCTTGGCAGTAACTTCCAGAGACAGCAGGCAAATATAAAATATAACTCAGTTTGAAACTACTGCATGTGTATATTAAATGAGTTGCTACCAGTAAATAACAAAAAATGCCCTCCTCTGTCCAAACAATTCCATTTTCCTTCCCTTTCTCTTCTGTTACATCTTTGGATCGCCTTCTACAAAGGCAGATGATATTCCTCAGCACGCAGCAGGGCTGAGTTCAGTTTCACTCAGGTCTTCATCCCAGTGGCCCGCCTTTGCCATCCTTTTTGCACCCCACCTGAGCTCCTTGGTCACACCTCCATAGAAAGACAATGGCTGCTAGAACATCAGACAGCATCAACACCACAGCATTCATTCTCCTCCATAGCTGACAGGCTGTGGGTTACACTTTTCAAAGGGTTCTTTGAGATCAGTGACCTAGCTTCATGAACTGGTGAATTCCCAAGGATGAAATCCCCCATGTTAAGCTACAGCAGCTAAAATTTGCTCACTCCCTACCAACAAGTACTTTTGACAACTATAGAACACAGGAAAAAATGTAGAGGGAAACAAGCCTTTAAACAAAATAAAAATCAGCAAAGAAACAGCAGTGCTTTATTTTAATATTCTTACAGGCATCTGCTAGACTTCATGAGAGTTCATCAGAAGACTGTATTACTCACATGCAACTCTTGGAATGGTAGAATCTCTACTGGGTCTAGTCTAACCCTTAATGATTTTGTAAAAATTTATCATTTACTTATGTTTGTTAAATAAAAAATCATAAGGACTTCTGAATTCTATTGCAGATTCATACTACAAGACAGACAGTACTGAACACAACCAAGAGGCAATTTAGGAAAATAACCCTAAACATCAGAGGAAGAGCTCTGAACTGGTAGGAATTATTTTTATTTGCATGCTTTAAAAATGGGTGCTACTGAGAAATAGTAATAAAACATAAGCTCATTTCTTGTGCATGAAGTTTTCATTAAGATGAAAATAATAGGAGCCTGTACATACAGGACACTTAGTACACTGACTAGTAAAAAAAAAAATCTTAAGTCTTTTAAAAACCAAACCATTCCCACTTTCTTGGCAAAACTCTGGAAGACTTTCTCACACCTCCTACACACAGTAGGCATTGAGTTACTTATCCAAATCTTTTAAATTTTAAATCACAGATTGCAGCGGCGGGGTAAGGAAAGGGAATTTCTTCCACTTATTAGAGAATTCTCTTAGTTGATTACATTAGTTAAAAGCCTATTAGATATCAAATCACTGTTTGAATGTAAACATGAAAATGTATCGAAGTAGATTCATCTCTCTGCTGTACCACACTTCTGAAGTCTAAGCCTCCCCTTAAAAATCGTAAGCGAAACTATCAACAAAGTACGTGAACCATCCAGAAGTTTAAAAAGTAGGTTCATATGGCCAGCAATGTCATTATATTAAACACACAGAGTGGCTACCTCATCTGCTTTTGCCATTTGCACATTAGAACAACAAGTAATGGGGGTTTTTTTTGACCAAAATAATGTTTCTGTGAACACCTTCTGGAACTTCACCAGTCCATTTAAATTAACATGGACCTTACGGTAAGTGGCCCTGGGAGAAAGCGCGCTTCTGATGTCTCTGCACAGAACGCATACCTTCCTGACACACTTCCTGCCTTGCACCCGGGTTTGGATATTATCACCGTTGTCTGACAAGAATGAGGTCAGCTAGGATTGCAGGGATACTTTGCAGCAGCTGTTGGGCATTTCTTTGAAACTCCACGAGCCTTTAACTCCTTCACCGCCGCCCCTAAGCAGGCAGTGTAGTCTTGCGGGAACACTGGAAGAACAGTGACTTTTCAAGGCGCACAGGATGCCCGTCCGCTGAGCGGTCTCAAAGTGCCCAAATGAAGGACACGAAAGACTAAGCTTTTCAGCTAGAGCAAAAATTAGAAAGAATATAAACAACCACCTGATGTGTAATTGAGAAGTTACCACCTTTGCAGCAGCCAAGCCCAAACTGACCGGAGGAAGCAAGAAGATACCACTATATGCAGAAGAGACACACTGTATTTGAAAAAAAAACAGCAGAGAAATACAGCCAGGTTTAAAATTGTAAGGTTTATCAGCATTCTCCCACAGAGACACTCTTGGCTGACTCTCAGCATATAAAACTCAGTAGGACCAATAAAGCTGAACTAAACCTGTCTGTAGCAGCAAAGAGTACTCTGAATTTGCACACAACTTAGTTATAATACGAGATAACAAGCTTCCACCCCCAATACCCTCACAAAACTTCCTGAAGTTTGAAAACTAGCTGTCTCAGGTCAGGCAGATTGTCAGAAACCTTTTTGATTCACTTATGAAGCTGTATTTGCACAATCACAAACATGAGCTCTGGGCATGAATGAATCTTTCAGCAGAAAAAAAAAATATCTGTATCAATCATGCCCATATTTCCATTAGACAAGCCAAAATTTGCACCCATGTTATATCAGCTGTGGGAAGAGAGTCATAATGATGCAGACTGATGATATCTGGCACACAAACTTCACTTGCATAAAAGTTAATGTGTTTGTTGTCTTTGTTGCTTTGGCTTTTTAAGAGTAGGAAATTACACTCATTGTAAATTTACTCCCCATCAGTTCACTGAACTGCACAACCACTGTTCCCATCTGAAAAGCAGCTTTAAGATGATACAGACTTACTGCATCGCCAAATCAAAGTTTCTGTGTGGCTTCTTGACACACTATGTAAAAGCTGTTGAAGAAGCAAGGAGAATAACCACACCAAGATCTCTCCAACCCAGGGACTAGAAGAAGCTGTGAGAAAACAGCAATGTGAGAGTACAAAGTATGTTTTAAAGAGGCTCAGTTATGAGACAGAAGAGAGAAATAGACTGTGACCATGTAGCACAAATGTCACAAAACGTGATTTCCACAGTTTCTGTATCTTTTTCACTGTGTGTTCACAGGTGTCACACACATTCTTTGCCTTTTTGTACAGTGAACCTAGTTTACACCTTGTTTCGAGGATTCTGTGATGATTTTGTAATTGAAACCACGATTTAGTTACAATATTAAGGTTGGCATAGTTTTAAAAGAGCAGCGTTCCTCCTCAGGCTGCATACCAGCCACACTTTGCAGGATTTTGGCAGCAAGCGATTTAGCTCATCTGTTATCACACTGTAACACTTCAGAGTGCATACCAGATCTAAGGAAGCATTTACAAACTCAACTTGAAGAAAAGAAATTAAAAAAATATATATGTAATCTTTCACAAACCTGATTATGTCTTGCAAAAAAAAACCCCTATCTCTGTATGCCTTTGGGTGCTTCTGTCCCCACCTGAGGTAGGGCGTATCCACATGTAGCGCATTCTGCATGTGCCTGCAGGTCTGCAGGGCAGCCCTCTGTGCTTCCTTCCAAACGGCAGCTTTTCAGGAGCCCGCTGCCATTGTGTGCACCTTGCTGTGCACAGGAACCCAAGCTGAGGGCTGTGAAGCTGGTCAGCACACGAGAGATCAGCCCGGTTCTGCCTGCAGTAAAACCCAAGCAAGACACATGTACCAAAGTATGCCATTTCCTACCGCTGCACCTGGCTCCAGGATCAAGTTGTAGCCCCTGTAACACTGTATCCAGATGTGCTGCAGTAAATACCCACATTGCTCTGAACTACAGAAACTGTGAACACCAACCTGGCATCATCACTGTCAGCAGCAGTCCTCTCCCTGTCCCCTTTCTTTTAAACTACCTGCGCCTCAGTGTCAAACTACAGGTTGCCTCCAAGTTCTGCTTGCTCCTGGGAGATGACAGCCTGGCTTTTGGGATGAATTAAAGCCCAATAAACCAATGATACCAAGCAAGTAGCTTCTTCATAAAGTTCCATGAATCTGTATTTATGGACAATGAATGAAAAGGCCTCAAAGCAGAAATTTGGGTAGCAGATGGGAAAAAACAAATTGTTGGGTTTTTTTTTTAATCCCAAGCCATAAACAAAACCATCAGATGCATGCAACATGTTAGGATACTGTATTTGAAGACCTAAGAGGCAAAAGGTAATGAGAAAGATGGCTGGGGCAAGCTTTTTTTAACCTGATTTTATTATGTAGCATCACATTAATAGGAGGAGGGTTGTTATTTTATTTGGTTTTGGCTAGATTTTAAAATCTGTGCAGAAAAGAGACAGGTGGAGTTGAGTAAGGATAAAACTGCTGTTCCCAACAAAGAACTTACAAATGAGTTCATCATTACATACATTTGAAGTCTATTTTAATGGATAGAGCAACTCTGTGTCAAAAAAGAAGTTAAATTTTGTGGGAAGGAAGAACAAAAGTGAGGACTAACACTGCATTCAGCTGTTTCTGGCATCTGTCCACAATTGGTATCTCTGCCACAGGAAGGTACACAAGTCAACAAAGCTCAACTAAAAACTAGGCAAAAATATTCTAAGTAAATGGAAAAATTGTTCATTTTCATAGACTTTTCCATACCTTCTCTTCTAACATCAAGATAATATATTTCTGCAAATGAAATGATGAAGGAGCAAGGTGTACAGGTCAGCTGGCAAAGCACACTGGTAGCCAGGAAGGTACACTGTAAGACTCCAAGAGCTTCTACCCAGCACTTCTAAGTTGTCAGATGCCTCCTTCTAGCCTGAATTTCTAAACAGGTATTAATAAATCATTTAGGAAGAAACTGTTTTAGAAACGCTGTGCAAGGCACAAACCTTCCTGCCTTTCCAGCTCCAGAAACCTAACAGAACCAACTTCAGAGAATTATACTTTTAGCAGTAAAATACTGCCTTTGTTGTTTTAGCATAAGGGTGCACCCACAAAGCCTAAACCTTCCAGCTTCAAGTAGTTTACACCCCTCACTTTGGAGGGCAAACAAGACTAAGTCTTAGGAATCAAGGAAATATTTCCCAAAGCCTGAAAATAAAATGTGTATACTACTGTTTGCATTTAGGTTTCAGTTACTCTTAAGTTCCTTCTTTTTCCATAGCTACAATGATTCAAGTAAAAATATATTTATTGGTTTTATGTATATATATGTACACATAATAATTAATAACAATAACAGTAAACAATGGAAAATAATTAGATTATAAGAGACCAGAAACATGTTGAGGTTTGAAACAATTGAAAAATTCATTGTGTTCCTGTGGGCTCAAGCAACTCAAGTTCGTTTGCCTTGTGTTCTGTACACATCAGCACACTTTTACTGAGATAAAAGCAGCATATTCTTAAGGGACAAATTACCTTTGATGAATTTTCCAACCTTAGAAGCAGTTGAAACAATTAATTTTAGCTTTTACTTACTGATGAATCATTGAATTCATCTTAATCTAGCCTTAAGTGCCTATAATTGGCTTTTTCATGTGCCTATCGCAAGGCTTATGCAGAAGTACCTTAGTGTTAAAGGGGAAAGGAGTCAAGGAGAAAACAAGGGAATCCAGTTAGGAAGATCTAAGAGGCACCAAACTGTGTGCAGAAAACCCAGCCTGAGAGAAACAAAAGAAAATACAATTAAAGAAACTATTAACAGCTACAGCTACTTCACCTGGTAACACAAATTGATTTAAAATGCTCACAGCACTCTTCAGCAGACAGCATCCCAATACCCATCCTAACACACTCCTAGAGCAAACGGTTCCCTGGTTTCACTCAATTGAACAAAAGCAGATGCAGCAAGAAGGAAGCCGGAATCGTCTTGCTTAAGCTAACAGGAAGGCAACCCCTGATGGTTTGGGTGCAGGTTCTGCTCTGGAAATCCAAGGACCCAGACATATAAACCAGGGAAAAGCTTCACAAAGGCTTATGAGGACTGCAAAGTAATTTCCAAGGAAATGCAGAGGAAGTCTCATCCCTTGTGATACTTAAAACCAGACGGAACAAAACAGTGGGAAGTAAGCAAAGGAAAAGCTAGTACTGGCAAGTTGACAGGCTATATGGAATAAATTTTTTCTTGCATCTCTGACTTCTATTAACATTTTTGTGGCTCTTGAGGCAGCAAGGTAGGAACTTTGGTTTATACTCCGTAAACACAAGCCAACAGCCTCCCACGGTTCCATTTGGTAACGTCAGCTTAACATGCTCAAATGCACACAGACTTCTGACAATGACTCAAGTTCCCACTCAAACATAAATTATGCCAAAAACCGCCCAAGATTATTTCAACTAATAAACACTTGGTTAAAAAACATGTCAAATCAACTTGGTCTTTGCATAAATTTAATTGCTTCTTACCACAATCATTGCCTAAGCCATAGCACGCTGCAGGAAGCACTGAAAGATAAAGGTGATGGAAGACATTCTCACTGCACTCCTATGACTGTCATCACTTCTGGGGTTGCACACAGCTATGGGCTCTTCATTAGGAAAAGATTCTCAGGCAAGCTGGCTTATCTTGTGAAAATCATCTTAAGGATGACAATGTCCTGACTCCTGAACAGGAGATGTGAGACAAATACTGCACCAAAATCAGGATCTTAAAGGAAAGGTCAAAGTCCTGTATCCCGTCCTGGTACACAATTCTAAAGCCCTCTCAAAATGTTGTCCTTTGATTCAACCTTGATAACGTCACTCTTCCAAAAGACATCTCTTCACAAGAAATACAACCCTTGAAAATATGCACAATATTACCTCAAGTTTATACAGATGCTGTTCATTAGCATATTCAGTCTCTTTACGAAACTGACATTTGGACTTCAGATTTTTTTAAATTCCATTCCAACTCCCCTACTGAGTTTGTATACTGAGCACTAAAAAGACAATCAAAGCAAGAAAAAAACCCCAATCAAACCCAAAAAACATTACATGCAAGGACACAACAAAAATGTAGAGTGACTTTTGATATATTAGATTTATAGTTCCTGAATTTGTCTTTAGCATATGACTGTTCTTTTCAGAATTCCATATATAGTTACAGTAATGCAAGAGGCAGAGCTGGTGTGGCTAGCTCTTGCCTGAGAGGCCTTCCCAACACGAGTAGCATCTCCAGCAGACCACCTTGATTGCAATGAGAGAAAAGCAAGGCAAGTTTCTACCAGAGAGCTGAAGAAAATACCGCAGAAATTCACTGTCAGTTAAAACACCGATTGGAATAGCATCGCAGCAGCAATTACAGCATGGAAGAAAAAGACTGAAATCTCCTATAGACTCTTCTATCTCACTACAAGCTGCTTTTCCTCGTTAGGACCAAACCACATTTGAGAGGCTAAGCTACGATGTACCTTTTCCATATGAGCAAGCCTTCTTCTCCACAGCTACCATGCTGAGGCTAGCAATGTACAAATAAATACTAAATACACTCAAAATGCTTAAAAGACTGAAGTTCTTAAAACAACCCACTCCAACTGAAAACACATGTATCCAAACATAAGGTCCTGTAGCCATATGTATTTTCTTTTACAGAATGGTGACATGAGCTAAAATTTCATTCCCACTGTGAGATCTCTTGACGACTCATGGAAAGATGAATCATTATTCTCAATGGAAATAATGACTTGTGGCAGCTGTAACTTCTGATATACAGAGTATCACATGGGCAAAATTAGCCTGACTCCCTGCTGTAAATAATTAGCAGAATGCAACAAAACATAATTTACTACCTAGCTTTAAAAGGTACTGGAGAAATCAAAAGTCTGGAGGCTCACCTGAGCTGCAGGGTAAATGCATGAGGCAAGCCAGAGGCTGAATTAGTTCCACAACCTTCCTGACAGCGGCCAAAAGCAGATGCTTGTACAAAATGAGAAAAGGGAGCATCAACAGAGGGATCCTTCTCCTAGCATGCCCTCAGCTGCCATTTAAAGATTTAAGCTGCCTCCGGAACATCCCGCTGAACTACCACAACCAACCAGGTCCTCTCTGAATCTCCTTACTGAATGCACTAACACCTCTGGTCTTGCTGATAAACCTGCAGCACTGACCACCACAGGCTGACTATGTGCTGCACAAGGAAGTACTTTATGTGTTTCAGTTTTGTGGCAAACTGATTCACTGGGCCTCCCCTGATTATCATCTGATGAGAAAATAATTATTTCCAGCTACTTCACACGTGCTGCTCAGGCTATCCGCATCCCGAATCCGATGCCTCTTCCATATTTTGCTTCCCAATTTGCACAGCTGTGGTCTAACAGTTTTAGGAGACTGGGCATAGGTGATCTGGTGCTACTTTACATTTTGTAAAGATAGGGAATCAGCTGCATCTAAACCCCTGAATATGGTTGCACAAAGGCATGATGATGCTTTCTGTTTATCTCACTTACTTTATTAATGCTCTCTGGATTTTGACCAGTGCTAGAGACTGAGATAAGTCTTCCCAAAACAACCAAGAGGGATACCCTACAAGCTCTCACTTTGCTGAGTAACAGTTGCTAGTAGCTACCTCAGGACTTTTTCTTAGAGATAACATCAGAAGCACCTAATTAAATAGGCTGATAAGCCATCTATTTTAGTAATTTTCCTACTACAACTCTGACTTCAGTTCTTCAAGGCTTCAGCAAAACAAATTCTGGTATGCTCATACAGCTCAACATCTTTGAGAAGCAATACTGATTCCTTTGGTTTTCATACCTCAGCACTTAGGTAACTTAACCAACCAGTCTGTCTCTGTTACACCTCATGGAGATAAGTGCTTCTCCTGAGCAGGAATGCAGCCTTGGGTTTGTGGAAGTGCCCTCTGATGGCCCCACTCTCTTCACTGCCTACAGGCAGCTAGGTTAAGCACCTATGCACAGCCAGCATTAAAACCTTCAAGCACGCTCCTCTGCACATCTGAAAGCAAACATTTACCTTAAGATACCTGATTCTGGACAAAGATCTTCCTTTGTTACAAGGTGTTATGCTCTCAGCCCTTAGTAATTTTCCTTCATAGTGGGGTGAGTTTTCATATGTATATACTTCTGCATTTTTAAAATGTATGTATTTTATATATTTAAATACATGGGAGCCCTATTTGTGTCCCAAAATAGGACAAAAGTATTGTTGATTGACTTCCAGATGCTTTGTCCAGTTGAACCTGCATACATAGCTTCCACAAAACAAAGATGAAACCCCAACATTGGCATCCACACTTCCCCGAAATTTTTGCGCATGTTTTGTCAAGGGCCTCTTTCCTCCCTCCTGACAGACTGTCCTATCCCTTCATCCTCCCAGGCAGCCCCCAGATTAGCGCATGCAGAGACACTCTGTGCTCCAGCACACAGCAGCAATGTTGAAGCTAGGCAGGGCTGTGCACCCTGGGGCTGTCCACAGTACCCCTTGGAGCAGCGTGGCCAAGCACTATCCCTCGAGTGATTAAGACGATGGCCGACACGCTGCCTTTGTTGGACCTGCCAAGTCGGCGAGCAGATGACCAGGGTCCACGCTTAACAAGACAGCTGCAAATTCGACAAAGCTAGTTCTTACAAGCACTGTACAGGCCCTTTGGGAAGACGGCCTTAAATCTCCACAGAGTTACGTCTTGCACAGGTGGCCTGTATAACTTCACAAGATCCTGTTCTTAATATTTTTTTCAAAGCTTGCTCACTACATTTATTACTGTGGTTCTGACTAAGCCTCCAAACTATTTTTACAGGCCCTGAACAATAGCAATCATTTAGGACCAAGTTCTACTTGCTAAACTGAATTATATCGAGTCCAGATCCTTAAAATCATACATCTCTGACAAATGCTGTTGATCACAGAACATAAAGGATATCAACTGGGATAATGTTGGTTTAAGAGATATACAAAGAACACTGCAAGAACAAGAACTTGCCATAAGGCTTTTTCATCGTTCTGACCCTGAAAAAAAAATGCAGTGTACTCTAACATCCTTTTAGCCACAAGTTTATTTTGAAATGCACAATGCAGATGTGGTAAGGTAAAGATGATCAGGTTTCTGAAGGATCGCACTTGTGATTTCTTACAGTGGCATTTAAGAATCCTGTCCAGGACCTAACAGGACATTAAGAAGTTCTTCACATAAAGCAAAACTAAAACTAAGAACATACTATTTGCAAAAAGGTATTTTCAAAGACCGAAGATTTTACATCACTCTCTTGATAGGCAGCAAAAAAATCAATTATTCTGCCTTATTTGTAGAAAGACAAGTTAAAGCTATTCCAATATGATTCCGTTTCCTGAAATGGATCCTGATTGTAAGCACCACCATTTACCTTTGAAGCGTTTGTCCAGAACCATATACATTCTAAAGAAATCACTAACTAGCCTTAAAGAGATGGCTAAATTTCAGCTTTATGACAAGAAACAATCTTGCTAAGCAAATGCTCTGAAGATAAACCTACCTAGGCTCACGCAAGGTAGGAAAATAACGATGAATGCGTATGACAAAATGGGATTGTTGTGGTTATTCGTACCAGCGTTATGAGCCACAACCTACCTCATTGTTACCTCACGGCTACCATTTCTTCCTTATTTTTCTTTCAGTTCTAACCCGAAAAGACTTTAATGGGCCTACCTGCACAAGGAAAGCCTGCAGAACCCCACAATATGCACTCTGACGTTTACTGGGTATTTACTATTAAACGATGCAGAACAGATTCTCTAGCTTTTCATTTAAAGGCATTTCCTTTATCTCCAGAAATTTATTTGAGCAGAAAACTTCCCATTTTGGTGTCAGAAGAGTGTTAGGATCTGTGATGGTTCCTCAAATAGAATTGCTTGCACATACAGGAAAAACTAGCTATTCAGGGGCTGCGTATCATCTTAAGGTAAATCCACTCTACTGTTAACACTTTTTAAATACTTACTCACTCAAAACAGAATTGATGCAGAAAGTGCTAAGAAAAATTTTCCTCTCAGAGAAAATAAGTAAATACTATTAGTAGGTGGAAACACCTGACCATTACACACTCACCTGCTGTGTGTTAAAACAACAACTTTACAACCTCTCAGAAGTTTTTGGGATTATTGCATTTTTTTAATGCTAAGGAAGTGTTCGCAAGCAAACTTCCATGTCAGAAGCTTGACTGGGAAGGGTCTTTTCCCTACATCTCCAGGAAGAATGACTACACAGAATCAGGAGGGTATGTCCAGCTGACGAGGTGTGCAGGTACCTCCAGAAGTCGCATTATTCCATCGACCTAATGTGTGATGAATTAGCACTATGTATGTGCAGAAAAGGCACAGTGCTCTCAGGAGCTAAATATTAGCTTCAGATAAAAATTTCAGTGAAGACTTACCAAGCAGCAGCTCTAAGGAGGCCCTCTGTGCCTGCAGGATATGACTCACTGCTTCGCTAGGAAGGACATACATGTTAAATGCAAACTTTATATTCACCTATCTACACCCTCCTTAACACACCTTAAAGTCTGCAGACATATCCTCAGCTGCCAAGAAAACACCGGTAGGAACATAAAATTACTGTCACGGAGATCAAAAAAGGCAACTCCAACAGGACTCTCCTGGCAGACCAACCCAGGTATGATACCTGCTGCGCAGGGAGCGGTTCTTTCCCAAGTCTTCCCAGGGCTGAACACAAGAAGCAGAAGGGTCCCCTACTGCATCCCTCAGGTCCCTCATTGTCTCTGCCTAGTTCCACGCTGTTTGTCACCTGCCATCACAGAGGCAGGTGGACAAGCTTTCTGCAAATCTCTGCAGCACTAACACACAGGTAACAGAGCTCCAGCAAAATACAGGACAACTGGCGGCAAACAGCTAAGCTGGGTAATACCAAGATTTTGCTTTCATGTTGATTACCATTCTTTCAAAAGGATAAAAAGGTGTTTAACATGGCTTTTCAGAGAGGCCTTCAGAAGTATGGGGATAGACAAAGTGGCATCCAGACTTTAGTGTTCCCTTAGAAGCTCCCTGAACATTGGAACCCTGTAAAATATTTGTATAGATGCATCCATTACTTGTGCAAAATCCCTTTCCTTGAATCCCACCAGCCACTGGGCTAGCAACTGGCCACAGACACATTTTATTTGACCTAGCGGAAAAACAGAGATGAACAAGCAGCAGTATGTGCTCCAAGTCACCTCTTGAGTGAGCCTTGCCCTCCCCCCAAGACTCAGCTACAGCATAATCTAAACCAGGGTGAAGTCACAGCTGCAGCCACAAATCAACATTTGCTTTTACATACAAACCTCATGGAACAAAATTGCAGGGTCCTTATGCAGCTGTGAAACGTATATATGAGTTTTCTCCATTTGTCCTGTTCCAATGCAGACCTGATGTCCTTGAGCCCAAATTTCAAAATAAGGTGGGGGGGGGAGGGCGGGGTGAGGGTCGGGGGGGAGCAAGCATAGCCAGCGACACAGAGGAGGTACATCTACCTGGCTCTCTGACCTTCATGCCACTTAAATTACTTCCTCACAGGAAAAAGTAATTCCAGTACTTTTCAGAAACTTCCTATTAGAAAGCTGCACTTTCCAGTGCATTTTTATTGGATTTTCCAAGGTTGTATCATCAGAGCAGGGCATATTCCTACAGGAGCTAAAGGTCCAAAACTGTAAACCATTAAAATAAATAATAACAAATGTTATGGCTAGTAAAATCTGTACTCTGAACACACAGAAAAATTAATTTCACTGTGTACAGTTACTTTTCAAACTGTTCCTTTCAAATTTTCCTGGCAAACGCATACAGCCACAGTCATCAATTGATACAAACAATATAAACAAATATAAGCCACCACTCAAAGTTTTAATTTTACTTTTGATTAAGGCAACAATCTTAATTAAAAAAAATCTCCATAAATAAAAAGCAAACGATAAAGCTGATTTGCAAATACACCTGGAAGCTCACGTTTCCTTTGGGTTAATCTGTGCAGAGGTGAACATGCACCAGATAATTATAAAAATCCTGCTGCCATGAAATCAACAGGCAGGACCAAGATAAGTAAGAGCAAAGAATAATAAAAGACAAAGAAAGCAAAAGAAAAAAGTCTCTGAAATAACAAAAAGCAGAAATCCACAAAAAGATATTTTGATTCAAAACACCAACACACCACTGACTTCCACCAAAGTCAAGAAATGAAGGTTTTCAAAATTTCTTTGGAGTGTCCCTAGGGCACTTCTGTCATAATGATGCACAGTGGCAAATGAATTATGGTGGGAGCCCGCAAGCAGCATTTGTGGGGTTGGATGAGAAGGAAACAGGGCACTGCCAGTCGGTACTCCTGGCTCAGAGGTGAGGAGGGAACTTGAGCCATTCACCCTGATGGCAGCATCCCTTCCCTTCACTAAAACCCCAAACCAAAAGCTCTGTTTCAGCAGGACATAAGGTCTAATCTCCTCAGAAATGTTTCACTGAGAAGACTGGAGGTGTCAGAGAAATTCTGTTTCCATTAAACTCCTGGGAAAGAACCATTTATGATATTTATCTAGTTTATCCAAATTCTCTAGGATACCACACCGGGAGAACACAGGCATAGGGAGTGGGGTGAGGAATCTTCCATCACTGTCTGCATGTTGCTGTTTTGTAGTTGTGGTTGAAAGAGGAAAATGCCAGAGCACATTTCTTGCACAGCTGAAGACTCTCTTAGTCAGAAAAAGTACATTAGCCTGCTATTACATCCTTAGGTATTCTCATTAATGACAAAGGAAAGCAAGGAGAATAACAGCATGCAATCACACTGGTTTTGTATTACTGAATACAAAGAAAAACTTGGTATTCCCCAACCACGGGAACGCAAAGTAACAAATCACAGAATATCTGAACTTTAGGATATATGAGGATAATCCAGTCCAAGGCTAAAAGAAAACCTTAAAATCCAGGGAAAAAGCCAATTCATTGGTTTATCTGATCAGAAAGATTACTGTCTAGATAGGAGCAGAACACAGTCATTGATGGGGATGGTTTGAAGAAGTTTCATTCTTTACACAAACAAAATTTTTTTTCTTCATACAAACAAAAGCCCAAACAAACAAAAAAGCCCCATACCAGTAACTCAGAAATGCTAGGTTTAGATAGAAGCCTGCAGTCCTCCTACCTAGCGCTGTTCACAGATATTTGGTGCCAGCATTAACAGAACCAGTAAAATCCTACAAAAAAGAAATTCTATTCTCAAAAGCTTCTATGAGTTAAGTACATTCTGCTACCGCACAGCATGTACAGATTTGGTCTGAAGCATGAACGATGAAGTTGATGAAGGCAAACAGACAATGTTTTATGGAAAGAAAACCCTGATTTTAGGAATAAGAAAAATGAATGTATTTTCCTGAAAGCTGTCTAAAGATGGGGATTTCCAGATTAGAGAGAACAGCACAAACTTTCAAAACTTGGCTAATATGTGTTCTGTGATGCAGAAACAGATGAAAAGACACTTTTGGACAAATCAAATCAAAACTAACCAAGCAAACAAATGAAAAATAGATCAGATGTACAATTTGTGTGAAGCCTTGAAAGGGTATCTGGACATTTCACATAACTTCAATAGCTATAAAAGCAGATAAAATTGTATATTTAAAAATGTCAATCAACTCACATAGAACTCTTGAACATGCTCTGCCAAAGACAATTATTTGAAGTAGAGCATCCCACACAATAGTGCAGGAAATCCAACAGAGTTGGTTCTGAGAAGTTATTTTATTAATGTCTGTCTTGGTAAAATTAGGGGGTAGCTGTGGATTCCCCCACCTCCTCCTCCTTCAAACAAGACATCTCCCCTCAGAGTAGGTTGTAAATGATCAAATCAATGGAATAATGATCTTGATTGTCTTAGCCAGCTCTTCACAGACATGAGTTCACAAGATAGGCAGCCATGTAGCTTCCTCAGACATTAGCAAAGACTTTTGATCTTTCTTTGAAGAACCTTTTCTCAGGATATTTAAAAGTCTGTGGTTTATTTTCATGTGTGGGGAAAAGCAACGTTGAGGCGAACACTCCCACACAAAGAAATGTCTCAACAAAGCTGTGCTTGTCAAAAGTACCCTTGAAGAAAATTAATAGATACTCACTTTGAAGGTGTACATTTTTATTCAGTAGTCCTCGCTGCGGTCTCTGCTGCCTGTTTCATGACTCATGGATGCATGGCACTCCATGCAAACACCAAGCAGATGCACAAAAAACCTCCCCGTGCAGAATGGAGATGGCTGCAAGGGTTAAGAAGTTTGGGTCTTGGATACACTGACCAATTACTGTAGGGTAACAAATTTAGCTTACACTAAATAACATATGCTAGATAATCCTTGCTTTCTAACCATACATTTTTCACTGAAAGCAAAAACAAGGTACTTTAACTCTGTGTACTGCTGCTCTTTTGCTGAAAGCTTATAGAAGACCAGTTATTTGGTACTTGCCACGTGCACCAAGCAGAAGAGAATTGCACAGAC
Organism: Gallinula chloropus; assembly: GCF_964237585.1. Taxonomy (NCBI): domain Eukaryota; kingdom Metazoa; phylum Chordata; class Aves; order Gruiformes; family Rallidae; genus Gallinula; species Gallinula chloropus. The sequence goes on from NC_140085.1 coordinate 92,705,220, forward strand.
ACACACTTTGTACACAAACACACTCTTTAAAATGTGTAGAGACAGACAGACAAACACACACACACACTGAAATATAAGAAATATCATTGGCTTCTTGCTTTTCTTTTGCCCACTGCTATTATAGCTAATATCATAGTGCAGCATTTCCTCAATTAGATTCTGTTTGGAGAGCTGTGATTATAGGCTGCTTCTCAGAGTGACTTTATGTCACATTACCAGCGTGTTCATGGGCACAAGGAGCATTTGTCACAAGCAGTTCCTTGCCAGTCAATTTACCTTCCATCAGAAAGAAAGGACAGTATTGTAGAAGATATATTGGTCAGTGAAACTGTGTTTGTACACGCATATGCATTTGCATGAGGAAAGTTAATCACCAAATTTTACCAGACTCTGTGAACTTCTTTTGTCTTTTTTTCCTTACAAACTTCATTGTATTTGTGTTTTATTTCTAACTACTTTGAAAAATAGTTCTAAAATTAAGAGATTTTTCAGGCTAGTAAAAACATTGGAATAAAAATATTGAGTTGACAGTATTTTAACTATGCTTAGATGATTAAAATAGAACATTAAATGTTTCCATTTTGGGGGTGACAGGAAGTTTTGAAAAGTGGGAGGGAACACTACAACAATGGGATTTTTTTAAAAAAACTGATAACACAAGATTCACCTTGAAATATTTATAAGATTACCACACAATGAGAATATTTTGGCTACATGAGGTCTGCTGAGGACAGCAAAAGAGCATGGGTAATAACCTATATTGCCAGAAGATCAGAAATAGCTGCTTTTGCAGGTTCCCCATTTACCAAAAGCATGTTCAACCTAGGGAAGGAAGGGCACACACCTGCCAGCTGGGAGACAACCAAACATGTGGAGCATTCAGAGAGCCCTGTGCACCAAGAACTCCCCCTAGATTTTAAACTCTGCCAAAACTGTCATGTACTTGCACAAAATTAACTCTGTTGCTGAGACAACACCTCTAGGTATATTTGTACTGCGTTTGGCACAAGGAGATGCTAATCTTGACTAGGGCCTCTATAAGATTTCATTTAATAAGTCTCTAGTAGGAAGGGACAAAACAAAAGCCAGAAAGGTAGGTGTTGACCTGAGGGGTGTGAAAGAATCAGAAATGAGATTTGAATGTACAAACTAGATCAGATCAATAACCCGCAAAACATAAAAGCCAGTAAAAAACATAAGTAAAGGAAAAATCAACAAAAAACCTCAACCAAAGTCAAACACTAAAAAAATCCAACCAAGCAAACTCACTTTTCAGTAGACAGAAGGTATGTGACTTAGAGAAAAATTTTGCCTTTCCTGAAACCCAAAACCTCAAGGCTTTCTGTTTGGGCTTTTTCTCTCCATTTTCAAGTGTGCATATTGTTACTTGACAACAGATAAATAGCCCCTTCCTAGGTCCTCAAATACCCTACTTCAGATATTATCAGCAGGATTTATAGAAACAAGTTACACACCATGCAAAAACCTATTTGTTTCACAAGTCTGAGTATCCCATCCTTCAGCTTCACAAATACTCCCACGACAGATGATTCTGGGAAAAAGCCAACCTAAATTTCCAGTGTTTTCTTCCTAAAGATAGCCTGAGCTTCTTTATCTGTGGCAACGAGGATATGCGCTTTGTCTAGCCAGCAGACCCATCCTGAACCCCTGCCAGCTGCAAGCAAACCAGAGAGAGGGGACAAGATACTGACATTTCTACAGATTCCCCTGGTGCCTGCAAAAAGAATTGAGAGGGATAGGCACAGCGAGGAAAAACAGAAATATGTGATTCAAGCTCGGCTGCAGTAGCTGCTGCCTTTGCTTTTCTATAGGCACAGATATACAGAAAACCAGGCTCCATCAGTGCTTCTTTCTCACTGAATCCTTTTTTCTTTTAAAACATATATACCTGCTCGTATATACTACAGTACCTAACCTAAATTGGAGCTGAATTGCCCTGCTGCGTAAATGTCTATAGTCCAGTTAAGATATTCAGGAAAAAGCCTTGAGTTTAGGTACACAATTTCTAAGATAGGAACGTTTTCTTTACATGTAGCGCTATTTCCCATTTTTGCTTTGGATAATGCTGTAATTACAGGGTAATTACATATCGGAGCCAAAATTACAGCTGAGTAGTAAGTACTAAAGCACATGGACTGTATTAAATCATGTTAGCTGCTTCCCATGTTCATAAAACGAGAAAATTCTATACTTGGAAAAAAAAAATTATGTAATTGAAATTGGAACATCTGAGTTTTAGTTCAGTGTTACCTTACCAATAGAAGAAGTCTGTCATATGGATGGACAACTGCAAGATTCACAATTTTTTCTTCAGAAAGAGAAACAGACAATTTGCCATTGCAGAGTTTACCTTTTCTAACACTTTGATCTACCTGAAGTTATGGTAGCAATTTTTTTTCCAACACACAACAAAAATTTGTAAGGATTAGTGCCAGAGAGATAACCCACTTTTATTTTATTACAAAACGATCATGAAGTATTGCTTTAAAAAGACAAAACCACCCTAAACCCAAGGAATCAGATGAAGAAAGTTTCCCACATTAATTTCTTAGAAGCATTTCAGTGTAATTGTGTAAAATTCCCCACAATCCTCAGTTCCCAGAAGTAGAAAGTTGAAGAAATTCCTCCTCAATCTTCTGAACTCATGAAAACATGGGATGATACTAGCACTGTCACCCTGTAGCAGCACACTGAAGCTAAAGTGCACGTACAGCTTCAGTCATTCTCCCACCAAAACCTTACACGTGGGGCCTTGTGACATGTGCACTACCCCACCGAGAAGACAAATCAACTCAAACGAATTTACTGCATCTAACCTATTTGCTACATAAACTGGATACATACAATGCAATAAATATACTCTAAAGCTACCATCAACTTAGCAAAATGTTGAACCACAAACTAGGAGAGAGATGAATTCCTGTGGAGGAGAGAGAAGGGTTTAGCAGAAGGAAAAAGTGATGTGAGTGCCTTTGAGTGTTAGGTACGGCCTGAAGTTGTTTCAAGGTATGATCAGAGTCAATGGAAAAATCAGTCCATGTCAGAAAACTCTCAGAGTACAAACCTCTGCAGAGTCCAGGTCTTCATTTCAGATTTCGGAACAGCTACCCAGTTTTGCCAAAGAAATACTATGTGATACAGCAGTGAGCACAACCTCTTGATTTTCTCATGGATCACCACAAAGAGGTCTAGTACTGAGATTGCTTGGTTTTATAGACCATCTGAAGAACCCCACTTAAATGAGGTTTGACATCTCTGAATAGAAGTATACATTCCTAACCACATTTTCCTAATGTGAATATTTCAAGTATGTTCCAAGCCAGCAGCTTATGCTTTCATGCAGGGCACCTGGACTGGGTGTCCTTTAACCGCCACAGTATGAACGTAAATGTGTGGACACCCACCACCTGAATCTCAGTAGGAGGGGTGCTGATATTTGCTGGCTACAACAACCTGCCATGTAGTATAGGCTCTTCCCTCTGCTTCCAGGCACAAAATAACCCATGGAGTGTGTGTGTGTGTGTGTGTGTGTGTGTGTGTACATAGTTAGAAACATTACAAGAGTGAAGATGTGATCACAAATTCACACACCAATACTGAAATGACAGACAACTTGGTGAAAACCTCCCACAAAGACACAGCCTTCTAAAGACAACTGTAACCCTGTAAAGACCTCATATGCAAAATGGATTTGAGAAGATCTTCCCCAACTACAATCAATGTGGACGCGCAAAACAGTACAGGATTGGAAGAGGGAGGAGACAACAGATGGTGGAAATTTCACAGTACTTTTACTATCAGCAGAGTAACATGAGAACTCTCTAACACAGTCCAAAACATCATCTTGCTGTCTCAGAAGAGGCTCTGTCTCCAGGGGATGACAAATCTGACTTGTGGTCAGAAGATCATAAACCACAACCAGCACAAAAATGACATCCAATTCTCAAGCATGCACTTCTGCCTGGGAGTGTTACATCCTCTGTTGAATCCAGATTTTCTTCCTATTCGAGTAATTGCTCTTCCTACAGGATCCCCAAGAGCTTCAAAGACCAAAAATTGACAAGATCCCATGAGAGGGGAAACAAACTGCCAATTCATTTTCTTTCTCCTGCTTGACTCCCTGCAACTCCACATGCTAATACATGGATCAGGCTACACAGGCAAGCACTTCTGCATCAGTTTTTCCCAGAGAAACAGCTTCATCTTTCAATTTATATGGCAGGATGGAAACACTTCCCAGAGTCTCTGGGTAAAGAAGCCATTAAAGGAAAGAAGTTTCTTTGCACTTACTGCCCAACTCATGCACCACAACAGGCCAAGAGTCTACTGTGATTAAGAGTACAGCCCAATCGAGATAGTCACCCATGGTACAACAGAACACCCCTCTAGATAGAAACAGCTTCAAACAATTTTCAGGAAAACACTAGAGCAGTCTGTCCAAAAAGGAGGGCTGTATCTTTGGATGTGGTGCAAAATCTACCACAAAGCAATATATTCCTGCTCAGGGGAAGGATGAAAATCCTAAACACATTACATCAGAAGGCACCAGTTCCAGAAAAGGCCCAGTGATGCTATGAAATGGCCAGATCCTGGGATTCTAATTAAGAAGACAACTTTTCCATGTTCTATTATGGTTCAGCATGGCTCAACTGCTGGCTCATTGGCCACATCAGGACTGCAGAAGAAGAAGAGAAGCCTGCTGCTTTCTCTGGTGGAGGACATGATGTGACCTAGCCAAAAGCCCCTTCCTATGCCTGGTCTCTACCTGGCACACAGTGACACAAGAAAGCAGAACAGGGACAGGGGATTCATTTTTCCTTAAGCATATGTGTGGCACTGAGCTAAACATGATGCTTCAAAGTAGCTTTTGTTACTCAGGAAAGGAAGAATGTCCTATAACAACTAGGGTGAAGCTACCTTTCTTCTTGCCTTAAACCACACTTGTGGTGATGAAGGTTGCAGACCTCTTTCCAAAATACACCACGTGCTCTGCACTCTCCCATTACACTGGTACGCTGAGCAATCTCATCTCAACTCCATCTAAAGAAGTCAGTCTGTTGGTAGGAATCCTATCAATTTCAGCAAACCAAAGGCATTGCCATAACCCCCTAAGGGATGTTAAAAACCAGAGAGATGTAATGCCTTGCTTAGTCACAGATTTTTTTGGAAGAAAAATCAATTCCTCAGCTATTCAGGATCCTTACCCTGGGAGAAAGGGAAGATTTGGTCCTGTGAGAGATTCTGGCAGCCTGTAAGTCAATCACTGACTAAAGAGAAAATACTAAAGGGAAAATAAAGATGGAAAAGAAATAGATGTCTCTTAAAACTCTAAAGGTGTCTGAGAGTGAAGTAATTTCTAAAGGATATTTCAGTCTTTCCCACAGAAGTGCAGGGATTTCTGAACCACCTGCTTGTTCCCTGCTGCCAGAGAGACAAATGCAGTTTCATCTCCTTCAGAATATGATTGAGAGGGTGGAGACCAAATTAACATCATAGAAACATTTGGTCATTTCTTCAGGAAAGAATATTTTGATCCCTCAGATTACTTGCTCATCAACAAGGAGAGTAAAATTTCTCACTTATATGCAGAAGGACAGAGATGAGCAAGCTTTTTAGAAAACAGAACAGAAAACAAACTACATGAAGAACAAGAACACTGAGAATATACTCAAACTTTGCTGAGTGTGCTGCTTACAGTATTTTGGTTTACCAGAATGATTCAGTGTAACCCACCCTTACTGCATCTTGAATCTAGAACCAGTCTGATAACCTGTACTGAATCCAATGAGCCTGAGAACCATCACCTTGTCACTTCAAGCAGGATACCACAGCAAAATCTTCAGTAAAACAGACACCTAATAATGTGAAGGAAAGCACAACAGTACAGGACACAGGACTTGTGCTCTTTGGTTAGCACACTTGGAGCAAATTAATCCCTATCCTATGATTCTCCTGAAATCCCTATGATTTCAGGAGACGTGACTTCATAATCTGGGTGACTGATTCCTTTCAATTTTCTTTTGTTTTTGATGAATGCAGATATTGCCTAGATGGTACATAAAGCACCCTATGAAAATGTTGACAAGTATCAAGGGCAATGAGGATGATGAAGGATCTGGAGGGGAAGTCTTACATGGAGAGGCTGAAGTCCCTTGGTTTGTTCAGCTTGGAGAAAAGGAGGCTGAGGGGAGACCTTTTCGCTCCTGCCTCATCAGGACCACACAGGGGAAGGCACCAATCTCCTCTCTTTGGTGGCCAGTGATAGAACCCAAGGGAACAGCATGAAGCTGTGACACAGAAGGTTTAGGTTGGTTGTTAGGAAGAGGTTCTTTCCTGAGAGGGTGGTCAGGCACTGGAACAGGCTCCCCAGGGAAGTGGTCACAGCACCCAGCCTGACTGAGTTCAAGAGTCATCTGGATGATGCACTCAGTCCCCTGCTCTGACTTTTATGGCCCTGTGTGGAGCCAGGGGTTGGACTTGATGATCCTTTTGTGGCCCTTTCAACTCAGGAGATTCTATGATTCTATCCTTGTTTCTTCAATTCATTTAGCTACTGCTGTATAGTAATTGATCCAAGAGAGATGATAGATCACAAGTGCAAGGCACACATACCCAACCAAATCTTCTCACCTACTTTCTTCTTTCTTAGCAGTTGCTGTTTACTGATTTCTACAGGTATCTTATGTGGTTAACCTTGATGGTACAGAGAAACAAGGCTTAAATTAGCTTCTATAACCAAGTTTACTAAAAGATGCAAAACTTAGTCCTCCAGGAGAAACCACAGAGGCTGTTCGTGAACTACAATCTCTGTTACAAGAAGGAACACTTCTTCCTCACCTCTTTTTTGCAAGACAGCTTTCTTGTACAGACCCCAACATCAATATGTAATTTAAAGTGAAAATTGACCAAGATACAGGTAGGAAAACACACGGTTTTTCCACTCAACAGTCTAATCTCCAGAGCCTGTGCTTAGGAGGGATGAGAGAAGATGCCTTTTCTGATGCCATGAAACAAGAGATACCCACAAATGTTATCTAGAAAGAAATTTAACTCTATCCTAGCTGAATCCAGGACAACCTATTAGCATTTTTATCTTGAGGTAGAGGTTGAGAAACTGCTCTCCATTAGCCTCCTAGAACTCAGAAAGAGCTGTCCAAAGTAGAAAATAACCCAACATACCAAAACATACAGGTGGAATATTTCAAACACCACTGTTTCTATCTTGAATGTTACCCCAGGGCTAATCAACAACTTGGTAACATTGCAGAAAATCAGAATCCTCTGGACTAGAAGGGATCATGGTCTTTCTGCCATGGCACAAGGGTGTGAGATGGTAGCTTATACTCTGTCCAAAATGCCAGGTGCACTCTGAGGGTCAGCGCCTTCGATGGTACCACATCTAGCTCTGACAATTCAAAGCTGGTGAGGAGTTTCAGGGTTAGTGAATGGGATGTTTATTGTTGTCCATTTCTGAGGTCCTGATTCGCTTGCTGCAGCAGCAGCTACGCTGGCTGCAGTACTTTGAATCTCTGAATGGCTCTTCTGTTACTCACACCTACACCCTTTGACAGCCCCATCAGCACTTATGTAAATGCACAGCACTGCAAATAAAAGCACTGGCAATAAGAAGGCTTATATAAATCAACAGAGAAAGAATACATTAATAAGCCAGTCTACTAATACCAGTGTCAGCTACATTCAAGTGCCAAAAAAAAAAAAAAAGTGCTTAAAGCTTACATTTACCTGCCATTTCATTCTATAATCATTCATGTTAATTGCTAGATCTGATAAATACTTGCATTAGCAGATTCAATAGTAGGCAGTGGCATTCAGGAATGCTGGAACAGAACAGAGTGCAGGTAAAGTGTACATAACAAATCTGCTCAACAAGAAAAGAAGAAAAATCCACTCAGGGGTGCTTCAAAAGCGCCACCTCTGTAGGAGGGTAACCTATTTGGTGGGTCAGCTGGCCTTCTCAGGGACTAAGTACCTTTTGCCAGGGCAATACGGACTGATCTACCTCATTAGGAAGGTGGCATAACAAGCTCTAAAGCCCGCTGCAGTTGTGAAAACTGTGTGTGGCATGTGGCCTTGAAGTCAACAGCATGTGTACGGTGTAAAAGACAATGTGGGGGAGGGCATATTTCTTGGCAAGATCCCTGAGACTACTGTCCTTTCAAGTTCAGGATCCTGTCTCCAGGTGCAGCATACTCAAAAACCTTGAAAACGTAGGAACCTCTTCCTCTTGCACTGGTTACTCTTTCCTCCTGCAAGGAACACCACATTGACACTTACAGTCCACAAGCTTGACAGCAGCTTGATGCCCAGCCGAGACTGGTGCTGCACCTGGAACGCACGAGGGGTACCTGCAGGGACTTCTTGTTCATGCATTTCCATACTGACCTGTGCTCACAGCACCAAAATTCACAGACAAGCTCCAAGTGCCTTCAGGTTATGTGACTTAACTCATTTAAGTCCTGCATTGGATTTTATCAATGCTAGCCAAGAGTGGCACATGCAATAGCTAAGCAGGCATTTAGCATTTTCAAACTATCTTCAACTGAAAGGACAGGATGAGCACCAACTTAAACTAATCATTGTGAACAACTCTTGGTTGTAGCAAGTTCCAATCCCAGCCTGACACTGTTGATGCAGATTCACAAAACAGGTTCTGACGTACACTGCCATGCAAATCTGACACACCTTGGGTTTTGCAGACCTGAAGAAACAAGTTTCCTTTTGGAACAGAAGCTTTTGTAAGTGCTTTAAATTAGACCTAAATGAGACTTAAGCATTACAGAAAATGTCACTTGCTTTTCTCGTAAGGTTTTTGATGAATTCCCTCAGCCATCACCCATTACAAATGGAAAGCTTCTCCTACACCTTGTGCTCTGGCAGAAACAACAACAACAAAAGGAAGCATTTGGTGGAAAACTACTAGAGTTGAGGAGTACATCCACAGAGTTCAGGATTTAGAGTAAGAACTTGGTGGAAGGGGGGAGCTCTGAAAGAACTTTATCAACCAGAGATTTGGGAGGTCAAAAAGCAACAGCACAATCACCTCCTGCCTGCCATAGACCATAACAGTCTTCTGGATCTTTCATCAATTAATTTTGCAGTTCAATGAGAAAAATTGTGCCTTATTTGTATTTGGAACATGACTAATTTCACCTTAATCACATGTTCAGTCTTTTGTCTGCTAGATGGTATCCATGACCACAGTTTTCCTGTAGAGGTGGACCACAATCCATTCATACCTTAATCTGAGCGATGATAAGCAGAACAGAGTTCCTGAGGTTAATCAATATTTATACAGCGTCAGCCATTTATCTGTAAAGGCACTAGAGCATGTTTACTTAACAGGGGCACTTCAAAGGGGCCCAGTTAGAACAGGTCTCCCGTTGGCCAGGTACTAACACCTCTAGAGTGCTATAGTCTAGCACTGAAGTAGTAGTAAGGTTTCATGCTACGTGGTTTTGGGGAAGGGGACACAGCCCAATCAGCAAGGTAGTTTGGTTTTGGGGTAGGGGTGGTGGTGTTCGGGAGTGGGTGTTTACAGTGTTTACATCCCCTTGCAGTCTGGATGTGCTAGCCCCTCCATTTTGCCAAACAGGGAATGCAATTGCATAACTCGTAGCAGCGAAGGATCGTTTTTGTGCTCTGCCATGGACAAAGAAACCCAAAACACAGCTATACACTAAGGGCTGAGATGTGATGGAATTGGAACAGAAAGATCTTCCTAGTGCAAATGACTTCCTGGAAATAATTTGCATAACCCTGCCTTTCCTTAAGAGATTATAATGAATATGTATAGCTAATCTGTATAAACATGAGAAATTTGGCTTTAAACGGCGCACACATTTGGAGGAGTGATTGATCCCCTGTGTGCCCAGCGCTGCGATAAAGGATACCTGCTTAACAGTCACCGAGGCTTCTCGAGGCTTCAAAACCCAAAATTTGCCTCCTCACAGTGAGTGTCTACCTGTAAGGTGAGGTAGGCACCTCCTATCAAACGGGAAACACAGGCTGCAACGACGTGCACAGTACTGCTGCTCAAGTTGCTGCTTCTGCAGACACTGAGAGGGAACCGCTAGACCTGCGTAAGACCAGTTAAGACTCACTTGGCTACAGACACCCACTCAGGATCACAGCCCAGTCCTGTTGGCTTACATGAGATTGTCAGATTCTGTCAAACGACAAACAGCCCCGTGCGGGAGGGAAAGCTACCGGTCTGCAGGGAATAATACCCACCGTAAATTATGGTCAGAGTTTTATAGTCTCTGCTAGTTAAAATAATTATTTTTCTTCCCACCTTCCTTCAGCTTCAGGGACACAAACCATGCGTTCCAGAAGTAACAGCACAGAAAGCCCAACCAGACCAAAGCTGAGCCAGCTACGGCCAGAAGACCACCGGAAAGATGATGTTGATGACAGTGGGAGAGGAAGTGCGCAAAGAAGGCAGGAGAAGGATGATGAGGCGCAAGCCAGTACCATCCTAAGAAGCCCCAAGGCAGAGAAAAAACAAAGAAGTTCTTTCAAGAAGAGAGAGGATCTCTCTCGTGATGACTTGTTATTTCTTCTGAGCGTCCTTGAGGGTGAATTACAGGTGATTTATAGTCTTTTTTTTATATATTCCCTATTAAAACACACACACACATTTACTGCAAACACATGCTGCTTCACGTTAAGGAAACACCCTTTTGATACAGAAGGGCAAATAATATAAACTGCAAAGTACAGAAAACCACAAGTAATAGCTACTATCATCCAGAAAAAATGATCTTTACATCACCCCTAAATGCAGATAAAATTTACTCCCACTGTATTTGTATCACACTACAAACACCCATGGTCCACTGTGAAGGATCATGTAACTCTCAAAGCTGAAGGTTCACAAATATTCCCTATTTTGCTGTTACATTCTAAGTACTATGAATACAAAGTATTTGTCACTAAAACCTGCAACATAGAAGAAACTTTTAAGATCTGTTACTTAATCATGTCCTCCCTCCTACAAAGTGATAAGCATTACTCCCTATGAATCAGCCTGTGCCAGACCTCAAAGAAGTATTCTGACAATTTTTGCTAGAAAAATCAAAATAGCTATTTTATTCCCCATAATATTGAGCATAAGGGTTGCTAGATTTTTAAATATGATCATTTTTCTCCCTGGAAAAGGAACCAGTAACCAACAGGTAAATGATGTCTAAACCAGGTGAAACGTAATTTCAGGAAGTGGGAACCAGATTTCCAATGAGCTGGGAGAATATTTCTGTGAATTGCACAGAAGCAGTGACAGCCACTTAAGACTGCTCACAGGCAGAGAGAAGAGCAAACAGTGACATAAATGGGTGCACCACAGGGTTTCAAACTGTATTACCTAGACAGTACCTGGGTAGCTCCATTCTTAACACATACATATTTACATAAATGCTTAACAGAACATTGTTTAACATTCACATTGCATGTGAATGCAATATGAATACTTGATAGATGTATCAATATCTGAGGGTAGATCCAAGTCAAACTTCAACAAAAGATTTAATTATCAAACCAGAATGATATCTGGTTTTGCAAAACATTTCCCTCCTGCTCACTTTCTTAATTCAGATTACAATTCACATGATGCACTCCTCGAAAACAATTCTCTCTTCCTGTGCATGTATTACACACATGCTTCATTACACTTATATAGACACACTTCAATTCTTAAGGTTGTAACATGGCAAAATGAGAAACTGGAAAACATGAGCCTGACACAAACATTTTAAATCATGTCAGACATTCCAGAGGAAGCATTATGAAGTAAAAAAAAAAAAATAAGATGAGATTGTTTATTCCTATGTTTCACCTCTTGTAATGCCAGGTCCAGTGTTTGTGGGCTATTTTTAAAAGAGCAAAGACAATCTATAGAGCACTTCAAACACTGCAGACACAGTATTTGAACATACAGCATGTTTCTCCAGCATTGTGCATGGATTTAAGACAGCAATGCTGTATGCCAGGAAGGTCTGCACACTGCCAGCTTGCACAAGAACACATACTGAAAACACACCTGAGATCATACTGTATCTACTCTTCGTAACAGGATGTCTCCTGATGTTTTATAAGATCAAGGAAACAAATGCAGTGTCATTAAAAAAAGCAAAATATAATGAACAATTTTAGGCTATGCTATTCAAAGTACTTGACTTTTTTTGGAAACCAGGTAACACCACCTTCTCTCTTAATTTTTAAAATGACTTTTTTTTAATAAAATAAAGCATGCACTCAAATTGAGAACATCCCTACAGCCATTCCTCCCAGAAACCTGTTGCTGCAACGTTGTTTATTACCTGAACGCCCCATACACAAGTGTGTGCACATCTACATGTCTCACACACACACGCAACGTGCACATGGGACCCCACTGCCAGCTCTGAAAGCAGTTATTCTTGTTTTAAAGGACTGCCACTATAGCATGGCTTTGAAATGCGTGTGTTGCAGACGCCCTGCACCACACACCTCATGACATTCACCACTCAAACGAGTCAACAGGCCACAGAGAGGTTTGAACTGCAGAATCCACGTGTGTGCCCAGAACATACAGGCGGCTTCCGGGCTTCACCAGCCATCCTAACACCCTTCACTAACGATTTTACATCAGCTTCTAATACCACAAGTCCCACCTAACCTTGAAATTGCATCATGAATGCTACACACTGGTCCAGAAACAGTAATACAATCTAATCACTAATAAAGTATTTAGGCATTGATGAGGGTTCTGAAGATGCTGGAGTTTATATAGAACTAATAAAATACAGAGACCAATAGTTCCTTCATGCTTTTTAACTGCCTTCATGCTACTGAGTATTCGGGGGCACTTTACACACACAGCAGTCTTTAAAGGGTTTTATAATTTTCTTATCATCAAAAGTAGAAAGCTAACCTGTAAATAGAGATGTGTAATTTAAGAAAATAAAAGCTTACTTTGTGTTCCTGCAGGCTCAAGATGAAGTTATAGGAGTACTTAAGGCAGAGAAAATTGATTTGGCTTTGCTTGAAGCACAGTATGGCTTTGTTACTCCCAAGAAGGTGTTAGAGGCCCTCCAGCGAGATGCCATTCAAACCAAGGCCGAGCAATGGCAAGAAGATATCTACGAAAAGCCTATGGGAGAGGTATGAATGTGTAATTGTTATCTAAGCACAGTTTCCATCAAACTCAGCAGAAAATCTCTTACTGACTTCAGTGAAAGAAAGTCAAACGAGCTCTACGTGTAGAATCCAACATGAGTATAAGTGACAGCAGAACAAAGCCTAGGATCCAGTAGAGTCCCTAATGAAAACAGGTATATAATGATGCTCAATTACACTGCATATCAGGGTCTTTACAAACACAGAAAGACACGATTCTGTCTAACTAAATTCTGTTAATTCTATTTTTGACTTCCTTTCTTCCTTGGTTTGTGTTACCCAAATTCCCAACCCATGCAAACAGATGCGTCCCCGGTTGTCTCACTGAGCCCATCATAGTGATGGCCGGCGAGGGCCCATTCAGCAGTAACGGCACTGGTGTCTACCTTTACATATCCCTGCTTCCCCCAGCTCTGGGGGAGTCACAGGCATACCTGCTTGCTTGTGATGAGCTGTCATCAGCAACTTCATCCTGGCGCAAATCCAATATTCTCACATTCTACCCAAGTAACCTTTAGTTTAATTACAATGCAGCAGCAGCCGCCGTACCTTCTGAGCAATGTTATCTGACTTTCATTTCTGCTCTGCAATGCAAATCACTGGATATTAAAATTCCTCCATATCAGAATGTTTTTTTCCCCAAGTAAGTGTCTTCTCTTGAATTTAGATAAACATTTTTAATATGCCACTCAGTATGACAGTCATCCTAAAAATAAAAAGCAGAAATTATGAATAAAATTCTTCTGCCAAGTGTTTTCCAAACTTTCTGAACAGAAATGTACCTAAGGACACAGAGTTCATTTCGGAGAGTATTATGTCAGGAAAAAGGTGCACACTCATTTCAAAGGCTCAAAGGTTAAAATCTCTGGCTATAATCTGAAACAGATAAAGTTGAACCGTGGAGGTTGTTTTATTTTACAACATCATTGCATAATGTCACAGAGACTCTGAGCACAAATGGAAGTGATATGAAGTCAAAGAAGTTTGAAAACATAATTTCAGTTTACTTTACACAGGTTTATACATGCCTTAAATTTAATGGCAGAGAAAGGATTTCTAACACCACTGAATCTGACAATTCCAAAAGGCAAAGGTAAACATCCTGAGAGCAACTGAAGGGCCAGCAGGACCACTGGCACTTCATAATCTGGGTAAACCGAAAGATGCTGTAATCCTCAGGCATCCCACAATTTCAGTTTAAAAATCCACCCAAAATTACATCAGTAATCATCAATTCAGGTTTTGATCTTGTAAATGTTTATAAAAAACAAGGGAAAAGTGGGAGAAAGAACCAGACAAAGTTTGGGAACTGACCATTTAAATTCTGCCTTTGCAGTACAAGGTACCTTTGCATCTGCTTACAAAATCTCTGCTGAACCACCTCCTCATATGCGTTTCATCCTTGACAGCTCAGCCTTGTACCCCTGAACACAGAGTATCTTCCAAAAACTTAGTTGAAACTACAGTGAATTTCAGAAGGCATCTATAAAATTACCGGTCCTTTAATGTCCTCTCACAATCCACTTATCCACCATAAACTTTATGAAATTTCTCAGCAAATTTGGTTAACAAAGGAGTAGGAATATTTGGTGACCCCACAGCTTTACTCTGAGTGTGACAGACCAAAACTATGCCATCCTTGGCTATAGGGAATTTTAATTTTTTTTTAATTTAAAGCAAATTTTCTCTACAGCTATTTGCTTCTACACCCTAATAAATGGCAGATCACTTACTCTTATTCCTCACACTTGAGGATGCAATATATTGGATTATGTTTAATACGGCTTAAAAGAAGGAAATATACTTTTATTTTGTTTTTGCTTCTGATACAAAGGCCTGAAAAGTTTGGCCACCTTTGCATAGTTTATAAATGTAGACTGAGTCAGTCACAAAAAACTGGCTTCAGATCAATTGCCACTTCTCTTAAATAGAAAAAGAGCAGTATTCAACATTCTAGTAAATACAGAATAACAGCATATGATCCATTTTCCTAGATTAAAGAAAAAACTTTAAATAAAATCAAAAAACTGATGTAGGAAAGAAGAGACGAAGGGAAAGGAACTGCAGAATCTATGCTGTTTTTTTCCTCACATTTTAAACCTTCATGGAATCAGAAAGCCAATTCTGATTTCAAACTTTCCCCAGCTCCTAATAACACATTCAAGGATAAAAAAAGGTCTGGTGCCTTGTTGTTTGAAATGTAATGAGCAATACCTCCTACCATACTGAGAATATATTCAACTTTTAAAATCTCAGTGCCCATCAACTTGGAGAAAGATGCATCCTTAGCAGCCTTTTAACAAAGCATATCTCACTTCATCTTCACAGCACTACAAGTGCTGGTCACAACTTCCCAACGACCACAGCTGTAGGGTACCAGTAAGTTACAGTCATAGGAAGAGTCTGAGACAATAACGTTGACGTGGCCTTCAGGAAAAGCAGGCCAACATATCCGTACAGAAATTTGGCTCATCTAGGGCTGAAAAAGACAAGGGAGGAACTGTTCCCATAATCTCCAGTAAACCTAAACTCACTTACAATACATTTATAATAATATCCTCAAGGTCATTGTTTAACAGGAATGAAATCTCAGTAATTTCAGATAAGGAAATGTAACTAGCCTGGATTTTATTCTGGAACAGTGACAAACACTAAACAGTCCGAGAAAGACCAAAAGTTCAGTTCTAACGTTGTGGATATGAGACATCATCCTAATTTGACTTCAGACATGAATTGGTGGCAGAAGCAATTAAATTCCTGTGAGGGTTTAGCCTGCTGAAGTATTCAGTTACATAAGACCATGCCTCTTGTTTTCCATTGTATTGCATAGTAAGTACAGTCTAGTATCAATTCTAGCAAAAAACCCATATGGTTAGCAAGAAAAAAGCAACAAATCACTTAATTAAGATTTTATCACCTTAACTTTCAACAGAAGACATTTATACTGCTGCTTATTAGTCCTCTATGGTTTTTAGCCAAGAACTGCATACACTTTATATAAATGTATAAATCAGAAGAAGGGTGGCCTGCAGGGACAGGGAGGTGATTGTCCCTCCCTACTCTGCCCTCGTGAGGCGTCATCAGGAGTACTGTGTCCAGATCTGGGGCCTGCAATACAAGAAAGGTGTAGAACTGTTGGAGAAGATCCAGAGGAGGGCCACGAAGATGATTAGAGGGCTGGAGCACCTCCTCTATGAATACAAGCTGAAGGAGCTGGGCTTGTTCAGCCTGGAGAAGAGAAGGCTGCAGGGGGACCTCATTGCAGCCTTCCAGTACCTGAAGGGAGCAGAGAAACAGGAGGGGAATCAACTTTTTGAAAGGGTAGATAATGGCAGGACAAGGGGGAATGGATTCAAGGTAAAGGAGGGAAGGTTTGGATGAGATATTAAGGGGAAGTTCTTTACAGAGAGAGTGTTGAGGTGCTGGAATGGGCTGCCCAGGGAGGTAGTGGATGCCCCCATCCCCAGAGGTGTTCAAGGCCAGGTTGGATGGGGCCCTGGGCAACCTTGTGTAGATCCAGGCCTGGAGGTAGATCCAGGCCTGGAGGTAGGTGGCCCTGCCTGTGGCAGGGGGGTTGGAACTCTATGACCCTTGGAGTCCCTTCCAACCCAGACCATTCTATGATTCTATGAGATGGATATTTCTACATGTGAAGATCTAGCATTTGGCAAAAGTAATTTGGAGAACCAGTGCATGCTGGAGACTGCTCCTGAGAGAGGATCTCCCACTAGCAGGGGCTCACACAAGTTCTCACTCTTCTCTGCTGGATACGTGGGAGTCAGCCACACGATCTCACAGGGAAAATGCAAGAGTCAACTTTGCTCCCCAGGGAAGTGCCCTTGTCTTGCATGGGGACACACAAGAGAGCTTCCAAACAAAACACACAGAAGTGCAGCAATGCAGTTCCAGGCTCTGCTCGGTCCTGTCAGCAGCACAATAAACACAGTCAAGTGTCACTAGGCCAAATGCTCATACCCATAACGTAGCTTACACACAGGTCTTGCGCGTGCATGGTGAAGTAGGATCTGCTGCCTCTCTAATTCGCTATCACCCACCTGTACCAGGATACAAACCTAGCACCTGTCCCTTCTCTCCTGAGTGGAATCGTATGCTCCTGCTCTCCACCTTGTCCCCAGCCACATCAGCCACACACCAGCAGCAGATGCTCATGGCAGAACTGACCTGACAGCACTCTTGAAAAGAAAACTTAAATACATCTTCTGATCTAAGACACAGGAGAAAACCACAATATCAAAGCAGCTTTGATGCAGCAGCTTATTTTCTTGTGTCTCTTAGCCTCTGCTGAAAGCAGGTCTCCCCAGGACACAAGTATTCTTTTACCCATTACCAAATTTCTTGTTCCCCCTCTACCTCTCCCATTCCAAATTACAGTTTGTAATCCAAACTGCTAATCCCAACACTGACAACAGCACAACTGTGAAGTGGAAGGTCCAGGCACTGAACTGCTAAACAAAATCCTGGAGTTACTACCTTTCTTCTTTCATACTTGCTGCTTGGACTACCCTTTGAATTAACCTCTCATAGCCATTCAAGAAATATTCTAGAGCAAACATAATATACCAAGTCCATTAAACACTGCTGGCAGGCCCCATACCCTTCACACCCAGCAGTGCAGAAGCAGGATTTTTTTCTATTTGGTCTGTGTTGTTCATGTTGACGACTAACCCTCACCTCCACCAGGCATTTCTGTGTTTGAAAACAGTAGTTGTTTCGTTTAGGATCAGCTTGTAGCCAGAAATTTCAGTATTTTCTTACAACAGCAATTTACACATCCCCCAGGTTCTTATATATGCTTCTGAAGTGGGGGGCCAATCCATACAAATGCTTCACATTTACTTTCCTAACCCCATCCATGAAGACTGCCCACCCACCAAAGGAAATGGGAACTACACATCACCCCTGCCTTCCTCCCCACCTGCCTTTGCACTGAGGGCTGAGACCAGCAACCCCTATCATGCAAGGCTGATGCCCAGTTCGTATCCATTTAAGCAAGACATGGCCACAGCTGCAAACAGCACTGCATCAGAGCTTCACCAAAAACAGAAGCCAGGTTGCTTCCAGAAAGCAGAATATACTCAGCTGACAGCATGACCTTTAAAAGGGTGAGGATGAGAAACACAGCTGATGGTGCTCCATGCATCTGCGTGAAGGCTGTTCCAAAAACCTCTCCCAAAATCTTGGGGGGGGGAAGAAGGCTGATAAAACACACTGAAAATTCTCTCATTCTGGTAAGCTAGTAGCCGATCAGAAGATTTTACATTTTCCGGTATCCACTTCTGGTGGAAGAAAGGAGAGTGTGGACAAGTTAAAATTGACCAGTTTTCTTCAACCTGAACTTTTAAGGCAATTCAGTTTTCAACCTCTGTAAAAAGCACTGAAAGCACAGCCAGCAGATTACTGTATAAGGCAGCACTTGCTTACTGAGAAAGCTTGCATATGCAAGGGGTTAGGTAAGAAATGTTTTCCCAAGAGAGTTCCTACTTCAGGATCCCGATTCTAGAAAGCACTGACCTTGCTGGTGTAGTGCAAATTATGAGTGAACAAGATGAAAAAAGCCTTAACAATCAAGAGCTCCATGAAACAGAGAAAGTGGATAGTCAAAGGTTTCTTTACATTTTTGAATCATGTCTGAAATGAGCTCAGCTATGTTGCAACAGAAAAGACACTCTCTAACCTAAAGAATGGGCAATTCTCAAAATGCTCCACGTTTCTGTTGGAATATTTTGGAACCAAACTATCTTCAAAGCCTTTTTCCTCATTCACAGCAGTTTCACCAAAACAGTTACTTAGGAGACACATAAGAGAACATATAAAATGTTTAAAAGAACCTGAGGTAAGCTGAGGGGACTCAGAATCCCACATAGAAACTGAGGACATTCTCGGTCAATTCAAGAAACTCATGTTTAGGCATTCCAGATCCTCCTGTAATCAATTCTATCAGCCAAACCGTGAATAAATGTGAAAAGATAATTAATTACACGCCTTGGAATTAAACTGTCCAAAATAAGCTGTGGCCCCAAAAATCTCAAAAAAATCTTGTGGCAGATGAAATTCCTTGTGAGGGAAACATTGAAGAACCAGAACCAGCCTTGCTTCCCACACCACCCATTTGTGAATTCTTTCCTACTAAGAGAGTGAAGCACTCCAAAGCAGCTTGACCTGCTGGAACAGGCTGTGGTTAAAGGGCGGCACTGATTGCGCACTGCGCTTTGGCCTCAAACTTTCTCTTCCAAAAAGGATACAAGGATTCCTGTCTTGACCTGATGAGGGAGGCAGTCTCCACAAGGGAAGGGTAACAAGGAGAAAAGAAAAGATTCTCACCAATAAAGACACTTCCCAGGCCCTTAGATGGTCTCCAGTAAGCACTTCGCAAACTTCAGCTAGATAAGTAATGCCTAAGGAGGTAAAGCTCTTTTGGTTTCAAACACACACACTTGTATAACTTGGTCACATACAGAATTCAAAATAAGAGAATCCTCGGAATGATAATATCTTCTCACCTCATGGAAATAACTGTTTTGAAATAGCGTAAACAGTTAAACCTCCATGGTTTAGAAAAAAAAGTAGTCGCCAATCCCTAAAATAGATTATTTAAATTAAATATCGCCACATAATAGTATTTAGAAGCCCAGCAGAAATCTCTGGGGAAAGAATTTGCTGTTCAAAGTGTACTATAAAGGTGCCATCTGCAAGGCAAACCCCCTTTATAACACACAAAATTTGAGGAACATAAGAGGAAACGCCACCTTTAAGTAAAAATACTTCCAACCATTTCAAAATTTAACACTTACTAATTCCAGAAACCCAGAGCCATGCTCAGAGCAAGCACAGGAGATAGAGTGGAAAACAATCCACATTTACTGCAAAACCAGAGGGAAACTGGTTTTTTGGTCTACCTGCCTACTTTATAAAGACAATTCAATGTTCTCATTTCCTATGCAGCTACAAATAAGGCAGCTATTTCTATCTAACAAAAAAATCAATCTACCTCTGTGTGAAGCAAAGGCTACTTCTGCCAAGACATCTGTTTCTCCACCACAATGATCAATGAGAAAAGCACAGCCCTGGGAACAGTAACTGTTAATTAGTAGCTGTTGAGGATCCATCATGGCAGGAGGAAGAACAGAAGGTGACCGCAGGTTCTGCAAAACAGTACCTTAATTTATTTTTATAATTTGTCAGAATTAGACTGACAGAATTAAATAACCCTTTCCAAACGGGCTGTATCAAAGGACCTGGTCATTAGGCTATTAAGAGCATTTTATATTATTAAGCTTCTCAAAATCTTTCATTAATAAAAGCGTGAGCAAGTAAGAGTTTTGAAAGACTTCAGGAGTTTTTGCCTTTTTTTTTTTTTCTTCTTGTAGCTTGATAAAGTTGTAGAGAAACAGAAAGAAACTCACAGACGAATGCTGGAGCAGCTTCTAATGGTAGAAAAATCACACAGACAGACACTGCATGAACTAGAAGAAGAGAAGAGGAAGCACAGCAAATACATGGAAAAAAGCGATGAGTTTACAAGCTTACTGGAACAAGAACGCGAAAGGTAAGGTTACCTCTTGCCATACTACTAAGAAATGCCTACAATTTAACATGATGTCTGTGGATCTGTTCACCTTCTGTCCACCAAAAAGCACAAATATTTGCAGAGTTGTATTTTCAGAGTTCACTTGTGTAAACATGCCTAACTACTCCTAAACAACAGCGGAGTCCACAGCTCCATCGGCAGGTGAGGTAGGCCGAACGGTGGGCAGATTCTTCAGCACGGTGGCGGGACGACAGGTAGGTTACACCATAGAGAATACTGGGAGATATGTAAATGTGTTAAGTTGCAGCCAAGATGAAGCAGGGTGAACCTTTCAGCATGGTTAAGCTGCTCAGCATGCACTCCAATACCTGAGTAGCACAGCATGAACCTGGGCCTGCAGCCTTTGATGGCGGAAGAAAAAGACGTGAGGAAAAGTAGGTCTTTGGACAGACCACACGAATACAGAGAGAGGAAGCAAAGGCAGAGGATAACTCAGAAAGCTTGGAAAACAGGAACGCCATAAAGTTCTTGTATCAGGATTGGCATAAAACCCATAAATTCAACTTCAATTTCACGCATAACCTAAAAGCCACACAGCTTGTTTAAGCACAGTGTGAGGGTTTCAATACCGATTCTCAGAAGAAGGATTTAAGAAGAATTTAATGCCATTTACTGCCCTTCAAAAAAAGACACTTGAAAACTGTGTCTTCTCTGAATTTGCAGTAAAACTGAATACATCCCAAGGGCGGAGGGGAAGATATCGAAGAACATTTCCTATTCCCTGGATAGCTACTCCAGGAGATAGGAGAATATTGTCTCTGTTTCCTTTCGCTCAGGAACGGCTTCCAGATGGAAATGTTTGGGTGTGAGAATGTCAAGCTTATTCTAAACTCACATTATGCATAGATAATTCTTCCTCTGCTTCGCCTGTATAACATCATGTTCCACGTATTTTGGCAGCGTTCACCCTTCGCGCTACACCTCTCTCCTGCAGGTCTATCAAAAGATAGCCCATATGCTTCCCACTGAGCACACAGCCACATCCACCATTTGCAATTAAAGAGGCTGGGGGTGGGGGGAAAGAAAAATACCCTTTGCTTCCCAGAACAATCTGTTACCGATGCCGGCCAGCACAGACACACGCAGAAAAGCGCAAAGTCCCTCCGCACGGCACACAACCAACTTTTTTGTCTCTGAGAATAATTTTTGTGAAACACCACCATATCAGGAAACAAAAAAATCTGAGATGAATGCCAGTTTTCACCGCTGCTGTCTTTTCCTCAAGAACCAGGAGACGCTCATCTCTGAGACAGAGCGAAACAGTTGCTAGAAGTGGCAAAAATGTTACGTCAGACGTGTGTTCACACAGCACAAAAGGCTGCAGAGTCCTTGCACTTTTTTCTTGTGAAAACTGGATAGACACGGGATTTAAACCTTTCTTCTTTGCTGCTCCCTGCATATTCCCCCCCAGGAAGGCTATAAAACATTTACCCGTTATCTGCAGCATTTAGTCCATCTGCCTGAAAAAATAAAAGGGCTGGGGGAAGGGGGAGAGAAGGGCGGGAAATACAGAGGTGCCCAATGAGACACGAGAGGATGTAATAATATATTTCAGATTAATTCTCAGCTTTTGTATTTTCTTTGGAGGACGTGTTTTCTATGGAAAATCTTAAGGGGGTGTGTGATGTCACATGTTGAGCTTATTCCAAAAACGTTTGCCAAGTAACACTGCCATCAAGATCTCCATACAATTGCCTGACATTAAAAAAGCTAAACAAAAAAAAAAAAAAAAAACCACACAAAAAACACACACTACCTAAATAAAAAATACCCTGCAACCAACCACAACAAAACCAAACCCAAGAACAAAACACACAACCAGAAACACTCAGCAGTTAAGGCACGGCTCTTTCCACATTACCCTGCCTGACTTGACATTCAGAGCACAAAGTAACCTTTCCTTCCATTTTGAAAACCTTAGTCTAATTTGAATCTTCTCAGGATGTGAATTTTGCATTTGGTTTAAGAGCAAATAAAACTATGAAAAACTTCATACATGACAAATGATTTTTTTCCTTCCCCAATTGAATTTTCTTCTTTTTTTCAGCCACATGCAGTATTCCCTTTTAAGTGTGGAAGGGTGTAAAGCATTCCTAACAGTATGTCAGTTTCAAAGCAAAATCATGAAATTCAATCAGTCAAAAAAGCATCAGCTTTTGTCCAAGAGAGAGGCTACAGAACATGTTACAGATATCCTGGAGGGCACTAGAACACATGCAAGGTAAACCTGGTACATGCATAACACATGGTTATGTGATCAAAATGAAAAAAAAAAACTTAGACAATATGGGATAGTGATGCTGAAGCACTGAAAACTACTTTTGTTAGTGAGAATAAAGATACTATCAGCCATATCCAACATATGACTCTAAATATATTTTCAAATAAGGTGGAGATAAAGCATTTCCTCTTTCTTAAATGTGCGTTCAGGAAGAACAAGACTGACGAATTCTTAAAAGAAAACTTCAGTGATTTGAAAACTAACTTGAAGAGGTTTTACCAAAACACAACAAACCTCCATCTCTAGGGCATTTCTGCTGCCTTACTCTCTCCAGACATGACATTTATCATCAAAAAGTTAGAAAAACATGTTTGGATCACACAAAATATCAGCAGTCTTCACTAACTCAGTAAAAGCTCTTCCCTTTAATGATCCTAGAATCCATTTCCACTTCATAGCAAGGCAAGAAGACCAAGTTTGGCCTCAGCAATTCTACACTGTCAGATTTGGGAGTTTAAGCTTACGACAGGTCTAGTGGCAGCTTTCTAGATATGAGAAGTGAATTAGCATTTAATGTTAACCCTTTAAGCATTTTTCTCATTGACAGCCAAAACTAATTCTCCATAGTCTTGTGGCAATTAAGACACAAAGATTGGTCTTCCAAACTGAAAAAACTCTCAATCCTTGGCAACAGATATTTACCAGGAAAAGAATGATAAAGTCACGCTACTGTCATTGTATTTATTAATCTTCTTCAGTCACATGTAGTTTTAAAGCATGGAGTCACTGGCAAACTCCTATCAGATAAGGGGGAGGAAAGAGTTTTGTGGAGAAAAGAAGGCCAGTAGGCAACGACTGGATAGGTCTTTCCTTCACTTCAACATGAATTGTGCTTTGTATGTATACAGATGAGACAAGAACACAAAAGATAACCTGTATGTGAGTGATGGTGTACTATGCCAAGTCTATCAGAGCCTACAAGGGCAAGTTTTGCTGGAGCCCTAACGCAATTGCAACGCTCAAACTCATAGAAACATTAAAAAAAAAAAGCCTCTGGAAGCTAGATACAAAGACTGCTAGGTGAACCTGAAGAACCACAGCATAAAAGCCACTGAGCTTGTTTAGAAGCTCTCGCATTTTATGGGGTTGGGAGACAGGACAGGATTAAGGACTAGGAAGAATGCTTGCTTTAGATTCAAATGTAGATTCCGCTCTATCTTCCTGAGGGTGTTCCTATTTGTGCAAATATATTTATCCATTTTTCATATTTTTGTAATACAATAATAAGAGCTGCTATTTTGGAAAATTAAAATATGAAACTAGAAGGTTTTCTAGAAATGCATGTTCACAATTTGACAACACATGCCATATGCATGCAAGTAACTACAATTTACATATTAGTCTCTATCCCCCACAAAAAAAGAGAAACTAAGTGTAAAATACTGAAATTATTAGCACTTACATAGCCCTTTTCCTCTGCAAATCTCAAGGAGTTTTAAACATTAAAAACCCACCATAACACCACACTTTCTGAATACTGAAAGGAAATGAAGGTACAAGTGCAAGAAACCAGTCTCTGGATACCTGAGGGTTAAATAGAAGGAAAGGAAGAAATCTTCCTATGTATACTGTGTCCCTTTCTATATACTATATATACTTTTAACAATACAAAGGGTAAAGCTTTATTATGAAGATACAGTAGTTAAATAAGTGAATGTTGTTCAACAGGACAGGGAAAAATAGCAACTTGCTAATAAGCGACGTGTGTAGATTTTTTGAATGCAGTTATGATAAATGTTGCTCACAAGAATTCCAGTATTACCACCAAACCTTGCAGGTTGGCATCACAGCAGCTAACATGATCTTTAGTTTAAGGATCATCTACTTAGATATTCTCCCCCCAGGGAAAAAAAACCCAAACATAAACCAAAACAGCTTTAGCTCTGAGTTCACAGTCACAAATATCATATAGAGAACCTAGTCCAAAGAAAGAGAGAACGCAATTGTTGACATATAAAATAATCCTAATATTTTCTAAAAGGAAACCTACTCCTTATTCTCTAAGCAAGTGAAAAAAACCTAAGCCAGACAACCCCAAACTCCATTCCACCTTTACCAAACATTACTACTTAAAACATCAAATAAGGGGCATTTTCAGAGTTAAAGTAAAAGGTGTTATTACTGTGCCTATCTGAGGAGTCAGCATTCACCAAGTATAAAGCAATCAGAACCTAATCTGCAGAAGTTTCACAACAGCAGTCTTTCTCATCTAACCACACACGACAAAACACTGCACTCATTGCTCCAACTGCTAACCCCCCTCAAAGTCCATCAGTTCATATGACAGATTAGAAGAGATCTCCGGAGGTCTCTGGCACAACCTGCTGAGTGCAGAGCTAACTTCACAATCAGATCAGGTTGCTCAGACCCTTGTCCAGCTGAGTACTGAAGATTCTGATGTCACAGTGATTCTACTGGCAGCCTGGACTCCTGATGCAAGCCTTTGCAATCCTCACCAGTTTCATGGAAGGCATCACTCTGGTCTGGCTTCTGCCCCACGTTCAACTGAAACTGCTCTCTAAGTGTCAATCAGTAACTTCCCTTCTCACAAATGAGCTTTCAGCACTTCCATGCCATCTTACCCACAGTTTCTGTAACTCCAGCTGGACTCATTTCTCTAAGTGCTTCTACAGCATAATCCAAGTTATTAACTTCTTATTGTCCACCTCTACTCTGTCCCTAGGACCCCACCAGTCTTATTCTGTAGGTCTTTTCTTCATCTACTCACTCTTTGCGCTTCTCACAGAAACTCAAAACCAGCCATCATCTCTACACTGACGACTCAAATCTGCCCTAACCACCACATCAACAAATCTCACCATTTAGAGCAACCTGCCAACATCCCCAACTCTATCAGACCAGAAGGGAACTCAGTCTTTACCTCCCTGCCCTTGGCTTCAGTCTCTAATACCCCATTCTATGCCTCTGCACTGGACACACTCTCATTACTGCATTACGGCTATGTTATTTCCTCTTGTGTACCTTTACAGTACACTCTCACCCTCTCATGCAATATTATTACACAGACTCAACATCACACTAAAAACGTACCAGAATTAAATCATGTTATAATACTGTCCAGGTACTGAGTAGGCAAGAAAGGTGATTTTATAAAAGTGAGATCTTTAGGTTGAGTGGCATGTAGATATTTAGTTTGGGTTTCTTTTTTTTAAAGGATCAGATGAAAGTAATTGCTGCAAGCAATGGTAGGTCAAGTAAGGAACACTTGAAAACTGGGACAGGACATCAAGGAGAGAAGGAACCACCTCAGCCTAAAGATGAAGTGTGCTAGTATGTTGTCAGTGTAACTTTACTATACTTCAATTCTGACACATTCACACATTGGAATAACAATACATTGCGTGCCCTGCTCTGGAAAATTTAATATTCTGTAACAGCAGGTATAACTAATATTTGCTGCTTTTCTCAATGAAGCTGATTAAATAGTGTAAAGAAGCAGGATCCTATCTGTTACAGAAAGCTACAGTACAAATAAACACTGTCGACTTATTTATTCTACATGTGTTACCAGCAGTTTTTAATTTCATGCACACTGAACTATTGTTGTAGATTGCATTGTACTCAAATGCAATCATTTCCTCTTAGCGTTCTGGCAATGAGTTATATATATTACATATGCCTGAGACTATGTCTTGCAAGTTGTGAAATGGATGCCAGATCTCTGTACATTTGACCTTTTCCATGGGTATCCAGTGTTCTTTAGGTGAACAAGAGAGACCCACCACAAGCAAAATATTAGCATTCTTATCCTACATCACACCCCAACGGGACGGTCTCACTAATAATACCACTGAGGCACGAACACAGGCTCGAGGAAGTGATGTACCGTTCCACTGCCTAACTTTCAACAGATGTTGTGAAATCAAACCCTTGTCAAAATTCAAGGATTTGAAGATTTGTGCAACAGTTTCTCTGCATGATGGAAGGTTAAAATACTTTATCTTAAAGTAAATAAATTAAGATAATCCAGGTTAACAAAGGGATTTAAAAAAATCCCCAAACTGTTAAATAAGGTCACGTTATGTTTATCCAAACCGAAGATTAACAGTAAATACAAATAGAAACGGGGCTTTCAATTCTGTGTTAACACAACTGAGAAATTCTCCAAATCTGTGCTGCAGGTCTAAATTATTCCACCTACTGTAGCCAGCAGGCACATGTGAAATGTAGCTGACAGCTACTTCTCGTGCAACCCCACTTGCACTGGTGGAATGACAGAGAGAAGTAAAGCTCATAGTTAATTTTTTAAAATTCTGAACACATAAAAAGTCTTCAGTGCTCCAGGCACACCATCACAATTACCAAAGCTATCACGGCATACTCTGAGGCCAGGGAGGACACAACAAAAAATGTTAATCAAACGATGTTCTCCTGCACTGCTACCCGATCTCCTCTCAGGAGTAGGGGAAAGCGATGGTCGTATGCCCACCCTGCAAGAGGGTGTGAATTCTCCTGACAGGGATGATGGTGGAAAACAGTCCTTGGTGGTAGCCCTGACCAGCACTTTTAACCAGAGTCTCAGAGCTCAAAGGGAAAGATGATCTTTCTAAACTGGCAAGTCTCAGAATATTTATGGCTCTTGTAAATCAACACCAACTCTAGATGCTGTTTGGAACAGAACCAGTGACCAGCACGGCCAAATATGCTCATGGTGATGTACCGCCCTCGGTAATAGGGCACTTGCTCTAGTCACCAATTTACATCTCCAAATAAGACTGAGCGCAGCACAGCATAACTACTCAAATCATAGGCAACAATAGCAGCAGATGAACACACCAAGACCTGTGACCAAAAAAAGACACGGTGCAGTTCTGATTCATTGCAGGGTGGGGCTGTGAGAGAGGGAGAAATTGGCACAGGATTTTGTAACCGGACTTGGAAAAGAAAACACACGACATCAGACAGAGAGAAAAATCTATAAATCGTTCTCTGAGATACAAAGTTTGACACTATCATAATTTTCCAGAACAAACTATTGCTATGGGAAAAGTTATACTCCTGTTCAAGTGTGGAGGAGGAGAATTCTCAATGAAGTTAAGATCTTTCCTGTGGCAGAAAAATTTAAGTGACTTATGTGCACTATAATTAGTTTCATATCTTGAGGACAGGCAAGAGAAAAATGGCCATGAGAACTGAGAGCACAGGTCACACATCAGTTACCAAGACCTGCAGTCTAAACTCATAACCAAGTTTCCCATGGCGCACTTATGAACTGCAATGCACTTATGCCCAGCTACAAAACCTCTGAGTGTTATATACAGGTATGAAAGAAGCACACGTGGGAGACCGAAGCAGTTAAAGAAAAATGTCACAGTCTCACTGTCTGTGCTGAGACAGTAATTTTAAACAGACAATAAACAAAATCAGTAGCACTAAATCTGTTCTGAACAGAGGTTACTAGAAAGAACTGCTTAAACTAAACACCAGTATCTTCTTACAGTTTATTTTCATGTAAATTCATTATTTTCTTGCTTCCTAAACCCCAAATGCTCACTATGTAACTTCGCAGGAAAACGCCACACACGGACAAGGTAGCACATAACCCATTTAGTGCCTGAAGTCCAAAAGTGTGAACACATTGAAAAAGTATGTTCAATATTTGAACCTTTCTGCTAAGAATAATGGAAAAACGCCAAAGAATATGTATAAATTCAGAAATAAACTAAAAGGTCAAGAGGGACATATAAACTTTTGTACTTAAAATATCTGTTTCAGTCTCCTATATTGGGATGCAAGGGGAAGGACAGGACGGGTGGATAGCTCAGAGTAGAAGAGAGGAGTAATAGAAAGTAGACACAAGCAAAATTGTTAAATCATCTCATCTCAGCCCCAGGAACATAGGGTTGTTCTCCAAGCATACAGTCAAGAATTCTGCTTCTCATTTCAAATGTCCAAAATACAGAAAGGTCTCAGTCCCCATGGAACTGTTCTATAAAGGTTACATTGTCATAAATAAAATTATACATTTCTATTCGTGCAGTAATTCATTCTCCTTAACAACTCAGTACAGTCCCTTCCTGGTAGGATTGTTACTCAACTGAAAGACTTCTAGATACTTCATTAAAACTGAAAAAGAACCCTCAGGCATCCATTTTGATCAGACACAGCTGAGATCTACAGCAGATAAAACCCTAAGGCAAGCGTTTGAGTGGACTGCAGCAAGGTCTACTGCTTAAGGATGATTCCGAACAGAAAGCTGCCCACTCCCCTTCTGTAGCAGGTCTCAACACGGCACCCCTTGGGATCAAAGCCCAACACAATAGCACTTCCAAGACATGATTTGAAGGAACTCCAGAGACTGAACAGGCAGAGACTTAAGCAGTCCCTTCACCCTTCCACAGAAATGCTCATGCTAGGGAGCACTACTAGTAAAAGCTCGAGCTTGTTTGAATAAACATACTGGCAACAGAATGCTCCCGCACCAAAGGGTCCCGAACCATCACTTAATCAACAACATTAGTTTCTCAAGCTTAAAAAAAAAAAGACCCCAAACCTACAGTTACAATGGTGTCATTGTGATCAGGCTACTGAAAGTATTCTGCCATAGGAGAGTTTTATTCCTTTACCCCCCAACTGGAAATTAAAAGTGCCAAAGGGACAATAACACTGAAAATACCCAGACAGCTAACTGACCTACGTCTGGCAAATTTGGCCTAGAATAAGTTACGTTCTCCCAGATTCTACCTTTGCCAAGAGTGCTGGAGAAGAAGGGAAACTCACTGAATCCAGAAACACAGTTGCTTTCAAATGTGCCAATGAGCTTCACAAGATAATACATTGCACAGGTCTGCTCTCTCTGCCTAAGATACTCCTAGCAGCTTCAGCAGAGACAGCATCAGGTTATGGCCCTGCAAAACAGGATCACTCAAACTGCTCTGTGAAACAATGCCTTATTTGTTTCCTTGCCAATACCTTTCAAGTTCCACATTCAACTTGAAATTATGAGAGCTGATTAAAAACCTACAACCTGAACAGAACTCTTCACTTTTCAAAGCATAGTCTTGTCTTCTACACACTATTGGGAAATTCCTTTGGCTCAGCACTTTGACTCACAGTATCTGCAAGTTACCAGGGAAAAACACATCCCACAGACATTATCATATTATACATAGCAAAACAGTGTTTTGCTTGAATTATCCTTCCATTTCAGTCAGTCATAATTGTTACCATCTCAATTGCACGTCCTTACACCCTGTGCTAGCCTCCTTCCCTCTCACAACCTGTGAAAGAGCCTGAACAAAACCAGACAATCCTGTGGAAAAGGAAACAAAACCTAGCAGAAATGGAGACCGTGCACCCTCCTCTCCTTTCACTTAAATTTGTATGCTAAAAATGTTAGAGTAATCAGAAAATTCTTAGCACCATAAACCTTATTCTGACGTATAAATTTATGACTCAGATGACTTTCAGGAATGTCCAGATCCTACAATTTGAATTTCAGTCATCAGGAAATTAGGACATTGTTTATTCAAATGTTTAGACAAGATTTCACATGTTTCTCATTTGAAAATTTTATCTTACATCCAACTGGGGAACTGAGAAGCAAGACACACTCCTTGAAATTCTAAAATTCTCTCTGCTTTTCAATACACTTGCCAGCTAAACTCTGGATGTCTTTGCATTCTGTCAGACAGAAGAATGAGTCAGTCTGTCCCTAACTGGCCTTCTAAAAAGGAAATTGAGAAGTTTGATGACATATTTGGATAAATACACTCACTGGATAAAGTTACTTAACTTTTTATATTTCTCTAAGTTTGCTATAAACCTTCAAAATCCTTATAGACCAGATTTAAGTATAGCCAATAAAAACTATAGATTATAAATAAACTTAATGAAAACCACTATATTAAAACTCAAAGGACCTTGTAAACATGCCCATCAAAGCTTCACCATTGTAATACAGCACCACATCCATAAATCCACACTATTAATTGCTAGGCATGCACAACTCTTACTGAAGTATCAGCACTATATAGATCATCTTTGGTTCAGAACCCACTTTTCTCATGGTCTCTGAACACAGCATAACAGCCGACACTGCAGCTCTGACTGAAAGAGCAACAAATAAACCCAGAGATTATACAATTTAACTCTCTTGATAAGACAGTGAAGACTGTTGTCATCATTTGTATGTGCTTTAGGCATACAGTAGTGTAGTATTTGGCCCACAAATAAAATATGACTGAAATTTAGAGTACTGAAGCTACAGAAGGGTACAAACAAATATTGAGCTGATTTAGCTTCCTAAACCCCCTGTTTACCTAAAGTTTAACATTTTGGAAAGCATAATTTCTGGCAATAGGGAGTATCTAACAAGACAACATGTAACAATAGAGTTTTACTAAAGGGATGTACCTTAGGGTTTCAAGATCCTGACCTCTCTGAATTCCCATCTTCTTCAGCTCCGTATTAACTTCATATGCAAAGAAAGCAGACATTCTACCGCGAAGAAATAAAAGAAGGCGTTCCAAACAGAGCTTTTACTAGTTTCATAAAATGTTTATGTTACATGAATTATATATCAGGCTGTTCTCCATACACACTTATAAGCATTAGCCAATTTTAAGATTAGTCGAGTCTAAATTTCTAGTCTGCAATCAATCTTAAAAGTAAGCTAATTTCATTGCATTTCAGATTTCACTGTCAGCATTTCCTTGAAGTGTGTAGTTTAACATTTACATATGCAAAGATCTGAGTCTCAAAACCACATATGCAATCTCACCCTCTGCTATTTTAGTTACTAAATACAAAGCTAGTTGGTTTTATGATACCCAAGGAGGCATTCAGAGCATTTCTTGGAGAAAACTGAGGAGGAGTCATTCACAATAAAAATAACAACATACAGAGGAATTTGCAAGATGCTTGAAACAAAATTAGCTTCTTAGCCACCTGACAACAAGACTCTCTCCACAGTTACATGCTTGAAATGGTCCTTCGACTAAAGCACAGGTTCAGGCAGTAAATTGGTGTGTCAGTAGGTAGGCGAGAAAATGACACAGGAAGGAAAGGTTCAGTTGTTTTGGACAGTGGAAAGAGCACTGGAATAGGATGCACAAACTTTCCCTAAAATAAACAAAAAATAGGCTGCTGGTATTTAATTTTAAAATGAAGATGAAGACTGTTTAAACTTAGCAGAAAGTTGGCAGGTACAAAGGCATGCATAGTTCAGGATGACGCATCAATTAGGGATGCGATCATTAAAACTGTATTCTTGGAAATAAAGCATTAAAATAGTTAATGAAGTTTGACAGGAAATAGCAAAGCTCTGTCTAACCAAACAGCATTTCAACTAAGCAGAGTTTACTTTAAAAAAAGAGAAAAAATTAGCCAAAGAACAAGAGTTCAAGGGCTCCCAGGCAAATGCAAGTCCAAGAATCCAACCTAAAAGTTAAGATTGTTTAGTTGTAAACATGGATGTGGATAGGACATGCTTCTCAAAGTGTCTGAGAAGAAAACACTTGGAGGAATACAATTATACTATTACAAAGCATTTAGATCACAAAGAGAGAACTAATTATGCTTTTGTAGGAGCTATAAAAAGGAAAGCAAAAAAGTGGAGAGTGCAAAATATGATAAATGTAATTAACTCCACAAAAGCACATCCAGACTTTGTGAGTTGAAGCTCATGTATACATAATTACATAAAAGCTAGACTACTGAGCATCAATCCAAAATAATGACACCACACAGAGAGAGGCAGAAAGGCCTGCAGTAAGGGGAATCTGTAGTTATTTTTACATGCCAGATAAATGTCACACTAGAGTACAATATGGAATAGCTACTTTAATACTCAAACTTTTTGCAACACACCCAATCATAAATTGCAATCCTAAGAGTAAGTTACGTTTTTAGTTCCTACTAGAGCCATGAACTAGCGCACACTGTAAATACTGAAAAGCCAGAGATGAATAAGTTCTCAAATTCAACCTGTTTGAGGTAAGAAAACAAAAAACCCAACTACTGTATCTAGCTTTAAGTGGTAAAAAGGCACCGCACCAACTGAAACTTAATTAAATGGAGCCTATGAAAAAGTAAAACCCTTGAAGGCACCATAGAAACAAAGTAACACTGACAAAGCAGGCTCCACATAAATGTGTATGAACAAATCAAAAGCAACTAAAATAAGCAATTTAACAACAGATTACAGTAAATTAAAGACATCTTAAAAAGCAAAATACGTGCAAACAAAGGTAACACACAAGAAACAGAAATGCTGGTATGTTCAAATCCATCCATCAAAAGTAGACTACACAAAAGTCTGCAAAGTCGAGAGCATGGAATTGCTGGACATCCTTCTCCTCCAAACACTGCAGCATAAAATTAATTTTGTTCACTTGCTACAACCTTAGTTCTTTTCATTGGCGTTTTTCCCTGGCAGCATTGGATTCCACCATTTGGAGAGTCAAGATGGTTTTCACAACAGATTCTATGGAGAAAGAGTCTTGTGAAGCTATCTGAAGATGAAATTTTGATCTGAAGCTTTAGCTCAAATTGGTACAACACAAAGCAACAAGCTTACTAGCACCTTACCGGGACTAAATAGTATTTAAGTGTTCTAACAGAACTTGCATGAGAAAGTGATAAACTATCAGCCACTGGTTAATCCCTCCCTTAAAAACCCAGTGAAATGGAAAGCAACATTAGTTTTTAACAAGAGATTCTAGGAATAACTCAAGCAGAACCCAGGGCCAATTCATTTGATTCACCAACTAATTAGAAGAAACAATAGTAAAGAAGAGAACTGACAGATATGAGGCAAACACAAAATACTGCAGCCAGTTGAGAGGAAAGCAGATTCATGTGCCAAGCCTGCTCTTGTTCCCCATCTGTCCTTAAATTGAGTAATGCTTTGCCCTTCCATCCTTCTGTTAATCCTGGTATCTGCACTGAAGCAAGACTGAGCTCACAGCAGTTCATTTACCCCTTTCCCGGCATGAGTGTGCTTTTTACGCACTCTGACGTACAAACCCCCCAAAATTCAAGGGTCTGACTAGTTACTTGCAATTGTTTGAAATAGATGTTTACAAAAGCCAGTTTTTAATTGTGTTTTTTATAGATATGTGCCTATCCATCATCATCCTATCTTCTCATCCTTCAGCTGACTTCAAATGAAATACAAGGAAGAAGCAGAGACCTCTAAATTATGAAAAGCCTACAGGGTACTTGAAAACAGATCTCTTTTGGCGTCCAAGATATTAAGCAAGAGTCCAGTTTGACCCTGACAAAAGTGCACTGCACAAAAATAGGGGGGAAAGCCTCCTAGCTTTGCACGCTAAAAAATCCAAACAAACTTCCACAATTAATTTTGTTTTGCTATACAAACAGCTTTTTTCTCCAGAGCAAATACTGTTTTTTTCAAATCTTATGGAAACAGCCAGCTATCCTCACTGCACCCAAATTAAGTAGTTAAAGGAGAATCTTGGTTTGCTGTTGCAAAAGCTGAATGTTCAGACAGTTGTAGAACATAATAATCTTCAATTTTGCCTTCTTTTCTTTCTTAATAACCAAATAATGTGATTATAGGAATCTGTGCATATATGTCCTGAAAATATATATAATGAACTATTTAGTCAAGTTTTCAAGAAGTAAGTATTAGCATGTGGGGTCATAGCTTCAAAAGAGCTCAGGCACGCAGCCTTCACCCTCTTAGAAACCTGCAGCCAGACTTCCCAATGAATTCAGGCATGCAGCAGTTAGCAACAACAATGGGAAGAGGAATGAAGATACCAAGCTTGCTGAGACAGTTAGACTTTTAAAAATTATTCCCAATAAAGCAGATATCTCCTGCCTCCCAGAAGAGAGACTGTTTTCAAAAGGAAAACACTAGAAATATCTTCAGTTACATTTATCTTCAAAAAAGCCAGAGAGATCATGTAAGTGCTTTTCAGTTGAAAAAAAAGCAGTAAGCAAAATGCATATGATGAATTATCTTCAAGAACCAGGACACAGGAGATCCTGGATCACAATGCAAGACCTATGAATGCAGAAATGAAAAATCCG
This sequence comes from Gallinula chloropus, assembly GCF_964237585.1. Lineage (NCBI taxonomy): Eukaryota > Metazoa > Chordata > Aves > Gruiformes > Rallidae > Gallinula > Gallinula chloropus. The sequence goes on from NC_140085.1 coordinate 92,740,325, forward strand.
GAACCATCTGAACACTATTCCACTTTCCCACTGCATCCAAACCTCTACCTTAGTTCTTCAAGAAACTTCTTGTGTTATCTTGTTTGTTCAGCTGTTACAATTACAGCAGGAAAACTGATGATTTGCTGTATAAGGCCAAACAAGTCGTCATCGCACTTCCTTATTTAACACAAACACCTCACTTTCCTGAAGCATAAAATGGAAGGGTGGCACACCATCACAAACCATGACTGGTGTCACAGCTACTCACGGTCACTGCATTCAGGACACACATGTAAGAGAAGACACGGCGCACAACTACGCGCTGCAGTTCACAAAGTACACACTAAGCCGACATTCCTATGAAAGCAGTGGGCATTGGGTGGGGTTTTTTTTATTATTCTTTTTCTATTTTATCCATCTGTTCTCAGATACTTTAGTCCTTAGTATCATAATAATTCAATTTCATTTCCTTTCGGTTCTTATCACCAGCTCCATAAAGAATACTTAGTTCTGCAGCCATTATGGTAAAACATGTATTTTTGCTTGCAGCCCAAAATGAATCCTACCCTTCACTTTATCTTCCAATAACGATTCTGTTCCTCCATTCTTACAAAAGGTATGCAGACTTCTAATATGCATATTACCTCACCTCTTAGCTAATTTAACAAGCAAATTTTGCCCTCTCAGTCCTCATGTGCCCCACTCTGCTTTCCACTGTAGCTGTCAACTATGTTCAGAAACCACAGGTAAATTTTTTACTGTGACTGACATCAAAGGGGTGATTCAGCTTATAGATGAAGACATTCAAAGTAAGTGATTTTGTTCAGATGCTCCATTGTGAGGCAGGCACCTAAGCTTCCAGCGCTGCCCATGGAAATGTACTCATGACAGATCCACTTAAATCTCTGAAGATAAGCATCTTCACATGGACTAAAATCTCACTCCAAAAGCGGTAACTTGTAGACAATCCAGCTACGGTCACTAGTCCTTTCTGTAACCTCTCCTTGAATAGGCAATTTGAAAGATAAATCTTTACCGGGCTGCTTAATACATTTATAAAAATGTCATTTGCAGTCTGGCGTCTTGTACCTCCCTGATCTGCCAGTATGGACCACTATATCTGACCCATCTTAACTGTTTCACATCTATTGCGTCTGCCCATTCAGATTCCTTACCATTCTGCTTCTGTTTACACAACCAGACTTCACATTTCATTTCTTAAGGATGAACAAACACCCTTTTGGAAGAAAATTAATGAAGCAAATGGGGAAAAGAAAACCAAAATCCAACAAAAAAACTCCTCAACCCCTTAAACAGCAAAATCCCAGAAATATCTGGAAACTTCAGATTTATAGAAGGTCACTAACTCTCATTCTGCACTCTTCGTTCAGAGCAAGTGGAACATAATGAGCAGTAGTATGGTGGAAGTTTTGTCAGTTCCCACAAGGATACACTCGGCAGTAAAACATGGATAGGAAAATGGTTAGGATAGGAAAAAGAGTTAGGAAATTGGTGCTAAATCCACATGGTAAAAAAAAAAAGTGAGAAAAAAAAAAGAGTTCTTTGTTCACTGCTGTCTTTTCTCATTATTCAAGTTGGGATATCCCCATATATCAGCAATGGAAAGGCCATTTTCATGGGAAGGGTGAAAAAATACAAACACTATTTGGTTTCTAATTGTTTGACTTAAGTTTAGTGTTACACATTTACATTACAAACCTGAGCTTTGTTTGAATGTTTACTTTATAAAAACTCAGAGCTGAGAAGCTAGCAGCATAAACTGTGTATTATCATTGTCAGTGTAAATCAGAGGTTCTGTTTGCCACAGCCCTCTACAATGAGAAGCTGGCCAAGAGCCAAATGAAAGTGAATAATTTAAAACACTCAATCAGTTACATTCTGAGACATTTTGTTTAGTGTTTAATAAGCTCTCCAGGGATGGTGAAATTACTAAAGCACATTGTCTTAACATGAGCTAAAATGCTCCTCTCTCGTCACCACATTTTTGGGAATCTGACATCGATGCATTAGATGAACGTAGGCCCGTATATATACATACACACATGTATACATGTCCCTATTTTCGCACATACGTACACTGAGATACATTTTATTTGACCGTTTTGCACATCCAATGTTCTCTACTGCATTCCATCTTTGCACTCTAAACGTCCATATTCAGTAAAATTTTTATACCCCGCTATGCCTACTGTCTTTCCAATATTTCTTAGTTTATATATTGAGAGGATACAATCAAATAATTCATACAGAGTGTATCATGAATGGGGGTAAAGGCTGTGCAGGAACTATTCTGGGTTTCTTTTGTTTTGTTTATATCTTACATTATACAGAAAGAGAGCCTCTGTTAAAATAAACACATGATAACTCCAAAACTAATAAACCCCCCCTGCAATTCTTTCATTGATACCCAGGTAATAACTCACTTTTAGCAGAAGTTTCTGAGCCTGAGAATTAAAGAAATTCTGCTGGGCCTTTAGATGTTGAGACATTGAAATTGTTAACCGTTGTTACTAAGGATTCAGTGGCAAGCAGGAAAAAGATGGGAAAATTAGTGTTTTGAGATCAAATGGATCTCTCCTCTTAGAAATCAAAATGAGACAACATCACAGAACAAATCATTCTGCCCCTGCTTACCCTACAGTTTGGCTCCTCCACTTTTGTTAGGCACCTGCACTAGAAGTGCCCCTACATAGCAGTATCTAGGCTCTGATTTCAACACATATCATTAATTTTAAGTTTTAATTAGGCCCAAAAGGGAGGTTGGGCTTTTTCACACAAACATCTTTCAGAACATCAATGTGGCTGTTCACTGAATGGGGTTTCTTTAATTGTGCACCTTAAGAAATTCAAGACACCACACAAGCTCTGAGAGCAGACAATTCCGATGCTTCTCAAAATACTGGTTTGTGCACAGGAAAGGGGCACAGGCTGAGGGGTTCACCATATGGCATGATTTCTTACTGCACAGCCATCTTCATCCTTTGAGACACGTCACTCATGCGTGTCCCACTCTAAAGGTGTGTACGTACATAGGTCACACAACCAACAGCTGATCCTTTGGAATAGCATCTGCTCAGCTGCAGCTCTACCCACATCTCAGGCTGCCAACTCAACGGAGAGCATGGCAGGCCTCACAGCCTCCTGTTAGAACTTTGGTTCATGGTCTGGAATACAGGACAGAGCCTCCAAAGCCACCCTATAAGCCTCTAGTGAGAGGTGTAGACACTGTCAATACCCTCCCTACCCAAGGAAGGGGAGCTTCATGTAGCACCTTACTGAGGTTGGGATCTTATCAAGAAGTCTGCACTGGGGCTAAAGGGAGACTGTATCTGTACACGTGCACACATACACACACTCCCATGCAGCCAGCTTACGTGTTACTGATAGCATCCTATCAGCAAGCTGTAAAGAGTACTAAACCCAATTAGGGTGTTTGCTAGTACACGATGAAAGGTACTTCCTAGGTATCTATTAACTTCTGTTATGTAACTATACATGCCTATGAACCATATCTAGGAGAAAGCAGATTTTAAAGAGCAGTCAGGAAGGCTTAAGGAGAGAGTAAAGAAACAAATTTGAAACAAAACAAGAGTTAACTACTAAAACTCGAGCAAAAATGCCTACCTTGCCTTTTTCTCAGAGTAGGCCAACAAATTCTACTATGAGGCTGTTTAAGGTCCAAACCCCAGAGTATTCCTAACTTCACATGAAAGCTCTGTGTGACTACATCACATGCCCAAAACGCTGGTGTTCCCTGTAACATTCCCCAAAATGCATCTGCCCTCGGACCTGGTATACACAGTCATTTCACAAAGGAGGACAGCAAAGAAAGGCCTACAGGCCTGCAGGACAATTAATAAAGCCCACACAGGAGTTCTTGACTTAAGGAATTGATAGTAAAAGAAAAAAAGAAAGCATCCTGGTGAAGTGTTCTGGCAGGCCATGCTCAACCCCGATGGTCACGGCCTAGCTCTCCTGATCTGAAATGAGGTTTTGGAGAAAGAAACTGCGAAGGGATATTTATCAACCAAAAGCCTCAAGTGAGCCTAAAACGAACAAACTTGGGATGAGGTCTGGCACAGGGTTCCTTATAGACTGTGCTGTATGAAATATACTCCCTGCAAGCTTGTAGTCTATGCTGTTTTATTTTATAAAATATACTGACAATACGTTGCCTGGGAGGAAGAAACAACCGAAGTCAGGAGGCAATGAGGACTCCCTGGTGCTCACCATTCCAGAATACATTCTCATTCCAGCTTTGGTACCCACAGCATTCTCTGCTTATCCCTCTCATAAAGAATACAAGAAAGTTTGACCTGTAATTTCTTACAAAAATATCATTAAGGAACCTGTTATGTGATTTTGCCATTTTTTATTTCTTTTTCAATCAAACTAGATGAGATTCAGCTGAGCTTTATGCTTATAGATTGTCTTCTATTTGGCAGTGTCAACAAAACCCACAGAGGATTACATGTAGAAAAGATTATGTTACATTCCCCATCACTGTCTTTTTTGTGCTACGGCACTTTGAACTGCTGCAGGTTATTAAATTGAGTGAAATATGGCACAGCTTGAAACCTGTACACTTTGGCTGTTTGATAAACAGGAGTTCTTACTGCAAATGCAACAAAATAAAATTTCATCTCCAAGGATATCCATCAAATCCGAAAAGCTGCAACCTCTGTAAGAAGCACACTGTAATGTATTGCATTTCTCCCTTAATAAAGTAGTACATTTCCCATCTTTTTCATTTTCTTTAGTAGCATTCTGAAAAGTATCAGAAAAATTATCTGCAATTAGCAAAAAAATACTCAGAAATATGAAAGTGAATTTTACCAAACTTGGTTTAAGTGATCTTTTTATTCTCTACTACAAAGTCACTATGAAATGACAATGGCTCTCAGTGTCCTAAATTCACATAATATGGAAAAATAAAATTAGGATGCTCTGGATGGAGGAGGCAGCAAAAGCAGAGGAGTCTGCAACTTCCCAGAGAGGGAGGAATCAACCACAAATGTACAATTCCTGATCTGATGACCGTAAGCTCCAAAGGCAAGACAAGGTTTCAATTACTGTCATCTATTTACATAGTTGAAATATTTAATTAGTTAGTCTACATGTAAGCTATTTTTATACACTTTAATTCTTCCATTCTAATTAGCTAACATCCTAGGAGTTTGCATCTTTTAAAAACATACAAACATTCTGCTTAAAAGGAAATGGTACAAAATAACACCAGAAGACATGCTAGACTTCAAAAAATATTTACATAGGGTTTCTACTTTAATCACATTGCACCATCCTCTCAGAATATTTACAAACTTTAAATTATCATTTGCAATAAAGCCCCAAAACCATCAGATTTGTTGTCTCTAGTTTATTCAGAATGCTATTCAGAGTATGCAATTCTTAATCATCTCTAGGCAAAATTTCAAAATTGAAAAGAATCTACAACACCAGCAGCAGCAGCAATCTGGGCAGGATGGGCAATTAAACAAGAAAACTGATCCCCAAGACTCAGAGAAGAAACTCATCCCACTAGAATGAATCAACACAGCCCACTCTAAATCCTGAAAAAACAACTCCAACTACATTGGACAAAAGGATATAAAGAATTCTAAAATTGAAGCAGCTCAAATCTAACCCTGCTTCAAGTCTCAATTAAAAGAACATTAATTCCATCTTCTCAGCATCAGAAAAGGCAGGACTAAGCCATTCCAAATTCTGGGTGGTAAATTTCATGGGATTTCAGATCAGCAGGTCTGAAAACAAAGGTAACAGCTCACTTCTATCAGCATGTCACAGTTCTATAGCTTAGAAGTCAAAGGTGCTCTGATGGCAAGCCAAACAAATATAAGTTAAATACAGGAAGGAGACAGTTATTTTGTCAGCATCATTGGTTATGTCTACTGAACACTGGACAGGTCTTAAATTCAGAGCACAGAAAACAACAACCCCCTTCAATCCCCAAACAAGTCTTGGAACAAGTACCAAAAACATCTCCAAGATAAGTTTCTAAGGGTCACACTTGGCCAAAATTTTCTCCAAAATGATGTATTTAAACAGTTGAGCATGAGCATCACTCCACTGATGCTTCCATCAGATTATCAAGCTTCTATACAAGGTCAGCAGAAATCGGGCACATTTTCAGAAGTCAGAGCTACAGGCTTGCATGAAGCTTTTTTCAAGGCTTCAAAGACATGTTTTAAGCTGCCAATACCAAATTAAAAAAGAGCAGCTATTTATAGGGTGACCAGTTGCCAGGTCTTCTGGTAAGAAAAAGTTCCTAAAGCTGAGCTGATCTAGAGAAGGATATGCCACTTTATTAGGAAAAGATAAGACTGCTGGTGGCATAAAAGCACAGATTTCAGCCTTCAGTCACACAGGAGTGGCAGCAGTGGTTAGCAGTCATCCAGCATTATCTATATGGGGGTTGAAGGTACATGGAGCAGTAGAGTTACTGTGGGACACAAGAAAATGAAGGGAAAAGAGGATGACTTCAGTTGTGCTGAACAGGTTGTTAGTGTTGCAGAAGATACAACCACCCGTGCATATGTGCTCCACGCCCAACAGGCAGCCCCCACATGAAATTTGCTCTTCTGCAGGATGGTTGCCAGCCATGGCACACAGACACACCACAAATCTGTTGCTGAAAGTGGCTTTACAAACTGTTTGGAGTTTTCTCACACTGTAAAAATGTCACATTTTGTGACTACAGTTTCATGGTAGTGGGATACAATGATGTAAGAGCCATGCACTGACTCTCTTTTGCCACCTGACAGTGAATATTAGTTGATATGTTTGAACCAACATAGCGAAGCAAAAATCCCTTCCTCAAATGGGACAAGTCTTCAGAGCATTTTATGCTGGTGTGATGCCCAATTAAAGGAAAAATTCAAATCAGCTGAAGGGTTTATGATACAAAATGCGTTTACCTCCTTAGCAGTTACTCAGAAACTGAAGCCCAAACAAAACAGCAGAAGGACCAGATTTCTTTAAATGCACCCTACAAGACCAATGTATAATTAGGAGGCAGGGCTCCATAACAAGGACACAAGTCCTTCTCTTCACACCAGTGTCACTGCAGTCCACACATAGTTACAGGATTCTGCACACATGGAAGTGATTCCACCAAAGCCAACTTACTAAAGAAACCCCAAACAACTCTATGACAACTAAATGCACTTACACTTTAGTAAAATAAGACATACAGAAGCTACCAAATAGAGTATATTTAATAATTTCCTGAAACATCTTTAAAAGGTCTCTCCTATCCTCCAAAACAAGTAGCGTATTAGTCATTTTTGTTGTTTAATACCAAAAAGGAAAAAAAAAAAAAACCAAACAACCAGGTTTCCCCAACTGATTTATGAAAAGAAGAAAAAAAGCCCCTAACCAAGTCCACAGATTCCTACAAATTCCAGATGCATTTTCCTGGCTTTTTGCTAACATGGGTGACAACTAAAATAACATAAATCGGTTCAAAACATTTGTTTTCATTCCTTTTGCTGACAGTATTTTTGACGTCATTTATGCGGTAAAGAAACAAGCTCAGATTTCTTAAGTGTTCAGGGTGTTAGTTGTTAACACAGAGCACTAATTATGGGGAGGTGTTTTTTGGAGTGGGGTGGTTTTTTTTTAAGTCACAGCTGACTTTTTATCTATTTTTAGAAGTTTAATAGTGCATACTTTCCGAATTTAAGTAAGATTGGTAAAGCATCTGTCCTCCTTCTCCCCAAAATAAGCTACATTTGCTGGCATAATGCAACCAACTTATAAATGAGCATTTCTTTATAATCTCACATAGTACTTACCATCTCAAAATTACATCACTAGACCATAAAATCCCAGAGCCAGAAGAGGTCAGAGAGAAGAGTGAACAAAATTAAAATGTCATTTAGTCAATTTTCCATTTCCATGAGAGGATTAACATCCCCTCAGAACACGGACCACAACATGACCCATCAGATGCTGAGTTACAGTCCTCCAAGGGCCACACTGCTCTTCAGAAAAGAGACCATACTTCTGAAGGGAAACGTGGTGGGAGATACTCTCTCAGGTTGTGATCAATTATTTTCCAATAGAAAGAAAACAGACCACTTTCCCCCTAAGTATTTTTGAGAACATATTCTCTGGATTGAACAGCTTTCAGCTGTGGGCCGAAGTAAGTTTCTAAGCAAACATGTCAACAGAAGCTCCACAGGATCAGGTTAGATTTTGACCTTCGCAGCAACACTCTCACTTGAAATTGACTGTTTTAACTCAAGGCACAAAATCAACCGAGGAAACAGAAAGAGCCACCTATGTTTTCGCCACATCACATACAGTTTGAGAGGCTGCCTATTGCTTACAATTGCGCACAGATGTGTGCACAGGGCAGAAATGCTTCTTTGACTAAAGTTAGCAGGTTACCTCAGCATGTACTTCACACTGGAAACATCATTTGGATGATGCCTGTTTCCAGAACAGCTCTTCTTTTCACTAAGCAGTAAATCTTAAGTTGCATTAAGCCATAAACATTCTTACTAACTTAACGTGGTAAAAAATCCTAATACTAAAATACAGGAGGTTTAAAGTTTTGTCTCCTTTAAAATAAGAACATGAACGAAGGCAGGTTTGTGTTTTTGCATCCAGATTTTTCTCTCCATTTCTTGGCAGAAAGGCTCTGAACCTTGCACATCTCCTTCCACTACTTCAGAGAGCTCTTTGGATAGACATTATGAAGGAACTACAAGATACAGGATACATATAGAAAACCTGAATAAACGGAGCATACATTTCTGTCTTTAAATAAATCAGTCCCTCAGAAGTTAAGTGCACCAATTATGTGGCAAACGTTAGGGCAACAAATTTTCCCTTGCCTTCCTATTGCCATATGCCTGTCATTTTTTTCCCCTACAGTTTCCACTCACTGTTTCAAACATATGTTGCCACTTATGTGCCAAGAAAGGAATCTCTGAATTACCCCTTCATATATGATGAAATGGCAGACTGAATGGAGCCAGAGAGAGCACCATTAGCAGTTATTCACACTTCTGTTTTCTCTTAACTTCTATTCTCCAAAGTTTATTCCTCCTATGCAAGGGGATGTAGAACTATAAAGCCATCCATGACTCATGCTGCAAAATATATAGCTGCAACCATGTACCACAGAAGCGATTTTTTTCTATTTTTTTTCAAAGGCCACCTTAAATAAACTTTTTCTCCTTTCAGTTTCCAGATGGAAGATTCTTTTGTGAATCGCTTACCCAAGCATCAACACTGGTGATCCAACATTCTTTTCTTGTAAACTCACTGCTCAGTTTACCAGTGGTTTGCAGGCTCTCTCCCTGCAACTCTTGCTTCCCAGGGTCAGCCTGCATGCACATTTTACAGTTCCAGAACAGCGGACCTCAAAACACTTCTACAGCACTACCCACACTCTTCTTTTTCTGCTGAAGAGAAGGCTGTGAAAAGATAAAGTCATGCACGTAATTCTTCAAAGAGAGGGGGGGAGAAATCAATAGAACATGAATAGAGAGAAAAAGCAGAATGCACAAGCAACCCAAAAGCAGGTCAGCTTGATGACTTAAATTCCCACAGTGCCAAGGCATCATTGCTCCTGAGGATGGTGGTTCTGGTACCCTGAGAATTGAGCTGAGTAAGAGTCTATGCGTATACAGTATCTTCAGCACTCTAACACCTCAGTAGCAAAAAAGCTATCCACTACAACAGATGCCAACAGCTACTTCCACCCTTGCTAACATCAAATAGGGGCAACAGGAAGTCAAGTCCATCAATATTTTTTAAAAATATGTTAAAAACAACCGAGCGTTTCCAGGAGTCGTCACTCAATCACAAACACAGAGCAAAAGTAGATGTGTTGGATAGTTTCAAGACAAGTTACCCCCAAAAAAGAATCTTTCGTGAAATAAAAAGTGCTACTGAGTTTTATTTGAATTAATTTTATCTAGTACCTTCAACCATTTTCTTCTCTGATGCTCTTGCATTGATTATCAGCATCAAAAATCACCATGTGGTTAACACTAGATTTTCTTCCCTTTCTTTTTTGTTTTCTTTTGGGTTTTAGAGGTTTTTTTGTTTTCTTTTCTTTTTTAAGTGTGAGGAGATACAGATAGAAGTTGTCAAAAGAAAACCAAGGAACCACTTTCAATGCCAGAAAATTACTTTTTCAATTCTAACTTCCTGAAAAAAAAAAAAAAGCATATACCGAAAAAGAACAATCAGCAGAGAAAAGCAGCAAATACTGGGTCCCAAAAAGTTTCCAATGACCCACAGCTAATGAGGGGATGTAAAAGTTCTTTGGTCTTTTGGATAAAAAGGAATATTAATATTCAGACTTAGGGTAGAGAGGCCAAAAGGCAGGTAAGTCAGGTGGCAAGTTCCACTACCAAAAGAGAGAAGTGAGAGAAATCCCACAGACTGATTTTTTTTTTACCAAAATCCAGACCAGGAAGGTGTAGAGGGAGGGGGCATGCATCACCATCACCACCACACCACCAAATCAATCTTGTGTTCCTAAACACACTTTGGTGATGTGCATCTTTAGCTCTCCAAATTAACTAATAATCCTTTGTCCCAGTGTCAGCTCCACAAGTGGTATAGAGACCCCCGGGAGGCTCAAACAGAAAGAATAACTGTGAAGGAGAAAATGTCACACAAGCGCACTCCAAACTCTTCTACACAGAACTGCTGATAAGTAACACAACCTGCCAGGTTGCTAAACACCACCTCTTGCCCACCCAATGGGTAACAGTTACAACCTGCATTCATTTTATTTCATGAAAGAACGGAACAGTAACTGTATTAATTAAGCCTACTAAGTATTCAGCCAGGCTCTGCCCTGTGCATGAATGGCAAAGGAAAAAAAGAGTCTTAAAAACTTCGCTGCCTGCTGTGAACAGACAGAAACCCAATGGAGTTTTAAATAAGTCTGTGGAGTGTCTGCCTTCCTTTCCATTTGAGGATCTGAAGTATTGCACACACTTACATCCCCCTTGTTCTTGAAGTATCGAGGTGAACATTTTGAGGCCAACACTTCCAAAATGTGTACCTTGTTTCAAGCTTTTATGGGAGTGCTGGCAATCTGGAATTCATTCTGGAGAGGAACTGGGGGATTCTGTGAAATGACCAAGTCCAATGTATTATTTCTGAGGACACTTTGGGGCAGACACATTAACAAAAAAGTTGCAAACAAGTTCCCACTCTTCAGCAAATGTATTTTGAAAGCAAAGTCAGTGTTTTCAGATGACTTGTACCAGGGCCTAATTTAGTCTGGGAGCAGGGCAAAAAGAGAGAGAAGAGAAAAACCCTTAAGGAGTATCTTAAAGGTACACATTTCCAAGGGCTGACTAAGGTTTTAATAATTTGAAGTTTTGGTGCAATTTTACTCAGGACCCATGCATAAAAACTACATTAAAACAACACAGGAAATCACCTGTGGGTTGTCATAATGTAAAGTTTACACTTTCAAGTGTTTGGTTGTTGGTTTGGATTTGTTGGTTTTTTTTTTTTTTATATAGACACATATTGACAGAGCAGGGACTTAACTATTTATTTTAAGATGAGGTTTATGAAGTCTGGGTTCATTAAAACTGGACTGAAATCACACAAGACATCACAACAATCAATGAAGACCAAATTTTGCTATCACTTTCATATAGCTTGAGAACTATAACCTCTGCATCATACCTTTTACAGAAAAAGATCTTACTAAAACCCGTATTAGTTCTTACCTGGGTTGATTAAAGTTGCCAGACAAATAATGGTAATTTTGCATGTATGGTCTTTACCAAGTAACTCTTAAAAGTGCATTAATTAGATTAAAAAGATAAATTTGATATTCCATAACAAAAAAGCTTCTTTCCAGTATTTTTAAGGAATCATTTTCCAATAAATTAAAACCACACAGACTGGTCTGTCTCCTTTGAATTAACAACAGGAATAATACTACATGAAATTTTCAGTTTATAAACGTATCTATAAACGCCTTCTAGTTATTTTTGTTTGTTTCAATATATTGAAGTACACTTACAGAAAGGTGAACTCTTAACCACTTTAAAATACCATTTTCTTCAGATACACCCTTCCCAAGTGAATCCTACCCCCAGTCTATGATTTCACTTCATAGTTGTTGATAGGATGGTTAGGAAATGGTTAATTTTGCAAGATTACGTCTTCCATATGCAACCACCATTCAGCATCCCACCCTAAGGGTACAACCAACCAATACAGACTTAGTTCTGATTATGTAATGCTTATTTGATATCCCACTTGAGAGCTCTTTTGGATGTAAAGACCACTAGAGCATAGTGACTTTGCAAATAAGATGATGTAATGTTACTTTGGAAGTAAAAAAACATGTGAGCATGCTCACTGTGAACCATGCAATTCAAAAGCCCAAACAGTTCTCAGTCTGAACCATTAGATTGCTGTAGAGCTCTGTCTCACTTTCTGGTTTGCTTGCTCTGTAGCTTTTATAAACTTTCTGATACCGAGACCAGAATCATAAATTTCTTCAAAACTGGTCACACAAAAAACCATACCCAGAATAACCCACCTTTGTTTGAAGTTAACAGGTTCTCAAAAAATGGAATAAACCCCTCTCTCACAACTTGTGTTAGTTATAAATAAGAAGACGAAAAATGTTTTCTAGATAACTCGAAGCACTCCAGGTGCTCAAAAGGCAACAGACAAAAGAACATGTGCAGAATTTTTACAATTGCTTAGAAGTTACAAGTGGAAATCCAATTTGCATCAGTACACTTATAGCTTAAGAGTTATGAAGGTGTTTAACTTGGTCAATTTACCTTCCCAGGCTGCAGGTGCACACATGCCCAGCACATTCACTGTTCCAACTAGAAACAGTAATAGCCTATGAATGTCGTAAGACCATGCACACACATAAACAGTTTTAAAAGGACTGTCACCTCGTGAGACTTTATATATAGCAGCTTGCTTATTTCAGGTCAATGAAGAAGTGTGGGTTTTTTTTTTTAAGAGAGACCAAAAAAAAAAAAGAAGAAACACACAACAAAACAATAAAATTCTATTACCAACTTAGTAACCTCTTCAGTGAAAGTGATTTTCTGATGAGGAGAGAAGAGAGAACACAACATCAGGGTCAAAAGAACGGAATCACACAAACAAATCAATCCCAAAGCTCTCCTGAAAAACAAAGAAAACATGTTCTTTCCTTGTGAAAGAGGTGACCATTTTCACTTCCCTCACCACCTTGTAACTGACAGCTGCCATTTGAAAGAAAGGATGCCTAAAATAATTCCACACAGAAACACAAGAGAGACAGCCATTCTCCCTTCTAAACTCAGGTTAACACCAAAGGGAAAGGGGTGCATTTGAGACTGCAGACTACTTCTTGATTCTGGACCTCTTCGCTTTCCCACTGACGGCCCCTAGGGAACAGAGGTGCAATCACAACCCTCCCCGCAATCCAGTGCCAATGCTAAAAATGCCTCATAATCATTCCTTCCCAGTTACTCCATCAGACGCTGGCATCTTTGCACAGTCCTCCCTCCACCTTCCAATAATCCACTCATGGATTTTCTTCTTTCAACACGATAGAGATAAACTGGAACATCACCTGACAAATGTTAGCCTCCTTTATTGCTTTTGGCTCCTAGATGCACTTAAAACAGAGATGAGCATGGGATAGCATGAGAAGAAAACAGAATAGCGTGAGAAAAGATTTGTTAATACCTGGTAAAATAGTTAAAGAAAGAAACCCCAAAACTTCAGAGTGATTTGGTCTACTTGCAGTTCTGAAAAGAATGCAATTATTATACTTGAAAAGGGATCCACAAACATGATTTCTCATCTTCCTTTTGTATTACATAAGATACTAATTCTATTCTCTGCAGCCTGTAAGAATTTACAACCAAAAAATGGGCAGATTTCCTGGTTTTGAGAGATACCTAGAATAGAGAAGATGCTTCCAAGAAAGCATTTTCCACAATACTGAAGCAAAAGTAGTGAGTCAGAGTTTGGTTAAACAAACTGAATTCTGTGACATCAATACATGTGGAACACATGCCGGTACAATATTTAAAGCTAAGGTATCACAAATGGCTCTCAGTCACTTCTAAAGAATAACTACCTGGAAGAAGTCAAGATTCTGTGCTGTTGTATGACTGAACATTGCTCATAAAAAGCTCAGAAGTACCCACAACTCCTTTGTGTGCATTTGCATGTGCAAACTTTTCAGAGCAATTCCAAAAGGTCCAGAGGCATTTCAGAATTCACTCCAGCTCAGATCCTGCTTCTCCACTCCCCACAGCTGAGGGGTTCTCCCAGTCTCTGAGGTGTAAGAGTTTCTGTGCTGGGAGATACCTATGCCCTTCAGAACTGCGTCAAGAACTCTGACCTCCCACCACACTGACCGCTGAGCAAACTATACATAGCAACATCTTTCAGGCATGACTTGCATTGATTTAGATATACACAGATAGCTACAAGTTAAGGCTCCACTTACATTCCCAGGCCCCAAGGTCAAAGGCATTTTATAACTCTCAAATTAAGTGTTTATTCTTGTCAAGCTCTGTATAACCTCATGTCACTCTGTACACACTTTCAGCTTCAGCAAAATAACTCCTCCTATTTTGGTAGAGTTGGATCCACGTATGCTCCTCTTTACTCATCAGCAATATCAAGGGCTGATTTGTTTTACGTGAGAATAGCCTTTGCTCATCTACTATGGGGATTCTGAAATAAAAATAAATAAAACCAGGAAAATAGGATAAACCAAAAACACATCAAAGAACAAATAAACTTCACATGTCCCAAAACACAGTCATCTTAGAGTAGCACATGTCAACTTCAATCAAATTCTAAAAGGTCACACACAACCAGGTCTCATTTAACCAATACAACACACCTTAGGAATTCAGAAAATACTTACTCCTTTGCAACTTCTTGTTCTAGACCTCTGTTTATCATACATGGAACCCAGACACTCCATTATGTATCACTTTAAAAGTTAAAGTAAATAATGAATGTTGTCATTTTCCACAAAAAGGCTGCAAACAGTACTGTAAGTACCACATTACAATAACGGGAACTGCTTTTCTCCCTCTGCCCTTGCTACTGGCTACAGTTAAGTGCAAACATTTCCTTACACATACACTTAAGTATTTACTGGGGTAGCAGAGGGGATAGGAGGACACATGTAGGGAACAACCCAAAAGATTAACAAATTTACCACGCTTGAATCTTTGTTCCATAGAGTCACCTAGGACTACTAAGGTCAGTGGTATTTTGCTGTACTGTCCTTGCCAGGAAGACACAGCTATGTCAAAAAGATGTGTAAGAGAACCACTTGAAATTACATGTTCACTTAAGAAATTGGCTTGTTTATTTCTTTTGAGTAATAACACAGTCCGTAAGATAAATCATCATTATCAAATGTACCATGAGACTTCATAGCAAGGGAAGCTACTTCAGATTTCTCTTATATGAAATTGTATCACTACAAAACAGAATCTAATACAACTCTACGTTTAATCAATTCTATACAGTTCATCAGGATCACGCAGTGAAAAGCACACAACTTTTTTATGGACAGTAAATATCTTTAATCTAATTAATATTAAACTTATATTAGAAGCTTCTAAGTTCATTGCCCAGAGCAAATAAAAACCAGAAATGATGCTCTGTCAGAACACTTTCAACTACATTACCAAGGGGAACAATGTTAAAAAGAACAGAAACTTCATACTTAGAACTAAAAATAGGTAAGTAAACAAAACAGATTAAAAATAAAGTACTCAACAATTAAAAAAATCCCCAACCCAACCCAAGAAATAAGGCAGACCATAAAACACTGGGGAAGGCTGCAGGGAAGACTGTTTAAAGAACGCAGGATTTAGAGACAAAAAAGGAATTTTTGTCTTTCGTTTAGATGGTGGAAGAGTATTTCCTTAAATCACTTCTTTGTGCTAGAGTACAATTTTTTAAGCATAAAGCAATCTATAGGTTATTCATGCATTTAATTCCTGCCCTGAAAGACATCGTTCGTAATAGCCCATCCTGTTGACTTAACATCCAGAGACATGAGAAAAGTGTTCCCAAATAACTACACAACTTTAGTATTGCTGAGTTTAAGGTAACAGTTCTTAATGCTGACATATCTCATGCAGTCTGCCATAAAAAAGCCAAATTAATACCCTTTTGTATTTATTCCCCTTCCTCACTCAGGGGTTTTGTGAAATTTTTGTTACAGACTCTGTGGCTATGGAGTGTCTGAATCTGCTAAATACATTTCCCTGAACCCTAGAGACCCCTTTAACAGTACCTGCTGTGGGCAATACTAACACAAAGAACTACATGGGACTACACACTAGGAGATTAAGAAATTCTATAAATACTTTTCCAGACCAGAGAATTGAACCACACAACTAAGTCACATTTCTGAACTATGAATTTATCCGATAGCTCCACGATTTTGAATCCCAAAGGGATCAAAGTTTTACAAGTTACATTACAACCCTAGGAGTCCACCATCTAAAATGGGATACCTTTGCCTCAGCATTATTTCAGTGCAGATTCCTTGAACAGGTATTGAGAGCACCATTAACTTCCCGTGCCTTAAATGGGGACTAGTATATAGCCACTGAAATTGCAAAGATTAAGGAAAGCCTTAGAAAATTTTCTAGCAGGAATGCAAAAAGGGAGGGGGAAAAATTATCAAAGTGGGAAAAAGTCTCTTATTATATAGGTTTCATAACATAAATGCCAGCATCTGGAGACCCAAAGAAAGGCCTGTGGGCCCAAAAGCATGTTTGTGCTTTATTTAACTATTACAGGCAGCTCAACAAAAACACTTTCCTTGCAAAGTTTGCCTTCCTGAGCATCCACAGTCATTTTACGACCTTAGTAACTTTCAGATAAGCTCTAAGAGCTATACATTTTCACTGGGTTAAATCTGTAGGAGACAAGAGAAGCCTACCTAAGAGAACTGTAACAATGAAATAGAAGACTCACAATATGGTTTTGATCCTGATTTCTCTCTAATTAACCACTTAATAAAGAAAAAAAATGACAGCTTTGTGTAATATCAATGCCTCCAACAAGCCTTCCTACAGTGCCTCACAGCCTTATGTTCTCAAAGCAGACCATGGCCTCAAGTGACCCCTATAGAACTTAAGACCTGTAAGAAACACACTGAATGCCAAATCCCTTCTACTTGTGTGTTGGACCTTGCACTCTGAGGCACTGGTGAAACAGCATCACCCAGCAACAAGTGAAGAAACAACAGACACAAAGGGAAAAGCAGAAGGGAAGGGATGATCAGTGATATAGAGGAAATAAAAGAACTTGTATCAATTTGATCTACTTCTTCCCCTCATCTGTATCAAAGCTTTGAAAGAAGCATCCTCCACTGACACCACATTCAACTCACATCTATGGGAAAAGGTGAGCCAACTTCACTCAAACCTGTGCATTTATAATTCATACAAGAATTAAATTGCTCAGAAAGAGGTTCAATTAATTTGAACATCATGACTGAATTCACAGCTCAGGTTAACACTTAAAAAAAGATCTGAGACAGGGATTCATGTGGAGTCAGATTTGAAGTCGAAAATGTTTGAGTCACACAATTTCCCTGAAGTTCTACAAGAAGAATCTTGCTTTGTCTGAATTTCAAAGGAGATGGATAAAAAAACCCAGGCTACTAATTACATAGTGTAATGTCACACAGTTTTTCTGAGGTCTAATGACCGAAGACAGACATTTAAAATATGTTCTACTTTCCAAGCACATCCATAAATGTGGAACTTGGTACCTTCCAAGGTACTCATCACAATAATCTTCACATGATTACAACTCACTTTGCTATTGCATTAATAGTGAAATGGCTGTCATGCTTCCAGAAATAGCCCAACTAGGCAGGCATAGAGGAAGGGGAAGGGAAAGATGGATAACTAAAAAATATAATAATATTTCAGTGCAGAACACTACAAAACAAACCTCTAAGCCCAAATGGACTCTTTAAATATACTACTGAGCAGAGTTTTCATAGACTAAAGAACATTACCTCATTTCATTATGGAGAAAAGATTACTTGGTTATATATTTGTATAGACCAGGGGAAGGGGTTCAAATTCAATTCTATTAATCTTTGTTCTTGGTAAGCTCTACCTCAGGAAAGATGTCTTTTTTTCATAAAACATATCATCTTGGTCCCATATACAAGAGGAAACCATCTCACAACTTGCCAGTTCTCCTTCAAAGTCATTAGTAGTTAAGAGATGCAGTCATCAACTTCTCAACGCGGCGCCTAACCAAAAGGGATCTAATTATCTCTAATATCTGGCTAGGAATTTTATTTGCATCTGCCAAAAAAGGGAGAAAAATGGAATCTGCAAACAATAGGAGAGTTTGGGAAAATATTTCTTCCTGCTGCCAAAAGAATTAAAAACACACAGCAATGAAGATATGAATCTCCTTCCGTCTATGGTCCATAGTAAGACGCATGACTCTAAAGAATGTTATCTTTAGAACTTTCTCCTGCTTCTCTCCCTTGCCTTCCACAGGCAATTTATCAATTGTCAGTGCCTTTTGGACTGTCACTCAGCCATAAGAGCCTCCTATCTCTCTCTGTAATATTCAGAAAGTAATCTATGCGTTAGTATATAAACACAAAACCACACTTTACTGATGAAATCTAAGAAAGCGTCAATAACAATGCCAGGAGAAATAATAAAGACAAATATGGTAGGAAATTTTTGAAGGATGCTATCAACCCAATAAATAATTAAAGAATGTGTTAATGTCAATCCCCCCACAGACTTTCAGAGACAAAAACGTATGTTGAGAGAAAAATACTTGCTGATCACACATTGGAGAAAAATCCTTGAAGTCACATGAGTTATTAAAACCTTAAACATCAGACCCCATTTATCCAAGTCATTAAAATTCAACTTGTCAATCTGGCATGTGTTTCAGTTCAACAGTATCTCTTGCAAAGCTTAAGCACACCTCCTCCAAAAAAGTGAACAGCTTTAAGTAATATAAAACGCTAATAAGAGCTTTGACAGAATTTGTACTTCTATCGATGTGTATTTTTGGAATATTAAACTAACCTGAAGATTTGGACCCCCTGGAGAATTTCAAAAGCCTGAGCTTCAACAGTATCTACATGAGGTAAATATGACCAAGAGCCTCATTCAGCCAAGCATTTCAATATATCATTAAAATCAGGCTTATGCTGAAGTCCTTTCCTTTTTCAACAAAAATACACAGGACCATGTTTTAAGTGCTTTGTTGAACTGAGGCCCAAGTTCTAATTTCCTTTATTTATCTTAGATACAAAATGGCAAAAGGAAGGGGTCAAATGCTGCAATAGCTAGGTTATGGGTTTAAGGATACTGGAACTGCTGCTATGAATTGCCATGGGAAGAGAAAGGAAAGAGTAGTTCGAGGATGGAAGTAATGAGAGGAATCAGATAGTTCAAGTCTAAACAACAGCCTCCAAGTCTTGTAGCTTATTTGTCATATCTTTTCCCCATCTGCTACAGTCTCCCATCTTTCAAGCTTCAATTTTTTTCAATTAAAATCCTGAGAGATTGTGGGCACAAATAATGTTATGAAATTATATACAAAGATACTCGATGAAAGCCACTGCAAGCAGGCTGCAGGGAACAGCACTGTGTGGTCAGGGGATGCATCAAATGATCTAATAAGTTTTTGATTTGGTCTCTAGTTGCTGCAAATCCATGTTTTCTTTTGCTGTCACAATTCTTGCAAATGCACCAATTCTGAAAAAAACACCGTATGTCTGGTAACTAAGGAAACCAAATTCATTTTCAGGGAGCAATGTGGGGAAGGAGACAGGCACATCAGTTTTCCCCCCCGCTTTGGTGAAGTTCAGTGCCAGGATTCCACCTACAGATACTGGAAGACACTTTGTAAAAAAGGAGTAAAGGAAGGGTTCTCAGCAACATCATACATTACCACAGATATAAACACGCTTTGCATGCTACAGTAATCCAAAACCTGAGATTTTTAATTATATAGTTCCTTAACAGGGCTTGGAATAATACTGTACTCCATCCTTTATTAAGTTGTGACAATACAAGAGAAGGAAGTCAGGTCATTACACACTCTGCTGATGCTCTTTGATAAAGCTATTTTGTAAAAGGTCACAAATCTGCACTTTTGTATCGCAGAGGAGAATTAATTAAGAAACTAGAAGTTCATGCTTTGGCCATCCCCAGATCTAAACACAGGATTATGAACAGGAGGATCTGTACTCTAGCCTGCCCCCACATTGCCAATCAACCTGAGCTGTGCTCCTAGCAACTCCAGAGCAGATCTAGACTGTAAGGATGGGTTTTTGACTACCAAAGCTTTTGAGAGGTCGTCTTCAAAGCTGTGCACAGCCTACAGCTGTTTCACATGGCAGGACAAAAATACAGGCAATTTTCATATAGACTAGAGAGACAGGGGGTGTGCAGGGGAAGGGGAATATGCAGGGGAAAAAAACTGCAAAGGGAAGGAGAGAAAAAAATTAACCAAGGAAAATACAGAAACAGTAGGTTTAACACTAGCACTTGTATGCTTGCACACACACACATATATATGTTTAAATAAGAATGCATGCACATTTAACTCCTACCTACCCTTCCTACTTACCTGGATAAACCGTCCTCCACAGCCCGCTCTAAGCCAGTACACCTTGGACCTACTCCTGTCTTTTTAAACAGAGTCCCAGAATAATGAATGAATTTGTAGCTGAAATCAACTTGATGTTCCATTTACCACAGTCACCTGGATGAGCTTTTAGGTAGCTTGGGTGATACACACTGAGACAACACTTTTGAGAAAAACTATGCAAAATGTCAGTTCCCAAAAGTGTCAGCCAAGCAACTGAGTGGTCTCATCTCAGCTAATGGACAGATTATTTTTTTTGCTTTGATTTGGCTATTAAATCTCCCCTGAATAGGAAATAAAATATTATCCTGGTCTGTCCATTGATATATTCAAATAAGACATTTCATTATCTCCAAAACCATTTTGGAAGGTCAGCATACAGGTACTGCACTATTAAATAGATTTGGAAGTTTTCTGATGAAGCTGGCTGAAATCTTCCAACTAAAGCAGCAGTATTTTCTTCAGGCTCCGCTCAGGGGTAACTATGTGCAAGATGGCTAAGACACCTCTGCCTCTTTAATGAAATGCAAACATTTTAATCAGCATTTATCTTCATTCCCCCAAATAGGGAAATCATCTTGTGCCAGTGTTATGCTTGAGTAGGATAAAACACAGCAAAAGCAGACAGGAGGACAGGTTATGCTGTACTAAAGTCTACCTGAAAACTACAATTCAAGGACTGCAAATAAATGAATTGTGGGCATGCCTACTATAACAGATCTGTACAAGACAGCATAGAATGCCTTTCAATAGTCTTAATTTACCCATCAACCCAAAAGAAGTTTATTTCATTAACTCCTGTTAACCCTTAGTGGAATTTCCACAATGAGTTTTGTGGTTATTTCAACTATTTCTTCCTTGTGCTCTCAATGTTTATTCAGGGTGTACTCTGAAGGACAGGGAATACAAGAGATACATTTTAAGCTCTTCGATCTAAATCCAACTTTCTGGCTTCCTGCCTCTTTCCTAAATATTAAAACAAACGATTCATTTCTTTAAGACCTTCTTACTAAAAATAGTTGGTTAGACTGCTTAATTGTGTTAGCTGAAACACAAACATACGAAAAGGAAAGGGTTTTGTAGGAAAAACATTGAAGAGAAAAAAAAAAAATCAGATTTCATCTGGCCTTCCCATCATCACTTAGAGAATTGTTTTGTAGTTACATCATCAGGAAATAAAATACTATCCTCTGAGGACCCCGACTCTTTACAGAAGGGGGGGGGGGAAGGGAAAGCTTGGAGTTCATATCACCCTCTGAGGAGTTCAGCTAAATTCACTTTTTTTGTCATATAAAAAAAAGCAAGCAAGCAAAAAAAAAAAAGCTTCCTTAGAACAACTAATTAAAGAAGATGACCTTGGATTTCATTTTTCCCTGCTCAAATTCTAGGCTGTGAGATGAAGTGGAAAACATTCTAACTAATCAGCTGGCAACCTCTAATGACTTTATTATCAATAATAGAAAGGAACTGCCCTAACCCAAACCTTCCGCACATTCTTCTTGGCCATGAACTCCTAGACAAATGAAATATTTCACACAGTCCTGAGCGTCAGCTGGAGCCAGAACACATTAATAAGCTTTCTAAGTTCTGGCTATCACTGAAGCACACCAGTCAGACACGAGGAGTCTGCACGGAGCGCCTTATATGGAAAGGCAATGACGTAATGCTCCATAGGCTTGGGGCATGCAAAGAGCCTATCTCTCATTGTTTAGTGGGACTGCTGGAATGCTCACATCTCTGATGCTACAGCTGAACACCTCTCGCACCATGGAGCGATAGCTGACCCCAGGATTTCTATAGTCCAGGAGCGCAAGGTAAGGGAGAGAGGGTGGGAAGCAAACTTCTTCTGGCAAGCACTGGCGCTTCTTGCTTTTTTTCCTAGTGAGATACTTCTTTTTAAAAGCCGCTTCCAAAAATAAAGGGGTGAGGACTGAGAAACAATGAAATACCCCCAAAACAGCACCAGGAGATCTAGAAGATGCCTGGTTACTCAGAAGTAGGATAAGTATTTCATGTGTTAGGAACCGTATTTTAAGCAATTCCTACGGAGCCAACAGATGAGGAATTAATTTAATGTTAAAGAAGGAGGTAGTTAGGAATTACACACACTTTCCAAATGGTCGGATAAAATCATGACTGCATTTAAAGCTGTGGAAAGAGTCCAACTGTATTGTAAGATATTAGGTAGAGCTACTGCCTCTCTTTATGCTGCGTTTATATGCATATGCTATGTATTAGTAGATGTGTATGCACATATGTCTCTAAGCATTTACTATACTTTTGAACAACTTCTACTGCAGTTTAGAGGGATGCAGAAATTGCCACAAACATTACTTTGCAAAAAGATTATGCTATGTCTGAAAGAAACAATTGTAACTAGTTTAATTAGTAACAAACTTTTCAACTCCTACACACTGCTTCCCTCTTCCGTGTCTTGTGTGCAAGTGTCAAATCACAAGAGGACAGAACTGTCAGATTTTGAGGGAAAAAAAAAAAAATCCTTTAACCCCCAGTCATCAAATAAATGATGAGACTTTCAGAAGCAGAAAACCCACTGGTCTCTTCAAAGCTTATTCTACAAAAAGCAGAAGGCTCTTTGCAGCTACTAACTCCAAAAAGCAGAGAGTGGAAAGCAGTTCTGACCAGGCACTAAGCACCTTGAAAAATTAGGCCTTGGTGTGTTCATAATTCTCATCTGCGTAGTATAGTAAACTACACTGCCCTCTCCTTGATTAACAACCAAGCCCTGTCAAATCCTTGTTTATGGGAACTACTGCAATTAAGTCAATTGTGCTGCCCTACTTACACATTCAAACTAAGCACTGCTCTCCAGAGTCTTGTGTGCAGTTTAAATGTTAGCAAAGTTTGACTCCGAAAGAGTCTTTAAACTCAAATTTCTCCTAGAAGTACAACATGTTTTTCTTGTATGCTTTCATTTTCCTTAGTACAAAGTTAAATAGGCATTAAATGTTAGGACAGCAGAAAGGGGGTTTTACTCCCCTTTGTTTGATGTTTTGAATCCTGTAAAATCCTTCTTCAAGTATATATTTAATAAAAATCAAAACCGATAAAAATCAGACGCACTGCTGTACTATCAGCACACGTGCACTGAGAGACTGAGTCCAAAACATGATGTGTAAACATTTTTGTGACTTTTTTGTTGCTTTAAACAACAAGAAAACATGAAGCAGTTATTTTCCACATGCTTCTAAAAATGTAAGTATGTAGAGGCACATTTCATTTCAAAGCTTATTCAGGTATTTTCGTATTATTAACCTTGGCATTTAGATAAAGGTCACATCCGTGTTTCCAAGATGAGAAAACTTTGCACCTCTGTTAATGCCTTGAGTCTGCCTGGCTACTGAATCAGGGAAGAGGGCACTGTACAGCACACATATAGGATGAAAAGAATCCTAGCAACCAGAACAAACCTAAGTTTATAGGAAAAAACCAATGGCCCGGATCAGCATCCTAAGCCCCTTACTATGTCTTCTGCTCACTATTCTGTCATATCTACAGACTTGCAACCTATGTCCTTGCATCTTTATATCTCTTTCCTGATAAGTGATTATTTGGTTTCCCATATATCCTATATTCAGTGGGTTTAATAATAAATACACTGTCAGGTTATACAGTGGAAAAGGTAGCTATGCTATACAAGAGGTATGTTGCGAACTAAAAGTAAGTAACAGACCTCAAAAAAACATGCCTGAGCAAAAAAGAAAAGGTTAAGTCAAAGGACGACAATATAATGAAGAAAAAAATCATTTAAGTGTTACACATGGAATAAACATGCATATTTGATAAAGACACCAACTAGAAAAAGAAAAAAGTCTACCCATAAAAGTCAGAGACAATTTCAGCTCCTCAAAATCCAACAGAGAAAGATAGCATTCATCATCAATGACTGCTTTAGCAATATCCAAAGTACCATCTGTCCTGTGAATGCTGCTAGCCTAATATGGATCGAAACATCTACCAAAAGCCAGAACTCTATTTCCCATAGTCTGTCTTCCTTAGATCGAAAGGGAAAACATTCTTTACCTAATACTTACAGGACCAAGTTTGCTCTCATTTATACTGGTAAAAGTCCAAAATAATTAGACTGAGGTATAATGATTAAAATGTGTCACTGTTGCTTCCCCCTATTCCCAGCATTACATTCCTTTGTTATATCAGTTTTCTTAATAAGAATTGAGACTACCTAATTTTTAGCAATTAAAATATTAGCTTGCATCATGTAACAGTAAAAGGAGACAGTAAAGAAAAAAAAAACCCACATAATCCAGTCTTCAATCATCTTATTTCTTCATTTAAATTTCTTTTCATAGTCCCTTTTTACAACACCCAGTGTAAAAAGAAAGCATTTTAAGAACAAGTCTATCTTCCAGAAATGAAAGTCAACTTCCTATCAGACTGCACTGACCCTTTGTTCCTTCCCCGTCACTTCCCTTCCCTTCCCTGACAAATGCCGTGTAACTGCTGACAGCAGAACTTTTAGGGATCTGACCGATAAGAGCAAGAGATATAACTTACACTTTTTTTAATACTTCTCTCATCAGTGTTAGAAAAAAACAAATTATTACTTGATTTTTGCAGAGTAACAGTGATTTCCTATGATTTATCACAGTATTAGGTAAATAATTACATTTGCCACAGTCAAGGGATACAGAAAGCGGGGTTTTACTTCTAGAGAATTTTCCTGCTGTGGCAGTTCTTAAAACTTTTTCTTCAGGAAAAATCATCAGGTGTAGTTTGGCACGGGCAAGTGAGTAGCTGCTGTTCCTCTGGACCTCTCCTGCAAACAGCTTCTATCAAATCCTGGGTGTGGTATTCCCTGAACACTGTTCATTAAAGAAGCAATTAAAATATTTAAGTCAGAGAATCCCAAGGAGCTTACAACGTAGGAAGACGTAGCTTTAAAAAAACATCGTATAAATTTTTAGTTGACTCATTAATCATTCCCTTTCATACTTTAGCCTGTCATCAAGTTGATTTGAGCTTAGAAACTATGCCTTACCAATAAAAATAAATTATTTTTAACTGCTTAGGTTTGGGTTTTTTTCATATTAAATGGATTCTGCCATGACATCCTTGAGGTTTACATTGAGTTTGTTTGAAGTTGAAAGATTGGCCAGTTCAACCATTCACTAAACTCTATTACTCAGCTCCAAGAGGGTAAGAGGCATTGCTGAAAAATTCTAAATATAGTGCCTAGTCTTGTGATGTTTTAAGTGAAGTAATGGACATTTTCAGCCTTAACACCTCTCAGTGTGTTATGCTGATTTTGAGGTTTGCTGTCAGCAAGACAAAAATCACTTTGATTGCACGGCCAGGGCACCATGTTGTTTCTGGAAGGTCAGTAACAGCACTCATGCTGATGGACCAGTGGAGCACACTGAGGTATTCACAGCTCACTTTGCTCAAGCATTCCCAAATTGAGGGGAAACAGATTTGAAGATTTTTCTGTGGCAGCCTGTAGCCTCCAGTTAAAAACAGTACAAAAACAACACCTCCCAAAGCACTGCCTCCTCACCAGAACCACAGAACCGATGCGACAGTGAAGAGGTGAATGTTCACGCAATAACGAATGCTGGCTGAGTGAACACCTAGCAACCTGATTATATAACCCTCCCTTAATAACAACACGGAAGGCTTGGGAGGTGGAAAGATCAAACCAATCTCGCTAGGCAACATTTCAACACAACTCCAATTGCTATAGCCCTGGTCATCCCAGTTGATAAGCGCACACACTTTCTGCCCGTTGCAGAAGGTCACCCTTTCTGCTGCAGCTCGCTGTGCACATCGCGATGATGTAACACACCTGCTTGACTTCAGCCTTGAACCATGCAGGTGACCTGTGGGTAACCACCAGAGAGTGTCAGCTGAAGTAAGCAAGCAGAACTTGAGCCATTTGCTTCACACTGCTCGCTCACAGAAGCTGAGCGACCAGAGCCCACAACCACCTAACTGCCCGTGCTCGAAGCTTCCACAGACCTTACCAGACCTATTTCAGGTAGGGCACACAGAGCTCCAGTGAACATGGCTTAAAACGTAGATGAAGAAAACTAATTACTTCTGACAGGAAAAAACATTAATCCTGCATACATTTCAGAGATGTGAAACAACATACTGACCACATTTCACTCTCCTTTCTAGGCTTCCAAAGGCCTGGGAAGGCATGCAATTGTACTTAAAAGAACTGACAGAGTTCTTAAAGAGCTGCCTTAATATTGAAAGCAGTGCCTTTCAAATTCATCGCAGAGAGTGGATTCAAAACTTTGCCCTTTTTTTATTGGGGACACAAAGCTTATCTCGTGTTTGCATAGCAACTACCTCAATCAGAGCATAAGAGAAAGATGAAAAATTAAAAGAAACGTAAATGAAGCAGCACACTGCTACTACCGTGAGAAAAAACACAAGGCTGGCTGTTTAAAAATGGAAAGCAATGCACAAATAAACCTCACATTTTAATTATATATTGAATTTCAGCACATGGAGAAAACCATCTCAGAGAAAGTATAAGCTGACTGAATTCCATCAGTTTTTTTATGGATTTCATCAGTATTCTGGTAGAATTTGCCTAACTTTCAGTCATTAAGTCAAATGATGAAGAAAATTAGAAAATTTTATCACCATTAAGCTTGGCTTACTGAAAACCAGTATCACCCACCACATTCCCAAATATGACTCTCCCCTACTTAGCTACACAAAGGTAGCCACCTAATAAATGCCACAGTTGGTTTTGGTTTCAACTTTAAAATGTTCCCCCAAGTCAAGCACATCCGCAACCTCAGCAGAGACATCCTGTTTCATATCACTATCTAGAAAAGAGAAAAGTGAATTATAGGAATCTGATTTCTTTCTTTAAATTTCAGTCACTTGAACCTGGTGGCACAACAGCTCTGCATTTGGAGTGGCCAACCCCTGACCTAAATACCTGAAATCCAATGCTGAACATATGAACTTGGATATAGGGAAGAAGGAAAAAACCCAATTTGTTCATGCTCAAAGCTGAAACATTTTCGTAACTTGAAAAATAGTACTATAGTCTCTTTCATATAGAGAGGAAAATCTTTTTCAGCAGCAGTCCAACTCATTCTCAAATCAAATACTGAATTGGCTTCAACGAAGAGGCCACCATGAACCCTGGCAGCATTAAAGCTTCTCCTAAAATACGTGTTTCTAAAAACATATGTAAATGGGTATGTGCATTTGCTTGCAGATGTGTAAAGCAGAGCAGGGAGATAAAAAGCCTTCAAAAGAGAAGTCAGCAAGTACAGCTTTAATACAGGTCAGTCCGAGACAGAAAAAACAGACTTCCATGAGGGTGCTGCAGGGACACCAACCAGGGGAAAATGCGCAAACACTGATTCCCTTTTGGGAAAGCAGCAAACAACTGACAAGAAACTTCAGGCTTACATATTTTGCTAACCCCCTATAAAGGAGGAAGGAAGAAAAAGTAGCATGGTATACAAAGGAGCGGGCGCTTTGGAAAGTGTCTGCTTGGCCCTGCTTTTTTTCCCATCCTCCGCTTAAAGGTCCAGGTGAATACCTGCCATCTTTGTAAATAGTATCATTTTCCTATTTCAATCAGGAATAACTGGATGGAGGGAATCAGAATCACAGGATCATTAAGGCTGGAAAAGACCTCCAAGATCATCTAGTCCAACTGTCCCCCTACCACCTATATTACTAAGTAAACCATCTCCCTAGGTACCTCATACAACCTATCCCAAGGGACGGTGACTCCATCACCTCCCTGGGCAACCCATTCCAATGCCTAACCACTCTTTCTGAGAATAAATGTCTCCTAATTTCTAACCTGAGCCTCTCCTGGAACAACCTGCAGCCACTCTCTCTTGTTCTATCGCTACTCATTTGCAAGAAGAGGCTGACCCCCAGGTAACATTTTATAACCTGTAAACGACCCCTTCGTGTATCTAGGCTGGTGCAATTAGCTGAAAAACTAGCAAGTTCTGTCTAGAGATAATCACCTCTCTTTATTTTCAGCTTTTGAAATCATGTTATAAATTAAGGATAAAAGCTAGAATGTATTACATCTGAAACATACTGTACATGAAAGTATGCTACAGCTCCTTCAATTTCTGAGTGACATCTGAAAATAGGAAAATATAACCTAAACATCACAGCTCATCAGCCAAGAAAAGAGATCACACAGGGCATGTAGCCAAATGCCCTTTAGTCACCTAACGATACTGAGTTATAAATCAATT
Source organism: Gallinula chloropus (assembly GCF_964237585.1). Classification (NCBI taxonomy): domain Eukaryota; kingdom Metazoa; phylum Chordata; class Aves; order Gruiformes; family Rallidae; genus Gallinula; species Gallinula chloropus. The sequence continues at coordinate 92,769,232 of NC_140085.1, forward strand.
TGGGGTACAATAGCGAGGCAGGGAACGTTTGACTGAATTAACAGCTGCTTGTGGAACAGGGCATACTTGGAATCTAAATGTCTTCTTGTGAAGGGCAAGGGGAGCATATATACACATAATCCTCCCCTTTCCTAAAAAAAGCCCTTTTTCCTATGACAGTTTTTGAAAGGCCGAGAAAGAACACTGGAAAACAACTAAAGACTGGAGAAGGAACTTACTTTCTTGGCTTTAGGATGACTGTTCAGTTTTAAGAGTCTAAGAAACTAAGGTCACAGAATAGCTAGAACTAGTTAAACTCCTTTTTTATCCTAACTCACATTTTATCCTAACAATTCCTAAGAAATAGAGAAACATGTATCTTCAAAAGCAAGCAACTCCAGCTGCTGAACACACATCCAAGTAGCTAAAAAAAAGAAAAAGTGCCAACTCTAGATATAAACTGTTGTTGGCACTTTGAGTGCCAATTCAAGGATGTACGACTAAAGGCCACCATTTTCTTTTGTGCTTAAACAGGGCACTGTTTTTTAACACAGCAAACTACCAAGGCTATAAAACAACAGAAATATCTTACTTCCACACATGATAATTACCAGATCTGAGAGTAAAAGATGGTTTCTAGTTAATTCATCCCAGATGAAGAGACTCCTCAAATTATTATTATTTAAATTGTTACTTAAATATGTGAATTAAATCTATGAAGTAAGCCTGAGAACTATAACCATTAAAAAAAATTCTCAGACTGTAATTTTTAGCTCTGCACTGCAGATTCCCATCATAGAGTCTAAAACGACAAGTTAGTCCTCTTTGAAGGGGACCAGTTTGGAGAAGCCATGTAAACTTAACATCCTGAACAAGTGCACCTATGCTAAAGGTGAGCACACTTTAAAATAAGCATTCATTGACTTTGCACCTTTAGATGATTCAGAGAGTTCTTCCCAGGCCAACGTGGCCAGAGATCCTACTGACACAAGAGAAAACCTAAGTTCTAAACTTCCCACACTTTCAGTCCCAATACCTTCAGATACATACAGAGACACACAGCAAGACCTTTCGCATGATTAGAACAGATGGCAAGAAAGTGAAGTATCTCCCAGGTAGTAAAGTCACCAGAACTACCTAGAACTCTACCCAGAAGCAATCTGAAATCCATCAGAAATAGTTTTAATACAGTTTCTGAAGGTCACATGCTGCAAAACAGGAAACTAGTGGCATTCTTCATCATTTGTCCATCTTTAGCTAGGTAACCATGCTGCACTGCATTGCTGCAATCTTCTTCACCTGTGTCCTCCAAGATGGAGTACTGGCCACGTCTATTTTAAGAGAAAATGGACATTTAGATTATCAGATCTGGGGAAAAAAAAAAGATGCACATTTAGCTTCAAAATTAAATCTCCGACATTAGCGCTGTTACTGCTCTTACCGCTTTCCAATATTGGCTGCTAGGAACAGTTGCAAACATAACTGAAATCTTTTGTCTATTTGGAAATCCTCAACTACACTGCCTCATACAACCTTGCATCAAGGGAAATGTAAATAATTCAAGCTAAATTCACAGTAATAATTGAGGTTCATGTTTTCTGCCAAAAAAAAACTAAAAAAAGAATGGAGTGCCCCTAACCCCAGCTGTCAAAAAACTCAAAGAGTTTATTATACATCAAAAAAAGGGCTTACTGTTGTCATAGGATGTATGTATATAATAAAGAGTTTATGGGTTCGAATAGGACCCTCAAGAAGTCATGGAATTTTATCCTCCTGCACAGGAGCGACACCACCTACATCACTCTCAAAGAATGTTCATCTAATCATTTTTAACTAGCCCCATTCCTGGTAGCAAACTCACAGCCTTGCCAGTTGCATTCAGTACCGAAGTACCTTTATTTAACTTAAAATATTTAATCTATGTGGTTCTAATCACAATTTCAACACGCAAATTCTTGTCATGTGCTCTGAGCACATGGAAAAAATACTGAAGTTTGTAAGCCAACTTCCACCTGTCTAAAAGCAAGCAGCCACTCTGTGAGCAGTCTATCCAGGACCAGCAGAGATGAGGAGGATGCCTCAAGTTCAGCAGAGGAAGTGCACATGGCAGTAGTCAAGGAAAGTTCTAAATGTCACTGCTACCAATGACTGATAATAGACAAATAAGGTCATGGTCAGTATAAAAGATAGGCACAGTGCCTATTCTGCCTATTAATGAAAATAGGAGCCCAGACATTTATGTCTATATAAAATGTGAGTTAAAATTGGTTTAGAGAACATCCAGTTCCTGTAAATGTTATGGGAAAATGACATTTATGACTAACCAGTCTCCTCTGAGTAACATGATGTGTTGTTGTTGGCTATGTGCCATTTTCTGTCATACCAGAAATATTAACTAGTTGAAGTTAAAATAAAAGTTTGCATGAACTGGATCTTTGCAAAATTATACCCAGTTCTGGTCAAGACAGAAGCAGCAGCACTACCTCATGTGAATGAGGTACAAGAAAAGCACCGACTTTCCCAAATCCCCCATTCCTCCCCTCTGCCAAAGCATCCATAAAACAGAGGTCCACCTTGTACCTACACACTATGATGTGCAGAATAAAAACCCACAATCAAATTATAGATAGGATTTATCTATTGAAATTGCTTAAAGAAAACTCAGATCTTTCTCTTAACCTAAAACAAGTATCACTAAACTGAACCGACAGTGTAAAAAAATTACTTAAGGATGACAAACTTACACAGAGCTGAAGCAACTGACTTGTTCAGGTAAACAGAACTACAGCAAACTCCTCAGTCACTTGAATGATTAAGACAAACACTCAGCCCTCCAACCACTACACTTCCACCAACAGTGAACACAACATGGCAGTGATAAATAAGCAATATCTGCCTCACACAGGCTAAACACACATGGCTGGAGTAAGCAGTGGTAGTAGCAGCCTGACCAGAAAGTTCCAGAACTGCGACAAGCCGCTCTCCCTTCTTTGTGCCTAATCTTCCCAGCAGGAATGGTGGGGAAGGCACACAGGGCTCTAAAAGACAGTTTTCAGGAACTTTAACTATATTTCTCACTCGCCCAGCAGTAGGCTGCAGCAGCAACCATTACTGGTGCTGGGCCTGTGAACAGGCAATGCAAACACATCCACCTGCTCACCTCTGTAGTACCCAGTGTTTCGTTACACTGATGATTTTAAAGGCAGTGGAATAACCATGGTCAAGCAATAATGTTCTAGCAGTGACGTTTAAAGTATATGAACCTAAGGTTTGTTTCAAACCTAAACACATGGGATCTCTCCCAGCAATTTACCTTGTTATTGTGCAATACCAAATGAAATGCAATCACTGATACGACAATGTCATTTATAAAATCACAAGTTATAAGAGCAATAGTTGTCTTGGTTTATTTGCCTGGTTACCATGCTATTAAAACCTCTCTGGGTTACTGATAATTCTCATAACAATCTGTTAGAGCAAGTCAACACTGCTTTTCCATTTTAATAAATCCAAAGTTGGGGCACAAAATGCATTTGTTAAAGATGAAGAAAAGACAAAAGCAGAACCTGGATTAGTAACTGAGCAGTTCTGCCTCAGTCTTGTTGCTTTGACCCCTATACCACATCTCTTGTGGTTGATCTTTCCATTTCCTTCTGAAAGCTTTCCATCTGCAGAACTATAATTTCCTGGCTGACGTAAATTTGAAGAGTTCCAAATTCTGGCACTGCATCTGAAATTACTTCCGACTTTACAGGCAGGGGGGGAGGTGGTGGTGTATGAACATGCACTACAGTAATATGAAAAAATCCCAAACTACTAACCAACAAAACCCAAGTCATATTGCCATGAGCTGGTTCAGTTATGGATGCATTTAGCTTCAGAACAGAAGAGGATTAACAGTCACGCTCCATACACAATTACAGGCCACTGAAATGCCAGCAGTAAGCAACAGACTTCAAAGAATAAGTGAAATAGCTGCTAAATCTAGAAATAGGGAAGAAGAAAGAAAAGTGCATCTCAAAAAAGGTGACACAGATTCCAGTGCTCAAACCACTGTGCCATGTTTTCTAGCAGCTGAACTCTGGGACACAGAGTTTTTAAGCTAGCTTCAAGTAAAACTCATTAATACTGTGGTCTCATCAGGTCAGTGCTCATTTGCAGTTGTTTTTCAGGATATGCAGCCAGAAAAAAACCAAAACAAACCAAAAACCTGCCAAGAACTTCTCCACTCCCACCTCAAAGTCCTGCCCCTTCCTATCATAATCTCAGAGGCTGCAGATGGCTACCACGACAAGATCAGAAATGAACAGGCAGAATTAATAACTATCACCTTTCACATATGAACAGTTACGGCCACGGAAAGCATTAATACTTTCCACACAAGACTGATTCTTTGATAGGTGATTTCCAAGAACATCTAGATACAGAAAAAATACAATTCAACACAGAAAATAATTTTCTTAATCTGAGGCTTCATGAGAAAACAGACCTGAATTTTAGAGCCGAAGTAAAATTACTCCAACTAGAAGTTAACATTTCTAGCCTTAAATATTAAATTAACATAAATGGTTTAAAAATGTCTCATGCTATTTACTGTCACTGAATTCACACATGATTCCATAATGTTTATGAGCACCAATATCCCTTTTTCATCAGGAAGAATTTTCAGCAGCTTAGCAGTTATGAAACCATAGTCACAATGTTACTGTTCTGTATTAATAAATTTAAAAAATAATATATTATCTGCATACGTTTACTCATCATCACAGCTAAACAGATCTGGTTATCCATTTCGAATTCTGCCCAAGTTAACCCAGAATCGGCAATGTCATTCATAATATATGAATTTTATTATGAGTTGTAAAGCAAGTCAGCATTTTAAGCATCAGATTAAACAAAAATGATTACTCAGTGGTAGTTTGGGTAGCAATAAGCAGAACTCATACCTCTCCCCCACACACACTTAAAAGCCTTCATTTTATAAAATAAATTTACTTATCAGGAAGAAATCTGCCTTATACACAGTCTCTTGCAGTTGATACACCTTTGTGAAGGTTTACATCCTAGTATAAATTAATGATTTAAAATATGCATGCGTAAAGCAAATTTTAAAATCAGCTTTCGTGTTCTGTTGGGAAGTGCTGATTCAGACAAAACAAACAGATTACACAACAGCTATGGTATGTTGTTGCTGCTGTAATTTCAAAGGCTTCCGACTTTATGATGGGGAGAAAAAAAAAGCATCAATAAAGATAGAGGGAGCCATAAAAGTAGCTATAACATATGTCTTCATTAAAACCTACACGTCAATAAGTAGAACTGTAGGCAAAGAAAAAGCAAAAGGTATAGCTACCCCAAAACCAGAAACAAACTTAAATCTGGTTGCCATGAAACTGTGGAAAGCACAGACTGGCTTTCTTCTGAAATTAAATATTTAACTGCATTGGTGTCAAAATTACAACAACTTTTGTAATTTACCAGAAATTATGAAACATGTTTCTTCTCTTATTAGCCAGACCACAGATTATTGCTGGCTGGGAAGAATGCCTCAGATGAAGAGGCATGACTTCATCTACATTTAAAAGCTTTCAGCTTAGTGGTTTTATTTGCATCGTACAGGGGGAAATTGAAGCACATATCAAAAAACTTTAGAAGCAAGTCTTTCTCATATTATAACCTGAAGAAATCTTTTACCTAGGGAAGGGTGAAGAGCACATGATCTGATAAAAACATAAAGTCACGGGCATTCAAAATCTCAAAAACATGTATTTTTATCAGATCACTCTGCAGAAGTTACTATTATTTAAAAAAAAATAAGTATTATATTGAAGTCTCCTCAGTACTTTGGTAGAAGGAATGATAAATGTATACACAGCTTTACAAACCAACACTATTTCACTTGCATCCCTAAGGAAAGCAGCCTTTTCTAAAGTTATCATTACAAGACTGCTTAGAGGAAAAAAAACAAAACAAAACAAAACATTTTTTCCCCCTTATTCCAATTCTAGAACAAACTCTAAAAATGACATCAGTGTAATACAGTCCTGTCCCGTCCCCCTATGACCAAAGAAAACTCTATGTAAAGACAAAGTGATACCCCATGACACCCAGATGACAATGAACTACTCTGGGAGTCCCCACCTACTGTATAGAACACATAGTCATTATGTTACTAAATATAATGTAGTGTAGCCAAAGTTATGTGAACTTGGGAAAAAAAAAACCCAACCTGGGAAACAACACAACGCATTTGTCTGTGTGGTGTTAACGCCAAGAAGCTACAGCATGCTTGCTGAGGAAAGCAACTACAGTGAACAGAGGAGAGCTGACAAATGCAATTGCTTTAAGGAAGTAACAAAGCAGGCAACTGGTATTGCAGGCAAGGACGATAGTAGCCACCACAACACATTTATAACAGAAGCTCTGAAGAAAAAGTAGTAAGACACTGCCCTGACTCTGGTTAGCTGCCTAACACTCATGCTCATAAAAACAATTTCCAATGCCTGTTTTTGCTGGCCTGGATTCAGAAAGAGTTCTTGTGGCCCTATGAAGTCAATTTCTTGGAATTATCTGTGAAAACTTTCCCTAAATGATATACCTACCTTGTCTAATACGAAATTACATGATCATGAAATTCAACTGGAAGTGAAAACGATAAAAATAGAGGCATAGGGGAGTACCTGTTCTATTTATTTTAAGACTTTTTTTTTTTCAAGCTTTGCATATTTGTGTTAAAATTGCTCTCTCAAGTACTCTGGATAATCTGAAATACTCTTTACCTGAAGAAGACTAAGCTAACACAAAATATTCTGTCACAAAAGTATGCAGAACATCAGAGTGCTATTGTCAGTTACAGGACTTCTTCAGTTAAATGAGATTTAACTTAATTCAAATCATCTACATAATTAAGCCCTGACCTGCAGAAGTCAGATTTCCAAAAATAAATAGTGAATTTAAAAAAAAAAAAAATAAAATAAAACAACCACACAAGCAAAAAATGGTTGTCAAAGGAATCATCATCTATTCAGCACTGTTGAGGTATTTTCTGATAAGTATTCATTAACATTTCTGCATGGGAATAACTGTGTGCTTACTCATGTATCAAAATCAAGAGCAAAAATTTATTTAACTGCAAAATATAAAGTTATATAACACTTATTTTTAGAAACACATTAGAATCCTTTAACTCAGCTTCAGCACTGTGCTTGCTAACTTAACCTCAATGGAGTGATTTTATAGAACTAATTTTTCAACAAGAAATAGATCTTGGTTATAAGAATACTTGCTTGTATTTCTGTTGGAATCTTAAAACTCTATTTTATCTTTTGAACAAAGGAAACATTTTTAGATACTGTAAAGCTTTTGGGCATGACCAAAGAAACTGAATCTCTTGGAAATCCTTCTCGGTTTGTACAGTGACCCAGGTGAGATACCAATAATGTAGGTACTATCCAAATAACCTTTGCACAGACTTCATCAGAGATTGCATTAGACTACCTCACTCAAGCACTCAGGTTGGGCTGGAACCTCAAGTGTTTTGCTGAACCAAGTCTTAAGCACTCCAGACAGCTTGAGAAGTGAAGTTATAGAAGGGATGGGAAAAAAAAAACAAAAAAGAAAAAATAGGAAAAGACATAAAAGCCCCCAACAAATTGTCCTTAGACAGATGCTTACTGGAAGTATCGTTGGGATTATTCACTAAAAGATTTTTCAACTAATTCTATTTTTTACGTACAATTATTTTTTACATAATTAAAAATATCCAGCATGTTGATCGTTATTTGGTCTAAGCTTTCTTTCTAAAGCAATTCAAGGGGCATCAGTCACTGAAGCATTACAGTTTAATTTGGCAGGAGAGATATCACCTAATTAATACAGAAGTGTTGGGTAAAACACTGATTCATTTAGGTATTAATCACCTCAGCTGAATTTCCCTTACAAAAATTAATTACAGTGAAGCAAGCTAAAATATATCTAATGCTAATAAGCCCCAGTCTTTTTTAACAGTATTAATATGTTTTAAATTCATGCACACATAAAAACTGAGTTCATTCCAAATGAAATTGTTAGTTATGCTTCTGTTATGGTTTTATATCTATGGCAACGGTAAATCATCAATTGAACTTCACTACTAAAGCATTTAGAGACAAGGGTGGGAAGGGAATAGAGATTTTTAAACTAAAAGGAACTCAAATTGAAAGTAGCACTGAAAAGCAGACAAAGCTTTATACACCAACACCACAGTAAAAAGTTGCCTTTGAAGATTAATCTGTCTTCTCCCCATTTATTTGTTCTGTCAACCAGCAGCATTCCTTCAAGCTCATTTCACAAACCTCTCCGTCGCCACTTACATGTTTTCATGTCTGTTTTCCCCATTTTACTAATTGACTGTTGTAAAAAAAACTTGGGGCTGCTTTAAGTGTTTGGTATCAACTTTATATTAAAGTTTATTGCTGCTTCCATTCCATTAATTTTCATATAAAGCATTTCATCACATTCAATCTAGTGTAACTTAGGCACTAAAATAAAACCAGCAGGCATAGCACATAGCAGAGGCGTTGTAGGAAATTCCATAATCATAGACTTCTATACAATACCACCATTAAATCAGACAAGTTTGATGGACGGTTGCAGAATGGCAGGGACTTCCTCTCTCAGTGCAGAAAAACTACAATGCTGCCAAAGGGGACATTGCTGAGGCAGCCTATTAAATGCCCAGAAATATGTGTCTCCAGTCATTCAACAGCTAATAAAGAGGTGTGCAAAGGAGGTTGTTATCTAAGCCTCTCCAGAACTAAAAGGATGGCTGCAACAGGAATGTGTCAGTGGGAAGCTGTAAAAGACTCACTCACCACTTGGACAGGGACATCACAATAGGGACCAGAGACACATATGAAACAGGAATCTTATGTTTCAGCAGCAGCTTCTAGAGAGTCATCGTCATTTTGGCGGGAGGGATATGACTTAATGTGTCTTTAATACATTAAGCATGTTGCATCTCAGTAAAGACTGAATATTAATATAAACTTGTAAAATTCATTTTGGAAAACCATTATGAAAACTTTCAAGAATCATGTCAAAACAGGGTTACACTTCAATGGAACTGCGAGTTTTGGATATAAGACCAAGTCCAACCCTAACAAACAGCATGATATTTGGGCTTTCTGAAGTTCAGAAGGCACAACTTGAATACCTGTTTATCTGCTGACTACACTGTGTGCGTGTGTATGATACTACGCCTGCATTTTCACTGAGGATTTGCTTACCTACAAGGTAACAGCCTAACAGCCTAGGTGCAGCTGCATTTCCTTCACACGCTTTAACATCCATACAGTTTAATCATAAAACACTGGGATGCTTTATAAGTGACTTAAAGGTTATCAGGAGGTTTATCATGTTGTAAATTACACCTGCCCTTGAGGGCTGTACTGATTTAATATCTCAACCACTATGAAAACCACATTTCTTAAAGAAACCTGCAAGCACACTGTCAAGACCAGTGTTGATGTTGTAGCAAAAAGTCACGTTGCCCTGGTATCTGCCAAAAGCTGAACATGTATTCAAAGTTGTTAACGGTCACTGAAGCTGTTAACGGTCACACGGAAGTGTCAACTAAAAAAGAACTTCTGAGCAGAAAGCAAGGCCTGTGGGCCTCATGACTCTACCAGGAGAGGTCTGCTCATAGTTACATGGGGATGTTCACGCACACCCGGCAGAGATATCATGGTATTTCAGGTGTGTTTTTAAATGCCCATTAAAATGGCTACAAAATAAAATATTATTTCCTCCCACAGACTGAAAAAGCTTCTTGAACAAGAAACAGAGTATCAGGCAAAAAAAGAGAAGGAAAACAACAAGAAGATAGCTAAGCTGAAGGAAGAATTGTCTAAACTGAAATCCTTTGCGTTAATGGTGGTGGATGAACAGCAAAGACTCACTGAGCAGTTGAATCAACAAAGTCAAAAAATTCAAGAATTAACCACTTCTGCAGAAGAAGCACATGAGAAGTTGGCTTTGGCTGAAGCAAAAGTTCAAGAAGAAGAACAGAGAGCCAGCAGGCTGGAGGCTGAACTTCAAGCCCAAAGTAGTAAGATTTCCCAAGACCACGAAGCAATGATGGCCAAACTAACTAATGAAGACAGTCAGAATCGTCAGCTCCGGTTAAAGTTAACTGCTCTCAGCCGACAAATTGATGAGCTGGAGGAGACCAATAAATCTTTACGAAAAGCAGAAGAAGAACTGCAAGACCTAAGGGACAAGATAAATAAGGGAGAGTGTGGGAACTCCACACTGATGACTGAAGTAGAAGAACTACGGAAACGACTGCTGGAGATGGAAGGGAAAGATGAAGAGCTCATAAAAATGGAAGATCAGTGCAGGGAACTTAATAGAAAGTTAGAAAAAGAAGCATCCCAGAGCAAGAACCTTAAAGGCGAAGTCGACAAACTCAACAAACGAATTATGGAGCTGGAGAAATTAGAAGACGCTTTCAACAAGAGCAAACAGGAATGCTACTCCCTGAAATGCAACCTAGAAAGAGAAAAAACGTTAACGAAGCAGCTGTCCCATGAGCTGGATGGATTAAAAGCCAGAGTTGGTGAGCTTGAAGCAATTGAAAGTAAGTTAGAAAAAACTGGGTTTACGCTTAAAGAAGATTTAACAAAGCTGAAGAGTCTGACAGTGATGCTTGTGGATGAAAGAAAAACTATGGGTGAGAAAATAAAGCAAACAGAAGAAAAGCTGCAAGCTGCAACTTCTCAGCTCCAGATGGAAAAAAATAAAGTGATGTCCGTTACAGAAAAACTACTTGAGGAGAGTAAAAAGGCACTGAAATCAAAATCTGATGCAGAGGAAAAAGTGTCCAGTGTTACAAGAGAGAGAGATGAACTGAAAAACAAACTCAAAGCAGAAGAGGAGAAAGGAAGTGATCTTGTTTCCAAAGTGAATATTCTAAGAAAAAGACTTCAGTCACTGGAAGCTGTTGAAAAAGAGTTTCTTAAGAATAAACTTAAGGAGAGTACTAAATCCAGCACCTCCTTGCAGCAGGAGAACAACAAAATCAAAGAGCTTTCTCAAGAAGTTGAGAGGCTTAAGCAGAAGCTGAAAGAAATGAAGGCCATAGAAGATGACCTTATGAAAACTGAAGATGAATTTGAGTCTCTAGAACGCAGATATGTCAATGAACGGGACAGAGCCAAGCTCCTGTCAGAAGAGCTGGAGGCTGTGAAAATGGAAGTGGCTAGGTATAAATTAACAGAAAAGGCAGAGTCTAATCAAGAGCAGCGTCTTTTTAAGAAGCTCAAAGAAGAGGAAGCTAAATCAAGTCATCTTTCCAGAGAAGTAGATGCACTGAAAGAGAAAATTCATGAATACATGGCAACAGAAGACCTAATCTGTCACCTCCGAGGTGATCATACAGTCTTACAGAAGAAACTCCTCCAGCAAGAACACAAGAACAGGGAATTAGCAAGAGAAATGGAAAGCCTCACAAAAGAATTAGAGAGGTACAGACGCTTCAGCAAGAACTTCAGGCCTGGTCTCAATGGAAGGAGAATTTCTGATTTGCAAGTTTTTTCTAAAGAAGTCCAGACAGATCCAGCAGACAATGAACCTCCTGATTACAAAACCCTCATGCCTTTAGAGCAAACAGTCATAAATGGGCAGCTCTATGAAGACAGCGATAACGAGGACAGGGACAATAATGAGGAGGAACAAACAGTGTCTTTCAAAAGCAACTCATCCATTGCAAATACAGTGAACAAAAAGTTATGGATCCCATGGATGAAGTCCAAAGAGAGCCATCCTCAAAACGGAAAGATTCATACAAAGCAAAATGGAAACTGTGCACAGGCTGGAGACCTAGTGCTAAGCCATACACCTGGCCAGCCTCTACATATAAAAGTAACTCCAGACCACGGCCAAAACACAGCAACACTTGAAATAACTAGTCCTACCACTGAAAGTCCTCACTCCTACACAAGCACAGCAGTTATACCCAACTGTGGCACTCCAAAGCAAAGAATAACCATTATTCAAAATGCCTCTTTAACACCTGTAAAATCAAAACCAGCAGAAGGTTACATGAGCCCAGAGCATGTAATTTCTCCTATTACTATGGCTACTTTTGCAAGATCTCAAACCCCCGAATCATGTGGTTCTCTAACTCCTGAAAGAACAATGTCCCCTTTGGCTTTATCAGGCTCAAGTTCTCAGGAACAAATACTCTCCTCAGAGCCTTTGGAAATGGGAACCAAGCACGCCATTTTTAGAGTATCCCCAGACAGGCAGTCATCATGGCAGTTTCAGAGATCTAACAGTACAGGATCAAGTGTAATAACTACTGAGGATAACAAAATCCACATCCATTTAGGAAGTCCTTACGTCCAAGCTCTCACCAATTCCAAGCCCATCAGCCCTTGCAACCCAGTGCAAGACACCAGAACTCCAGCACTTGCTAATGGCCTACCCAGTAAGCCCACCAATAAAATCACCAGCAGTATTACTATCACACCAACAGCCACTCCTCTCCCACGGCAATCACAAATTACAGTAAGTAATGTCTATAACTGACCCCCATCCATGCTGACACCCTTACCAGCAACCCACCCTGTTTTTCATCCCAGCAAGAATTATTTGGAACAGCCCCTTTACTTTGGGAGAGATCTGTGCATGAACTATACAACAGTATATGGAACTAACGTTAAGTTTTGCCTGCTTAGTGTTATCGAGTGTGCACTTACTGTATATCTTCTCATTGAAATACAGTTTATGTAAAATATTTAGTCTTGCACTTGTATAAATGCATCTTTATGTATTTCCATTTTCAAAATAACTCACATTACTTTTGACTGCAATTTAACTTGGTAAAATATTTTAACATTACAAAATACAGTAAATAATTGATTATTTTTATCATTGCTTGCAGAATACTTTTGTTTGTTATGTGTGGTTTGTATTTTTTTTTGCATGTACAGTAGAATTTGAATTATGCCATAATGTTGCCTGCTAGCTTCAGATAAGATTTGATTCATTATCTTCCCTGCTATTTCCCAACTCCTCCTAGACTTCTCATTTCAAATAATTATCAGCATATCACACACAAACACTCAAAATATTATGAATTGTATCTCATTACAAATTTATGATGCATACACGATACATTCCAGAACACAACCACCACTTTTCTTCCCCATCTTTTTTTTTTTTTTTTTTACACTGTTTGGTTCAACTGTTTTTGAAGCTTTCTGTTAATCCTTCTTGTAAGTGAACTGAGTGCAGAAGTTTGTATCACAAAACTATTCTCGCCAAACAAGGCAAGCATTTTTTTTCCCAATTCAACAGAAAAACTGCTTTATGTACACTGCAAAACAATAAACAGCAATACTTACATTCCTAAAAGATAACTCAGAAGAATGCATTCACACATAATATTTAAATTTCATCTAAAGCTCCTAGCTGTCAGTTCAACACAGAATACATCACACAGGTACGCTGAAGAAGAAACAAGATCAGCAAACTATGGCACACCTTCACATTTTTCATGTAACAGGCAGAGAAAGCTCGACAAAAGCATTAAGCAGTAGCACTAGACCAACTCCATACACAGGAATGCCTCCAGAACTACCATAAATAGGAGTGCCCCATAGAACGGGGAAAACAGGTTAAAGTACTTCAACGACGGATACAGTGTTAGCGCTTAAGAACAAGCAGTCCTGCCTTTCGCAGGTGTGCCAAGCAGTCAATCCCAGCCTCCCAGACAATACTGCAAGCAGTGAACCAACTTCGCAAGGAATGTAAATTGTCCCAAAAGACCCCAAATGCTTTTTCAAATGTCTTTTTTTAAATGCTGTAAACTGCAAATGTAAATTGGAACAGCTGCTGCTTATTCTAAACAGTTAAATGCCTAATGTATCTTATACTTTGGGGGGGGGGGGGGGTAGTTAAAAAAATTAAAAAATTCAACCTCCCTATCAAGAAGGAAATTTGCAAGTAAGCAGAAAGTCCCTCTTCACTAAACCTGTATCTTTATTCTGTTCAGCTTATCTAGAGAGAAAAAAAAATCACTTTTGTAGTAAAATTTAGCAACTGATTCAGCCAAGTCCTTTGGCACATGTTTTCACGTAACAAGGTGTCTTCTATCACTTCAAGTCCACTTGATGGACAGGAATCTAACTGTAGGTAAGAACCAATTTTAGAAGGAAGAGTTTCTATTGAGAATCAAAGCCTGCATCCCATATGCACTTTTCTCAGTTAAATTAACAATGGTAAGAAAAAACGTTAACTTTGAAATGTATTACAATGGAGCAGTGGCAAATTTAAATAGCTAAAATGTGTATCTACACAAGCCTAGCTTAATTTCATGGTGATACAACATGTCCTGAAGTTAGTCGGCTTCATAAGAGATCCTTCACACTTGTTTTGTCTCAGTTAATTTCCACTGACCATGAAACTGAGATCTGACTGAAGATCTGGGTCAGAACAAGTACACAGTCTTATCACGTAAAGCAAACTTTAGCTCCTACTAACTTCAGCAAGACCTACTAACTTCTGACCAAGACAGCAGCCAGCATTTAAGCAGGTCAAGACTATACTAATTTTAGAGTGTACTAGCTATACACAGGTTACTTGACTGTATTCAGGCTACAGGTTAACTGTAGGGGTCATTCAAAATTAAAAAGTCCATTCAAAACATGTTCTCTGCGCTCCCACTGCATATCCTGCTGATCCATGCCCACGATCTCCGCAGGGACGCGTTACAAACTTGGTATCAAGTAACTGTGTCTGCAGTACACACTTGCCAGTCTACTAACTGTACTAACAGCCACTAGAGCCTCCAAAAACTAAAGGATTAAAAGTTGTTCTCCAGAAGCACTAATATTTTCTTCAGTTGGACTTTAAAATCTTGTAGAAAAAAAACCCCATTGCATTCCATACCTTCATTCCAAAATACACAAAAGAAGTGTCGATAGTTAACCACCTGGCTATCTTTTACAATGCCTTGTAAAACAAAAGCACCAATCAGGACATAGCAAAAAGAACACTTAATCCTCTGGACAATTCCCAAGCTATTATAAATATAAAACCTAGGCAAGAGTTTACACCATTTGTATATTTAATTATTAAACAGGACGGTGCTTTTGTTCCTGTCTTACTTCTTACAACGGTGATGGTTTACCAGTAACTTTCCAATTAACAGAAGACAAAGGAAACACTCATGACCATTAGCAGCTTAATAAGTAAATAATCATTGCCTGCAAATGAACTTGCTATGTTTCCTAAAAAACACACCTTGATTAAGGGATGTTTATATTTCCTTGCCGATGAAACAATCTATATGTAGACCTTAACTGGCTTCACAGTGGAATTTTTATCAGTAATTTTGACTAAAAATAAGTTTTGCAGAATAAAACCTGTTCATCCTGTTCCAATTACCACGATCTATTTCAAAGCACACAGCAAAGAAAAACACCTGGATGAATTTGTTGAGAGCTGAAATTTACTTAAATTCTCTGAAGTTAGTTGCAATTTTATTATAAAATATAAAACAGAAAGCATAGCTTAATAAACAAATTACCTATTTACAAATTAACCTCAGGTCGTTCAGATCAACAGTCCATATTTCAGATTCTTTCCATTTTGCTAAGTTGGGAATATTCACCGACTTTCTTGGCAAAGAGAAAACAGCAGAGCAAGGAGAAAATTAAATGAGTTGCCTGAAAATTGATTTAAACAGTCTGAACAAAACCATCAAGCACAATCATATTAAATTTCAAACAAGTAAGGCAGCATTTCTAGGAATTTTGAGTATTCCATAAAAGGTAAGTATTTCAGCTTAATTTGGTGACTGAGACACTTCAGCATTTGCCCAAAAGCCTAAAATCCAACAGGTAATGATTCAACTAAATGTTAAAGGGAAATATGGTCACAAAGTAGTGGATATCAGAGGAATTTAACTGTGAAAGAGACCGTAAATGCTGTTTTCAGCAGACCATAGTATCAACACTTCTTTTCCAAAACTCTTAGCAAGCGTCTATCCTTTCCCCTGGATGCCAAGTTATGTCTCCAGGGAAAAAAAAAAAAAAGGAGAATTAACTGATTAAAAATGGCAGAAGTTATCAGCCCACTTTCCTTCATCTTTTCATTTATTTCAGTGACTAAGCAAAGGAAAACAAATGAGGGCAGCACAAACAGTTGGGTGCTCAGCATTTTTAAGTCATTCTTTTTATGTGACTAAATATTTCAGAGGATGGATGAGAGGAGGGAGGGAAAATGAGGAAAATAAAAAAGACTAAGAAGCAACAATGGCATTCTGAAAGCAAAGAGCCCATCCATCAACTGAGTGGTAGTATTTCAAGTTATTTAATAAACGCCCTCAAGTAGTTAATTAAAAAACAGAATTGACAAAAATTACAGGAGCAGCCAGCTAATCTTCCTGATCCAAAGCACATTAGATAATATGGTGTCTGGGGACAGAATGTAAGGCTGTAATAGAAAAAAAAAAGCATCTGTATGTAAACATTTCATGCAAGGCTTAAGAAGGTATGCTTCTCACGCTGGGGAAAAAATAATCAGAAACAGAGTTGCGCAGCACTACTTTCTGATTAAGAGTGAACGGATGCTGCAGGGTTAGGAGATGGAAATGGAGTAACCATCTGCAGGATGACTTTGTCCCTAGGATACAGATACTGAGACAGGCAAAACAAAAACTGACAACCATCTAATCTCCAGGCTTAAGCAAAAGCTACCAAAACATTATGTTACCAAGAAACAGAAGAGAAAAAGATCCTATGCTTTAAGTACGGCACGAGTGGGTGTATAAAGACATTTTTAAATTAACACTGAGTACTCTAAGTGGAAAATTGATCAAAAAACGAGACCAACCTTCATTTAAAAAACATGAAGTGCTTTCACAAACCTGCAGTCATTGGCCCCAAGACGCAGCTGAATTTTCTCTGCTATTACATCACCTAATACCCACCATACTGTGGGCACTCAGCCTCAAATATGAGAGCTGCCAACTGAACATGATTCTCCTCTGATCACTAAGCAAAGGACTCCTGGGAAACATCTTTTGAGTACAAGAGGAAAGAATTGTTTTAATCAATGACTATCCACTTGTCAAGCAGTGGATATAGAAATGGGTAAAAGAAGTCCCCCTCTTCCCTCTCTTACCCTTTCCACAGCCCTTATCTCAAAATATCCTTTCAGTAATGCTGTCATCAGTGTTCAAAAAGGCGGCAGAGTGAGCCAGGTCAAGAAACTAACCTGGATTTTAAAAGCAAAAACCCCAGGACCCACTTCACAGCACAGCTCTACACAAGACCTGCATCAGCATAAACTGAAGGGGCAACCAAAAAGGATGAGCACTCTATACTGGAATCACTGCCAAAGCCCTGGTCCCATCACCTTAGATGCTAGCACTACTGCCTGAAGAGATATAATCCAGCAGGCAAGTACATCAGAAAGCACTCCCAGTATATAAGAAACAAACCCACAGTGGTAAAAGCAGAGGGTTCTTTCCCCTTCTCCACGCAGAGCACATATGGGCCCAACCTGGTAACCCTGTATGCTTCTTCCTATTAACCGATAAGAGAAAAATACATTCAAAGCTTTTGAACAGACAATATTGACTCTGAAGATGTTTTCATGTTAAAAGGTGTGCATAGGTTATGAGCACAGTTCCACACACCTTTAAAAACTGCATGTTTAGAAGTACCCACATATGCCCCTACCTACCCACAACCTGTACAGAATGAGGCCCGCAGTCAAGAATCTTACTCAACAGCTGGCTGTGCAGCTTTGAACCAGGTGAACTGATGATCTCATAGATTTGTAAAATAATGTAGTGTACAAAAACACCCAGCAGTTGAGCACCAGCAGAAAACATTTATGTGCCAGCACCACCCTCTCCTGGACAGCATTAATATTGCAGGGTGTTTAGCTTTTTAAAAGGCCGTACTACTTGCTACTCTTCTTAAGGACCTCAGGTGCCCTAACAATGTGCCCTAGGAGATCCCTTCGTGTTTCAAGGAGCAAAGGGAAGAGGAGTACCAACAAGCAACTGTTCATTTCAGAACCAGCAATTCCAGATCAAATAGCCCCAGGTAAATCCTTGTCCTCAGGCAGTTGACCCACAACATAACTTTACCTTTCCCTGCATCTTGTAAATTATCTATTAAAAGTGAGTATTTCAAATATCTCAAGTTTAAAATATTATCATATTTCCCAGAGAAGACATGTCCCAAGAAAAGGAAAGCACATCACAGAATTTTAGTAATTAAGAATATAGCTTCTGCCTGTAACTCTGCCCAACTGCACCTCTTTTCCTAACCATCAGAAAGTAGACTTAAACTTGGTGTGCAGAAAGTAAGACTATGGTGACACATTTGGGTACATGAATACAAATCATATCACATATATATGGAAAAAATCTAGTATTAATGTAGATTATTCTGTCAAATAAATCATACGATTGAAATCAAGAGTGCTGTATTGGGCCAAATATCAGCAAAAGAGTAGAAACTGCAGAAAACAGAGTTTAAAAGGGACCTCAGGACATTTTCCCACCTATTCCCTCACTACAGCTGGACTTAAACCCTTTCAAACAAATGGTTGGTTCATTCTGTTCTAAAAAAATTCTGCAATGACAATTCCAGCTACCTCAAGAACCTGTAAAAGGGCTGAAATATCCATGCCATTGAGAATCTAGATAGTTTCCTTTGCTGAAACAGTAAACCAGTGTTTGCTTTCCTATCCCTCCACTGAACTTCAAAAAGTACTTTCTCTGCAACAGACATTCACAGAGGATAATTATCATGTCTTTCCTCAGTTTTGTTTTCTCCAGATTAAACGAACCCAATTGCTCTCCCACTTAGTACCTCAAGTAGTACAACTGCAGATTACTAATCATTTTCCCTCTGCAGAGCTGTTGATAATGGCATGACAATGCAGCACCCCAAGCCTGACAATACACTGGCTAAGGTCTTAGCAACATTATTAAGGATTATTTATACCGCTTACACATCTCAATATAGCGATGCATGCAAGTGGGTTGCATAAAAGGAAATGTAAAGCAACAGAGAATTTTCCCTCTGGATTTCTAGCAGACAGATGCCAGGATCCAGTGAAAGAAAAGGAAAGATCTGAGCAGTTGAGGAGGCCTACCCAGAAATTTCAGCTGAAGCTGCCTTGTCTGGAACCCGAAGGGAATATTCAGTTTTATCACTTAATCTTAACTCATTCTCACTTGTGGACCTGGTTTAGGTTCTGACCACACTCAATCATCCAGGAACAAACTGAAGCCTGGTAAGAGGCATGCTTGTGCGCATACAGAGACCGACTTCTGTAGCAAGGACCTTCAGCACCATCCAGTGGCCACTTTAAGTACAGTAGAAAATGATACTCTTGATCAAATTTCTTAAATTAAAAACTTAATCAGTGAGAAAGAACCTTCTCTAAAGTTATGCATCCTAAAACGAGTTCTACAGCAACTGTAGAGCGGTAAAGAAGAAAACTCAGAACTGAGGTACTACATACTGCCCACTATTTAAATGCACACAGTTGAGAGAGAGATTAGAACCAAAGGCAGGAGAACTACTAGAACAGCACAGAAACAAACATATTTTCTTTCCTTGACACCCCCCACAGACACTTGCCTTAGGCTACTCCCCAAGAAGCTAACATTGTATTGTAGTAAAATACGGTGATGGCCCATATAAATGGCAGATAAACTGCCTCTGTGCTGGTGGGGAAAAAAAAACAACCAAAGCTTTCCCTCATATTTCGGAGCACACTGGTCCAGTTGTTGCCCGAAGTTAAGAAGGGCTATTTGCACAGCCACATGTGAAAACTCCGCAGTTCTCACCCATGTAGCGTTTGTCCCTGAAGTACCTGCTGTAGTTCACTATGAAATAACAAACGAAGCCACTGCATATAAGTTCTCACACTAACAGCCTGTTCTCCTGCCACTTCCCATTACAGGTGACTGACATCTACTTCAGAAGCTAGTTTTAAGCTGAAGAAGTTAAAAGATCCTTATGAAACTGCAGCTTGCTTGGTTCTTAGACCATTGTTCACACAGAAAATGAGCATTAACTGCTTATTTCTACAACCGTAAGCACTCTTGACAAAAAAAGTTGGTATTTTCTGACTCCAACAAAACATGATGCTGTTCTATTTAAAACAGACATGCCACATAGTTCAAAAAAAGTGTGGCTATCTTAATGTCTATGGGGTTGATTGTCTTTGTTGTTGCAGAAATTATTTGCTGATATTAACTGAACTGTGTTTGAAGAAAGTCTTGCTGTGCAAGGAGACTTCCCATACATAAAGAGTTAAAATCAAATTGAAGCAGCCCACCAAAAATCTACAGATAGGTGGGTGGGTTTTGGTCATTCAGGTCTGACCAAAAACTGAAACAGACACCCCAACACAAAAGCATGCCATAGCCAACATACCTGCTTACATGCCTCTACACTAAGTAGTAGTCAAGGAACTAAGAGGATTGCACAAGACTTTTCAGTACACATACAACTCAATCAATGCAGAACTTGATATAGTTCCTTCCAAGTACTTCCCAGACAATTCTCACATATCAATGCCTCTTTAGAGACACATCTTACAGCAACTTAACTACTGATCTAGTCAGTGGACAAAAATGTTATTTTACAACTCACAGCCAAGATTCTTATTTTGTCAAGTACCAAGTTTTAAAAAATAAAGTTTATTCCTTGATCTAGCTACACATATAATTTAACTCAGAAAATTAAGTTTCAACAAGTGTTTTCTCCAATTTAAGTTCAGCCTTTCCTCTCTAGAATTTACATCAGGAAAAAGAAAGCATTTTTGAAGTAATGAATGAGGAGGAAAAGAACTAGAAGGATCGTTTGATAAATCCCTGCCTACAACAGAAGTCCTAGGTCTTTAGTTAGATTGGTACAGCCACTGAAGTATATCTTTAGTTGTCCTGGCACAGAAACTTAACATTAGTATAGTTCATCTGCATAGGAAAAAAGCCCTATAACACAGCTGTTACCCTCAAGTTTGAGCCCATGCCAGGAGCTGCATAAACTCTGATACTGTGGCTATATAAGCAAATATAACACACACAAAAGAGAGTAATACAAACACTGTAAACAGCCAAACCTTGACAAAGTTATCAGTCATAATCCCACTCACAGCACTAATAATTTAGATATATTCAATATTGTCATTCAGAGCTGCAAAATAGATCTTCATTTTGAATCACCAAAAAAAGCCTTTGCTTGGAATAGCTCAGGGGACCATATTGTCAACAGTCATTTTAAAGAGCTGACACTGATTTAGTATGACCTTAGAGCCTGAATACCAGTTAGATGCACAAAACCTGCAAAAATCCAGCTCTACAAATACCTTGTTGAAGTATTAACACTGCTGTTGCATCAACTACAGACAGACTCCTCCAACTACTTTGTACTCTATGGAATCTCTGAACTGAAACACTTTTCAAACAAACAAACAAAAAAACAACCCCCAAACAAAACAGAACCAGAACTCTAAGAGATAAAATTGCACTTTAGCATTCAAGACTCTGCACAAATATTTTTATCTATTGATCTCGATATGTTTAGCAAATGATGGCTAATCTAATTATTTTTCTAGTTAGGAAACTGCAGCACATCATCTCTAAATTCACATCAGGCAGTAACACTGCTAGGAATAGCCCACCCAAACATGCTCATCTCAATACTGTGCCTCATCTAGAAGACCTTATCACATGGTCAGAAGGCAAACTGTTCCATCTCAGTTCTCCAGGAAAGCCATATACAAGTAACACAATTAGCCCTTCAACATCAACACCTTCTTTCTTAACATGGTGCCTCTGGTAATTAAAGCAAAATTCTTTTTTTGTTTGGTTTTGTCCCTGCTTGCAGACAATATGAGTGCTAAAATTCAAGAATACCATGAAAATGCATGTTAATTTCTTTTACTTAGCATTTAATGACAAGTTTTGCTCTGGTTTCAGTGAAAATACTGGGATGCAGTTCAAAAGAAAAAATTTGCTGCCACCTAGAGATAAAGTCTCTTAGGAACACAGAGCAAAGTAAAACACATTCCATTTTCCTTCTACTTTTCACAGTGTATTAAAAACCGAAAGGCTACAAATTGAAACTTTCTGATTTTGAAAATAAAAACCATAAAGAGTTAAACACATTCAGACCCAGGATCTATGTATCTCATCTTTGGTTGTGACCAGCAGTAAATGCTCAAGAAAAAAAAAAAATATAAGTACCAGGCAACGAGAGCAATAAACCCAGCCTCCAGCGCTCTACAGTTTACAACTATCCATAGCTGATACCTACACCATGTTTCTGTGTTTAGCAGTGCTTTATGGATGCCAGGAGTAAGTCTAAACTCTCTCCAAACCAATTTACATCACCACTTCAAAAACTGCTTGTACTGAGTTTCATAGTATACTGAGAAGGGACAATACTTTCTACCGATCTTTAACCCACCTTCTGTGGCTGCCCTTTCAAGCATGTTATTAGAGAGAATGCCCCTACCTACCATAATGTTAGTTTTCTTCTGTTGTTTTTTTATTCTTCACAACCTTCCAAACTTGAAAAAGTTTAGAGTGTGTTGTTAATCTTCATGCAGAAGCCATTCCACAACCAATTGTCTTTGCCACCTTCTCCTGCATTTTGCCATACCTTTTCCTGAGCTGTTTGGACAAAACTCTGCAAAACATCACAATGTAGGCATGGATTTACACAATTGCAGGGTTTGTTTTCTTCTGTTCTTTTCCTAGTAATTCCTTACCTGTTTGACTATCTCCAGTTGCTGAGCAATAAGGACTATTTACAGTGACTCCAGGATCTGTGTTCTGAGTCACAACAGCCACCAGTTACCACTGTAGGCAAACTAGTTTTCCCTACACAGATTATTTTTCATTTCCTAATGCTGAACTGACACGTTTTTATCACCTTGCTACTCAGTACCATGAATTACTGTCAGCTCTTGCTTCTAATACAACTCCCTTTGATACCATATGCAAAGGTCATTTCGGTACTCTCTTCTGATGCAGTTTATAAAGACACTGAATATCACAGGTGTCCGTGAGGCTCAGGTGGTATCTCCACTATACCAGGAAAGCACATCACTTGCCGCTTTTTAGCCATGAGTATTCTCCTCCTTTTTTCCCACAGAAATTTAGCTCTCCTAAGATTCTTTTGTTAGAGACCACTACCACATTTTTTCCCCCCTTTTGGGAAATCATAATATAGTATGGCTACATCTGTAATAGCGCATCTACAGGCATCTACATCTGTCCCTCAGACTCAGGTTTGCCCAAACTACAAGAAATGTCCCAAGTCTTTAAAACAGCCCAGCCAGATACAAATTACCTACTCAAAACGAGCTCTCCTCTAGGCTAACTCCCAAGCTATGCCTCAGAATTGTTTCAGTGTTAGATCCAGGTCACGGTCCATTCAAACAATTCAATACTATTAATAATTTAACAGTTCCAGTGCCTGGGAACATTCACAGACACTGCCTAGTTTGTTATTATGAACTATCTGGTATTATGATACCTATATAACAGTATCTAACACATACCTGAATATTATCCTCAACAAAAAGTGTGCATGTTTTTCCATGACAAAATTAGCAACAGGGGGGGCACATACTATTTCTTATTGTTATTCCTACAGCGTGATCAGTTCAGTAGCTATACTTCGGAATCTTCCATGAAACTTTACAAGTGGCATCACATCCCTCTAGTTACTATTCTATCTCTTTGATCTCAAACTTCAGTTAGCCCAGGTTGCTTTTTTTTCTTACCACTCATTAAGCACGCCTGTGATGTCCAAACTTTCCCAAAATTCCTCCGATCTGAGCACATAAAATGATCAAAAAAACCCTCAAAACTTGATATAGCTCATTCGTATTCATACTTAACTCACCAGTTTCTATGCTGGTTTTGATTGTCCTCATTTGAACACCATTTCCATTTGACAGTGATTTTTTTTAAATAAAAAAACCACTCATTGAACTTCTTTTAGTCCGTTATCAACTATAAAAGGTATAAAAAAAACCCGTTTGTGATGTGAAAAGCACTTCTGATGGGTTGTGCATGTTTAATCCTAGTTTAGGATATAGTATCTTTCAAACAATCTCCTTTTCTTTATAGGACTTCACCCCTTTTCAGAGCTCATTTTAACTTTCTGGCTTCATCTAGTTGCTTCTTTGCAATTAAAGATGACTATGATTGATTCTGGAAGGAGACTTCTCTCTCACAAATCCATCTTGTGCGCACTGTGGTTACTTTCAAAGAATGATCTGCCACAGTAAAGTCTGAGCTAGGTACTGCCTGCTACTCAGGACTGAATCAATACTTGCTTCTGCATGTGCAAGTTCTCAGATTTTCCCCGCAGAGAAGTCACACCTCTCACAGCCTTTGCACCCCATTGCTCACTCAGCCCCCTCAGGCTGCTACCCTAGCCAGAGGGCTGACAGAAAACCCCTCATTTATACTCTGGATCACAATCCATTCAGATGCTTTGACACTCATCAATCAAGTAGATAGGTTACATACAAAGCTGAACTCTCATTACCAAGGAGAGAAAGGAAGCTCAGACAAACAGTTCTAAGAGCAGCACATTTAGTTTTACAAGTGAAGACACTGACAAGCTAAACATGCAGTCCATCCTCCCTAACATATCACTTATTTTCTTGATTTATTTCAAGATTACTGACGCGTTCCGCCGTTCAATTCCAACCCGGATCCCTAAACCAAAGCCTGTGAGCACAACCAAAGTACCTGTCAAAATCCCTGCTGGACATCTCAACAAACCACTCCAAGACAGCAGTTCTGGAAAGCTACGCATTATAAGGACTGTATCTAAAACCTGTCTTCAAAGTGGAGGGAGAAGGTAAGTATTTTTCTATTAATTATCCTTAAATCCCGTTTAATGTCGGTCTGAATCAGAGGAGTAGTTGTTTCCATTGGGGAAAATTCTGAAACCATCCACGTGGTCAGCACATCAATGAACACCAATCACAACCACTTTCTTAGGAGCCAAAGGTAACTGCATGTCTGCAGGAACCAAGCTCTGCTCCTATTTTTCTGGTCTAAGTCCAGAATTTGGCCCTCTAGGTAGAGAGGCATATGAGATACAAATAAGGTTCTCCTGTAAATTCAGCTTTAACATGTCCCACAAATAACAACACTAACATTGTCTCAAGCAGATTTATAAAAATATACGGTCAATGAAATGAAGAGGGGCTGAAGGGAGTGGTGTTTTATTTCCAAAGTTGGTCTAACCTAAGAAGTGCTTCAGTATGGGTATCTGATGTTTAGTACCAAAGACAGAATAAAGAGAGGCATGGAGAAATCTGCTCCTTGTTGTGCTAAGAATCACTTTGAAAACATGATTTGAACATGAACAGTTCTTTCCTCCGTGAGTTAACTAGCGCGATTATCCCTATTTGCACTTGTGCAGATGTTTTCTTAGGAAAATAGATGTAAGAATTGAGATGTATATTGTTTGTATTAAAATGGTGTACATTTATACAGTTATTTGGACTATATTCTTTAGATTTCAGTTCTTTTAAACGGTATTTTGGAACAAAATTTGTGCCAAGCTTAACAGTAAGTTGTGACTTAGACGGAAATGCAATTTTGTTAGACGGAAATGCAATTTTGTTCTTGCATTCTTCCACAATTTTGCCCTTTCTTTCAACTGCTCACATTCAAGTAAAAGAGGTTTACTAAATTCATAACTCTTAGTGGAGTGTGGGTTTTTTTAACCAAATTAATTCTTTGCACAAATAGTTATAGTTCATCAACGAGAGAATTTGCCTTTTTGCTTTTCTTAAAACATAACTTCTTTAAAAGGCTTAACAGTGAAAGTTTCCTTTCAGTCAATGCACAATCCCCACCCCCAAAATATTACAAGAGACTCCAGGTTTGAAGTTTTCAATTTCCTGAAAAAACAACAACTGTTGCTCTAACAAGCACATTTCTCACTGTTCCACTTTAGAAAGTTAAAACTAACAGTATCAATACTATCACTGCAAGGAATCCCCCACAGGAATCCTGTAATACAAACTAACATGAGTTACTGTTTTAATATAGAAAAATAAATTTATTTCCCTGATCTTAATGTCTCCCTCATTCTTCTTCCCCTAACAGAATGCATTCCAACAGTCTAAATGGCTCAACTGGTAATCTGTGGGAAAACTCCTTTCACATAGGTCTTTCTTTAAGAACTGCCAAATCCTAATTCCTAAATAGAGCAAAAGCTGGTGGTGATCACAGTGCCATAGCCAGAATCATGATACTTTTACTGAAGCAAGGAGATATTTTGATGCATTCAGTTACTCGATTTTTTTCCCTTTTGTTTCACAGCTAAAAGTTTAACTTAACCACAGAGACAGTGCAACACATTGCCGCGGCTGCGTGAGACTATTTTTGCAAACCTGCAACAGAAACCTATGCCTCCCTCAGCAGCTCCACAAGAAATTCTCTAGGAGTACTTAAAAAAAAAGGGGGGGAAAGTTTGAAAACATCAGTTTACCGAAAAATGGTTTCCAGCTTGTGTCCTACAAGACACCCTGGTGTCAAAACACAAAAATTAAAGAATAACTATTCTACAGTAAAAAGAAAAGGTTACACATTTTTTTCAACAAATCTGCAGGTAACTATAAAGGTCCGAGGCTGCATGTCACGTAAGCTCAGATCCAAATAAAGTTCACAGACACAAGCCATCATATGTCCTGCAGCTTGCAGGAATGAGGACATGTAAAGGGGTAAGAAACATAAACTTCAAAGAAATTGGCATGCTTCTCAGAGAGATCCTCAGTACAAGAACAAGTTTCATCAGGGCACAGGAACATATGGATGAGCCAAAAAAAAAAAAAAAGAAAAGAGACTTCTTCATACACAGGTCCACCAACACAGATCTCAGCTCCAATCAAGCAACAAAAACTCCTTCTGAATGTGCTACAATGAACAGTCCACCTCTTAGTAGCTGCAAATGACATATTACAAACTGATGCTGTTTGGCACCCTTTGTTGTCAGTGTACAGAAAGAAAAGCAGAGCTCTGGCAAAAGAAATTAAGCCAGAAATTAAGAGCAACAGCATCCTTCAATTTAGAGCCCACAAAGGACCCCGTAAGTACTATCATCCTTCCAGTACCATATTGCACTTCTCACCTATTTATACTGCTAAGATAGAAGAGTTTTCTTGGTCTTTTGCTCCTGTCTTAGGATGACATGATCCATTTCCACCTAGGAGGGCCCCAGTCCACATAGGCTCCTACTGAAAGACCTAGGCAAACTGATCAACAGGGATACTACACTCTTAGGGGATTAAGGGACACAAAGAAAGTGTAGAGAATGAAGGACAAGGAGTGGTAACGCAAAAGAAGGAAACTGGAAGAATTCTGAAAAACAGAGGTCCATCCCTCTCCCTCAACTGCTCGGGAGACATGGCAGGCTGGCTACAGGCGTGATTGCAATATAAAAATCATATTCAAGACTGGAAACAGATATGACATGAAATTTAAGAAAAGGAGGAGGGAAGGAAGGAAGTCGTGCAGTTAAATGACTTGGGACACGTTACACAAAACATCACGGAGAAGTAGACAACAATCCCTAACTCTCTTTCCACAAGTCTCCTCTGAAAGGTTTGCTGACGAAGTTATTGGGCAAGATTCTTTAGTCTGTGTGATGTGACAAGGTAAACAGATAGTTAATCCCTTCAGGGTTCTTTTTGTGGACTTTCGTTTGGGTTGGTTTTTTCATATCTATAAACAACTTGCAGCAGGGTAAACATTCATGTCTCATAGTGAAAGTAACTACCTCTAATTTTAACATGGATCCTAAAAAATTTATTTTCAGTGATGTAAAGCACATTAATTACTTATATATCCATATACTAGGATATATTTTTTGTGTTTTCAGACCATTTGAGTCTGAGCATCTTTCATGCACTTCATCTTAAAAGCAGCCTCTTCTAACTACAAGTCACTAAAATCTAAGACACTTCTGAGGGCTGAGTTATTAGGAAGAAAATTCCATTGGTCAGAACTTATTCTAGGGCTAGTCTCAAAGGACTTGGCACAAGTTCAGTATTTAAAAAGTGTATTTGTTATTCTGCTTTGCACCTACAGTTGTGGCAGACATACTTGGAGAGTAAATATTTTTTAACAAAACTGGATGTTTCACAGAAATAAACTTGATCAAGTCTGTCAGAAGTGCTTGCTTAATAGGCAACTATTTTCTTCTATTGCTGCTTATATTGTACAATGTAAACCTGTATTTCCTATTTCATGCCAACTCTTTTCAAAGCATTTTACAGTATCCATAGAACGCTGTACAAATTAACATTTGATTTTACATCTGTTGTATGTGAAAAACAGCCAACAGAAAATAAAAGTAACACATCTCTTCTTACTTTACCAATGGCTTGTGTCAACTTAATACAACAGCCGGCTCCACTCAAAGAACCTGCCAACAAGTTTAAAAAGGTGGGATATGGGCAGCAGAGTGATGGTTTGCACGTACTGCATTTAGTACAGGGCTGGATCACATGCCCCTAGATGTTCCTGAATTATTTAGTAGCTCAACAGTGCAATTGTAAAAATCCCAAAGAGTTTCAGTCACTGCAAGAGTTCTGTGCGATTCAGTCACATCTCAAAGTCAGATGGCTTATCCATCATGTCAAAAGTTTATCATCCAACTCCTGCTTCATATTAAGTTTCTAAAGGAAAGCTGCCAAGGTTATAAAACTCAGCTCAACATCCACCCCAAATGGAAACTCTGGTTGGCAGAATGTGCAGGTGTAGATTCTTAACATATTGAGGACTCTGGAATGAAAAATTCCTAATGAAGAGCATTGAGCGTGGGAACTGGAACTGCCTGACAAACGCATATGAGACTAAAACTAAAATTGGAATGCTCAGAAGCCTTATTAAGACTTGTGACCCCTCTTTTTTACATACATACAGTTTGTATATATCTCAAACTATTCTCCAAGTACCTTTTCACAGGAAGTAAGCAACCACTGTCAAGGCATTGGAGACCTAGAGTCTCCCCAGAGGTGCAGATCAATCCCGATAACTCCTATTATTTTAAAAAACAGTATCTAAATGCCAATTTTTAAAAATAAATTAAATAACATAGAGTCCTGTTAACTCTTAAAGTCATTTCAGTTGTCTCAATCTACCCGAATTTCTAAATTAAATTTCAGCATTGCAGATGCAACCACAGGCTGGCTGTAAAGTGCCACAAAACACACTGAAAAAAAGTCAAGTCCAGGAGCAAGACACTATAATCATCAGGAAAAGGCACAAATCAGTCACAGTCCCATACTCTAAAGAGCAACACAGTAACACACGGCAAGTGGGCACATACAGCGAGCCCATACAGGGGTGATGCTTTTGAAGTACCACAGGTATTTTTCCCTCCAAAGGCTCTGCTACGGATTTACTGTTCCCAAGGCCTTTCAGAGCTTTAGAACTTCAGGTCGGTAACAGCAACCAACAAACATCACGCGACACCCTGCCAGGAAAGAAACTCGTTTTGGAGGAAAACACAGTTTAGAAACTAAATGAATACAGGGGACACCGAGCTCTGAAGTCGGAGGAAACGGTTTTCTCCCCCTCCCCATCCCCACCGCCCTCGCTTTTCTAAGATTCGCTTAAGAGTATTTCTGTTCAGTGTGTTCCCGCTGTTATTCAAGCGCTTGCCTCTCCATCCTCTGACCATCCCGGGTCTGGGATTAGACCTCACCCGGCCGCCGAGATTTTTGTTTACAGAGGAAACGCCGCCAGCAGCAAGCAGGCAAAAGCAGGCACGGGATGAAAAAGGCAAACCAACACCACAGGAGTGAGAGGGGGTAAACCAGAAGTAAATTAAAAACGGGGAAGGGAAAGGCGGGGGGGGGGCTAGCTGGGAATGGGGGGAGGGCGGGGGGGAAGTGGAAAAAAAACCCCCACAAAGGAAGAGCAAGGGCCGGGGAGAAGGGGGCTGGCCTTCAGGAAAGCTGCTTCAAGCCCAACGTGAGAAGCAAGCTCCAGGAGACGTGTACCTGGACTGCTGCCCGCCCCGGAGGGGCTCTCCCACCACGGCTCCTCCAGCGTGTCACCCATGCTGCTGCCGCCGGCCGCCACGCGAGGGGGACCAGGGGGCGGGGCCGGGCGCGCGCAGCCCGCGCCTGACCCCGCCCCCTCTCCGGGCCGCGCCTGCGCACTGGCACGGCCCGCCGCACAGCGGAGCGCGGCTGTAGGAGAGTGTGTCTGACCCTCTCAGCTTTTGCCGCTTCCAGGCGGTCGGGGGGAGAGTGATGCTTCGGGGAACGATTTATAAGCTTTTTTTTTTCTTTCTTTCTTTTTTTCCCTAGGTAATAAAAACAGACGTTTAAAAAGCGTGAGGGTTCCTCGTTGGCTTTTGGGTGGAGAGAGGGGTTTGGAGTTGGAGGTTTTGGGATTTGTTGGGGGCGGGGAACGGCTGTTACTGAAAGTACTGAAAGCCACGGAGAAAGCTGGAAAAAGAGGAGAGGAATTAAAAATGCAACCCTCTCCTTCACAATATTCTTTTCTTCTTTTTTTTTTTTTTTTTTTTAATTCCCAGAAAAATACGAGGGGGAAAACACGGGGTGCTACCTTGGAGCGGCTGTTACTGCCTCCCTGGGAACTGGATGCTGCGCGCAGCTGAGCGAAGCCTCTTTGCACAGGAGCGTTTCCCGCTTTCACGTCTGAGCACTTCCACGCCGGAGCGCACACCCCGATACCCGCTGCGGAATTAAACAGACGAGTGTCGGGACACGAATTTGTCAGAAGGTGGCACTGTCATTCCACGCGTAAATTACTTGATTTTTGTTTTCCTCCCTTAACTTGCATAGACTTACACTGCTTGGGTTTGCGTGTTTTTCCCTTTGAGGTTGTAAATGGGTAGGGGACGTACGCGATCTAATGTGGGCGTTCGTGCTGCTCCAATGAACACTGGCAAATGAATATTAGCCCCTGGAAACAGCGTCCTGTGTAAAACAGGAGTTCTGACTAGCCTGCCAGTATACTGACTGCAGGGGATGTCACTTAATAATCAGACTCGCACCCAGGAAACAGTTCACCACTATGAAAACTGAAAATACCCTCTTTTTTTTTTCCCCCACAGACTGGCTTCGCTGCTGAGGACACCG
This sequence comes from Gallinula chloropus, assembly GCF_964237585.1. Lineage (NCBI taxonomy): Eukaryota > Metazoa > Chordata > Aves > Gruiformes > Rallidae > Gallinula > Gallinula chloropus. Next base: position 92,800,393 of record NC_140085.1, read on the forward strand.
GTTCCTAACCTTTCTAGAGGAAGGCACCGGCCGGTGCTGGTGATAGGGCCTTCCCTCACAGAACGTTAGGGGCTGGAAGGGACCTCGAAAGACCATCTAGTCCAACCCTCTGCCAGAGCAGGGTCACCCAGACTTAATCACACAGGGACACATACGGGTGGGTTCTGAATGTCTCCAGAGAGGGAGACTCCTCAGCCTCTCTGGGCAGCCTGTGCCGGTGCTCCGTCACCCTCACAGGGGAAAAGTGCCTCCTTATACTCACATGGAGCTTCCTATGCTCCAGCTTGCACCACCCAGCCTGAAACAGCGCAAGGAGAAGGCAAGGAGCCGAACGCAGCCGGTAGCGGTTTCCCTTGCCGGGCCGCCTCACAAGGCTGATCCGCACCTCCCACTGCCTCCCCGGGCGCGCTGAGAGGCGGCTCCCGCTCGGGGTGGGGAAACGCGGGTGCCGGCCGCCGGCTGCTTGAGGGGAGGCTCCGTCGGCCCCGCGGCGGGGCAGCTCCTGCTCCCTAGGGGAGAGCCCCATAACCGCAGCCTCTCTCCAGACACCCCCGGGAGCCCGCAGCAAGCGCGACTCTGACTCGGTCACACGCCGTAAGGGCGCGGCCACAGCAGCGTCAAACCCCGCCCGGCTCCCGCCTCGTTCCCTTACGCAGGCAGCGCGGACTTCCCTTGCCAGGCTTCCGCGCTTTGCGGAAAGTGCCCTCGTTTCACGACACCACAGGGGGAAGAAAGGGATGGGAGCCGGCGCCTGGTGACGAGTAGTATCGGGAAAAAAAAACCACTACAAACCAGCCATCACCCTGTCGCGCTTTACGGCCGAGCGAAGAGGCACGTCAACAGCTATGGCGGAAGGGGAAGAGGTGCCGCCGAGCAGCTGGTGAGTTTACGGGGGTGTCGGTGCCTCTTCCTCCCGCTTCCTTCTCTCCTCTCGGCACCGGGGCCGAGGGGGAGGAGGGGAGAGGTGTCTGTGGGCGAGAGGGCCTGAAGCCCCCCGCCTCCGCATGTCGCCGCTTCCCCCCCCGCCCCCTCCCCAGCCGCCCCGGATCCGCCGCATTTGTGGTGCGGGGCCCAGGCTGCCCCTCGCGCGAAGGGGCGTCCGTGGCCTCGGCGTCGCGAAAGTGTGGTGGCTGGGGGGAGCTCCCCAGGGCGGGGGCGGCACTCCCATGCCCTCCCCTTCCTTCCCCCCCGCCGGGCTCGGCAGGCCCCAGCGAGGTGAGACCCTGGGGCGAGCCCCGAGTCGAACGCCGCCGGGCGCTCGGCTGCTCCCGGGTCCCGATAGAGAAAGCGTCGCCGTCAAAACAGCGGCGAGACGGGGCCGTCCTCGGGACGTGCCCAGCCCGCAGCGGGGCGGTTGCTCCCGATGACAGCTTTGGAATGAGGTAGGAGCTGCTCGATGTGGGCGCCTGTCTGCCTGGAGTGCAGTTGCTTTGTTCAGTTCGGCGTCCCCCTTTCTCTGCGTTCCTACTCAAGCACCGGTGGCAGCGTGAAGTCCTGGCCAGTTACCCGAATGGTTTTGCCTGCCACCCTCCTCTAGTGCAGCTGCTACTTACAACGGATTTTGCATTAACCTCTAGGAGAAGAACAGAGACTTTCTGGAGCGTGTGCAGGATCACTTTGATGGTAGCAGTGGTGTGATTTTAGTGTTTGTTGCACGAGTATTCACTTAAGATTGCTGAAGTGTCGTGGTTTCACCCCAGATGGGAGCTGAGCACCACACAGTCTGTGTTTAAATACTGAAACTACTCTTACAGCACCCCAAACCTCCATTCCTGTGCATCTTCACTTGGCTTTTCACCTTGTGCTTCTGCATTGCATGTGATTTCTCGGTGTGGTTCTGTGCCACAGCGTTGCTCTTTGTCCTCTCCACGTACACTTCTCACACGATTTCCTTACAGACCTGCTTTATATGATCATTTCCATTCTGATGCTTTTGCTTTTAGGCTTTATTTTATGTGGCAGATTCAGAGTTTCTTAGTAACTATGCTCAAGCTTCTTTGCACTTAGTTATCTCACTGTAAAGAAGCCAGAACTGATACACATGCAGGTAGAGCTGGTATCTGCTCTTTGTCTAGGTTGGTTCTAGGAATACAGCTCTTAGGTAAAACAAACAAGTATCATTTGTAGGTGAATGGAAATCAGTAGGTGTCAGTTTTTAGCTTTTTTATCCTTGCTTTTAATTACAGCTTCAAATTTTATGAAGCACTGTATATAGGTACAGTGTTGTGTAAGTATTATTACTGAATACAGACCTGACTCTTGGGATGTGTAATTACAGAATTAAGGACAGATGCATTGACAGTGTGGTCTTGACACTTTGAAATATAAACCCAGACACTGAATGAGAACTATATTGAAATATCTCTGGAAAAAAACCACTTTCAACCCTAATGTTGAAAGAATATTACAGTCTCCCAGATAATGACAAACTGCTAAAATTCCTGGTTAAGAATGAGGCAACAAGCATGGCTTCCAGATGTATTTCCAGGCACAGCCATTCTAACTGGCACCTTCAAAATGTAACTATAGTAAACTGGATATGCTGGTACTATTAGAAAGGGCAAACATGAAAGCATTTGTTAGAATGATTTTCTAAGAGGCTTTTGCTTGAGCGCTACGTTCGTATGCCAGAATGCATCCTGTCACTAGAGCTGTAGCGTATGGTTAACAGAAAGTTGTCTTCCTTACTGCTTGTTAGAAATTTCACGTGGCTTTTTGGTTTTGTGGTTGTGGGTTTGTTTGTTTTTTAAGGGACTTTCGGGGAGACATTTTCATTTATTGATTTAAACTGTTGCCTTGTGTGTACATGTATGATTGCTGTTGAATAGTTGTTTTTCTAAGTAGAGTATGTAGCTTTTGCATGCTTTTTGGTGTAAATTACTACATTATCATGGTTTTAGAAGTATATGGAACTGTACAATAATATTTCATATTTATTTTAAAACACATCTGAAACATAACACGATGCATATGTACATATGTACACGATGTTGGGAACAAAACCAGCAGCACTGATTCCTTGTCCACTATTCGGTTCCTTAGGGGGATTCAAAGGCAGATGTGATTTTGTGTTCAGAGACTGTGATAGCCCCTTCAGTATGTAGAATCTAGACATGATTATTAACATAAAATACCCTTTTTATTTTTCCTGTGTCGACTTGACATGTGGTGCTGGTGTGATACCAGGGGGCACAAAATAATGATGAGTTAAAATCCTCAACTGACTCAATCCATACTGACTTCTTGGTGGTTTAAAAAAACCCAACAAACCAAACAGGTAAATGTCAGACTAATGTGTCAGTGTGCAATATAATTAAAAAAAGATATATATGCCCTTCAAACTTGTCATATGGAGTTTTTGAAGAATGAGGTCATCAGCTTTTTGTTCAGCAAATACAGGAAGTTTATCAACAGTTCTGATTTAAAAATCAGAAAACCTTGTCAGAACTTGTTTATTAAATATTTCTTTTTAGCTGTTTGGCATATTCTCAAAAATCAAATTGAGAAATTGTGGGTTATGTTGTATTTGACACTGGAAGACATATCTGTGCTCAATGGTAAGAATACTATGAAACACAAAGGAAGCAGGATGCTTTCAAGCTGTGCTGTAAAATCGTAATTACTCTTTGTCTACTTATTTAATTATTTTAACTATAATTTTAGGGAGCATTATATTTCTAGGCAATAGCATTTATAGACACAAGCTGGATTGTTCTTAGTTAAGATGTCTATAATTGGAAGCTATGAGGCTTCTTTCCTCTCATTTATTGAGGAAATAAAATTTTTTTTACTTATTTTTTCTTGTTCAAGTTTTCAGATAAAGGTATAAATAATTCCAAGTTAATTTCTAAAACCTTTTTGCAGATACCTGTTTAACAGTCATGCTTCAGGAAAGTAGTATTTTATTTTAAGAGCTATACTTTGGAAGTTAAAAACTGAACTAACTAAATATAACTAACCATGGATGGAATTATTCACATGCTTTTAACTTTGCATTGGAATCAGTCATCTTGTGAATCCCAAAATACACTCCCAACTGTTTCGGACAACTGGGTGACAAAGCTAGCACGTATACTATTTTTTCTGTGCTTAGAATCTGTCTTATTAGTGCTTGGCCCCATTATATTTCTTTTGAAAGCTTATGAACAACAACAAAAAAGGCTCTTTCTTTTCCTAAAGTATGTTAATATCCATTTGCAAAATTAAAATCAGAAAGTAGTGCTTTTCTCAAATTCTGTAGGGGGAAAAATATTCAATGTTATTCTGAATACAAGGGAGATATTTAAGTAAATGTGAACAATTGATTTTTGTTTGTTTGCTTTCAATAGTGAAGCAGTGCTCTTAATTACTTCCAATTTAATACTGATCTTGTTGAGGGTTGGGTTTTTTTCGTAGCCAGGCGAATCTTAAATTACAAGTAGGAACCAGAGTGAGTAGATTATACAAAAGTATATGGGGGGCGGGAGAAGTTTTTATACAGGTAGCTTTCTGTGGTGGGAAGCTATGTGCTTTGAAAGATAGAATGATGGCTATGAAAATAAATCTGTATTAGCCATTGACTTTTTAAGATATTCATCAGCACTACTCAGCCAGGTTGCAGGGATTTTAAGTAAAGCTTATTTGTGATTACTGCTGGTTATAATCCTGTATGCTAATCTGAGCTTTGCTAAGTAAGGTACTTTGCTTAAAATGCATTTTAATTCTACCTTCTTAGTAACAAAAATAGTAAAAATATATTACAATAAATTAATCCAATCTGTCACTAACATGGATGTGTACAGATGACCCCTATAATTGCGATGGCAGCGTTGTGAGATATATACCTGTCTTTCTCTTTGCATGCTGCAAGCATCAGAAATACCCAAAAACTTGCAGACTGGATGTGTTTGCTGGCCTAGGAGACAGCGACTTTGTAGAAACTAAACCAGATGATACTCTTGGCAACGGTTCATCTGGTGTCGCAGCCTGGGTTCTGGTGTAGGGAAAACAGGAATGATGTGTGAAGTTGTTTAAGAAATATCACTCCTTAGAAAGTGGTGGTGAGCTACTGGGGTGTATCATGAGCAGCTACCATGAGTGTGTCACTTGAGGTGTGTGGGAGAAAATAATCAAAGCAGCTTTTCAGGTGTTCCACCAATGTCAGATCAGTGGTCAAAATACGGGAAACAGTTTGGTAAGGGGTATAATCTAAACTGGGAGTATGTGTTTTAACTCCTTTGGGCCACTGGGCAATATCTTTAATATTCAGATGTGTAGTAGTAGATTCCATATATATGGGAAAAGAGTGACCACCCTGACCATCTGGTTTTGGACTGAAGTGGATTTTAGATAATGAATTTGGTATGTGTAGAAGATACCTGCTGGGCTGTGAAAATAAATTGTTATCAAGTATTGGAAGTGTCCCCATCACAAATTAAAGCCCTAAACTTTTGAAGCTTTCTTCTTTTTTTTTTTCCCTCCAAAAATGCACTTTGACTTGGAAGAAGCAGTTCAAAGGGATTTGTCTTTCCTACTAACAAATGAGCAGACATAATGACTTTAGCAGATACTTTCCAGGCATTGTAATCTGCTGATTGATTATTGTTTTCTTAATACTGTGCATTTTATCCTATGTACTTACAGTTCCAAAACCACTTCCTACTCTCTTTTCCCTACTGTTCACATCCCCACCATTTCTTAATCTCTTCATTAGTATTTGTAAGTGATTATTAGCAACTTCCTCAGTTACATATGAATAAATGGTACTTAGAAAAAAAAAAAAAGCAAAGCTGAAGTCCCATCATTTGATAATTTTTATTTTTTCAAGGTCTTCAGCATTGTTTTGTCTTTAGTCATGTTGAGTATTGGCAGAGGTAGTTACCTACTGATTATAGTATCTTATTAGACTGGCATGAATTTCAGAGATCCTTCTCTAAGTATGGAAATTTGGTCCAGAGGCATGAATCCAATGTTGTACATTATGACATTTAGAACAGTCTGGCCATTCAGGCCATTGCTTGGATATAGGCTGAATTGTACAGATATAGTCAAAATACAGAATAGCACCTGTAATAGGTAATGGAGCCATGGTAGAACAGAAAGAAGGCTGTTCAGGTCTGTGGGAGTTTGCCTAGAGAGAGAAGTGCTGCATTCTTTCCAAAGTAAAGAATGTGATAGTAGTTGTCTGTATGAAGAGAAAACTTCCTAGCTGATGGTCATTCATGGAAGACAAGGATCCAGTTTGCTGGCGGTTTGCTGGAACTTACATAGCGCAGACTGATACAAGGTAAAACACAGCCAGTGTACATGTGTTACAGTACCAAAATCACTTTAATGGTATGGTGCAAGTTAGTCTGAAGAAGATATTTGTTCTTAATCTTTGAGAACTCCTTCCTTCTAACCTCTGAAAAGTCTTGGGAGTTGATAGAGGAAAAGAATAACAAATTATAAGGAGGATAACGCAGCCCCCCTGTTACTTCATGTAACTCGATGTGGTGATGCATCACATCTCTTTGCATGGGAGACAGGCAAATGCTAGCTTTACTACTTCACTTTATAAAGTCAGAATTTGATATGCCTGTCATCTTCACAGTGTACAAAGTGGGGATGACCACAGTTGTGAATATTTTTCAAAAAGTAATATGTTAACTATCAAACAGAGGAAGCACAAGTTTCCAGATAACATGTTGCTCTGGATGTTAACCTGTGCACAGCTTTTTAAGCCATTAGGTATGAGTAACCGGTACAGTTAATACTCCTGCGTCTGTGAAACATTGTTTAGCAGGTGTGGTTTGGTAACTTGTGTAGATGTGTTGTTTCATGTATATTAAATTACTTTTTTTTTTCCCCCCCGAAATAGTTTTCTGTGAAAGACATAGAAACCATATTTAAGTACTGCAATTTAAGACCTTTCCCCAAAAATATAACATCCTGTTGCATTCATTATGACGTGCTGGTGTCATACAATTGGTTGCTATAATTATTATACAGGTGTTCTGTGTGCTATAATTCAAGGCCTAGCTGTTGCTCTCAGATCTGTTTTGTCATATTCAGCATGGACAGAAACATGTATCTAAGAGCATCTAGCTCTCTTCAGCTGATGTTTGATGTTGGCTTCTGTTGAAGTTAGATCATCCCAGAGTTCAGGTGGTTCTGCTGAGTGCTAGTTCTCTTTGTGTAACTGCCCTGGAAACACTTGATTTTTATTCAGGGTGAAACAATTCAGTGACTTAATCTTCCCAACTTTGATTGTTGTGTACACAGTCAGATAATTGGATAGGTGATGGTGTGCATTTCAGTCGCAGGAAAACGGTATTCACCTGTGCAGCCTGTAGTTCTGTAATAAGTGGGCTTTAAGAATGTTTTTAAAATACTAAAAATATAAGAAAAGAAGGCATTGTCAGTTGCTTTGTAACTGTACTTTCTTCATCCAAATTTGTAAAATTTCTTGAAGAAAGCTCTGTTTTACCCCAGTGTATACTTGGAATTTGAAGTGCTACCAAAAAGTACTGGCAAAGAAGGTGGCTGATACAGTGGAAGGGAAATGCTTACTATGCAAACTTGTAGATACTTTCAGAAGTTATTAAGGGTGGCTCCTTGTTGAGTGTATGCATGCATCACATTCTTACAGATAGAGGTTTCAGTCTTTTTAAAAAAGGGTGATTCTAGAAAATCAGAAATTTGCATGTTAAGCTTTCAGAAGACCAGACTTGAGAAGCTTTATATCAAGGAGTTAGTTGTGGGTGTATGCAAACGGAAGAAGTGGGTCGAGCTCAACAGCTGACATTCTTCTGTGGGATTTGGAATTTACTATTTGCATGTAATGTGGATTAATTGAGAGTTGTACTAATAACACTTAAACATCTGTTATTACACATGTATAAAGAGATGCGTTGTTCAGAAGGAATGCATCTTCATACTTGAATATCTGTCCTGGATAAACAGTCATGTTTTATGTTTTACTTTGGCTGTAGACCTCCAGCTTTGTGTTTAACTCCTAAGGTATGTGAAGCAAAGCCTTTCTGAAGGCATACGTCAAGGGTAGTAGGAGACAGTAAAGATGATTTGACTCGATGATCTTGAAGGTCTTTTCCAACCAAAACCATTCTATGATTCTAAGATACAGGAAGGAAGAAGTTTTGCCAGTGGGACCTACGTATCATTGCCATTGCTCTTTTTTTCCAAGTGAACCTGGTGCTGTGTCACTGCTGTGCTACATAGTACTGAAATTCCTGCAATCATCAGATGTCATTCTCTCATGTTGACAGCGTGGAACTGTTGAAACAGTCTGCAGAAGTTATCAGAGAGATTGTGATGTAATCATTTCTGCAGGCGTTCCTTCTTACCTATTCATGCTTACAAGCTTTTCTTATCTTACTATGGCGACTTAATGTATCACTCCTGCATGTGTATTTTGCTACTTTCTACACTATTATTTACATTTTTGTATGTTTTAGCCCAGCCTTGTGCGTGTGTCTACGCTTAAATTACTACACCTAAAAGGTCCTGTTTCAGGGAAAGATAGGCTTAAAAGGGGACTGTTCTAGACTTTTGAAGTAAGTTTTCTGTTTCTAGGTCATGTGGTATTTTATTTAAAAGAACTCTGCCATGTAATTTAGGTGTAGTCTTTGTTTTGAATGCACTGTGTCTCTGAAAGTTTGTTGTGTATTCCTTAAGTTTTAAACAACTAAATTTACATGTTTATGATAGGTTTTGCAACACTGGCACTTCATGAAAGCAAACAAAAATGGTCTGAACTTTTTTTTCTCTTATATTTAAGTTGAGAGTTGAATTAGAATTAGAAGTTGAACAAGCAGCCTTAAAGATAGAGGAATAAATAACATTTAGCAAATACCTATTTTCTTTGGCACATTGTCTTATAATTTTATGTGTGTGGGGTTTGCCTGCCAATAGCTGCCAGTCTACATCTATTTAATAGGTAAACATTGAAAAATATTGTACAATTTTTTTTTAATAAACACATTATGTATTATTATTGCAGGGAAAAAGATCTTGCAGACGCTCTAGAAGAAGGAGGCTGTGATCTTGAAACTGTGAGAAACATCGTTCAAGGAAGACAGTTGCCTGCTGATCTGAGGGCCAAAGTCTGGAAGGTAAATAGGAGCTTAAACCAAGAAGGAGGAAGTACTTGAAGTTGTGTTTGATTTGGGGTAAATTATTTAGTTACCAGGCATCAGTAGTAGCAGAATTTTAATATGTATGTATATTTGATTCATCTTTAGGATATTTAGGATATAATTGTGTAACTTCAGAAAGATACTAAAATGTTTAGAGGATTTTCTATTTTTGTTTTCAGATTGCACTTAATGTTGTAGGAAAGGGGGACAGCCTGGCATCCTGGGATGGCTCTTTAGACCTGCCAGAACAGAGTATAATTCATAAGGATTGCCAAGAGCTAATTGGTAAGTTCCATTACATTTAGATCACCTATGCGAAAACTTCAGTGCTCTGGAATGTTTTAGGGTTTTGGTTTTTGAATTAAATAATCTGAATGATGTTTACATTTTGGAAAAAGACGAGAGGGCAGAGAAAATGAGATGGAACTTATGAGAAAGTAGTAGTCTTATTTGTACTCTGACTCTGAGATAGGTGAAGTCATGGAAATTGAAAGTGTTAACTTGTAAATGATAGTTTGCATGGTCAGAGCCAAAGGGCAAGAGAGCTACATGAGTTGAAAAAAAAAATTTTTTTTCTGTTTTCCAAGCTCCATCTTTTAAACCAGAATTCATTCTATAGAATTCAATCTATAGTGTCATTCAGGTTTTTAGTTGTCTAATGACTGGTACTTAATGTTTTAAGATTAAGCTCTTATAGCACCAAAATCAATATAACCTCTAAAAGAATTATATTAAACATTTTGGACTTTAAAGACTTTTTTTTAAGGTATTTTTTAATAGTCCTTACAGCAAACCTGAGAGGCTTCTGTGATAGTAGGATGCCAAGACATTGGAAATAATATTCCAGTATGTCTGTAAGGAGCTGCCACAAGATCTGGTTTGCAATTCATCACAAAAATGGCCAAATCACTGTTCAGATGATGGGGTCAATATTGACCCATAAACTAGGATACTTCTTATGGCATCAATAAAGAATATTGTATTTTATTGCCTGTCATCTTTAATTTCTTCTTGTGTAGTTGAAAGTTAAGGCAAATAATGGAGCTACTGTTTGCATGCATGAATACATACATACCTACTACTTTTAAAATGCAATTCTATGTTTTCTAGCTCTAGAATCTAGTAGGGGTTATTTTCTCTCTCTGTCCTGCAAAGGAAAGCGCGAGTGGGAATTGCACTGTGGTATTTAATCACAGTGTGTGGTTTGGAAGATGGCAAAACATCCCAGTTATTATTCATAACATACAAAATTAAGCACTTTAATGTCTGTTAGTTTTCCTTTTTGTCTTTATTGCAAAAATTTTGTAATATGTAATAATATTAAACTCATCAAAGTAATAAATGGAAAGTTAATTCAGAGTGAAGGTTATCTAGAGATTTCACCGTTAGATTAGATTACATCTGTTTTAATGTCTTAGCAAAGCAAATACTCTCCAAATTTAAAATAAATCTTCAGTGGACATTTGAGTTTTATGTGCTATTTTATTTTCTTGAGAGATAGAGAAAAGGAAATGCCAAATATTGACTAGCTTTGATGGGAAAGTATTAAAGACTTGAGTAATAAAAACTTTCATTAACAAGGATGACGCTCCTGGGCAGTTTAAAATAAGAGGGGGATGTTATAATGCCACTGCATTAATGTAGTGTGTGTAGGCATCTCTTCCCACCCCCCCATCCAAGACATAACATAGCTATTCCTTCTTTTACTATAAATCAGTTTAGCTGTAGTAAAATGTACATAATCCAAGTGGATTAAAACAGTTTTATTTCAGAAATACATAGTTTGCAATTGTATGTAATACTAGACTCTTTAAAAAACCTAAAGAGGTGTTTAATATTAACCTGAAAATTGTGTGAACCATAATGAAAACATCTTTATAGTATCAACACTGTTTTCCACACAAATCCAAACCATAGCCCCATGCTAACTACCATGAAGAAAACTATAGCAAGCAAAGTAGCTATTTCATCACGTGGAAGTCATAATCTGGAGTATGGTGTATTTCAGTATGTCTTAGATTCGTTGCCTCAAGTGATGTGGATGCCAACACTTCTTCTGAAATGTTGTCAGCCTTTTAAGGAAGAGTCTGTACAGAAAGAAGAGGAGGCTGAGGGGAGGCCTTGTCGTTTTCTACAACTACCTGAAAGGAGGTTGTAGTGAGTTGGGGGTTGGTCTCTTCTTCCAAGTAACAAGTGGTAGAAAGAGAGGCAGTGGCCTCAAGTTATGCCAGAGGAGATCTAGATTGGGTATTAGGAAAAACATCTTGACTGAAAGAGTGGTCAGGCATTGGAATAGGCTGCTTGGTGAGGTGGTGGAGTCACCATCTGTGGAGATGTCCAAAAAACATGTGGATGTGGTAGGCCAGGACATGGTTTAATTGCAGTGGTAGTATTGGACAGATGGTTGGACTTTACTGTCTTAGTGATCTTTTCCAACCTTAAAGATTCTATGATTCTAAGATCCTTCGGAACTAGTGATGATCTAAGCTTTGTGTATGTGTCAGACTAAATAATGACAGTGTTTAGGAAGCATTTAGCTTCTTTCTTTAATTACAGAACAAACTTTTTTCTCAACTTTCATCCAAATGTAACAATATAAATTATGGGTTCAGAATTAATCTGTCATTATATAGGGGATATGTTGGCTTTTCAGTAACCCTGCCATAGTTGTATGAATTTGAAATGTTTTACACTATATAAAAGTTTATATATTCATGATTAGCGTTTCTTCTGATTATCAACAGTACCAAATAGAACTTTTAAAAGCTAGGTGTAGTTGTATCATTTCTCTTTTTATAGTCACCATAAAAATTCCAATTTTAACCTACTGTTAGGAAAATTTCTTTGAAATAGAGATTAAAAATGTGCTTCGTATGTTAATACTAAAATTTAAGTCTGTAAGGCTGGCTGATTTCAGATGAACAATTTTCATAAATTTGCATGTCAGTGGGTTTTTGAGAAATTGGAGGTATGCATTGTGCATTGATCTGTGTTGAAATTCAAATGAATTTGTGGTAGAGTTGAGTATAAGTTATGTGCTGAGCATGTCAAATAGGAATAGAAAAGGGGAATTCTGTGCATTAAAAGAATCTACCTCTGTTTCATATAGATCCTGGAAAACACAAACTTCTTTAATCCTGTTGACGTGATATTTAAATTCTTTTTCCTACTGGGTTTATAAAATCTCTTGTATTTTGATGCGTCTTTGGGTATCTGTCTCTAAGCATTTAATCCAGGCTGCTGGTTTTTTCTTGGTCTGCTTTTGTTGCCCCTTTTTTTACTTTTCCAAGCAGTCCCCATTGGTGCAATTGTGCTATGAAATAACTTTGCATTGTGTTTCTTTGAAAGGCTGCTAATGTGGTTTATATTGCTGTGCCTATTTCAGACCAGTTGTCAGTGCCAGAAGAGGAGAAGTCAGTATTACTCCTGGATATCGAGTCTGTTATTACTTTTTACTGTAAATCACGCAATGTTAAATACAGTTCTTGCCTTGGCTGGATACATCTACTCAAACCTCTGGTGCACCTTCGTTTGCCACGCAGTGATTTGTACAACTGCTTTTATGCTATCATGAATAAATTCATTCCAAGGTAAAGCTCTCATTCTTTTGCCTGTATAATATTTTTATTGGCATTAAAAGTATTTTCTCAGAGGATGCATGTTCTGGTTTCAGCTAGAATAGCATTGTTTGTAGTAAAGTTGTCTGATTACCTCATATGATAATAAATTGAACTGTCTTTCAATACCTGTTGGTTTAAAGTCCAGGAGATAAAATTGAATTGATTTAAGGTGTAAGGAATTAGCATGTGACTTGTGTAGACTCAGTGAGCATCTTAAAGAACAACTGTCATTTCACACAATATCAGAATGATTTGTTTAGGAGCTAATTCACACGTTACATGAAATAATTTATTGGTCCTGTCACTTGACTCAGCTTGTGTGTCCTTTTGATTAAAAATACCGTTGGTCTCTCTGAACAGTTGGGGATAGTGGCGTTATGGTTGTGTGACTCATGTGACAGTAGCCATAGAAGGCTTTCAGTGTCTAGTGTTTGAGTTCCTCTGTAAGAACCTAGGTGCTGTTTCAACCAGTAAACAGTTGTAAACAGTTTCTCTTCCCCCCCTCCCCACCCCCCCCCACCCCCCTTTTGTTTTCTCAGTGAGAGAATGGAAATCAGTAGAAAAGCAATTTGTAGTAGAATTGCAATTATCTGCTTAGGTCAGTTTGGTCTCGATTTGATGTTTGCTGGGCCATCATGACTATTTGATAAAAGCTTCATTTTTAATTTTTTTGCTTGTTTTTTTAATAATACACTTTTTATTCATTTTTTTCTCATGTCTTGTAGTGAGCATGAAATATTTATTGGGAATTTATCCTAGCAAATATTTACAACAGGTGAGAGAGATGTACAGCATGATCTCTCGGACCATGTTATATCTTGGATAATTTTTTTTTTTTTTAAGAGCATCTCTAGCAAGGAAAAAAAACCCATTATAGGCTATTTTAGATGAGGGAATTTTTGCTATCTTTTTCCTTGGAAAGACTGTTACTTACTATGAAGGCTTTTGGTGTAAGTATCCTGTGGATACCTCTCTATCTTCTCCTGCCTTTCTGCTAGTATGGTTAGTTTTCTGAACTATACAAAATTAACAGTTAGTATGGAAGCCCTAGGTCATAGGTATTCTGTGTCTGGGCCGTAAGTAGAAGAAAACACCATCTCAGGTATGTAATTGAGTACACAGTGATTTGTGTGAGAGCTTATGAGGTAGTAAGCTAATAAAAGCTGCCAGCGGATAAGGGGAGTGTGTCTCATCCAAGAGACCAGGTGAGGAAAGTGCATTACATCAGTGTTACCTGTCAGAGGGTAGGAAATAGTTCCCTTTCTTTTGTCTTTAAAAGCAAACAAAATTCCCAACAACAACAAACCACCATTCCCTGAAGTAAAATGTAGGTCAGCTTCCAGGGCAGTTTATTTCTGTTTAGCTAAAACTTTTAAAATTTGTTTTTGTTTTGCTTTTGTTTTTTACCAGTCTTTCACATGACTGGGCATGTTGCCTCTGTGGGGCTTCAGCCTTAGAAGTAATGGATAGGTACAGGAATTCACAATTCTCTTGATAAGGGAGGATTTTAGGGTATTGATTTTGCTTAGTTTTTTGGGTTGGGGAGGGAGGTTTGTGTTTGATTTTTGTTTTTCTTTTTTAACTGGGTATTTTTAAAAGATTATTACAATGGGTACCAGAAGTAAAAAATTGCTAAGCAAAACAGTTGAGAAAAATATCTAAACACGTTTGTTCCACTGTCAGTAGAAATATGGAAAGATGCTTCTTAAAGTTATTTTTTGGTATATATCCATTCTTAATGTCAAAATGTGGTAAGGAATGACTGACTGGAATAATTGACCGTATTAACCATTCAAACAAAAAAAGTAATTTGCAAGTCTAGATTCTTAAGATAAATTCATCACCTGAATATTTTTCTTCTTTTCACACCTTTTGTTGTGTTAACTTAGTGGGAAGTCAGAGTTCTCCTGATAATTTCAAAAAAAATGCCTGTGTATAATTTGCTGTGTGTGTTTCCATTTCATCACCATAGACATACCCTTGTTCAAGAAAGTTAGGCCAATAATTGTGTTTGGAGATGTATGTCACATTTCACATATGTTTTTAGCTAAGTTTTTAAACACTTAAGATTTGTTCCTAATGTCTTTAAACAACTAATTGTTCATTGTAAATACGCTTTTATTTCCTGCTCAATGAACTGACATTTAACTGTTGTTCATTTAAGAAATAAGCATCTTTGTCATTTCATTTGCCTGCCATATTAGTTAACATCTATACTATGCTAGCCATTTTCAATATTTAAATTTGTTTTGAATACTTCTGTGTTATAGACTTTATCAGGCATTGACAGTATTTCTTTATTTCTTATTAATATTGAGGGGTTTTCAGTGTTTATGGGCTTTTTGTTCATTTGTATTCATTTTTTTTAACTCTTGAAGCATGCTGACCTTATGATCAGCCCATGTGAATTAAAATAATATAGGAAATCGCATAGTCACAATTAATAAAGAATTGCTACCGTACACCTGACAGCTGAAATATTACGTGGGGGTTTATGATTATTTTCACTGCTACTTTTTTAGGGACTGTTTTATGAAAGGAAGGCCATTTCATCTATTTAGACTGCTGCTTCAGTACCATGAGCCTGAACTGTGCTCCTTTCTTGATACTAAGAAGATGACTCCAGACTCATATGCACTCAACTGGGTAATAAAGTGAAAGTAGGGAAACATAATGAAAAATAAATTTCTGTTAAAATTTAAGTATATGTTGCCAAATTATGTACAAGAGATTAGAAATGCATATACTGAAATAACGTGCATGCTTTAATGTAGTGTGGTTTGTCTTTAGTGGTTTAACGTAAGGCATGAGAACTTACAAACACCATATTTTTATTGTACTGGATATTAATTGAGCCATTGATGTAAGGAACTACTTGGAATTAGTGTGAATAAGAGCAACTGATACACTCAAAAAGTAAGGAGCCATTTCTATAGTGGGCAGCTGTTAGGTAGGTATGGATAAACGTCGGTCTACCTGGTTTTTAAAGTCAAATTACTAATAATTTAAAACCTCCACACAGGTAGTTGTATTAGTGCTTACATCTTTTTTTTTTTTCTTTAATGCAGTTTGTGTAGCAGGACTACAACATAGAGCAGCAAAATTCTCATGTTTCTGTGATACTCAGTATATACGATACAAAATCATGATCTAATGCTTGCATAGGCTTAGTCTGTAAAGTAACAAAGAAGTCTTTATGACCTGTTAACTTTTCTAGGCTCCTTCATACTCACTGACCTTGTAAAATTGTTTTTAAAGGCCATTACTATCTATTGAAGAAATAAGACTGAAATGAACAATGAAACTACAAGGTCTGCATTTGTTTGAATTCTTTTTTTAGATTATATTTTTAAGCTGCTACCAATTTTAATGCTGAAATGTGGTCAGAAGAATTTCCATATTCTCAAAATCTACCTTTTGCCAGTCAGCAGCCTTCAAAAGGGGTATCAGGTCTCTTCACTACTGAAACTTTTTATTTTAATACATAATTTTCCTTAGTAAATGCAGGCTCCTTTGGAGATGTTTATTAAAATTTTAGTGATCACTATGAAAAAAATCTTCCCTTTGAAATGAGGTAAGAAGATGAGATAGTGTGGCTGCCAGTCCTCAATGTCGTGCTTTCTGCTGTACAATCTTAGGAAAAAAAGCCTGAAACCTCATTTTTGTATTATGAGATTACATTCAAATTCCTTGTTTCATCTGTCACAAAACTCAGTCTGCACAGAGGTGTTTCTAATATGTAGGAATACATAAGCACCACTGTTCAGGGACATTTTGTCTTCAGCTGTCTTTGATTCATAGTTGGATAGAGGTTCTTACTATCCATTATAGAAGTATACTAGGAAATATTCCATGAATGGGCTCTAAAACCAGACCCGGAGCTTCTGAAAGCTGTAGCTGTGTTGATGCAGAATCTGTACACATCAGCAAGTTCAGCAAGACCCCAGTGAAGCCAGCTGGCATGCTGGCTTAGTTGTGATTGCAAATATTATCTGGCATGTGTGAAAAGAAATTACTACCTTTTCTTTTATCTAATTTGAACTTTGTGTATGTTGCTTGCAAATATTTACTTACTCAGTCCTAAGTGTAATGTAAAGTTAAGTGATCTTGCCAAACTAAAGTGCAACTGTGTTCAGTTAGCTTGATTCTACTGTGTTGTTCATGTTGTTTACAGGATCCTTTCAAAATCATGTTTGCCAAGCTAGTTGAGTAAATATATTGTCTTCTTATTGTGTTGTTGATATAATTGATATTTAGCGGCTGTGAGCTAAACAGTATTCCAGCCTGACAGTGTGACCTCTGGTTGAATTTGCAATGCTGACAATGTTCAGCTGAGTTTGCCTTCACACTAAGCGTATTTATTCACAGATAATCTGTAGCATTACTGCACTGTTTCCATAAAAATTTTTTTTGAGAGTAGAACTGTCATTCCATATGTGGTGCAAGTGTATGCTTTAACATAACTTTGTAGTTGTTATTCTCTTTTCGGTATCTTGTATCTCTGTTAAAGATGTTACCCTCATAAGATTGTTCCTGGGTATTGCTTTTTCTCACACTATTTTCTAAATTTTTAGCTTGGAAGCCTCTTCTCATATTACTGTTCAACTGAAGTCACTCAGGCAATATGGGATGGATATCTACAGCAAGCAGATCCATTCTTTATTTATTTCTTAATGTTAATCATCCTTGTCAATGCAAAGTAAGTATATATTAATTCATTGGGACAGGTTTAATTGCTTTTGGTTTGGTTTGGCTTTAGTGACTTAATCTGTGTCTCTGACTTTACTGTTTTCAGAGACATTATCTTAGCACAAGAATCAGATAAAGAAGAAATGATAAGTAAGTACTTTTCTTGTGTGGCTGCTAGAGAAATGTTTACCATATAGTATAATTCCCAGCAATTATTATTTTTAATTACTAAGTAACTGCATTATTTAGTTATTTTCCTGTTACTTTGTCATTAATGAATCTCCTCAACCACTAATTCCTTTCTTACTGTTCTTTTGGTGCATCACATTTGCCCTGTCCGTAACATCTTCTTGTGTTTCCTTTTAGCACTCTCACACCTAGTTCTATATTTCAATTTGGACACCGTCAAACAGTCACCATGCTTCTAAAGCAGCAGCTTTCAAATCCCTCTTTAAATCTGCTGCACTTGTTGCATTTTCCAGATTATTTTCTGTGTTTTCACTTCATTTAAGCCTAATTAATTGCCTTTGGGTTTGGGTGGGTTTTTTGGTTTTTTATTGCATGATATAAGTAGTATTTTGCAGAACTACACCCTTATACCATATAATAAATACTACTGCTGATTAAATACTCTGTTTTAGAGCATTCTCTTGGTCAGGTCTCTTTAGAAAAGGTAGCTTACTTAGTATTACAACTGGAAGCTAAAACTATAGAGGGGTTAAGAATGCAGTCAAAAATAATTTTTGTAGAAGGGTTCAATTCTTTCCACCTGGAGCATGAATTGACATTCATTTTTAAACAGTAAACTCAATTGTGTTATTCCTTCTTATTAACATGTTATCTTTATGATGTGAAATGATGTTTCGTGCTTCTTTTCGATTATCCAAAATAATCATGCACTATGTTGTTTGAATAACTCAGAAATTTTAGAAACTTCACCAGCCAATCTCGATACAGAGGATATAGAAGATCTCTTTTCTTTGGCACAATATTACTGTAGCAAAACTCCAGCTTCTTTCAGGAAGGTAATTTTGGAATTATTCTTTTTGGTGACTCTCTAAACTCTTGCTGATGACAGTAACTTTTAATATCTCATTGTGATGTGTTTTTAAATATTTTTTGTTAGTCTGGTGGTATTTACTGTTAGGAACTTTAAAAGATAACAAAGTCAAGTGGAACATGTTAAAAAGAAGCTTCCCTGCAATATTCTCACTTCATGACTGAAGACCTTGTTTTGCAAAACAAAAGAACCAATGAAGGAAGAATGCCATACCAATGTCCTTGTGTGTTGTAGTACTACACACAGTCCTAACTGTAATTGCAACAGAAATGGGAAAATGTACTTACTAGAGATAAAACTATCATCTGCACTGTTATTGGAGTTCTTCCTTACTCAAGATATCTGACTTGAGTGAATTAATGAAATAAAAGTAATTGGTGGCCATTGCCATTGGCTTTTATATATGTTCTTTGTGTGTGTAGACAGATATGTAAGGTGGGGGGTGGGCAGCAGGGAAACCCAACCAAACCAAAAAAAAATCACAACCCAGGTATTCCATCATGTTGTCATGGTCAGATTGGTGAATAAACGTCTCTGTAATAGGATTTTGGGCCTTTCAGAAAGAATTTCATTTGATCAGAAACTTCATTACTGAGTGGACAAGATACGCGTTTATTTGGCTTAATGTTTGTGAGACAGTGGATGTAGTTTTACTTGAAGCCTTCACATCTAAAGACAATGGCCTTCAGTTAACTATTTTTTTCTCTCTTGCCTTATTAGGACAACCACAGTCTTTTTGGCAGCAGCTTGCTGGGCCTCAAAGATGACGACACGGACTTGAGCCAGGCGCTCTGTTTAGCGGTTTCTGTGTCTGAGATTCTTCAAGCAAATCAGCAACAAGGAGTCAGTATACTGAGTTACTCTTCCCCACCCCCCAATTTTATAGAAAAGGGAAAGAATCACTTACTGCTTTGTATATAACAGAAAGTGCTAGCAACGAAGATGAATATTTGCTATTTCAGGGAAAAGTACTCTTGTCTTGAAGTTCTCTGTTGTGAATGCTCTGCTGACTGCAATGCATTTGTGCTGTACCAACTTAAAGCTATGGCATAGGAGAGCTTAATACTTATTTGAATCTGAGAAGTGGGACCTTGAAGTAATATGTTGCTAATTTGAATTCCTTTACAAATGTGGCTGTTGTAGAAGAAAATTTAAAAACCACTACTCATTATGTTTGAAAAAAATGCCATTAGGAAATACCTGCCTTTTGTCAATGAAAGGCTTAAACAAACAAAAATTGATTCTGTAGTAGCAAATTGCAGGCATGACTTGGATGCAAGATCTTCATTTAGAGTATTTAAGACCAACATATTGATAATACATGTAGCTAGGTTATAGTGTTTCTTACTGACTACTGGCTTTTTGTAGCAGTTTCCAAACCCCAGTTTTATCATGCATATTTTACTTGGATTAGAGGAAAAAAATAAGCATCGGTTTATATTTTGTTTAAGTTGGTAGGATATAAAGCTCTCCTTATGTGATGTGCTGAGTAGTAATGGACTGTTGTGCTGGGACTCATGTGTTGTCCCTTCTGATGTCCTGTTGGTACGTGCCCTCATACCCACAACATTTCTTCTCAGTAGACATGAAATAATTACACCGAATTGCACTTGGGCGATTCTTCCTGAAGCACAAGTTCATGTCTTAATGGGTAATCACTATTAGAATACTGTTGGTGGTCTGGGAACTGTAGAGGTTCAGATTAATCAAATACGATTTTCCAATAGCTGTTAGCTCCTTTGAGGGTTTTCTGTAGTACTGGCATTAGTATTAAGATACAGTTGAATGATGTACTTTCCCATCAATGATTACATGATTTTAAAAATTTGTAACAGGCAAATTCTTTCTCTTTCAGGAAGGAGTAAGGTTCTTTGTAGTGGATTGTCGTCCTGCAGAGCAATACAATGCTGGGCATTTATCAACAGCATTTCATTTAGACTCTGATTTGGTTTGTATGCTTTTTCTTTCTTTACTGATTTTTGAATCCTAAGTTAAATAGAAGGAGAGAGAAATGTCTGTCTTTGGAAAGTAATTTACCCTTAGTTTAGACTCCAGTAAGCTGACTGCAATCTCTAGCTATATGATGTTCAAAAGTTAGCTGCTTTGAAGGAGATTGATTTAACCATTGCTATACTGAGAAGTTCAGTTCTTAATGACAGTAGAATTTGGGATTGAAGATTACCTGTTCTTTGCTGTTGAAGCTGGAAACTCATACAGGCAAAGACTAGACATTGCTTGGAGGAGAAATCTCTTCTTAGCATTGTAATTTCTAATGAAAATGTCATTGATTTTAATAAGGAGTGCTTTCCTGCTCCTGTCCCCTCATGCCCAGCCAGTCTTGCTGCAGGTCTCTTGTAAGGGCTGTATGTCTTGGAAAGGATTTGATTGCATCTCTAAAATTTTTGCAGCACAGTATAAGAGGAAGTGCATTAATTTTGGGACTGACATATGCTATGGACTGATTACTTCATTAAAGATCTTGCTGTAGTACCCATTTGATTATGAATTTCTAATTGAATATTCAAATCATATTTTTCTCTGTCCTTTTTCCTCAAATCAGTTATGCTTCAGCTGCCTTTACAGTGTATTCTTAACTCCCAGATTAACCCTCTACTATTTAACTTAAAGAAGTCTGTGGATGCTGCATGGAATAATTTGTGTATATATGTACCCCATAAAAGGTTTTTCTATGTTTCTTAAGAAGCTCGGTCCTGCATCTGTTATCTTTATCTCTCATTAAAATGATGTATTATTCCATATTATTTCCACAACTATAATTGTCTAGGAGGCAAAAGGAGGCTGAGGGGAGAACATAGCATGCTCTTACAACTACCTGAAAGGAGGTTGTAGTGAGGTGGGGCTTGGTCTCTTCTTCCACGTAGCAAGCAGTAGGAAGAAAGGAAATGGCCTCAAGTCATGCCAGAGGAGATTTAGATTGGAAGGGGAAATATATTGACTGAAAGAGTGGTCAGGCATTGTAACAGGCTGCTCAGAGAGGTGTTAGACTCACCATCCATGGAGATGTTAAGAAAATGTTGGCAGTGTTAGGTTTACTGTTGATATAGATGATATGGTGTTCTGGTTTTAGCCTAGATCAAAAATTATTTAGGAAAAAACTTTCCATGTGGTATGTGAGTGTTCTGCTAGCCTTAATTGAACATGATATTCAATAAGGTAGACATAAGTATTATAATCTACTAAATAGTTTAAAAGCCTAGTGTTATGTGAAAAAGAACTCCACGAACACAGTTCTTAAATTGGATGTGATTAGTTTGTAGTTGTTTAAATTACATATTGAAATTAACTTCTGCAGTGCCTGTCAATTAGTACAAGATCTTTCGTGAACCATGCTGGCTGAATGTCCCCAGGCTCATCTGTGTTTTCAGAAGTTTAATTTCAGGAAAACATAGTAGGGAAAAATTTTTGAGATTAAAAGCCATTAATGGAACTTCAGTGCATTTTATACGCTTGTATGAGTGAAGTACACATAATATACTTTAAGGAGAGGCAGTGAGGAAAGGACTGAGGAATCCATCTCTTTTATAGGTAGACTTAGAGGAAGTAGTGATGTTTAGCACCTATGTAGTAAAAGCAGCAGCATTTGGTTCTAGGAAAGCCACAGTGAGAATTCAGGTTGACTTACTGATTGCTACGTGGTATACTTGTTACTTGGTACTTTACCTTTATGCTGGATTAAATGACAATGAGAATACCTTCTCTTCCCCCCTCCCCCCATTCAATGCAGGCCAATATTTCCTTATTAAGTGCCTTCCCACAAGAACAGGTTAAATTTCATCTGTATTTAGAAAGTGTTTGTTTCTCCGTCTCTTTTGTATAGCTGTTCATTGGTTTTCTACACATAATAGGTGTTCAGGAGAGCATGAATAATCCCAGCATGAATTTTCTTGTGCTCCTGATTGTATTTTTTTTTTCCCCCAAATCTTGATAAGTAAATGAGAAAAAGCTTAGTGGGGAGACAAGAGGATAACCTTATTGACATCTAGAAATTCTAGGTATTTTAAAGGGTTTCAAAACAGCAAATTTTGCATCAAGCGTTGCACTCAAGCATATGTAAATATGGCAAGCAGTCCCTCTGCCTTATTGACAGCTTAATGCAGCATAGAATGATAGAATGCTCTGGGTTGGAAGGGACCCCAAGGATCATGGAGTTCCAACCCCCTGCCACAGGGATGCATGAAAAGCTTGAAAGTTGTAAAGACTCTTTCCACTATTATTTGGTGTCTGCAAAAAGTAAACTAACAAATGTTAGCTGCATTTCTTTCCTGGAAGAGAGCAGGGCAGAGTGAGAAAGAAAAGGACCATTCTCAGTGTTCTTCACGTAACGTGATGTCTGGGTCAGGCTGTTTGTTGTGTATGTCTCTTGTACAGTACTGATGTTGCCTTGTTTGTGCTCAACAGATTACAACCATTTTCAAAGGTTGTATCTTTTCACAAGTTGTTACAGTAGGTTGGTGTCAAGCAGCACTTGTTGTTTGTTCATTCCACAGATGCTTCAAAACCCATCAGAATTTGCACAGTCTGTAAAATCCCTATTAGAAGCACAAAAGCAGTCTATTGAGTCTGGCTCTATAGCTGGTGGGGAACATCTCTGCTTCATGGGAAGTGGCAGGGAAGAAGAAGATATGTATATGAACATGGTGCTAGCACACTTCTTACAGGTACACATTTAATACTGAATTGAAGTATGCCTGCACATATCATTGATGCTAAATGGCAAAGGACTTTCCTCTTAAAATCTTAACTGTTTTCTACATTACTAAAGTTGACAGTTTTTATTAAATGAACCCTTGTTCCTTTTCCATGCTTGCAAAACTCATTCCATGAATCTTTGCTTCAACCAAAAAACGTCTTTTCTGTTGCAGAAAAATAAAGAATATGTAAGCATTGCCAAAGGAGGATTTATGGGTAAGCTTGTTAATAATGAACTCTGCCTTGAGAAAACTTGGTATATTAACGCTATTGGTATTTTTATTAGGCTTTGGCTAGAAATGAAATAAATTAATAGGAAATAAGTCTCATTTGTCAATTTCTTTGTGTATATCAAAAATGTGCACTTCCATGCTTAGTTAACTGTCATGCCTTACCCACATTTCTGAATAGTGAAAAATTAATACAGGAAGCAGGGAAATTCTCTCTTTCTACTGACATACTGTTCCTGATGTTTAGCATCCGTAGATTGCAGATTTGTATGAAAATGCTATTTGATAATTGCCATTAGTTGTTGTTGAGTTTTCTTAAATAATGTGTTCATAATTCTAAAGTTAATGTTGTCGGAATCAATCAGGCTCTGCAACAGTGCTGCTGTATAAAGGCACTGCTAGTACGTGCAGCATCATAACAGCTATCTTTAAGATCAAAGCAGTGATTTATTTGTAGTTGCTGCTGTATTTTAACTGTTTTCTGTACTATAATAAAGACTATCCTAAAGCTTTTGTACTACTGAAAGAAAAGCCGGGGGATGATTATAGTGGTATCTGAGTTTATCTGTTTTATTAAATCACATGGAGCAAAAATTGTTACGTATTAGTCTTAGGTACACAGTATTTTCATCAACAGACTAATTCCAACGGAGTTATGAATGTTTTTTTTTAATGGCCATTCAACAGCCCTCCAGCAGCACTTAGCAGATATCAATGTTGAAGGACCAGAAAATGGATACGGCCACTGGATTGCTAGTACGTCTGGCTCAAGAAGTAGTATAAACTCCTCTGTTGATGTAAGTGAATTTTAAGTTCAGTTGTGTAGGGGAACGGGAGCCCCAGATGTATTGAGGGTTTGGGGCTTTTTTTTTTTCCATACTCCTTATGCCTGTAGAATGCATTACTGCAAGTCATGATTGTGTTCAGTTGTGTGTTTAATTTGAAGCTATGTTTAATGTCTAGTTGGAAGCGACCTAAACGTTTTTATCCTTTTGAGAGGAAGAGCTTGTAGAGGAACTTGCTGTAGTTGTTCTCCAGCAGAACATATGTAACGGACAGTTCTTTTCTTGGCTTTTTACTCTGGGATTAAATTACTGTAAAACTTGCCATAAATTCATGGCAAAGCTCAAAATTGCCTCTTTTCTACAGGTGGTATATTGTATATGGAATTTGGCTTTTAATATGGATAAAATTTGTCACTAATAGAATTCCTTCCTCTCTAGATTTTCATAGCAGACTGTTCAGTAATGAGATTCGTTAAGCTTGCTTTATCAACTTTACCTCAGACAGGTACAGTTGCTGTCTGTTAGCATTAATTATTCTTTGAGTCCTGTAATTAATATTGTACTATCAAAAAAGTAGATCACTGTTTTGTAGCCTGTTTAACACTTTCTTAACAAACTAGAGGTGAAATAATGTTATTTTTATATGACTAATCCTGAGAAGAGTTGCTTTTACAGGGTGATTCTCCTAACGGTTCAAGTGATGGAAAAGGAGTAAAGTCCTTGGTGAATAAAATGACGGTTGCTCTGAAGACTAAATCTGTGAACGTGAAAGAAAAAGTTATTAGTTTTATTGAAAATACATCCACTCCAGTGGACAGGTACGTCACTTAGATTACTGTGAATTAGCAGTAAGGAATAACTTCCCATTTCAGGTGGCTATTTTGTAGATGCAAAGACTGCATTAAGTGGCAAAAAAGTTATCTTCTACTTTCAGCTTTTAGATTTTTCTACCCCTACCCTCCTCACAATTTTATCGTGACACAGTAAACCTGCTGCGCTGCCTTAGTATTGCAAAGCCAGTGAGAGCAGTCTTTTCTCTTGAATGTTTATCTAGAATTTGTCACTGCATGGTTAGTTTTGTTGGGTTTGGTCTGTTTTGGTTGTTTTTTACTTCCCCATCTTGTCAAAGTGAGATTAATTTTTTTTTGGAAGACCTTGACTTTCAAGTCCGGATGTAAAGCTGCTTTTCAAACCCAGAATCCACTCTCATGTCTTCAAGTGGAGCTGGGAATGAGAATGTGCAAACACATTAAAATACACTTTTAAAGTTGGAGGTCATCTTTCCAAATACCTTTCTTAACTAGATAAAAGAATAACAGCTTTCATCTGTCAAAGCTTTAATTTAATAGCCTGTTTGGAAGTTCTTTAAAGTGCAGCCTTTGGAGTTGTATGTTGCTAAGACATTTGTATTCAGGAGTCTCACAGTGCTTGTTTTTGTTTGATAGCAGGATTTAAAATACTTGTCCCTAGTTTTTTGTAATCTTGTACCTAATCAAAAGGTACAGATTGATGTTTCCTTTTGCGTTAGATGATTTTTTTAAAAACGCTATTTCACAATCGGAGGCAAAAAATTCTTAAGTAGCACTTGGTAGTAGCTTTTGTTGTGTGGAGAATTCAAGGTGCTTATATAAGCCATACATAGCTTGAAAAATGTGTATTTTATTAGAATTTTTACAAATATTTCTCTACCTCATGCCTAGCTGTCGTGAAGCATTGCCTTTATTTATAAGCATCCTTCTTGAAGAAGACACGTTGCCGCTGTAGATCATTTCAATTATTTACCTAGATTTTTTTCCTTTTACATTTTTTTCCTTTTAATTCTTTTGTTCTGTCCTCTGCCCCAATGTACTATAGAATACCTTTCAATATTCCCTGGCCAGACAGAGCAAGCCTGGAGCGGTAAGCTTGATAATTAAGCGGTCTGACTAAAACCACCTTTGATGTATCTAGCATGGCATCACAATATTTGTAAGCATTGGTCACACTGACAAAATTGCTCATATATTTTTATATTAATCTAGGAGGGTTGCATATATATAAGGTATTGTTTTTTACAAGTACTGGTCAGGGGAATAGAGGAAGAAAAAGAATGCATTGGCAGTGCTTTCTTAGTTTCTGCTTTATTATCTGTTCTCTTACTATTGATTTTTATGGAATATTTTTACTTGTCATATCCTATGTACTTTTTACTAGTGACCTGTTCTAGTGAAAGACACTAGGAGCAATTGCTGAACAAATTATGGCTTCGGCTTTTAACAAAAGAGACTACGGCTAGGAAAAGGACTTGCTATAAACTGTTCATAAAGCATCATCAGAGCTTAGATATAACTGGGAGCCCACGTGGAAATTCTCTTTGGAATTTTTATGCTTCCTATCGCATGGTAGTAGAACATGCTGATAGAAGCAGAGGTGGTCATTACTGGGGAAAGGAAAATGCTGAGTTAATCAGTAAATATGCCTTGCAACTCTCCCTCACCTTGCTCACATAACTATTGCATTTCACACAGATGTGAAGTCCCTTCACATTTGTCTCAGATTTATATTACTAAAATTATTTTAGAAATAAAAATTGTGAATCTAGTTTATATAAAATTACTCATGATAAACGAAGGACAGCTCATGCATAATAATTTTGGACCTTTGGTTATACTTTAAGAACTCTTATGTTCTAGCTTTTGACCCTTGTAGACTGAAAACCACAGATACTCATGCTGGAAGAATTAATGAAGATTTTAAATGCTGTTTGGGTTTTCAAGGATTTTAGAACAATTTTTCTTTCAAGTAGTTTGCACTTAATTTGAGAAATGTTTTACCCATAAGCATTACAGACTGTTGCTATGTGAGCAAAGCCAATAAGCAGTATTTTCTGGGAGGAAAGAAAAACAACCAAACAAAAACAGTTGGAATATCTCAATAGGACATGATGTATTTCATTTTAGAAATCCTAAAGATCATGGGGATTTCTCCTTACATTTTGATTGGTTTTCAGAATATGGTTCAGAAAGTGTTAGAATTCCAGCTTAAAACACTTGATGACTGTGTTCAGTAACTGAAGAACACTTGAATCTGTACCTAAACCCAGGAATTTCTGATATATCGAGAATGTAGTTACTCTACTTGCTCCTGTTCATTCATATTGCTTATCTTCTTTCATTGGGAAGATGCAATAATAAATTGGCTCACACTATGGATCACTAGCCTGTTCTCTTAAAAACCTGGAATGGCATTCTTTTTGCATCCATTCAACTAGATCCACTTTGGTTTTATCACCAGTATATTTCATTTTGGAAGTTTGCCACTTAAAGGGAATTGTGTTCAATTTGTAGCAATGTTATGCTGGCCTTCAGCATTAAAAGGAAATCCATTTCTAGTTTAAGATGCTACCAGGTTTTTATAAAGTAGCTTTTTACTTTCTCTTGTCTTGACTAACTTTGATCTCTAAACACCAGTGACATCTTCTCTTAAAACCTCCTTGTGTAATTCAATTTGACACTATTTGAATGTACTGATTCTTGCTCAATTGGTTATGTATTACTAAAGCATATTTACAAAAGCTTCCATATAGAAGCACTGCCCACTTGAATTGTCAGTGTCATTGATGCTTATTGTCTTAACCACTAATGAGCATGGTTTTGTATGTTTATTTTTTGTTTCATTGTAGAATGCATTTCTGGTTTTGGTTTGTTGGGTTTTTGTTGTTTTTTTTTTCTATTAAACATTTTCTTGTTTTGTCTACATTCATAAATTTGAGCCACAGAAAAGATAGGTTTCTTTTTTAACTTTAAAATATGCTTTTAGGTATACATAAGCACTAGCATTCATTTATATATTGCTAAAGAGTTTGCCCCTCTGACTTGATTCTACAGTAACATGTAAACTGGAGTTTGTGAATGAACTTAAAACATGAACCAGGGCTTATAGTTTATAGGAAATACGAGTACATATTATGGGGTAGGAGGTTAGAGAAATTGAAATGGGGGAAGGGATGGGCATGTTTTATTTTGTTGAACTACTACATGTTACCAGTTCTAAAGGCTAAACTCATGAACTGTTTATTTTTTTGCAGCAATTACCTATTTTGTGGCTTTATAAACCTTTAGGTTTTCTCATACTTTCAGGTATTCTCAACAGTCAAGGGCCAGAACTTTTAATGTGACTGCTGTGACCCTGTAATCACAGCAGTTTGAGCTGGAGCTTTAAAATACCTCAGGATTTGCAAGTGTTATTGTCACATTAAGACTCAGTTGTATTTGTCACTTAATATGATCTATAGAAAGAGATTTAAATCTGATTTTTGAGGTCAGTATCTATGCAGAAATCACAGTGATGGTGGGATTTTAGCAGTAGGAATTGCTTGACCACAGATTTCAGGATTTGCTTCATGCTGGACAAAGTAATGGACAGGAAGACAGGGTTCACACTACAGTGGGTGGCCTACAATAACCCCACTTTGAAGTGCTTAAAGTATTTAGTTATCTTTTGAGGATTTAATACGAAAAAAAAGAGCTTCCAGACATCTTAGTTAATAGTCTTCATTTATCCTCCATCCCAGTATGTAAAGCTGCATCCTTGTAAAGCTGCCGTGACTGTCCAGCAGTGTTTCAGTTTCATGCTAGAAACTTCACAGCCTGTTATCAGTTTTCAGGTTTTTGTCATTTGAGAAGGTAACCAGAAGCTCTTTTTAAAACAAAGCATTTCTTTTCACTTTATTTGTTACAACAGTCAGCCTTGCCAAGTAACTGAAGTAGGTGCTTTCACTAACCAAATTGCTTGATGCGTCAGTCACAGCTTCCTTGCAGGCAGCCTCATGAAATTCTCTTGCCCTTCTCAGCTGCACAGTTGTGTTTACGTTTTGCTCATATGTTACTGTAGGAGTCATACCATCAGTTTTCTTCTCCCTTCCCATGTCCTCTCCTACCCTTTTCATTGCCAACAGACATGTCAGCAGCAGTGACAGAGTAGGAAAACCCTACCGTGGTGTGAAACCAGTGTTCAGCATCGGAGATGAAGAAGAATACGATACTGGTACAGTAGATTTTCCTTTTACCTAGATTAGCATATTTAGATAAAATTATGAAGTTTGGCTAAAACATAAGAGTGTATTTTACGTCTTTGTCTTACAACATGACATTTTTCTGACTATTCTCATTGACTGTGTGTGCTGTGGGGGTGTCTAGAACCAAGAAAAGAAACACCCTCTTCAAACACAGAGTAGCAGACTAAATGAAAAAGATTTTGTGGTAGGCACCAGGCAGCCAGTGGGGAGAAATTGAAATGGATGTGATTAGTGGATTGTTTATGTTCACTTTTTATTTCTGTACTAAAGATCTGTTTTTTCTACCTGTAAACCTGCAATTGTGCCTCTATTACAACAGTCAGCAAAATGTAAAGGACCCAGTTTGACTGACATATCTCAGGGTGAATCTCTGGTGTTGGCACTTTGTAACAACATGAGTTTCTGAAGATATCATTGGAGCTAGGCTTCAGGTGGCCAATGTATGCACACCTCTCCAGTGCTTTGGACTTGGCTTTTTTTTTTTTATTGACTTGTTTAATGATTGATTCATTCCTTGACATGCATGCAGAATGCTGTAGAAAAAACATGCTATTTTTTTTCAAATTATTTATGTAGTTAAAAAATGACAGGCAAAACTGGAACACCACACTTTTCACAAAGTTTGTTGGGATTTTTTGGAGACCAGTGCTAAGGTTAGAATGGTGCCGACCTACTGCTGTCCTGGTTTTGTTCTGACACTGTTAGCTCACTCCCAACCATCATCATCTCACAAGTAACTGTTCTGTGACCAAAAAGTACACTCAGCTTCCATGTGAGAAACAAATAACTAGACTAAGAATCTTTGACCTACAAAAGAAATAATTCTGGAAGCTTAATAAAAGAGACTCCTAGGATCTGAAGATTTTTAAGTAAGAGTCATGGCAAACAGTTGATCATTGTTTGTCAGCTATAAGAATTGAGAAGGAGCAACATGAAATTATTAGGCAGAAGCTTTAAGGCTAACAAGATACTTCTTCAGATGCCATGTAATTAAATTTGCACAGTTCTTTGAGCATCCATAATAGTGTTTGGCAAAGTCCTGTATGATTTCAGAAAACCAGGTCCTCAAAGACAAATCATCTGGAATGCTTTTTCAGTAATGGTTGTTCGCTAATTTCTACTTACATTTGCTTTTAAAAGCACCCTGAGACTTAGCAGGATCACTGCAATGATTTGAATAAGCAAAGCAAATGCATATGAAGTGAAATGTGTCTTGCTGCGGTACAGAAGACCACAAAAAGTGAATGGGTTTCAGCTTAATTGTTTTTGTGAAGTTTTAGCAGGTCTTCTTGTATTTAATTACGATTAGCTATAATAATTGCAACCTGCTCTTGGTGGCCCTGCTTGAGTAGGAGAGTTGGAGCAGCTGGCCTCCAGAGGTCCCTTCCATCTTCAACCACTGTGATTCTATGAAATGAGGATGGATTTTATTCCATTCTTTTCAATTTCATAATGTATTTTTTCATTTAAAACCTTTTCAAAAGTGTGGCTATAATTCAGAATTGCCTTCCAATAAAGTTTAACAAAGTGCAGAAAACTGCCTTTGAAAACGACACTTTAAAGATACATCCTTCGAAATTATTTCTAGGAGTAATTTCTATGGATTTAATACAGTTCATTGCTTTAGATAACTTGAATTCCTCTTCTGTGGCACCAAAATTACTATGTAAACATAACTGTCATGTTTAGACACAAAAGCAGCATTTTGCATCTATGTGGTAACAGTTGCAGGAGTTTGGGGTATTTCACAGAAGTCTCTGCTGAAAACTTTGCTATCGAGTGTGTTTGCAAATGGCCTTAGAAAAGGAGGTGAACCCAAAGACAACAACTTTTGCTAGTGTTCCCAGGTGATTCAGGGTAGAAAGGAGAGACTAAAGAAGTGAAGAAGCCTTTTGGAAGTCTCAGTGGCACGTGAAATTCAGTCTGAATTAATGTGAGGCACAAAATTCATGAGAAAAAACAATTCTCGTTTCAGATACAGAATTGTAGGTTCTGTCTAGGAGCGGAGTATGTTTATAATAAGTGCTCATTAGCTGTCAGAAAGGCAAATCAAATACTAGGAATGATAAGGAAAGGAGCAGAGAATAAAGTAGAGGCCATTATGTCACTGTATAAATCTGTGGTTCACCCACACATTGAATATTGTGTGTCTTGATTCCCTACCTCAGAATTCACAGAATTGTAGGAGTTGGAAGGGGCCTCCAAAGATCATTGAATCCAACACCCAAACAGCATGTTTGAATGGGAGAAGGTTCAGAGAAGGTAGGAGGGATGAGGAAAGATAGGAAATAGCTGGCACAACAGGCATAACTGAATATTAGAACATTTGTTATGTGAAATGGGCAATTTAAGGAAAGAAAAGTAGCCCACAAAAAGGGTGTCTGGCCTGGAAAGGGATCAACAGATGCTTATTTCTTCCTTTGCAAGAAACTGGAAGCCATGAGGGGAGGCTTTTCTGGGATGTAATTGATGTGGTTTTGGTACTCCTTGCCAAACACCAAGACGTTGGTGGTGTAGATGCAAAAAGCTTACATGGCTTCAAGGAGGGTCTGGACAAGGCCATGTACACAAGATATATTAAAATTTACTGAATGGACAAATCATACCAGCCTAATAAATCCCCTGGGCAGAAAACATTTGTCTGCTGAGAGAGAATTAAAAGGGAAATACGATGTTCATGACTTTTTCTTTCTTCCCTCTGAACAGTTGTTGATGGCTAGGTGGCCCTTGGTTTCAATCAGTGTAGCTACTATGGGTTTAAATGAGTTGAGAAGTTGTCTGATGTGTGAAAATCTTTTCTTCTTTTCTTTTTATATCCACCCTCTTTCAAAATAGATGAAATTGATAGCTCCTCAATGTCAGATGATGATCGAAAAGAGGTTGTCAACATCCAAACATGGATAAATAAACCTGATGTGAAGTACAACTTCCCCTGTAATGAAGTAAAAGAAAATGGACATATGTTTCCCAGGTACTGGAATTGGTCCTAAACTTAATGAAAATGTCTGGCTTGATACACTTTCTTAAAAAACAATAAAAATTGGGCAATTAAGTTATTCTTGATATTAAACTAGGAAATGAAGGTGCAAACAACCTAGAACAGAATGTAACTACTATATTTGCATTCTTTAAATGCAGTGTTAGAGAATGATAATTATGTACAAAACCTAGCATGAAGTTTTATTTTGCAGAACACAACGAGAATATTTTTCTCACTATCATATATATCCTTATTTTTCAAGACCAGGTAGACCCAAGTACCTGTAGCTCTTTTTTTTTTTCTTGTCTGCTTGTCCCTGTGCCTTGTGCTACACACCCATCTTGACCTTAAGATTCAGAGATCCTGTTAATCCTGCAAGAGCAGAACATGACGCTTGCTGCATTTTGTTTTCCCCAAAGACTACAAATCCTGTTAAATCTGGCTAACAGAAAATTATGTTGGGCTTTCTCTTGCATCATGGTCTGTTCTTGTCTTTTATTATTAATTTTCTTTTCCCACTGGGTTTATTTTATATGGTGTATGATTAGTGAACTACTATGGCATGATTTCTTAAACTGAGTTGGAACTCCACTAGTGTGTTCCACCACTACTGTGTTCGCACCACTGATTGAACATGTACTCCTTCCATGAAGAAAGCAAAGGTGGGTCTTGAACTGAGCTGGCTAATCAGCATCTCCATGTTCATGCTTGTACAGTGATTGACACTTATGGAGTACCGGCATGTCCTTTTAACTTGGGTTTGATGCTCCACATGTAGAGGTGCTGCTCTGTAGGTGGAGGAATGTTACTGGGGTATGACTGAAGGCTGAAAGAAAGAGGCTAGATAGAGGTGTTTCCCCTTCTCTCTGTGTGGCCTGATACATTACTGGTGTTTGTGGTCCTTGTTGATAGGACTCACGGCTGTTGTGTTGAAGAGATGATGTTAACTGCTCACTCTGTTTGCTGTTGAGGATGCCATGCTTGCTTCCAAAAATGACTTATGACACATGTTTTTTCTCTTCCTTCAAGTCATCTCCTGGTAACAGCAACTCATATGTACTGTTTGAGAGAGATTCCATCGCGGAAGGGACTGGCTTACATACAGTCTCGGCAGGCACTCAGCTCTGTAGTGAAAATCACATCCAAGAAGAAGCACCCAGAACTGATCACCTTTAAATATGGAAATAGCAGTACTTCAGGCATAGAAATTTTGGCAGTTGAAAGGTAAGCCATCTCAGGAGCAGAGATGTAAGTATTGGTGGTGTACAGAATTGCTGTCAATTGGAAGTCAGGGGCATGCTGTCATTCCCAGAATGGAGTTCAAATACTTTTTATTTAGGAATAGATTAGTCAGATGTGAACTAGAAAAAAGATCTGCTAGCACAATGAGGAGAGTTTACAAGACCCATCACAGAAGAGCTCCATAGTCTGCAGCAACAGAGGCTGGAGAGGGAATGTGTGCAAGAGTTTTCTTTTTGTAATATGTCTTAAATGAAAATGGAGTTGACAGCTTTCTGCAGCCTGAAGTGCAGATTTGTGAAGAGCGGGATTTAAGAGATTGGTCTTTCTTGTGTCATATCTTTTTTGAGGCATCTAATTCTTTCTTTGCATTGTACAAGATGTCTAGAAGCCTAACTTCAAAACTCTGAACCCCGCACACCTGATTCCCAAGAGTTCGATATTGCTGTGCTTAGCATTTGTGGGTTTAAGTCTGGGGAAGTTGCTGACAACAGTTGGACATCATCTTATCCCCTTCCTTGGGAAGAACTGCGTGCAGTGGGTGCTCTGTTTTCATAAGGCTTGGGAGATGAGTCTCCTAGCCAACTAAGGAAGTTGTTCTGTCCCTGTTGAATGCTTAGCATGAAATTAGTTTGGTGGGATGGCAGACAAAGATAAATTAAAGTCTCGCAAAGAATTATGTTGCTTGTTGAATTACTTCACCACCACCTTATTAACTGAAGCAAAGGCTTGCAAATAAATAATTTAGAGCTATCTATAGGAGTTGTTTAAAGAAAACAAAGAACTGACTGCCATGCTTCAGTCAGAGTGGTAGAGATCTTGAACTGCCTTATCATATACCATTGTCAATTAGACAATGAGAAGAACTTTTCAATTCCAGGATGATCAGCTGTAAGTTTACAAATGAAGTGTTTCATAGTATAAACAAGAAAAAAAATAATTTATCAGTAACTTTTAATCTTTAGATATTATTTCCCTCCTCCTTCTTCCTAGTTTATGCTAGAGGATAAGTCAAAGTAAGAATTATGGAATTGAGACTCAAATTTTATAGTGAATTAATGATGGCTTTTTCTAATCTTTTTTTTTTTAAGGTATTTGATTCCAAATGCAGGTGATGCTACCAAAGCCATAAAACAACAGATCATGAAAGTATTGGATGCCTTGGAGAGTTAATACCTAAAGACTTTGTAAAGAACAGTTTATAAAGAAGAAGCAACCAAGATACTGTATGTGGACACAAGCTGACTGTTTCCCAACTGAATACTAACTTGAGAGAGATTTTTTTTTTTTTCCTGTTTGCTGATGGGAGTGCCTGAGTAGCAGGCTTAAGATAGGGTAAATTATTATCAATTTCTGAACAGGATTTTAAATTTTTTATTGGGGTTTTGTTTTGTTTAACAAATGTTTGTTATAAAGGTCAGTTTGTTTCATTTTTAATGCAGCCTTAATGTGAGCAATCTGCATCTTCACAAGAGATGATGTGGCTGGGTTCACATTAAGCATGTTAAAGGAATGAAGCACTACCACGTACGGAGCAGCGCTTGAAGACAGAACGGTTTTCGAATCACTGTTCCTTGAAAGTGAAATGTCTCCATTACCTACAGGCAATAATTTTGATTTTGCCTACTGGGTAATATCAAGGACTGGTTTAAAAATTGATATTTATGAGCAGAGCAGATAACTCTTAGAAATACTGGTTCCTTCTCATTAAAAATGGTTAAGTCCAGCTTGGGCTGCAGATAAATGGAAAGAATGTGAGCAGTGTGTAAAATTAACTTTCAGTCTTACCCACTACTAGGCTAAATACTTAGAATTGGTGGTAAGGGTATTTTTAAATACCAAAATTAACTGTGCACATTCAGCTTTTACTACAGGGTTGTGATTTTTTTTAATTAGGCAAAATTTTACTTTTCACAAGTTGGGGCTGTTTCTCTATATAAGGATGAGTGCCTGACATTGAAATGCTAAGTTGGTGCTTCATGACAGAGTATGACTCTGGAAAAGAAATTACCTTGTTACTCAGAAACAAAATGTCTGAGATAATAATTAGACTTTTCAAACCCTTCAGTTCAGCACAGAATTGAAGGTGTGTTCAGCAAGAAAATTAATGCACGCAAATAAAGCAAAGAGTTTCAAGCACTGTATACCTGTGGTAAATGTATTCTTTGCCTGTTGCCTTTGTTTATTCAAGCATTTGTTTATGTTCTTTTAATTAACATCTTCTAAATAGTTAATCTTTGAGAGATGGCAACTACATGATTGTTTATCAGCAACTTTCTACTTGTTCCAAGAACGGTTCTCCTGTGAAAAAGCTCAGTGCAGGAATGTCCTTATGGCCAAAGCACAGCATCTTTGTTGACTAATGTGGAGATTACCAAAATCCTCAAAATTAAGGTAATAGGGGTTAGCTTTGCTGTGTGAAGTCTTCTAAGTATTTGAATCAAAAACGGTGAATTGTTACATCATCACGAACTAAAATAAACTGACCTTTATAAAAAACAATTATTCTAACTTATTTTAATAGTAATCAAGCTAGGGCACCTTTAATTCTGGAACTAATTATTTTTGTTTTTTTTTTTACTTTCCTTCTTCTTAGTATCTGAGTAAACACCAATAGAACTTGAACTGTTGAAGATATTTGCATGAAATTGCACCTGGGCCAATGCTCATGTATTTATAGTTTTGCCCAGCAACTGTTGTATTACATTTTCCTCTTCCTACTCCCTTCTGAAAATATTCTGAAGAGTCTCTGACTCTGTGCCTACTTCAGCAATGAGATTTTTTTCATGTAAAGATGTTTGTGTTACTGTTTATAAACTACAGTTGTAAATAAACCAGTACAATTTGAACATAACTTGTTCTGTCAGAAAGCATGTAGTTGCATACGGTGTGAATTCTCTGAATCAATTCACAGTTTTTCCTAAAGGCATTTTATAAATGGAGGTGAATTTGATCTTTGGAGTGGAAGAAGCTGATTATGGATCATAGCTGCTGTCAGTGACACATTAATGTAAGTATTTGGGAATTTAGACTAATTTAATGAAATACTTTTGGCTGAGTCATAGTAACCATTTATAAAAAGGTCCGAATGAGCTGACAGATGGTCCAATTATAGAAAGGGTCTCTGCATAAATTCTAGACTCCACAGCATCATGTTTTTATATTATGAAAATGTTGACAGAATGATACCACACATTTCTCCTCATCATTGGGGAACTGAGAAAAGCAGTTGTCAAAGCACCTGGTTGTCAAACCAGGTGTATTTGGGTATTAAATACAGAAAGTGGGTAATGTTTATTCTTCTCTGAGGACAATGAATACAGACCTTGTAGATCTATAGTAAATAAAGCTATAGGAAGTCAGTTCTTAAATCTCTTCTGTGTAGAAATGTATAAGCCAAGCTATTAAGAGCCTAATTATTTGTAATTTTTAAGACAGTGTGCAAGTTATTGACAGACTCATCTTACACAGTCCAAATGGAATAATTTCAATGGTGGTTTATGCATCCCTACCTCCAAGTTAAAGGGTAGTGTTGCCTTACAATGTTCATATCTGTAGTTAGTATTTGTTACAAAACTTGTGTTGCTAAGCAGAAATTCCAGCAGTGACAGTTTGAAAAGAAAAATTGAAATAGCATGCTGCTTCTTGTCCCTTTCATCTTCAAGAGATTTGTTAAAAATTGTTGGTAGAGGTTTCCAGGCTCTCGTATTTTGCATGCAGTGCTGTCTAGATTGTTCAGTGTAAGATGACAGCTGCTATGTTGCTGGAATTTTAATTTAATTTTTTTTGGGGGGGGGGAGAGGGGGAGGGAATGGGGTCTAGCAGGAAAGAAACACTCTTCTCAGAGTAAGCTTTCCTGCCAAATGGAAGCTCTTAACCTTTGTGTTTTATAGCCGGGGTCAGTGCTTCTGTACTAACTGAGGGCTCTCTGGTTGTCTCACAAATTCTTTTGAATTCTGATCAGTATGAGAATTTGTACAGAATTTGTTTTACCCACCAAAAATACTCTGACTGGAGATGCAATTTTCTTTACATTGACTTCTCCAGATGTAAGCAAAGGTTACTTGATGTTCCTTCAGTGTAGCTCCTGTTAGGCCATATACATGGGGCTCAGCAGTGTTCGTAGCTTTTCCTTCCAACCGCATTTTGGCTGTGGCTTCAAAACGGGTTTTTTTAATACTATCAAATAACCTTATTCAGTGTAGAGGTAATCTGCTGAATGGTTGAGTTCCCCCCTTTTGGGAAGCAGAGGGGTGGTAGTGTGGAACTGGTTCTTCTGGGCATATTTATTTAGTGCATTCAGACATTTTTTAGTTTGAAACTTGAAAAATACATTGTCTCTCTCTGGACGGTGGGAGACCAGTGGATTTTTAGCCTGTGCTTTTCACCTTGAAGGGATGATGCTGCTTCACTGCTTATTCTCCTATTTTGTGCTTTGCCCAAAACCTCCTGTTAGCTTAGGAGACAGCTGTTCTTTATACCTGGAGCCGTGCATAGTGTGGGACCTTCTGGGGAGATTTTGTGGTGGAGTTGGTTTAGGTTGTTTTTTTGGTTTGTTTTTTTTTTTTTTTCTTTTGGGTGGTTTTTTGTGATTGTTTTTTAAGAAAAAAAATTATATGCACTGTTTCTACTCAGTGGGCAGGTGTAAAAAGGAGGAAGGCTGCTGCATCGTCCCCTCATTTGCAATTGTCCATTGTTGGTAATTCTGACATCCTTTGGCTTGGTCAGTTTGGTGGTGTCCCCTTTATCGCTCCAAGGGGCAAATTGAGCAGTTTATTTTGAAGGAAGGTTTGTAAACTGCAAGCATTTTGTGGTGGTTATGTGCTTCCCATCCTTTATCTCTCTGCACGTTTCCTGGAAGTGAACGTGTGTAAGAGGTTGATCGCCCTGTGTTACCCAATTTGTTTTATCTTTCGCCCTTCTGCTTTCATGTGCTCTCATCTGGTGGAGATGAGAAATACTGCCCCTGCGTAACATGAATCTCCCCTTCTACAAACGTGCTTTTAAAAAGCCAAAGATAGTGAAATACTTACAGGAGGCAGCAGTGTTCCACCTTGAGTAAGGGGAGGGAGGGAGGGAGGGAGGGAGGGAGGGAGAGAGGGAGAGGAGCACACCGTGTTTAAAGGTAGTAATAAAAGCCGTGTGGCAGTTCATGTGTTGGTTTGCACCTTAGGAGATGATGGCCTGGTAAAGGAAGGTGTGGGGGGGTGGCATGTCCCAGTCGAACAAGTTGCCTGTAAACTGGTACAGATCTCACAGGACGAGCCCTTAGCAAATACAACTAATGATAGGGCAAGAGGGAATGGCTGCAAGTTGTGCCAGGGGAAGTTCGGGTTAGAAATCGGGAGACATTTCCTCTCAGAGTGATTAGGCATTGGAAGGGGTTTCCCAGGGAGGTGGTGGAGTCACCGACCCTCGGGGTGTTTAAGGATAGGTTAGATGAGAGACTTAGGGACATGGTTTGGCAAGTAATCCAGGTGGTAGGGGGGCGGTTGGACTATGTATGATTTTGGAGGCCTTTTCCAACCTTAAGGATTCTGTGAGGGCCGGGGAAGTAGGATGCTGGCACATCGAGCACGGGGGGTGCAGGTGCCGGGCTGTGGTGTTGCCAGGTGCTGTTTCGGCTCCCAGTTCCCTGCCCTCCACTGGGGTTACGCAGGGAGAAAGGCTCGGCAGCGGTTCGGATACGGGGTAGTTCAGCTCCTGCCCTGACCCCGGGCTGCGCCGCCCCCTCCGGCTGTGCCAGGAGAGCTGCGGAGGGAAGTGCTGTGAGATCGGATCGAGGAACTAGCCAGACGTTTTAAAAGCAGAGCACGAGTCGGCTTTAAAAGAGCCCCAGGCCGGGCGCTGCTGCGGAAACACCGCCCGTTCCCGCCGGGGCGCCGGCGAGCAGCGCTGCTGCCGCCGCTCCCCTCGGCGCTGCCCGCCCCACCCTGCCCTGCCATGGGGCGGGACTACATTTCCCAGCAGCCCTCTGCCCGGCGGCGCACGCATGCGCCCGGGCGGACCGCCCAGGTCCGGGGGAGGAGCGCGGGGCCGTGC
The DNA here is from genome assembly GCF_964237585.1 of Gallinula chloropus. Taxonomy (NCBI): domain Eukaryota; kingdom Metazoa; phylum Chordata; class Aves; order Gruiformes; family Rallidae; genus Gallinula; species Gallinula chloropus. Next base: position 92,839,920 of record NC_140085.1, read on the forward strand.
GGGCATGCAGGCGGCGCGCGGAGCCATGGCCAGTGAGTGGCGGAGCGACGGTTACCCGCTCGCGCTCCCTCCCCGCCGCGGACGTGGGGGAAAAGGGGCCTCAGCGGGGGAGAGGCGCCGCCGCCGCGTCGTGCCGGCTTCCCCGCCCGTCCCGGCGCTCTCCGCGGAGTCACCGCCTCCGCAGGGGTCGCCCTCAGCCGCTCTCGGTCCTTCCTCGTCCCCGCTGGGCCCTTACCCGCTCCCCCCTCAGTGTGGGGACGGGCCGTGCGCTGGATGCTGCCCCGGCCGGCGCCTCCGCAGTCCCCGGCCCTAGCGTGGGCTTGGAAAAGGCCTCAGCCCCGGGGTGCTGCCGCTGAGGGTTTGGTGGTACCGCGGGTACCAGAGGGCGATGCCCGCGGCACCTCCGGGTACAGCTGCAGCGGCAGCGCGTCAAGGAAATGGGCCTGAAGAAGCAGGCGCGCTTAGCTTCCCATGGCAACAGCCCACCCCGAAACCCCAACCCGCGCGCCTTGTACCGGTACAGTCGCGCGCGGCCGTTGCGCCCTCGCGCGCTGCTGCCTGGCTGCGGTTTGCGTCGCTGTCGGCTTGGGCCAGGAACCGCGTCTAAAGGAGTTTTGGCGTCAGTTTCACAAGGCCAGGAGGGATCTTGGGCCTCTGCAGCCCTGTCGCACGCTCCCCCGTGTTCCTGTAACTCCAGCGTCGGGAAAACAAAGCGTGGGCACGAGTGCACGTGCTCTGGCGTGGCCGGGCTTTGATTTTGCCCTTTAACAAACTCCAAAATTGAGGTGTAAGGAGAATAAGATTAATGGCTTCTTGCTGGTTTAAATGTTACAGAAAGGACTGCAGCTAACGTTTTCCTTAGCAGATGGTTTTGGTTGGGTTTGTTGGGGGGAGGGGGGGGTTCTACTTTTTGTGGTTTGGTGGGGGTTTTTTGTGGTTTTTTTTTTTTCTTCAAAAAATAAAATCTGTGCTGAAATGTATATTTTTAGGCATTCAATTACTCTGAGCTAAAGCACATTTCACAAATATGAGTGAGTTTTAGACAGGCTTCTATTATGGTTATCTAGGTGGGTCTGGAAGCTGACTATAGTTCACATCTGTTCAGAACCTCAGTGGAACTTTTTTCTCAATAAACCAAACATTAACAGTCTTTCACATGAGGAGCAACAAAGTGAACAGTTAATAATTTCCTTAACCCCTAAGAAATGAGCTGCTTAGCTACTGGAGCGAGAACCAAAGTAGGAAGGAAGACACTCTGCCTTATCTGCTCCTGACTCAATCTCAGCATCACTTGAATTGGTTCTTCCTGCTTCACGTACCATTAGCTCTCTGCTGCTTGCAGCTCTTTATCCTCTAGTCGTCTTTGCACAACAGGGCAGTAGAGGTGCTTTGAAACTGGGGTGCTTTTCTTCACGAAGCCAGAGCTTTTTCTTTTGCTCTTTTCGAAGGAAACTGTTCTACCTGGTCAGGATGTGTCTTCCTACAGCCCAGGCTACTAGGAGATTCGTGGAAGGAAGTCCAAGGGGTGTGCACAAAACTTGACTTGATCTCTTCACTTGTGTACTTCAGGAGCCTGCAAATAAGAAATCCTGCTCTCTGCTGCAGTGGAGGCAGTACTGATAACGCTTGCAACTCTCGCCTGGCTAGAAACTGTATTGCAAAGAAACGATCAGGAAATGTGTTCTCTTTATAGTTTTTGTATGGCCATTAGTTTGCTGGTGGCTTTGATGAGCGTTTCCAGAGTCACAGACAAACTGCAAACTTGAGTTGGAAGTGGTTTGTGTGTATGTTAGTATATAAGGAAAGTTGTTTTGTTAAATGCTCGCTGGCGAATTCAGATTCCTGGAGGGATCCTGCTGACATCTTTTCTTCTCTGCCACTAGACTTCCGCCTGGCTCTTATCCAGCTCCATGTGTCTGCTGCTAAATCGGATAACCTGCAGCGAGCCTGCGGTCTGGTGAGAGAAGCTTCGGCTAAAGGAGCAAAAGTCGTGGCTCTGCCTGTGAGTAAAGACCGTGGTCGATGTAGCACCTGTGCCTCAAGCCCCTGGAAGCCTTTCTAGCGTTACTAATGCATCACATATTCCCATTTCTCTCTGGATATCTTAAATGCTGGATGAGGCTCCAAAATAGGAAAAATCCCAGGGGTTCTGTCTAGCAGCACGCTTAAGAGGGGGCAAAACAAGAGTGAGAAAAAGGCATGTTGTCTTTTTTGTGGTGTAAGAGTCTAGTCAAGATTTTGCTGGTTTAAATCCCAGGCAATTCCATCACTGGTATATTCTGAATTCATGAAAGTGATGCTGTGGTTTGAATCTTTGCAGAAGCTTTCTATGCTAGAACTGTAGGAAAAGGTGATTTTTGGCTGAAGAATGTTGGTGTGAAGGTGAAAGAAAACAGGTGTACAGTGATTCTCTTTCCCATAGTCATTCCATATTAGAGAGTGTGTGAGAAACAAAACAGAATTAAGATATTTCCCACAGGTCATTTGTGCCTGAATTATTATTAAAACACATTTATCTTGTGACTTCCTTGTGTGGGAGCATAAAAAGCCAATTAAAATCAATTACCTTTCTGATTTATTTTTGGGCTTCAGCCGTGATTACCTTGCTGAATCTTGGCACAGATAAGTCTGCTGGCAACAAGGTGACTTTTCCAGTGCAGCTATGGGCTTTTTTTTCTTTTTTTGTTGGGTTTTTTTTGGTTTTTTTTTTTTTTTTTTTTGTGGTGTTATGTGTACTACCCCTGTGCCCTGCAGCGTCTGACTCAGGAGTGCAAAGTTCTTCTCTGGGTGAACTTCTGGTCTGAATGTTTTATGCATGGAATGTTTTCTCTCCTGCTGTCACAGGCAGGGTATTAAGCAACCTCCCCAGCTCCCCTGTGCTAGCACAGCTCTTGTGCTGCAGCTGTGACCTTTGATTATTCTGGCTGGGCCTCGCACATTGAGACTGTCTGTTATTTGCTGGTTTTCATGTGTACAAACACTGAGGTTTCCAGGCCTATTTAGTTAAGATACTCTCTTTGCCAATGATAATTTCTGCTTTTAGAGTAAAACCTGTCAAACAAGCCAAGGCTTTTCACAGACTTGGAGGAGGTAAATTTTACACTGGCATTAGGACATGGGTGTGAAATTGAAATTGTCTCTTTCCCCCTCTTTTTTTTTTTTTTTTTAAGTCACCCAGCATTAAAGACCAGAAGTTTTGTCCCCTGACTGTATGTTTTGGAACCTGCTTTGGCAGGGGGATTGGACCTGATGATCTCCTGAGGTCCCTTCCAACCCCTTTGATTCTGTGGTTCTGTGAATCTACAGCTCTGCAGAGGCACAGAACAGTTTTCCAGTGATATCTTGCCCTAGATGTGTTAAACGTTTTTCATTTCTGAACCAGGGACAATTTTTGAGAGAAAATTTCTAATGTTTACAGATAAAGAAACAAAACCAGAACCCATTAGAATCTAGAAATGGGCAGACATTAATTTGAAGACCTGTTCCTGTATCCTTACCACTTTGGAGAGCACGAGCCTACGGGTTGAGTTTTTTGGGGGTGGTTTTGTTTTTTTTCTGACATCTTGTTACAACTTTGAGTGAGCAGAAGTAACGATCCAGGCTGGGAGTCGCTTGCCGAAGAGTTGGTGCTGGCACTAGTTGATAGCCTATCTGTGGCCTTCAGCTGTGTTCCTTTAGGGGACAGAACGTCTTGGGAGGGATCCGTCCTCACAGTGCTGGGGAATATAACGGCAAATAAAGTTCTGGGTGGCTTGGGCATCTCAAATACCACTAGCCACCTAGTTTAGGCATCTAAACTGTTCTGTTAATCTTACTGTCTAAAGATTACGTGCCTGGTTCTGAGGGATAGAGAATTTTTAACTAGAGCCTAGGACAGGAGGCACAGTGGAGTTGTGAGGACATTGGGTCTAACGGACTGAGAATAAGTAATTCTGAGAAATGCATTTCTTGTCAAAGTGAAGAAGTGATGGGCTGTGGATGGCCACAAGTATTTGATAGTTTTGAGAGGATGTTCTCATGTTCTGCCTGGCACATCTTCTGCTCTCATGTCCATGCTCATGCTCTGTCACGCGCTCGCACCAGCACTCCCACTGCATTTGCTCTAATTGCAGCGGTGTGACTGGATTTTAACCTTTTTCCCCCCTCCCTAATTCTAGGAATGCTTTAATTCTCCATATGGAACCAAGTACTTTAAGGAGTATGCAGAGAATATCCCTGGGGAATCGACACAAAAGCTGTCAGAAGTTGCAAAGGAGTGCAGCATCTATCTCATTGGAGGTAGCGTCCTCTTAGTGACCGGCTCCCGGAGGGCAAAACGGCCATCGTCGGTTAGTGCCGTTGGATCACAGTTCCATCTAATACAGTGGGGGAAATCTTTGTTTTCACCTTTACAAAGGATCCATTCCAGAGAAGGATGATGGAAAGCTGTACAACACATGTGCTGTCTTTGGGCCTGATGGTGCTATGTTGGCAAAGCATAGGAAGGTAAGGTGGCTCAGTATTGTGATTTAAAGGTTGCTTAGCAGTGGTGTGTAAATTATTTCTTCCATGCCTAAAGGTGATGTGAATTAGGTTCTTGCCTTCAGAGTAAGCTGAGTGCTGTCAGTAGAATTGCATGGGAATTTTATTTGACGTGTGGAAACGCCCCTTCCAAAGGTGGTCATAAGTTTGTTCTGGATAAGGGTGACAGAATGCAGAAGGCATAACTGGCTTTTCACTGAGTCTGGGAAACCTGGTAAAGAATAAATCCCGATGCAACTTATCTGTGTACCTTGGTTGAGGTCTAACACACAGTGATGCCTAAGTGGGATCGGGATTTTCCTTCAGGTTCCCAATGGATTTGAGTCTTCTGTTATTATACATACTGTTCTTTACATACCTTGTGGGCTATATGTGTTGTTCGTGCAGATAACCAAAGTCCAAGTTCTGTATTTAAGCTGTGTCTGCTGTTTGTAGTAGATCCTTGCTTACTCTTGTCTTGAACCTGGATGTTGCTTCGTGGCTTCTGAGAAACTGCCTCCTCTTCATAACTGTAGGGCATAGTTTCTGTCAGTCTGACTGTGCAGACAGTTATCATTCCTTCGATGAACAATGACTTATTTCTTTTGAGGAAAAAACAGGAGTATGCAAGGTTACTTGGAATAAAGGAGGTGGTGCAAAATGCCCCTGAGCTACACAAACAGATCACTTTCTGAAGTACTGTCTTGCTTTTCATCGATCATACCGCTCTGGTCTGCTAGCCTGGTAGTTCTTTGTAGATTGAGTGCAGGTTTGTACTGCGTAAATAAGAACAAATATTGGTGGCAAGCTCACCATGAGCTGACAGTGAACACCAGCAGCTCAGAGGGCCAACCATGTCCTGGGCTGCAGGTCAAAGGAGGTGATTCTGCCCCTCTGCTCTGCTCTGGTGAGACACCACCTGCAGTGCTGTGTCCTGCTCTGGGGTCCCCAGTACAGGAAAGACACAGAGCTGTTGGAGTGAGTACAGAGGAGGGTGAAGCACCTCTCCTATGAGGACAGGCTGTGAGAGTTGGGCTTGTTCAGCCTGGAGAAGACTCTGGGGACACCTAATTGTGGTGTACCAGTACTTAAAGGGGGCGTACAGGAAAGTGGGAGAGGGACTGTTCACCATTTCATATGTGCATCAATTGGATCACAGGGATTGTAAGTTTTGTTTTAAATAGCCAATCTTCTTTTATTTTTCTCCCCCAAAATCACTTTATTTGTGTATATTTCTGTAAAGAAGGAACAGCTTTAAATCCTCTTTAGGAGATCTTATGATCTTAAAGCGATCTGTAGTTGGGATCCTGACAAGGGTGGTCTGGATAATGATAATTTGCCTAATAGAAAGAGCCTCAAATCCCAAGCAGAGAATTTTGTTATGAAATGCTACTAATCATACTATAATTACAGGTTCATCTATTTGACATTAATATTCCTGGGAAGATACAGTTTAAAGAGTCTGAAACATTGAGTCCAGGGAACAGTCTCTCCATGTTTGATACTCGTGAGTATAAGACCAGCCGCCTCTTTAAGGAGCTCAACCATGTAACACTGCGTCCTTCTGGAGTTCTCTTCCCCACCAGTGGAGTTGTAGCCTGACAGATTTACCTTAGGCCTTTGACAACCATGGCAGACACAGTCGTAGGTTTATCCCAAGCGTGTGGGTCGCTCCTGGAGCTTTTAAAAAGGCGGTGTGATTGCAGAGGGGCAGAGGAGCAGCAAGGGTTAAGCATATGTCATGGCACTTCCCTTAACAAATCAATAGGGCCACTGTTTGTTAGAGACACCTTTACTGTATTTTTTTAATAGCAGTTACATCTTCAAAATTGTGCTTATAAACCATGGCCTAGGAAAGGAGGTCTGTGGCAAACAGCTACGCTGGCACGTTGTTTCCTGTGAGGATGATATAATAATGGAGACAAGTTACTGTAAATCCATTCCAACATTCTTGAATCAACCACATCAGACAGCAAGATGCCTACTTCCCCCCCCCCCCCCCCCCCAGTTTTCAGAAATGACCATGTCCTGCTTACTGAGCTCTCCAAAGAGGCTCGTCTCCCCTCACCCGTTTTTCCTCCTTGCAACATGCATTCTGTAGAAAAGTATGCAACTGTAGTTTCTTTAGTCCAGGAAGAGCAGGGAGAGCTTTCTTCTCCTGAGGGACTGTAAAGCCACAGCTAAATCAGAGAGGAATCCATGGCACAAAGACTGGATGTAATGTGACTTTGTGGAAATGGCTGTTTTTAAAGGGCAGGTAAGGCTGCTTCTCAGAGCCTTTGAGAGTGAATCTCACCTTCATCACGAGGTGGGATTGCTCCCCCACAGGTAGCCAATGCTTGTTACAGCTAAGGATACACAGTTAAATATAGCCCCTCTTGCTTCCTTGAGATGTACAAAGTAACAGCTGGCGGGATGGCTGCGGGGAGTCTTGTGACTGCTTTTGTGTGCTTGCCACAGCTGTCTAACTGCGGTTCTCTTGTGTTTGGAGCAGCATACTGCAAAGTGGGCTTGGGCATCTGCTATGATATCAGATTTGCTGAGATGGCTCAAATCTACGGACAGCAAGGTGAGGCTGGGTCACCGAATGGAGCGTGGTTACCCCAAGGCTGAGCTGTGCTGGGCCGTTCCGGGGCGGTACATACTGGGCAGTCCCTGTGATCGGGCACTCTTGTCCTCACCTGGCAACACAAAACACATCTTGTGACCAGGACTTTGTTATTCAAACCATTGTCTGTTCTCTTGTCCTCTTTAAATCAAGTAACAATCGTTCCTGATATATATTTGCTGATGGAGTGATGGAGATGGGTGTAATGTATCTCAGGGCTTGTGCTGTGACAAAAGCAACTGCCCCATGTCATGCATGGACAGGCTGTGGTTCCGTTTTGGGCAGAGGTCAGGGTAGAACCTCACCTTGAGTCTCAAGGTGAAGGGCCATTTCCACTTATTGATGGTTGGGTTCTAATTTTCTTTTAACAAAGGTTGTCAGCTGCTGATATATCCAGGGGCTTTTAACATGACAACAGGACCAGCTCATTGGGAACTGCTGCAACGGGGACGGTAAGAGCAAAGTGACAACCCATCCTTCTGTTCCAGAGGGAGCTGTAGCCCATGGAACTCAACTGTTCCAAATGACCCTGTGCATCAGAAAGGGTGCTGCAGGGACGCTCTGCTATTGAGAGCTGCAGGGTTCCTCAAGCCTAGCGTGGGACACCAAAGTGACTGTGCTGTCAAGGAGAAGAGCAAGAAATACTTACCCTTCACTCCTGACAGCCTCTCCACAGTTACACCCTATGAAGCACCTTGTCCCTGTGGCTCTGTAAGCATCCTTCACACACAGACCTCTCGATAGAAAAGCTGATAAACCATTTGAGAACTTCTCTGATTACAGATAGAAATAGACCCTGAGATTCCTGAAGGGACTATTTTTATTCATTTGGTCAGTTTCAATCTACTTTGCTATGTACTGAATGAACATATAATTAATTCTACCTGCTAACTGTGGAGCAGGTGCTAGGGACTGCCCTTCCCAGACTGCTTTCTCTGACCTCTGTGTCATTTACAATGTTGGCTAGTCCTTAGGAGGATATATAGCTTCCTCTTCAGAGTGAATTCTTTCTCTTTTGCTAGTTAATTGGTGGTATAAAAACCAATAAAAGCTTACTCTCTTTCCCTCATCTCTTTATGACCACAGAGCTGTTGATAATCAAGTCTACGTAGCTACCGTATCTCCTGCTAGGGATGAAAAATCATCCTACGTTGCCTGGGGACACAGCACTGTAGTAAATCCATGGTGAGTTCAGAAAAAAACCCAACCAAACCCCCCCTTTTCTTGCTTAAAAATACAGGTTTTACTTAACAGTCACATTTCAGTCCCACACTCTGTCTACTCCTAAAAACATCCCAAGTTCTTGCCAAAAAGCACCCGAGACTCATGTCTGCATTCTCAAAGTCATCCTTTAGAACTGCCTGAAAACCAAGAAAGAAACTAAAATGAGCTTAGCAGCATGTATTCTTTTTGGTAGCAGAGCAGCTCTTGGGTACTGGCATTTGGCATTTGCCCCTGAGGTTTGTTCACTCCATCACACATTACATGTTACTGCAACTCTCTGTGCAGAACTGAACCATCTTAACCATTATACAGGGGAATATTTAATGCCCTCAAAGAATGCTGCTTTGACATAAGAAATATCAAGAAGAATGTCTTCAGCTAGATAAGAGACACATTCTGAACTAAGCTGAACTCACAGGTGCACCAGAGGTAAAAGTGACCAAATCTTAAGGGACACAAAAATAACTACCTGAACTCCACTGATACTTCTCTTCCAGATGATTGCAGAGTAAGAAAAGCTTTATCTGTCTTGAGCTTTTAACTTCAGATGGTGAAAGGAGTGACCACACACCTGGTGGAAGACATCATAAATAATGCTCAGTGGCTCATGCAGGGTGAAAATACGCTCCTGTTAAATCCAGTAGGACCCGAGAGGAGGCAGCGTTAGTCTTTGCCATTTCTGGCTGTCCCTGGTGAAGTTGTTTCATTCTTCAAATGAAACAGCTTCACTGCACCTTGGGGTACAGTGCATGCTCACGTGTGCTGGTTCTCATAGCTCCTTTGGCCATGGCTCATGGACCTTCAGAAACATACTTAGGTCTAAGTAAAGTATGTGTCACGTATGCATGGCACGCTGTACAAAGCCTGGAAGCCATCTCTGTCATGCCAGAGCTATGAATTACAATGCTATTTTTGGGACAGCCCTGTCTTTACAGCTGTAGATACTGAGGGTAGGAACTCCCTTTTGTACAAACAGCAGCAACTGCAGTGATGCCTTGAGATCTGTGTTAATGCTGTGAACAAATGTGCTTTATTTTGCAGGGGTGAAGTCATAGCCAAAGCTGGGGCTGACGAAACAGTTGTATACACAGACATAGGTAAGGGTTAAAGGTTTGGGTTTTTTTCCTGCTTGTTTGAGTACAGCTCGTGGGCCCAAGGAGAGACACTTTGAAAGTCTGTGGGCTTGCACATGCCATTGCAGATGAGACAGTGTTCCCACCCCTTCTCCACCTTTCGCATAGGTGAAAGCAAGAACAAGCAGCACTTTACCCTTCAGTTCCCTGAGGAAAGCACAAAGCTGAGGCTTCCTTCAGCCCTGGCTGCCCACCTGCAGTGCCCCACAGCCCCGTCTGCTGTGAAAGCTGCTCTTCTCCCCGCCTGACCTCGGGACCTTTCCTTTCTGACTGCTGTTCTAATGGCTTTTTCTCACCTCCCCTGCAGATATGAAGAAACTCGCAGAAATACGTCAACAGATCCCTATTTTAAGCCAGAAGCGTTGTGATCTCTATGCTGTAGAGATGAGAAAGTGATGCTGAGGGAATAGGGAAGGTTCACTTGGCACAACAGCTGCTGCTTGCATCTTAGGAAGGATTCCCTTACCCATTGTTCCACAACCTACTGCTAAACGTGCCTGTTAATTTTAAGAAAGGCAAAAAAACCCCAACAAACCCCACACAAAATCATGGCAGTGCAATTCTAAAATTGATTTGAATACAACTTTTCTATCTCTTCATACTTTAGGATTTTATTGTATTTCACAACTAGGATAAAGTTGATGAAATCAGTTCAACACAGTAGTAATTAACATTGTTTCTTGTGCATCACAATGTTTTAATTACCTTTTGGGGACTTTTTTGTAGAAGATAGAATAGAGGGACCTTTGCTCACTCTCATTGGAAATCCTCTGAAGAAGTCAGCTTCGGTATTATGAAGTTCTCAGTGAATTATAATCTAGAAGCACGGTTCTTCCCGCTCTGTCCTTAGTTGTATGTGCCTTAACAGAGTTCCTTGAATGCCCAGTGTCTAACTGGGAACTGATTATTAAAGACGGCTTTAAAATACTTAAAACCAGCCCAGCACGTTGTGTTTTTGCTGTCTGTTTTGTTAGAATCATGGGTTGTTCTGTGAGTCTGTGTTGGAAGGGATCCGTAGGGATCATGGAGACCAACCCCTGGCTCCACACAGGGCCAGCCAAGTCAGAGTGTGTGACTGAGTGCATTGTCCAAGCACTTCTTGAGCTGGGTGCTGTGACCACTACTGGAAGACACCTTGGTACTTCTGATGTAAATGACAAGAATTGGCAGATAAGGTTTTTGTTTCTCCTTGGGATGAAGAGAAGCAGCTCTACCTCTCCAGCCTTTGCCATGAAGCTTTTCATTTTCCCCCAGCAAAAGTGAGAGTGATGCTGAAGGAAACTTCAAAATACAAACCCAGGAGCTGAGAGAAAGGTTTGGGCTTGCTTTAGCCAGCTCCGTTTCCCCTCCGGCTGTTTTATTCACCCCTAGGGCTGCTACTGAGGTATTTTGGGTTTTTTGTTGGGTTTTTTTACTGGTCCTTTGGCTACTTTGGACTGAGCATATAGAGGAAGACAAATGGTTAAATTAAGCCAACCCTCTCAAAAGACAGGTGTCAGTTCCACTCTATCTATTCCTGCAGCCTGTGTTTGGTCTGTACTTCGCACTGCAGTTTGGACATGCTGTACTGGAACTTGTAAGAAACCAGCCACAGAGCATAAGGTGAAATGACAATTTATTTGTTGAAAAATAAATATTAAAAATAACAATTCAGGTCTCCTGCATTAGATCAGTGCCTCCCAGATACTCAACAATCAGCACCTATGACAGCCATCGCAGGGTTCCTGGTAAGTTACAGCACCAGTTACACATCCATGTTTCTATACTGCTCCCCCTGCCTTTCCTGCCCATGCTACGATAGCTTCCATGCAGCACAGCAGACACTAAACACCATCTTTGGAGGATTCAAGTAGTGCAGGATTCTCACATACTGACCCCTTTTAACTCTAAAAATGCTGACTGTCCTCTGCAACAGCCGCCAGAAGCCCTTGGCCAGGACCATCCTCCCCCAGCGCCCCACGTGGAGAAAACTGATGAACAGCTGTAGGGAGCTACTTGGGTGACCTCAGCTGAGCTCAGTGCTCTTCAGGCTGTCAGCACAGCACCTGGCTTTTGCAGGACACTCTGGGGCCTCCAGTGCAGTCCACTCAGGTTTGATACAAATGGGCTCTGAATTTGGGGGGAGTTCAATGAAAAAAAAGATAACAGAGCAGTCAAAAGTTGGTCTCTGTGTTTGTTGGTAGAAAACAGGCACATCGAGTATCTGTATCATACATACGCACTGGGAGCCTGGAAGTAAATGGGCAGTAACAGCCCTGGTAGCAGCTCCAGAATTTCAGCCTGGTGGAGTTTCAGATTCTGTTTAAAGTGATGGCAGCAAAGACAGGGACACCCATGGGAGCGGGCGGTGCTGCTGCTGCGAGTGGGGAGCCTGGTTCAAGCTGCTCCTACTCTGCTCTTAGCGGTTCCAGGCTCAGTTACAGAACAGCGCTTTAGCCTGTTCATTCCCTCTTCGCTTTCAATCTGCAATTGATTCAATTTCAGTTCCAGCCACTTCTCACATGAAGTGTGAGTCCCTTGCAGCACATGGATATCAGGCGCTTACAACATCAGAATTAAGACACAAGACAACTACGTGTAGAGGCAACCTCCCTGGCTCTAGGCCACTCCAGACTTAACCAGTACCAGCTTCCTACAGTATTTCAGATTAATTTACTTAAATAGCTCTAATACTTGTTTCACTTCAGCTCTCAATGCCTGCAAAGGAAAACTCTACAAGTTCAGGGGCACAGCTGGCTGAAAGCAAAACCTCAGCTCTATCAGCCACGTAAAAGATAAAAATAATTTATAAAAAATCCCTTTTGGTACTCCACCTGCATACAACGCAGTAACAGGCTACCAGCTACTCAAGATGCCCAGCTTTCCTGGCTGGACTTCCCTTCCCCTATAATCTTCAGCTCTCAAGATCACACCACCGTGGGTGATGAAAGCAATAGGATACAAGATTTGGTAATTCCATGTCTCCATTTTTTCTTAAAGGTTGGAGTGGGAGAAGGTGACAGGGAGTCAGCCATTCAGTTCTTCCTAGATTTAAAGCAACCTCAAATACACAGAGCGCGCCCCTGCAGAGTGCGCTTCCACCCAAACCTGTTCTTATACATGTCAGAGAGAGATACTTGAAGGTAACGTTTATTTTTCAGTTTACAGGTGCTACGTCATTTACAAAAAACAAACCTTACAGATAATGCATCCTTTCAGTGCAGTTTCCAACTAGTTCAAGAACAGGCAGAAGTCCGTGATGATTTGGAATGCTAGGATTTGACAGCACATGCTTTTTTCCCCTTAACTGATGATTGGGTGGGGCAAGGAAAGGGGAAGAGGTGGGGTGAAGAGGAGAAAATGCCAATGTCATAAGGCCATGCGAATAAAAACTCCTCAGGAGAACAGGACGCATCAGTCAGCCCGGCATAGTTTGGTTCTCAAGTAACCGACGCAGAGACTGGAAGTTGCAGAAGACGTTTGACACCGGGTACGTGCAGCGCCCTCAGAAGCTGCGGGTACCTTTTGGTGCCTTCCATTCCCCACCAACACTAAGCCTCCAGCTCACCTACCGAGCGAGCGAAAATAGAAGGATTAAATCGTTACGCCTACTGTCCACTGTTCCACTGCTCAGCTGCTGGGAGAAAGGAAGGTCAAGGTGAACGCACAAGCTGCTGCTCTATAGTGTTGCAAGTAGAAAACAAGACAGATCAACCACACCATGGTTCAGTTCTTGAAGAGATGAAACACATCAGACAATTCAGCACAAGCAAATCTAAGGTTTCGGGGTGGAAAGAAGTCCAAAGTAGTGCCTGGCAGATTAAGCTACACTATATGAAGTATTTGCATGAGGCTCACCCAGCCAATGTCAATCCCAGGAGAGGCAAGACGGACTGAGTGAAGCAAGAGAGCCCTCTGTGAGGCTCCCACCTGGAGGAAGACGGTTTGTATTCGCATTCAGTAACCTGCCAATCCCCTACTTGCCGAACAGTTGCCTCCTTTCCACGGTACCTGTAACCTTGGACACGGCAGGGCCCAAAGAACAAGCAACCCACAGACTCTAAATCCGTTATCTAAATTTTGGCCTATGCTTCATTCCTTATTTCACTTTATCCAGCAAAGGGACTGCTCGAAGCAGCAGGTCAGACCACAGGAGTCTCTAGAGACCGAAGAGAATTTAGAGAGTCCATGAGCTGCTACATGTAAGCAAGTGTCAGAGATTATAAAGATTATACGCAAGCATGACCTTACCTTGGCAGCTCTACTCCCAGCAGCGCTTTCTAGTCTGGAAATTCCCTCTGAACCCTCTGGAGCCATTTCCCATGAGACTCCAGCAAGGACTGCTGCACAGGAACACAGCCTTTCTTCCAGTAAAAACCAGGCTGGCGCAGCACTTACCCCACCTTTCCGCAGCCACCCTCTGCACTGGCTCTGCGATACAGTACATGCACTAGGGCCTTCTGGGGGGACGACAGGGACTGTTGCTTTAGCTCCCTGATAGCTGCCGGAGGACTATGTCTAAGTGAGTGATGCAGGAGGTGGGAGGGGCTTTAAGGGAAGATTGTGCATGCTTGCATGTATTTACAGGGATTCTCTCCGTTATCTACTGACTTAAAAAAACCCCTCTATTATTAAACAGTTTGAAAATTAATTTTTTTCCTTTTTGCAAAATTAAAATCAACCCTCAAGGATTAATTGCATATAAAAAAGAAACCTATTTTACAGCACTGACTAGTATTACCTTTAAAATCAACAGGAAAAAAACCAACATGCTGTAATATCGTTTGATAAAGCAAAAATCGCCCACAGCATAATCACCCCAAATGAACCAATGTGAAGTTTTTATTTGCATGGCCAAAACATCTTCCTTTTGTTCCTTTGCAACTTTTATTTCCCTTGAGAGGCAAGGTTTCTGCTGCAGAAGGAACAAGATGCAACACCGCATACTTCCTTGAACAACCACTCCCACAACACCTAAACATTTAACAGATGTAGCAAATGACAACACCACGAATGGGAAAAAACTAAGTTCCACCATTCAACATGGTCTGCAACAGCGTCTTTAGGTCTGGCTGAAGTGGGCAACTTCACTTTAGAAGGTCGTTTCCTCCTCGTTTCTTTACAGCGTCGGTGGCTTCAACCCATACTTCTTCGCAACTTCCGTCTGGGCATAGGCAGCATCACAGAGGGAGTAGAGGTGGGCCATCTCCATTTCGGATTTGGCCAGGTTGATCGCTTTGTTGAACATTTCAATGGCTTTATCCAGATTACCCCTGAAATAAACCAACATGTCGCGCAATTAGAGCTGGCAAAGCAATCTCTGTACCTCTACAGCATCTTTTTGCCTTCCAGTCTCCCCTCCTAAGAGCTTAAAAGGTACCACCACAAGAACTTGTGATGATGGTGAGCAGTCGTTATGGAGCCTAAGCAGCCAGGACAGCTGTTAAACAGCCTTCCTATCGTGGACCTCCACGGGTGGCAGCGAAGGATAAAATGTTCCTCAGAGGACACCAAGTTTACTACAGAGACAATGCTGGGATGACTAAAGGAACTCTCATCTCCCTTGAGAAGAGTTGGGACACTTAAAGGAAAACTAGCAAAGACAAGCTCATATTATTTAAATAGGAAACACTTCCAAAATTTCTCGTGGCAAAAGCTTGTCTGTCCTTTTGCTGGCTTGACACGTAACAAAAGACTACCGTACTGTCAGCTACACCCCAAACTTCTGCACAACTGTAATACAGTGCATTGTTACAGCACAGTGCAACAGACTTTCCTCTTTACCCTGTGAGCTTGCTAACTGCAGTCCTATTGCAATTAAATCCCAGTGGTTGGGGTTAAGAGCGTAGCTCAAGCTCCTCAGTACAAAAGCTCCAGTAAGATGTTTAAAGGCCACCTTAGATACACAAGAATCCTAGCAATGATTAAGGAAGGCCCTTTAAATGCAGAAGGGATACTAGTGAAACATACACAAACTCATCTGCATGTTGTCCAGTAAATAAGAAATTGGTGAGCATGGATCATAAAGCAAAATTACACCACAGAGAAAGAAAGACCTTCCCCATGAGTTACAGAACAGAAACTGGGACATTGGGTAAGAGCTGACCTTGCACAGTACTGGGGAAAAGGCTTAAGGAAAGCTTAAGATCCATGGGGAAGTCTGAAAGACTGCTTTAATTTCAGAAGTAAGAAAGAACTTTTAACACTGCGACTCTGCATTACCTTTGCACTTCAATCGTTCCCATGGTTTCGTATGCAAAATCACATTTGTTATCAATTTCAATGGCCTTGCTTATGAGTTCTAATCCTTTGTCTAAGTCTTGCTTCCACTGGAGCTGAAGTAAACTGAAAGAGAAAATTTAGAATAAACTCCACATACTCCTTCCATAACCAAGATCATGTAAGCCAAAAAAAAACCCCCAACACCGCCCCCTCCAATTGTTTCTACTTGCTATTGTAAGGTAGACAGTAACTTCCCTGCTTTTAAAAACATGTATGTGAAAGTCACTTTCAAGAAACCATGTTATCAGTTTAATGACTCTAAAGAGGAATTTATCCCAAGACAACCTGTTACAAGTTACTTCATGAAAGAAAACTTCAGCACCAGGCTTCAATTAACCGGGGCTAAAGTTAAGGGTCATATCCTTCAAGTAGTTACTCAATTAGGAATGAACACTAATGAAACTCACCTACAGTTCAGTCAAGAGAAACTACAGCGGTAACTTTAACAGCACTAAGCTGTTCTCACACAGCTATTTTTCCCAGCTAAGCTTCCAAACACAAACCTTCAGTTAGGGTTGATTCATCTAAACATGCCAACTGCTCCTGACCAAGAGGATGGCAAGCTGAACACGTACCCTTTATGAACATACGTAGTAGCATTGTCTGGCTCAAGGTCAATGCATTTGTCATACATTTCATCAGCCTTGCCAAACTGCTGCTGATCAGTTAGTGCCTGCATGGAGAGAGAAGCTCACAGGTCAATACACAACCAAAACACGCACTCTCCCCTCGGCTAACCCGGACGCTGTGAGGGGGCACACAGCGCACTCCGCGTGGAGCGGGCCAGGCATGCCCGGGTACCCCAGTTTGGTTTCGGAATCGAGGCTTTTTAGAAGAAAGCTGCTAGGCTTCCTGTGCCAAACTGTGATGGGAGATCCACAAGCAACATGCTAAGTGTCCTGTGAGGAAAAACCATTCTAGAAGCCTGTGCCTGTGCCACCTTCTTCCCTCTTCAAATGTATTTTTCCAAAACAAAAGCCATCCGTGCGGCCTCCCCACTCAGTACCAGAGCATCTCATGCACCGTGTTAGAACCAGCAGCATGTTTGCTTAGAGAAGGAACAGGTCTCTGTTACACGTGTGCTCTCAACATCTGTACTGACCTCTGACTGACCAGTGCACATCATTTGTAGCAGAACAAAACTGTTACCCTAGTTCTACACATTTAACTCCCAAATTCCTAAATTACCAAATTACCTGACGGCCATCAAGTGAGATGACACACATACGCAGGAAGTCAAGGGGAAGTGTATGCCAGACCTCCGTCTCCTAATAACAACCCTTGACTCTTATCACTTCGATTCTGCTCCAACAATTCCCCATCTACTTCCTCCACCCCAGAACACCCATGCCATAAATTCAGGCAGCTTATTAAAGACAGCGTGTCTCATCTCAGAACTATTTCTCAAGGACCTTCCTGTATTACTTGAAGCAATGTGTGCTGTCCACAATAAAGGGTACAGGAGAACGCAGGATTTTCTTTAACTGAGAAAAACATACCTGAGCATAGAGTGCATAGCCTTCAGCACACTTTGGAAATTTTTTAATGACATCATCAAAGCCCTTCATGGCTACTTGTACAGGCAGAGGATTGCTTTCCGTGTAAGCCTGGCGATACTAGTCAAGAAAAAAGAAAAAAAAGAGGGGGAAAAATTAAACACCACACACACAAACAAAAAGAAAGTTCATCAGACCTCTACCCACTTCCCCAAGACATGCACACATCATAACAATTACAAGTTCCACGGGGTTACATGTGACATGTCTGTACATCCTAGTAAATCTGGTTTTAGGAACCTACCGTGTGTCCAAGCCTCTACTAGAGCAGACTTGGAGAGAAGAAAGGATGAAAGGAGGAAGCCATTAAGGCCTGACAATTGACAATAGCCTCTCTCAGTTTCAGAAGCCTAGAAAGTCCAAGTCTGGATTTCCTCCTTGCTCACTGCATGCAAAGCCATTCCTGCATGCAGAGGTACTGTACTAGCCTGAAATAGCCTGTTTCGTGAAGATGAGTTTTCCACAAGATTAAAGCTTGGCTTAAATCAATCTTATGGCATACAATTAAGAGTGAAGATTTGTGGTTCTCTACCACAAAGCAGAAAAGATAGCTTCCTGTGCAAAACAAAAGCAGCAAACCCTTGCTCCAACTGAAGGAACTGCTGCAGCATCTCCTTACCCTATTATTCAAGTATAGGGAGATGTCTGTTGTCCTGCTTTTCCATTAAGTTGGAACGAAGCAGATAAACACAGTAGGTTCTCCAGAGCTCTTTAAAAAGCAAAAGCACCCAGACAAACACCAGCACGATACCTACCAGAGCGAAACATTTCTGTGCTTGAGCCAGGGCAGAATCGGGTCGCAATCGGATACATTCATCAAAGTCTTCCACAGCCTCTTCAATTTGGTCAAGCAGGATTTTCAGCTAGCCAGAATGAAAGAAAATCCTATTGCTGTATTCAGTACGTGCTTCAGGCGCTTCAGTCATCATTCAGTTACCATCGGTTACTCACTTTGCCTCCAGTTTCACAGCTGCCTAGAGGCCTATAAAACCCATGACTCAAGCCCACTGCCATAAAAGAAGAGCCACCAGGAAAATGTTGGCTTCATGCACAAAAAGGCAACATCCATGTGTAAGGGGTGGAGAATGCCTGCATTTTAGACTGCTGCCATTACTGGTTTAGCACTACACCCAGCCTCCAAAACTATGCATATTTTCTCAGGTTGCTTTGCCTTGCTGCAGTTAATGCCTGTGGGCTTGCATTTCAATTTCTTCCCCCCTTTTTTTGGCACTTTCATTCCTCCACAGGAGCGAAGCTCACCTCAATGTTCTCTTTCTTTATGGTGAAGCTACTGTAAAACACTAATTTTCAATCTGCAGAGAACTTACAATCAACATGCAACACTACTCTTCTGAGCACTACAGAGTTCTGCCAAATTCATGGGGTGAGGCACCTGATCCATGGAAGTCTTCCTGACCAATACAACTTAGTACATCTGCATATGGTAGTGCTTCCGTTTTCTTCCAGCACCTTTTACGTTACAGTTCTGTGGAAGCAAGCCTCTCTAGGCCTAGAAATTAGTCAAGGACACAGCAGTGCCCACAGTCCAGAGAGGGAGGAGCTGAACAGATGCAAGCCTAGGCTGCAGTGCCGCAGATGCCCAGTCATCAGGAACACGTTACACCCACTGTAACAATGTTTCCTTCTATGCAGATGTTTCTCTGCCCTATCAGGCCCCTTCACAGAGGGGTCTGTACCTGCTGTAAAGGTGTGTGCGCCCCTGTTTGTACTGACAGAGGGCTGAACCTGTCGCTTTCTGATCCATCCTACAGCTACACAAATAAACTGCTTCTGCATGACCCCAACCTGCAGATGAGACTGTGTGTGCATTCTGCAGTAGTTCCTAACTCACTCATGTTTTCCTGCCAGTATAACGTGTCTGCAACGATGTACTGATCTTTATTTTCCTTTAGGTAAACACTGAAATATCCAAGTGTCTGGACAGAACCGCTCACGTGTCTTACTTGTCCTCGATGGTGGTAAACATCTGCGTTCTGAGGGTCGATATCAGCAGCCATGTTGAAGTCCTGAGTGGACAGCACGGGCTGCTGCTGCTGCATATACATACTCCCTCGTTTGATCAGAGCGTTAGCTCGGAGCTGCAAAAGAAGTTCAGAGAAGCATCAGCCACCCCAACGTCCCTCCGGATCTAGGTCTTCCTTACAACTACAGCACAGTTTTCATTGGACTGGTTTCTCCCACTGACAGATTCCATTCATTCTAAGCAGGAGCACATTTTATATCAAGTTTAAAAGAATCAACTCCCTTACTTCCTATGCTTCCGTCTCGGTGGATTTTCAACCCCACCAAAAATCCTTGGTAAGACAGCTTCCCTATGCTTACAAACATTTTTGAAGGAATTCAAGACACAAAGGCAATTAACGCTTTATGAACTGATTGGGCAGACAGGGTAAGCCTCCAATTCGTTTAGCTTCTTCGTTTAACAAGCTCTTTAGCTTGTACTACTTAGCACAGCTGTCAAAAATAAAGAAGCCCTTGAAATACAATTTGTCAGGAATAGAAAGATGAAATGGTAAATAAACCAGAACACTCCCATTAACATACCAGAAAACCTGGAAAAACAAGCTCTTGAACTATACTGCAAGTTTCCCATCTGACTTACACTTTCTCAACCCAAACTGAGTGCAGCTGTGACAAATCTTACCTTCACATTTGCATCTTCCATGCTGATGACCTGATCCAGGTCTGGTTTGGCAGCATTTGCATTGCCAATCAGTAAGTAGAAAGTAGCTCGTAGAAGCAAAGCTTCTGCCATGTATTTTCCCTTTGCTTCAATTTCTTTTGTGCTTTCACTGATAATTTTGTCATAGTTCTCTTCTTCCATATACTGTTTTGCTCTCAAATAGCCAGAGCTGTAAATGATGTAAGAACAGTTGTGTATATACATGCATTCACTGAACACTGCATTTCAATTCAGACTTTTCATTAAACTGTAACAAACACTAACTTTTGTGACACTCAGTTACAATACCAGCATTGTAAGTAAACTTACACATTATCCTGGATGAAGCCATCACATACTGAAAACAATTTAGACAAAAAACCAACACCCAAATTACACTGGAAATAAAGAAGAATGTTTTAAAGCTCTTGAACTTGAGCTTCTTTTGTTCCCCCCTTTTTTTCCCCCCACATGAAGGGCAGCAATAATCTCTGCCTTAAAGCAAGAGGGCTGGGATGGAATTCCAGGTCAGGAAAATGAAATACATTAAACCTCACAATGTGCATCTTATATGTGGATGAAATGATTTCGTAGCAAAAATGACAGTGAGCACTGCCTTCTCCTGAGTGAAGTGCCCTGCATTTAATGAATCTGCCTGCAGATCAGGACAGTGTGTCTTACTTTAAAAAAATACAAAATTCATAGCACTGTTTGCAATGGTTTCCACACTGACAGCAGTGATATCTCCTAAAAATAAACTGGATAAACAGCACAGTAAGTTAAAGCACAGTAAGATAAATCACCATCCATGTGATGCTCAAACTGCACTCAAAAAAAGCCCAACCAAAACACACCAAACCCAAAATAAAAATCAAGCTTTTCTTTCTCAGAACAAACCTCTCATTCAGGTGCAGTCTGATTCCAGAAAGATAAAACATCCTTCAGCTTCAATTGCTGTAAATTTGTAGTTTCCATTAACAGAGACCCTTTCCCTAGCTTCTGTTCTCCCTTCCAACCCAAAGGCTAAATTTGCTCTCTTCCCTGGAAACTCTCCTTCAGTATAAAAGGTTCTTTTCTCCAGAAGCATCATTCAGCACTATCCAGTCCTCCCATCTCCTAAGCTTTGCTATGGTACTGCAGTAAATATTCAGCCTACCTTCTCAATCTTATTGTCCTTCCTCTGTTTAACAGATCAAAGCCACCTCCAGTTTGCAACCAGCTAGTCAGCTTTACTAAAAGCTTCATTTTTAATACTGTTCTCATTTCATAGGCTCACTTTATTACCACAGGTTTTCCCATGCAAAGTACTATAACAGTAACAGCAAGTTATACTAAGCAGGAAGTTAAAATCACTGAAAACTTAATTCCAATACAAAATAATTCCCAATTGTACCGTGCACTCACTTTTCCTTTACTTCAGAAGCCTCTCCCTCCTTATCTTTATCTTCATCTGATTTCTCACCCTTAAGCAAAGGTTGGGAGATGATATCATCTGTGAAAGAGCTGAAGTAGGATTTAATGAACTGTGGTGAGGGCATCAGAGGCTCCCGATTCTGAAACAGAAATGTAACTTTAAGTCACTAGACGGTAAGATCTGATGGCAGATATGGAAATAGATAAACTAATGTGATTATAAAAAAATCACTTATTGAAGAACCAACTATCCACCATCTCATTTGACAGTCTGGTATTTTTGATTTGACATTTAGGAATTATTTATAAGATCACAACTACTTATCCACCTCAGCAGAAATAAAGTGAAAATACTCAGGAGAGGAAGGAGATGGTATCTTTCCTCTTACGAGGCTGGAAATGAGGGCTCTCAGGGTATCGTAAGACCCTGGGTGGCTGCACTAAAGCAGGATGTGTGCACCTATATTGGGTGAAAAATGCAAGCTGGCAGTTCCAGCACAAGCCTAAATTCGAGTAGATTCTGAGTGGTGACTTGCTCTTTCTTCCAGGCTGTCCAAGAGGAGCTTCAGCACAATGAAGACTAACAAATTAACATCCTATTTCCACGCGGAGTTTGGCTCAGAGACCACATATTTTCCTTCAAGTCCCAGAAGCAAAACCCCCTCAGGTACAAAATGCTTTCTACAGCTGAAAAATGTATTTCTTGTTCAAAATGAACACTCCACACAAGAGTTACAATTCAATCTCCCCTGCAAGGGACATCTGAACACGCTCTTCTGAAGCTCCTATCAAAGTTCTACTGTAACACTGCCGATCTGTAGCATACCTGTTTACCTGTTTTATGACGCTACCCACCACCCTGAGAGCACAACGACTTTTTGTTATCCAGGGAAGAAATTCAGTACCTCAAAACCAAGGTGGATTTCTGTACTTCAACCATCACCACAGAAACCAAGCAAATACGCTTTAATAACAAGTGAGAATACCTGTCCCAACCTACAGCCACTTAAAATGACTGCTACCCCTCCTGGCTACCCCTATACTGCCACGGTTCTCTTTTCTGTGGTTTCCAAACACCAACACGAAGGCATCAGCACCAAATACTTGTACTTACCTGCTGAGCACCTACTTACAGAAACGGAATGGAAACATCCTGTGACTGAATGTGACAAGTAATTTGTGGCAGTTAGGAGATGGAGGCATATTTCTAAAGACTGAATCAGGAAGTCTGACCGCTAAGATGATGTGATTTTGCACTGCATCATTTTTAATTAAGCACATTTTTTTGGTTAAAAAACCCCCAAACCTTAAAACAGTATTATTTTGCCACTTTTAAAAATGCAGAAATTCTCCTGTCAACTTAAATCTCTCCTACATTAAATTTCTATTTAGAAAAACACAAATAACCTGGGGAAAAGGCCATCAAACCATCATTCATTTCATTTTAAGCTATTCATTACATATGGAACCAAAATTTTCATGCATTTTCAATTCTTACTTACATGCCTTCCTGTCTCAACACCCCTACCTAAATCAAGTGTCTGATGTGCAGCTGAACATTTGGCTACTGCTGTTCCAAGATACCCGTTTCCATTATGTTGCAAGTCTCGCAAAGCCCCGTGTAAGGCAGCTCACCAACTTCAGTGTGTCCTGAACGTCACAGTAAGTTTGATTATTAAAGGCAAACATTAATTAGAAACAGGCATCTCTTCCCTACTGAAGTTTCAAAAAGTTTGGACAGGTCCCAAAGGAAAAAAAAAACCCACAACCCCACATTGATACAACAGTAGCTTTGTACAAAACCCTTTGTGTGGACTCTTTGACTTCAGCAGATGAAGACAGTGACTTGCTCACAGCAACTGACAGAATGCCAACAATCAACATTTCAATAGCCAGTCAGGTGAAATCAGAATTTGTCAGCAATATCACAAGTCCTACCTTGTATTTCTCTTTAGCCTTTTCTTTTCCAAGGAGTTTAAGAACTTTATCAGCTAATAACATACTTTGCTGGTTTTGGAAGGCTTCTAAAATGCAGACTGCAGTGACATCTAGGAAACAACATACAAAAGTGAGATTAAAGACAAATTCTGATATTCACTGGAGTACATGAAAATGTGCCACTATTCCGAGTCATTGTCAGACTAATAAATAAAACATTCTCTCTCTCACCAGTTTTCCGTATTCACCAGGTTTTCCAGGACACAAATTTGTATCAGAAATTATCTCTTTTCAATAAAACCACTTTGTGACAGTGATTGAAAGAAATTACATTTATTTTTTCATGTTTTTATCTAGAGACAAACACACCTAGATGAAGAGTGAAAACGTATATCTCCAGCAGGCGCTTTCAACATTATGAAACTTCGGAGATAGTAATTATGCTCATACTACGTACACATTGAAAGGGTTAACACAGCTTCTCTTCTGGGACTACTACTGATTACCTACCTTTAAAATTCATATTCATCCAACCATGCCTTTCTCCTTCCTCAGTTCAGGAACTCTACCCTTATTATACCTCAGATTTTTCTGCTCACCTCTATGACTTTAGAACAGAGAAAGTTTAAGAGAAACAGCTTGCTGGTGCATTCTGAGTGCTGGCCCATGTCCTCCACACATACAGCTTCTGCAAATGTTAACCCACTGCTGCCTGGATCATGCTTTGCAGTGTGAAATGCTCTTATTTATTATTTACTTTTAAAATTTAATTTTACTCGTATTTTCATAAAACTCTATTTCATAAAGCAAATTTATTTTATATAATATAATTATTATTTATTGACATTATGTATTAGTCATTATTTCTCCGGATTCTGTAAAGCAATACTGCCACAGATATTTTTTCTATTCAATTTTCACTTAAACATCAGTAAAGATGGAACTTGCAATTCAAACAGTGTAGTGTCAATACACTCGAAAACCAAGTGTTTTACCCTGGAGTTTAAGTATAGTTTCTGTAATTGTACACCCTGTAGGTACTATTGTGCCATTATTTACACACAATCCCCTCCCCAGCTCTATCATGGCCAAGAAGCTCACCGGAGTCCCTGGGAAAACATGTGATACCCAGGAACATTGTGAAAGATACCGGGTGCAATGAAGCACCTCAGCAGACACGCTTTGCCCTGAGCAAGCGGCTCTGGGCAAGTAGTGCCCAGACTTGGGTAAGGCAGCAATGTTCTCCCACATTACACTGCCAAGGATCACTGGAGGAGTTCTATGCTGGTGGTGATGTGGGTTTTTTTTGGGGTGGTTCGTTTGGTTTTGCTTTCCTCCACTACACAGACACCCCCTCTTGGGATTGTACTGGCCATACACAGTTGGCAGGTAAAAGCAGGATGGTATTGAAAAAACAGAGTAGTTCAGGAAAAAAATAGGTAATTTTCAGATCTCAAAAAACTACAAGCTAAAAATCAAACCCAACTCAAGGTTGAAAATAATTGCTACAAACATTACTGCTACTAACATTAAAAAATGAGTTATGACACTTGATCTTTCTTGGGGCTTTTATCACCTCTCAGATTATTGCAACTATATAAGGTGGAGATTTTATTATAGCACTCTGGAAGTGCGGCTGTTGGTCAATTAAGAGACTGCAAAAAGACCACAGTAAATGACCTAAGCAGTCCTAAATGACCTGAGACTAGTCACTATAGTTTTACAGAGCAGAAAGGCATTCTCCCAGCAGATAAATAAATAAATAATATTTCTGCATCTTATTTACCTTATAACTTAACAGAACTAATTCTTAGCTCTTATACATAATTAAACTATTTTCAGTTATATTTGCCAGTCAGAGCACCTCCTTATTTTCTGTCCTTCTTTGATAATAAGCACAGCTGAAAATTTCATTTGCTTTTTAATCTTACATCAGCAGGAATGATTTCCCTTGATGAAATTGAAGTGGGTCCTTTCAAACAGTGTCCCTTAGCTCAAAAGTGCCTTCTGACAACACACCTAACCTGTAGTACTCCTTAATTTTCATGGCCTCTCAGTCATGTCTTCCTGACAGTTCCAAGCATATTCTTAGGAACAGTATAAGGAAGGATTTAGCACAGTAGTTTCTGCCAAATACACAGTGTTGATATTTAAAAAAAAGTTTTAAAGTTGTTCCAATTTTCCTAAGTTATACCTCAGAACAAAATGCTGTTTCCCCTTTAATACCTGACAAATGCACTTAATTGACTGTTACACTCTTGTTTCTAACCACGTATCTCCACCTGCAACAAACATCTTGGTTTCTGCAGCAGTACCATTTCTCTTAAAGGATCACAGAAGAACGTTTGGCACTGTATGGAGACAGACTGACTGCTGTTGGGGCTCTCCACTCAGCATGTTACATGAATTCTATTCTAAAAATGTAGAGAGTTTCCTGGAAAAAGAATACCTTGAGTGGCTGCAAAACAGCAACTTATCGGCCGCTATTTCAAATCTAAGCAGATGACAGCTGAAGATGAGAAAAGGTTTCCTCTTACAAGAGAAGAAAATGTATTTGCAGTAGCTATGAATAGTTTCAAATAAATAATTCTGTATTCCTGTAGTTACAGACATAAAACCAAAACAATCCCATAAGTTACTCTCTCCCAAGTGCCCAAGCTAATTCCACTTTAAAGTATACACATCAAGAGACACTCACCTTCTAAACATTCCTTCTTATTGTCTAGCTTCTCATGAGCTTTTGCACGTCTGAAGAGAGCTTTTACATATTTAGGGTTAAGCTCAACCGCCTTTGTGCAGTCTTGTGCCACTTCTGTCCATTTTTGCTGTGGGTACAAAACACCACAGTGAAAGACAGCCTACTCAACCACATTGTATTAGCTTTCCACTGCCAACTCCAGGGTCATGCCCACCTAACGGTAGCTGCAGTTCCCAGGGCTCTGGTTCTATCTGCTTGCTTTTATTTCTGCAAGTTTCTCAGTAAGGAGCTGCCAGGTACCACTGGAAGCCACCTGCACCAGAAGAGCCACAAAACAGAAAAGCAATTCCTACAGAAAATGAAACCAGACAGCTGTACAAAGCTTATGGGAGAAGATTATGAGTTGATGCAATGATGTCTGCAGGAGGGAACATCAGGACTGAAAGACTGATACAAAAACAACACAAGAGAAAAGGATGGAAACATAATGAAAACAACAAATAAACCCAACAAAGTGGTAACACTTCTTTATAAATTTGTTATATCAACTTGCAATACTGTATCAATTTGCTATGTTACTACAAAGGGATGATAACTTATTATGTAGCAATCGAGATGGTCAATGAACTACATGGTATTTAAGGTCCCTTCCAACCCAAACCATTCTATGATAAGGAAGAACTGAAAATCCATTTGATAATAAATTTTGCAGGTAAGAGTTTTTTTCTAGTAACTGAAAAGGATGAACCAAAACCTTCTGGGATTAAGATGGCATAAATTAGTGTTATAAGTAGTATTTGATTAGACAGGAACTGTTTTATCTCTCCTCTAACTTTAAAGACTAGACTTCTCTAATCACACTGTCTCCCATACTTCAGACTGTAAAAAAAATCAATCCATTTTTCCACTCCCTTATACAGGTCACCAACTTGACCGTATAAGCAAGTGTACTGATACCATATCAAACACTGGTTGACTTCTGCAACTGGTATCAAGTATACTCAGATATCAAATCAACGTTACTTCCTTGTGTGTAAAATTCAGGTCTTGGGCTTTAGTAAGATGTATGTGATTTCTTGTTTGTGAAATTTTTCAAGTAGCCTTTCACCTAACAGTTAAAGAAACACTCTAGTAGTGAGAAGCAAAACTAACTTCTATACAAGAAAATTGTTGCACAGGATAAGAAACTAAAATCTTGGCTTACAAGAAAGGGATACATAAGAAATACAGGAGATAGATAGACTGAGATATATGTGGACAAGTACAATGAGGTAGTGAAAAACAGCTGCAAGCAACAGCATCTTGTGAAGGCAGCAGACATCACTACCTGGGATCTTCCATGAAAAAAAGTAACAAAATACACACTCTATAAGACAACTTTTTAGAATTAGCACATATTTATCTTTAACTTCTTACCAGCTGTTCATAGGCAGCGGCTCTATTTTGATAGAAGGTAGAAAGATCAAGGTTTTTCTCAGGAGGGCACAGGCTGATAGCTTCAGTGTAACACTGAATAGCTTGCTCGTATTTTCCTGCTTTAAAATATTTGTTTCCTTTGTTCTTGGCTGCTTGGGCTCTATCAAGAGGGCTCTGAAAAAGAAAGTGGTAAGTCAGTTCATAGAAGAAAAGCATCACCACACACAAGCTATGCACTTAAGGGATGATCTTCAAAGATACAAAATGCATTTGTGTGATAAACTCTAGGCTAGACTTCTGAAAATCTCCCTCCTCCTATTTCCTGGAAAAACACAACTGACTTTCTTTGCAAGTGTATCAGATACAATACAAACTCTTCAAAAGATGCACTACAGTGGTACTAAACAATGCAGTGATTTCTCTTCAGGAAGCTCAACAGGTTTTAACCTTACACGACCGGTGATCAGAAGAATCGATGAGGTATGTTACTTCTCCAAAGACAAATAACTTGAGACAACAAAGCTCTCAAAGCAATTCAAACAGGAAAAGTTTCCTACTGAAATATATATAGCCTACAAGGCCAGAGTTAGCTCAGCAGACTGAATTAAATACAGAAAACACTCTGTGGAAAGACCTACTGAGCAGGACAAATAAAACCTGTAGGTAAAACAAAGCTGGTTTACTCTTCATACACCTGACAACTAACTTGACAGGTGACTCCTCCACAGCTTCAGACAACCTGCTTCATCCGACCACTAACACAAAGCAAGCACTGGACCATCAGAGCATGCCATCCTTAGCAGAGGATGGAACACATTGCTAACTGGCCTGTTACCTGTTAAATGAACCTTGGCATTCTGCACAGCCTGTTGATTATCTGCATCTCTGCAGAAAATAACAGTGCTACCCGTAACCCCATGACTTACAGACCAGTTATCACATGTTGTGGTTTGTAAGGAATCAGATGTAAAAAGCCTCTTTATCAAAGGGGTGTGATCCACGTTCAAGAAATACAGAGCTAAACGATCCTACCATTAATCTCCTGGATTTCTGCTCCTCTCTTACAGCCTAGCTTGAAGGATCAACATTTTGGGGCATTTCGGGCTAGACCAAAATGAACAGACGTACAGCATCAGCAGATGTGCCATCCTGCCAACCTCTCTGGGGCAGGAAAGAACACAAACCTAGGGGCAGTAATGCCTTACACAATTGCTGGAAGATTCACTACATCTCACCTGTTGAATCACACACCCTGGGATTTGCTGGCAATTGTAAATGCTGCTCTTTGACCATACTACTGCCTACTCTCGGCCCGCGCCCACCCCACCCCCACCCACAGTGTCAAACTACACCCAGACTGCTGTAGGGCAAGTTTGAAAGCATCTCTGCATTTCATCAGCCTGCTTCCCTTAATGTCTGCTCATTTCATAGCAGTGTGATAATTCTTAGCATCTAAGGAGTTGCTGTATGACCCCTCTTTTTAAGGCCTGGTTTCCAATCATGGCATAAGAGAAACAGATAATGAGTGCCAGTCTTAGTTCCTACATAAAAATAGACATTCAAATAGAACAAAGTATCCTACACGCACTCTCTTGAGGACAGACTTGCCAGTGAAACCTTATAAGGGAGAGAATTTCTTAAATATCCCTTCTGCCAGAAATGCTCTTCTCTCACAGGTCAACAATCACTGAGATTACAGGAAATCAATGTGCACCATCTCCATTGTTCCCAGAACAAGATAATCTGCATGGCTTTGGGACTTTTGCTTATTTTAATCTTTTATGCATTTGGATTTAAATAATTAACTTCACCCTTTTTTGTACACTGCAATTCTGTGGATACACAAACCAGAATTAAGAGTGCAAATATTTTTACTGAGAGACAAGTAACTGTGTATTTAAGCAGCTGTTTCTTTAAAACTCAACAGAAGTTTGAAAAGGTTACATTCTCTTCAAGGATGTCCTAAAATTAGCTCCAAATACAACATCACTTCTCTTTTAACTAAGGAAAGGGTTATGGCATAGGCAGCAAACTTACGACGCGTGAAAGTCAACTTGATTTTTTCCTCCTGGATTTCTATAGCAAGCCACATTAGAAATGTCTTTGTGAAATAATCTACAAAATTCATTACTGTTCCAATTTACTCAGTACCAAAAAGAAAAAGCAGGAGATGTGGGCCATGTTCTAACCTTCAGACCCGTTTTCCCGGTATGAAAATCACTTGAAGCTGCAGAGGTTAAGCCGATGGTACAAAGAGATTACTACTTCATGATCACTGCCAATTCCTTGAGCCCCTGGTTCCATTATCCCTGCATCGCGACTCAGGCTGACCAGAGAGTCTGCTCCGCCCTACGCACTCGGGCAGCCCCTGTGTTAAACACCAGCTACAGGGGAGGACTACTGGGTAACATCCAAATGCAATGGCTGCTCCAGAGTCAGGTGTGGGGCAGGAATCGTAACTGGAAGCAAGAAATTTCTAGCTCTGGGGCTGCCACTGATGCTCTGCTGGTCTCTCTGAAGCACAAATCTTCAGACAAGCCTACGTGCGTGCAGCAGGAATCACAGCCTTTAGAGGGTACAGGCATAATGCCACAGGAAAACCCATAAAATCCAGCAACTCTGTTATCACAGTAATCTTTGAGTAACAGTAGTAGGATCACTACACGCAAACAGGGACACAGAAATGAATCATCAAACAGACACTAATATCCCAGTTACTTTCTGCCTCAGACAGTCAAGAGTTAGAGCACAACATGCCATAACGTAATGAAATCAGCAATAATGCCTATGGAAAAAAAAAATCTTTTTATTTTATTCCACCTTAAACTACATTCCTAGCTCTTAAATGTTTTTTCTCTGTAACCTCAGTCATACTATTCTGCTACAGTCCTCTGTATGCATACAATACATCACTGAAATGAGTGGACGACGTTTTAAGTACAAAGGTTGATACAGTTCTGTACCATCAGTAAGGCCATTCTGAATAGGACTTAGATGAAGCACAAGCAGTGAGTTTCAGCATTTTCTTCTGACTGAAAAGGACCTGCGTGCCCTTGTCTGATAGATGGCATGGAAAGGGACCACTGCTTCAGCTGTCAAGTTCTTTGGGTCCTCCTGGACCCTCCTGATGAGATCAGGTACCAAAATATTATGTCATTTTATTTCCTGAATACCCGCTGTTGCCGAACACCTATCTTTTTTCCTTTTTTTTTTTTTTGGTAACATTCACCTCAAGTCTTCTCTCAGACCTATAATGAAGGGCATTAGCCCAGTATGAGTGGTTTTAAGACTCTCCTTAGCGCTAAAGCCATGTGAGAAAAAGTATGTCCACATGAGCTCAAGATATAAACTGTGAGTACAAGCAAGAACGTATTACAGTTAGAAATAATTCAGCTCAAGTTCACAGTACAATTCGTCAGTGTTCTCGATCAGTCACCTTCCTCGGAAACCAGTATGTCGCTCACGCCTACCATGAGTAAGTGACCTGTACATGAGCTGTCAGGAGTCTAACAGTCGTTGTACTGCTATTAGACACACTTTACGTTTTCTGCACTGGTCCACTACAGTTGGCATTAAACACAGAACACACAGCGGGTTGATAATGAGATGTATTAGGCAACAGGTGCACAGTACAACAGAAATTACTTCATATTTTGCTTAGATCAACTCAGAGTAAGTATCAACATAAACATATCTAGACAAAGGGGTTTAATTGGTTCATATACTGATCTAATGCCACAGCAGTGGCAGGCAACATTCAGTGACTCCTACTAAAATAGATACTGGAAAGAAGCCATACTAGTTGGCTGTTGATCCCGTTATGTGGCACTACACAGGCCAAGGAGTTTGGCTACGTTCACTCACCACTGCACTCAAGGACTATACCCAGCTCAGAGAAAAATGTGCAAAGACAGCAAACTGCTGTGGACCCAAATGGCTTTGTCTGCAATGCACAATGCCATACCTCTGACTAAACAGTGCAAGGATCTCTGCTCCATGCTTCCTCACGCACCAAAACCACAGGGCTAGCGAACTTGCCAGAAGAGTTAAGGGGTGAGATTTGGAATATCACAGACTTGCAAAAGGAAGTGATTTTAGCTTAAGGAGAAAAGAAAATACTGAAGCAACCAACACATTACCTCACTGACTAACCAGTGCTCACTCCTGTCAGACTAGTAGGGTATATTCTTGCTAAGTTATTAAGTAAAAAAACATGAATTGACTGGATATCAATTAATGCAATAAATGGAAAGCAATTTGCCTCTCCAACACGTTTAAGTTAAGCAACATTCACTACAAACTAAGAGATCACATAAAAGCCAACTGCTGTTACTGAGTAACCAAAACACATTCCATCTAAATGGTCAGAAACAATGGCATTTTCTGTAATTAACAGATGCAATTTGACTTCCCAACCTTTGAGTCACCCATAGATGCAGTTTTATTATCAGCACTTAACTGGTCCAATAACTAGTTTGTTGTACCACTGAGGAGCTGTGCTTACAGCAAAAGGAATCTCTGAAGTAGTTCAGCTTTTCCCGATATAGCACCTAGGCTGAGGGCTTCTGCCAACACGTCAAGTCACAGATCACACTTGGACAGTCCATCTATGCCAGGAGAATCCTCTAGTGCAGACACAGCCTGGGGAAAAAAATGTGACGCCTCTGCAGCAGGTAAAAGCTTGAACTGCATGCAAAATAGCAGTAAGTCTGAATGAAGACTTCAGACCCTACATATTTTCAAAGAACAAGCAAAAAAAAAAAATTCAAGGTCATTGTCTTCAGAAACAATGAACAGAGCATCAAATGGATACAACACCTGATTTAATGAAATGCACACAAGGGGCTGAGTCCTAAGCTACACTCACCAGTAAAAGAATAGTTACCCGACACACGTAAGCACACTGCTGCTGGTAGCACATTCATGTTTGACCTGTGGTTTTTTTAAGATTTCCCTACTGTGTTTAGGCTGAACTGAGTTACTGGCACTTATTCACCATAGGGATTTGTATTTGAAGTCCAGCTGAGTTAAAAAAACCCTACATTCCATCACATTAGAAAGACAGACCAATACAAGACATGTAGTTAACAAATAGAGCATCTGCAACGATCGTGTTTTCAATCAAGTGTCTTACCAATAATACCCATAACTAATAAAATGTGTTGAAGCATGAAATCTATGCGACTGCTCTGGATATAAGAAACAGGAAAGCAATCCTACACACACACGTAAAGCAGCCAAGGGAACCTGCAACCACATTAACTTTCTTCCTGCAGCCATATTTTGATTAGCTAGACAGTTATCTTGTCATCAGGCAAATCTGCTACTTTCTTCTACTCTACTATCCTAAGTAATCTCTCTCACTTCTTTCCAGTATAAGCAATGACACTCTTCAAGGAACTCTGGATCATAGCACTCAACTATATGCTTACCCTTAGATGCATATTTTAAAATCAGGTGCTACATGTTTTAAATGTTTTAAGTTCTTGCTTCAAGTACAACTACAGAATGACAACAAACCACCTGATAAATACACTGTAATTCAGAAATACGATCAGCAAAGTCACTTCAGCTACACAAAGGTCACTAGTAGCCTGCAAACCAGAGCTCACACATAGCAAGCATGCTGCCATAAATATGCCAGATGCTGTCTGCAGCCACAAGCCAAAGTTACTGCAGTAAACAAAGTCTGAATTTGTTCTCTGTACATCACTTGCTCAGTACTCTTGTCCATGAACCAACAAATCGTTGCACTTAAGTAACTGCCTCCAGGTCCAGTGTAGGTTTTGCAGCTCACCAGGCTTCCAGGAATGCCTGAAGGTACCTATGATTCACTACCTGTGGAAGTTGCCACGCTCTCACCACTCCCATGTGTTCCTGCCACTTCCCACCCCTTCGCATAACATCAGTCTTAATCACTGAAATGACCAAGGTTACAACCAACCTTTTCCAGCCTCGTGGAGCTGATGTCTTCTCTGCTGATCATTTCAGACAGGAAGTTTAAGCCCTGGTCTGACAGTTCAGAGCATTTCAGGTGGTACATAAGAATTAGAAAAGACAAGGCAGGAGTATCTTACCAGTCTTTTCCCATCAATGCATATCTGCTTGCCAAACTGCAAACATGCTTGTCAACTGCAACCTTAGATCAGTAATATAGTGTGACCAACACAACACATCTATGACTGCAGATGTGCATCTTAGAGGACATTTTCCATATGTACATACGGAAGAGAATCATGGATCTGATGTGGACCAATTTCCCCCAGTTGTCCTTCAACTTTTGTGTAGACCACTTAATCTGAAAGTTCTCAGAGCTGCAATTCACAACAGGATAAACATAAGTTTTGAAAAGCAATCTATTAAGGGAAAGTCTACTCTGAAGTCTCAGTTGTTTGAGCTGAATGGCTTTTGCATTTTCATGGGAAATACTTCATTTACAAAGAAGATCTTCATTGTGTTTTCTTTCCACTCTGCTGTATCCGATATCTCAGACTAACACACAACAGATCATACAGGTCCTTTTCAAAATACTGAGCAACTTACTCATAGCTATCCCCTGCCTCAGGAGCAGAAGGGCATTCACCCAACGGCAGCACACCATCAGCTCCATGTTCGCCTGGATAACGCCCGCTTTATGACAAGACACATTCAGCAACGCACATTTCCCAGTCTCAGCGCCAGGACCGGCACGAACGCACAGGCACACTCCTAACAAAGCACTACCAACCTGGCAAGACAGGGGAAAAGCCAGGAACGCCAACACCGGTTACACAGGCCAGCGCCAGAGCCTCCCAGTCCTGCACAATGAGGACGCCGGCCCCGCGTACTGCAGCACAGCTCCATCCCCTCACACGCCTCCTTCGAGGCCCGCACCGAGACTCTGACAACGGCCTTTCCCACCGGGCCAGCGGCGCGCCCAGCGCTGCCTCTGGCAGAGCCCGGCTACCCACCAACGCCTCTCCGGGTGGCAGCCGCGGCGACTGAAGGGCCGCTCCCCAAACCCCTCCGCGGCCGGGGCCGAGGGGTGCCGGCCCCGCGCCCGGCGGAGCTGAGCCCCGTCCCCACCCCTCGCAGCGGCGCTTCCCCACCCCCCCCCCCCGCACCGCGGCGGCGGGGGGCTGACGGCCGGCGCGCGCTCACCATGTCCTCGCGGCCCGGCCCATCGGGCTGCCCGCCGCCGCCGCCGCCGCCGCAGGGCCCGGGGCTCGCCCGCCCCTCGGGGGTCTTCCGCTCGCTCGCGCCCTTGCCGCCGCGGCGGGCCGCGCGCCGCGACCAGAGATAGACCGCGCCGGCGCCCAGTAGAATGGGCGCCCCCAGCACCAAAGCCTGCTGCCAGCGGGACAGCCCCGCGCCGGCCCCACCGCCGCCGCCCGCCGCCGCCGCCTCCACGGGCTTCGAGGCGGCCATGACGCGCTCACACCGCCGCCCGGGGAAGGGGAGGGAAGGGGTCACCGGACACCCGAGGCACGCCGGGAGGGCGCGGGTCGTTAAACTTCCGCCCGCCGCATGGTACGGCGCCACCTGTTGGAGCGGCGGTATCGTGGCAGGGTTGGCTCCCTTCCCCCCCCACCCCCACCCCGGGCGCACCCCCACCCCAGTGGTACCCCCGTCACGGGACAGCGTCACCCCGGGATTAAGTTATCAGCCCAGGCCTAAATCATCTGGGTACATCTTTAGGTCAGGATTAATTTTGTGCAGCAGGAGTTTCTGGCCTGCGAAGACACAGGAACTGATGCGAAGTATCTCGGAGTTTGTGCTGGAATACGTCAAAGCAAAACGATCCCTGTCATAAATACCCCTCCTTCCCCCCTTTTTAAAAACTCATTAACTGAATCTGTTGCTCATAAAAATAATGTAATATGCAATACTGGAATCTTACATATGTTGTATAGACATATGCATTATACATGTGTGTGTGCCTACCCCTACTTAGCATCCTCACCTGTAGGCAGGGGGAAGCTGATGTTTCTGGCCCCACGCATTTCCCTGGAGCACTTGGCTGAGGATGAAGAAGAGTCGTCTTCGATATTTTTTTATATTCAGACAATGCTATTCATCTGGTACATAGAAATGTCATTGTAGGTGGGAGGAAAATGGAAGGAATATGTATGAAGATACATATGGTGCTGACAAAAAAAGAAAGGATTGCAAATAAAAACAACAGCAAGGTTACAAAGTCAATTCTGCAGGAGCCAAACTAAAATTTGCCCTGCTGGGCTATGAGTCAGTATATCTTCATGCGTGGCAGTAAACAACTTGAGCTGCTTCTCCCTTAATTTATGGATTATTACTCTTTACATTAGCATGTTTTGCCAAAGCTGTGGGACAGCCTCTCTCCCACTTTTCCGTGTTGCCTGTCTCAGCACAGCAGACGCATTTCCTCCTCCAGATGACTGGCTGCAGTTCTGTTTCGCCTGACAGAAAAGAAGAAACTTCAACCATACAACAGAAAATATGTATCAACAGGCCGATAGCTTCCTACTAGCACAGCCTAAATTCCACCCATGTGATGCTTCTTATGAGCTAGCACAGGCCTTCAGATGTGCCTTGCACATACAGATTGGTATCCTCGAGGATGTAAATCCAATTTAAGCTGTCAGAATATGGCCAGGAGTGTTATTTCTCACCTGGAGAATCAGCTTACACATCCTTTTTATTGCTTGGGGTGTCCTTTCAGTGTACTGTTTTGCAGGTGTTCCTCTTGCCCCTGCCCATCTGTGCTACTGCCAAGAAAGCAGCCTGCTGCAGGTTTGGTTGTGTCTCCAAGATTTGATACACAACATCTGAGGATATGCCATCTGCACCCCAATGTACTCCAGCTCCTTGTGCTAATCACAGTCTCATCTGGGAAGGTAAAACTCTGGCACAGAGGCATCCATGACCAATTGGTCCCTTCACCCTTGTTCAAAATG
This sequence comes from Gallinula chloropus, assembly GCF_964237585.1. Classification (NCBI taxonomy): domain Eukaryota; kingdom Metazoa; phylum Chordata; class Aves; order Gruiformes; family Rallidae; genus Gallinula; species Gallinula chloropus. The sequence continues at coordinate 92,876,262 of NC_140085.1, forward strand.
AAGTGGCCTACATCAGACTATCGTACTTAAACCTCGCACCTACACCCACACGAATGAAACTGGAATTTTGTTACTACATCTGTATTGTTAAATAGACAAGGAACAAGGGTTAATGCTGGACAACTGATTCTACATAATGCTAAATTGCCAGCAAGCTTTTGGCGTAGTTCTGGCCAAGGCCAACTAGCATCTCCAGAGCAATTCCTAGGCACCAGGAGAACCTGTAGCAAGCTAGCACACACACAGAAGACTGCTTCCAAAAGGAAGTTACATTTGGGTCTCTTTCTACTGTTCCAACACTATCGCAACAGGCTCTACAGCCTCAAAGCACCCCTCTATGTTCTTCTGCCATGTCCCAAGGCATGTAATGTATCTTCTGGTTCCATACTACACAAAACTGTTTTATGGGCTACAACAGAGTTTTCCTTTTATAACAGATATTTTGACATTAAAAAGACACAAAAATTACAACAAAGTATTCCAACTGCAGTGCATTACATACAGACTGGAGGAGAACCACAGCACAAGTGCTACGTAGGTTAGATGCGACTTGGTCTTAGTGCCAGAAAACAGTCCCCAGACCTGTTCTGCTTGTGGTATAGGCAGGGCCTACATAGCATATATTCAGTGCTGGTGAAGAGTAATCAGACCCATTTTTACTCTGTGTGCCTTCAAGTGAGACAGAGCCTTCCATAACCCTGATACCGCAGATGAAATGGCTCTGGTGAAAAGCAGCTGATGTAATTTCATGCTGGCTGTCACATCCCAAAAATGAACAAGCAGTTTCCTTGGGGGAAGGGAGGCTTTCTTCTACCTAGACAGACCATGTTTTCTGAAGGAAGAGCAGAGGCAGCAGAAGTCAGGAAGGAGGGCACCATGGGAAGAGCTGGACATTTGTCCTCTCTTCCACAAAGCCAGCGAGGCTATGCCAGCTTCATCATCAATATGTCAATTCTGCTTCTCAAAATCACAAGCCTGCTTTGGGTTCGTGTACACACCTCCCAGGCATGTAACTGTGGGCAATTCTCCATTGGTATTGACAGCTGGTGTACTCAACAGCAACACACAGGGAGGAGCTAACATATTTCCCTTCCCACCAGCCCCCTGCGGCAGTGTCATATTGGACATCACTGTAATGGAAAGGTTAAAAGAAACCTTGTTGAAAAAGAGATGAAAAAAGATTGACTTTATGTTTAGACAGTGCCTAGGGCTGTAGTGGGATGGGTTTTGGGGGGATGAAGAGCAGAAAGAGTGGTTGAAACCGCATCTCCTCTTCCTCTTGTTGGCAGAACAGTGTGAGCCTATTGACTTGGTGGTGGCATTTGACCTTGCTTTTCCTTTTCTGGTTGGGAGACCCCCCAAAGTTTCGAGCAATCTGTACATGGAATATGAAGAGGATGATGATATTTCCTTTGCAAAATGGATGAGCAGCTTCTGGGGCCACAACTTGATCGATGAGGATGAGAAAGAGGGTAGAGGCCACAAGAAACGTCAGGCACGACCCTTTACTGAAAGGAGAGCCTCCCTTCCGGTAAGAGCTGCATGCAGTTTTCTCTCTGTGTGTGCTTACATGATTTGTGTATTAATGCAAGCGCCATCCCCAGGGGCACGGCCATAGAGATCTGCAAGGATGATTATGGTACACCTGGCTGGGTAAGTTCAGCTCCCACTGGCAGCAGCTAGTTGCTTTTTGAACTTAGGTGCCTGATAGCGTCAGGCCTCTGGTGCCTTGGGCAAACTAGCAAACTCCAAAATAGGTGACAATAAGACGAGAAATGCAAGGGCAAGAGTGTAATAGCTGCCTAACTATGTCTTGTGATGTTCTCTCTGCTAAGCATCACCTGGCAGAGATCAAAACATTCTGGAAACTGGCACACAAATACTGGCTTCAGTGGCTCTGTTTTCAGACTTGACTTTACTCCCTGGGTTTTAGCTGTTTGCAGATGTAACTTCTAATTTAAGCTGAAGGATGTGGTCCTTCCTTGTTTAAAACATTAGACTCAGAAAATAAGGATGCAACATGTAACAGTACACTGTGAAGTCAGTTTTTAAGGGAGAAGCGTGTTCTTTATTCTAAAACCTACAAAATAGTTGGGAAGGGGGCAGGATTCACATACAGAGGCAGTTTTTTAATGCCACTCACAACTAGTCTAGCTGATTATTAAAATGAAGTTAAACTGAAAGCACTTTTCTCAAACAGGTCTTTATTTGAAGGCTGTTGTTGTTTCTGTTTCAGCCCTAAAAAATGTATAGGGGGCCCAAACCTGTCTCTTTTTTTCCAACTACATCAGTTGACTTACCAAAGGTATTACGGGTCCTTACAAATAATTTTTCATTGACATCCTTAGGTCATTATGGCTGCAACAAAGCAAATACTATTCTATTGGAAAACAAACCAGACCAAACCCACCTCTCCCCTCTTTGAATTCATAGACAGGTTAGAGAGGTAACCTTAATTTATTAGTTTTCATAGAATAACAGAATCACAGAATCTCCTGAGTTGGAAGGGACCCATGAGGATCATCGAGTCCAAGTCCTGGCTCCACACAGGGACAGCCAAGTCAGAGCGTGTGACTGAGTGCATTGTCCAGATGCTTCTTTTGAACTGGTCAGTCACATTTGTTATTTACCATTATATTTCACTCTGGTCACAGTGTAAAAGACAGACTGAGCTAGAGCTGCCCTGAGGGATTCCATCAGAATGCCTTAAAAATAGAATGTTTATTAATGTTCTTTTAAAAATTAGTTTTACTGTATTTTCATTTGTCCTTCAGAGATCAATGTGTGATTTCTTTAGACCCCAGTACAGAATGAAGTGTAGGAATGTACTTTAAATCACTACTCAGTGAACATATCTTAGTGTATATTTCTGTGTGTAAATATACATTTTATGTGAATCATGTTCTTCTATTGAGTTTGTTCAAAAGCTATTTAAATACTGAGTCATGCAAATATTTTGTTACAATTGCATCCCTGAATCAACACATAGAACTTGAATTAAGTTAGCTGACAGAAAAAGAAGACCCTGACTTCTGACATTACTGTTCAATGAGCTAAAGTTATCATGTACACTTAATTATGCCTGGCCTTTACATTAATGCTCCATGCAAATTTGTCTTGCTTTAGCAGTATTACAGAGGAGACATAAATTTCAACTGCTTTATTTCTCAGTGTCAGAAATTGACTGGAGGAATGAGAAGGAAAGATTTGTTTGGGGATTTTATGATTCACGGATAAATTTTGAGATGAAACTTTTTTATTTGGAAATCTCTGACCAGTTGTTAGTGAAGATCACTAAAACATGTTGTTTTACACCAAATCTACAAGTTAAATAAATTGGTCACTAATAATTACTACAAAATACCTTCAGAAGGAGCATCTCCTTGTTGAGATCAACACCTTGCTATTGCACCTGGATGTGTGTTTTCTACACAATTATTATAAATGATAACTACTGTACGATTCATTATTACAAATGATTAGTACTGTATGGTTCAAAACACTTATCAGTGTTAGTTAAATATTGCCTTCATTTTATCAAAGTAGTGCTATTAATCAGGATTAATAACTGAGATCAGACTGTCAGTTAATACCTCCACAGCACAGCATATCACAGTGTACCCTTTCTTCTGTGTGGACATCATAAATGAAGATAACACTGCCATCCCAGTGAAAATCAAGTCGTCAGGTTCTGACTGACATAGCTCTTGTCAAGAGTTCCTTGTACAGATACAGTGGTACTGCCACAACAGCACTGCCAGCACACCTTGTCTGGCATCCAGGGCTGGTAGATGGTGTGGTCTTGCCCACATGAGCCACAGCTTTACTGGAGGCATTTTGGTATTGCATAGCAAAATGCTAGCAGTATGGTACAAAAGGTGGTTTTGCAAAATAATGGAAATAATTTTCAGCTCCAAATTGGCTTGTTTGTAGCTTTTCCTGCACTGTAGAAAGACATTTGAGCCACCACTCTCACCTCAAATGCAATGGTAAACTCTCATGACATCCTATCATGGTAGAGCCTCCCGTAATATGGATAAAACTTTGTAGAGTAACTCCCAGACAATTTTCATTTCCCCCCCCTAATATCTTAGTATGCTTCACAGACATTACTGAGATGAGCTTCACTAAATGCTTTTGCTATTGTCGTTCCCATTTTCCAGAGGGGAATGCAAAATTCTATTCATTCTTCACTGGGTCACTGGCAAGACAGGCTGAAACTTGCAACTCCACTCCCCTGAAAACCATCAGAGTTGTATATGTTGCAGTGGCCAACGCTGAATGTGAAAACAGCTTGAGGACATCATCCATTTCCATCTCCTTTAGTTAGCTTGTTCCCCTGGCAAACTTAAGACACATTAATTGTGATACCCTTTTCAAAGCCTCTGGCTATGATTTTTTTTGACACATTCCAGTTACCTTTCATAGTTTTAATTCAGGACAATTTCTTAACTCCCGGACATTTTGTTGTGGGGAAAAGATAGGAGGCAGAGGAGCACTGAGAAGAATTTTACAACCCTATAGAGGTATCCAGCTTCAAGTAGACATTGCTGCTCACAGGAGAAAATATGGTGAGAAGCAAATGAGAGTAACTGCTGTTGAAGTCACTAACATTTAACTTGAACTAAAGTCAGACTAAGCATCTACCACAATATTGTCACTATAGATCAGTAGCAGCCTAGGCCAAAAACATTTTTAAGGAATATATGCTTGGCTATAAACTCAGAAGGAAAGGAAGCTGTGAGGCAGCTGTTGGAAGTTCCAAAATATCCCTAAAGTAGCGGGGGTCATTGTGTAAACTTCAGCAAACAATGAGCACTCGTGCTGACATGCTGAAGATTAATTTTCTTACTGACAGCTGTGCAAGCCCTCAGATCAAGTCCAAAAGATGGAAGCGATTATCTTGTCTCCAGCAGAAAGTTAGAAAAAGAATAGGCAAATTATATCAACATGAATGTCATGAAGTATTTTTGTTTGTGTACTTTTGGTCTGTTTTAGATGGGCAATTAGCAAAAGATTAGCTGCTGTATAAACAGATACACTGAGCATGACTGGCCTTTACATCAAGACTCAAGCAGAAGAAGGGAGTACTAGAGGGAGTGAGAAACAACCTCTGAGAGTATAGTCGGTGCTTCTGGCTTTCCCAGCACTGGCAAAAAGTCCCCGTTTTGATATAGGGGAGCGTTTAGCATTCTTCCTGCCCATGCTTCTTCCCTTGTTCCACCTTCTCCCCACTTCTCCAGTTTGAGAACTACTCCAGGTCAGCTCCAGGGAACCAGAGACCATGGGGGTTTCGCTGAAGAGGCACCAGATAAAGGTATGACACAGCTGCTGGGGCAAGGACAGGAGCCTGAGCTGGGACTGTGCTCAGAGGCCTTAGGCAAGGGATGCAGCAGCGGTGGGTGGACACCAGAGTGTGTGGATACAGAGGCGATCCCTGTTGCCAGCAGCTGCTGAGACCTCAGGAGGGGAAGCACAGCCTAAAGCAGTCTTCAGCTGTTCTTATTTACAATGTTACCAAGCAATCAACTTGGCACCAAAAGTGTGTATTAAATGCATGTATTAAATCTAAGAAACAGGAAGAAAGCCACATGGATTTAATCTAAAGTCAGCACCAGATTACTTCGTAGCTGAGCTTCATTCTAGGACTCTCTCAGTTCTTTGCAGAGTCAGTCTTAAATAAAAGAGGACTAATGTACTGTGCTGGTTATAAGCTGTGAAATGTCTGTGCTTGAGCAGTTGTGATAAGGCTCCTGTCCTCTGTAGGGCTGTGCCCATAAGACAGTGAGATGCTGAGGTGCACGAGCACGCTGTCCTCCTAGCTACTGTGGTATGTGTCATGGTATCATGCAAAGACGCTGTGAGAGGAGGCACAGTCACAGTAATATGATTGCATAGATACTTATGTGTAGCTTTACCTTAGTCCACTGAGCCAGATACATTCTGAGGAAGGACTATCCCTTTTCTGGACCACTGCTGCCATGTCAGTATGTGAACTGCAGTCCTTTTGTTAAGGGCTTAACTGTAATTCTATTTGTGAAGGGGAATTAAAAAGTAATGTCTTCGTAAAATAAAACATTTACAAACATTGCAAAACAGAATTGACAGAATGCCATCCCCTGCTTAAGCAGTGCTCATGGTTTTTTGCCCAAACCCTCTAAGAACAAATACCAGTGATTTTTATTGCGAGACAATTTTTGTTTCCAGGAAACAATATGTGTTGATGCCATTAAAATGACACAGAAGACATTTAGCTTGCTGAGCTTGACACAGCATGTGTGCTCCTGTCCCTCAAGCACAATGTGATTGCTTTGTTGTTTTTTTTAAAATACCAATACAATTTGACCTTACAGAAATCACAGCTGTATTGATTGTTTGGAAACCAAAGTAAAAATAGAATAGCAGAAATCATTACCACTACTTTCAGTGGCAGTCCATAATACTACTTACTGAAGTAAGCTTCTGTCTAGAAAAGAAGTTCAACCAGTGCCATATGATCTGAAAACCCATTGGTATCAGGTGCTTCAGTCAGGGCTAAGATTTATTTTTTTAGCACCTTTCATCAAGCCTCCCTAATGTGATCCAGTTGCAACAATATGGCTGCTCATCCTCGCTATTTAGAGCAAGGCTGCATAGGTCCCTGTTGTACTGATACATTTATAATAGCATCTGGGCCATAGTAAATGGAAAGGCAGAAAGGAGATGTTTCAGGTCCTTTGCAGCCAAAGGTTTGTAGATCCATGTGGCCACTACAGCAAATTGGTTTAGCTTTCCACGGTTGGTTGTTTTTAACAACAGAAGGTCTATCCCACAGACCCTGAAATGCTTTCTAAGAAAATCCAGGAGAAAACCCTTCACTCAGGGTAAAGTTTTTCGGGGGCTGTGTGTGTTTGGTTTGGTTTATTTTTTTAACAATCACAGCTCTCCTGAAGCCAGCAAAGCTTCTCAGGGTTACTCTGAGGCTGAAGGCTTGTACAAAACATACATGCAGCAGCTGGGTGCCTGGGTGCCCTAACCTGATACCTGGGGAGGGGGGTGGTGTCTCATTTCTGGTACCTCCCATCTCTCTCTCAATTTTCACTGCTTGCATCTTAGCAGTATTCAGCTCCTCACCCTGAAAAAGCACCAACATCTGTCTGGGTTTGAGGCATGCCTGGCTCTATGTGGTAGCCTCACCCATCTCTGCTAAAGGTCTGTCTATTACTAAAACGACCAATACACAACTATATGGGACACAGCAGTTCTGTCTCACTTTAATCTCTTCTACTGGCATTCAATTAAACACAGCCCATACAGATCAATAGCTTTCATTTGCATGTCAGGCCTGCAAAAATTAAAATGCAAGGAAACTAAATAACTATCTACTCTCCCCCACCCCCACCTAGTCCTGTCCCACATTATCCCTACAAATGTTATTGTAGAAAGCCTGTTTTCTATAATTTCTCTGGTAGGGATGTGTCCCTCAGTGCCCTGAAAGCATTGCTGCCACATCAGTTCAGGACAAATGTGCCCAAGAAACTAGCAAAAAATCAGACCTGGACACTCGAGCAATTTGTCTGCATGTAGGCCATGCCGAAAATTTGACACAATTGGGCCAGAAATGGTTGCTGTCACACTCAGATGAACTCCAACATCTGGAGCACCTCTGAGTCAAACCCCATATTTGGCTCATCTGGCCACAAAATTCTGGGTCTTTGCTTTTTGAGATCCCTGCCTAGAATCTGCCACCAGGTACAAGGCCTGAGTTTTTGAGCTTCTGAAAGCGCCTGTTTCCTTTTAGTGTCAGTGGGATTGGAGAGGACCCAGCACACTTTACTTTTTACAGAAATTCTCATTCCTGTGCCAAAACTTAGATACTCAAAAACAGGAATAAAAGCAAATTCTTGGAAATTTGCAAGGTCTTGGAGGTGGGATTTCCCTGCACATAAAAGGAAAGATACACGAGTCTGCACAATGTCCTTCATTCTTCACCATTTTTCAGAGAGCACGCTGTAGTCAAAAGAATCTGCCTTGTGTGTTCTGCTTTAATATTCAATACTCTTGTTTTTCAGGCTAGGCTTTCCTCACTCCATACAACACGACTTCATGCTTCTACCAAGGGCTCATCTGCAGGCCATCTCAAGGGCTCCAAGGAATTTCAAGAAGACCAAGATATCAAATGCCACAGCCACAGGAAGGCAAGCAGAACACCTTCAGCAGACAGCTCATGCCCAGAGACAAGATCAAACTCCATCCAGGAGTTTGCAGAGTCCTTTGAAAAGCAACTGCATCTCAAAAGCAAACGCTCAGTTTCTTTGGTAGGTAACAACCAACTTAAGATCACTTCAGAAGAAGAAAACCCAACCAACCAAAAAGCAGACCAGCTTTATCCCGGCTGTAATTGCTGTGGCTTTGCTAGGGGAAGAGCAGGAATAAGCCTGAATTTCTTAAATTGTGTGGTCCTCACAGTAGCACAAACAAGATTAAGGTGGCAGTATTATTAGTATCAGAATTCTTGATATAGCATTACATTCAATGTTGTACCTTCAAAATGAGACACACACTGGCCATGACAAAGTTTTCGTAGGTTGCTATGGGTGTGCCAAGCAAACATAGAATCACAGAAGGGCAGGGGTTAGCAGAGATCTCTGGAGATTATTTAGTCCACCCCTCCTGCCAGAGCAGGATCACCTACAGCAGGCTGAACAGGATGGCGTCCAGGCAGGTTTTGAATATCTCCAGAGATGGAGACAATATAAAACCAAGTTTGCTTCACTTTTACCAGACTCAGCTCTCTCACTGCAGCTGACATGGTTTAACCATGTACAGTGTTATCTGCAAGACTGTCAGACACTGTGGTATTTGAGAGACTTCTCTTTTACTCCTTGGGACTCCATGCATCAGCTTTCTTCAGTGTTACCACACAGCTGCAGCAGCAGCCACCTCTATAAGTGGCTGGACATGTCTCCACTATAAAGGCATGCAGACAGCGGGGAATTCTCCCCCCATTTCATCCTGCTCCCCATCATTCTGTCCTGGGGCATAGCATTTTCTGTATGACCTGTGTCACTGAAGCAGCCAACAACAACCCTTTGCGTATGACACTTCAAAATATTTTTATTATTATGATACATAATATCTGGTGTATCATACAATGGAAGGGAGGGTAACAAACCCTAATTCACTTTTAAGTATCAGAAGAACACTGTAAAATTCAGCCATCCTACTGATAAAACCGTGCTTGAAAACACTTGACATTAGCACCAACTAAAAACAGAAGGAAGTACCTTTTCTTTTTTTTCAGTTTGTTGACATTGACGGTTTTTGTGGAGAAGTTATTTTCAGCTCTTTTTGCAGACCTTCTGTGCAGCAACAAGAGAAAAAAAAACCCTTTTCAACAAGCAGCATCATTACATGATCAGTCCCACAATTACGGTCCTTGCATGCCCAGCCCTCTAAGAATATGCAGAATTATGGTGATGACAAATCTTATGCCATTGTTAATGTTATATGTGCTTTTGCTAATCTTCTTTTCCCCTTCAGGAACTACTCAGAATTTGTTTTGTTTGGAACTTCACATTGCCTCATGTGCCAACTCTCACCAGTGGTTGTCTGGTTTAACATTTGTCATTTCTTAAAAGTGCCTATGGCTAGCAGGTCTGTGGGTATTTAAGAACTGTATGATAGGTATACTGCGCATAATGCACCAAATACAGCTTCAGTTCTGGTTATAACCACAGATTCCGGTACCCTTCTGTAATGTGCAGTGAGATCTGCTGGGCTGTGTTTTAATCTGCCTTTCAGATCATTCCCTCATTCAACACTGAAGCTTGGGAGATGTGAAGGACTTGAGAATCTCAAAGAAATGAGATCTGAAAGGAAATTTGAGAGTGGGCTTTAACTTTTATCTCCAAATGGAAGTTTTGAGGGTTGGGTTTTTTTTTCATTCAGAGCTCAGTAGGTACAATTCAAACCACCATGGCCACATAGGTAAAAAGAAAATCATGGGATAAGGTAATCCCATTTCGTCTCCTTCCCTGCATATTCCTTTCCATGACCTTCAACGCTTGTTTAGAGTGAGGTCTTTGCAGCTAGCACCAAACAGCCTTCCAGGACATAAAGATGGATCACATAAAAGGACATAAACAAGGAATCTGGGCTGAAATCTCAGATCCCTTCCTTCCCTTTTCCCCTCCTGTCTGCTCTCTCCCTTGAGTCCTCTGGGAAAGTGACCCTCTCACCACATACAGATTATAATAAAAATCATGTTGCCTCTTGCTGAGTTTTGGGGTGACTGGTTGGGGCCTTGAATTTGAGCCCATCACATTAAAGCTCATCTTTCCGAGGTAGGTGACAGGAATATATTATTATGCATTATTCGTGAAATAAACCAGTGAGATATTTCTGTTCACGTGGGAGTCACTTTTAATTCTCTGCTATTCTTTCCTGCCTTTTAGCAACCTGAAGGCATGAAGGAGAGAAAAGAAAGAGAAAGGTTGCATTCAAGAAAAAGCAAATCTCACAAGAGAATGGGAGAGAAATCAGAGCCAAGGAGAGAGCAGGAAGAAGATGGAGGTTCAGAAGATGTACCTGGAAAACACAACGAATGGTTTGCATCACAAGCAAGCATTGAGAAAGGATATTTATGCAAAGGCAGCTAGAATGCATTGAGATAATGAATTTTAACGCTCCTCCTGAAGAGCATTCTTGTTTTGTTTTGACTAGAAGAGGCCTGTTAGCTAGAATAAACCCTGACCTGTAAAATAAAAGTAAAATTCAACTGCATTATTGACACCATGTTAGTACCTTCCTGTCTTTACTTTTGGAAATAGGAATGTGATCCCTGTCATAGAAGGAGAGTATCTGTAGCCAGATCTGAGTTAGCAATTAGCTACTGTAATAGGGTTTTGGGCAAATTTAGCATTGCAGAAGGACAGTGGTGGATGTGTTAACTAAAGAAGAGAGCATGTATGTATTACAGAGCTGCACAAAGTCATTCAAAGCCTTATGTTTCTGTTTTAATTGAAAACAGGCTTATTGGCAGGTTTAGGAAGGAAAAAGTACACACAAATGGCCTCCTGCTTCTGGCCCTGACACTCACTTAGATTTGCCTTGGAAACAGGTATCTTTTTGCTTTGACATTCTCCTGACTCCAAATTTACAGAAGTAATAGAAGAGAAGCCCACATGTTCTTTTCTACACCTCCCTGTTGTCCCACTTCTCTCTGCTCTCCCTATCACTGTGCAATATGACCCTTGGTTCTCTGTAATTCCCTAGCCTCCTCCCGTTTTCCTTTTTCTACAGCTAGCACCAAACCAAGGGAATGGAAACTGGCTCTGTCTATGGTAAGCAGGACTTAGGAAAATTCCGTTTCCTCTGGCTGAAGATTTCCTGAACTCGTGTAAATCTTACCAACTATAAGTAAGATTTCCTTCTATGCAGAGGAAATTCACTTACACACCCCTTCAACCTCCCCATGCCTCCCTTCTTCAACATGTATGTCTTCCCTGCAGAGAAGAACCCTGCCCTCTTCAGGAATAATTTTCCCAGGCCTTATATAGAGAAAGGCTGCCTTGGATAATGGATAATGATGTTAGAGAAGAGTGAAGACTAATGAAGTCATGAGCAAAAATCAAAGTCTGCTGGGTATTCTTCCTGTGACTTTCTGTAATAAACAAGGATCTTATTATTTTAGTTTAGAGACTTAATTTTGAACGTTCACCTTTTAAAAGCTTAGGGCATCCTGAAAACTTTGTAACACTTCCGTTAAAGGATTGGATTTCTTTTTAAGTAGGGCTTTGGGGGATATATAAGAAAGCAATCAAACCCTTGCCAATGCTTGTAAATGGCTTCTTGTCTGGTATCTTATACTATAAACTAATAAATCTGACTGAAAAATGTTGTTCCTATGCATAGTTCCTGCCCTCCCCAATTCTGATTGAATTTTCATTAAGTTCTTCTGTCAGCCAAGACTTCCATGCAAATGGCTTGCTTTTTTCTAGCCTTCATTTGAAGACAGTATTACAATAGACCTGGATAGAAAGGAGCCTGGCCAGCTATGCCAGAGTTCCTCAGACAAAACCTCTCACATACACCCTTTCATGTAGCAGCCTGCCCTCACATCTCATGAGAGACGAATGCTGGGGCTGCACCAGCTTTGCCTGGATTTCAGGCCATCAGCCCCCTCCTCCTGTTTTCCAGCCAGTTTAACTCAATGAACCCAGCAGAATTTGTAAAAAAACTTGTATTTGTGAAGCTAAAGTGCCAGTGCAGTTCCACCTGGTGGAAAGAAAACACCAAAAAGGGCTAAAATAGAAAACCCACATGTGTCTGGCTCTGACTTGCTGTTTGCTATATCCATCAAAGCATGGGCAAGACTCACTGCCACCAAGGTCTGCCTGCAAACAGCTCCTGTGGTCATCACTGAAACCCATCTCTCAGATGGGAGAATCTGTAAGTGTTTATGTTGTTCCTGGGCTGGCCCACTGGCCCCATATTATGACTCTGGAAACAGAAGCTTTCTCGGCAATGAATTCTGGAAGGAAGGTAATCATCCAAAGAGGGATCTGACTGTAGTGGTACGACTGATACAACTATTTCCACAGAAAGTGGAATTGGGATATGCAAGTAGTCAGAAAGACTCCAGAGCGTTTTAATTTTCACTGTAGGTCAGTAGTTCGGTTGTGACTGAGATAGAAAATAGTCAGGGCCCTGATTCCCATCCCCAATTCCCAGAGCAGCTGGGCTGGCTGTGGGTGTTTCTCCACACACACCCATTCCCAGGAAAACACTCTTGCTTTGTTTGCTTTTTCCAAGAATGGGGTGGCTACAAGTTGCTTCAGAGTCCAACCCTTAGACATGAAAGAGGTCACTTAGTGCAAAGCAAGGACGAAGGGGCCTAAAAAAAACCCCAACCTTTTCCAATAAGCTTACTAACAGGTGATGTTGAAAACTTTGAAGAGTTTTAGGAGGGGGACACCAGCAGGCAGCAAAAGTACGCTGAGACTCCCACCACAGGCTGGCTGTTGAAAGCCGGTGTGGGTCGGAGGCCCATGAAGGACATTTTAGACTTGCTGTGGCTCATGGGTGGGAGACAGTGCCCTGGTAAAAGGGACTTCAGGCAAACTAGAAAGTGCTCCTGTGGGAAGTTAGGTCATGGGTACATACAGGCATTTCAAGAACAAGGTCTGGTTATGCTCAGTGTTTTCTGAGAGCGCTAAGAGGAGAGCATCTAGTGTGGTTATCTCATCTTCTCATGGGGCATTCCCAAGGTGAAATACTTATGCTTGCATGCTTCTGAGGTATTGCTTAATTGCAGCACAGTTTTGAGGATGGATTAAATTTTGAGTACTTGTTAACCTATCATGTATTAGTGTATAAAACACCAGACCCCACAAAGTCAAAATGAAACATTAGGTATATTTCTGTACATTCTGGCAACACTCCCTTCTAGGAAAAAAATGGGAAACATTTAAATGCATAAAAGAATGAAACAATCATGATGTATAACTGAACAAGAATATAATACCCATTAAAAAAGAAACTGAATATTATGTATGAAAAAAATTTAAATGTTCATTTGTAGATTTTTTTTTCTCTAGCACAAAAGTAAGTATTTGGGTAAGCACAGTCCCAGCTCCAGCTGCTTTCAGTGCATGTATCAATAATATAAAATCACAAAGAGATGTAATCAAGCCTGAAAACCAAAATTATTCAGAGATAAATGAATCATAATCATGGGACCTTGTATTTGTACAACCATCTGCCAAAAGAATTGAAAACAAACAGGTCTTGAAATATGTCCAGAAGGATACTGAAGCCAAAATCTAGTCATTCAACGAAAGAAGTGAATATTGAAATCCAACAAATTTCATAGATAATGCCCTGCCTGCATTTGTTGTACCAGAGCTTTAGGTAACTCTATATGAACACGTGCTAAAATAAGCCCACTCATTGTGTAAAACATTGCTTGTAAGAGTTTGATTTTCATTTACTCTGTTGTTTTAGATTGGATTGACAGATGATATTCCTCCCATTTCTACGATCCCTCTGAATCCAAGCCCAGTAACTACAGTACTTTAGAAAAAAGTAGCTTGTCTTGTGTCTTGTCTCTGAGGTTAGTCAGAAAATGGGAGAAAGAAGTGATATGAGGACCATCAAAGGCTATTATTCTGTCATATTTGATGCATTTTTATCATTCTTATGCAATTTCTAAACTGATTGGTAGGACTTTGCTCTATTGAGAAGACTCAACAAAACTTGTCAAAGTTATATATACATTTTCATCAAAAAGCCATTGGTATCCTTTCTGAGAGTCTTCAGCCTGATGAGTTGTTCCTGTTCCTGATACTGAAATATTCAAAAAGAAGCTCTCATTTTGCTCCAAAGCTTGAGCAGAAGGATTCATGGACACTCTTCCCCTGGGCTTCCCTGAAACCATCTCCTGTTATATGAGGTGGATGCTAAGGTGCTGGCCCTTTGGAAAGCAACCCTTCCCTAACCTTTATACAGTGGACCTCAGTTGATATTCTGCTTTTCTTATATGCACAAAATATGTCTTAAATGTATCTCATAAGCTTTTTAAGTCAAGTGGATCAACTCCCTGAGGACTCCTATACAGAGAAAGGTAGAGTGATTTTAGGTTAGCCTTCCCACAGCTTGCACAAGATTGTGCGTGTAAGAGGGGAACAATTAGGGCAGTTAGCTTTGTGCTGATGGTCCCAGCAGCAAAAAAAGGTTCCTCAAGGAGAACAAAGTTAACTTTGTTCTCAAAGGACTGATCTCACCCGAGCAGGAGTGGCAATGACAGGTTAGCCCAGAATTTGGGATGCAAAAAAACCTCCCAAAATTCATTAACTCCTCTCTGTTGTGCCAAGTTCCACCTACCCACAGCTGGAGATGAGGCTACTTCAGACAACAAATTTTCTGTTCCTTTAGTGCGTTTTGCATTGTACAAATGTAGTCCCATGATGGCATAATCCACGTCTCAACTATATGGTCAACAAGCCTCAATCATAATGTTCATCACTTGTTCAGGGTAGTCATTACAATTTGATTACCTAATCAAAAGCAATTCTGAGTTGCTGACAGTTGATAAAGATTTCCTTACCTAATCAAAAGTGATTCTGAGTTGCTGACAGCTGATAAAAATTTCCTTTCACTTAAAGTGTGTGATTTGTCATTACGATTTGGGGACAGATAGCAGTACAGAACTTCTTCACTGCATGCACAGCTTTCACAGAGAGGTATCGTGACAAACTCCTTATTTTCTGTTACTGGAGAACAGAGGAAGGGGTTTAGATATCAAATTCTTCAGGTCTTGACTGAACATTGAATGCTGGAGACTGAAAGAGGTATGTCTGTGTGTTGAAGCTGCTGCAATAATCCTGACTAATCATCAGTTGCTACCTAGAAGGTGGGAGAATCCTCAGTATCATCTTTAATGGCTTTTAGCAAAGCTTTGTACTGGTGGAAAGACCAAAGGTGAAGACGATGGTCCACATGAGCTGCTGCCATTCTTTAAATAATTCTATTAACAGAAAACAAGAACACCAGTGGTCTGAAAGACCTGCAAGCAGCTGCATGTTTCAATGTCTGTGGTTGAGTGCTGGCACTGCAGAAAAGGACCAAACAGTTCTCCTAATCCTCAGTTAATCCATCTTTAAGAGTTCAGTTAGTTCGGCCCACTCCTCTCCATAGAAATAAATTGTGGTAATGCTGTTGCCTGTATTAGTTGCCTCAGGAAAAGGACCGAGGACCAAGTACTCCTCTCTTTGGAGGCTGTTCTGTAGGTGGCATCTGAGAAACGTTGGTTGAGTGGAGTGAGACAAGCAGGTGTAACTGCTATGCTAGCTGTACTTTCGAACACAGAACCTTATCTCAAGACTTTTTGGTCTCTTATCAAATAAACAATAAGAGAAAGCACGGAATACTGCATTCTTCTGGAAAAAAAAGTGTCTGGTCTGGATGATAATAGGACTTCATCTAATAATAGTATCCTCATTTCCTTAATATCATTGGTTCAGTAAATGTTTTGTACCAGGGATCTTAATTTCTGAAGGGCGTGTATCAACTATACCTCTCAAAATTCCTGGGGAATAACAGGAATTCCTGCATTAAAATCCTGTTTGCTAACACTCCATTACACTTGCTTTTAGCAGTGTATTCAAAAAGGCCTGCTAAAGAAGTCATCCTATCTAACATGTCGTGTTCAGGTGCTTCTGTAAAGCCAGTGGCAGACTCGTCATCTGTGATGAAGTCAAGAGGGTCCTGCAGAGCTATGGAGAGTAAATATTCAAGGCTTTATTCCAGTTACAGGAGGAGAAAGAAAACAAACCTTTACTGAGTGGATTAATGCATTACAAGGTTACTGTAAGTGTCAGTTTTTACACAGTTCAGAGTCCAGCTTTGGAGATAAAAACTAACTCCTACATTCCTTCTGCCTGTTGTGTCATAGAAACAGGGAAAAGGTCAAAATATTTTCACAATTCCATCAACAATGTAAATAAACCCGAAACATTTGCTACAAAACACACTGTTCACAAGTTATTTCACATACCAACATGAAGGGGCTGGCTAACACACATAACTCTTTTCCAGCAGAGGGACCCTGCCAACGCAGTATGAGAACACGCACCATAGTCCGCTGCAAGCACGAGTTTGAGATTAAAACTAATTACTGTGCCAGTAGAAGACAACAGCAAAAAACCCCACAAACCTAAACCTAACCAAAAAACATAACCAGAACCGTATGGTCAAGTTTTGTCCTGTGTTGCTCGTGATGTTTGTTGACATGAAGGAAATCAATACACGCTGAAACCCATGGTAGGGTTTAATCTGGCATTAGAGACTGCAGTGTTTAACCCTGTGGTCAGGAGAAGGCCTTGATCTGGCTCTGGAGATCCCATATTGCTGAGTCACTAGTTGGCAGCTCCTCACTGCAGGCATTTCCCAAACTCTCCTCTTCCTCTGCCTTTCATTTCTGCCTGGTTGGAGAGCTGCTGGTGTAGCCTCAGGTGCGCGCACCCACACGCACTCTGAATGCCCAGGCTGGAGAGGAGGGATGAGCAGCAACCCTTGCAGAGGTGCAGAGGCATAGAGGTCCCCATGGGTGTTGCTTTCCTTGGGTTAACAGGTGTCCAACACCAGAGACAGCTCACCCAGGTGCTGCCCAGGGAGCTGCTCCTCCTGCACACCCAACTGAGCTGCTCTTCACCTCTGTGGCAGCCTTGGGTTCTGCAGAAACCAAGGTGGTTTGTCTGCCTATGCTTCTCTGAAACCTTCCTCAGATACTTGCCTGTAGCTGGTGATCTGCTCTGGTAGGCCAAAATCACTAAAGGACTTGCTGTTCCCATTGCATGGTCTTGCTTTCCGTGTTTTTGATGTTAAATACCGGAAAACTTCAGGGAAGCTCTCCTCTAATCCTTAGTATAGGAAAGATAATACAGTTCTTGCCCCAGGCTTATTCTTACAGAATAATTATATGTGATGTCAGAAGTTTTTTAAGTGAGTGAAAGCAATAGCATTTTTTCTTATAAGTAGCACATGCTATTTTATAAGTGTAAATGTAGAAAGATCAGTCAAAGCCTTTGCCTTTAATAAAACAAAACAAAACAAACAAAAAAAAAAAAAGAAAGAAGATTTTCATCCCAGAGCACATAAATTAAATTTAGCATGTTTATGCAGGTTTGGTTTAATAGTTTTGTGACTCTGCTTTGCTTGCCAGGTGTGCAGATAGGCTTTTCCAACCCACATCTCACACTGCCTTTACTGCAAAAAAATATAAATTCTATTCCTCCTGTTCCCCTATGTCACCCAGAACAAAAATAAGCATTACAAGTACTTTTCAAATGCAAAATAGCTGAAAATAAGCTCTATTGTGAAATATATTTCAACCATCTCTGCCCATCAAGCTCAAACTCCGCTCTCCAGCAGATCGTAGTGAAGGGAGCAGAGTGACATATTCACCTGCATTTCGGCTGGTCCAGTTCAGAGTTGGACTGATGCAGTTTCTGCCGCTGTGCTGGGCTATGAAGTGTGAGGGCAAAGGATGGGGATGCACTCCTGAAGGTACATCTGGCAGTGGGACAGAAATAAGTGGCTGAGCAGCAGCCAGAGTCTTAAACTGTTCAGCTTCTTTGCACAGCTACAGTCCTCAGCCTCTCACGATATTTTCAGGGGAAATCTGAGACGTAAAGCCATGCTGAACTTCATTCTTCAAATGCATAAGAATATGCTAATTGCAGGGGGATTACTCATGGTCATGAAATTAAGAACAAATGGACATGTTGGCAGGATCATGATCATTTGACAGGCTCTGTCAAATAAAGAACTACATTTGCTCAGAAACAAGAAAGAGGTAAACAAACAATTTCTTAAAACAATCAAAGTCATTCACATGATGTCAAAACAAAGCTGGTAGCAGTTTTCTTTTTTCTTTCTTTTTCAGTGGGGAGTGGATGTTCTGGCTGGGAACTTCAGCAGGAGACATAGGCTCAGAAATCACCCTCACTCCCTTTTACACCAATCACTGGCTTGCTAAATTACGTGGTCACTTCTTTTTTGTCACACCTGTTTACCGAGGTGCTGAACAACATTATATATTTCTATAGATAACATATACACTGACATATGGTGACAAGTAGACGTTTGTACCTCTTCATCTCCTGAGAGAAGTGTGCGGTACTGTGGGTTTCTGTTCAGCACTCACCCCCCTCCATGACCACAAACTATTATTTATCAAGCTTTCCCTGTGTTTTTCTGCTTTCCCTCAACTTGCTTGCCCCAACACAGCCTTATCCCTCTCGCTCCCCTGCTTCCCTACCACAGCCTTCTCCTACAAAGCTGCTTAGTTGACTGCCCATGATCCCATTACACCCAACATCACCTTATGATGTTCAAACTCGTGTTCAAGCATGCCTGTGCCTATAAGGCCTCTGTGCCAATATATCCAAACTCACGGGGAGATGGGAGTTTTGATACTGGGGGAAGCCTGGTGGGCAGATGGAATGGGGAGAGAACCATCGCTGTGGAAGCGTCCCTGCCTACCCTGGCCCCTTCAACCCAGGCTGGTCTCCTGGGTTGAAACAAAGCGGAGGAAGAACCAAGGGAGTTGACTCTGAAGGACCCCTGCAGCTGTTGCTTGGTGCCTGGCCTGGGAGCAGGACTGATGAGGGCTGGGATGGGGAGCTCAGGCTGGGTTTTTTCATGGGGCTGCCTGACTAGGTTGACCCTGAGGAAGAGTGTGATGGAGAGAGCCCAGAGATGCCTTTGGAAGGGAGCTGGTTTGTGAGAAGTGAAGGATCTGGGGTGGGAGTGCTGTAAATTCAGGGCCCTCAAGAGGGCAAAGATTGGCTAAGCGACAGCTAGGCAGGAGTTCAAAGAATCTAGTTCCCCATGGGAACAGGGAACACGTGGCTGTGCCTGAGAGGAGCCAGCTGGGAGGACAGCAAGCAAGAGGAAAGTGTTTGTCTCTGGGGAATATTGCACCTGGACACAGACTTTTGTGAGGCTTGAATGGGCTCCTTCCTTATTACTGCTCTTTTCCTTCATGTGTGTGACAAATGTGTACAGATGGGGCCTTTTTATCACCAGAGTTTTTTGCATCCTGATGTTCCATGGGATGAGGACCAGTACCATGACAGCTGTGTGCCCCTGTTCTATATGGCAAGCAGGAGGACATTGTTTGCTGTGCTGCAAGAAAGCCAAGGGAAAAGGGTTGTAGAAGGCAAAGCCCATGCAGCAGCGTTGGCTTCCTGACCTCTCTGTCCCTCCACGGTCACCCCCACAGCTGTGCTCCTGCTCTCACTTTCCCTCTTCCCCTGAAAAAGCATTTTTTCATCTTTCATTCTAGGCTGGGCTACAGCCCGTGCTTCTCGTATCCCTGCTCAGCAGACTAGTTTTCCCATCCTGTTCCCTCTGCCTCATGTCTCTGACCGGAGGGTTGTTCACCCCGATGTCCTTCCCTGGCTAGCCCTCTCTCTTTACTCACTGAGTACGTGCCCGAATGCAAGTGAGTCAGGGAGAGACAGGGAGAACAAAAATTAACAAAACAATAAGGAAGACAAAGAAGCTGAAGCAAAGAATACTGTTATGTTTACAAAGTTGAACTCTCAAAAGCTGGACAAATCCAAAGCTAACACTGCCTTCAGAAATGTAGTTCAGCTTCCCTTCCCCCATGCAACGTGTATTGTGTGACATGATTTAATCATTGGCCTGCATACTGTTTTTCCCAGAGGACTAGTGCCTTGTTTAGTGTAAACGGAGGACAGTGTCTGGGAATGAAGCTGTCTCTACATTTCCTGGCCTAAGCGTGTGACTGGGAGCCCCATCTATCACCGCACAACCCCGGCAGTGTGCTGAATGCAGAGATACCAGCTTCTCCCTGAAGTTTTCTGGGGCAGCTTTCCTGCAGCCTCTGGATGTTTTGCAAACGTGCTTATCACCATAGTGTGCATCAAAGGTGAGGAGAGACTGTTTTCAGCGAACTGTGAACTTTCTCTTATGATTCGCTGCACCTTTTTGAATACTCTATTGGCCCTGATGTTTGTTCAGAATACTGTGCAATCTACCTGCTCCAAGCAGACTTGGTTTGCTGTCCTGAGTGCTTGGTAAAACTTAGGTATCTCCTACCAAGTGCTCCCAAGTAAGAAACCAACAGCAAAACACAGACATGCAGGTAACTCATGGAAATGTCCAAGGAGCTTGACGGAAGCAGGGAGAGTTTCTAGTTCTTGCCACCTCTGTTTCTTTCCTCAGCTAGCAGTTTATCCCCCATTTTCCCATAGCCCTATGCCTCAGAATTCCATGTCCCAATTTCTGCAACAACTGATAAACTAGGACTTGGCTTGGTATTTGACCCTCAGTGAGTACACCAGATGAGCTCTCCGCTGTCTGACGCTACTGAGAAGTTGTGCTGTTGTTTGACTACTGATCATTCTCCACTGAAAAATGCCAGGTTAGTGCATGTCATTTTCTCCAGCATGAATGGTCTCTTACTTTCTAATATAAAATTTGCTTTGTGAGCTGAAATGTAGTAAAAATGAATGCCATTCTGCATTCTCAGAGCTGATTATCAAATTTCTGTGTCAGCATTTGCAGCCTTAAAAATCATCTTTGCTCTCATTCAGCTGATATGACAAGATGAGAAAAAGCAAAGGCAACATGGGGACAAGGTTCATCTTTTTTATACACATTTGTACTGAAGATGACTGCACCTGCACAGTTCTTAGTGTCAAGACATACACTAATTTCAAGTGCTGACACTCAGAGAAGAAAAAGATCCGGGGTCTTCAAACTACTTTCTCCTACTTTTCCCAGATTTCTCTGTCCGGAATCATCATTACAGAGAAATGGAGAAGTCTGGGGAGAAGGTTCTTACTGTTAATACACTCAGCATTACTGCCTTCATTACACCAGATTTCCCCATGCCAATTGCTAGATTAGTTCAAAGGACTCTAATCAACTTGAAACATAGCCAATTACTGATGAATTAGAGATTGTTTCAGGTATTGCACCTGCAGTCATTGCGGTTCCTCTCTTAATGCAGAGCAGTAGTAAGATGAGCAATTTAGACTTCACTTCCCCATGACTTTTTTAGCATGGTCTTCTAGATGAAAGACTTGCATAAGGGGGGGGATACATTTCTATATGCTATATAAATCAGCTTGAGAAATAGCTGATTAATGAACAGAGAGGATACCAATTTGAAAAAAATATTCTGATTGGAAGTTTCTTACAAAGGTCTTACAGTCTGCTTGTAAAAAAAAAAAGTAAAATATTTCAAACTACAACATATTAAAATTTTTAACTGTCATATATAATGCACCTACATTATAGGTCTAGAAACATTGTTAAACTTTGCAGATTTAAACCTGTATCTTCTATGGCCATCCAAGAGCAAATATCCCTACTTGCACTCAAAAACTGGACTACCATAAGGTGGGTCTTTGTGCTGAAATTCAATTTTTATTTATTTTGCTTGTTATGAGTTGTATTGAGAACAGAACATCAATGTTTGCTTTTTCTCAAGTCATAGCCAATGCACGTATTTGCTCTATATCCAACTGTTGCATAAACTTTGCAAGGCCAGAATTACTTGTTTAACTTTTTTGGGCACTCTGGAGATCAATTCTTTTATCAGTGCCAGCTACACTTTTGTGCTATATTTCCTAGGCTCTAAATTACATGTGATGCTACAAAGGTAGCTATAAACAGCAAACCTTGGACTTGAATAGTCCAGGGGAGTAGATCAACATTTCACTTCAGTTTTTACACAGAAAAGTAGAATCATAGAATCATAAAATGGATTGGGTTGGAAGGGACCTTTAAAGGTCATCTAGTCCACCACCCCTGCAGTAAGCAGGGACATCCTGACTAGATCAGGTTGCTCAGAGCTTCATCAAGCCTGACCTTGAATGTCTGTAGGGATGGAGCCTCCACCACCTTCCTGGGAAACATGGTCCAGTGGTCTACTACCCTCACATTGAAGAACTTTTTCCTAATACCCAATCTAAATCTCCCCTTTGCTAGTTTGAAGCCACTACCCCTCATCCTACTGCTACATGCCCTTGTGAACAGTTCTTCCCCAGCTTTACAGGCACCTTTCAGGTATTGGAAGGCTGCTATAAGGTCCCCCCAGAGCCTTCTCTTCTCCAGGCTGAAACATGTCATGAATGTGCTCCATTGGATTGGACTAGGCTCAGGAGATCCATGTTAGCTCCATCCCCTGACTGTGCACCTTGCCCATCCCCAGCATGTAACTGTGCTGGAGGCGACGTGGTGTCCTCAGGTTGGCATCAATGCAAGGTAAGAGCAGCAAAAGCCAATGGTGCAGAGCAAGGCTGCGAGGGACCTGCAGAAGCGACTTAGAGAGCAAGGTTATGGTGGCATCTGCTTCCACTGTTCACTAAAGGTACCGTTACCCCCAGTGGCATGGCTACTTCACCTGCTCCCAAGGGCTGCCACTTGCCTTCCGAGCTGAAGTGCCGATGTTACCGTAATCCTTGCACACGTACCGCTCTCATTTGCCTGTAAAGTGCTCAGGAGTATTTGAATCCAGGCATAGATGTGTGACTGAGCAAACGGTGAAGTACAGAGCTCGGAACAGGCACAGTGAATCCATTTCCTAACTCTGGAATAAGGTAAAAAGAATAAGATGAAAATGAAGGAGGGCTTGAACTTGACTGAATGCAGCAGTGCTGTTGGCCTCTTGCTGACCATTGGTAAAAAATTGCAAAGGATGCTTTGGTGTTTCAGGAGCCTCTAACAGTTTTACAGGATATTCTGTGCATGTGCTTCTCTGTGGTTGCTTTAATGCACGCTGCGATGGCCCTCACAGAAGTGTGGAATCCCTGCAGGGTTTCTGGGAGGCTAATTGGAGTTTTTGACATTGGAGATACTAATCGTTACTTAGAATTGCTTTTAAGTCATGGTAAGTAGGGATGGAAGTGAGGAATCCCAGGAAGTGATTTTTGCTCCACTGCCAAGACAAACACATCAAACCAGCAGTAAAGAGATGAGGTAATTAAAATTACCAGTCTCACTGACTGATTTAGCCCAGTCTAACTGAAAAATTGTCTGCAACAGAAAGGTGTCCATTAGGTAGGAATTGATGTCGTTCCATGAGGTGCATTCTGCCACCTGAAACAATTGCAAAAGAAGTTGCTCAGACCAGGGAAGGGGAGCAGCTGCCACAGAGGCTGGATTTCCGAAATACTGGTTACAGAGCCGTGGTCCTCCTGCAAAGTATTAATTGCCTTTTTCTTTGTATTCATTCCATCACCAACCTGCAAAGGCATCATTTGGTGGAGTACTCTTTGTCTGTTAGTGAAAGTGTCACTTCATGTTAAGGACACAGGGATGGATGGAGCTGTCTGAGAAAGTAACCAGGGCTGAAAGGTGTCAGGCAGAAATGCACCGCAGACCTAAGTTTTGATCTTTACACAGAGTTAATTTCATCCACAAAATACCCACAGCAAAAGACTTGCGAATGCTTCGAATTAGGGGACTTGGGGGGTGTTTCAGGCTTCAGACAACTGGCTGGCAGGTAGAGTGGTACCTCAGCCCAGCTGTTCAGAAAGCCACAGGGGAGGTTGGCAAGACATGGGCTTGATGCTCAGAGAGGGGAAAGGGTCGAGGAGGCTTCCGGTGTCATTCAAACAGAGCTTCCAAACCCGACTATCACAACTTCCTGGCGAATGCCTCGGAGGAGGATTTTTCCATATGCAAGGTTTGAGGGCTCTGTCGGTGTGCTCTGCTGGCTGGTGTAGACGAGGTGGTGCAGTCAGTGTAAGATGCCTTTCATGGCACTCACGGTGAATGATTTGGTAATGTCCCCAACACCGTTTACTACGGCGTGACGTCTGCAAGTAAAGCCGTGGCTTCATCCTTTCAATCTTATTTTTAGACATTCTTCTTTGGGATTCAGGCTCGGCCATACATTCCTACAAAATTACAGGGACTAGAGCTACGGGTGCTCATTTTCCACGGCCGGGGGTGGGGGGGGCGGGGGGGTGGGGTTGGAGAAGGCAAATTAAAAAAAGCGCCTCTGTTATGCACAGCGATCAAAGGCGGGTTTGTGTGCCGGAAAGTCGCTTTACTTTTCCTACTTTTCCTAGCCTGCCCGGGCTAGCGGGAGCCGCTGCCTCTGGCCGAGAGCGCTGCCCGCTCCCGGCGGCTTTTCCTGGAAAGCCGGGCAGAAGGGGGACGGGCACCGGGCAGCGCCGGATCCCACTGAAGCCTCCCTTTCCCCGACCCCCCTTTTATTTGGCTCTGCCCCCGGTCCTCCCCGGCCAGGCTGGGAGGAAACCGCCCGCCCCCCGCGGGGCCGCCGGGGGAACATCTGGGCGGCCGCGCCGCAAACATCTGGAGGCGCCCGCTGCGCATCCCCCGGCGGCCGCTGCTGGAGGGTCCCGCGGCCCCGGGGCTCGCCCGGGCCGGCAGCGAAACCCCTTGAAGGGGGGCGAGGGGCTGCGGGGCAGGGGGAGGAAGGGGCTGCGAGGGAGCAGGGCGGCCGAGGTAAGGCTCTAACCCCGGGTGCGGGAGAGGCTGGAGGTCTGCAGCGCGGGGTTAGGGCAGGGCGGGGAGGAGGTGGGGGCAGGGTTAGGGGTGTTTAATGTTCCCGGGTGAAAGGACAGCTACTCCATGTTTGCCTGACTCGGTCCACTCGGGGGGTGGGGATGTGGGGACGGACACGGCACGACGGACCCCTGAGGTAAAAAGCGCGGCTGGGACTTTGAAATCAGAAATAGCTTTTGAAAAGATTGCTGGTGTTAAAATACAGCTGTGGCCCTTGCAGGCATCTGGATTATTTTACTGAAGGTACAAGAGCTTTTGCAGAAGTGGTTCTGGATCGTTAAACAAAGGGGGTGCCTGTGTGTGTCTGTGACTGTGTTTTGTGTGTGTGAAGAGTTAGGGATGTGACTAAAACGTTCGCGTTAGTTTTGAGTTTCTTGCACATTCCATCCCCCCTCCCCGCTCCTTCTTGGATGTCTCGGAGATGTACATCCAAACTTGTATTTCCAGGCAAAATCAAGAGAATTTAAATGTAGCAATGTCTTCTTACTACATGAGAGAAACCCTAAAATTAGATTACCCAGCCAATCTATTCTATTTCAAAATAGAATAAGCCTTGGAAAAAAACTTACAGTCCCTGCCTATGTTCCATTTTATTTCCATTTTTCAATGATAAATAATTTTTTGCACTCCCAGCAGCGCTTAATACTTGGCATGGTATCAAACATTTCACTACTTTTCTGATACCTGGTTTTCTGACATTTCAGAGCTTAGGAACTGAAGTGCACAAACCTAAAGTACTTATGCTTCTTTGTTTTTAAGCTGAGTATTTGATAATCACTATGTATTCACACACCAAGGCCTTGTGATTTCTCCAAGTATTTGTAACTTTATTTGCATCACCTTGTATTACTGTTTCTGTAGACCTCTTTAAATGATGGCATGTGTTGTACCCTAAGTCACCGTAAGTACTTTGCAATTTGTCAAAGGAATGTATTCAATATCCCTTTTAAATGCAAATTCATCGTTGACTCTGGAGTTACCTTTCTGAAACTCCGTCAGATGTCTTCTGCTGCTTTTCAGGGTTGCTTATGTGGGCTATTCCTGTATTTTTCTCTTTACAAATGGAGCTGGGCAAACCAAGCAGATTTCTCTCAGTTGTGGGTAGTGTGGGTAGAAATAACTGCTGGGGAAGAAAAGTCAAATGAACCTTGAGGAGTGGCTTGAATAATTATGCCTGTGTTTAAGCAAACTGCTCTCTGTTTACCCATTTCTTGCACACCAAATCTGTCTGGAAATCCCATTTTGCTCAGTACTGCGAACAGCCAGTGCAGCAGTGCAAAAAAGGGCCCCTTGTTCCTAGCCCAAAGAGGTACATGAATCAAGACTTCTCAGTGTCAAGACTTATGTCAACTGGCTTGCTCCTACTCTGTTTCACAGATGTGACCAAACACACTCATGCTCACTTGCAGTTGGCAGCCATGGTCATTTTGATCTTCTCTTCCTAGCTGTGAGCAAGGCAAGTTCCAAACCCCAGGCATTGTAAACAGTCAAATGTTGGTTTTTGAAAGATTTTAGCTTTTAGTGGAGTGCCACTCTACCATGGCACTCCTATCTCATCATGCAGCATGAGCCAAGCCTTGAGTTCTGGCACGGCTTTTTTACTCCAGAGGATAAAAAGGAGACTGAAGTCCCTTCTAATCAATTTATGCCTAAATCAAGGCTTGCTGTAAACATCTTAATGCAATCTGAGCAAGATCCCTAAAACTCTTGCTCCACATGACCTTGCACTAGAGACATTTCTAAGATACAGGGTGTAGCATCTGTAGCATCAGTGGTTTTGGAAGAGGATACAGCCCCTTGTTGCAGCTGCTGCTCTGATTGAATTACAACGCTCCTACGCCATGGAGTTCCTCTTGCTCCCTCCATTAGCCTACCCCTGAGCTGAAAGCTGCTGCTACTGTAGTGTTGCACTATAGAGAACTCTTCAGTTTCTGCTAATGTTGCATTAGCAGTAGCTGATTTCCATTTAGTGAGTAAGAGGGAGTCCCATAAAGAGGAACTACACTCTGATGCATTTTGATTTTTCTAGCTGGGCTAACTCAGACAACCATTTCTCCCAGCTACTGTCAATGTTAGAGTCTGCCTTGCCAATGTTCCCATTTAGCCATTAGGGTTTTTCTTTCTTTTCTGATCTCAGTGGACAAGACTGCAGAGAAAACTTCTGGGTGCAAATTCCAGTTTCTGCTCTGTTGCATTTCTTTATGGGAATTACTGTCAAGAAAGCTCTTTATGTTGTTTTTTCTTCACAACGCAATGTTGCAAGCCCCAAGCACTCACATTACTGGTTACAGCGTCCAAATCCATGAGATTTAAACATGTATTTGAAATTACTTACTTTGCCACCTAAGAGCCCTGAGGGCTTACTACCTAACTGTAGTCCACAGACAGTCAGGATGGCTGAAGGTTATGAATCCCTTAACCAAATAAGTTCAGAAAGTAGAGATTCAGGAAGAGGATGGATCTCAGCAGTAGGAGATGGGAAAATGCAGCACAGTGTCCCAGCAGAAGCTGGTATTCTGGATGCACATGTACCTGCATTCCTGTTTCCTCCCTAGCAGGGGATAGAAGTTAGCTGTTATGGGCCTCACATGCTTGTTGCCCAGGTATGAGATGTTATGAGCATCCCATTGGCTGACTGAGCTGTTCTGTAATTTTTTGTTACAAAAAGCCACGTCCTTCCCATGAATGCTGACTTCCAGTACCTAAGGGGACCTGCAGGGAAGCTGGAGAGGGACTGTTTACAAGGGCATTGAGTGACAGGACGAGGACTAATGGCCTTAAGATGCAAAAGGGCAGATTTAGATTAGATATAAGGAAGAAATTCTTCCCTGTGAGGGTAGTGTGGCCCTGGCACAGGCTGCCCAGAGAAGCTGTGGCTGCCCCCTCCCTGGCAGTGCTCAAGGCCAGGTTGGATGAGGCTTTGGATAACCTGGGCTGGTGGAGGGTGTCCCTGCCTATGGTGGGTGGGTGGAACTTTGAGGTGCTTTGAGGTCCCTTCCAACCCAAACCAGTCTGTGGATTATTAATGCTCTTATATTTGTTGAAATTACCTCCCTTACTGTTTATGTCAACATGATGCTATCCTTAAGAAGAAAGCAGACTGCTACACACAGTGCATGACACTTCTACTCACCAAATTTTGTTGGTGTTTGGCAACTCTTTAAAACAGGGTCATCTTTCTAATCTTGCAGATTGGCATTCAAAAGCCTCAGTCTCCCCCATATCTGGTACTGTACATAATGAAGAGAAGCCTCAATTCCTTTTCTTCACAGTCACTGGTAGTTACACTAAGGGAAGAACCTTCGCAACCAAGGAATTAGAAACCATACTGGGATCAGCAAGTCCTGTCCTTCATACCTGAAGGTCTGTCCTTCTCCAAGAGCAGGACTTCTCACTTTCGTCTTTCAGACCTGGATTTCTTGCAGGTGGAAAATACCATTTTAGACAACTAAACAATGAGTTTTCTCAGTGTTGTGGTTTTGCTCCACTGAGCAGCTGAGCACTGTGCTGGGGAGGGGAAAAAAACCCAAAGGCAAACCTTGTATGTTGGGACAAGGACAGTTTACTGTGGCAGCAAAGGGAGGGAGAATTAACAATAACATGACTTTATAGCAAAATATACAAAACTGGTGACACACAATGCAGTTTCTCACCAAACCACACAACTCAGGCCATACAGCTCAGACCGTCCCCAAACCACATATCTGGAGCCATCTGCTCCTCCCCCAACAGCCCCCCTTTATGCTGAGCATGATGTCTTTGGTATGGAATACCCCTCTGGCCAGTTTGGGTCACCTGTCCTGGCTGTGCCCCCTCCCAGCTTCCTGGGTGCTCCCCCTGCACCGCTTCTGCCTTCTCGTTAGCAGGGCAATATGAACTTGACTGCTTGGCAAAAACTAAAACATCAGGGTGTTACCAACATTATTCTCATCCTAAATCCCAAACACAGCACTGCACCAGCTACTAGAACGAAAATTAACCATATCCTAGCCAAGTCCCAGACATTATCCACCCAGTATTCTATACCATTTACGTTATGCTCAGATCCAACAGTTATCTTAAGCACCATCATTTTCCCCATCTTTGACACACACACATACATATACATAGACATAGACATAGACATAGACACATAGACACAGATATCATTCCCTTAGTCTATAGGCCATCCCTCTAAAATGTCCACTGAGTTCATTTAGTCCATGACTTCGGGTTCCATCTGTCATAACAGTCTCTCAGGGCAGGAGTGGTGATGTGTGCTGTTGGATTGTTGCATGCTGCATCTGGGACTTGCAACTGGTGCATCTGCCGTGGTCCATGCTTGTAGTCTGCAGGTTGAAGGTATTGATTTTTCAAAGAAGTTGCTGGGCACCGGTTGCTGAGGCCAAGTCCAGTCCCATCATCATGGCACTCACCCTTCATTAATTTGTGTGATTCCATTGGTACAGCCTATAGCAATTGCAGCAATGCTAATATATAGTAGCAGGGTTATTTAGCAGTTAACATCATACAACTTGTAATTTATTGTCTATATTGGTTTTTCTCACCCAAAATCAGATCCCTCTGGGGTACACACTAGACTTCGCCATCCATCTGCATCACCCAGCAAGACCAGCCAGGTCCTTGAGCAAAAACAGTACCACAAATGGGTTTACTTTTGCCTGAAGCAGGGATAACCCAAACAGTTTTCCCCACCATATTCCTCATACGCACTGTGGGGATTCTATCTCTTTCTACAGTATGTGGAAGCTTCAATTGGGCAGGGCTAGGTCGATTGGTAGACCCTCTAGAGTTAACTAACCAGGAGTTGTTTGCTAAATGTGTATCCCAGCATTTAAAGATCCCACCACCCCTCGCTCTCCGTGTAGTTTTTGGCAGCCCATTGTATTGTTTGATTTTCCCAGAGGCTGGTGCATGGCCGGGCCTGTGATCCACCCACTCCGTGCCATGCTCTTTGCCCCAGGTGTCTGTGACAGAGTTTTGGAAATGAGTCCCGTTTTCACTGGGTTGCTGGATCAGACCCTCTACTTTTGAGATGAGAGAAAAATAAAGAGTTTCTTCATATCGTTTGAGTCAGCCAGCCAGTTCTTTTACTGTTGGTGCTTCTTCATTTTCCCAGTCTATTATTGCCAGTGAACTGGTGTACAACCTTGTGCCACATGGTTTTGGTACATCGAACTTCATCAGGATTAGTGGGTAACTTTGCATTGTCCAGATCATAATAAATGATCTCCAGCATGGCTAATTCCCTCAGGCACTGGATACCTGTCTTCATGGTTGTCCACTTGTCTGGGTCACATACAACATCTTCCCTTAAGGGATACCTCTCCCTCACACCTGACAGCAGTCGCTTCCAGAGGCTGCAGGCTTGTGACTTTTTCCCAATCGCCTTGTCAATTGTCCTTTCCCTAGCCAGGGATCTCAGCTGCTTGGCCTCCCTGCCTCCTAATTCCAGGTTACTGGCCCTGTTACCCCAGCATCGGAGCAGCCAGGTGATAACATGCTCACATGGAAGGCGACCAAAATTTTTTCTCATATTTTGGAGCTGAAACATGGACAGGGATCGCGTGATGACCTCTGGCTCTTCCTCCTGTTCTTGGGACTGTTCCGGTTCATCATCATCCTTCACTAAGCAAACTGATTTGTGTATTTCCTCTTCCGTGCAGGGGTAACTGACACTGGCACGGATTGGTTTTTTGGCTCATCTGCATTGCCTGTGACAGGAGTTGTGGTAGCCACAGTGCCTGCTGTGGGGGCCACGGTAGCTGTAGTGTCTGTTGTGGGGATTGTGGTAGCTGCCGTGTCTGCAAGTCTGTTTTCCTTCCCTTCCCCCTGGCAGTGCTGCCTGCTATCAAGCAGCATTCGGTAGATAGTGGCCAGGGCCCAGCACAGGGCAGTAAGTTGTGTTTCTGTAGGATAGCTACAGCATTTTTCTTTAAGATATGCTGCCACTTTATTAGGGTCTTGCAGCTGTTCAGGGGTGAAGTTCCAAACCATTGGGGATGAGAAGGTCCTTGGGTACCTGCCCATACTCTGCCACACACCTTGCCATTCCTGATATTCCAGCCTTGGGGAAAATCCCTGAATGGTATTTTTAAGCAAAAGTTTAACATAAAACCAAACCTGAACCACCAGCAGAAGGCTTAGCAATGGCAACATGCTAGTTTGAGCATCCCAGGGATATTCAAAATAGGAATATCCCTGGGGCAAGAAGGTGGTGAAGGCATTCCCCTCTGTGGCCCCCCCATCTTGACTGCCTTTACTAATCGCTACCTGCCCGAGGGATGGGCGGGACAGAAAAACCTCATTCAAATACCAGATTAAGCTCGTGGTCATTGATGTTATCATATCATAGGCTGGTATCACACAGTACAGTAAAATGAGGAACCAGAGCCTGGTGCCAGAGATGGCAAACATCACTGCAAGGAGTGCACACAGCACGTACGGGTTTAAATACCACAGCCATGTGATCAAATACATTGTGACCAGTGATTCTTTAAATAACAATAATAATAATAATAATAATAATAATAATAATAATAATAATAATAATGCTTAGCACAACTTTGTTTGTTTTTGTCTAGTGGTCCTGTCAGCTTCGCTGTTTTACCAAGTTGTTCCACCAAAGCCCCGACTGTGTTGCTATGATGCTGTAGGAGGAGGCCCATAAAAGGGATGCTAACTGAAACCGACTTGTATTTTACTCTTTTTCCACTCCAGAGTTGGGCTTTGAGCAATAAATCATCAGTTGCTATAGCTAACTTGCTCTCATGACAATTTTTTTAGCATGTCTATCTGAAAGCAGAGCACATGTTGGTAAGTACACCAGGACCTGCAAGGAGAAGCCAGGGATTACACCCATTAAAACTTATTGGAAGGGTATGCAGGGAGCAATCTTCTTAGTAGTGGAGTGACCTCTGCTTGACCATGGGCCTCCAGGGATACATAGGGTCCCGCAGAGGTCCTTCTCTGAAATGGCTCAGGCTGTTTTAAAGACGATAGGAAGAATCGACTCTGAAAAGGGGGCACGTATAGGAATTTCACCAGCTGCCACAATTCAGGTTAACATCAGGAAGCAGTAAGAGCTCTAGCTGAGCCCAGTGCCAGGCAGAGTGGGAGGGGGAGCCAGCCTCGGATGTCTGTGAAGAGCTCCTGAAGCACAGCAGTGGGATGTCGCCACCCGCCCCTCCACCATGCCGCCTGTCCGCCAGCGCTCAGCCACTGCTGCACGCAATCAAGAGCCAGCCTGAGTCTTATGGGCTGGGAATAGTCACGCATCGGTGGACTGCTGTGACACTCTGTGGGGAAGGGAGCTGCTGCTCTACGCAGGGGGACAGCTGGAAGGTCACCCCACAGGAGGTCATGGCTACCGCTGGGCTCCTGCAGGCAGGGAAGTGGCTGTGGTGGCTGAAGCCAAACATACTCCCGCAGGAGGTAGCACTCTCATACCTGCAGTAGATTACTTGCATACCCTTGCTCTTTTACTCTGTACTTCAGGCAGTGCTAGGAAATACCAGGTTTTATGGCCAGTAAAGAAACTCTGAATCTTCCATAGGAAAAAATGACTGTTATATATCCTATGCAAGTACAAGATTCATTTTGTGTGTGTATGTTTTCTGAACTCGTGGTGATCTGAAAAAAAGGCTCCAAATTGGCAGTCCTGAAGACCAAAAATTTCATATAAACAGTCTAGCAGCTGCTCTGATATCAAGAGCCAACGGTAAGATTGTTTTGGAGTGTTTCTTGTCCCTGGATAACCCCTGGAGATAGCCTGCTCAGCTATGGGAGCAGAAACAGTCAGCAGATGCACAGAGAAAGGGGAAAGCAAGCCAGAAAACTGAGGGTCACGAGAGATGAAAAAACAGAGTGAGGAGCGCACAAAGAGTTGAGAGGGACAAGTATCTGGGAAGGAGGAGGAATTATTGACAGATGCATGGCACTGAAAAATATAGAGTAGTTCAGGTTGTGGGCCCAGAGTCAGAACTTTGAGAGAATGTCTTGGAGTCTCTCTATTCTAAGGCCAGTATAGAGATTTCTGCTCATTAAGTCTTCAGGATGTATAGTTTTCATTCCAGCCTTGTAGGCCTGAAGATTTTATCAAGGGTTGATTTATTCTCTTACAGTCTTCAGAGGCATCTATTCATCACATTTCTCTCTTTTTTTTTTTTTTTACCTGAAAGCCTTTATCTCCCACCACCTTGTGCCAAAAACATCAAGGCTGTACTGTCATTTTTTAGCATTTCAAGAAGCCATGAGTCCTGTTTTCTTCAGCACGCACAGTACCTATATCCAACTTAATTCTGCAGGAGCTGTAGTTGCCAGCTGAGCATTTCCTTAACACCAGAGCAGTGATCTCATCTAGAAACCTGGGGCTGTAGTCGCTGAAATGGTTTTCATCATGACATGAAATCAGTACTGCACTTAGTGAACAAAGTAATTACAGCATATATTGTTTCTCAGACCAGCGTTGCTCTCCATGATGTTTACAATTTAATGGCTGCAGGATAAAAGGCATTGCCTTACGATTACAGCTTCAAATGCAAGAGGGAAACTTTGGTGCTGAAGTAAACTTGTCTGCATTTGTCTTAGATGCATTCATCTTTGCTGGATCCCAGTTTTCGGTTTGAGCACGGCTGTGCACTGATTAGAAAATGCCTACAAATGTGTTATTTCTTCTATCTTTACCTCTTATCAGGGTGCATTATTCTCACTGACATCATGATCGATTCCTGTGGCATATGGATAAATAAACATTTTGTATCAAATATTCTAAACTCCCTATCACTGCTTCCTGATCTAGCATATGGGACAAAATGCCTCAGTTTTACCATTGCAGTAAATGCGCTAATGTTTAATCTTTGGGCTTCACTTTCCTGATCATATGGCTCCACAGCAGAAACAATTGCATTGCAGCAGAGCGAGTTTTTGGCCTCATAACTTGTGTCATTTTTGGAGAGACATCCCTGCCCCCATTTCTGGTTGATAGTCCTCTGTAACATCCCCCCTGGGCTCAACAAACACAGGAAATTGCAAGGCATACTGCTGTGGCAGGAGAATGTGCAGGGAAGTTGCCTGCCGCAGGGCTAGCTCCGCCTCAGCTTCCATGTGTGTCCCCACAGGTTACGCTGCCTGAGCTCCTGGGTTTTTTCAAAGGGAGAAAGGGAAAAAAGGGAAATGAATCTAGTTCTTCAAGGATGGAGCGAGAAGCCGTCTGAGTCAGCAGGTGCTATAGCTGGTTTCTCCACACCACTTTCAAACGGTGCCTTAGTCCCTGCATTGGCTGCCTCAAGAGATCAGGAATCAAAACCAGAAAATGTTATGAAACGTCCTTCCCAAAGAAGTCATAATATGTTTAAATGAAGACAGGCTGAGAGACTGATGAAGACAGGCTGTGAGAGTTGGGCTTGTTCAGCCTGGAGAAGAGAAGGCTCTGAGAAGACTTGATTGCAGCATACCAAGACTTAAAGGGGTCCTATGGGAAAAGTAGGAGAGGGGCTGTTAGGAAGAAATTCTTTACTCTGAGGGTGGTGAGGAGAGTGGTGTCACAGGTTGCCCAGAGAGGTTGTGGGGAAGCCCCATCCCTGGAGGCGTTTCAGGCCAGGTTAGATGGGGCTTTGGGCTACCTGGTCTAGTGAGGGTATCCCTGCCCATAGCAGGGATGTTGGAACTAGATGATCTAGATAGACTAGATGGAAGTTCCTTAAACCCAAAGCATTCTATGAGTCTATAATCATGTAAGTCTGTGTATTCCCTGCTGTTCATGCTTGTGCTGGTACGACATAATTTTCAGGCTAAAAAGGCAGCTTTCAAAACCTGCCAAAACACACACCTTTTCCTGAATGGTCACTTGGAAACTGCCTTTGCTCATCCTCTCCTTGGCCAGTGGACCTCCCTGTTCCCTTTTGACCCCAAGGAGTAAGATGCAACCTGAAATGAGGGATTTGCATCCCAGGTACACAAAGCAGTACTGCTACACAGCGAATTTATGGGTAACCAACAACAATGTATGTTTGGTCAGCAAAGTTAAGAGTGTCAGTTTTTCAGTTTTTTAGTTTTTCAGTTTTTCAGTTTTTGCAAGACTGTGCAGTTTTCTAATTGCTGCAAAAGACTGGGTCATGCAGAGCTTTCTGATCACTGCAAGATAAACTATGTTTGGTCTCCTGACATGTTGAAAATTTCACAGGTAGCAGTAAATTATTTTCCTTCCTCATTCCAGTCAGCTGCAGAAACATTTCTTGATACTTGAATTTATAAACTACCTCAGCAATTTGAGTTTATTGTCATAATTATGCCTAATTACCTTTTTCTCCACTTCCCCTGCCACCATGGGCCCCTGGGCAGAGTTGCCAGGGTGGGTGTCCTGGGGGAGGCTGTTTGGGGCGATCAAGGCCCATGGGTGCCCTTGAACCCTGACAGCAGCGTCCCTCCCTGGTGTGCCCCACACCCTCCCAAGAGTGGGATTTCAAGGAGTACTTGCTATGGAAAGCCTGATGCTGTGCCTAGGCACGTTCCTCAGGGTGGCAGCCCTCCTGGTCAGCAGGGAGGGAGCTTCCTCCAGGTAAAGCCCAAGTTTTGCTTTGCCAGAGTCAAAAATTTGCTGGTGCTCTGGCTGCTGCAGCCCCATGGCTGCTAGTGGTGGTGAGGCTTCATCATGGAGATATGAAAAGCTGAGTGAGTCTGCAGGGATCCTGGGGTGCACAATGCGGGTAACAGGTGATTAGATCAGCAATGGTCAGGGAGGCTATGTCTGGAAAACCAAATGTTTTGATTCATGGCAAGGGCTCTGGCCAGATCACACCATCTGTCTGCATACCCTTTTTAAGCACCAGCACCGTTGGCTTTGTCTGGTGGGGTTAGGAGCAGGATTTGGACAGGGTGGAGGTTGTGCTAGCAAGTCATCAGCTGCAGGTACACCCGCAGCACCTGGTGTGACTGAGTGGCTTTGAGGAGCAGTGGAGGGAGCGTGGGCAGACCCCACATGGCTGAAATCAGACCTCATGGCACTCAGACCTCACGGCACCCAGCTGTGGGGCAGCCTCAGGATTTTCTCTCCTTACACCCCTGGCAGCTGATGCGCTCTAGGGAAGGTGGTGGACAGCAAGGGAGGTTTGCTGTCCAGAATGTGGCTGTGGCTCTGCCAGCACTCCTGGCCCGGAAATCACTGAGGATAAAAGAACGTTTGGGATGTGCACATCCTCTAGTGATTTGTTTGCTGATCTATGGGATAAGCCTCTATAAAAAATAAACCCTCAAACTTATTAAGTATCATCATAACATGTTGTTGCCATCTTTATCCAATAAATAGCACCTGAGATACTAAAACAGGGTGGCTCCTAAGCTGTGCAGAAGAGCTGAGATCTTTGTTGTCCTGGGGCTGCACAGTGGGATAGAATCATAGAATCAGAATTGTCTTGATTGGACGGGACCTTTCAGATCACCAAATCCAACCATCAACCTAATCTGCCAAAACCACCACTGAACCATATCCCTAAGCACCACATCTACCCATCTTTTAAATGCCACCAGGGAAAGTGACTCTACCACCTTGCTGGGCAGCCTATTCCAATGCCTAACAACCCTCTTTGTGAAGAATTTTTTTCTAACACCCAACACAAACCTACTCTGGTGCAGCTTGAGGATGAGGGATACTGAAGCACAGGGTGGAAAGGCAGCAGCCTGTCACACTGTCTGCCTGTTGCATCCCTGCTTCACACTTCCTGACCCCACAGTAATCTTCCTGCAGGGGAAGCTCTGCTCATCCTCACCATGTCCACAGTGTCATACTAAGCCCCAAATCATTTGGTATCATTTGGCTTACTTGCAGGCAAAACTCAGCCACATCAAAACTGTGGGTGGCAACAGTCACCTCCTAGCTTCACTGAAATAAACTCTTGGGCCTGATAAAAGAAAATTTATGAATTGGGGAGTTTAATCAGTTTAAGGCAAGCTCTGTCCTGATGGTCTAAGTTTAATAAGGATTTCAAGTGTAATTCATATTACTCTTCTCTGAAGCCAACCATGATGGGAGCCAGAGGTCTGCCACAACAGCGGGCTGACAGATCTGATGTCTCTCTATCTAGAGAAATCCTACCAATAATTCCTAACATCTTTGGACAAACTCCAACTGAAGTTTACACTCTCTAAAGCTAATAATATGTGGTCACATTGCTTATATCAAAAGAAATAAAATTCACTGGTTCTGTTTTGTTTACTTTGGATACGCAGCAGTAGGTACTGTGTCAGTCTTTTCCCTTATTTTGAAAGGCAGAACTAGTTTTAAACAGAATATCTGTTACCCAGGGTTACTCAGATTTAGGGCAGGAAAATCCTGCAGTGATGAGAGCTCTAGATAACACAGGTGTGAATTTACAGATTGAGAATTACTTTTGAAGTGTTGTATACTGTGCACCACAAATGACATTAACGCCTCGTTGTTCATTCGACTCTTAACTGCTCCTAGAGAGGAGGCTTTTCATAGCTTTCATTTACCCTTTTAATCCAGTATCTTGCTTTGATGTGGGGGGATAGGGTAAATCTTTCCATTTGGAGTGCTATGTACCCATGGTGAATAATAAAATACCTAATGAATAGTCTTTCTAATGCACAGTGTTCAGTGAGATGAGACATATGGTGAGGGAAGGTCACTCCCCACTCCTCCCCTCTTCCTTTCATTCAAATGAGGGAAAAAATAAATCAGTGCATTAGAAAAGACAGCAATGCATTTCGGGCCAGCAAGTTTTAGAACTAGAAATGAAAGTTTTCTAAGTGAAAGAAGTATTTAAAAGTTTAAAGCAACGATGAGGCGATTACCCAAAACTTCGGCTCCTATTCGTACTGCCTTTTTTTGAGGCAAACAATGGCGTGATGAGTACTGGCATGGATGCACAAGCTGGTCAGACCCTGTGAACTAATGATGTCGAGAGACAAGGTACCTCTGCTGTGAGACTGTGGGGGCTAGGTCTTACCTGTGGGGCTGAGCCTCCTTCCACACCACCGAGAGCCCAACTCTGCTGGATAGACTGCTCGAGAGTGAGTAGTGCTTTCTGTACCTGTGAATAAAACACACAGGCATCAACCCAGTGGGACTCTAAGGGTAGTGGGGGAGGCAGAGGAGACAGAGAATGGCTCTCCTGAACCTTTAACACTTGGCTGTCATCTCCTGGGCCAGCATTGGAGATGCTCAACTCACAAGCAGATTTGGCACCACTAACACATGATCAGGCCCAGGGAGGTTTAGAGCTTAATTTAGTATTTTGTGAGCAGAGATGGAGGGGGTCATTACCATCCAGATGGCTAGGATGCCCTTGCGTGGGGTGCCTGCCAGGTCTGTCACCCCTCGCTTCCTCTCATGGCTTTTGCTGCTCTGATCTTCACCAGGTGAAGCAAAGGCCCTCCCCAAATGCAGTTCTGGGAACAGCACCCTTGCTTTTCACTGCGATGAGAGACAAACGGCACGCAGGTGCCCTTCCCTACACAGCAGAAATCCCAGCGGACTCCTTCGTGTTTTGTAAGAATTTCCCCTTCAGCTGCCCCGTGGCTGGCAGGCCCTGCTCCCCCAGGAGCTTTCCTCAGACTCAGTGCAGCCATCTCAGCACGCTTTCCTTTCCAGGCTTCCATACACAGATGCCAACCCTGGCAGTACCTGCCAGGACACATCCAGAAATGGGCTTGCTTGGGCAACCAGCATCATGTTTCCCTTTCCGTGTACTTTGGTAACAGTTCCCTAGAAATTAGCTAAGGGGGGGGGGATTTATGTAGGGAAAGATTTTAAGTTCACCCCTCCCCATCTGCAGCCCTTACAGTTGGAGAAATCAGCTCTGGAAGAGGAGGCGACAGGCAGCAGGGCCAGGACCCTCTTCAGCATCCCTGTTTTAAACCACAACCTGCCTCATGCTACACATAAACAGTTGTATTTCTTTACTTCTCCTTTGTGACAGTAAGGTCACCTCCCCTCATGCAGTTGGGTAATAGTCTTAGGGCAGCTTCAGGACCTGTGCATGTGGAAAAGTTTCTCTTAAAAAAAAATTAAAAAAATTAATGCTTTCAGTGGAATTTAGCCTCCAGAAATAGGAGAAGGCTCACGCTACGTGACTAGACAGAATTACGTGAACCATCTGCAAGTACTCTGTAGCCCACAAGCCACAGTTTAAAACTTCTTATGCAGAGCTGACCATAGGAAATATTTACTGAAAAGAAAAATATACCAGAGCCTCTATGTTCTATTCATAACCAGATGGCTCCAGTGTAGTGTGGTGATCGGATTTTTAAGTCAGCAATGCTGGTAAATGAAAATACTGCTTGCCAGGGCCTCTAAAGTGTTCTTGATTGTTGCCTGTGCAAAGTTTTAGTATGTCTTTGGGTCACAATGCACAATGAGTCAGTTTCTAAGACCTTAAAGAAAACTAGAAATTTAATGCTAAAGCTGTCATTTTAATGAAGAAACTATTGGAGCTGAGTTAACTCTCCTAAAAGTTGGGATGATGACCAGAATTGTTAGGTTCTATTAATGGCACTGCTTTTGCATGACTCTATAGCACTAACCAACTAATAACCATCTCAGTGTACTTGATGCACTTGATAATACATATTTAGTTGTGGCTGCATCATTCACTCATCAAATATGGAGAATGACTTGATATTTGTAAATCATAACAAGACACTTGGATTGAAAAACAATCCACAATTTATTAGTGAATAGTCACCCACTGGATCTGTATATGACTCATTCTTCCCACACTCATGTATTGTCTTGATTTCTGCTCGTGGAGTAAAGACAAAAAAAGCAGTCTGTGAAAGAACCAAACTGTGAATATTCATGTTCTCTCTTTTGCTTGTACAACTTGCTGGCACGACACAGTGTACTATGGCCTTTTCTTTTTCTCTTAACTTGTCAACTGCCAGCTGCACATTTCAGGTCAGCTCAAAGTCAGGTTTCTTACCCTTGTTCAGCAAAGTTATGAAACTGGGGAGACCAGCTGGAGGTTTTGAACAGGCAGGGAAGATAAATACCCAAACTTATTTTTAAATAAAGGTTGAATACTTGATTCAGTGACACCCTTTTGATCTATGCAAGGAGACACTTTAGAATTATAACCCAGAGAACCGACCTGCTATTCCCATAACCCATCTGCATTTGTTTCACCTTCAGGTGTCGCCTGGTAGATAAACATGGGCAATTTCAAAGGGCATGCCCTACCTGGAACCTTCTTCCTTCTTTTTGGCTTGTGGTGGTCAGTGAAGTATCCACTGAAGTACACCTGTCGAAAAAACAAGAATGCTTGCTACCTTGGTTCTAGGGCAGGATTTCAGCGCCTGGAGTTTGTTGAGGGGATCATTAAAGCTGTCTTTGCCCTGATTGGTAAGTAAGGTGGACTTGGGACAGTCAAAAAAAAGGCTGTGCCTCTTAACACCTTTTTTTTTTTTTTAAAAAAAAAAAAGGACTCTCTGATAAAATATATCTCATTGTATTTTGGAATTCTGTCATTTATACACCATGAATCTAAGAACTAGTGGGATACTGCTATTAATTACACAATTATGACTGTACCATGGTTCCCATCCATAGTGCTCTTCTGGAGCTTAAGGTCTCCTTCACACCCGGCCCATCTATCTGAGTGTTCATATGCTGTTCCCTGCTTCAGGGAGGGAGATCAGATGTTTAGGCAAGTGGCTCCCACACACAGACTGGGAGGACCAGACTGTGGGGTCATTGCTTTCCTATTTTGAATCCAGTTATCTCGGATGTTGCTAGTCTCCACTGAGTTATTGATAAAACATGTAAATACAGATGCTTTGTCATTAATGTCATGAAAAAGTTTAAGTAATCACAAAGAAAGACTGAACTCTGGATCTTACTGCTGCAGGACTGTTGCAACACGGTGGGCACAGAGGAGCAGAGGCATGTTTCTCTTTCTGTTGTTGACTGGCCTGGGTACAAACCAGGGGGATGTTTGAATGAGCTGTGCAGCTGACTGCCCAGTTCTTGTTTACATTCCAGCAGTCTGTATGTTAGCAATTTACCTTTACAGAGTACGAAAGCTAAATAAAAGGGGGCTTGGGTAGCTCAGCACATGTGGCTCTCAAGTTGAAAAAGAACTTAATTTTTAGTGGGTTTAGATTTTTAGATTACTTTTCTTTAAAAACTCAAAGTTGCCTGGTTTCTAATACAGGCTGTGCCAAAACCTTGTTCTTGCTTTTCCTTCCCCTGAGGGACTTGTATCAGTTAACATACGTCAGCACTTGAAGTGATGTTGCCTGTACAGTAGAAACTTTGATATACCTTAAAAATGGTCAAAACCTAAATAATAGCATTCATTTTGAGGTGTGAGCAGGGACGTATTTCCTTCTAATCTCCCAGTCAGTGTCTACATGTAGTTGGGCAGCAAACACACTTATGCAGCATTTTTATTTTCACCCTGAAACAAAAAGCCATTATTTTAACATATGGTACTTCTACTTCCAGTCAAAAGTGTGGACAAGAAAGCCTGTCAAGAACAAACAGTAAAAGCAACAGAAGGAGTAAAACTTGCCATTTCTGTGTTAGGAAAGCTTGAAATAAATGTGGAGAAACATTGCGTTTGTTCTGCAGCATATCTAATTATACAGCAGGATGCTGGCCCACCTTTTATAAACAATACAATTAACTGTAACATCTTAAATGCATAACCTCTTTTAAACTCTTCCAAAACCTCATTGATCATACAAAAGATCTAAAAGCACCTTTCACTTTGCTGGAGTCCTGCAGGCAGTTAGCAAGACACCGAGGGGCCAAGGTAAGGGAAGCGATGGAGCAGCAGCTCAAACCCTAACCTGGCATACATTCTCATGGGACCTTTAAGAATGCTTCATGGCAGAGGGGTTTCTTTTTATGGCTACATAGGAAAAAAAATCCTTTTTGAATTAAGAGGCTGAACTCTGTCATCCTGCATATTGCAGGGAAATGAAACGGTAAATCTTTTCCTGGGAGGACTTTAGCACATGGCATGTTTGAACCGTTGGGAAAGGCAGCTGAAAAATTCAGTCAGAGGACTACTACAATAGCAATTGTTCAAAAAAATTTAAGGAGCACAGAATAGCTATCTCCATTTTCACTGCTGTAAATTGTATGATCCAAACAGTCCCACCAGGAGCAGTGAGGCTGAAGCCTGGTTTCCTCTGGCTTTCCCCTCTCTGGATTATGTGATTTTTACTATATGTCTGAGCACACTCTGTGGTCTTCCCTTCAGTAAAGCAGCTTATTTTTCCATCTACTGCCTATCTTCTTTAAAATGTATATAAAATTAATATCTTTGAAGCTTCTCTGCATTTTCATTTGAGTTTGGATAACCCATTAAAAATTTTACTGGGAATGGCTGAACTAGACAGAAGGGGAACAAGTGAGCAAAGCATAGTAATTGCCCAGATCAGTCCTCAGGAAGCCAGACAGGACCCCAAGCTGACTGGTGTTATACTGTGTGGGGATATATTGTTTCCTGTATTGTTTGTACAAAGACTTACGTTGCAGGACAAAGAGTTACACTTTTTGTATCATGCAGGAATGGTGGCTGAGCAGTTCGTTCCCGATGGACCTCACCTGAAGTTGTATAACTACGAGGAAAAGCACTGGGATCACTTGATGAACTGGCAGCACGCCACCATGTATCTCTTCTATGGGATTTCAGGGTTGGTTGACATTGTGGCTCATGGGACCAACACATTGCCAGTGGCCATGGACAGGATGATGCTTTCCTTAGCGGTGTTTATTGAGGGTGAGTTTACTTCTCTCCGCGTGTGAAACCCATAGGGGTGTATAGCCATAGCCCGTGTGAATGCATTTACCTGAGCAGCAATCACGTGTTGGAATTGTGCTGGAGGCACCCTTGATCTATGTCTTCCGTATGCACAGTGTATCTCGCAGCATCCCTCTTGTTACGCTGAGGAATGAGGCTCTCAGTTTTAAACAAAAGGTGAAAGAGCTGTGGCTTTCCATATAATTCCCTGGTCCGAGTGCAAGCTCTTGTATACTCAAGAAGTTTACAGTATGTAGGCATCAGTCTCAAAAAATTACTCTCAGTTTAACTGAGAAGGTGATACTGACCTAAGGGGAAACGTTAAAGATTCACTGTTTTCTAAAAGCAGATGAAGGCAGCTCACAAGGAAATAACATATCTTCAACTGATCAATTTATTCCAGGTTTTCTCTTTTGCTACCACCTTCATGGGAGAGCCATGCTGGATGTTCATGTTCATCAGTTACTGCTATTTGCTATCTTCGGAGCGGCTGTTTGCATATTTCTGGAAGTTTTCTTCCGTGGCAGTATTGTGCTAGAGATGCTCCGTACAAGCCTCTGCATATTACAAGGCAGCTGGTTCTGGCAGGTAGGTCACTCTTCTGCCTTAGGAATGTCTTCCTTCACCAAAATGAATCATCTACCCCTTTGCAGATGTTTCACTGCTGATATAATATGCCTTTTAAACACAGAACTCAAAGGACTTATAGCAAACAATGCACCTTAGTGTCCTTTTAAAGAGATAAAACTAGTTCCCATAACTGTTTTACAGGCGAAGAAGCCATTTTAGTTCTAGTGTCTTTCACTTGAATCAATAAAAAAGCTAAAGTGGCTTTGTTGAGCTCTCTTCAACTTTGAGACTGAACAACCCCTCTGATCTCTGTAGCATCCTGTTCAAAACTGGCCAGCCAAATGGCAGTGATTTTACAGCCCGGCAATACAAGCAGCTCTTTACAAAGCCAGTCCCCACCATCAGCTGCCGGGGCGGTGAGTAGGTGCCCAGTGGGACACTGGACAGGTGAGGCAAAGCACCCGTTGACATCATGTGATGAGGAACGAAGGTGCAAATTATCTTTTATGTGGGCCGCTTCTAGCTACTTTCTGAAAGGCATTCCAACACTGTCCACTGATGTTTAAAAGCTATTTGTGCTCCTGGTCCACATGAAGAGACTGAGTGGTGTAAAGCCTCCTGCTTTTCCA
Source organism: Gallinula chloropus (assembly GCF_964237585.1). Taxonomy (NCBI): domain Eukaryota; kingdom Metazoa; phylum Chordata; class Aves; order Gruiformes; family Rallidae; genus Gallinula; species Gallinula chloropus. The sequence goes on from NC_140085.1 coordinate 92,920,285, forward strand.
GCCTTTGGGAAATTGAGCAGAAAAAGCAGCAGTCCAAGCCTTTGTATTTCAGGGATGCGGCTCCCAAAAAGACTCCTCAAAATGTATCTGCCATGCCTCCACTTACTTGTGATTCCATCCTATTAATAGATATTTGATAGCAACCCTTTCTCTGCCATCAAATAAGGGAGACAATTTAATGAATTGTTGTGATCTTGTAACAAAGAAATAGGAGCGTCAGTGCCGATGTGTGTTTCATCTTAAAGCAGAGAACTGAGGTCTCTCCAGTGATTTTTCTTTCCGGCATGTCTAGACTGGCTTCCCTTTTTTATATGCTGGCCAGACACGATTAATGAAAAACCTTTGCTGTTCCTTAGGAGAACTGGACACTCAACACCAAATCAAATATTTAAATACTTGCTCTGGCAAGAAGACAGACCTCTGAAACGGCAGTATGTTTCTATAAGTGAACTCAAGAACCTGGTGGTGCAGCACTTGGTGTTTTATTTTCTTGCTTGTAAACTTTTCTTCAGTGATTTAAGAAGCTTTGCATAAGAGTTAGACGCAACCGGTTATTCTTTGTTGTCTGCTCCAGTCTAATTTTAGAACAAGTTACTTCTTTAACCCCAGAGACAATGTGTTTTTTGTTTCAAAGTAAAAAAAAATGAAGAACTAAAAATACAAGAGATTTAAGTGTGGCTTTTTTCACACCCGCATCAAACTTCAGCTGTATGTGTGACTGAAAACCACATACTGGCTTCAACATGACAGATTTGTGAAAGGTAAAGGGACTTTCTTTCTGCATCATCAACACCCTCATTCATTGAGTTCTCTGCATGGAAATGGAGAATGCACTCTTCCCCTCCTCATTCCTCTCCCCCAGCTCCTAAATTCTCAGCTAACCTGCTGAGTTGTGACTTTGAAGAGTACTAGGCAGTAAAGAGAACTGGTGCTTGTCAAGGCAGACCCTTGTGTATCCACTGGATGACTAGTTTCCCAGCTTCTCCATTAATCTGAATTTGATCTCTCCCAGCTTTGAATAAACAAATCAGCTATGTGTTGCACATGAACTTACAGCCTTGGGTGACAAAGCTCTGTTTGTATGTCATTTCAAAACCTGACCTTTTTCCTGGATGACCCCGAAGAAATAGACTTATGGGTTGCCTTTATTTATGAATTTATTATTCATCTTCTGAACCATGTTACACATTCCCAGACGCTGATGGGAAGAAGCGAGTCAGTGCAAATGGCCGGGCTGGGTTGCTGGTTGGTGACGTGCTTGCAGTGCAGCTCATACATGGCTGAGCACCAGCCCCTGTCCTTACAGCATCTAATTGTGATCACTGCAGGACTTGTTGGGCCAGCTCCTTAATTTGCTGGGCAAGAGCAGGGGGTGTCTGGGACTGGCTCTGCATCTCCAAAGGCATTTCTGCACAGAAGTGTGTAAAATGATCCATCGTATCCGAGTGCAACTGCAAAATTGGTTTTAATAGCAATCTCAGAAATAATCAGCATTATAAGTAAATAAAATGTCTGCCTTGTGATGGGTAGCATAATATGGCATATGATATACATCAAATGATGTTTACTAAATATATTTTCTTACAGATTGGGTTTGTACTTTATCCCCCAAATGGGAGCCCGGAGTGGAATCAGATGGATCATACTAACATGATGTTCTTGACCATGTGCTATTGCTGGCATTACGCCTTTGCTTTTCTTATACTTGCAGTGAATTACACAATCGTCAGCTGGTAAGTTACTTGAAACAGTAAAACTTTGGAGATCTGTCTATTTAACCCAGCAGGAACTTTATTTTAGAAAAGTCTCACAGACAAATTAAAAAGTTTCTACAAAGTAATTGTCTTGCAAGGTAAAAACAAAATAGATACTGCTAATCAATGAAGACAACATGATTCATTGCTTCAGAAGAAAGGGAAAAAGCATTGATAATGCACAGTTCTCACATAAAAAGAACTCTTTTTGATAGTCTTCCACATTTGCAAGTGCATAAAAAAGTTGTAAGGAGGAGAGACCTTTTTACCTACAACACCTCTCCCAGTGCTCATTTCTACTGAGTGGCTCAGTCAGCAGGCTTCATGGCTTAACTTTGAAGGCTATTGGACAGGCTTCATTGCTAGAAACTTCCTGTGATCAGACCTGATTTCTTTTCCACTAGCCGGTTTCATCCCTTTACCAAGACTTTGCCTGCACTGTCCTAAAACATGCTTCTCACCTATTGCTTTACCCCTACCATCCTAATATCCCTATTTATTCATGCTTTGGCCATATGTAGTTCTTATTGTCTTGCTTTTGCATCAAGGAGGTGCCATGTAGTTTTGGATCTCAGTCCAAAAGACACTGACACTCAAGGCTGGGTACCCGGCTTATTGTGTAAAGGGTGGCAGCTATAAAGAAGGTAGCAGTCTTACACCCCTTCTCATGCTGGGAACAGCAGCTGCTGTGGCACTTAACAATTCCTCCCCTGGTTGATCATGGCATGCTGCACAGTTCCCATCCATGCAGAGGTTGGCCAGACTCACTCTTTGTCACAGCTTCTAGTGCACAGCTATCAGTAGCTGCACAACATTGAACTTTATAGATGTTACACCAAGGTTTGCTTAAGGTGTCTGCTCTCAGATGTCTCCATAGGAACAAGATCTTGCAGGCAGTACATACAGGTAGTATCATTGAAGGCAGCACATACAATGTCAGGGTACATGCTTGCACTGTATAGTGGTCACTCATGCTAAAGTACAGCTATCTACAATTAAAGTTTGGGGTTAAATTCTGACCAGACTGTGTTGCAATCGCTATCTCCTCTTCACAATGTCACTCACAGTACCCCACTTCGAGTCTTCACAAATCAATCATCCTAATTCCTCAAAGACATGCAAAAGTTATTTTTTTTTTTACCATGTAAAAATGACCAGATGAGCCTTTGAGTTACTTCTGACAACTCTTTTTTTCCTGTTGCTTGCAGGGCAGTTCGCTCAAAGGTTAAGCGGTCGCAGCCCATGGAAATGGGATTACTGAAAACATCTGAACGAGATCAGGAGTCAGAAGATGACATCTAGTAGGAATACGGCTTGAGTAGTTTACCCACTCTGCCATTAGGCTAATCGATCCCTCATTTCTAGATGGGTTTTTAAAAATTTTTTATGACAACTTGCTATGCAAATATCATCCCCTGAGTACTGTCTACATATACACAGTCACATCTTTATTTGTGAAGGGTAAGCTTGGTATTGGTTTGTGGTGGTTGCACTAGTACCTTGCTTATCACTTGTTTCAAAGAAAGCCATCCTGTTAGGCAGACTTGGAGTGGATGGGATAGTACGATGAAGTCTGCATGTTTGCCTCATTAAAAGCTAAGCAAAACGTTTTCCAGCTGCTGCTGAACAGACTGTTTCCATAATTAGAGTGTCCAAATAAGCGTGTTTGTTGCCCCGCAAGTAACTGTGCATAACTAACTATGCAGGCCTGGAAGAGAGGAGGAGAAGGTAAAAAATAATCGGCCTTGCAGCTGTCTTGGATAACAAATTCACGTCTCTGCCTGTAGCTTTATGTTGTATGGGAAGAACTGCTCACTGCAAACCCATTCAGCATTTCCTTCAAAACTGTGTAGTGTGTTTGTTCACTTCCCTAGAGAAACTACCAAGCTTGGTAGAAGGACCAAAGAGGTGCATGATAACCAAAAGCCACGTAGTTATTCATTGTCTTGCCTGTATAGTCCTGCCTATCTGCCATCGCTTGACTTTGCCAGGCAGTGAAGTGACTCTCTTTTCCTTCAGCACCTTGAGCAAACTTTTGCCTGGAAAGGCCCAAGGATGTCTAGTGTGCCAGCACCCAGCCACAATCCAGTTGATTTCCCTAAGTTGTTTCCTTGCATTCAGTGGAGTTTGGTGGAGTTTCAGCAGGGTTTGTAGCAGACATGTAACGGGACCCAGCAGCTGGGTCAGGAGCGCCTAATACTGATCTGCAGGCAGGGCGAGATGGATTTGCACCCTCCTCCCCATGTTGCCCCTGCAAGCGCCAGGCAGTGGGCACAGTGCTGCACGGTGAGCCATGGGAGGGCAGGTGGTGCCTTCAGAGGAGCTCCATGCCCAGCTACCCACAGCAGTGAGTAACTTAAAAAAAAAATGTAATTATTTTAAAAATTGTATTTATTTTTTCCACTAAAACTGAAGTCTTGATCCAGTGAAAAACAGTGCCCCCCATCTCCTCCTCCTCCTCCAAGCTCTCAGTGTTGCTTGGGATGCATTCTCAACAAAAGGGAAAAAACTGATAATGTGGCAAAACCACACCAGAAACTGGTGTTATATGTAAGCACACTGCCCTTATGGGGTGGAATTCTGAAGCATCGCTGTGACTTTAGCACATCTTTTGAAAGACTTGCATGGGCAGCTGGGCAGGAGGGAGTTCTTGCTGTGTCACTGCACGTATGCTCTGCTTTCCAGAGGACTGAGCATGGAGTGCATGCTGGTGCCCATGGGCCATTTGACCCATCCATCAGTGGTAAGGTGATCACTCTGGAAAACAGACCTTCCCTTTAAAACATCTCCTAAGAATATTCTTTTCTAATTATTTTCACAAACGGGCTAGTGCAGGACAACAAATCCTGTTCAGATAGTACTGGTGTATTGGGTTTGGTGCTTCTAAGGGAATTCTGGACTCTGGTAGATGAACAAGAGCTGTAGGATCTGGTCGCTCTAGCTTTGAGTTTGCCCTGTATTTTCTTCAGTGTGAACCAGAGGAGGTTAAAATTCTTAATTGCAGTAAGCTGACTGCTTAAAAAGATAGGCAGTAAAATAGTGTGTAGCTCAAAGGGATCTTAAGACTCTGGAGGAAAAAAACCCCAAAGGCTTTTTTTAAAGCTATTTCGCCTTCAATACAACATACATAATCACTTCATTTTTAGGATCCACCCCTTACCTTCTCTTCTTCAAGGAATTCCTTCCTTAGCTGCAGAAGCTGTTAATGCTGATTTTAGACTGCCAGGCTTATCAATGCCTTTCCAAAATCATTGAGGGACATCTTAAAAAAATACTTCGCTTCTCATAGGTAGGAACAATGCAAGTTTCTGCACTGCTTTTCTTTCTAAATTGTATTGAATACTGTACAAATATGAAGGTGCTATATCTCTAAACTAAAAGGATAACCTTTGCAGGAAGAAAAGTGTGAAAACTGGCTGAGCTTTGACATATCTTCTTAGAAGACTTCAGTCGGTAATTTCTTTAAATTGTTTTAGAACTTTGCAGAGTATCGTGAAGTGACACTTGTGACCAGGTGTCAGGTTATCCACACGAATCTCCTTTGGAAAGCAAGAGGAGTTGACTCACAGACATTCCTTTGTATAGAAACGTAAAATGAAAAAGTGCAGATGTATTGCTGAAGATCACCACTCTGCTTATTAATTGTCCTTCTGCAATGCCTTTCTCTGAAGGGCCTTGCAGATTTTGTCAAACTTTAATGAAGTCTGTCTCAGGACATTCTTGCAAGCTAGGTATCAGTACAGCATTTTTGTAGCTCCACATCTCATCTGTGCAGTGGTCTCACTGCAAACTCTGAATTAATTGATATTTACTCTGCTCTACAAGTCAAAGGCTGGAGTTCCATTACTGTGGTTCCACTAAAATCAGGCTTTTGTTGGCATATGCCAGAAGGAAGCTCCAGGGCTTTGCTGAGGAGCTTGCTTGTTAGTTGCAGTGGGGATACACTGGCCAAATGCAGCATGTCAGTACTGCCAGCTGCAATCTTTCCTTCATTGCACCACATCACTCATCTCTGAATGGTTGGGGTTCTTTCAAAGGGCAGAACTCGTTCTTCCTGTCAGCCTGGTTGGGGCATAAAGCTTCTGCAGTGCTGGGCAGTGAAGACAATGGTTATGTATCAAAGAGAACTTGGGGATTATTACAAGTCTATCATGATAAACCAAAATCCGTTGGCGAATTGAGCCTCATGGGATTCAATCACCTGACTGAGCTGCGAACATAAAGGGTGCTTGGCAAACTCTCCTTTTGAAAAAACTGCTTTTTTGGAAAGTAAAAGTGCCAGTACTCATATGTGATGGCCAGAAGAGTGGCCATCTGCCACTGTGACCACCTCAGCCTGCCGGCTCTGCCTCTGTCTTCACCTGCACCTGGGCATTAGCCCAGCAGAAGCTGCAGGTCTCTGCGCTTTCTTGGGAGAAAACCTGAGCAGGACTCAGCCTGCTGAGAGGTATCACCCATATCTTCCTCTGCCTCCCTGCTATGAATCTCCTGTAAGTGTTCAGAAAACTGGATGAATAAGCCCATCGGATGAATCTGATGGTTTTGGTGCAACCATGCTTAGCAAAGATGCCTTTAAAGAAGCCCAACCTGCAGGCTAATGCAGTATGTGATGTTGAACTGTAGGGATGGCTTCTCACAAAAGCTCTTGCTTCATGTAAGAGAAGGTGGCATTGTGTTATTACGCTTGAAGAAATGGAAGGAAAACAGATACTGAAGCCTCAGATAAACAGCAGCCTCTTAGATATAGTTTTTCATACACATACAGAGTGAGTAGCATAGTGGGGTTTTGTGCCTGATGTCTTCTTGGTGCCACAAAGGAAAGAAACACCCCATTTCAGGGTGGATTTTTGCTACGCAAAACACCCAGTCTATTTTTCTCAAGCAATGTCCTAAAGAGATGTCCAAGAACAATGAGACACCTATTACAGTGAAAAAGATCCAACCTTCAGCACTTCATTAGCTTTTACTTGAGTTGAATGAGTGGAGGGGGAGTCTGACAAGTTTACAAACACCACTCAGAAAAAGGTAGCTGCTTTCAAGAAAATTTAAATTATTGTTAAATACCGGTGCCTTTGAAAAACTATATAGTAGTTTATAACAGATAAGATATGCCTGTAATTTTATTTAAATAAAATTGATTTATTCCTATAAGATGTCTATTCATGTTTTCAGGGGAAAAGATATAACTATTTATGGGGCAGGATGGGGAGGGATAGGCGTGTTACTCTCACCACCCATCCAGACATTTGAACAAGTTCCACTTCAATTCAGGAAAGGTCAATGCTGCCTTGTCAAATTCCCTTGATTCTACTATTTAATTGTCATTTGCAGGTGAAAAAAACTCTTTCTGAGCTCTGGGCAGTAAGTAGAGCTTCACAGGTCCACAAAAGTCAAATGCTATGGAAAAAGGAGGTCCCAGCTTTGGATCTGGTCTCCTATGTCACACATAGTGGGGCAGCCAGCAAGCCAAATAGACAGAACAGCATGAACAGGATCTTTCTGTTCTGGCTAGATTAATAATAAAAAGATCTAGGATTTTATTTGATTTGTCTCCCTTTTTCCTTTAAAGAAAAAAACCGAACAGTCTTCTGCTCTTAGATGAAAATGTGTTCTGAAAGGAAAGAATTAGATACTTGAAGAAATGTTGGCAATTACAGATTTTGTTCACTTCATATTTTTTACCAGTTTATAAAATTGAAACCAGAAACCATACCTGACATAGTTTTGGCCACTTCCTGACTACATTTTGGAGGTAAATTGATTACTCATTAAAGAGTTCAGTCCCATGGCTTGCTTTCATCATTTCATGGATTTGATATCACTTTGCTACATATCTGTCAGAGTGTTTTTTTGTCAAGTATGGAGAATCTAAGGTGGGATCCACATAAGAAAACTTCTAAATTTCTCCAGGACCAGGTAAGGGAAAAAAAAAAAGTTGGCACTGACTAATTTTCTATTTCACCTGGTTGCTTGCAAATCTGAGAGAGCCACTTAAGTCTTTGGAAAACTGCCAGTCAGAAATGTTAAAAACCTAGAAATAGCTTTAAATAAACCAACAGGGGAATCAGCCACTTTGAATTAGAAAATCAAACGTACCAGTGTCATGGTTGGGGCTGGTGTCATCTGTCTCCAACCACATAGACAGAATGACTGCTTATGCTCATGGTCAGCTTCAAGGAAAAGCTGGTGACATACTGCACACCCTGTCACATTCAGGCAGTCATGTAAAAGGCGCATTTTGGCATTGGCTCTGCACGAGACAGACCACCTTCAGTGTGTGGCAGAAGTCTGGCCACTCAAAGGGATGACTTGGGACCTCACGGTTGCATTGGTGTTGGGGTGAATCCGCGGGGGAGACACTTATGGATGGTATAGGGACTCTGGTCTTGGGACAGCCTGAGCTCAGAGACCTCACTCAGTGTTGTCAACGGTCTGTGAAGGAGTCGGTAGCCCAAAGAAAAGGAGGGTGAAACCTTCCCCTGGACCTCCAGGTCACAAGATGTTCTCAGGGAAAAACAGCATCTCCTAGCTAGCAGCTAAAGGCAGGGCTGCTCCTGCAGTTTCTGAGTCCCTGACCACACTGCTAGGTGCACCTCCACTGGCATTTTAGTCTGGATCAAGAGTGCTTTGGACCTAACTTAAGTGTCAAGGTTTGCACCATAGAGAGGAGTCTGAGTGTGGGATCTGGAGACCCTTCGTTGGAAACAAAGTTCAATGGTGCTTTCCAGCATCGTGCCCCATATTCTCCAAACACCAATAGGCATCTTCATCCCTGGGACAAATCTAGAGTTTAAATTGCCTGTAGCATGGAACAGCTGTGCTGGAGAGGTCTACCCCTTTGGTACCACTGAGAGAAGCACACACACACGGGTAAGGTGAGGAGTCTGACTGACTGGAGGGAAGGAACCAAATTAAGTTTTATCATGAGGATAAGGGGGCTAAATGTGCCTTTCTTCCATTTGTGCTATCTGCATTGCTGTAAAGTTTAGTAACTGCGATATTTCTTCTATATTCTGGAGAGAAATACTTTTTTCTTTTTCCTTCTATTCAAACCTAACTTGAAATAAGGGTAAATGTGACAGGAAGGGATTTCAGTCCTACATTCATTCCTAAAACCGAGGCACTAGAAACACTGGCGTATCTGGTACCTTGAAGCTCTCCTCCCATGTGGTTCAGTTCCTCTGAACTACAGCAGCTGGGGTCGGTGTTACCGGTACAGAAATTGGTGGAAGAATACGGAATAGCTTTTTTATCCAAAAACCCCTTTAGCATGTGCAGTAGTGACAACAAGCCTGACTCCTAAGGACAGCGCAACAACAGCACATCTGTTAAAAAGGGAGAAAGACAACTGGAAAAATGCTGGGCACTCCCCTTTAAAATCTATTCCAGGTAAAATATGTGCTTGCTCAGAATATGTGGGAGTGAAAAGCCTAGTATTTGTCAAACAAGGTGTAACTAGTCCTCAGATGACTTTCAGAACAGGAGTTTCTAACACTTTGCTATGTAGCTGTTGTAGACTTCTATATTTGATACACTTTTTAGAATGAAAATACATCTTCAAAGTATTTGGAAAACATAATTATAAATCCTACAGCATACTTTGCAATTTGATTCAGAAAGAAATCTCTCACATATACACAGCTCAGATTTAATGACAAAATATTCTGCAGGTGATGGCACCTAAGAGGTCAATATCACAGTAAAGGCATGAAATTGAAGGAGAAATGGTTATATCAACATATTGTGGCTACCAGCCATTGAGTCCTTGAGAAGGAGAAAGAAGAAATGGAAAATAGACTGCAGATCTATACAACTGAAGAGCAATTAAGCAACTAGAAATCTCTCCCCAGCACACTAAGACTATGGGAGGGGAAGCTGCGTTCATGGTGTATGGCATTCCAGTCTGGTCCAGCCTTATTTACCAGGGACAAGGTTTTCAGACACCCTCCAGGACTTTTATGGCTCCTGTGTGGCAGCCACAGAAGTAGTAATGCGGATTTCCTGCTGCTGACGGGAGCGACAGCGGGAGTGAAAGCCTGCACTGCTCTGCTGGGCTTTTACTGGTTTGTGACTCTGACTCAGACAGATGCAGTTGACACATAAAAGAATGTCAAAGATGGTGTTTACTGCTGGCACCACACTTCATTCAGGCTTGAAAACAAAAAAAGGAAAGGAAATAAGAAACATCTGGCTCTAATTAAGGCTTAAAAGAAATGGCAGAAAGCAAAAGAAACATATCTAGACACTTAAGAATGGCTTTGTCTCCCTGCAACAGCATCACTTACACAAATTTGCAAGTAATAAAGCTTTTTTTCAGTTGGATTATTCTATCATATAAACATGTTTTAATAGTTTCAGAAATGAAAGTGTACTGTCCTTTGTCATGTATATATTGTTTTGGTTTGTTTCTTTGTGCTGTTTGTTCTTTTCTTTGTGCTTTATACAAAATATTCATGTCAAGTTAGACGTTCCCACTTTTTTGCTCACAACCCTACTTCCACTTCCCAGTTGAGAAACTGTTGTCCATTTGCGAAACTGGTGTGTAACCCAAGGTTATGCACTCAAAGTATTTTATACATCTAAACACAACACACTGCTCAAAGACATCCCTGATAGTGTTAGCTACGTAAAGGAATGAAGCAGGGATGTTATTTCCATTGAACAGAGAGAGAAATGTCAGTGACGATGAGAATTAATTCTTATTTCTTTCCTACTTCATCATTTAAAAACCTCTGCAAGTATGTGAAGCCCCTCTTACCATGTAACAGCATTCCTGCTAACAAAGGACCCAGACTTGTGATTCAGAAGCTGGGTATGCTTTTAATACATTGTAAACCTCAAACTTGGTGCTATGTTTGATGTATCTTAATGTGGCTGAACTGTTCTGTGACTCAGTTTCCTCATCTGCAAGATCCAGTCTGTCCAAATCACACTTGGTTCTGCTCTGTACAAATCTTGCTCAGGGACAGGAATCTTCCCATGTGCCTCTCAGACAGTTTTAGGCTCTTGGCCTTTCTAACCCTAGAAAAGCAAACATTTAACTGCTTAAAGCAACAGGCTGTAAAGTAATCAACATGTGCAAAGGTACTAAGTGTTCTTTGTGAGTAGGACAAGGAAGGGATGTCTCTCTCCAGTCGAGCACTGGGGTTGTTCATAGTTCATAACTGCAATAACGGGGCCACGCAGCTGTCAGGTTTCCAGAGCTTGCCTGGATGGCTCTGCAAATGCTTCCGAGCCCACGGGATGACCGGGCAGTGGGATGTACACTGGGACCAGCCCTGGAGCTGTGCCACCCAGCCTCCACTCATAGCTGCTCTTGCTGGACAAAGGGGGCACCGCTGCTGCCCTGCCCCACAGAGCCCCGTTTCTGTCTGTGCAACCCCCTTGGAGGGAATTCACAGTTTGGCATTTTATTCAGATACAAGACTCAAACACATCCCCTGTGCCAGGGAGATGGCTGTTTCCTCTCACCCTCCGACTCCCTCCCACCCATCAGCTGTATGCCACTGGCCCCCGTGGCCTCCTCTTGTCCTTGTGATGATCCCAGCACTGAGGATCTCTTCCCTTCTCTATTTTCCCTGCCAGTAAGAATAGCATGTAGAGAGGAACAATCGGGGACAGGAGACACGATTGTAACCCAATGGCTACTGCAGACGGGCAGGCAGATCCCCAGACAGACAGAGCTGCACCCAGATGGACAGGAAACAGCCCTCTCCTGCTGGGAGGTTTTTTCCAGTACCAGTCTCATTTTTCCCACTTCTTCAGTCTTTCCTATGTCCTTAGGCACTTTCCTCAATGCAACTGTCTCAATTGCTTAAAAATAGGTTTTAGTATCTTCCATATTGATGTAAGGCTTTTCAAACATTGAAACAGGCTGCCCAGGGGAGTGGTTGAGTCACCATCCCTGAGGATATTTTGAAGACCTGTAGACATGGTGTTTAGGGACAAGGTTTAGTGGTGGGCTTGACAGAACTAGGTTAACGGTTGGGCCTGATGATCTTAAAGGTCTTCTCCAACCTAAGCTATTCTATGATTCTGTGGGTTTTTTCATGATGATAATTTGTATTAATGTTTTGCAGATTGCCACCAAGGAGATTAAATGTATACTTTATCTCACTCATCTTTTTTTTTCTTGGTAAGGCCAAAAAAAATCCTAAAAATCTGAAAGGTGTAAAGAAACAGTATCTAGTAGTATTGGTAGTTCTACCTGTAGTGATTAGTGACCACATCCCAAGACATCTGACCCCTTTTTTGGACTGTATTTCTGTACATCTGGTGCCTGAACTGGGACATTTTCCTATAGCAAGTAGAAGATATGAGATTTAATACCTTGATAAGTGAAATGATTTATTTGGTGGAAAATTATAGAAATAATGGTGTGCTACTGCTCCACTTTTTTTTTTTTTTCAAGTGGAGCAGAAATGGTTAAAGTTTTGCCAGTAGATAAGTAGTTAATGATCACAAGGTTATGAATATATAATACCATTTTATAGCAGAGCAGAGAGTTTGCACCAAAACATGCCTTCATTCCACTGGGAGAGAATATTGGTTGGGATTACCTGTTGTGTAGTGACCGTGACCCTTTGGGCACTCTGTATTTGGGAGCTTGTCCTCAAGTTTAAACCAGGTAAGAAATGTAATTCTACCCCATGTGGTCTCTATTTGACACCTTTGGGTTCTTTTTCTTTTCCTTAAGCATTTAAACATCATTGCTGATAAATATTATATACATACAGTACACTTCTTAGGTAGAAATGTTCTTCTTACATGGGTTTTTGAAGAAGTACCCCAAACTTTGCGTTCTGCTCTAAAACAGGTTCGGATGACAAACTATCTCTGGATTATTTTCTTTGTAACGTGTTTACACCGTACATGTTTCCTCTCATAGACCTTTGAGATGACTTCAAATCTTTTTCACTCTTACAGTAGAAATTTGATTAATTTTTCAAACGGCAAAAATAAGCTGTAGCTAGTCTAGTAAATGATGTTTTACAGGGGAAATATTTAGCTTTATGTGTGTTTATATATTTGCATGCATATAAGGAAAAACCCCTGTGTAGTACTTGTTCGTGTTTTCAGTGCAATTTACATTGTAGAAAAAATTGTTGAAAGAATATCAGAGATATTGCTTTGCATATTCTATACCTGAAAAGCAGGTCAACCCATCCACATAAGGTGCTCCCATGTGCAAACTTGGAGCAGAAAACTGATCAGTGTTTCAGCAAAATACTATCAACACAATACAAAATTAAGCATGGACCTATATTCAAAATTCATACAAAGAATCAGATACTCCTGGCTGCTTGTCTGGCAGGAAGAGTCAGATATGAGAGACCAAGAAGCCTAAGGAAAAATTTATATGAGGATATATTATATTGTATTTACTTCAAGAGATTTATCAGATGTTTGTAGGGAGGGAACATATCCAACTGGGAGTAAACCCTGGGAGTAAACTCTCAGCGCAGTCAGGGACACTGCTGCTTGTGCCTAGGATTTACACAACTGCAGGGAAACTTGCTGCTAGGAACTGGATTTAAACTGCAGCTGCTTCAGGGAGGATGAGCAATGCCTCCAGGCCCATCTGACAGACCGCTTGTTGCACATAGTGGCAGTGTTTCTTTTTGTCCCCACATTAACCACAAGTATTAGCATTAACAGTTCCCACGATGTTTGATTAAAAAAATCCCAAACCTGACAGTTCATCATCACATTTGGTTTTAGTTTAAAAATATATAGGGTCAAAATCAATGTGATTCTCAAGACGATTAATGCCTGTAAAACTTAAAAGGCAAAGACAAATAAAAAGAAGATGTGTTAAAATAAAACCAGAACCCCTCGATTTTAAGCCAACAGCACAGTTGCTGGAGCCTGATGAGTTTCACTGCATGTGGGGTGGACACGACTGCATTAGTCAGCTCAGGAATTCATATTTGTGACATAGACACAGATTTTCCCTCTGGAAAAAAAGCCAAACTACTGCTTTGCAATCGTACATCAGATCTTGAACAATAGGCTAAGAAACCTTACCAGAAAGCACTAAGTAGAGCTACAGTTTTGACTAGCATTAACAGATCCCATCACTATTGTGGTGGTGTTACAGAGGGACTCTTTTGGGGAAGGCAAAGGTAAGGCTGATGCTGTTCGCTGACTCTTGCTCTTTGCTGCAGGGGGCTTATGGCAGCTGTGTCTGCACCTCCAGAGGCAAATGTCTGACTTTTTTTCCCCACAGCTTTGTGCTTTTGTATTTTACTGCTTTAAAAGCAGTAAAATACAAAAAGAGCCCTTCGGCTCCTTGTGCAGACTGTGACTAACAGCGGCCCAAGCCAGAGCCTGACACCCTAGCATGGCTGTGTAAGTGCCGTTGCTACCGCTGCCGCCCTGCCCGGCTCCTCAGCCTGCAGCACAGGGTCTGTGCCTTTGCAGGGTAAGTTTGGGGATCCTCTGCGCCAGATCACCCCTGCTGTTTCATCTTCTGCCTGGCTGCTTCGGGCAGACATTCACCAAGCAAGACAGGGGCTTGGGGCTGTGCTGCACGTTCCCCAGCACTTTCTGGGTTCCCAAGTAAAAAGTGGCTCACCCCCAGCACAGGAGAGCCAAGCAGGCACCCAGCTGCCCCAAACACAGCTGCTTGGTGTAGGCCACCCAGATCTCAATTGCTGGAGGGGTTTTCCTTTCCTTCTTATAAGATTTCTAACGGAGACACAATGTGTTTTGAAAAGATGATGGCTAGTGGAGACATTACCTAGTGACACATAGATGTTATTTCGATATCATCACAGACATCTGGCTGTAATGTGGCTGAAACACAAATGCTAAATAGCAAAAACATGAGCGAAAGCCGATTCATGCATGCCAAGAACAGAACCCCTGCCACGTGGCACATCCACTACACTTTGCAATAATCTCCCAGTTATGTGAATCACATTAAAGAGTAAGAACTGAGGCAGTCATTTTAGTTCAGTGAGAACATTAGAAACATACAAGTGGCACGTGTGTTCCTGACACCTCTCTTTGCTTTGGAATTTTCTGGCTTTATCTCTCAGTGTCTCAAAGCACAGGCACTAAAATGTCAGATCAAATGGCAGTCCCCAAATTCAGCTTTCTGCATTATTTTAGGCTGAAAGAACTGGGGCTGTTCAGGCTTGAGAAAAGAAGACTGAGAGGGGAATCTTATTAATGTTTATAAATATCTCAAGTGTGGGACACAGAGGGGAAATGCCAGCCCCTTTTCAATGGTCTGTGAAGGCAGGACAAGGGACAATGGCTTCAAGTTGGAGCACAGGAGGTTCCGCACCAATATGTGGAAGAACTTTTTCACAGTGAGGGTGACAGAGCCCTGGGACAGGCTGCCCAGGGAGGTGGTGGAGTCTCCTTCTCTGGAGATATTCAAGACCCGTCTGGACGCCTCCCTTTGTGACCTGTCCTAGGGAACCTGCTTTGGCAGGGGGGTTGGACCTGGTGGTCTCTGGAGGTCCCTTCCAATCACTATGATTCTGTGATACCATGGTTTCAAGGCACACACTGCATCCAGCGCACAAGTGCACCATTTCCACCGCGAACCTTATGAGAAGGGATTCCAGCTCTATCCTTCACATAGGGACTGGGTGAGATTGACTGTGAGGAGGCCTTGGTTTGTGGAGACCTACCAGGTCTTGGATGCATCTTGCAGAGCCTGAGGTCCATCAAACCCTTCCCTGTTGCAATTACTTATGCAGAATAGTCCTTCCCATTCAAGATTTGTCAGTCTTTTTATCAAGATTTTCAGCACTCGCTGAACACAGCAAATATCCAGAAATTTCTAAGATCTGCAATTTCTCTGCTACTACTTATACTGTGCTTTTCTGTCTCCCGAACCTGTGGCAGCCTGTGCAATGACTACTTCAAACAAAACCCATTATTTCTGCCAAAAGAGTGAATAAAGATCAACACTTACCCTGAAGTGTGGAGAGAGGCTATGGCTGAGACTGGGGCAAGGGGCTTTATCTGCTTCACCTTATAATGCCTGTATGAGTATCTTTATCGGATTCTTGGTTGTGTGACTATCCATGCCCTTGTTACCATTGTGAGTGCCTCAGCACAGGGCATCTGTGCCCCTGGTTTGCCTTCCTGCTCCTGTGAAACCCTGCAGAAGTAATTCAGCCTTTTCACGCATTCAACAGCTTGAGCTTTTGGCAGCTGGGAGGCCCACACCATCACTCCTGCTTGTCCAGCAGCTGCACGGAACTGTTTCCATCTATTTCATTGTGGGAATGCAAATTCACGTTTGAAAACTTTGACCCCACATTCATGCCATTGGTTTTAGGGGTAAGGAGGGACCAGTGGCTGCGTACACGGGACAGTCTGTGGGTCACATAATTTTAGCTGAAGCTTCAAGTAAATGATGTTTGTTTCTTCCCTTCATAAAATTAGGTATTGCTTTTACATATGCATCAATGAATATAATTTTTTTAATTCTTTATTTACACAGACACTACAGAATCCGTGGTACCTCCGTGCTTCTGCCTCAATGGTGGCATCTGTCGGGATGAAGCCTGCCTGTGCCCAGAGGAGTGGGTGGGCTCTTTTTGTGAGATAGGTCAGTACAACCCAGGTAGCATGGGATCCACAGTGACGTGGGTCTTTTTGCTAGGTGAGGCTGTATCATTCACCCACTTCTGTTGCTCTTTCAAATGATTAATATAATTGGGGAAGACATTATGGTTTTCAACAGTCTGTGGCCTGTTTCTAGCCAATTTGGCCTTTGTTTGGATTCCTCTGAAGAACACAGTGATGTGAAAATCTGATTCAGACCTCTGTGGCCAGTATTGCTGCGTATGGATCTGCCAGGGTTTAAGGGACACCATCTGGATCAACATCCTGCAGGACAATGCCTGTCCTCAGCTCCTGCTGCCACTGGCACTGGTTTTGGAAGAGTCAAATTTCCTATGCCTGGCACAAGTCTGGCTCTGGTGGATTCTCATTTCATCCCCCTCTGTCAGAGCACAGCATCTCTCTACTGCCATAACTGGAGAGGGTGCACCTAGCTGATGTTGGGAGGGTGCTAGCTCACCAAACCACAGTTATCTCCAGAGCTAGTAAGATTGCAGACTCATGCTTTGCAAGCCAATGACCCACACTGTGACCAGTGTGACACATGGATATGCTGTCATGTGTCAGCTGCCCCTTTGGCAAATGAACTCGCATGTTTGGTCAGAAGGATTTAGAAAGATTTGTAGTTTATTCATAAAAATATTCTTGCTGAAGACTGCTAGGGAGATGGAAACTTCAGGTCTCCCATGTCATTTCACTTACAATGGAACAGATAGCACATACAATAGACAATGACAAATGGGATGGGTTCATGACGGATTGGAACATTTGGGCAAAATGTTTCCAAGAAGTTGGTTTAAATAAAGTAAACATGGCTGGGATTTCAGCACTGGAAACAAACCATCATGATGAGTCTGTAATTCCATGTGTTCATTCCACCGGTATTCTGTATTGGATTTACTGTGAATTGCCTTAAATAACAGAATTTAATAACTGTAGTTATTGTAGTACGTGAGGTAAGCATGTTTGGACATGCATCATTAACTAGAGAATAACAAACATTATTGCTTTTACAAAGCTTGAATTTATTGTTTTCCTGAGGAACATTCATACGAGATATCAGTCTGTTGCACCTCCCTGGCAACTTTAACTTGCCGACCAGTTTCAACTAAATTTACTAAATTTACAGGCCTTAAAGGTCTTGAGATCCTATGAGGGTTGCACACCTCACTAGTTGGGTACAGAAGATGAACCTTGTAAACACCTCACTGAGAAAAAGTCAAGAAGACTTATGCTGGCAGTAAGGAGGTGAGGGTCACATGGCCAGTCAATCCAGTCTAGCCACTAAGATGTATAGCTCTAAACTACCCATGACATTTGTCTCCTGTCCACCAGCTAGCAAAAGCCCCATCCAGCCTGGCCTTAAACACTTCCAGGGATGGGGATTCCACAACCTCTCTGGGCAACCTGTTCCAGTGCCATACCACCCTCATAGTAAAGAATTTCTTTCTAATGTCTAATATAAACCTGCCCTCTTTCAGCTTGAAGTCATCCTTCTTGTCCTATCACTGCACTCCCTATTGAACAGTCCCTCTCCCACTTCCCTGTAGGTCCCTTTTAAGTATTGGTAGGCCATAATTAGGTCTCCCTGGAGCCTTCTCTTCTCCAGGCTGAACAAGCCCAACTCATCCAGAGAGGTGCTCTAGCCCCCTGATCATCTTCTTCGCCCTCCTCTGGACCCGCTCCAATAGCTCTATGCCTTTCCTGTACTGGGAACCCCAGAGCTGGACGCAGCACTCCAGATGGGGTCTCACCAGAGCAGAGCAGAGCACAGGGGCCGAATCACCTCCCTTGACCTGCTGACCACACTGTTCTTGCTGCAGCCCAGGACACAGTTGGCCTTCTGAGCTGCTAGCACTCACTGCTGGCTCATGCTGAGCTTCTCATCGATCAGCACCACCAAGTCTTTCTCCTCAGGGCTGCTGTCAACCCATTCTGTGCCCAGACTGTAGCTGTGCTGTACATTTGTACGTTATGTCACAGTTACTTTCCTACAGGGATCATTCCACCAGGCAGTGCGGCCATGACTTCCTCGGCCTTTGTGACTCTGAACCATGATAGGTTGGATGTGGCTTCTGGCCAAATTGTCCAAATCCTATTTTGAGCACATGTGTATTTTTGCACCCTGCTGTATTCCATGGCATTAGGTTATCAAATCTGATTTCTGCCTGGGTAACAAGAATCTGTCCATGAAACTTTTACAAAATTTCTACAACTAAGTCAGTGAAAATAAGAGAGATGACAAAAAGTACAGGGTTTGGGGGTTTCAGTGACTTCCTGAGTATCACTTGTAGCAGTTTGGGTTTCGAAAAGATTTACCCAGCTACTTTTATTTCCTTTAGGGCAAAAGATTCAATGAGCTTCTATTGTCTCAATATAATTTTATTTTTTGAAAATCTGTACTTGTACTAAAAATATTTACCTAGATATATATTTTGTTGTGACTTTTGTTTTTCCCTTCTGTACAGTTAACTTCTGCGAAGCCAGTACTTTCAGAGTGAACATTTCTGAAAGTGTTACGAAAACCCTTACTTTTGAACGGATAATAGTGGGTAAATACGGCAACTCCAAAGAGAAATGTGAACCTGATACTGTGAACGGTATGTGTTCCTTTCCTTTTGCTGCTACTTCCCAAAAGCAAATATAAGGTTTGTGAAAGATGCCAGATTATTGGGTCAGTTGAGAAGCCGGTGTTTGGAGCCAGAAAGGCATGGGCCAGGCAGTGGGAGCGCAAACCTTGCCACATAGTTTTCTACCCCAGATACAGAGAACTGAAGGCATGCACGGTGAGTCATATCTGTGTCTGTCTGGGACTGGGCTGAGACTCAGTTAATATCTGCTCCTGAATGACCTTTGGGTAGAAAAATAATCTATTTCTGCCCGACGATTTGGCAATAGGATTCAGGATGCTTCCTATCAACTGTGGTTCTATGAACTGTCATAGCTTTCAGCAACCTCGTTAGAACATCACAGCTGCTCCACATGCCCTTTGTGTTTCCTCCACGACATATAAACCATGTTTTTTATGAGACAATTAGAAGCCTTTCTGATAGCTCAGTGCTGATGCCTGTGCCTCCCGTTGAAGAGATGTGCTCCTGCCACTCTGGCGTAACTTAACCTATCTGAAGTTGGCACGAATAATGTCAGCCATTCTGACAAGACTGTGTATATGAGTATAAAAGACACGCTCTAAAAAGATCTGGTTACATAATCAATGGTCATTCATAATATTGATTTAACATGCAAACAGAAAATAATACTGGATAGGGCGTCACATCCCCAGTACAGTTTTCATTCCCACTGAGGTTATGTGAATGGGAGTGAGTGATTTTGAACTACACGTGCATCCTTCTGCTTTTACAAAATTGCAGGTAACACTTCCATAGCGATCCGGATGTGCTCCAGAGAAGGGAGAACTCCTACTTTAGAGGCCCCCAAAATCCTGAATTGTAATGAAAATCTACACTCCCTAGCATCACAGGTAATCTTAAATTACTATTTGAACTGTCTCTGAGCTTCTGTATCATCTCAAGGGAAAAAGAAAAATGATTGGAAATTGAGGCAGGAAATATATGTGTTATATTTCATAAAACTTTGTAGAAAGCAAAATGAATGACCAAAGCCTTTTTCAGTGCTATTCTTGGTGTGTCCCTGCTTTGCAAATGGCCTGAATTTCCAACAATGATTAGTTTATTTTGCTTGGTTTTATGTAAACACAGCATCCCATTTCATATTATTTTTTCCGTTAAGAAATAGGGAAGTCAGGCTCGCAGTTCACAGCAATGCCTCCGCATGGGGGCAATGCCCACCCAGGTATCAAGTCGGTGAGACAGTGGAAGGGATTTGGAGGAGGCTGGCATGAGAGAGCGAAGTGATGCTGGCACTGACACACTAGGAAGGATTAAGAGCAAAGCCCTTCTGTTCAGAGCTGTGATCAGCTGAACATGGACAAAACCCTTCTACCCCTCAATAATCCCAAATCGAACTCTCTCGTATGAATGCTGAACTCTTGCTGGTGAAACTCATAAAGCCCTAAGCCTTGCTTTAAGGCTTAGCTCTGCCATATCTACAAAACATGGACAGCTGAACTTGGCGAAGCACACTGCACACAGTGACTGCCTCTCTTCTGCTGCTTCTGCTCTTTGGTTCCTCAGCACTCATCCCAATTGGGAAAGAAAAAAAAACCAAGCAAACCCAAAAAATCCCCCTCAAAACCCCCAACCACACAGCTGCAGTCCCTTTAGATCTAAGTCCCCTTTCATCATACATTTTTGGTTGATTATTGCACCTCTAACCCAATGCTTCACCTCCTGGATATTTTGACAGGAAACTCTTGGGCTGGATATTACATTCTGCCAGTACACATCCTTCAC
This sequence comes from Gallinula chloropus, assembly GCF_964237585.1. NCBI lineage: Eukaryota > Metazoa > Chordata > Aves > Gruiformes > Rallidae > Gallinula > Gallinula chloropus. The sequence continues at coordinate 92,941,001 of NC_140085.1, forward strand.
TGAGTGGCTCAAACCTCAAAGCCTCATTAAATTTAAGTGTAATATCAGCAGTGGCTATTTGTAACGCCGGTAAGATACAATGTAGGGTTGCACCATGAGGGTGCTCCGCTGCAAGTAGTAAGCGTGGCGTCAGTCACAAGCTGTGATGTCACGCTGCCATCTAGTGAGCCCAGGGCGCTGCGGGGTGCAAGGCTGAGGCTGGAAAACGGGCGGAGGAGCTGTTCGTACCAGTGACCCGGAGGCCAGGCTTAACGGGATTACATGCCTTTTAAACGTAAATATTTACTCTGACACAAAGTCATGCTAAAAGCCAGGAGTAAGAATAGGGAGACGAGGGCTTCACCACGTTCTCTTTGTTCCTGGCGCATGTGCAGATGCTTCCAAGGCAAATAATATAATCAACTAATGTAACTATAAATGATAAATCTCCTTCTTCATAATGCAACATGTCCACCTTTCTTTCCTATGACTCCTTTATAAACACTTCAAAGCTTCATGGCTGAATTAATCCTGATTTTGAGAGCTTCCCCACAGAACCAGTTTGAGAACAATTCGATTATTGAAGCTATTCATTGACTGGACTGGAAAAGGGATGACCTGATAGACAAATGTTTAGTTGGTGTCCATAAGGAAATTTTCATGGTGATAATTAGATTTTCTGTCTCTTTAAGTCTTCTTATCATCTAGTTATACCTTCATATACCATACAGCTAATTTTCTTGTATTTAGACTCGTAAGATACTACAGACACTTATGCGCTCCCCATTAAGTGCCAACTGACCCAGCCTGGACCCAACCAGTGCTTCTAGAAATTCTTGTTAGCATCTCCAGCAGCAGCTGAATACTTTCTTTGGTTTTTCTACATTTATTCAAAGCTGACATTACGTACAATGTACTGAGTAATGTTCTTGGTGCAGGTGATGAGCACTGTGTTGAGAAGCACAATTATCCTGGATGACATTTGTAAGGTTCCTCCAGTGGCTTTTCAAAAATTCCTATTCCAGTTATTTAAGGAATAGGGAAAGGTCTACAGAATATAGACTCAGAAGCTCAATGACCTACAAGACAAAGGGGAGGTACTGCTGCTCTCTACAGGTCCCTCATGGCAAGGTGTGGAGAACCATGGGACCAGGATCTTCTTCAAGGTGTGCAGTTTTAGGATGGCCCAACCCTGCTGGGCTAGGGGATAACCAGTCCTCCCTTCCAGTTAAAGCTACTCCTTGAGTTCATGAAGTCATCCCCTAGGGAGAATTTGCAAGTGCTGCTTACTTAATATGAACAGAAACAATTTAGACCATCAATTACTTGTATATTTTGATTTTATGTGAGAATGTTCTAAAAGTGGTGACTCTTTTCCTTTTCCTATTTTCCTTCTGTTGAATGGCATTCTCCTCACAGGTTGAAGCTGCAGACTCCAGCAATGTTTCAGCTATTGCAGAAAACACTCAGATCCTCACCTCCATGCCAGACCAACTGACCACGCAGGACATCTCTGATGCCGCAAACATCGCTGTGCAGATTCTGAAAAAACCAAATGTTTCAGAAAACTCTGAGGTGAGGCTTTTTAAGACTAAAATAAGACTTTTGGGACTTAATATTTGGGATATCAATTCTGCCCCCCCTCTACCAGCAGAAGGAATACTCTCCTTCCTCTTAACCATACATAATGCACAACCGAATGCATTTTGCCATTTAGCAGAGTTGCTTCGCTGGCCTTGAGTGCACGCTTGTGGAATCACTGCTGCATCAGTTCTCAGAGCATGGTGTAAATTCGTTTTTTACCAGCTGTTTAGACTTGCATATATCTGAAAGTCTAATATGAGCATCATTTGATGTTGAAGTTAATATTTTTGTGGGTATTGATGGACGGAAAAGCTGGACATGAGCCAACAGTGTGTACTTGCAGCACAGAAAGGCAATTGCACCTTGGGTTGCATCAAAATAAGTGTGGCCAGCAGATCTAGAGAGGTAATTCTCCTCCTCTTCCAGTGTCTTCTAGTGAGACACTGGAAAGGTTGCCCAGAGCCCTGGTAGAGACACCATCCCTGGAGGTACTCAAAGTCAGGCTTCATGAAGCTCTGAGGAGTAAGAGGTGTCCCTGCTTACTGCAGAGGGGGTTGGACTAGATGGCCTTTAAAGGTCCCTTCCAACCTAATGCATTCTACGATTCTATAATTTAATCCTAAATTAATAAATTAATTGATAATTTATGCAAATTAATAAAAGTGTGGCATTTCTGAACCCATTGGTGGAGCGCATGTGTTCTCTCAAATGGCAGCCTGTACTTTGTTTACTCTGCTGTGTATACTCTCAAGAAACGCTTATTAAGTGTTCTCACTTTGCCCATTCACTATGTAGCACATGGGGGGGATTTATTTCAACTGTATTTGAATATTGCTTTTTTTTTTTTTTCCTGCTTGTCTCAGGCATCTGTGGCAGTAATGGCTACAGTGAGCCAACTCCTGGATGCCAATGAAACAGAATTCAATGACAATAATCTCGTCAATGTTACAACAAGGTAACTTTAGCTTTCACTATTTTTTTTGATGTAATAAACTGCATTTCCCTTTCTGTTTCAGGATGAAAGTGCTTCATGGACAAGTCTAAACACTTTTAGTATTCAACTCCAATATGCAATTTCACCAATTCAGTACATTTATACCAATATAAACAATTTGGGCTGGATTTTTCTGCTTTTGAGAAAGAATGAAGATAGGGGTTGAAAAGTGGTTCCCACTGGAGACCCGAATCAGAGAGGAAGCTCAGTAATGGAACATGTAGCCAGATATTAACAAGTGATGGTAACTTTTACCCCACTTATTATTTCAATGCAGCCTCACAAAAACAATGGAGGAATTCTCTTTCACTGGGAACATCTCACAGTCCAACATTGCAATCCAGTCAGCTCCACTGAAATTCAGCTCCTCCACTATTCTGTTTTCAGCACAAAGAGGTAAGTCTGTGTGTGTTGTTGGATAAGGCTACCTGGATAAGGCAGTATGTACCACAAATCCTAATGCATTCACTTCCAAATTTTGCAGATGAAGCACCAGGATTTCATCGGTCAACAAAGCTAGAAATACAGGAGAATGTCCCTGGGCTCACGGATGACCTCAGTACTGAAGTTCAGATACTGTTCCACATTATCAGTAACAGTAAGTTCTTTCTCCTACTGAAAACTGCACCTGGGAAAATTTTGAATGAATATTCAGTAAAAATCTCCTTTGGAGAAATAACTCCTTGTTGTTGCCATGTGGTGATACAAGAAATGCACGTGCCACATGAGCTGGATAATCTTATTTATAGGTTAGTGCAGGTGTACATTTTTCAGTGTTTGGGACTTACTCATTTGTTTTGTTTTATAAAATTGAGAATGCAATGAATTTTTGACCAAAGCTCTAAAGACATGAAGATCAAGAGCTACTGCAATATGTATCTTGCTTGAAATCCAAAGACATCAACAGTTTCAACTAAAATTACTGCTACTGTCAGGTGTCAGCCAGGACATACACACCCTTGCACCTACACACCAGGATAGTCTTTAATGGCCCAGTCACAAAGGATTTTTCCAGACGTCCATTACTTAGACTCTGCAGTTCTCAGAGGATAAACTGGTGTCACCCAGGAGAAAATAAATTTAAATAGAAAGTTTACAGTTCCTCTGCTTCATTTGCTGCAGAAGCTGGTGGGTGGTGGGAGCTGAGCTTTGAACAAGTGCATTTCTATGACATGCTAAAAATCACAAGCATTTCAGACTAAACCCAGCAGACTTGTGCTTATTCTCTCTCTCTGTAGTGACAATAACACTAAGACATCACCGCACCAGAGTATAATAAAGGTGAAGTTTGTGAAGTAGTTAGATCATGATTGATACACAATCCCATGGGGACATGAATAATTCAGTCCTCTCACCAGAGTTAGAAAAGACTCCAAGAGATAAATCAGGTAGTCCCACTGATCTAGCAATGACTATAAAACCCCCACTGAATAGCTCATTAACTGGTCACTGGCCTTTCTGTTCACTGTTTGAGATGACAATCCTGTGGAAAAACAGTGTGATCACATAATTAAAAACTTTATCATAAAACTTCCCTCAAGAGCTAGATTGATTGCACAGCTTGTCTTAAAAAAAAAAAAAAAGAGAGAGAGAGAGAGAAAGATTTCTTCAATATTAAATGCACAATTGGGACATTTTGTAGATATAAAGTTATATTAGTCTCTCTTGATAATCAACTCAGCGATAAAAACAGTCTCTCTCGATGTTAAATAAAAAACATAAAATCAGTAACAAAATATGTTATATAAAGCAGGATTTTTGATTCCTTGCTTTAAGCAACAATTATGACTGGTGATTTAAATCACTTAGACGAAATCCCTCTAATTTGGTAGTAAAAGAAGCAGAGTCCACAAGTTGGATCTGAAGGCAAAGGTCCAGCCAACTGCTTTTATCCCCTGGCTTCCTATTAACTGTAAATGTCCCTGGCATTACCATTTCTTACTTACTGCTATTAAAAGTCTGGCCATTTGGAGTGTGTGTATATATCAGGATTTAGGAAATTATTTTCCTCATTATCAGCATTTTTCCCCAGAAATGACATTAAGAGAGAGGTAATAATTATTTTCACACTCCACCTCAGCAAAAATTGAAGATGACTCCCTTAAGATTCATGGGAAGAGAAGATACCTCTTAAACGGATTCTAAATAAATATCTAAAGAAAAACCTGCTGTAAAGGAGCATAGTGTAGGCTTCTTCAAAGGCACCAGCTTCTCTGATATCTGCTATCCATACCTACTTTTCTGTTTGCCTTGTGAAGGTTCGTCAGACCACAGAAGAGTTGGCTTTGTCCTGTATCAAAATTACAAACTCTTCCAGTCAAGGATATATCAAAGTCGGAGTAGTTTCTCTAAACAAATTGTCTCTGGCAACATTGATGGTGCAAGAACCAGTGGTGTTGAAATAGCCTTCAGCCCCAAGGTAAGCCCTCGTAAGAAATGCCATGTTCAGTTTGACCCAGAGGCTGCCCTTGCTGTCCTGCTTATCTTCAGGACTCATGGAAAGAGATTCAAGCAGAGGGTTTCTGGGTTTTTTTTTTGGCAAACTGTCTTGATTTCTGGCAATTAGGAGTTGAGAGGGGTTTGGAGGTGTGTAGGTGACATAAGTGAAGGGTATTCGGATGATGTGGCTTAGAAAACATTTTTCAACTTTTGTGTTTAACACCATGTTACTGACTGAGTACTGTTAAACTAGGATGTTTGCAAGTAAACAGTATTCCATACAAAATTACAGGTGTACCACAGTGGATTTGTCCTGGGGTAGGTTAGTCCCTGGAGGGCAGTTTTTCTTTCTGTAAGACTACAAGTATTTTTGAAAACCAGAAAAAGTCAACATGACTAACAAAAGACAACATGGCCCAACACACCTACCAATGGTAGGGAGCATTCATTTTTCCACACAATCTTTGAACTCCTGCTTCCAGTTAAAATCCTTGTGTGTTTTGTATTGACTTCCTCCTGCTAAGAACTGATTCCAGATGGTACAGCTTTCTTGCAGGAAACGCTCTATGTGTGTGCCCATTGCCCCAAAGAACTGAATTTTCAGATAATATGTACTCATATTTAGCATGACTTCTCCAGTAAACAGTAGTTGGGGGTTTTCTTACAATATTTAACAAAGGTTTTAAGCTCAAATATATGCATATGACAGCTCAGTAATCATCATCGTGGATCCATATAGGTGAGTGATCTGGGAAACATGTCATTTCTAAGGAAATCATTGAAACAAACTTATAATTGTTTTTTTTTGCTCCTACTTTTGTTCCTCATTTTTAACTGAACTGCCTAGTACTGTCAATAGTTGCTTTCACTACTTATTTGTACTTCAAGCTGCTTGTTGCTTAGCAAAAAGCAGGCCTAATCAAAGTACCCTGTGGAAGCATGTTGTCCAAAAATGACTACATGATGTTCAATGTATGACTGCACGAGTACCATCGTGCTGCAGGAGGGGAGATGGCTCACTGCATTTATCATTGTTTGCTTCCTGTTATGATGTGGGTTCAGCTCTGGTTGACAGTAATTTAATGCTACTAATATCTGAAAGCTGTTGTTTGGCTTCCACAGAAGTCATTTGGCAGTTGTTTAATGCCTAGTCAATGTGTATCTGAACCGTAATTACCTGAATAATTCACAGAAATGGGTAATTTCATTGGCAATCGTGTCTGAGAAAGGCATATGAAATAAGTTCAAAAGGCCAAATTGTGCTGTTATTGATACTGCTCCTCAGGTTTACTGGAAACCCTGTAAATCCCTTAGTAACTGTCAGCTCCCCTTTCAGAGGGTAATTGTAGTACGTGCCATTTGCTGGTGCATATCCGTTTATGCTCCTGCAGCCACTTTTTCTCCCTGCAATCCCCAGTACAACACATCTGAACTGCAGCTGCGGGACCATGCCTGCGTCTTTTGGGACTACGCTGTCAATGACTGGAGCACTGCTGGCTGTGCAAAAGGAAGAGACCAGTTCTTGAGATGCAGGTGCAATCACACCACTAATTTTGCTGTCCTAATGGTAGGACATTTCTTGAATGGGAGGAGTTTGTTGGGTTTTTTTCCATTCGCTTGGTTGTTTTCCACTATAAGACAAGCATGCCAGTGTAAGGCTGCAGGGACACTGTGCTAGAAGGCACAGAATTTTAAATTGTCCCCACAAATGTCTTTCTGACTTGTAGCAGAGCTGGTACATTGGGACACACGAGCTGTCCCCAGGCTGCTGGAAAGCCAAATGCATTGCCACGTCCTGGCTTCCTCCGACACCAGGGAGGCTGTGCCCACCCGCCTGTGCGTCCCAGCAGCAGGGAAGGGCTGGCGCAACTCATCCCCCTTGGTCTGTTGTCATCACCTCCAGCTCCATGTCTCCATGGCTGGTCCCGATTGTTTAAGCAAATGCATGTCCACAGCCTTCAGCACCCCAAGACAAACACTGGCCTGGGACCTGGGCTAAGGCGGCACTGCCTGCTGCTGGGGAAACTGCTCAAAGTACTCAGCGTTAACCGCTTCCTCTGCTTTGTGTGTTTACAAAAAGCAACCCCTCTCTGAATATTAAGCCTGCTACCACTAAGTTTCATATATTGTCCTCTTGCACTAACAAGCCTATTGAGGAATGACAGGCTTGTCTCTGACATTTGTTATTCTTGCAGTATTTGTTTCGGCTTTCTAAACAAAACACTCCCTGGGTAAAACCCCATATCCGTGATGACTGACTTCAGCAGCATGAAGATTTCTGAGCTTCTTTTTACTCTGTCTTCACAGAACAGCATTTCCATTTCTGTAATATTTACTTTATCTTTTGCATTTCCTTATTGCACAAAATTACTGTATTCTAGAGAACCATCCATTTATGCAAAGACAACAGTATTTTCTGTTTCACTGAATACATTTACATTTACTTGCTGCTTTATTGTCACTATATACAAAGAAATACTGTCTTTGATTTGTAATTCTTCATAGCATCTTACCTTAGACCATATCCTCAGAAGCCAAAATTCAGATTGCACATCAGTATGAAAAGTGAAATCTACTTTTCCCAACCTGTGTCTCCTTGTATTTTTCTAAGAATAATTTAATGTGCTATTCTGCTAAGAATTTGATTGACATTGTTAAATCTCTTTAGGGGTTCTTTACCAGCTTCTTTAGTCCTGAGGTCCAGAATAATTCTGTGTGATCTGAAAATTCTGGCAGTGGCTAGTGACTGTCATAACTTCATTGGAACATTTTTGTTTCTACGTGAAACTAGAAACACGAATTTTAGAAATAAATTTGTGTCTTCTCATAACTGATACAATCTGTTTTTCAGGCCTTTCAGATCAAATATAAATACGCAAAGCCTTTGGAGTATATTTCTTACATTGGTCTTGGATTGTCCATGGCTGGTCTGGCCATTACCATTTTGTTTCAAATATTGACTAGGTAAGAGTGAAGAGATAAAACTGCAAGTATTTTACTCTAAGTTACAATATCTGTATACAGTTTGAGTAGCCAGTTTAGAACGTGATGCATTATTGATCAGCAAATAATATTTAAAAAAAAAAAAAAAAAGACCCAATTACATAGCATATCTTAGGAATTAAGTGTGGCTTACTGGTTAAAGTGAAGACATGAAATGTCTCAGTCATGCCACTCATCTAGATGTAACTTTAACCTAGGTGTTAATGTTGCTCTTTTAATGCAAGGAGATGTATATATATTATTATTCAATAAATCCACCTTCAAAAAGATGAGCTTTTAAAAGAAATGATATAACAGAGTATGGAAGAGTACATTAGAGTAAAAGGTCAACCCTTTAGCAGGAAACACTGGGCATGGCTGCTGACAAGAAAAATCTTTCCATGGATTTGACAGGCAGCTCACCAGCTATAAGATAACAAAGCAGGCATTGTGTGCTACTGAGGATCAAGTCAAGGGTTGATCCTTTTACCACAGCCTCCCTTCACCAAGTCTAATCTCTGGGTAATGTGTCAGAGTGACACTTCTCCCACCTACACAAGGTATGGGTGGTCTGCCATTTTTGTTGAATTTCATGTCCCCATTGCCTTGCTGACATCTCTCTTACTACCTTGGCCAGGCAGCTGACAACACAGCCCCAGTGTTGTATTATTGCCGCACTGGTCCACTGAGGTGTTTAGGTCATTACTCGTGCTGAACACATCAAGCTTAAAAAAAATACAATGGTATTCCATCACCAACGTGACCCCCTTTTTATTTTCCTATACGCCCCGTATCCTGGTATTATAAAGTCTAATCAGTTACCTGTCTTCTAGCCAGTTACCAATCTGCCTGTTACTCAGCCCACTGCCTTATTGCTTAGACTCTTAGCACTCATGTAGAAGCAGAACGCTGTTCCTCAGGTTTTCTTCTTGATGGCCTATTTAAGTGTTACTCTGTTTTCTGTTGCACATTTGATAGTTTCTATACTCTGTTGCCTTCTGTTTATAAAACATCTGTAGAGAACAGAGGATTTCAAAGCACCATAATTATGCAGCAGTATACTTTATGTACACTGCTTGTGCCACAGTTTTATTGTGAGTGACTTTTTTCAAAGCAAACTTCCTTGATGGACGTGCTGGTGATTAATGGTGTCATATGATTCCCCCTTGAACAAAGAGCAAAGTCATGCCAACAGTTGTAGTTATCATAGATGAATGCATGTTTCTCATCATGCTCGCACTAACGTAGAATTGGAGCAATTCCATCAATGTCAATGTATTGAAGATTGTTTGACCTTCCAGATTCTGCCTTTTAAATGCATTTATGAGACAGTATTTGCAAGTTTATTACTGTCTTGTACCTTGAAGAGTGTATAGAATTACTTGTCAATGTATTTTACCTCCTAACAGTGAAGAAAAGGATTCTAAAAAAGAAAAAGCATTCCAACTGCTGTTGGTTGGAAAATCCCAGTCCTAAAAGGTGTTGAGTGTTCTCTGTTCTATCAGACAAAACCAGTAGTTGGTGAGTTGTGTGAGAGTAATGACAGTGCAGAATTCTGCAAACAAGTTATGGCTTTGATTTTTCTATTAAAGCTTGCACATTATAGCTTGCTTTTAATATTAATAGAAATGTGGAAATTTTTTTAATTATTATTATGCTCTACTTTTTTTCTCCACTGTAATCACCCAATAGAAAAACTCGAAAGTCATCTGTAACGTGGATGCTGGTGAGTCTCTGTTTCTCCATGCTCATTTTTAACATCATCTTCATTTCTGGAATTGAGAACCAAAATGCCAAGAATCGCAGCAGTGATACCACCAACTACTACCAGGAATACCTTCCTTATGATACCGCCAGTAACACCTTACTCACATCAGACATGGTAGATCCCCCCGCAGACTCCTGGTGTACGGCCGTGGCTGTCCTACTGCACTACTTTTTGTTGGCGACATTTATGTGGACAGCACTCAACTCAGCACAGCTCTACTTACTGCTGCTTAGAGCCATGAAGCCCCTGCCCGGACACTTCCTTGTAACCATGTCAGTAATCGGATGGGGTAAGATTTCAAGTCGCGTATATGGCAACTCTTATCAAAGTATCGGTACATAGTGCATCGAGGGAGAGTTGTAACGACAGGAGATCAGCAGAGAGCAATTACAATCAGCGTGTCCGTTGGTTTAGCACAACGCGATTTAATAAATAATCCCCTGTTACTGCTCACACTGCTGGCATAAACTGAGCTTGCTTTCACTGTCCAGACACGGCACTGAAAGCGATAGCTTGTGCACTGGCACAGCAACAGAGGTTTGCTGTGTGCAGGAGCAATATTCATGGCAATCAAGGCACTCAATAAGCTGTTCCTGTCAGCGGAATACAAAATCTTTCAGATACAGTGATTGCATATATATGGACTCAAATTCTTCATTTAGATATCTCAGATTCCTCATGACATCAACTGGAGCCTTGCAGGCAAGGAATGACTGACACTATTTGTTACATACTATTTATTGATGATCAAAGGGCACATTCCTAAATCAGTACAGCAGTTAGCAGCAAGACAGATGCCCACCAGGTAAAGTAAAAATCTCATCCTTCTTCAAGAAACTCTTCTGACACAGTGCATAGGAATAGTTGCCTTTTCCACACTGCATAGTCAGCTTGTGTAGTGTATTTCTGATGGTGTCTACCAAGCAGTTTTAGATACCAATTGTTTCATTAGTATGAGTGCAGGTATTTGGGTGCAGGTAGGTGCAATTCCTCTAAAACTTGTACAGTTTGGACTGCAGGTACACGGCAGAAAATGTTCAGCAGAAGCTTACTGGCTACACGTCACTGTGCTCCATGAATATTTGCATGACAGCACAGCATTAGGTTCCTCACCGCACCCTGTGACTAGTTACACACGTCCAGAATAGCATCATTCCGACTCAATGCTTTCCAGATCTACTTTGAAAGCACAGCAAATACTTGGCAATCTGGAAGATCTTTTTAAGGGCTGAAGGAGGGACAGACTTTAAGAAGCATGGTTACTTCCCAGATACAAACTTGTGCAGGAGGCTCCTTCCCATGAGATGTGCTGCTTAGTGAACAGGTAGGTAAGAGACATGGAAGACAGGAAGTGAAGCAAAGGCATTGAGGAGGGAAGTGCATGCTGCCATGCTTCTTGGAGGGAAAAAGTTTTATGCTCTGCCTCAAGCTGGTACACAACGCAACTGTGCGTGGCGCAGAGTTTTCTTACATTAGTTTCTCACTGCTGACAAGAGGGTAGCATTGCTTAGCACGGGAAGGAGTTTGCTTTGTCACCATCAGAGTTGTCTCTGGAAGCGGTGTTGAAGATTTTAATGGCAAAGATCTGCAAGTCATGGACGTGAGCTGTCCTCAGAGAAATAGTTCTCACAACCCTCAGTCCTGCCTTTTCCCAGGCTGTAGAAAACCCTCTCAGTTTAGCGCAAGGCAGGTGGAACAGAGCTCTTACAGTCTACAGATTTTAGGAGGCAAGAAAGTATTTCTGTGGGAGGTATGCATGTGCAACCAAACAATAAATTGCTATTGTCTCTCCCATTAATTAGGAATCCCCGCTGTTGTAATTGCAATAACTCTTGGAGCTACTTACAGAGAAGGAAAAGCTTTAAACTACCGACAGGAAGAATTGTAAGTTCACGTATTATTGCAACACTTGCTATCCCACACCTTTTGTGGTGGTTTGTTATTAATAGAATTCTAGATTTACTTTTGGCATACTATTTTGTATATCTAAGTGATTGAAATAAAACAAAACTCTTCACTCGAGCTAAATATTCACTAAAAGGAAATGTGGTTTCTCTTCACTAAGGATTTATGGTACAGGATTCATATGTGCCTTGAATCCTCCTGCAAGATCCCCTGTGACTTTAAATAGAAGCTGTGGATGCTCTTAGCCAAACTGAAATTCAAGACCTTCATTTAAGTGCATAACTGCACTTCAGTATCTAAACTTAATCCTACCATTTATTTAAAATGTTTCTGGCCAACATAACTATATCCCTATTTACCCCACGGTTTCAGTGCTGGTATTCATTTGAGTGTCCGCATACCAAAGCAGGCTATCAGGCTTACAACACCTGGGTGTTAGAGGATGACACAGAACAAAGGCAGACTCCTTCCAGAAATGTATCCACAACCCCCCTTCCATATGGTGGCAATCTTAGGAGACTTATTTAAAGAGTGCTGACTTCTAACCTGAGATTACTTGCCAGTGACAAAAAAAAACACCAAACAAAAAAAAAAAAGAGGGGTAAAGACGATTGCTGGAGAACCCTGTCACGCTGAAGTTGTCCCTGGTTTTGTTTCAACCGTTGTCCATTAGGTCTCCCCTACTACTCTATTATAATATATACTCTAAAGATAAACTTGCATATGATGGCCAGGTATCTCTTGGTTAGCTATAGTGCACATTATACTTCTCTATGCTGTTTATTTGAGAAATCATTTTGCGTTCCCCAGAGAGAGAGAGAGATGTGTGATTGAAAGCCCTCAGTGTTCAAGGAATAGGTGCCTTTCAGGGGTAGGTTAACAAGGTCTAGAAAGCCCTACGAGGTCTTTCAGGATGAAAAGTGAAATATACTTTTGTTCTGTTTTGGTACTGTGAACAATGTGTTTAACCATTCTTTTGAAATAGCTTCTCTTTATATTAAAAGTTGCTGGCTTGCAGCACTGGATCAAAACCAGAATTTCAGTGTGCAAAAGCCCATGCTGTGGTCATTCCTCTTGCCAGTAGCACTCATACTCCTGTTTAACATCATAATCTTCATCAAGATCAGTGTCTCTGTGATATGGAAGAAGAATGAGAATTTGACAAGGTGAGATGGCACGGGACTCCTCTGATCTTTCAGCAAATGTATTCCTCAGTCTCTTGCCACCAGCTCTGACTTTCTTGCCATGAGCTCACATTCTTCACAAAATCTTTTGTTTCAAAGAAATGTATACTTAAAGCAGTCAGACAATGAATTCCATTGTTGCGATGGGCCAGACTTCATCCAAGTACATACCAATCAATACATTTCAGGCTTTTGCCCCCTTTTTATTGGTTACTTGAGTTCAATGAAAGTTATCCCCAACTTAAATCCATGTCATTGAGAGCAGAACTGGCTCTAGCCAAATCAGAATTGTGAATTTCTCAGCACATCTGAATGTCAGGCCAGTTCTTTAGCAGCTTTGAAGGAATTTGCTTGTTCAGTTTTACACCAACACTCCATGTATTGACACAGGCTGTGTGTCACAAACTCTACAGTGTACATTATGTTATTTGAAAGGGGATAGCTTCAAATGTTGTTAATCCCACAGAATTGATCCATTCAACAAAACTTTGTACCATCTCCTTGTTCCTTTTGTGTACAATTTTCATGTCTGGAGCAAAAAAAACCCCAACCAAACCTAATCTCTGACTCCCCTCAGCCTTGAGAGAAACTGGATATCCAAACTTCACCAGCAGCTTATTCTTATATTGAAAATTAGCACATCTGGATTGAAGTAATAATCATTCTAAAAAGCTTATAATATTTAACATGCTAACTTGAAATGTTTCTTGTTGCCTTGGCAAACCTTACTTTTTTTGTTAAAGAAAGATATATCCAAACTACATAGTCTAAATATGGATTATTCTGATAAACTTGGTTAGATTTCTTTTTCTGGGTTTCTTATCTGAATGATACATCAAGCAAACGTAGGGAGGTTTTCTCAACTAACCTGAGAGTTGAGGACTCCTTTGCAGTATGTGCCTGAATAAACACAAATTTTAAAGCTCAAAAAGATATTAAATTGTATAGAGAAAGATTAAATACCTTTTTGTGTGTATTTCTAGGAATAAAAAGGATTCCTTTATGAAAAAAATGATTGGTACTATCTCTATAGTGGTAGTGCTTGGAATCACCTGGACGATAGGCTACCTCATGTTAATAAATCATGAAGAAACAAGTCTGGTTTTCAGCTATCTGTTCTGCATTTTGAATGCTACCCAGGTAAAGTATTATGCAATTCTGAGATTAATAATTGAGATAATGAAAAAAAATTGCCAGATTTATTTGTTCAATAGCTAGGTAAAGCCTGGAAACTTGTTGAAAAACAGTTACAAGGATTCAAATTTTTTTTTTTTTTTCAGAAAGGGATGCTGCCCTTCCAGATATAAAACTCTTCCCATTGTGCAAGTCAGTATGGGTTTTTATTCTAGGACACCACTGAAAAGACCTTCCTGTCTGAGTGGCTTCTCTTATACCAAATCATATATAAAAATATATTCAGAGTCAGTATCAGGAATAAAATTCTGCATCAGCTGTGGGAAAGAGTCCCCAAGAAGTAACTAGAGCTTCATGGCTTCAGACCTTTCCCTCCACAATGATCCTGCATAAAAGCCTACAGAAAAGTGCCTGCCTCTTTTTCCCCCCATGGCCATGATACATTCTTGCCTTTATATTCATATAGGGCATATGAAGTCTGAAATAATTGGAGTAATGGATCCTCCATTATTACACCACTGAATATTTTCTACAAAACCACCCATTGGAAATGTGAAAATCACTCCAGCCCAAAACATTAACCTGGTTACTCTCAGTTTGATACACTGAAACCTGAGGGCCTGTATGCCACTGGGGACCAGATCTGCAAACTATCTGTTCAAAAAGTCCTGGAGTGATTATTACTGCACTGATGGATGGATTATACTTGTAATTTAAAACTGAAATCATGATCAGGGAACAGAGATCCATTTATTTAAAACCAGGAGCCTCTTCTTTTTTTTTTTTTTAACCCAGGATACTTGTGTTTAATCCTTGAAATGACAATTCAGCAGAGGGTAGTCTGAGAGACATGCTAGAGAAACCATTAGAATGTGTGAATGAGGTGACTATAACTGCAAATCCCTAGTTATATGGAATAATTTTACAGTTGAAAGTACTTCTTGTATTTCAAGGTATTAATGCCATTGTTAGCAGCTACTGAAAATTGTTTTGTGGTTGTGCTTCAAGTCCAGTAATATTGACTAACCATTGCCAGTTTTATCAGCAAATTATTAACTCCACACTTTCATTTACTCTGCAGGGGTTTCAGATTTGTATTCTGTATACCTTCAGATCGCCAATATTCAAGAAAAAAGTTTCCGAAGTGTTTCGTCATTTCTGGGTGACAGAGATACCACAGTATCTGCATTCAAAAACTTACTATGTTACCAAATTACAGTGTGCAAAACATTCACAGGAAACTTTCAGATCAACCCAGACATTTTCAGAGAATATTTCCTTGTCTACCTTCCCTAGCTGGAATTAGAAGCCTGTGAATATGTAAAATATCATCTTGTATTTTTCATAGTTTATGTAGATCTCACAAGTATCTTGAATGATGGACATACTACTCCAACTGCAGGGAGCTGGGAATAGATGATAAACTAAGACCACCAGGAGTCAAAAGCAGGACCACAATCTACTAAGGCTGTGTGATTGCTAGGCAGCAATCATGTGCTAGATCCTCTTCATATTACTTGACTGGCACGGCACTGAGCTCTTTGAAAGGAGTCAAGGTTATTATACTTCCATATATTACAGTACAGATGTGTAGAAGTTGCTCTCTTTATGCCCTTCTCATTTCCCAGGCCTCTTGAACGTGTTTACTTAGCCTATGCCCTGTAGTTCTCCTCTTCCTTTTGTAAAGACAATTTCAATTTAATTAGAATCCAAAAGGTAATAAACCACATGGCTCTTGTTTGCTCTGAGTCTAAGTTCTACTTACGACTTCTTTAATATGTTGGCTTGGTCTTTAGAGAAGAGATTGTGGATGCCCAGAGAAGCTGTGGCTGCCCAGAGAGGTTGTGGAAGCCCTGTCCCTGGCAGTGTTCAAGGCCAGGTTGGATGGGTCTTTGGACAACCTGGGCCAGCGGAGGGTGTGCCTATCCATGGCAGGGGGGTTGGGACTAGATGAACTTTGAGGTCCCTTCCAACTCAAAGCATTCTGTGATTCTAAGACAATCTGTACCTTAGAATGGTCTTCTAAATTTCCCAGCTAAATCTTCTTTACTATAAATGGTGCACAGAAAAAATACTCCATTTTCATATAAGAAAATGGAAAAAAAACCCCAAGTTAGATGCTTTAAGAAACAGGCTAGGAAAGAAATTCTTTATATGTATATGCATCATGGATCCTATTCAAGCCACCCCCATGCCTGTGACATGAAGCACCTTCTCTTTTGCAGGCAGGTGGGTGTTGCCACAGTAGGAGCTGGAGTGCTTCACCTAGCATCCTGCTCTGAACTGACTTTGGGCTTTACCCTTCTCTCTGTCTCTCTGTCCTTTGCCTTTATGGGGAACTTTGAAAAAGTGCCCCTTGACCTCTGCATTAAGAGCTTAGTTTCTACACTGTCTAAAAGTAAATATAAACCCTCCCAATTCTCCATCCACCTTCTATTAAGAATACTTAGCATGAAAAGGTTTAAATCAATGTCAAAGGGACAGAGGAGTGGAGTTTCTGGATGTTGAAGTGAGGCGTTGAAGCAGCTCTCCCACCATGTGACTCTGAGACAAAGCTGTACAGCCCCCTGTACTGGGTTCTTGTCTAACAAATGGGAGTAGTTACACTGACTCATCCAATTCTCTCCCGTGTGAGAAAACAGGCTGACAGAAAAAACCCTTACAATTTATGCAGGCAAATTGTAAAAACATTATTTCTTTATTCTGTTCTCTGAACAAATACATTTGTACGCTTTGCCACCACTGGTTGTAAGGAAGTGTGGTCAGATTTGCCTCCTGCTTTCATTTGTTCTTAAAATGAATGCGGCGTGTCTTCCGAGCTGCTTGAAATAAGGTCAGGGGCACGATTCAATGTGATAGCTGGACATTTAGGGATAGCATCTCTGAATACACTGGGCATCGTACGTGAGACTTCCTGGACATCTTCACAGAACTGTTGCAGTGGTCCTGCAAAGCTCTCCACGTGTTAGAAATCCACGCTCCCTCTATGAAGCACAAAATAAGCGCTCTCTAGCACTGATAAGGCTCCAAAACGAGCAGTCATATTAGTTCATCACCACTGATTCAGAAATGGCAGAGAAGCCCTATATGCACACAGCCCCATAACATTAAAAGTTGTCTAGGAAATGTCATTCATACTAATTTTTGGGGGTCAGGAAGTTTGTCTGTATGGGCATGGGTTTTTTTATTTGTAAATAAAATAGATATCACCTACCCTTGTCAATACCTTCAACTTTACTGAATAGTGTTTTATAGTGTGGTTTAGGGTGGTATTTGATTGTGTTGTAAAATGCAGCTAGACACTGTAAGGGTGGATCATTAAAAGACTGATAGTATTTTCTGGTCTTTGAAGTTTTTCCCCACAAACAAAAATATTCCCTAAAGCACATCCCATTTAATTTTGAAAAAAATCTTTAAAAAAACCCCGAAACACCCCAATAAATATGCCTCCATACTATTAAAAAAAAAAAAAAATCCAAGCAAAAAACTCCAAGACAATTCTGAAGTATTGAACTGGGAAAGTGTTAACTTTTTACTAATTGAACATCCTGTATCTAAGTATTTCAGATATTAATAAAATGCTGTGATAGCCAATACTGATTATGTCTCACCTTACATAAAACTTTTTCAGCGTAAAACAACACCTGTAGATTTCTACATTTTAGGGGTTTTTCATCCAGGGCATCTTAATTTTAAAAATGGAACAAAGCAAAAAAACTTTTTCAGGTTGAATGCTTAATTGTTACAATTGTAGTTCAGCTCTTATCTACACCTGGAATATATTAATCTTAATAACGCAGTGAACTTTGGTATTCTTTGTGATATCTGGCCTTTAAGGATCATGAAGTTTCTCTTTGTTAACACTCTGGAAACATGGCTTTGATAAAGAAATGGATTTGAGAAAGATTGAATCATCAGTACAAAGGTATGAAGTACTCATTGCAGAGAGTGCAATGGATGGAAAAGTTCTATTTTCTAGATCTCTTTCTTAAATTTTTCAAAGGAAAGAGATGGGGAAGGGAGGGGGGAGTGGGGGCACACTGAGAATGGCCAAATTATTTCTAAGTCTTTCCTAATAGTTATCAAAGAAACCTCCTGAATCAGTGCCCTTCCTCCTCAGATATTCAGAATGAAAAAAACATGTATCATATTCAGTTTTTTTTCACCTCCACTTCAGTGTGAATAACACCTGCTTATTACCAGTTGCACTTCTGATTACACTTCTCGGAGCAGAGGCAAAGATCTAAGGAAAGGCAAATAATACAAAAAACCCCCAAGTTCCTATGACTTTTTTTTTCCTTGTTGCCACAGAAAGTGCCATCCGGGAGCCTTGCTTTTCAAGGCACGTAAGAAAAAGGTGTCTTTTCAGAGGCATATTAAACTCCAGGAGATAACTATCTAGGCTTGCATTTTAGCTAGGTCTGCATAGTACTTCTGTCACATGTACTGCTTCGCACAGAAATGAAGGCAGCAGAATCCTCCAGCATCCTAGAGTGATGGACGGCCTAGTTCCAGCAGCTGTGCAAGAGACACCCTTAGCAGCCCCTTCTTGTATCCTCAGTAGAGAAACCTCAGGAAAGCAGCCAGGTTCGTGTTTTTCTCTCGCAGCTCAGAACACAGGGCAGGATGGTGCGGGGACAGTCACAGACATCCGCACGGTGAGTCTTGCCTGGGTCATGCCTGGTGGAGGCCACACCGGCCGTGCGAGGCTGGCTACGCCTCACAGGCACGGCGGAACCGTACGTCTGATTTCTCACCCCGGCACCGCCGGCCTGCAAAGGTGCCCGCCAACGCCGGCACTGCGGAACAAGGCAGGTGCTACGGTACGGTGATCTTCCTCTGAGCCATCATTCACCGTCGCTTCGGCCCCCAGGCTTCGGCTGCAGCTGGGCGCGCCACCTGCGGCCCGGGAGAAGGGGCGTCACCCTGTCCCCGGGGGTTCCCCTCATCCGGGTGACCGGCTCTTGCGTTGCGGGACAGGGGCTTGAGAGGTTTTGCCCCGAAGCCGGGATAGCCGGTAACCGCCGGGTAAAAACCTCCCCTACGGGGGTGCGTGTGTGGCGGGAGGGGGGCGGACGGGGGAGGAAGAGGGGGAAGGGGGGACGGCGGAGGGGAAAGGGGGGAAAAGGGGAGACGGGGGAAAAGGGGGAGACTGGGGGCTAAAGGGAGACTGGGGGCTGCCGCCGCGGCGCCACGCCCGCCCTGTCACCCACCAACGGCCGCGGCCCGCGCTGCCGCGCCCCCGCCAGCGCGCGGGCGGGCCCGTGCGTGCGGGCGCGCGCGCCCCCCGCCAGCTGACGCGGCGGCGCGGGGAAGGGCGATGGGGCTTTCGGCGGAGCACGCGCGCTGCGGCGCTGGTCGGGCTGGTGGCCGGAGTGCGCATGCGGGCGGCTCGCGCAGGCCCGGCAGTGGCAGGCGTCGCTCCAGCCCCTTCTTTCCCCTGCCACGTACCGGTGGCAGCGGCCGTACCCGGGCTCGGACGGGGCAGGGGGCCTCCACCGGCGGGACCACGGAGAAGCCAGAGTAAGAGAGCGGGTTTTCAGCCTCCCCTTCCCCGAGCCGTTACCCGGGCGGGGGTCGTTGCCGCGTGTGGGAAGGCGGCGGGAGGGGCGGTAACGGGCTGGGGGTGAGGCCCCCGCCTGTCCCCGGTTCCAGGGGCGACGCGGCCCCTGGTGAAGAGGCTGGGAGACCCCTTGCGTCCCCCCGCCGCGCCGGAGGGAGGCCGAAACCGCTCCTCGGCCTGGGGAACCAGGGAGTGAGGGCTAGCAAGAGGCCTCCCTTCCCTCCGCAAGCAGGGTGTTCCCTTGCTCACCGAGCCTCTTTCCCCTTGGGAGCCGGGGGAGCTGCGGACTCCTCGTTTCTCGGAGGGAATGGCTGTGGTTTATGCTCCCCGTTGGGTCGGGCCTGCCTCTGTTCAGAACTGGAGAAACCCGAAAAGAGCTCTTTCTGCTCACCCCTGAGCTATCTTGGGAAAACTTACCGCTCTCTCGGTGGGGGTTTGGGTGATGGTGCAGCTTGGCCCTGTTTCTCTATGCTTCATCCTGTTCTTTCTTATCTCTTATTCCAAAGTGGAGCAGGAGTGCCCTGGCTTAGGCAAGGCTGTTTTGCTCTGTCGCAGTCCAGAAAGGGTAGTGAAATCTAACGTGGTTCTGACATCACAGCTTTAGAAGGGGTCTTGAAGTTACTGGCTTAAATTGTAGAGTCACTCCCCAGATGCACTGGGTAGATTGGTGCGTGACGTGAATAGAAAGTGAGTCAAGAGGGGAAGAAAAAGTCAGTAACTCTAAGAAGTGTGTGGTACACCAGGAAGGTTAGAAACACGTCAGTTTGATTCTTGTGAAAAATAGTCTTTCTTAAACAGGAAGACATGATTGTCGTCTTTGGTTCAAGTTTTGTGTTGTGTCCTCCCCTCCATCCTTCAAGAAAGTAGACAGCGTGATTGGTTCTGTTAAAAGCTCATTAGTGTGTGTTCTGTATGCCTTCTCAGAAACACTCTCTCAGGGGATCAATGGAATAGTCCATTCGGTTATGTCACCATGAGGGAAGAAAAGCTTGAATGCTGTGCAATTTGATAATTAGAATATTCCACGGAGTTTTCTGTAACATTTGTGAGCAGTTGCAGTGTTTAGAATCTGTCTTCTAAAGCCTGGACATTTCCAAGTAGAATGGAGGACAGTTGAACAGAAAAAAAAAAAGTATGTTTAAGTGCTTTCCTGTTACTTTTTGAAAATGTTGATAGACACATAGCAGCTTTCTGTGGGTAATGTTGGTAAATAAGACATTACAGTTGTCTAAGTACATTACAGTAGCTGATTTCCTTGCACAAAAATACAAACAGTGCATTCAATCTGTTGAAATGCCACAGCAACTCAGGTCTGTCCACCAAAATATGTGTGAACAAAACTGACAACAGTGACAATCAAACCTTATCTGTAATTCCTAAAGTATCTTGCATTATAATGCTAAAGAATCAAATACAGTGCCCAGGTCTAAAGTGTAAACAACATGAGGTGCTAGCTAAATGAGTTCTCTAAGTTAAACCATTCTTGGATGGCTTACCTGTAGCATGTTTGTCCACTGCAGTAACTTTACCTGGAGCAAGAGTGGAGCGAAAGGGGCAACATCTTCATGTGTTACTCATGTAATAAAATGTGAGTGAAGAATCAGAAGAGTTGTCAGGATTGAGTATACAGCCCTTTTCAAAGGTGAACTTGTCCCACCCAGGATGAGGGAGGCAGCGACCAGCCTGTGAGACCCAGAAGAGGGCTTTGTCCATTCTCTGGGATCTGCTTTCTGCCTCTGTCCAGCACAGCTTGTGCCTGTCCATTCCAGTGTACTTCCAGCTGAGGTAAAAGAGGAGAGCTAGGAAGCCCAATTTCATGTGGATGAGAGGAATCTACTTTTTTTTTTGCCTCTCCTGGTTAGCAGCAAATCATCTAGAAATCAGATCATGGATGTTTGAGATTAACTGTGTGTGCAAGAGAGAGACAAGGAGTCCTGACCAGGGTACACCTCCCGGGTGGGAGGGAGGAGCCCAGTTGTGTTCTACATGGGACTGGTCTGTATGCTAATTCATTGTGTTGTGGCTTTGGAAATTAGGCGCTTGTGTGATAAAAAAGTGGGCTGCGTAAAACGTCACACAGTTCATCACAGAGGCTTTCCAACAGGAAAAGCACAATTTTAAGGTAAATTGAGGGTAGATTGTATTTTTGTGAGGTTGTATGTTTCTGGCAGCATTTCCTTTTTTTCCATTTTGGTGGCTTTTCCTGTGGGTTATGGCATTCTCTCCTCTTGGTATTCTGTCTTAATGCTGTGCAGTCTGTCCTTGAGGACATCCTACTTAATGCCACAGAGGTGTCGGTCTTAAGCTTAGAAATAGAGTTATAGGCTTTTGTACCCCTAAATCAGTCAAAGCTTATTTTCTTTCACTTAATGTGGGATTTTAAGGACCATGTAACTGTTAGGAATTCCTACCTGCAGTTAGAAAATTTAGAAAGAGATAAACTTATATTATGAAATGAAGATTCTTGTTCAAGATCTGTTTTAGGTAAACTTCAAAGTCTGCAATACCCAAAAGTGGGCATTACTTTCTGGATTAAACAGTGACTTATTTTAGCTGGGTTTATTTAAGATATTTTTAAAGTGGAAGATTGTTGTGAAGTTGTGGTTTAACCCCAGCCAGCAACTAAGCACCCCAAAGCCACTTGCTCAGCCCGCTGTCCCAGTGGGATGGGGGAGAGAATCGGAAGAGTGAAACTGGTAAAGCTTGTGGGCTGAGATAAAGGAAGTTTAACAGGTACAGTGAAAGCCGTGTGTGCAAGCAAAGCAGAGCCAGGAATTCATCCAGCACCTCCTGTGGGCAGGCAGGTGTTCAGCCATCTCCAGGAAAGCAGGGCTCCATCACACATAAAAATTACATGGGAATACAAACACTATCACTCCAAATGTTTCCCGCCTTCCCTGAGCTTTACATGCCGAGCATGACATCATATGGTATGGATTATCCCTTTGGTTGGTTTGGGTCAGCTGTCCTGGCTGTGTCCCCTCCCAACTCCTTGTGCATACCCAGCTTCCTCATGGGTGGGGTAAGAAGCAGCAGAGACCATTATCTGTATTATCAAGGCTGCTTTCAGCACAGATCCAAACCGTATTTCCACACTAGCTGCTATGAAGAAAAATAACTCTATTCCAGACAAAACCTGCACAGAATTCTAAGGAAGTGTGATTATAAAGAAATATTTATTGGTTTTTGTTTTGTTTTGATGCAGCTTCCTGTTTTTTGGGACCGATCGTGCATGGCGGCTTATCCTGACTCTGTCCTGAAGTGAGGTGGGAAATCTGTCCAATAATCCAGCATCAGTAAGACAGACAAGGTAATGATAAATACATGGTTTTGGAGGGAAGGTAAAAGAAAACCTGCGGCGGTGATATTTTATTTTTTTAATGCTTTAAATTAAATTAAAAAGCAAAAAACAAGCACATAACCAAACCATCAACTGCAAAACCCTGTGCTTTTGCAACCAACTTCAGTATTAATTAGACTTAGTTGATGTGCTGGCAGTCAGGACTCCTATGTTGCAAAACACAGGTAATGCAGACATTAATGATATGAATTTCAGCTGTTCATCATAGTGTCACAGCAGTCTGGCTGTGTTAATAGCAGGTCCCTTTTCTCTGTGATTAGACTGTATCCACCTACCTCCTGTTATGTCTGATTAGGAGAATGAGTTTTGTTCAGTAGTGGCTTGTTTTGGTTTTTTTTTAATGTCATTGGGCTAAATGAAGGTATCTGCATGCAATGTTTTCTTTACATTAATTACAAAAAACCTCCCAGAAGTTGAATTACAGCCTACAGATAGGATCGTACATTTTTTAAATGCAAAACATTGCTATTGAAGCAGTCAAGTTAAAAAATACTATTTAAGTGCATCAAGGTATGATGTATTTGGACTTGATGATCTTCAAAGGTCTCTTCCAACCTTGTGATTCTGTGATATTAAAGGCTTTAGTTGCGTGTCTGTCTCTCTGGTAGGAAGGAAGGCATTTTCAGTGCAGTACTTTAAAAATTGACTGACCAAAGCAGAATTCAGTTTTCTTATAAAGTACTGTGCTAGAACATCCCTAAAGGTAAGGGAGAAATGCCTCTGTACCTCTACCAAGAGTCATTTTTCTGCACAACAGAACAAACAGCGAGCCTGTCTGCCTGTAGCTTTGGAAGTACCAGTTTTGCTGTGTAGGGCTGCCTACTTTTAGTACCTCCAGTATTTGTACTTCAGATGTTAAGATAACTGGTTCTTTAATTGCTCCTCATTCCAGATCCTTTCCAAAACAGTGAAGAAAGAATGGGACATTTGACCAGCTGTCTAGATAATTTTTATTTTCATTCCTCTGCTCAGTAATTTCTCTGTAGTTTGTTTTTCTTTTAAATATAAGACTTTTTTTGAGATGCGTTATGCAAGCTCATAATTTTGATATTGTCTTATACAAAATGTCAAAGATAAAACTGAAGTATATGCTGTGTTCAGCTTGGATACAAGATGGCTTTATTGTTCTTTTTAAGTTGGAGTGGTTGCCCACCTCTGTTAAAGCACTGAAAGTAATCAACTGTTCTGACCATGTGCACTGCATAAAAAAAAAGTGACTTTGGGTCTAATGAGTAGCTAAAAAATCTTGGACAAAATTTTAACAAAGGGGAAAAAAAATCTTCCTTTCTGGAGAGGAACCCTCCGTGTGTTCTGATCATGCATGTAATAAAAACAGTGTTTAGCACTTCATTTATTTGGTCATGAAATAATGCATGATTCAACTTGATCCCCTTAGTAAAGCCACCTTACCTTCTGTAACTTTTGAAATAAGATGTTTTGTTCTGTCAGTCTTGAGTTAAATAAAAAAAATATGAAAATAAGGTGATGTAACCAGCATAATGTAAGGCTGACAACTTTTGCTGCGATTTCACTTGCCCTGAGATGTATACATGTATCCCAAAAGCAAATCCTAAGGAATACTAGGTCCTTCATAGCTTTTTTTTTCCGTGATAGGTGATATGTTGCTAAAAAAACCCAACCCACCCATTTTGAAATATCTCACATGTTTAAAAGCTGACTTTTGAAAAATACTTACCTTTAAATTCTGAGTGCTAGAAACTGCAATAACTAAGTTTGAAGCGTTGTATCTTAGAGTTGTTCTTTGCCCATGAACTCAGTTAACATATTTTACTGTTTGAGAAATTAGGGCATCATAGAATGTGTCTGAGAGGGGTTCTCTGGAGACCTTCCTAACAGTAGTGCTTTCCAAAGACAGAAAACTTCAGAAATGTTGTCAGATACATTTAAGTAACCAGCAGTGTAGTTTTCTAAAATGCTTTTAATGTTTTGTTATTAACAGGTCTGCAGGAGATAAAGAATCCACCATGAACGGGCAGCTGGACTTAAGTGGGAAGCTGATCATCAAAGCTCAGCTTGGGGAAGATATTAGGAGAATTCCTATTCATAATGAAGATATTACCTATGATGAATTGGTGCTAATGATGCAAAGAGTTTTTAGAGGAAAACTTCTTAGCAATGATGAAGTCACAATAAAATATAAAGACGAAGGTAAGGTTTAATCACTACAGTTGAAGTTTAAAATTGCTGCTGCTGCTGTGACATGACTTACCTGTGAACAGAAACTCTGAATTAACCTCTTCAAAATTTTCCAAATTCATTGGCAAATGCAAGTGATATCTCATGTAATCCTTTGAATCAGACGATAAAAGCTGTATTTTTTTGTGGTTGTGCTGTCCTAACAGTATTTTCTCTGGTTTTTTCTGATATATCAACTATCTCTCTTCTCTCTTTTTTGCTGTTGTGGGAAGCAAGTTTCTTTTCTGGCCACTCATTAAACCTTTTTTTTTTGGTGTGTTTTCAGTGATAAAGGGGTTTTGAAAGTCAGAAGTGAATAAACATGTATGACTTAACAGAAGTGCTTATAAGACTTTCAGAACTTGATATATGTAGTTGTAAATCTTGATGCGTTCGTTCATCAGTACAGATTGGAAGAAACTTTTAATCTGAAGTACGTATTTAAAGTAATCTTTCTCCTGTGTGAGAGTTTGAGTCTGTTGGATATTGGTTGCTTCAAAGAAAGTCTCAACCATTTGTGCTAAAGAAACAAGAAAAAAGGCTTTCCATGGAATGAAAAGGATCTTGTTTGAGATGCATAGAGAGTTGTGGTTTGGAGGCTTTTTCCTCTTTGATGGGGTCATGGATATGTTATTTATTTTGAGACAGAGGGGTGGTATTCATAACATGAAACTCAGAATGAAGTGATAAAATCCAGAGTCTCTTGGTCAGATCAGACTGATAATTATGCTGGTGCACAGTAAAAGACCTACATTACTGAAGCGTTCAGGTCCATTTTTCATAATGGCACTAGCTGGCTGTGGTACCTAAAATGTCAAACCACTTTTGTTCATACATATAGGCAATCAAATCTCACTTTCAATGACCCTGAAACAGTTTTTTCTGGCTCACGAAACTTTTGAGAGATGCTGCTCATAAAAATTGATATGCAGGGAAAGGCTAATATTTTGTGTCTCGATCCCTGGGAGTGGCTTTGTTTTTACTCTTGTCACGTAATCAGTTTGATTTTTCTTTCTGGAATGAGAAAGGTGAAAGGAAAATGATGGATGCTTTTCATTAGGTTAAAGCTTGAAGTCTCTTTTTTTGAATTCTTACCTGCTTTTTAATTACAGTTCTCTGTTTTTTTGGTGTATGCTTCTATATCGTCTTTTTTTTTTTTGAAGATTATGATAATGGTGTATGAGGGAGACTGTAATTATGGTTTCATTCTTTTGATGTCTTTCACAGCCTGGAGACCTCCTGTTTTTAATTTCAGCCTTCTTTGTCTCAGAATGTACTGCTACTAATCTGTGACGTGTTTATGTTGTCCTAACTGATCATCCCAACCAAGAACATTTAAATGTTGTTAATGTCAGAGGAAGTTGCAAGTGATGAAGGAAAATGTGAACAGAACTAAGCTTTCTTTTGATAATTATGGGAGCCATGGTATCCCTGACTTTTTTTCTGCTAAGCTAAGATTCTTCTTTAAATCTATTTCAGTTGTTAGAAGCACTGGAGTATATACAATCTTAACCATTTTTGGTTTATGTATTCCTCCTCACCTGGAAGTGTGTTTGTCGTCATCTGTTAGAGGAGATTTCTTAGGTTGCTGTAAGGATTTCCACTCCTCCTGCAACCTGCATCTGGGTACTGTCAGAATTCATGTGTAGACACTTGAGTGTTCAGCAGAGTGCTTCATCTGTGCCTCCTGGCTTTGTTTCTTGTTGCTGTAACATGTGAGGCCAGTGATCTTCATGCTTGGATATAGGATTTTCTGCTTAAAATTTCTGCCAAATACTGTGGCTTTGTATCATCATTGAACTGTGATGATCCTTGAATGTAACACACATTGTTTTTTTTCAGTTATATGCATAATTAGGCAGGAAAGTATAACCCAGTCCTTTTATGTCTGGATTTGTGAACTAGAATAGCCAGAAGCATATTCATAAGCTATATTTAGGTTATGTGATACTTTTATTATCAGGGGACAGAGGATTCTGTTTGATTATTGATTGCCTTGTGGAGTGAGGCTTTATACTCAAGCTGGGCATCTTTCAAACTTTAGAACTAAGGAAATTGCTCTGCTAGATGTGAAATAATTTCTGTGTCCTGCTTAAGGTTCTTGAATTTGTAATAAATTCCAGTATCTGTGGAAACCCCCCAAATAACCCAATGAAGACAGCCAGCAGTGAATTGATATGAACCGAATTGTAGAATTGCATCTTGAATTACATCTGAAGTACAGGGTGTTACTGAGTTACATATGCTAAAGCCCCTATGGAATCAATAATAGAAGTTAAGCGTGGATTTAAAAGTAGTGTGCCTAATGGGCCTTCTCGTTCTTGTTCTTTATTATTTCGTAATAGAAGTTGATGTCTTTGTGTCAGAGCAGTAATGAGTCATTAACTCATATCACATGTAATCAAGGTGGTGTACTAGTTAGTAATGTCCCTGTCTCTTTGGTAAATTTAACAAAGTGAAGGAAAACTGGGTTTGGTGGTGGTTTGGGGATATTTGGTTTTGTTTTGTGGTTTTGTTTGGGTTTTTTTACAGGGAAAAAAGATAAATGTAAAGGTAGATAAAGCTGGTACATAAGGAAGCATAGCTGGCAGGGTCAAGGATAATGAGGCAAATTTCTAATATCTTAAACATAACTTGCAGTTTCTAATGTCATAAAAATTGCAATGCATCATGGTGATGTGAAATTAATGTTCAAATGCTTACCAGGTCATTGGTAAGTTAAGGGAGTCACTTCAGTCTTTAGTGTAAAGAAAAAAAGTTATAATTGGTGTAGCAGGGAATATTTAGGGTATGTAGGAATTTGTAGAGAGTAAAAGCTATGTTCTCTGTAAAAAAGAGAAAGGTAAATTCTTGAAGTAACAAGATTTATAGAGAAAATAGTGTTTCACTTTTCACTGGAAAATATTTAATGTTGTATGTTCCTATCTATATCATGACAGGAATTAAGCTTCATTGACATTCCTTAAATTGAAATGTTTGTTTGATAAGTATAACATACTTAAATTGTCAGACTTCCATATGACTGGGCATATACTTTATGAATCTCAGCATATGCTGTACTTGAGTAATAGCTTGAAGGCTGTCAATGGGAGTCATAGAACTGACTTTGTGCATCTAACAAGATTCTGTGTTTGGTGCTTTTCAGCCTTTTTTTCTCCTAACAATTTAAAATAGAAGTTTTAATCATTATTTTTAATGCCTTCAACATAAATGTTGCAACAGGTGAGGGAGAACGAGTTGGAATGATCTGGATTCTGTTAGTAAGGTTAATCCATGTAAACTGTATGTATTAATATATGTTTTCATTTGGGTATGCAGGATCAGCTGGTTAGGGTGTGTGCCTTTGTTCAAGCAGTGAATCTGAGTATTGACTGGTACGACAGAAATTCATCATAAGATGGTCTGCCAGTGTTGTATGTGTATTGGCAAGAGAAGAAATTATTTATTGTGCTACCATGAAAATATGGAATAGAAGAAAATATGTTTTAGGGAAAGATACTGAAAAGTTGGAGGAAGTGTTTGTGTTGAAGGGACACTGTACACACCCACCCACTCATTCCCACTTTACTGCCAAAGATAAATGACTGTTTTACTTTCATAAAGATATGTACGTGTTTGGGCTCTGCCATTATGATCCCTAACAAGACAGATGCTGTTACTGAAGAGGGTTCAGCAGGACATGGTGAGCATGGTGAGGGGCCTGGGACAGGGGGCCTACAGGGAGCTTTTGAGGGACCTGGGCTTGTTCACTGTCCTAAGAGGGGGCTGAGGTCAGAGCTAACAGCAGCCTGCAGCTAATGGAATGAGAGTTGCAAAAGCTGTTGACTCTAAACTGGTTTTGGTAACACCAGATGGCAGCAGTCATAAACTGCAGTTTTGGAGGTTGAGCATGAGTTTCGGCCAGGAGGGCAGTGTGTCACCGGAGCAGGTTGCTTAGTGTGATTTCGGAGCCTCTGTTCTTGGAGACTTTCCAGTCTCTACTCAGTGACTCCATGACTGACTGATCTCAAACAATGTTTTTTTAGGTTGTGAAAGTGCAAACCAGACATATGATACAAAAAAAAAAAAAACAACTTGGGAGGCAGCAGTATTTCTTTCAGGAGAACTCAAGATTTATTTTATGTGTCTTTAGTTTGTTAGTATTTGTAAGATTTCGGGTTTATTTTGTTAGAAAGCAACTTCTTTAAGACTGATAGGCATTGTTAGTCATTATTAATGGTACTGTACTAAGGTATGTACTACTTCTGTTGTCAAGGTGCTACTTGTAGTCAGCTATGACAAAATGAGAATATACAGCTCTTCAAATGCTAATGTTACGTTTTTTGGACTTGCCATCTTGTGTTTTATGACTGTTTCTATTGAAGCATTAATTTACTTGAAAATTTTATCCCTAACTTTTATACATTTGGAACTTTGTCACCAATGTACAAGGAATAGCTCAGATTTTTTTTAGGCAGTAAAAGCATGTTTCTGTGTCCAGAGAGCTGCCTTGTACAGTTGAGTAGGAGGAGCAACATTTTAGGGAGGAACATTGGTAGCTTGGTGTTGCCTTTGTTCCAAGCTGTGTCATTTGTCTAATGCTATTGCTTCTGAATGTGGAGTTTCAGTAGGTGGTGTCTCATATGAATTCCCAGTTCATTAAGCTGTTCTGGAAAGAGGGGTTCCAGCTATCCCTCCTCTTTCCCTCTGCCAGTACGCGTCCCAATAACATTTTCCCACTCTCCTTTGCACTGCCTAATTTGTGCTCATTTAATCTATTAGTAATCTGTTGAGTATGTTAAAACAGCAGAAAATCCATCCTGCCAAAGAGAATAGTCTTGCTTGCTTACTCAACAAAATCACAGATAAAAGATGCTAATGGGGTTTAACTCAGGTTAAAGATTGTGAGACACCAGAGTTAATGGGAACTTGCTCTCTCTGCTGGGTATTAAGAAGGTTAAGGGTGTTCAGTGCTTCATGCGTGGCCCTTTGCACCTTAAGAATAAATGTCCCGTACACTCCTCATACGTGGAAATTCATTAGTGTGCATCGGGATGGGAGTTCCAGCGGCCAAGAGTTGAGACTTCATGTCAAATTCCTGGTTTGAGAGAGTTTTCTTCTAACAATTTTGACATCTTCATGCCTTCATTCCTATTTGGGTGCTAAGGCTGATAGATATTTTTACTATTCACTTTGATTTACGTGGGGCCTTAATTATTGGTCTTGCACCTCAGTGTTCTTGAGTATAACCTGAGGAAGTGTTCTAATCTCTTTAAACTTTCCCTTGTTAATGTGCTGTCTTGGCTTGTGTTTTTTTAAATCAAATTGGGATTGGCTTGTGCCACCTGTCTTGACACTCCTGTCTGCTCATGAACAGCACAGTTTTGGAGCCACTTGGAGCAGGCATGTAAGTTTCACTGGCAGCATCAAACTTTCTGGTGTTGGACTTTGTGAACTCATAGCTCTAATGTTTCATCCTGTATGTAAACATAAAAGAATGATAACCCATATGGAACTTTCAAAGGGTTAATGTCAGAAGGCTCTGCCTTGCATTCTGTGTATAAGTTCCCTGCACACTGACTCTCTCACTAAAATAATGAACGCTTCTGTCCTACCTCGAAGTTCGATAGTTAATAGGCTTTGCCTTTAATGCAACCTTTTTGTGTTCTTTTCAGATGGAGATCTCATAACGATTTTTGATAGCTCAGATCTTTCCTTTGCAATTCAGTGCAGTAGGATACTCAAGTTGACATTGTTTGGTAAGTATAGAAGATTTTTTTAGTAATGTTCATTAAAATGCAGACACTGGGCTTCACTGAAAGGTACTACAAACTTTTCTCTTTGTCACCTCAGGAATGAAATCTGTAAGTTGTACTGGATTAATACATGATATCTATTATCTCCATGTGACATCTGAACTTAGGAAACTTAAATATTTCCTTTTGTAGGTTTGCTTCAAATATTAGGCATACATATATTTGTGGTCAGTGGTTTTTTATTTTTCTTAATGTCATTTCCCATGCTACTTTTCACTCATTAGCATTTGTGGGGTTTTCCTCATGTGTGTGTGAAATTTAAAATGATTCTCTAGTAGGTTACTAGTACACTGCTAAAAACTAACATGAATTGCTTCAAGTTGAACAGGTTTCAACATTTATCCTGTGGCTTTTGTATAAAATAGTTCTTTATTTTGAAGCGAATGTTGATAGATTAGCATATAGTTCCAAGGAATAGTACATGGCCTTTAACCTGAACATTGACCTTATTCATGTGTGGTGTATGCTACTAGGTCTAAAGGTGCTTTCTAAAGCTTTCCACAACCAAGTATGATACTTGGCATTGTTCAGGGAATACCTGTGGAAATGAGTAAACAGTGCTGAAACTTGCTGCCGGCTCTACTGCAGTTCTGGTACTGTGGATTTAGCTGAACCGAGTATTGTTAAAGCAACAGTAAGCTGGAGAGTTCAGTGTGTTGACTAAACTTTGTCACTTTAAAATCAGCAGAGGAGGATGATCCTACAAGCAAGTATAAGTTGGGAAATTTTTTTCTGCAATGTTAAACTCGATGTCAAAAAGTTTCTGCAGTCTTAAATGTACCTAATTCCTGTTTTGCAGTGAATGGACAGCCAAGACCCCTAGAATCTAATCAGGTGAAATACCTACGTCGAGAGCTGATAGAACTTCGCAACAAAGTCAATCGTTTGCTGGACTGTTTAGAGCCGCCACCTGAACCGGGGCTCTCCACTAACCTGCCTGAAAGTGGTAGGCAGCTTGGCAAACTGTTGTGTGCTGTTTAACAAAGTGAAAGTGAAGGCTTGAAGACTGGTTGTGATCATTCTTAATTGTTGCTTGATGGTTGAGGACTTAATTTTTAATGCTTATTTTGAGGCACAATTTTTATTCAAATTATCTGTAGTAAAGCACTACGTTACTTTAGGAATAAATCTTCAAAACCTGAGTTTTTGTTGCAATGTATGAAAAATGCTGCAACTAACACTTGTTACAGCAACCTTTTGAGAGGGCTTTGAGCTGGATTTGTTGCTGAAGAGTTCTTGCTCCCACTGCTTACTTTGGGCTAGCTCTGGTGCTTATCTTGTCATGTTGCTAAGCAAGTTTGATTCACTGAAATAGTATAAAGTTAGTTCAGCAAAAATTATATATCCACTTTTTTTGCCAGGTTAGGAAATTGAATCCACACATTTTGAGCTCGGACCAGCATCAGAGCTGTCTCAGGGTACACAAGGGGACAGTTAGGGGTGGAAAAGGATTATTGGGGGAGGGCAAAACAGGCAAGGGAGTCTTTCTACCAGTTTTTGAGGCATTGATTTCCTAGCTTAGGACTGTTATACTGTAAAAACAATACCTCTGTGTGCTTAACTACAGGTTTTGGGTAATCCAGATGTAGAAAATACTGACACAAAATCACAGAATATACCATGTTCGGAGTAAAACAGTGAACCAAGAACTTTTAGGACATACTGCTTTTGTATTTTACACTTTAGAGTTTTTTTAATGGTTTGTTTTTTTTTTTAAAAAAAAAAATCTCAGCCCCTGTTCCTACAATATGAGCAATTGCTAATCTCAGTGGAATACCATGGATTCCATTTGGAAGGCGGTTAGGTTGATGATCTTAGAGTGTAAATAAACGTAGCAAATCTAAACCCTGTCTGCATTTGTTTAAGAGGAAGTGTAGCACTCTAGTAGGTAAGGGGTTTCTGAGTGATTCAGTGTTACCTGTGTAATTGCAAAGAGATGAACTTCACCTGTCAGAGGAATTCAGGGAGAAGGGGATAGGTTCCACTTTATCATAGTATTTTATCAACTGCAGTTTGTTTTGTTCTATCATGTAAGTTTTCTTAGTTTTGAATTCTCTGTAGGCAGGTTATACTAGAACAATTTGTTTGAAGCAAGAGCCTTGTACCTTTGAATTTAACACCCTGATACATTCATGGTACACTGACAACGGGGAGTATCAGTACCTTAAGTAAGCAATGAAACCTAAGCTTTGTGATTCATCAGAGTTTCGGGTACATCACTGATTCATCACTATTGCCCTACTTCAGGCATTTCAACAGTTAAAATGTGCAAAAACCCCACAGTATTTCAGCTCTCGAGATTTAGTAACTGGATGTTTTGTTTTGTAGATGCTGTAGATGGTAGGGAAGAAAAGGCTGCTGCAGCTGACTCTAATGTTAAACCATCCACTCAAGTTATAGCAGCAAGCATGTCTGCATTTGATCCCTTAAAGAACCAGGATGAAATCAGCAAGAATGTCATGTCAGCATTTGGCTTGACAGATGATCAGGTGTCAGGTAAGAGTACATCTTGAGAAAGGAAAGCAAAACCTGTTCACAATTGATGACTCAAATCTTGATTTGTAACAAAGCATTTGTATTTTGGCTGCGTTAAGCTGTGTTCTGTATAAACTTTTTCTTCTTAGAATTCTAATGCTTGACACATTAAGGTGTTGCAACTATGTTTGTTAACTTTTGTATATAAAATGTTGCTGTTGCTTTTAGCATGAGCACTCCTACCTTGGAGTAGAGAAAGGCTTAATTTTTCTTTTATTTGACTGACTTAAAGCTGTTGCATATAGTAACTTAATAGGTATCTGCTAGTGATAGCAAAACAGTATCCGATGTTCTGCCTTAGGCTTTGATCTTGCAGCTCAACTTCTGTTCTTGGCTTGTGCTTCTGCTGTTCAGGTCAGTCAGAATGTTTTGTATGACCTCACTTTTTCCCTGTTTAATTTCAAAAGTAAACAGTATAAACATTTTTGCTTTTAACAGAAGGGTATAAACTACTTGTCTGAATTATGTTTATTTTTGAAAAGCTGTGAGGCTATTGCCCCACCTAGTAGCAGAATATTAAACATAAAAGCTGCTTATAGAGAACCAAGTGCGCTCCGCACAGGGAACCTGAAGTTATAAAAGCAGCATAGAATCTAATAGGGAGTGCAATGTGGAATATAGAGCAGAGATTTTTGCACAGAATCCATGTGGGTTAAGGCAAGGCTTGATATAACACTAAATCCTGAAAATAAAACTGATGCTAGCCAACAAGATTTGCTATGAGAGCAAGTTAGATTTTATATTGTGTGTGAAGTAATGAATGATACAGGTGGGCAAACTCATAGCAACTCGAGCTTGTTTCTACAGCACATAGCTGCCTTGGCAAAAAGGTAGAGTGATAGAAATAGATCTGTACTGCGTGAAGTTGTACCCACAGGCAGAGCAGTTCTCTTCATATTTGGGTACTGGTCCATGGATCAGGCCTGTTTTGAGTCATCTCTTTCTCTGTGGCACACTTTGGGTATTGTCACAGCATTGTTGTTTCACAAAACAAAGGTTTGATGGTACTCAAAACTTGAGAGGGCTACTTCTGAACAGTGAAATGGTAAGAGTAGAATATATAAGGAGGAACTTTTTCACTGTGAGGGTGATGGAGCACTGGCACAGGCAGCCCAGAGAGGTTGCGGAGTCTCCTTCTCTGGAGACAGTCAAACCCCGCCTGGATGCATTCCTGTGTGATGTAGTCTACGTGATGCTGCTCTGGCAGGGGGTTGGACTAGATGATCTTTCGAGGTCCCTTTCAACTCCTCACTTTCTGTGATTGACCATACTTTCAATGTGTAGAGAACTCCATGGAGGACTGCTTAAGCAGGATAGAAGAAATCCCATTTTGAAAGCTCTCATCCTGCAGTTATGAATAAAACCATAAACTGAGAAATAGGCAGATTTGATTTGTTTTTCCCTAATGAGTGTTACATGAAAACACAACTAAGGGCTTGTTGGATCTATAGTTATACTGTATAAATACAACTTCCTTAAAATTGGAAGTGGATTTGCAGCAGTCCTAGTATTTGTGCCTAACATTAAGCATGTATTTGAAAGTAGTGTCTCATGTAGCTAAGCGCTGGTAAGACCCAAGTTTAAGCTCCCTTGATCCTAACAAAGTATTTTTCATTCAGTTGCAGGGTGCTATACCTGTTCACGTGCACATTTGAGAACTTCTGTCCAAATTATCTGTTTCCATGCTTGCTTTGGGTGCTAGCTGGAATGCTTTCAGAATTATTAAAGCAATTGGTTTTAGACTAAAGCCTGACACATCCTGTCTGGTTGTGGGGATTTAGTACGTTCCTTGGAGGTTTCTGTTCATGTGCCGTATGACTGTTGGTAAAACACTTTGTTGCCTGGGCCCATGGAGGCCACAGTAAAACTCTTAGTGCATTTGAACAGTTTCATGCAGCCTGTCACCTCTGCTCCAGGAGAGAAAGGATAGGTATGTAGGCTTCCAGTCTATCCAGATGTAGCAGGTCTTGAGTGTCCATATGCAAGGTTAATGCTTCAAGCTGTGAAAAACACGTCATGCAGGGTTTTATCGTACAGATGGGTCAAGTTCCTTGGAAGTATGAGATTTGATCTAGAGACAGGTGGAAAATTCCCCCAAACATATTTTCAAATGTGCGTTTACAGGTGCAAATATATTTAATTTTAGCTGTGGAGTGACACTAGGATAAAAATCTGTGGAAAACTAGAAAAATCAAAAATTTGCAAGGGAATGGTCTTGTATTAGATTACTTTTTTTTTTAATTCAAAATGTTTTTTCACATACTGTATTTTGGGGTTTGCTTCCCTAGGACCACCAAGTGCCCCTGCAGAAGAGAGATCAGGAACACCAGACAGCATTGCTTCCTCCTCTTCTGCAGCCCACCCCCCTGGTGTTCAGGCGCAGCAGCCACAGTACCCCGGAACGCAGCCACAGACTGGACAGGTGGAAGGTAAGCTGCATGTCTTTCTACTAGCTTTAAGACATCTGAGCAGCAAAGACCTGCAGTTAGCAGCCCCAAAGCCCACACCCAACTGCAAAAGTCCATCTGTGCCACTAGGCAGGAAAACCTTTTTCCTCACATGCTGTTCAATACAGAAACGGCAGGTGGAGCAGTAGCTTTACGAAAAGGGTAGGGCATGTAATGTGAGGAAGATTTTCATGGTACTGTTTTCTGCTTGCATCCCTGCTCATTTTACTGCAAGGCAGATTTGTACACGCTACACTTTAAAGCTCTCTGAAAGCCTTAGTTCATATAATATACCCTGTGTGTTGTGTCAAGCTTTCACTTACAGTTGGTTGGCTTGTCTGCTATGAATTAAAAAGTGTTCTGTACTCATCACTTCTTTCTGAAAAACAGAGCCATTATTGTGTATCTTCTTTGCTTTGTATGGCTCTGAGCTAGTCAGATGAAACCTATCTATCTTGTGTGCATTGTAGTTTTCCCATGTAACCCTTGGGAGCCTCACCTGCTACTCATATTCCTTCGTACTGTGCCCTTCTATGTTATTTGACTTCTAAAAATAAACCTATTCAGAGGTTTGCATGTTTGGGCATCATTTTCCTATTGATCCTTTCTAAGAGCACTGAGCATTTGCACCTGTGTAGGTCTGGAAGAAACTGTCTGCAATGACTTGCTACCTCTGTATGAAGAACAACACAAAGTTGTGTCTGTGTTAGTGTAGAGATGAGGTACAACCCTCTGCTGCTTTCTGTATAGATGTAATGCTGAGATGCATGTGAGAGGCATTGTTGAGCGTGACGACAGTATCCACAATCACTTGGAATACCTTAGAACCACAGAATGCTTTGGGTTCGAAGGGACCTTGAAGCCCATCTAGCGCCAACCCCCTGCCACTAGCTCAGGTTGCCCAAAGCCCCATCCAGCCTGGCCTTGAGCACTGCCAGGGAGGGAGCAGTCACAGCTTCTCTGGGCAGCCTGTGCCAGGGCCTCACTGCCCTCACAGGGAAGAATTTCTTGCCTCAAGGGCATCCGTACCATTTTGACTGGGCAGGGTATTTGAGCAGCATGTAGTTAGTTATTTCAAGCAGGTGCGAATGCTGTTGGTTGTAATGGAGCTTATAAAGCACTTGCTTTGCTGCTTTCTGCTCTTTTTTTTTTTTTTTTTTTCCTGCTTGCTTCTCTGAATTAGTCAAGTGATATAAATAAGACAACAAGAGATATCCTAGTAGCTTAAGTACATAGTAAGTGTTTGGTGTTTGAGTGTGGAAGTTACTTCTGGAAAACAAATGCTTCAGGTCTTCTGTTAGCAGCTAGAAAACTTAATATTAAAAATAAACCCCAACTCTCAGCTAGTGAACTTGTGACTTTAGCCTTTTGCTTTAACACAGTAAGACATGAGGTTTTAAGTGTTGATGTCAAAACTCGAACCAAAACAAAAAAGCAAAACACTTGAAAGCACTAGCAGCGGTCGGCTGCAATCCTGAATGGCTGCTAACACCAAGGAAGGGAAGAATACTGTTTCAGCAAAACTCATGTTATTTAGGAAAGAAGTAGTCTAGGATCCTGTGCTGGAGTAGGTGTAATGATTTTTCTAAACTTGGGTCAAGGAAAGGATAGCATGGGGTGGATTTTTTTTTTAACCCACTGAACTGCGCTGTACCCTTCCCCAAGCCCTTTTTTTTTGCATGTGGATGTACAACAGTGGGAAGTGTAAAGGCTTTGGTCTGTAGTTTATGCAGTTTTTATTACTGCTGCTGAAATGTGTCAGTAGTGATTGTATTTTCTGCGTTCTGTGGCTAAAATAGGCCGGTTCGGTTACTGGGAAGAGAACAGAATCATTAGTGAGTTTTGTTCATCAGAAGCACCAGTGGGAGTCCTTATGCTGCCTGTTGTGCAAATAGCAGGCCCTCACCAAAGCTGAGTAACAAGCATGTGATTGCCAGCTTCTGAATTTGTTTTTTCATAAACTAAGTTGGTTTTTATCCAGAAGATAAATAGATAAAAGATATCCTTTGAAACCTGGAGTAGCTTTCCGTACTTTGATAGCACCTCAGTCCAGTGTTAATTTGGGGACCTGTGTCGTCCTGTCCCGTTCTCCCTTCCTGCACTCGTGCAGCTGTGGCTCAGACAGAACTTTGGATACATTTTTACGGTTAGGTTTCCAACAGGATTGGCTTGCACAAGTGGCACTGCTGGCACACAGCATGTTGTGTTAGAAACTAGTTTTGAAATACTAATTCACTTCCTAAAAAGCCAAACAAAACACCCCAAGCTGCGCTTCCCCCCCATGCCCCTTTCTAGGATTTTGAGGATATAAGTAAAATGGTCATGCCAATCACATGTCAATCATTTTGATATATCAGGAGTTATTCTTTAATATCATTCTTTGCCAATACGTGATGTTATGATGGTTATAATTTATTAGGTATCATTATTTATGAACAGCAAGTCACATCATCTCTGTGCAGAGGTACTACCGAATGGCTTGCCTCTACTGGGTGTTTTAAGCGTTTGCTGGTTTGGATTAGATCAATACAGCAAAGACATTTCAGTGTAGCGCTGTCTCTCATGGCGTGCCCGTGCTTTCCTACTGCTGTATCCAGCACTGAACACACCCAGTTAGGTACAGATGTGGACACCTTTTCCATCTTTGCTAAAAGAGGTGTAAAAGTTCGTTCAGCCAAGCACTTCATGATCTTCTTGGGAAAAGAATGTCGTGTGACTATGTACCTATTTGGCCTTTCTTCTGAATCAAGCTAAAATGGCTGTTTCAGTGCACAGGAACAATGGAAAATGCTGGCAGATCCTTGCATTAAGCACCAAGTGCAAAAACAGATGCTGATGCTGTAGCTCACTTGTTTTCAGAGAGAATCTGAGGGCAGCTGTGTGTCTCAGGACCCCTGACTGCATTTATGGCTGTAAATTAAGAATGTTTTCTTGAACTGCACTGGAACACCTCTCTGCTTCTCACTAACACTTCAATCTTGGTGAAGACAGCGAGCCTTCTCAGGAAGCTTTGGAAAAACTCCATGCTCCTTCTTTCATATGACTTTAGGTAGCATCTCCAGCAGGTGCCAGTGTGGTCTCTGCGTTAGCCTGTAAGCAGTTCATCTGAGAAAGGCAGCCTCCTAGTTGTTCCGCCAGAACTTCCTCTAACAACTGAGCTTAAGAAAGAAAAAGCACGCTTTCTGAGTTTCTAATTTTTAATTATCAAGCTAACGGGCTTAAATTCTCTTCAAGCCTTGTGTGTAGTGCTCTTCTCATCCCACAAGAGTTTGCATACCAAACAAAACTTTGAGGGGGCTGTAGCCATATAAACACTCTGAATCCCTTAGTGTGAATCCAGAATACTGATGGCTTTCAGCTGCAAGTCCTGCAGAGAAAAGGAAGAAATGGGGAGCTCTGTTGAAGTGGTGAGCACAGCCGTCCAGGGCACTTGGAGCACAGCCAAGTTGCTTTTGTCTTGTACAAGTCAGAAGACAGCGCTTACCGTATTTCTATACAGCCTGCTGATCCTCCTAGAATGAATAGCAGTACAGTAACACCTTGTAATGGCACAGTTTCTGTGTCTCCTCCAGGTCAGCTGAACTCTAGCTTTGGCAGATAATTGTCTTGGTTCTTTGACTCTGCCCATTACTAAATTGAAAAACAGCAGAAGCATAAAGCCTAAACAGGGCCCACAGGTTAAGTCTAAACAAATACCCTGTCTCTTCTTGCCCAGAAATTGCAAGCAGTGAAGTCGGGAAAAGGTAGCTTTGACTCGGAGTACCCAAGCTTAAGAACGTATGGGTGTGGTTTTGCTTTTGGGTGTATGCCCCTGGGTCTCTTAAGAAAACTTGTCTTATAGCAAATGAGATACTAAGAGATGGATGAGTTATCTGGGCAGTGTGGTCCAAGTAAATACTGTACCACTCTGCTTACAGTACTTTGATGCAGAAATGGCCTTAAAACCCTAGTAGTGTAAACAGATGACCTGAACGTTTAACTTTTGAAGTACTTGAATTTACAGTCTTAAGTTTTGGAGCATTTCTAAAGTTGTTTAAAGATTCCTGCTCTGTTACCCACCAGAGTAGCACTAATTAAGGCACGTGGCTTCTAGCATCCTCTGAAAACATGGAGTGGTAGTAAGCCCCACGTGCCCAATTAGCTGTTGGAATTAAACATCATGTGGTCTTCAGAACAGTGTGGTTCTGAAGGGAACACCTGTGGATTGATTTCATTTGGTTTTACATGTTGTGAGAGGGTTTGTTTTTGTGATTTGAAACTGTTAGGATGTTGTTCAGTGTGTATTTACACCAAGCTAGGGTACTGGGCTTCGACTAAATAAGTTTTTAATCCATAGGTCAGATGTATCAGCAGTATCAACAGCCTGGTTATCCTGCCCAGCAGCCGCAGGCTCAGCCTCAGCAGCAGTACGGTATGCAGTACCCAGGTAAGCAGCTCTCAAACGGCGATTCAGCTGTAGAACCTCCTCTTCAGTGCCTGACCCTATCAGCTTCGGTTCCCGACCCTTTGGGGCAGGTTGGGGTGCTGAGCAGCCCCAGTGTCTGTGGGTCTGAGAGGGGAACCAGCACGATGCAAAAATGGCCAGGAAGAGGACACTGGAGCTGTCTCTATCCTTAATACATAGTTCTGGTATCTCATTCCTCTTTGTGACCAAAAGTGACTCGTTATCAAGCAGCAGAATGCATTGCTAGAAGGGCAGGCAAAATGCATTGCCTGACCTATGTGCAATCTTCAGGATTAACTTCTGCAGTCTTGGGATTCTAGTGAGTGACTAAAAAACCACCCCAATGTAGCTTCCTTAAAAGACCAGAGGGATATGAACCTGGCCCCTACTTCTTGTATCTAGAATGATCTCCGTGTACAAAGTTTAGTGATGTCAACACTGATGACAGTTGCCATTTGTATACCCTTTGCTAGAGTAAATACTGTGACTTCAGAGAAACTTCCAAGTTGATAGGTTTTGTAGCTGTTGATTTTGCCGATGCCTGAAGTAAAAGTGCCAGC
This sequence comes from Gallinula chloropus, assembly GCF_964237585.1. Taxonomy (NCBI): domain Eukaryota; kingdom Metazoa; phylum Chordata; class Aves; order Gruiformes; family Rallidae; genus Gallinula; species Gallinula chloropus. The sequence goes on from NC_140085.1 coordinate 92,981,871, forward strand.
AGACTTTTAGCCAAAGGACATTTTAGTGCACCAGTGGTTTATGTGCAGTCAGATAGAAAAAGCTGGCTTTTGCTTGTACCCCAAATAAACCTGGCCTCAGAACTTCCAGGTACTTTCTTTAGAAGCAGCTGGCATCCAGTAGTGTGTAGTATATGCTAGCAATCATAATCCAGCTGAAGTCCAGGGATGAACCTGTAACAGCAGATTCCATAACAGACTGCATATGGCTTCATACTTCTAGAAAATGATACAAAGCATTTATCATTCCTTCTTTTAAACAGTCTTCCTCAAGCTAAACAAAAGACGCCCGTACCATTAAGTGACTGGGAATAGAGCCTGGATGGCTTTTGCGTATGTGTGCGCAGTATATACAGTGCGAGCGGGTCAGTTTTGATGTAGATGAGGACACTTACAGAGCTTCTGAAGATATTTCATGTTTATCTTGGATAAGAACCCTTGAAAATTTGGAGCTTGAAGGTTCGTGCCTCGGCCCTTGTTCCTGTGCACTGTGCGAGAGCTGCTTGGTTTGGGTCTCTGAACGGTATCTTCTCTGCAGATTCTCCCACACATTTTTCTAATTAGAAGACAGTCTAGTTTCAGAAGAAAGAACAAGCCTGTTGGAAGTGGAAGGGTCTTAGACTTACTTTAGACTTTGGGGAGGAGGAAGGAGTGTCCATCTGCTTTCTAGTCATACCCTACTGTCAATCTAATCTGTTATTTTACTGGGGAAGTTCCTGTGAAAGCCACAGCGCAATGCAAGTTCTGAGCTCTAATCAACATCTTGAAGTAAGAAGGACACGCTACCAAAACTTATACAGGGCTCTAGTTTCTTGTAACTTACTTCACAGTTAATGCAGTCTGTCAGAAACAGTCTATTTTTTTTTTGGAGGATCTATTGACAGCAGCCTTTGAAGGACTTGACTCATGGGGTATTTTGTTTCTTTTGATGTTCCCCCTGAGTGCTGTCTCCTTTCAAACCTGTGTTCCCCAAGAGTGCGGATCCCCGCCCTCTAGCAGAACTCCTTGGCAACACTGTGGTTACTTGCCCGTGGTACTAAAAAGGGACCCTTCAAAGTTTTATTTCCGGAGTAAAGTTTGAGTCCAGTTCTAAGGTGAGTTTCAGAACTTACTCCAGGGCATTCTTCAATCCTTACTCTTCCCATTTAGGGCTGCGCGCTCTTAATTGGTGCCCCTGAGACTTAATGCTGACAGGGCTTCAGTCACTGGAAAGGTTTCATTGCAGGCAGCTCAGGTGTGTTTCATCATGAATACAAGTAGCTGTGTCTTCATAGGAGGACTTCTGTCGCTTCCCTTTGGAAGCTGGTTTTACACAGGACAGCCAAGCTTGGGACGCGTTTAAGCGAAGCTTTGCACTGAAGCATTGTGGTCTGTACAGCGCTGGTGTTTAGCCCTGAGCAGCCCAGCAGGGTTGTGGCTTTGCCGAGGGTTCAGTGACTTGCCTTAAACCCTATCGCTGCTTTCAGGACAGCTCAGTTTTGGGCTTTTGTTTGGGAAAAGGTTGTGCTTTACCTCATTTGCCAGCGAAGCCATTTTAATTTTCCTGCGGCATGGCATAAAATACTATTTGTCTTTTTCTTAACCTCCCCGTCGGTCAGGGGAGAGCTGCTCAGCCCTGTTTTCCCTGCCGCTCGCCACCGCAGCGAGACACCAGGAGGGAACCGGGCAGCGCCATCTGGCTCCGGGTTCTCTGCGCATCTGCTCGCAGCAGCGGGGCCAGGCGGTTCCTCACGGCCTCGGTTCCCTGCTCCCGCTCACACGCCCCCCTCTTTGTCTTTCCAGCAGGCTACAGCCAGCAGCAGCCCCCCTCGCAGCAAGCCCAGCAGTTCCCGGCCTACAGCCAGCCGGCCGCTCCGGCCCCGGCCGCCGCCTTCCCCGGGCAGCCGCAGCAGCTGCCGGCGCAGCAGCCCCCACAGTACGCGGGGGGCAGCTACCCCCCGCAGCCCTACACCACGCAGGCCTCCCAGCCGGCTCCCTACAGCGGCGGCCCCGGCTCCCAGGCGGCGCCGGGCACCTACCAGCCGCGGCCCGGCTTCACCCCCCCGCCCGGCAGCACCATGACCCCACCGCCCAGCGGGCCCAACCCCTACGCCCGCAACCGGCCTCCCTTCGGCCCCCAGGGCTACACCCAGCCGGGACCCGGCTACCGGTAAGGAGGTGCTGTCGAGCCCGGGCACTGGCCGCATAAGATTCCATCCCGACTGACTCCAGGATTTTTAATTGAGGTTCCAAAACTGTAATGAGGCAAAACTGTAGCTGTTTGTTAAATTCTGCTGGGGGGAGGGGGAGGACCAAACCGACCTTTCCTGCTTTAAATTGTATATGCTTCCTAGTTTAATTTGGGGCTGGGTTGTTTTTGGGAAACACTACCTAAATGTCTGTAAAGTGATTGACATTCTAGCTTGCCTTGTCTGAGGGATCTGGAGATACTAGTTGGAGGTTTAGCCCACTTACCTGGCTTGGTTTTACTAATACCATGATGTACTAAATTAGATCCATTCTGGAGGTAAAACTAGATATGATGTATCATAAATTGTAATGCTCACATGGAAAACTAATAAAAACCCTGAATCTATGACTTGCCTGACTGTGATTTGAGACCTCAGTAGTACGGAACAAGAAAGTGGTGTGAAGACAGGCATGCGGGCCGGGTGCGCAGGCACTGAGCTGTCTCAGGATTCTAAGGGAGACTTCTCTCTCTCTTTTGCTAGGTGTGTAAACGGAGCCGCAGTGTGCGGTGGGACGGCTTTTGCAGAGGGTGTGCGGCCGGGGATGGTTTTGTGCTCTGCTGTTACTAATGGCCGAGGAACCCTTCTACTGACTACAAACCAACCCATAAAGGCCTAGAGCACCTTGCCCATTTCGCTTTCACGAGGGCAGGGGGAGAATCGGTTTATTGCTTGAAAAATAAAGCCAAATACCTACTTTTTTTTAAAAAAGAACTGTTAAAAAGGAACAACTTTCCACAGGTTGTTTGCCACCCAGAAAAGCCTGGGAATGCAGTTCTAGGAACTTGATCTTTGAGCCAAGAAAAAGCACTTTAAGAGCTGTAACAAATTCAATAGACTGTATAGCAGCAGAGGGCAAAACACTCTCCCAGTTAATATTTTCCATCTTATGGATTCTAGGAATACATAAAAATAAGCAGGGAACCTTAACAAAAGAAAAAAACATGAACTGGAGCGAGCTGCCTGAACTCTCGGATAGACAAAGTTGGGAATGCAGTGAGTGAAGATGTCCCTCCCACCAGCATCCCTCTGTGCTGGTGTCCCTACAGCAGCCGGGCTACCCCTAAACCAGCACTGCAGCTCTTTGAGCTCGTGTCAGGCCTGAGGCCGCAGGTGTTCCTCACACAGAAAGGATGAACAGCTGCCTGAAACTCCAGCATTTGCCACAGAAACTAAGGAAAAAACCACTTGATTAAAAAATATTTTATTGGAGTACAGTGTACCTGCAATGTACTTTATAAGGCAATTTTCTATAAAGGACTATTTCTATTTTTATATATATATATGGGTGTTCCTGTTCATATTTTCAATACATCAGTAATGTAATGAATAACACCTTGAAAAACCAAAAACCTACATCTCTTTATTTAGTTCATAAATGTTCAAGCAGTACAACAAGTAGCTGTGGGAGAGGTTTCAAAGTTACCATCAAGCAGGTTCAGAGTTCAGTTGTTCTCACTGTCCTTACCCAGCGACCAATGTTCTAAACCACTCTGGTTTTTTTAAATAAGACAGACCTGACGATGTCATTACAGCCAGGTTATTTTTTGCCCCGGTTTCATTTATACCTTTCCAGGTGCCCCCCTGCTGTACGTACAGTTGGCTTTTGGACAGGTAAGTCTTGGTCTCCAGAAGTTCCATTGTCACTAGAAGCCACAGTAGTGGAGGCCAGTTTCATATTTTATTATTTTTTTTATCCCATGTGGATCTGTTCCACTCAGCTATAACGGGAGGACACCAAACCCTCTGCCTGCTGCTGGGCAAGGGCTCGAAGGCTGGGGACAGAGGCTGGGCCTGCTCTTCCGCTGGGGTTGAAGCATTTTGAACACAAATGTGAGAAAACCCACCCAACCAAACCCCACTGCGCTGATCCGTTAAAGCTGCACGTGTAAGCAGCCGACCCCCAGCGGTTTGGCAGGGGAGGAATTGTTTGTTCGTGTAAGGAGAAAGCGTTTCAAGTTTACTCGCTGCAGAGATTAAAGTTTGTTGGGGCTTCTCTATAATTTATGGCTGGGGAGACATTACAGAGCTAGCTGGACAGGTAGCTTACGGCACTTCAACTCTAAGGCAACCAGTGACTATTAAAATAACACTAAAGCACACTGCAGTCCGTGACCAACCGCCATAACTCTGCCTTAAACATTTATTACAACATCGTGATAAATAATATGCACACACCCTATCTTTTAAAATACCATATAACCCATACCTCAAGAATAGGGAGCCAGCTTCCCTATACATTATCCTACAACGTGTCCTTAGCATATTTGGGGTTTTATTTTTTAATTTTAAAAAAAATTTTTGATTTTGTTTAAAAACAAATTTGTAAAACTGGCTAACTACAGTAAGCAGCCTATGCTATTACACAGTTAATGCAGTATTGGCGTTAGACTTGTATAAACCTTTGCACTCGTGTACGGGCCGGGCCTTCCGCAAACGCTGCCATCCTCGAGCCGGCGCTGGGCAGTCGGGCAGGACTGGTAAGTGCAGGGCCGTTGCACCAAGTTCGCGTCGCCTTCACCACTTGCCAGGTATCGACGTGCCACACTCGTACCAGCGAACATAGTTAATGTGCGTCTCCCCGCCAATTTTTCCAAACTTGACGGGTTCCTGACGAACCGCCCTGAAAAACCCTGGGAGAGAGGAGAGAGAGCTGTGTTTGGAGGAAGCCCCCAGGAGCACCCTCCTCTGGTTTCCCTGGGACGCCTGTATCCCACTCAGGTCTTGGCCAAACTACTCCCTAAGCCGTCAACCTGTCTGCCACAAACAGGTTTGCTGAACTAGCAGCCACTTGCCTGCCCAACTCAAAAGCAGACGAGTTTGGGGGTTGCTGGAGCCCCAAATGGGAAGCAAAGAAGCCTGCCTCCTGCTTGCTCTTCCAGCACCTTCCCATGGACTGTGCTGGTGGGTGAGGCCAGGGCCCCTCCTCCCCCTGTGGCTGCTGCTGGGGGCTTCTCTGACCTGGCAGCTGTGCTTCCTTACAAAGCCACAGCAATGCCGTAGCCCCTCCCTGCAGGAGCCTGAACGCTGCAGGGTGATGGTTGGGGATATTTCACACACTCTCCCCCTCCCCAAGCAAAAGCTCATACCTTTGCTGCCTTAAGGCTGTTCTGGATGGCCATATACACACTTCCCAGGCAAATGGGTAAGTTAAACATTAAAGCAAGCAATTAGTGCTGACTCCAACCAAGCACCCAGGCATGCATGCACTGATGTGCACATGTGTGCACACCAAATACTGTTCTGCAACTAAGCAGCAGGGATGATGCCCTCACTGCTGAGAATATGTGTCTTTACTTCTGGTCTGAACAGACTCCAGCTTGCTACAGCCAGGGAGGAACTGAGCCCCACTGGACATGCTGTCTGTTCCTTCTTCAGTTCCTGTGCTAGAAATACAAGCTGCAGAAAAGGTGGGGGCTTTTTTTTTTGGATCATTTTATTGGGTGGGGGGTGGTGTGGGTTTTTTTCTAAAAACTAATGTAGCTCATGAATCCATTAAATCCCGTTGGTGAAAATGTACCGGTTTTGCACATTTTTTAAGCTGAGGCTGCAAGCTTTTTGATGTTCATCATCTACTTTGTGTCAGGAAAATCTTGTGAAAGGGTTAGGCCCTTCACTTCTTTAATCTCCCACAACTACCTCGATCTCTGTAAGATGTCTTATGACGGAAGCACCACGCAGGGGAAGGTTTGGGCGGCACAGACACCGTACTGAAACCCGTGCTGATACTGTTCTCAGTGAAGTGCCCCGTGACCCACTCGGCGTGTTCGCGTCTACCACGGCAGCCCGCGTCCCTGCCCCACACGGGAAGGGAACGCCTCACACCGGCACCGCTACAAGTGAGCAAGGCAGGATTTGAGCTGACAGAAATACAGTTCTCTTATGCCCCAGCCTCAGCAACGTGTGAAACACAGCCAGGTGGGTCCCAGCCGCTTTTAGGACATCCAGCCCTGTGCCCACTTAGAGCAGACTGGAATTCTAGGCACACGGTTCAAATGAGTGCACACAGAATGACTGCAGCATGAATTAGATTTTCCAGCAATAAATTTTTAGTTTCTCATTAGCACTAAACAAAGCTGTTTAATGCCCCAGTGATGATTTACAGCATTTTAAATCAACCTTGCTAGCTTGAACATAACACTTCATGCCTCTCTGCAAACTCAGGTTTGTGGTTGGATTTATGGATGTAATACCAACTGTGAATAATCTGTTGGAATGTTTTAAACAGGAGAGAGGCTGTTGGCTACCTAAAAGAAGGTTAGGACTTGGGTTCTGTTACTAAGTCATCGTTTGCCTTCAAAAACTTCTTGACTCTCTTCTGCCTGCAAAGCTGGTTGTCCCTTTCCATCGCCCACCCCAGCAGTGGGCCCTGAATCCAACGGGAGGAAAAAGAAACACACAAAGGAATTGCTAAGGTTTGCTACAGAGCCAGGTGTAAGGAATTACCATCTTTGACTGGTAGATCTTCTTGCTGTCCTGTCCTTCCATCTAAGAATGAGTCTACAAATTGGCAGTGATCTTCTCCATGGCCCCTCTGGTCTCCTATGTTATAGAATTTTCCTGAAAGCAAAGAAACAGCAGAGTTGAAAGTCCGTATCCTGTTTCCCAAAACCACCAGAGGCAATGGGCTGTGCTCTGTGCGCTGCAGGGAAGCCAAGGTGAACACTACAATTCTTTTCATCAGGATCTGCAGCTGTAATTGGAACATTACGTGGGTACTCCAAGTACAGGGCTCATGTACTATAGATAGAAGTGCCCCATTCCTGGCCAAATCTCAATGCCCAAAGGTAGTTTTTCTCCTCCCTACATTTCATACAGTAAGGGGAATTCTGTTGCTACCTAGAACCTTGTCCACAATTGTATAAAAATCCAGGGAAGTTTTGCTAGTGATCTGAGTGGACGGCACGTTTGGTGCCTTGTCAGGAAGCCCCCAGTACCTTCAGAGATGCTTTTACAGACCACCTTGTAACACAGCCAAGGCCTGGTTTATAAATCATCACCTTTTTCACAACCTGCATATGCCAGTGATGGCCTCAGCATAGTAACTGCTTGTCCAGAGCGTGATGGGTGTGTATTTATGTGCAGGATTGCTTAAGGGGACACTTGACTGCAACAGAGTAAAAAAACAAGGTCCCAAGTGCCCCACGCAATACTCAGTACTGAGGCACAGGCTAAGCAGAAAGCCAAGTTGCTCATCAGATGCTGGGTGCCCTGCAGCTGACGACAGGGCACCCAGCATCTGATGAGCAACTTCAGAGGCAGTGGGGTGGTTTATAATACTGCTCCCTAAATGGCGACTAATAAAAGAGCAGCCTACCATTGAACTATCTCGTATTTTTTTGATCTGATCAATATTTAGCCAAAAAATTCTCGCCTCCGGTCGACGGTCTCTGTGCACAGTTCTTCTCTAGCTTCAGAAAATTATTTATTACTATCTAGTTCTGGCTGCAGGCATGTTTTTTTCCACAGGGGAGCTGGTCGGAGGGAGTTCCTCTCAGCAATTTTTTTGGTCTGAAATTAAGAACATTTGGGCCGCCCAAAATGGCATTTTTTTTTCCATGGCTGTTGAAGGTCACGCTTAGAATTTACTTTTTCCCTCCCCTCAATAAATATATATATATATATATATATTTTTTTTTTTTTTTAGGTGGCCTGCTTTTCTGGAATGCCTACAGTGACTGCTCTGGAGGGCTGTTAAATGAGGTCAGCAGTAGACGCTGGTTTATAGGATAGTCCTGGCATGCGTAACATAGATCAGTTTTTCTTCATGAGACACAGAATAAACCAGATATTTTTACAGCTAGCACAGGAACAGTAACTTTTGGATACATACATTCTCGCTCTTCTGGCCCGCAGCATAACTCATGCCTAATTCAAACAATTGCTATAGACAAACTATCAGCTTTCCCAGTGACTATTACATTCTTACTGCCCAATTCTTTCCACAGTAAAGCAACACCATTAAAACCACGTAGCTAACAAACGACTGGACTAATTCCTTAATCTCTTTTGGGGAGAGCAACTCCAGCAGAAAGTAAATTATTTTATCCCCCCGCCCCTACTCTTCCCTTATGGGTGGTCTGAAGAAATTCAGACACTGCCTTCGTTTCATGCATCATGAACACTGCCATGCTGAAAGTATCCATTGATGCTAAAACCCAGCACACCAAGGTATGGTTGTTGGCTGCCTTGCACCCCAGCACTTATACAACACACCCAGATTTCCAGATCGCTGCGCTGCTTAAACAGCAAAGCTTTGGGAGGTATTTTCAGTGTAGGGTGGAACTCAGCGCAGCACACGCTGGTCCCTACCAGCACACGCTGCCCAGCTGGCTGGTGCTAGCAGATACGCTTCCGCTGGCCTCGGGGGCACCGTGGGGCACAGCGTGGCAGCGAAACGTATCACAGAGGAGTTTGGCTTCAAGCTGGAGACTCACACAGAGGGAGGCCTGTGCCATGGGAGTCTCACTTAACAAACAGGGGGAAAAGCAGCTTTCCTTCTACAGAAATATTCCAGCTCTTTTCAAGTGTTGTGACAACCGGTCAGTGCCGGCGGTAACAATTCAAGTGCAGGAACCAGGCTCGGCAAGTCTCACGAACACAAAGCGTGGCCACCCTCGTCTCTCTCCAGCCAAGCCAAATCACCAGCCTTCCAGCAAGAACAAAAACAATCTAATGAAAATAGGAAAATGGGCTCCCGATACATTGAACTTCTCTTCTAAGATCGAAGCAGCTTTCACTGCGTTGTTAAGTCACTTGATTTAGGGCTGCAGTCTAGTCCTGCTAGATTAGCACTGCTATTTCCTCAGCTGGCTGGTTGTGTGATACATTATGCCTCACTGCTCTGTTTGTCATCTGATCACAGCTGGTTCGTACGGCAACAGCTGAATGAATGATACCTCTGTTTGAAACAGCCTCTTCTATTCACAGAACTGCCAAGATACTATTGACATGTGAGGTATTGAACTTGCTATAAAGGACAGGGCTTTCCTCCTGTCTGGTCAAGGGAGAACTATACCGGGTGCAGGGCTGGGAGGCTTCAAATTATGTCGGCACAGGCTGCCCTATGCTGCCCTGCTCTTTCCTTCCCCTGTTCCAATACACAGAGACCAGAGCCCCACACCTGTGAGGTGCTGAGCCCTGATGCGGGGCAACTTTGGGTTGCAAAAGGTGATTCTTTTGGCCACAGATTCTCCTGATGGATTTGATCTGATGGGATGAGTGCACTGCTGAAGTTGCACTCAAAAGGCGTTGCCCACACACAGCTGTGTTGTACTCTTTGTGCTCTGGGTGCTGTACTCACACTGCTGAAAGACAGCTGTCCGTGCAGCTGTGACAAAAAACCTCATACAGATGAGAGCCAGGAGCTTGGGGTGGATTATAAGAAGTTAACATCTTTCTAAATAGGTCTAAATTTGCATCTAGATTTGCACCTAAAGATGCAAAGTTCTGCTTGTCTACCAACTAACTGAAAATCACTTTTTACAGGCTGTTTCCCCAGCTTACACGCAGCACATGTCACTTGATTCAGGTCTTCAATGCATCACCTTCTGGTGACCTGAAGGAACTGAACAAAGCTGGAGAAGATAAGGCTAGAATGTTGCTCTTAGTAATAAAACAAGAAAAAAAAAAAAGGGGGTGGAGGGGGTGGAAGAGACAATAAGCAAATATGTCAAAGCAGGTGAGCAAAACCTGTTGACCAGAGTTGAAACTCTTATGCCTGAAAATTCAGCATGAAACTCATCGAGGATTACTGAGGGCAAGCAGGTTACTGTTTATCATCAATTTGTCTCTGGGCTATATTAAACATACCTGATCACGCCCTGGTAGAGCTCATCTTGTTAAACCTCTTTGTTCTGCAACCTTGGTATCTCTAAGGAGAATATAATGTGGACCACACAGATTTGAACATCTCTTACCTGTCAGTGAATCACTGAGGTATATCTTGTATCTCAAAGAATTGCACAGCTGCACACCTACAAACTTCTTATACCAAGTCCTCTTCACATATTGTTTCCCTTTGCATTCCGAATAGGTGTCCGAATTGAATGGGATTTCAGTCCAGATAGCATCCTTTCCCACTGCAGGAGAGGAAGAAAGAGGCTTAAATAGGATGCTGCACACAAAGCTGCATACAACAAACACATTCTAACAACTAGAGTGAGAAACCTTATCGGACCAGAACGCACCACGGCACCAGTCACTGGCATTCTGAACACGAAGGCTATTACAAGGAAGCACCGAGGGGTGCAGGTATGAGTGATGCAGAAAAGTGCTGCTGGTCTCTGTGTGGTGCCAGTTTGGAACAAGCTCACTCTAGGAGCTTGTTAGGGGGACAGTGCTCATGTGTTGGCAAAACTCTCATTGACAGGGCACCTGATTCTGCTTTTCAGTGGGTTCAAGCCAGGGCAGCCAGCTGGCAGCAAACTGTAGGTGACTTAAAACACACACATAAAAATGAAGGGTCATGAATTATGTGGAAAGAAACGGTGTCACAGTGTTTGTCTAAGCGATGTCCGTTGCAAATGCAAAGAGCAGCCTTGAGAGATCTCAGATGTTCTTCCAAAGCTCAGTCCACTTCCCACTGAGGACAGCGATGTCTTGTAAGTGGCCTAAAGCAGAGCTGGACCCAGCCCTCAGCAGGAGGATTTTTTTCCTAAAACACAATGGCGGGTGAGTCGTATCCTCCAAGTTGTGCTCTGTTAACTCACTTAAAAAGTGTGAAGTCGCTTATTCATTTCACAGAGCTGTCCTTTGCTTTAATGACAAGGCTGAGCAAGCATGAGGCTGTCCTTGGCTCACTTGCACACGCTGGTTTGAAGCCATCCCAGCTGCCACGGGAGCACCACACCACGTTGATTGCGTTCCGCTCAGGTAAACAAGTGGCCTGGCACAAATTCCTTACCGGGGGTGTGGGTGGAAGGAGTGAAATCATGTGTGAACGCTGTTTGATTCCATAACTCATTTCACTGGCACAGTACAGGCACCCCCCGCCCCATCAAATTACGCTATCTCATTTCTGAAACAGTTCTTGATTGGAAGACACTATACTAGACATAAAAGGCTTACTTGAAATTGGCTCGCTCACTCGTGGGTCCGCTGGGGAAAGAAAACAAACATTCAATCAGACACTGTGAAATGAACTTCCCAAATATTTCAAAGGAAAAGTGCTGGTAAGTGATTTTCTTCAGTTGACATAAACTGTAATTTGTGAAACAGAAAGAGCTTTGGAAGTGAAGTTCACTTTTGTACTAAATTAAATTAAAAGAAATAGATTTCTTATGTGAAATTACAGTATCAAAGTGCTTTTAAAACTCTTACTTACGGGACAAGACCAGTCAAACAGAGTTCTAGTAAAAACAAGAGTTTAAAGCTGTAACCAGCAACCCCCAATTCTACTGTGTCTTTTAAAAAATTTCAATTTCAAAACTTAAATAATAAAAAGGACCCTTCTGTAATACTTGCCACACAAAACTTGGCTACGAAAGCCCAAAAGTGAGAAATGGATGTGTGCAATTAAGAAAAAGTAAAACTAACCGCTTAATTTGTCCAAGCTAAATAGATGACAGAACATAAGCCTTGTCATTCATGAAAACTGCCCTTGGCATAACCATTTTTTTGGTTTCAACAATCTAGGATTACAAAGAGTGTATTCACAGGTTTTAAACATGTGTGGCATAAGTCTGAACTCCTCCCTGACTAATCCCTTGCTCGGCCAAAATCAGTGACAGCCCTAGATGAGGACTATTATATCATTATGCCTGGCTCAAAGCACGGGTTGAGAAAGTCCTTTAAAAAAGGCTAAAGCCATGTTGTGTTTTATATGGTCCTGAAATACTACCAAGCAATAAACACTTTTACACACACAATGGTATCTTGCTTGTATAAAGGCAACTGTATTTCTCCCATGGGGAACTGCAATAGGGAAAGCAAAGGAACATTCTGGTACTCGACTCTGAATCAGATAGGACTTGGGAACCAACCAACCGTCAAAATAGGCTTGTGTACACCTCTTCAACAGTTTCACAGTAAACAGGATGGAAGAGGACATAGCAGCACATTGACTTCCCCCAGCTGCTATTTCACAATTTCAGGCAAACGACAGTGCTATTACACAGCAGCCTTATTGAGCAGGTAGAGAAAGTGCCTATAAACACACCAGCCCAAAGAACAACCCGATGTTCCTCACCCAGAAGTCATTAACGTGTTTGATAGATACAAAACGTTCAGCAATATTAATCTTAAATGACTAAGCCTCCTCTAAAAATAAAGTTAGTTGCTTCATAATGAAACTCTCTGTGGTCCTGTTGGTTTTTTCTCCTGCCCTCTGTCCATCTTACATCCTCACACAGTGTAGCCCTGGTCTCAGGCTGACCTTCCAGGCACATGCTTTAACACATACCATAGCAAAAAGCTGATCTGGAGACAGTAAAGAGCAAGAGCAAATGCACACAATGAAGCAAGAGAATCTTACATATATCCCACAAACATGGATGCTAGAGCCACTGCAAGAGACAGTCAGGAACCTTAAGAAGTTCTTACCTGATTCAGTATTGAATGTCACAACATTGCTGCTTGGACCTTCACCAAGGGGGTTTCTGGGTTTCACATGGAATTCATAGCTGGGGAATAAAATAGAAGAGATGAATATTTGGCAAAGCAAGCAACCTTTCAGAGCCTGGGGCAAGAAAATCATCAACACACACCTTGGTGCTACTTGCCTTCTGGAGAAGAACAAGAAGGCCTTGTTTCTTGCACTGAAAACACTGAGATACATTTTGTCTCAACTGCATAGGGCCTCCCCAAATTCATAGTTTACCAGTCCTTTTGATAATTCTTTGCACACATACTGTTAATGTTCGGCTCAACGTACCACTGGTTTAAGTCTGTCTCCTCTCACACATGCAGTTTCAGTTCTGGCAAAGGGAGCAGTTCAGATGAGGTCGGAAGCACTCGGATCAGCAGAGACTGAGGGAGGCACACTGTGATTTATTTGCACACTTTCAGTTCAGACCCCCAACTCAATCCCTGTCACCAGTGGTGACAGACAGTGACAGCGATGAAACACAGGGCATGTCTTGCAGGACAGGAGATCAGCCAAGACAAAGATCCAATTGCATGAATACATGTCAATAGTAAATATATGAAGTAATGAAGAGATACTGTCCATCAATGCTTTCTTATCTTTTTATAGCCACATTGCACACCACCAATCTGTCCTGTGGTTATCCCATGACACCTTTCATCTCAGCTGTGCTGGGAACCAAACATGGTGCTATGAAAATGCAACAAGATTGGAGAATAATCCAAGCCAGGCTCCTCTGCTTAAGCCTCTCCCACCCCTCAATATGTGATTAACAGTGATGGACAGGAAGACGAGGTGTGGTGTAACTCTGCAGCTCATCTGAAGCTTACACTTTCAATTAGACCCTCTAGGTGAAGAGCTACTGAAAGCCAGTTCAAAGCCTGAAACTGTTAACACAGAAGACACCAGGCAGATGAGGCAGGAAAGAGAGTTACAAGGGTGGGTGCTGGACACAGCTAAGATCTTAAATCAAGGGCAGAGTCTCCATTTCCTTCCTCTCAGCTATGCTCCCTTCTCCCTTCCTCACTGTCCCAGCAAGTCACCTCACAGCCTTCCTGGCTTCAGACTGGCAGCGCCTGGGGATTTCTCACCACTCAGCAATGACTTGGTGCCTTCCTGTAGGACCTGCACACCCTCCCTGCCAAAACACCCTGACGAGCTGCATGCATATGTACACCTAGCCAAGAGCATCCTCTCCATGCCTCCCCCTGAGGGAGAGAACAAGAACCTGAACCACGCACGACACCTACAGATAGCACCGCGTGTGCTCTGAGTGCACACACAGTGAAGCTCTCAGTCTCACTGAGCATCTTTTCATATGTAAGAGAGGACATGATGGAAAAGGCCCATAGGCCTGGAAAACAGGCCTTAATGTAAAGACTAGACACAGTGGAGCGAAATGAAAATCCCAGCAGCAGTCAGTTGAACACCCAGCTCTGGGCTTGGGAAGGGTTGCTTACCAATGGTAACTTGGTAGCTCAGGACTATTACAGCATTCTAATGTATTGCTGAAATTGTTTCCAACAGCAATTTTCTAAAGAGAATCAAAAAACCCAAACACTACCCCTCTCTGCAGAGTTGGAAATTTGTAACCTCCATTTGCAAATCCCTACAAGAGACAGAAGAGTTCGATCCAAACTTTGGATTACCTCTCACTGCTTCTTGGCTCCTGCAAAACCTGAACAGCTCTCTAATTAACCTCAGTGGACTAATCATACAGTACCAAGCAACTTTTTTCCACCCACAGGTCTTCTAAGACAATATTTAACTTTGAAATTGCTTACATAAGCAACTGCCTTTATTTCTAGGGTTTTCTTTTCTTTTTTAAGGGAAATACTTGTAAAGCTTGGTATGCTGAGCAGATGCATTGTGGGCAATTCCTGGCCGTTTCTAAGTGAAACGTGGGTTGTTTTAAGCTTTAAAATTTCTGTTTGGAGTAATCTTAACACTTATTCAACCATGCTGCAAGACCATTTGGAGCAACTCGTATTACCCTACCACAGGAGGGAGACATGGAACAAATAATAAATTAAATAGTAAGTTATAGACACAAAATCCTCTTCATGATCAAATTAAAATTGTTTAAACAAATAAATGCTTTTAAAAAGCAGATCTGAGCAGTTAATATTCTCATTGGACATGTGGCACAGTAACATTTTTGGTCAAGTAGCATTCTCATCTGTTAGGAAAGGTCGTTATCCAGAGTGCTGTAGTGAAGCAGTTGGACCTTCCTTCTAAAGAATCACTGAAGCATAAAGGAATATTTGGGTGTTTTTAGGTAATAGGATATACATTTTGGACCATGTACAAATGAATGCACACCTAGAGGTAAAAGACTCCAAAGACGTTTTCCTTCTTCCTTCACAGAAGGAGTGCTTTATCCAGAGCAATTATTGTAATTTTGACCATTGATAGCTCAACATGGCACGTTCTGTTGCTTTCCCAGGAGTTTAAGGTTAGACTTTACATATGACATTAATGTTTATGGCCCTTGGTATGAAATCAAAATGGAAACAGTGGAAGCGCTGCCTAGGATTCCCAACACAGAGTGTTTTGATTCTGTATGAATGGCTACAAGGAAAGGACAAAAACTGAGCAGGTGAATTTCTCTTATGGAACTTGACTGTGCAGCCACAGGGACTCGCAAGGTAATGACACAGACAAGTGTGAACTAAAGATAAAGATCTCTAGTCAACATACCTGGATCTCACCTGAACATGTAAGGGTTTCACAGATCTTTCAAGCTGGATTTACATACTCCTTTTGAGCAGGAAATCACTAACTGGACAGGACACTGGAGGATTTTGAAATAAATGTAAGCATTTTGCTGATATCTGTACAAATATATTGTCCTCATGAGCTGATATCCTCTACATTGAGTTTCATCAGGCAATGTTCTGCATAGGAAACAGTCCAGTTCCCAAAAAAACACTTAAGTCAGTGAACTTGGACCCATCAAATCTCTAACTCCATTACAAGAGCAAAACAAGACCTGAAGATTAAATATTTTCCAAGCAGTGTTTTTCAAATTGTGGTCTAGGGACCACTAGGATCTCTGCAAAATATCAAGCCACAGTTGGGAAAATGATGGCAAGACTGAAATAAAGAATGAAAATCTACACATAAAGATTTCAGCTCATGCAAACATATTAAAAAAATTGGAGAAAAGGAAAGTAATAGAGAAATGTCCAAAGTTTAGCTCATTGATAAGGGGAGCCTCCTAATGTTAAAGAGCAATTTTTTTGAACTAAAATGTACACAATTATAAAGGTGGTGCTTTCACTGATGCCCAAACATCAGAGACTCCTCTCCTCTGCTAAATTCAATTCTGAAACAATAGCACTGGCTGCAATAGTACAAGAACAACAACCAACAACTTTTAGAGATGAAGAGAAGTAACTAGTTGACTGAAAACTTAAAGGGAGAGAAAGGAAATGTTAGACTGAGCTCATAATTTGATAAGAGTTTACAGATCTGATTGTAATTTTAAAGCCATCTTAAAGTGTGATTGCCTTCATAGAAACCATTTAAAGTCTCCCTTTTTGTGTGTCAGATGGAAGATCTGAAAAATAAAATGGTGCAAAAAGTTTCTGGAGAAACCACGAGGGAGAAGAAAAAACCTGCTTAGAAGTTCAAGAAAGTATGCAAAGTTAATAAAGGGAAACAGGAAAGCTATATAATGATTATCCCATGTCTACCTCTTAGGCTCACTCATGAGAAACTGGAGTCTATATTCCATCTTTATATCTGTATGCCTATGATGCCAAAAACTCTGCTCCCCAATATATTCAGCAACCTAACGTGTCCCACCTCTAACAACTACAAGATTGCTCTCCTAAAAACTTTGGAGACTAGGCCTCCCAAATCCACCCAAATTGTGTAAGACGATAAAAGTCCTTGTGCAGATTAAATGGACTTGACTTACAGTAATTACTGCGCAGAGAATATTTTTCCACCATAGGAAATGGCTATTCCACATGGAACCTTGGCAGACACAGATGCTGCTGCATTTTTCAAATCATGCAAAAGGAGAAGACTGAAGATTGCAGAACTGAAAATAGGTGAAGAGAGGAGATTTTCACCGTAACAGGAGGACTGGACTGTCAATTGCTGGGGAGATGACTGTGTTTGGATGACAGTCATGCAGGATCGTCTCAATGTATCGAGTTTCTCTGTCTCTGCAGAGTGTGCTTGGATAGCACTATGATCAGACACAGCAAATAAAGCTAGGTTTAAGAGAGGGGAACTAAAGAAGAAAAAAACCCCAACCAAACAAACAAAACCCCAAGTGCTAGGCTTGCTTGAGGAATCTTTCTCCTAATCAAGTTGGAAGAAGGGCTGAGAGAAAAGGGAGATGCTTACTATGCTGACATCAACAGCATTTAGTGCAAAGATCTGTTACTTTTCTTACAGAGGACAAACTCCGTTTTTCTGCATTAGAACTTTCGCTGTAGTTCTCATCTCTTGACCCTCCCTGTTACCAAAACTTAGGCTCTCTGTATTGGTAGATTTTTTTTTTCCCCCTTGTATACAATTAGCACATTTTGGGTGTTAACAAACCAGCACAAGATAATCGTAACAAGAATATGAGCAGGTAAGTAGGAATTATTGCATGTGAGCACACAAAAAGCTTATTCAGGAGAGGCTTAAAGATTTACACAGTATGGCCTGTGAGTTAATTATAAGAGCATTCTCTTTTTCGTTTCTGACCTTTTATGAGATGCATGAAAAAACCTTTGAAGGAAACCATCTAGACTGATTATAAACCCAGTTTGCTACATGCATATATCCTACATATTTCATGTCTACTTTACAGTTTTGGTTGGTTAGGGGTTGGGTTTTTTCGGGGGTTATTTTTGGGGGGAGTGGCTTGGATATGCTTTTTTGTTTATTTTTTCTTCTTGTTTTTATTACTCAAGAGACCTCATGGCTGGAAATAGACATTGCCTTGAGACACAATCTAACACAAAAATTAAAAAAGACCACTCAAAATATATTTAAAAAGGAAAAAAAATCTGTTTGAAATCATCTTAAATAGGCAAAGGACCAGTACCTAAAGGGAAGTTTTATAAAGCTGTGGAATGCAATTAATACTTTTTTTTCCCCTATTAAAAATCTACACCAGCAGGCTGGTGGGACACAGACTGTAGTTTAATGTCTACCTGAATTTCCCCAGATTTATTTGGCACATCACTGACTGCAGTATTACTATTTTTCTTTATTACCTTCAAATTACTGCCAAGACAAACATGCATGAGAACTAATTTCAGCAATATTCAGATTCTTTTTTGAAGGCTTAGTATAGAAATTAGTGCTGCAAAGTTTCCTGGACACTACTGGCATGTCCTATGAACTTAACTGCCCTTAAACAAATGACCAGAATGAAAGAGGAAACATACACCTAATTTTAAAAATTATTTCAAGATATGGCAGGGATACACAAATAAGAACTACATATTTTGGCAGAGAAACCAGCAAAAATAGCAGAAAAAGTCAAAATGATACTATATCAGGTGACTGGAAGACTTAAATAAATAAATCAATTTTAAGGAGTTAGAAAATTCCTAGACTAGTAAAAAAATCCCAAACCCTACAATTATTTTGGAAATGGAAAAACAGAATTGGAAGCAAAAAAATAACAACATCTGTATTTAATATATTCTAGGCTAGAAAAGGTCCATGAAAGAACTGCAGGTTGGTGAAACTGACTTTAAGAAAGGCATATGAGCATCTTCCTTATTACATAGGAGACAGAATGAAGAAAAAAGAAAGCCACGGTAAGCCCACTTCTATCTCAGGCCTCTCAAGGTTTGCTACAAACAAGCACCTCAAGGAGGGAAATGCCGACAATTGTGGATAATCATAGAATGGTTTGGGTTGGAAGGGACCTCAAAGATCCTCTAGCTCCAACCCCTCTGCCAAGGGCAGGGACACCCTTCACTAGCCCAGATTGCTCAAAGCCCCATCCAACCTGTCCTTGAACACTGGCATGGAGGGGGCAGCCACAGCTTCTCTGGACAGCCTGTGCCAGGGCCTCACCACTAAGAATTTTTTCCTCATGTCAAATCTAAATATACTCTCTTGTCCTACCACTACACTCCCTGATCACAGAATCATAGAATCACGTGGGTTGGAAGAAACCCTTAAGATCATCAAGTCCAACTACAGCCAAACCATGCCTTGTCCACCTCCAGATCATGTCCTTAAGCACTTCATCTACATGCCTTTTAAGTACCTCCAGGGATGGTGACTCAACCATTTCTCTGGGCAGCCCATTCCAATGCCTGACCACCCTTTCAATAAAGAAATTCTCCCTGATATCTGACCTAAATCTACCCTGGTGCAATTTTAAGCCATTTCCTCTTGTCCAATCACTTGTCACCTGAGAGAAGAAACCAGCCTCAACATCTCTGTAGCCTCCTTGCAGGTAGTTGTAGAGAGCAATAAGGTCTCCCCTCAGCCTCCTTTTCTCAAGACTAAAAAGCCCCCCCAGCTCCCTCAGCTGTTCCTCATAGGATTTGTGCTCCAGACCTTTCACTAGTCTCATTGCTTTCTTCTGGATGCACTCCAGCATCTCAACATCCTTCCTGTAGTGAGGGGCCCAAAACTGAACACAGTACTCGAGGTGCAGCCTCACCAGAGCTGAGTACAACCGAACTATCCCTTCCCTGCTGCTCCTGGTTACACTGTTCCTGATACAGGCCAGGGTGCCCATGGCCTTCTTGGGCACCTGGGCACGTTGCAGGCTCATGTTCAGCTGGCTGCCAACTAACACCCTCAGGTTCTTCTCCTCCAGGGAGCTCTCCAGCCACTCTGCCCCAAGCCTGTAGAGTTGCCTGGGGTTATTTTGATCAAAGTATAGGGCCCGGCTCATGGCCTTGTTGAACCCCTTAAAGTTGGCCTCTGCCCATAAATCCAGCCTGTCCAGGTCCCTCTGTAGAACCATCCTGCCTCCCAGCATATTGACACTCCCACACAATTTGGTGTCATAATAAACAGTAATAAACACCCCCTGGAGAGGGTAGGTCATTCTTATAGGGTCCCCCTTTAGGTACTGGAAGGCTGTTACAAGGTCTCTCCAGAGCCTTCTCTTTTCTTGGCTGAACAACCTCAACTCTTTCAACTTGTCTTCACAGGAGAGGTATGGGACAGTGTCAAATGCTTTGCACAAGTCCAGGCAGACGATGTCTGTCACTCCTCCTTTCTCCTCCAGTGCTGTAACCCCATCATAGAATGGCACCAAATTTATTGACATGATTTGCCCCCAACCATGCTGGTTGTTACTCATCACCTCTTTATTTTCAACATGCTTGAGCATAATTTCCAGGAGAACGATCTGGCTCCATGATCTTGTCGGTCCCAGAGGTGAGACTGACACGTCTACAGTTCACTGCGTCTTCCTTTTTTCCCCTTTATAAAAATGGGTGTTATGTTTCCCCTTTTCCAGTCAGTGGGACAGTCTTTGAACTGACAGGACTTCTCAAATACAATGGAGAGTGGCTTAACCACTACATCCACCAGTTCCCTCAGGACCTGTGGATGCAACCTGTCAGGTCCCATGGATTTGTGTACCTTCAGGTTCCTTAGATTTTTTTGAACCCGATATTCCTCTATAGCAGGTGGTTCTTCATTTGCCCAGTCCCTGCCTTTTCTTTCTGTGTCTTGGGAAATGCTACTAGAGCCCTTGCTGGTGAAGACTGAGACAAAAAAAATGTGTTAAATACCTCACCCATCTCCATATCCTGGCATAATCAGGTCTCCTGTTTCATTCTGGAGAGGGCCCACATTTTCCCTTGTCTTCCTTTTATCACTGACAATACTTACAGAAACTTTTTGACCTTACCTTTACTCACACATGGGAGATCTTGCTTGATTATTATCATAAGAGATGTTATTGCAATACTTTCTTTTCAAGGAAGGTTTTTAACTTAAAACTAATAGACAAAAAGCACAGAGTCCAGTGAATGCCAATGAAACTAGGAGTTCCAGTATGAGCAGCCTTGTAAGGAAACTCCAAACCAAGAGGTCTGTATGACAAGTTAGATGGAAGATTACAAGTTTGACTCCTCAAATGACTCTCTGGAAGCTAGACACTAGTTGCTTTGACCATAATGATCAGTTTTGCAGTTTGGCTTTGGCTGTTTTTCAAGTGGAATAAATAGTTGTTGTGGTTTAAGCACAGCTGGCAACTAAGCACCACGCAGCTGCTTGCTCACTCTAACTCCCTGTGGGATGGTGGAGAGAATTGGAAGAGTAAAAGTGAGAAAAGTAGTGGGTTGAGATAAAGACAGTTGTGTGTGCAAGCAAAGCAGAACAAGGAATTCATTCACCACTTCCCATGGGCAGGCAGGTGTTCAGCCATCTCCAGGAAAGCAGGGCTCCATCACATGTAACAGTTACTTGGGAAGACAAATACCATCACTCCAAACATTGCCCTCTTCCTCTTTCTTTCCCCAGCTTTACATGCTGAGCATGACATTATATGGTATGGAATATCCCTTTGGTCAGTTTGGGTCAGCTGTCCCAGCTGTGCCCACTCCCATCTCCTTTTGCACTCCCAGCCTACTCACTGATGTGGTGGTGTGAGAAGTAGAAAAGACCTTGACTCTGTGTAAGCGCTGCTCAGCGATAATGGAAACAGCCCTGTCTTACCAACACTTTCCAGCACAAGTCCAAACCATAGCCCCATACTAGCTACTGTGAAGAAAATCAACTCTATCCTGGCCAAAACCACCATAATGCTAAATTTCTGAAAAAAAAGGTGACAGGGGTTTTTTTAGTATAAAAAGTGCAGGATCTCCACATAGAGGGTAAAAAGCTGATTTGACAGATTAGCTCGTAGTAGTGCATCCCTTTAATTTTTCTTTGCTAAGAAAGGAATTACATTTGTATTATCAGACCAAGCCACCTCAACCAGCATTACAGAAAATTGGGGAAGTTGAGATTTACAACATCAGAAACTACTCCTATAGTACAATCATTCAGTAATTTAGGTTGGAAGCAGGGATATGAACAAAGGAGTAAAAAATTAGTATCTCAGTACTTGGTTCCACCTAACTAGAAAAAAGAAGGTTGACTATGTGTAACAAGGGAAGCACAAATTGGAGGATAAAGAGGGCAAATACTGCAGAAAATTTGGTGTGTGTTTGTGATACTGAGGACCGAGTGAAATGTAACCACTAAACGGCACCTATAAAATTCTTGTAAAGAATATACAACTATAAAATAATGTAAAGAGTAAGAAAAGCTAACTGTGGTATGAAGTTGTCATCCACAGCTGTGTATATGTGACTATTAGATCACAGAAGAACATCTATAAAAACCTTTAAGCAAAAGACTTCCATAAGACAAGAGAAAGTTTACGTCTTCATGCACCAGTCCTGTCCAATTAACTATCTGTGTAAGAAAGATATACACATAGTTAACTAGCTCACACAGCATACTACACAATTTCAGCTAAAAATTACAATTAAGAGCAAAGTATCTGATGAAAATAAAGAGAATGCTAGACTGGACTCAGCAGCTTAGTGCTGGGAACAGCAGCAGTTTCAAGAACTCTGACCAACCAAATAACGGATACCAAGACTTGAACTTTCCAGGTTACTTAAACGAGCACATGTTTTCTAAGATGTGATAGTGAAATACTGCAAGCTCCATATTTGGCAGTTCTCCAGGTGAAAGAGAGGCCAACGTACTGGTCCTATAAGGAGAAAATCTTTTAAACAAATGTGATGTTGTCAACTGTCAGGCATGCCTTACAGTGAGAGAACGGCACGGATACAATGTGCCTTTTCTCGGGAAAAAAAAACCATAGGGATCTTCGCGCTCCAATAAAATCACATTGTACTGGAGCCTTTAGTATTTCATTTTTTATAAATCAAGCAGTCATGTTGGAAAGCAGCTGACTGTGCCCCACATGTATCTAAAGGATGTATGTCCTCACAATTAGATAGATTTTCAAATCACTGTTTTACTCTCATCTCAGAGTCTGGATGTCTTGGCAGTCAAGTCACCAAGGTCATATTATATATAGTACAAGACAAACAAGAGAGATAAAAAACTTTGTTTGGTTAAAAGTAACTGTCACAAGTTGTGGCACACCTATGGAAGTTCTTTTTCATTTCCATATAGCATGGTATGAATCGGCTAAGACCAAACACCCGGTAACTGCGCTGAAAGTCAGAGCTCCCTTTCTTTCTTCAGTCAGTGCATTTCTTTTCTGTATCTGGTCACTTTCAGGCAGCTAAATGGAGACAGAATGCTACAGGATAATCCTCCTCTTCAGAAATATTTGTATCCCATTTAACTTCTATGTTTGTACTTACTGACAGTTGTAGTCACACATGCAATTTTTCATGAGACACTGTAAGAATCTCTCATTGCTGCCTCCCTAACACTGTCCAAATTTCTTAAATATTCAAAGTCTGGCCACTAGCTCCTAATCTTTAAAAGCTGCCTTGTCTAAAGGCCAGCTCAAAGGAAGACGGGTGTCTGGCTTACCACAGAGTTTCCCAGAGGTGTAGCAGTATGACCTATTTGAAAAAAGAATGTGAAAGAGAAAAGCAAACAAACAACATGATCTGGCAGGCTCAGATGCACCCATTTTTCCCTTGTTGCTTGTTCTGCCCACTTCACATTGAAGAGTTGTTTGTCTTGCTTCCCTCCTGCTGGACATTAGCAATTAACTCTCTAGCTTCTGGATCAGGG
Source organism: Gallinula chloropus (assembly GCF_964237585.1). NCBI lineage: Eukaryota > Metazoa > Chordata > Aves > Gruiformes > Rallidae > Gallinula > Gallinula chloropus. The sequence continues at coordinate 93,005,409 of NC_140085.1, forward strand.
ACTAACATATCCTGCCTGATCTACCCCAACTGGATGACTGACCTTGGGCAATGTGACTGCAGATCATCTTTATCACGTACTGCTCCCCAGGATCATTTATCTGGAGAATTACAGGTTTCAACAGTCTTGCTGCTATAGAATAATTCTGTTTTAAATTTACCCATGAGATACCTCATTACCCTATTCACAAGCATCTTTATTCATTTTGGAAAGTCATTGTTTAGGTCTGTCTGGTTTAGATCCGTCCTGAGCTGTCTTCAGCTCTGGATGCACTGAACCTTCTGAGCAGCGTATGGGATTTATACAGCCTCACTCATGGCTTCAGGAAAGCTGGAAAAAATAGACTCTCAAATTCAGCTTGTCAGCTTCTCCAAAGCATTTCAAAGCCAAGAGGTTCTTCCTCAGTTAATCCACTTTCTGCTACTGAGCATCTCTCTTTCCATATACTTGCTGGTAGTTTTGTAAATGTTGATCATTTGCGAGAGGGATTTCTTTTTCTCTTCCAAGTTTCTTTTCCAGCTCCACCTCTTTACAGCTCTTTCCTTTAATGGTAGTTATGGAAAAGTCTCTTTCCCAGTCCTAATGAATTACTTGATGAATTTTCAGACATTTCAGGGACTCTGTTACCTAATTTGTTGAGCTGTGTTTCACTGTCTCTCTTCTTCCTAATTTTCCATTTTGTGCACAAGCCCATTTTCCTCATCTAGTGAGCAATCAGCTCCTGACAGACAGGATACTTTTATTATGAACATATGCCATTCCTTGCAATACTGATACTGCCTCCATGGTGCCAGGTGTCCTAAACACTTCCTTATTTTCCCTGAATTTAGTGTGCCAACAAGCCTCGATTGATTCAATTGGTAACAGTAACTATTTCTTTGCTTCTACCAAAGCTCTCAAGGGCTCCTCAAAATCAGAAATCTACATTTTTAAATGAGAGTTTGATTGAACAAAGCTACTCTGGGAAGGGCTGTAAATGCTGTGGGATTCAAGGGACATGGACTGCTGCATTTTATATCAAAGTTTTTTTCACTTTCCAACAGTGGCCTCCTCTCACCGTCTTTTCGCTTTTGAGGTTGGGGATGGGGATAGTAGCCACCATCCCTACTGGGGAAAAGTTACTCCTTAATGTCTCAAGTCAGACTCCACCAGTCAGTACTGATCAGAACTCTAGCTCCCTGTAACAAAAGTCCATGCTCCAGAAATAGCTTTTCTCCATGGCCTTTGGGCTGCTCTTGCTTACCAGCAACCTGAAAGTCTCCTCACATGCTTGATAGAATTGTTACTAGTTAAAGTTAAAAACCATTTTACCTGCCCTCCTTACAACCTTTCCAATGTTTCTAGTTAGGTCTTCCCGCCTCTATCTTGCTTTGTTTCTGGACAAAGAGCAGTCTAAAAATGCTTTTCTCTTTTTGCCACCTGGACACTGCTCTCAGCATCAAGGACTTGCCTTTACTTCTATGTCTTTTCTACACTTAACCAAATCCATCACATTTCTGCCATCATAAGTGACACAAAGAATTTGAGTGTGTGATGGAAGAGAATCTCATTAATAACACACAGCTCTTTTCAAGAATGCAACTGTATTATTTCAAAGTAGAACTGAAATAAAACCAGAAAGAGCACAGCCTGACAAGTAGTTTAGGAGCACCTACTGCTTTCTCATTTGCTACTCCAGAAATATACTATTTTGCTGTCTCTTCTAAGCCTTCTCAACTGGTTGAGGAAACAGATTCTTGGCCTCCAGTTGCATTGCTAACATATCCCAATAAGACAAAACAACCTAGAGGCGGTTTGCCTTTACACAAGCCACATGCCTTTTAGAAATAACAGAGATATTCTTGATGCAATACACAACAAACCTTTTGAGTTTTGGACTTTCTCGAAGAAGGTCTCTATGGGTATCATAATTTCACCACTACCCTTCCCCCCGCCCCCCTTTGCTTTTCCTGTCCCCTCAGCTTTGTCTGCTGCTGGTCACAAGTACATGAGCGAAGAACCGACACCAGAGTTTAAACCACACATTGCCTAAAAATAAAGGTTTGAGATGGGTTCTATGCAGAATTCCGTGCTGTGTTACCAATTTAGGGACAATAATAGAGAAGGGCAGTTTATCAGAAACAGAAAAATCTAGTTACCAAAGCCAAATGGATGGTCTTATGGGGAAAACCATGTGTTGTTCATTAACTTTCTGATGCAATCAATAAGCAACACAAAGGACAAATGCTTTTCTTCCCTGCTCTGAATTTTACCACAAAAAAAATTAGTAATTTTTTTAATGATGTTTGTTTGTTTTTTTAAAGAATGATAATGATAATTTGGACTAGTTGCACGACATGTATGCCATCAACTTGATTTCACTGACCAGTTTTTAAGTTGCCAGCTGTTGCCAGACACTGAAAGAAAACCACATATAGAGGATAAATGTATCTTTTCTCTCCATGGTGCAATGGAATAGTCAAGCTTTGTACAGTGCCCCAACTTGCATTCCAATATTCAAATGAACATTCATCTAAATAGAGGAAGAAGCCTACATCAATTGTGCCAAGCACCCTGAAACCCCAGAGGCAGAAAACTGTGCATATAAATCTTGATTTCACATATCAGGTTAGTATTTCTTGTGTTCACCTTGTTTCTTTATCTGCTAAATTCAAGAGTTTTTTGATAAAAAGCAGTACATCTTACTTTTGATAATTAATCTTTCTGATAGAACAGGTCACTACTGCAGTTTGTCCAGACCATAAATACATTTGGAAATTTCCTAAAAATTTCCTCAGATGTGTCTTACCTATTAACATAAAAGAACGCAAAACCAAAGCAAACATAACATTTCTCCTATCAGGACAGGAGTAAAACTAATTTGGTCATAAATACATATGTATTGTCATTTGAAGTGACAGTCTAAATTAGTGGGAAAATTATTTTATTTCATTACCTTGTGTCGGGTTTTAGATTTTCCACAGTAGAATGGGTTTGATTTGTAGTGATAATCGATTTCTCCTTTTCACCATCACTTGCTCCATTTTCAGTTGATACAACCTCATACTCTGGAAAATTACAGTACAAAGAAATTTGCTTAAATAACAGCTTGTACTTGAGTTTATTCATTGCTCTCTCCCTTTTTTTCTGATTTCCACTCCTAGTGTCCAATAGGCTGTAAGGACATTTTGTGTGGACCAATCCAGACATACATGTGCTAAAATGGTTAGGAAAAAAGAGATACAAATCCAGATTGCTGAGTGCCTTGTCCCTCATCCTTCCTTATAATTCAGTTACAGGATAGAGGATACTCAACATCTCACCTCTGTCCAGAAGTGCACTAGTGACAAAATTACAAATACAAATAAGTATAAGCATTCTGCAGTCTGCACAAAAATGTATCAAAGACGAAAGTACAGTTTCTAAATGGTTAAACCCTGACTAACTTAAAATAAGACCTATATTTTTAAGATTTCCAAAGGAAACTCCCCAACAAACCTGGATTAAGAGAATCTGCCAGTTTATAAGGAAATAATTTTGTATAACTTTAGTTCTGTATTTATATAATTTATAAAGTCTCACTACTTTCTTTTCATCTCACTGGGATGTATCATCAAGCTCAAGCCATGCTTCAAACAGGGAATTAACAACAGATGTTTGGGAAGAACATATGCCTTCAGTCATAGCCCAGTCCAAGACATAGTCTCTCTCTGTAGCAGGCAACCTCTGTCACAATTTATAACAACCTCTTCTAATAAACACACTGAGTATATTGCTAATTTTCCTCTCATTGCAAACAAATTCAGAACCTCCCCAGCCCCTTCCTTTTCCCTTCCTCAAACCTGTCTATAATAACAAGCACAGCTTTGCAGCAAAGGAGAACATTTTCAAAGAGAATTTCCAATGAATATTTAGATAGAAGAAAGAATAAAGTAGGTATTATACAGTGAGGACAGTGACCACCTGTTCAACAGCTACAAAACTTCTAGAAAGCTACTTTCTTTCTTGTTGTTTTCTAATGATACTATTTTTGAGTTCTAAACTAAACGCTAGCAAGCTGTAGGGCTTCTTGTTTTTCTTCTAAATCTTTTAGTTCTCAATACAAGAAAACCCATTTTTTGTCAACACAGAAAGATGAAACACCTGCAATGAGATTCAGTGTTAAAAAGAAAAAAAGTGTCTCAATTGATGTTGGACTCAGATTCACTCCTAGAAAACATAGGAGATGTGTATGTAAATGAGCATACACACACAAACTGACCTGATTACCTTAATTGCACAACTATGGCTTCCTTTGCTTTTTTCAATGCTAAAAGCACCTATCAAAACTCCTGAATGAATTATCTAAGACAATGAAATTAACTTGAAGTGCAGAGCAACTTCAACTAAAATTCCAAGCTTCTAAGCCACAGCAATTCAATCTGAGCACTTATGTGCACACGTGAGTTTCAGACATGCTGCAATAGCTTCAAAAACAACCTCTACACAGCATTTTTTTGTCTTTACCCTGTAACAGACTCAGTTATTTAGAGCATATACAGAGTAACAACAAGCTTCAAAATAAGTGTTTAAGTATGTCAGAAAGTCAGCATGAAGGAAGAAATTACTGCTGATCCTGAACATTTCAAAATTTCCATGTTCATAACTCCTTGCCCAGAACAGTCACCCATGAACAGCAAAAGACCAACCACTGCCTTTTAAAAACAAACTCATGGAACTGCAGGAATGGGTGTCTCAGATGAGAGTGACCCATTTCCTCTCATGGAGAGAAAAGGTAGTAAGTAGAGGGCTTTTACTTTAGATCATTGTTCAGGTGGGATTCAATGCAATGACCAAAGACATTAGCATTGACAGTATATACTTGTGTAAAAAATATTTGCGTTTTCTTTCTATGCATTTCCTTTCTGAAAAGACCTTTTCCTATATAGCCACCAAGAGCTGAGTGAACCATGGAGAGGAAAAAATAAAAACTCCATGCAAAAGCCATTATTAGCCATAATTAAATCCCAGTAGGGAAATTATGTTTATTAGGAAGTGTGGGAGAGAGGGTGGATGATGTACATCTAGGTAAAGAATGAATAGATAATTTTGCAGTTAATGAATCTTTTTGCCTTCTGCCAGACACAAGTCAATATGTGATTTGAACTTCATAATCCAGTTGAGCTGGAAAACACATCACATGTGAATGGGCATACGAAAGTGCATGTGCACGCTCACACAAAGCACCTCTAATTGCTTCCAGTACCTGCTTGTTCCTCAGTGTATGAGTCACAGCACACAAGACAACAAACTGCCTTACATTTTTGTGGCAATGTGACAGAAGTAGAGGAGCACCCAGAAAATGATCTGGGCTCCTGACATTTACAGCCTTTAGGAAAACAAGGAGGTAAGCTTGACCACTGTTTTGGTAATTATTTGTCAGACCTTTCCATTACTAAGTAAAATTCTGGTTGTAAGAATATCCAATACGATGGACCCCTTTGTGCACAGCTATAAGTCAAGCAATGTAACTGTTTAAAAAAATTTACATTTTCTGTTTCCAGAGTTCTATCTAAAACAGTGCATTAAAAAAAGATGTGATGGCTAAATCAGATGATTAAAAAAACATGTATAAACTACAAAAATAAAAAGAGATGACAGAAAACTTGATTTAAGTCTTCTAAACAAGTAATGTCATACCGTTGCCAATATGAAGTAATCAGTTTTCAGAAAATGGGTTTCAATGCCTTCTCTTGAATTCAGAGTGTCCTCAGATGAGTCATTAACTGAGTGATTTTCTGAAGTTAAGATGACTGAGACAAGCTCAATGAGAGTATTTGAAGCCACACAGTTCAAACATTTTGTATTACACATTTAAGTTTAAAAGGATGAAGATGGTACTTATGGGAAAGCTGTTACATCTCAGTAGGATGGTAACTAGATTGAAAACTGAAGTTTCTCTCAGTGAGGAAAAATGAGTATTAGTCACATATTCTGCAGAATATTTTAGTCTTTTCTGTAATGGGGAAGGGTATGACAGGTATCTCAGTTATCACTGAATAGTTTTATAAAAGAAAAGAAAAGAAAACTCATGTAAAGTTAACGTTTATGAATGCTGATTACAACTGCCTAAAGTTTCAGAAGAAAGTGAATATTGCTTGGCCTGTATTTCACAACATGCACTGAAAATGAAAAAAAATAGTATCAGAAGGCAATTAGGAATTGCTCTTATTTTACATTGCTGATGTACGCTGACAGTCTTGCCAGCTATAGTGGAAATGTTTTTCTATTTTTGCAATACTAATAGTTGCGCCACATTGGGTTCATTAACATAGTCAAGAAAAACATCAGGTCTACTTCCAAGAAAACATGCAGACTAAATGATGTTATCTGATTGAACCAGACTAAGAACTGGTCAGTGGATGAGGCCTCCAAATGACAACAGTAACTCAAAGGCTTTCCCCTGGACAAAAGCAAGCACTGCCGAGCTGCCTGGAATGGGAAGCGTTCACAGAGTGGTATCCTCAGCCTAATTCAAAGGTTAGCAATAAGTTCACACTTTCTTATCGTCTAGGATGAAGCACAACATGGAAGGCAAGCCAGGTAATCATTCTTCTCTCCCGTTGGTACTTTTTGTTAGCCTACAGTCTCATTTTATTCCTCTTTTAATCCAGCAGAAGGATTAACTCTTCTTCTTTGCCAGAAGAAAAAAATTCAGGCTAATTTTTTTTTTTTTTTGGTGTGTCCCTTTGGTTTTGCATTCATTATTTTTCAAGACAGTGGGAAGAGCAAGAAAGAATAGAGGCTAAACCTTGTAATTATTTCTAGGAGATCAAGGAAAGACTAATTTGAGGATGAGAGTGGCCTCGCTTGTGACAGTCACTTAATTATACCTCTGCACTGAAATCTCTCATGACATGCATATACCACAACATCTGAAAACATCCCACTTACATGCTCAAGTGAATGGCTAATGATCAAGTCTTAGTCCTCACAACTACTGATTTTATCTATTCTCATCACCTGTAATGCAACACAGCCAAATCCATTTGGTCATGGCTTCAATAAGCAAGTGATTTTGCAAATCAAAGACTTAGGTCCATGGTAAAAATAAAAGCCATTTTCCTGACAGTACAGAAGAACCATAATTTTCATCTGTTAATTAATTTGAATATTGAAGTTTGTTAAGTCTGTGCTGATATACAGAAGGTGACAGAAAAATTATGAATGATCATCTTGCATGTTTACTTGTCTGCGTACTGATTCCTGCATGGCTCACAAAAGATTTATTCTCAATAGAAAAACCTTCCTTTGGACATAAAAAGCCCAAACAAGTTATTCTAACATAGATCTTGGTGACCCTATGTTGGGTACAGCAAGCATTATGCTGGCAGAGTTCTACTAGATGGATGTAAGGTTTCATTGTGTCCGGTCCAACAATCAACAACATCCTCAAGTCAAGAAAGATGTCTACATTATCTGTATGCATCCATATAAAATACATAGGTGTTTCTGTACATAGGGAAGCCAGAAATTAAGAGAAGACACAGAGTCATAGTTCTTGAGTATCTTTTTGTGTCATCACCGACATGATATAGTGATGAAAATATTTTTCTAATCCAGTAGCCTTTTCTTATTCACACTGGAGTTGATAGCACAAAATAAAAGCACATGGGTGCAAGACTCTCTTGGGATTCAAGTATTTTTTAAATGGCATAAACCCACTGTGAAAATAAAAAAATAAACTGAAGATACTGTATTCTGATATAATGGAGGAAAGAAATCAAACTAACCAGTAACAGTGTCGTTGTCCGGTTTTTCCCAGTCCAATATGACAAAAGTTGGACAACCCTCAACAGTCACGACTGTGAGGTTGGTTGGAGGATTTTGTGGGGGACGAGTAGGTTCTTCCTTGCTGCTAGCTTCTTCTTGTGGAAAATGTTCAAGAGAGCTTGTGATAGAGCAAGGTACATCATCATCTTTCTTCATGTACTTGACATGGGGGGCTGAGAACAATAGGAAAGAGTTGTTATTCAATACAGAGTGTTTTTACATAATGTCAATGGCATTTCACCTAGTGCATATGTTAGTCTTCTTACATTCCCTCAAATAAAAATACCACAGCTATTAGAATCCTACCTTGGTACCTCGGTTTGCCTGAAGAATCTGTTTCTGATGTAGGACTTGAGCTGAAGACCGTTGCATCAACTGTGGAAAACACAGTTGTAATTTAGTTTGCAATAACTACAAATTTTCAGTGTTAGAACAGCAGCATTACCCAGCTCATTTGGCATTTTAAATCATGGTAAAGCTCTTCCATGGTAAATCTTTGCTGCCATATCTGTCTTTTCTTTTTAAGGACTCCATTTTGGCTGTGATGCTAAGTAAACATCATACTTACCTGCTAGTATAGAGATAGCGATAATCAGAATGACAGAAGTCTTGACTGCTGTTGGATTCAGTTCAGATAGAAGCAAAATGCTCTTTAGACCTTTTAAAAAGGATCTTTTTGCACTGTACTGGCTGTTAAGCTTGGAGCTTGTTTCATGTTCATAGAATATATAGCGCTATTATGTTGTCACACAAGCTTCTCTTAAAATAGTGACAAGGAAACCACAAATTCTGTCTCCAGAGTGTACAACTTCAACAAAATCTGAAGCAAAGTGTAGGCAAATACATTGGTGAACAGAAATGTGTTAAAGCAGTCAGGATTCATGACACCAGTGTTGTGTCAAACAGCCACCATTCTGAAAATATTCTCTTCTCTTAAGATGCAAATACTACAATGGACCTCAACAGACAAAACACAGTATACTCACAACAAGCATTTAATAATAAACCTAGCATCCAGATTGCTTCATTATCTCTATAAAGAGACATGACACTTAGAATTACTCTAAATCCAGGACAATTAGAAACAGCATCATTTATCACAGTATACCTGGAGCTGCATATATTGGCTCAAAAATTCTATGCAAATCCTTCCCCAAACCCATTCTTGTATACTACGTTGAGGAGATTTAGTTCTGATCTTGTAGTTAACTTCCAATTTTAAAAGGGGCAAATTAACAACTAACTGCTATGTTTACCCTATTGCTTTTTTTTTTTTCTATTTAAATGGTGGCAGTTTGATCAGATAGCTAGGAGGATGAGACAACCATATTGACCACTATCAAGCTACTGTCAAATAATAGTTTGAATTTATGTCCTAACTAAAAAGAAATGTTCAGGAAAAGAAATGCCTCAGATTTAAAGTAGCCACTGAATAGTATTGAAAGCCTACTAAGCATATATTAATTTCTAGAAAGATGTAAGGGCCATTATGGTCCCATTTACCACGCTGTGTATCAGAAGACAGCAAGATGAACTCAGTCAAGTTAGAAAAGTCACTAAGTGCCATAAAGAAAATCAGAACAACCTCAAACAGGATACTTCTTATATAAAATATACAAGGCATCGATAGAATTTAGGGAAGGGCAGGAAAAGAGTAAAAGGAAACAGAACTGTCTGCAATATGTTTACCATAATACTCTGGAGTTGCAAAAGCTGTTGGTGTCTTATATGATGTTCCTGTCCTCACCGGTGTTGTTGGTCCCGTGGGTTTAGCTATAGTGACAGGAGGAGGAAATTGTCACAACAAGGCATTCATTACTCAAGGGTGAAACAACTTTCTGATTTCCTAGCAGAAATCAGATTTGTGACTTCACAAAACAAGTACTTTCATTTAAACTATGATATTCCCTCAAAACTTATACAACAGCTTCCAGCTGGATTTATAAAAGTTCCAAGCTGACCTTATTGCCAGCACAACCTAATCCTGAAATCCAGTAAGAAAATTCTTTGCTACTTCAACACTGTCCTGGAGGACTTCAGTCAACTAGAATATGATCTGGTTTAATGTACAGAACCATCGAACAGAAACTGGTAAAAGGGTGCAAAATGACCAGCATTGACATTTGTATTTCTCAAATAAAAGAGCACATTTCCTCATGAGTTGTATAACAGAATAGTTGGAGTCAGTAACTGAAACTCTGATTCTTCTCTCAAATATATGTAAGATCATTTCATTCCTATTCTCCATAAAGCATATATTTTAGCAAGGCTGGAGCTGGAACATGTGCAGCAATAAACACAGAGCCCTTAACTATGGTCTGCCTTAAGAGTTTAACCACAGAATAGTACTGGAGCTTCCACTGAATGAAATTAAGACACTTCAAAGGAAGGTATGAAAAATGCAACCAAGTCCAACATTTTCAACATTTATAACACTCTGTGACCAAAGAGGAAAAAATCCTTTCTTTATGAACTGATCTTTTCTGTAGTTTCAATGGAAATTGATTGATAAAAGGCAATATTATCTCCCATAATGAAATAGCTGTTATCACATAATAAAGAAAACAGGTTTCTAAGAGGCAAACTAGATAAGAACTATAATCACAATACATGCAGATACTCCCAGATAACCACTGAATGACCATGAAATCTCAACCCCCAAAAAGTCAGGAAGTACATAATGTAGTTACCTTCCATACATATATGATGAAAATGCATGGTGGCTGATGGGAGAACTCTGTGAACCAAATTTAAAAGAACAAAAGTCCCTATCCTTAATTAATTTCCTTAATAAAGTGGAAATTTACTAAAGTCCAGTTTCAGAAAGGTTCTGGAACACACTTGTTTCTTTCTTTTCCATCCAGGAGAGTTTTAATGTCTAAATAAAAAAAACCTTCCCCATAACACTCATCCACTGGATAAGTAAGAAAAGATCCAAGTAAGGAATTCTTCTCGGTGTTAATGAGAAAGAGAAACAGGATAGAATTATGAAAGGGAAAATCCAAGAAGAGCATAGAGGCAATTTTTTCCTGTTAGTACTGTGGAACAGTCTCTCCAGGGAACCAGAAGAAACTAAATTATAATGTTAAAAATTACGCTGGATAAAACACTAGGAAACACAGGCAAAGAAAAATCTTCTACTGGCCACACAAGGAAGAACTGGATCATCTACACAATTTATTCCATCTTGAACGGGTAGGAAAGTGTGGTAACTGCTGACTAACCTTATATCCTGGCCTCTAGTTTATAGGAAAAGGGTGAAATTTCAAAACACTGGCATATTAATTAGACACTTAAAGGAGAAAATCAGCATAGATCACGTTACAAAGTAAAAGAGAATCTATCAGGTCAATGAGTTTTTTTATGCTACAACTTAAGACTAACAATGTCTTATGTTCTCTGGTAGCTGTTACTAATGAAACATCATCCATCAACAGCAAGTACAGACACAACAGTTTAATCTTAGCTTGAAATTAGCATCTATAGGTATCACAGATTAAAGAAAAATAATCTACACTATAAAACCTCCTGTACCCTGCTAGTCAATTCAGTATTGTCTCACACAGAATAACATATTTATGCTGAAAAGGCTGAGAGAGATACCTGGAATTCCTGGTTTACCAGTCACGGTATTTGGAGGCAGAGGTTTTCTTCGCATTGGTGTAGGCTTGACAGGAGGTATAGGAGGGTGCTGGGGGCCAGGTGATATAGCTACTGAAAGACAGTGTTATTAATTATTTAACCTCAAATTCCATAAAATCAGAAACCCATAATGAGTTATATACTGACCTGTCAGAAAATGTTTTCATGACTTAGTATCAAAAGCAAACAGGTGAGGTTATAAACTGAAATTATTTCTATTTTCAGGCTTAAATTCTTTGGGAAGTGTGTGCCATGGAGTTTTAAACCAAGTTTAGACTGAAAAAATGTAGCTGCTTTGGGATTTTGTACAAGTGTTTCAGTGATTCATTTTCTGTGTAGTTACTCATATCTGTCAATGGTATTTTTTCGGCAACCGACAGGATGCTTCTTCCAACGATAAACTTCACCTCAGTGTACCTGGAAACATCTTCAGTATCCTGCTTACCAAATTTTCTGATCTTTTGTACTTTTTAACTGATAAAACTGGTCACCCTCAGCTTGAAGCAAAAGATGGAGCAAAAGAGATAATACCATATAATCACAGAATCATAGAATCTTCTGAGTTTGAAGGGACCTATAAGGATCATGTCCAAATCCTGGCTCCACATAGGGCCAGACAAGTCAGAGTGTGTGAATGAGTGCATTGTCCAGATGCTTCTCGTACTCAGTCAGGCTGAGTGCTGTGACCACTTCCCTGGGTAGCCTGTTCCAGTGCCCGACCACCCTCTCAGTAAAGAACCTCTTCCTTATATCCAATCTAAACCTCCCCCGTTGCACCTTCATTCTTTTCCCTCAGGTTCTTTCACTGGTCACCAAAGAGAGGCGATCAGTACCCACACCTCACTCTCCCTCATCAGGAAGCCATAGAACACCATGAGGTCTTCCCTCAGCCTCCTTTTTTCCAGACTGAACAGACCAAGGGACTTCAGCCCCTCCTCCTGGATTTACCCTCCACACCCTTCACCAATCTCGCTGCTGTCCTCTGGACACTCTCCAATATTTTTATGTCCCTCTTGTACTGTGGCACCCAAACCCACATAGTACTCAGGGTGAGGCTGCATCAGCACAGTGTAGAGCGGGACAGTCACCTCCCTAGACCAGCTGGCATACCGTGCTTCATGCAGCCCAGGATATGGTTGGCCCTCCTGGCTGTCTGGGCAAGCTGCTTGCTCATGTTTAACTTGCTGTTGACCAGGGTCCCCAAGTCCCTCTCAGCATGGCTGGCCTCCAGCATCTGATCCCTCAGTCTGTACATGCAGCCAGGGCTGCCCCTTCCCAGGTGCAGAATCCAGCACTCGTCCTTGTTAAACTTCATGCTGTTGGTGATTGCGTTATCATTAGGGATGGTTTATCATACACCATTCATAAGTGAAAATTGAAATGAAAGTCACTGTCCTTTCATGCACTGACATGGGTAGAGACAATTACATTGTTAGAAACACCTGAAGCACTCAACTAGGGTGTTTCAATGTGTAGCTCCAGATGTTGTCTATTAAATTGATCTGGTAAAGTCCTTTGACAGCAAGGTCTGAAAGAAGAACCTAAGCCTCTTAATGCATACTTACAAAACATTTCTCTATATTTTCCAGGCAATGGTAAAGGATTTTATTATGCAAAGAAAAGGCAAGTTTAAAAAAAATCAAATTGTTCCACTGTTCACTTTTGCACTTCTTGCCTTTAGAAAAAACCAGCAGATATGTGCAACACATTTATTTAACAAAAGACTTCTTGTACCTAACAGGGGAAAATCCTCAAGAATAATATAATCCTTATAATGCTGCCAATGTCAACAAATACACTAGTTGCCTGCTACAAAGAGTACCTTGGGCCCAACGTATCAAGATCCTATAAATAGAGTGACTGTGGGTGAGAAGGGAGCAGATCCAAAGACTCACTTGGGAAAGCCTTTTTAGAAATACTCACAATACACAAACAGGAACATCTCTTTGTTTCTCTGTTCCCTTTTCTCTTAGACTTTTACAGTCATTTATAGAGCACAATTTTAAAAAAAATCCCTCACATCAAGAGAGGAAACAATGCTCTATCTAATTCAGGAAGATGTAATGGTTTTGGAAGTAGCATTTGTAGGTTTCATATTTATTTTTAATCCCCAGATGGAAATTAAAAAATATACCTAAAGATCTGAAAAAGGATAATAAACTTTTATATATATATATATGAATCCTCATGTTCTTGATACTACTATGTGGTATTGTTCATGATTAATTTTTCCTCTGCCTGTATTTAGGGAATGAGTTTGTCCAAGATATTTATGGAGTAAAAAAGTTCAAGTGTTGAAAGGTCAGTGGTTTCTACCATATCTTCTGAACAAAACAACAGTTACATGCAAACCAAAACATTGCATTCAGTGGACTGTCACAGTCGAATCTAAAATACTGCACTCTGGAAAACCAGGAATCCACACTCTGCTATTATACTTCCACAACAATTTGGGTGATGGTCTGTGATGTTACCAAATCTAATTAACAATGTGTGGAAACTGAGCTTGTAAACTAGAACACATAATTGAATTTAGAGGTTTTGCAATAGCACAGACTCTTGTGAAGACTGCAGCATGGTGAACCATTAGGATTGATTGAATCTCAGGGGTTCTTTGTGTGCTAGGAATGTATTCCTTAACTCTGTCACGCTTCATTTAAAAGGAAGGCATGCAACCTCTTAGGACAGATTTTTAACAGGTCAAGCTTAATTCTTGTGTGTGTTGTAACCTATCTTTTTAGTTTATGGTAAGTAGCGTAGATGTAAATTTTACAGTTAACACACACACAGTTTTCAGTAAATGTATTTAAAAACGAAGTCAAATACTGGCTAACTTATCTGATTAATCACCTCATTGCTTTGCCTGATAAGATCCTCGTGGTAGCTATGTCAAGGCATACGGAAGACAGGAAAGTGATTAGAGACAGCCAACATAGTTTTCCAAGGGCAAATTGTGCCTGCCTAATCTGGTGGCCTTCTAAGATGGAGTGACTGTGATGGTTGGAAAGGGAAAAGCAACTGATGTTAACTATCTTGGTTTCTGTAAGGCCAGTGACACAGTTCTACGAAATATCCTTGTCCCTAAATTGGAAAGATAATGGTTTGATGTATGGACTTCTTGATGGAAAAGGAATTGGCTAGACAGCTTGCTGTCGATGGCTCTATATCCAGATGTAGATCAGTAACAAGTGGTGTCCTTCAGGGGACCGTACTGGGACAAATGCTGTTCAATACATTTGATGATGACATAGACAGTGGGATTTAGTGCACCTTTGGCAAGTGTGTGGATGGCACCAACTTTTAGGTACTAATTTGCTTCAAAGCTCTAAAATCTTATCTTTAAGCATCAAATGTCATAAGATGAGTAAAAGCAGATGCAGATGTTACTTCAAATCCATATACATAAGAAAAAAATCCCAGTCTCTGGAAATGACAAGCTGGATTTACCTAATTACACACCACTACCTGACATTCAGTAACAAAAAACACAGAGCACGATCCTTTTTTCAGTTTATAGTCTGCGTTCAGCTATTACTAACAGTATACCAAACTGGACTGCATTTTTCAAAGTACAACCTTCAGATTGAATAAATTACAAAAAGGTAAAACATTAGAACTCAGCTGTCAAGATAGGCTCTTGCCTTTCCATGCAAACAAATTCAGCAGGGATTAGGAGCAAATAATAATTTATAAATTAGTTTGGCACATATCTTTATATCTGTGTTTTTAAATATAGTAACATGTTTTCAAAGGAAATCCAAGGGTAAACCCCAAAATATTTTCTTTTCAGTCAGCTTTTATGCCAGCAAAAAAAGCACAGCTAAAACAAGCCCTAGTCTTGGCTGTGCTTATGAAACAAAGAAATTCTCTACATGCAAGTGTGTTTATGTGTTCGTATGTATGTTTGTGTATACATATGTAGCATACAAACACACTCTATACTACAACAGTTGAAACAGAAAAATTCTAAGCATCTCACTAGAAAAAAAAGTGAAATACAAAAGTCTGTTGTTGAATGCCTATTTGGGGAAGCCATTTTCAGTAAAAGTGCTTAGATTGTTTTGAAAATATGATTGCAAGACTTGGAAGAAAACT
This sequence comes from Gallinula chloropus, assembly GCF_964237585.1. Taxonomy (NCBI): domain Eukaryota; kingdom Metazoa; phylum Chordata; class Aves; order Gruiformes; family Rallidae; genus Gallinula; species Gallinula chloropus. The sequence goes on from NC_140085.1 coordinate 93,020,937, forward strand.
AAAATTGACAAGACTGGTATAGTGTGTATGAAAAAATAAACCTGTAATACTATTTCCTCCACACTGTTATTTTGCTTTGAGCCTAACATTTGAATTTTCCCAACAATCCTAATAATCAACAAAACTTTCTCATAAATGGGAGGACAATTTGCTTATGCATTCACCTTCATATCCCTTGCTATGTAGAAACTACTAAAATGAACATAATCAGCACTTACAATATTGTGGCTCTTTTGTCATAAACATACAATCTGGTGGTGGCAATTTTTAATATATTGCATACATTAGTGACTAAATAGTGACCTTGGTCTCTTTTAGTAGCAACCTATAGCCAAGAGAATGCATACATATGAGGATGACTAAGAATTATTTTTCATTCTTAGTGGAGATGTTTAGTGGAAAGGTGGTGGTCTGGTATTTTGTAATTGCTAAAATTTGTTTAGTTGTCTTTTATTAACCTTACCAGAAATTGGCTTATCCCAGGTATCGCTATGTTCCTCTGAAGGTTTTTCTAGATCCATCCCAATTTGTCTGGCAATATCTTCAGGTGTATATACATCATCTGTGAAATAAAGGAAATTAAATAAGTATCTACAGTACACTACCAAGTCATGGAATACTTGATATTGCATACATTCAACTCCAGATAACTTTAAGTGCAAAAATGGCATATATCACCCACCTATGTATTTTTCTGATAACTTCATGGGATCTGTTACCTTCCTATTCAAGTAAGTAGAACAAGACCTGAGACTATAGTGTATGTAATTTAATTTTAAACATTCCTTGAAACAAGTATGTTTGGAAAGACAGGCTTAATAAGATTAAGAGATAGATAACAGATTAATTAAATGAAAATTAACGCATGGAAAGTTGAGTACAGAAAACATTTTAGTTTTTCAGTGTACAGAAGAAAACATCCATTGATTCTTGCAAAAGGCCAAGTTCTCCTCCTCACCAAAATAAGATCTTCAGCTATCCTTCGTACCAAATGGCTAGAGCAATTCTGAACCAAACATTTACTATGTTTGGAGTACCAGAAGCAAGGTGTACATAAAATTCAGTTTGTATATAAAGGTCCTACTTAAAATTATATAAACACATTTTTAAAAACCTGAAGTAAATGGCATTAAAAAGATCAACACAACTACTCCTGATAGGGAACAACTGTTTCACATGCTTATATTTATAGAAGAGCCAGACTGATAAAGTAATGTGCTTTCCCTATACAAAATAAGTATATTTACTTTATAAAAATGTCATATTTGGTAGAGTGAGAAGATGCATTGCAATTTCATCATGTTTGTAAAAAAACCTCCTAAACCAAATCCAACAAAAAAACCCCTATGCATGTTTTCTCATGACATAAGAACGCGCCCCCCCCCTCCCCGAAAGCTAATGCAGTAAACCAAAAGAAGTAAATTAAATTGATTATCAAAATCAAATCCTATTCCAACATGATCTAAATATTTCAACCAAAGATTTCATAGGTTTATAATCTGGTGCTCTATTTGTTTTGAGATTAAATTTATTTTAACAGCATGAGGCAGATAATTTTTCAATTATTTTACTCGTTGGCCATTCTTGCTAGGCATACCTTATGAATCCACAGTCCACAGTATGCATGAGTTAAATGATTTACATATCCTTAAAATAACGAGTCTTGTAGTAAGCTGACAACCGCATGCAGGTCACCTGGTCTCTGCAAGCAAGATCTCTAAACCCATCATGTGGTTTTATGTAACTGCAATTTGACTTCAGGAAACTTAAATGGTTAATTAGATCTTCAGAGAAACAAAACACCACAGTGCTAATCAATGTTTCAATATGAAACAATGTTTCATATTGCGTTCAAGGAAGAAGAGGTGTGAGAAGAGCAGCACCAGCCTTAAAAAGAAAAATAATCTTGTACACCATGGGCCACAGTTAAATTTGGTTTAGTTTTGTAGCCTCTTCTTACAATAAACACATGAACAAAATGTAGTGGCAAATTGACTAAGTCACACTAAATCACCCAAGTATCCATTACAAGTCTAATTTAGTTTTGCATCTTAGAGTGTCTACAGAAAAGCCTACCAACTTCTATCCTGCTCCTTACAGTCTAATTTAGAATCACAATATTTTCTGAGTTGTATAAATAAAAAAATGGGAAAAAGGTTCTGGCATTAGTAAAACAGGAATGCAAATAAAGTTGAAGTTTCAGAGGAAAAGCTGATCAAACCACAAGACTTGCCTGTTGATAAAAATCTCCCATTTGAATGTTTCAATGCACTTCGACGTTACCTAATGGTTTGTTTTCACACAAGGTACCTACACTGTCAAACAGCTTGTTGTATTTACCACAGCATTTGCCTTATGCTAGCTAACAAAACTTGCTTATTATTAGCATCTCAAATTACCAAACTTTGAAGAGAACTAAGAGCAGATGTCATATATGTCTTTAAGTCTTCTTTTACTTCTATCTTTTTTGCTGGAAATATTCATGGGGTATGGGAACACCTTAAAACTAACCACTTCACCTTTAATAGCAGGAATACTATTAGAAAGGTGGATCATATTAAGGGAAGAACTAGAAAAAGTAGCTTTAATAAAACATACTGAAATACCTTCATGCTTTAATTCCTCTAGAACTTAGCTATACACCCACAGTTTCAAAGATAAACAGAAAATAGAAGAGAAAATTAATGGCTGTTAACTCTATCTGTCTTCCAGAAGTGAAACGAAAATGTTGCTCCAAGTTTGTTTGTGGAATGTTGTCTGGAAGCTTAATAGATGAGGACCAGTTTCTAAATGGTTACAATTAAATAAAAAGCCCACAACTGAATAAGTTACGTACAGTAAGACAAATAAGAAAAGCTATCTCAATGAAATCAAATTCTGAAGAAAATGGCTAAAACATGGTAGAAAGCTAAAAGGAATGTTAGTCATGAGGAGGCAATTCCTGCGTCTTTCCCACAGTCAAGTTTCCCACCTGGCACTACAGCTAGCCAGGAGGCTGAAAAGCCAGCCAGGAAACCATCCACAATCCCATGTGCTGCTGCTGGAAAAAACCACCCAAATTCCACTGCTTATCATCTGAGCCCTGCAGCTCCCAAGCACACTCTGCATGGGGTGAAACATCTTTGCACTGATGCTAATGAGCACAATCAGGATGAAGAACTGGAGTACATTCAACAACAGTGGCAGCCCAGCAAGGAATTAATTTAAAGACCCAAACTGGTCTTCAAACAACAGAGTATCCATGGCTCCTCAGTAAATGTGCTCTTTTTCAGATGAAGAAAAAATATGTTATGTCTAAAAGTAAGCCTGAAAATGTATTTTCCTTACAGTACCATTCAGGATTCTGATCAGCTCAGATCAGAAGTTAAGAATTCTGATAAGTTAACCACAAAAAATAACATTTTAAGATATCTGGATGATTTTTTTGAGATGGGGAAGTATGTTTTTTCCATTATACAATTTCTCTAAGATATCACCTACTGAAAAAGAAAATTTTTCATCTTTGTTCAGCTGGTAAGATTTAGGGTTCCAGGTTAGTAACATTCTCTTTTCTAAGTCTCTTCTGCAGTCTTATAAATTCTGTTTGTAATAGGTAATTGCACATTTCTTGGGGGAGATACAGATTTCTTTAATGGATTATCTGAACTCTCATCTACACAAAATTTTTATTGTAAGCACAGTCAGCCTTGTAGGCTCAGACACTGCTTTTGCCATAATACTGTGATGTATTTGTTTTACAGAAGACTTGGGATTTCACTTATTGATCATCACTGAAAAGCTATGAAAAGCTGTAGTCCTCTCTCAGTGTCATGAACCTACAACATTCGTTGCTGGTTTCTCTACATTTCTGAAAAGAAATGTGCAGACTCACAGGAAGGTGTAGACACACAGAACGGTTCCAGTGAGTTGCTAAATCAGCAGGGTTGGAGGCCCAAAGAAATGGACAGCAGATAACAAAAGCCAGCTCCTCCTTAGTTTAATTTCAAGGGCTCACTTGGAAGAACACAAAATCTAGGTAACAGACATCTTCAGAATGCTCATTTAACTTAGAGAAACAAACTTAGGTAACTGAGCAATGGAAAACATTACTAGAAGCATAATTTTCCAGAAGAAATCTGAAAGAAGGTACTTATTTGCTGTGTGAACACAGAATACATAGCATGCACTGCAAGGTAATAGTCTTGGGATGGTTTTTTAGATCATCTCCCACAATGAAGCTTTAGTTCTTCCTGGCAACTGGTACTACTATAACAACATGGAAATAATGACTAGTGGGCACTCCAACAGGACTGTTTAAAATAAGATTGCTTAAAACAATACTTTAGCAGTCACCTAAACCAGCATTAAGCTTTAAGTTTATGCTGATGATTTACTTAGCATGCATTCTTTTTTTCTTCTTTTCAATCTACAAATACTTTGCCAAGTTTACTACTATATGGGAGAAAGGAAAATTTAAATTTACGGTCTAACATAATTGTGCACTCATACATAATTTCATGATGGGATTTCAAAAGCCATATACTACTGGAGACCTGTGTGCATTATGCCTATTTTGGTCATCAGACAGCTCACTTATAAGCAAACTGCCAACACAAGCAAAGAACGAGACTTTCTGACCCCTCACTACTACCATTGGTCATTTAATACTGTAACTCTGATACAGTTGCCGATGTCCTGGAATTCATTGGGTTTATTTCATTTACCAGAAGGACTACAAAAGGTCAAAGAACACATACCTGCAACCAAGGCATACACTCTGTATGTAATACAGAAGAGCACATAATGTTCTAAACAGGCTATTTTTAATTCAATTTAAATATACAATCATCTCTTCTGAGGTTTTGCCATCTCTAAAAACATGTTGGGCTCTTCAAAATTATGTACAGGAATGAGCAGCTCAAATCATACTAAGGTCAACAACAGGTATTAAATTGCCAAAGATGCTTTGGAAATCCCAGTACAGAGAAACATTGCACAGACAGAAAAAGGAACGTGTAAAGTAGATACTATATTACTCAGGTTATCCTAGCCAAGGTAGCAAAGGGAATTAGTATGGGACAGTAGCAGTGGGTGAATAGGTAGAAGTTCGAATATGTGTATTATTTATTATTTATATTACTTATTATTTTAAACTTGCACTACTGATGAAGAATCCCAAAAGTCTTTATTTAATTAAGCAATAGGTGTATTAGGAAAAACCTAACATTAGTATTCACGTAATAAATTAATGCTTGATTAATTATGAATTGGCATTGACAACCTTATTTTGATTGGATGAAAAAATGAAGTACATTCAAAAAAGGATAAATTATTTTTCTCCAAACAAAGTGAGCATTTTGAAGAAATCTTTATGGTTAGGGGTGTATGGTATTGGTATGAGTATGCAAGGATGTGTAAATTGAAGTGACAGTTTTCACACTCCTCTATCTTCAACTTGGAACTTTCTTGGTGCTTAAGTATTCTAGCCTGAATACTGCATAATCTGAATTCTACATAGTCTGACTATGAGTAGCTCCAATGTGAATACTGTGTGCATTATCTAGTAGCTAGGAACACATCTGGCTTTAACCCTTTCTTACCAAGCCTTGGACTTAACTGGGTAACCCGTTTTTGAAAGTGTTTTCCAGTCATTATTCTGGACCAATCATCTAGAAAACATCAGTAAAGAGTAGCCACATAATAATCTACCTGTAAGTGTACATTGACTGTTTATATGATTTCACACTGACACTCAGGAACTATGTAACTCAACAAGTAGCAGCAATTATATACAGTAGTCTGAGGAATTAACTTCTATAATCAAATACAATGACACACTTTGCGAGACTCAAGATGATTTTAGAAAGTCACAGTCCTATCTTTTACTGGTAAGTTAAAAAAAAAACAAAACAAAACTGCAACTCTACCTGTTGTTGGCACAATCCACTTTGGCAGTCCAGGTGCTTTTGTTCTAGCTGGTGCTAGTGTGGTTTTACTAAGAGCTGTGAGAGAGTTTAAAAAGAAGAAGAAAAAAAAAAGTTCCATGTGACAAAGACCCAACAGACACTTATGTGATGAAAATTACATATTAGAGAAGAATAAGTAACACTTGCTGTGATGGTACACACAGTTTTGGTTTCTTTTTTTTTCTGATTTGGGAATACCTTACCTTATACAGATTAGGTATAGAAAAATAGCCTTTTTCCACAGCAAATCTTAGAATTCCACTGAGAATACGTGAAGTTAATTAACTAACTAATCTCCTCCCCATCCCAAATTGAATAAACAATGATTACCAGGTCTGGTCTGTGATTTATCAGATGGCTTTGGTCTTGCAGAAGTGAGACGTGTTTTAGGAGGTGCTAAAAGAAATAAGGTTCAGTTTAAATGCTATGTGTAAAAGGAGCATCAATAGTGCAGTGCAATTTGCCAGAAAAAAGGTCCATGCACCAATGCGATACAGCAAAATGAGTTCCAATCCAAAATGCACGCTGAAAATGCTAGTTTCTTTAGTGGTCAGATGACTCCCATCATGCAGTCTGACCAGTTACATTCATGTTTAAGTTTAGGAAAAGATATAAAATATTTACAGCCAGTTACCCAACTGTATATGGATACAGAGTTAGCTCTGCAAGATATCCATGGCCTTAAGACATATAATTAGGTTCTGTAAAAAACAAACAAACAAAAAACCTCAAAATAAAACACCAAACTGACCCCCCTCCCTGCACCCAATCAAATATTCAGATAAAAACATGAAACATTAAACTATTGATGAGAAAACAACTGGAAGATTCAGTTCAGATACTGTGTAGGGCTGCTGAAGCATAATGTCATCATCGAGGTTAAAATCAGAAGCCTTCAACCTTTTCTCAGTGTTGCCTTTCACTTGCTAAATAACTTTGATATTTTAGTTGATACAGAATCTGTGTGGATAACACTGAAAGCATGAGCACTGTCATCTCATGCCAAATTATTGACCTCTGTAACTCAAATTTTTTAATAAATAGAGCTAGCTATTTGACGTTTGAATCTAATAGCCATTCTGTTCACAACACTTAATCCAGCCTGACAGAAGTGTGGGAGAAAATACTTATGCAGGTAAGAACATATTAATCATATTGACATTTATATTTGGGAAAAGTTTTGCAGATTTAGATTTCAGTTACATTTATGTTTATAACACTATACAACTGAGTGTACAATATGCAGCCCTAATATACTGTTTAAAAGCTTCACATCATCTTTGAGGCAATTCAGATTAAACCTTGATTTTCAGGGCAATGAACAAAAAACATTCAATAAGGCAAAAAAACCCCAAACTTTCATGTCATGTATTTGAAGCAGTTTTTAAAGTAATATTGAATAAACCATTAAGCCTTAAACCATACTATTTTTACTTAAGATCTACAGACTTTCAGTAAAACAACTTAAGAAAATCCTAAAAATTACCTGTTTTGAACCGTGGAATTTCAGTTGCTAAACCAGTTTTGGGCTTGGGTGAAATCTGGTATGTTTCATTGGGAACTGAAAACAGAGATATTATTGATTATCGAATGCAAATTGTCCTTGTATAGACCACAAAGATGCCGTGCTAGGATAGGAACCTGCCTGAAGGCCATGCTTTTATACAGAGAAAAGACTTCTGAAGGCTAAGAAGGTACATATGATTAGTAAGTTGGAAAAAAGAAGATTGTCAGGTAACGCCTCTTTATATGACTCCTCAGCTTTGTAAATGAAGTACTTCTAGAAAGAATTGCATGAAAGAAAAAAATGGCTGGAAAATTAAAACCAGCAATATTTTGTACATGCACTGGAATGTGACTAACAAATGAACGTGACGAAGATATATTAAGGTATTTGTGTTGATTAAAGTGTAAGTTTAGCCATATAGCAAAAGCAGAGGAAGTAAAGATTTATGAGAAATTAACTGACATCACATTCTTATTACCCAAAGTCATTTTGGACCCATCAACAACATGAACTGTTATAAGGTTAATTGATCCCAGGTGTGTTGCCCTTGGAGCTACAAGAAAGAAAAAAACATTGTTCTGTGAGAAAGTCAAATTAAAGAAGTTGGGTTGCATTAAGGATCTGTGTCCTTTGTTTCCTAAAAACCTGTCTACACATCTGCTAAGACAATTTTAACAGGCTTGAGACAGAAATGTGTTCCTGTTAGTCTGGATGTATTTTCATGCTGACAGCCAGACAGTGCAACTATTCTGCTGGGGCCCCACGGATTTCAGAACAAATGCCCTAAAGGTGGAGTTCTGGCAGTCTTCGGTCTTTCTCACACGGGGTACCTTAATTTGCACTTCCCTAAAAAATGTCTAAAAGCTAGTAGTAATGTTTTTATCTTTCAGACAGTTTTCCCTCACTCAAATTTGTTTAAATTTAGTGAAAAATACAGGAGTGACTGGATGAGAAAGATAGACTGACAGTCAGAGGCACACAAATGTCTTTCAGAAATAAGGTTAAAATATGGAAGCTAGGAAGTAACCTATTTAACAGCATAAAGGGCAGTTGCTAAATAGTGCTATTTGTTTTTAACATCTTTGTTAACAACAGTAGTTAATTTTTCATATACATCATTGTAATGATTTAAAATAAACCTATAAATTCTGTTTTCTACAATTCTTTCCCTAAAACTAACTTTGCAGTGATACCAAAACACGGCACTCATTAACTATGACATGATTGGAAATAGCTTTTGTTCAACTGAGACTTAGAATCTACTTGGTTACTAACAGAAAGCCTTTTAAATTTTAAAATAAGGTCTTTAGAAAATAAATCTGTTTCCTGGCCTGTTCAGTTTGATTTTTGTAGTAATATATATATGTACAGTTCTTGAATATGGTCTCTGCTTGAATGTTTTTGGCAACATATAAAGGGCTAGAAGTCCCAGGGAAAAAAGGGGTGATAAAACAATTAATTTATTTGCTTAAAACTAAAATATTGTCAGTTTGAGGCCAGATCCGACAGTAAGAAAGATTAAGATCTGCTCTTTCTTATAATCATGTTGTCACTCCTCCCCCAACAATATTTTTTTTGTCCTGTAACCTTCCTACCTAGTAATTTTTATGGAAATAGTCCATATCCAGGGTAAAGTTGAGATATGATCATCCTTCACTATAACTATGCATCCTAAAATCTACTGTAGTTACTGCAAAAACCACTGATAGGAAGAAGGTACCTACAGTCTTAGCATCTACTATCTTGGACTGAGATTCTGTAACCTGAGGTTAAAAAGTACTTCATAAATCTAAGTGAATGCATTTGGGACAATAAAATCACCCCATAGAAAATGAAACGTATTGAACCTGGCTACAGCAGTATGTTTTTATAAAAAAATTACTAATTTTCTCATGTTTTTTATGGTTACTACCCACCTACTCAACAAAATTGTTAAAAAACTCCAACCATCTTAACTTCTGCTCTCCATGGAAATTGATGCAATTGTTGACCATTCTCTGAGAAACCATTAACATACTCTAAGTCAAACAATGATACTAATTTCTGTCTACATATCATGCATGTCACATGACTGCAGCATGGAATGACAGCAGAAAGTGTAACTAAGGCAGTACCACAAAACATTTTCAAGTTACAAACTTTAAATTACCGGGTTGAGTCTGTGGTACTTCTGGCCCGACAGATGTTTTGGGTTTGGAAGGAATGAGGAGTGTTTCTTTTGGAGCTGAAAGAAAAGAAAAAAGATTATTATTGTATTCTTCAAGAGTCAGGATTCAATGCCATATTTAGCCCACAGAAAATGCATGCCTCAAATGCCTGAAAAAAAAAGACAGCAACAATTCCATGGCTTTCTGGAACCTGAAATAAAATGACTATCCCAAACACAGAAAAGTTCTAGCATTGTGCTGTAGGATACGTTAGGTTAGTGGCTAAAATTCTTTCTCTAAAAGAAAAATCAGACCACTGAATTTGGTTGGAGATCTGACAAACAGAGGCTTCTGGTCAGACGTGAGCTGTAGGCTACTTCTGCTTTACTTCTAGGGTAGAAGTGAGACTGATCTGTATTAAAAAACATTCATATGTGTAAGCAGAATGAGGGATAGTGGAATGATGTTATACAAAATAGCACACCAGAGCACGTTCCCTAGAAATCTCTCCATTGAAAATTTAAAAATACCTGCATCTTAACTTTAAGGAAACTTATTTACCCATTGTTGCCCTTGAATGCTCAGTAGTAGTAGAAGATTTTGTAATAATTGGTTGTGGAGTTGTCTGATGTATTGCTGTTAAGGAGAAAATGTGAAGAATCTTAGAATATTAAACTGTAATATAATAGAAAAAAAAAGAAAAGAAAAAGTAGCATTTGCCCTATTTGCAAAACTTTCACAATGCCCTAAACTAAAAAGTAGCAGAATATCTTAAAAATCAACTGCTGAAAGATACCATTATCTTTCTATTAACTTCTATACATTCCTCCTTTAACAAAAATGGGAAGACACAGCCCCCTGTAAATATTTTTAAGACTACTTTTGTTTCAGTACAGCACAAAATGTCAGTTGCCAACTGTACAAGCACATTGAAAGGAGTTCTTTTGCATTTTATGATTTTTAAAAAGTGCTCACAAAGAAGCATCTCTGATGGCCAGGAAGTAATCAGAGAGAACTCAGTCTATTTAAATGCACAGAAATTTGCCAACACACTCAAGACTACATTTTAGTCATCATTTGCTATACATAATAGGAAGGTGGAAAAACATTTTTGATGCTATACTACAAATCCTACTAGTATTTTCAGTGTAGCTCTGGCATATTTTGGATTGACTGACTTAAGTATAATGTATTTGTTTCAGCACAAAAGCAGCTGTGAATAATTCCATTAAAAAAGTGCAAGACCCAAGGCTATGAGGAAGAATGATTAAACACAAACACACAAAACAAAAAGAATGACTCCTTTACCAGGTTTGGTGTGCAGCACTCTTGGCTTTTCAGATGGTTTTGGTTTGGTACGAATGAACTGTTTTTCAGTTGGAGCTGAAATAAAAACAAACAGGACCCGGAACAATGATTGAAAAAACACACTGCTTCATAGTACACAGGGAACATAAGTATGGTCTGATCTGTAATAAGGCAAATTATGTAAGGATAAAGCTGAAAAATCAATCAGTTGGAATTCCTGCAAAGAAAGGAAAAGAAATTAGGTGGCTGCTGATACAAACAGGGTTTCCTTGAGTTATATACAGGTTTGTAGCTTTGGATGAAGCAGTGTAGGCTGTAGTCATGAGCAGCATACAGTAAAATAATGAGACAAAGAGAGACAGTAATAGCTTACATCTTCCACATCAACCATACATGAGTATCCTTGAGGACAGGATATATTTTTCAGTGGACCCTTGCTATGTAGGAATCAATTACTGGAAAAGGTTTTCTTAGCACTTGCTAGCCCATGGAGAGGTCCTCAAAACATCTGCCTTAGCACATGCATTCTATGTCCCCTTTACTCTGAAGAACCATTTCCTGCATATGAATATTGCCCAGATGTGTATGACTGGGCACATAAACTTCATAAAGCTATACAAAGGGATATCAAATGAATACTAACCTGAATTATCAATGCATAGGGGAATATATATATAAATAGAAACAAGAGGAAAAGTATTTTTCATTTCCTATTCCTCAAAAAGAAAAAAACAGAGTTTGAAGATTATTCAATGGTTGTTAATACTTCACCAATGATACTATTTCATTCTCAGAAAATTATGGTCAATGTCCGTCTCTGAAATTCAGGACAGAGAACTGATTATTAACAAAGATTGTTGAAGCAATACTTCTGCTGCCCAGTACTGCTTGGATTCATTGAACATTATTTGATCCACCTCTGCCATATAAGTTAAGAAGAAAGAATTTTCTGCTAATGTTTCACATATTTAAACAGCTTCTCCCAGCATAGATGACTAGAAGTTAGCAGAGCAAATGGCTTTAGGTAGCATTTGGTTTGCGGGCTCACACGGCTGGTCTGTTTTGGTACATGTTATGCTATAGGTGATAGTTGATGATTTACTTGCTATTTTCCTCTGTAAAAATATAGCGTGAGGAGTGAAGCAAAAGAGGATTTTAGGATGACAGCAAAAGTCCACATTTACTGGAAAATATATAACATCTGAAGGAATCGCATCATCCTGACTTGAAAGACTAGAATGTGAGGAAAAGGACCTTCAAAAGTAAATAAGCTCATGCATTATTACCCTTATCAAGACCAAAGGGCAAGCAAGTATCTAGAAGCAGAGGAAAAACATTATTATTATTTTTTTCACATCATGTAATGAACTCTCTTCTAAGAATATCTTCTCTATCATGAATGGAAAATAGAGTAATTATTTAAGAAATACATATGATTACCCAATGTTGCCTTTGTTCTTTCAGGAATATGAGGAATCATAGTAGTATCTGGTTCACGGGAGGTTGGAATGATTTCTGTTGGAAAAAATGTTGATAAATTCTCAGGATAATGAAAATACTCTCCTTTTCCCTCCCACCTCCTTTAAAAAAAATCTTGCAGCACTACACAATTTATACCAGGAAGGGAATTTTTTAAAACAGCAATGGGCATTGACCCTCATAGATTTCTGGTTTACAGAGTTAAATCTTTTGGTTTTAACATCTAGATACTTAAAGAATAACAGTTAATGACCCTTCAGCTGATCAGTGAAAACACTGATTTATGATACAATGGGGAGTCTCCTATCAAAATAAAATTGAAGGGAATCCTCAGTCTAATCTGGATGAAGATATGTGCACAAAGGAAAAGCATTACAACAGCTTTAAGAGACTTCTTTCCTAAGAGTTTTAAAGCCTTAAAAACATGGTACAAGCAAATGAAGTGTGTTTGCTCAGATACAAGCTGTGAATAACTTTTTATCATTGATTTAATGATAAAAACTTAGTTATAGCACTGCAGAGTTTTCTTAAGCTAGAATGATACCCAGGTAACAGCAAAAGTACTGTTGACAAGTCCCCCCACTGCCCACCCTGAAAGCAGTTGCTCAACGATCAACTGCACTTTAACAGAACACCAGATAATTTACCGGGTTTGCTGTGTGGAACATCTGGGATGGGAGATGCTTTAGATTTAAAGGGAATATGTTGTGGTTCTTTAGGAGCTGAAAGAAAAGACCTGTTTTCAGGGTTCATACTCTTTAGAAATTAGGTTTATTGCACAGGCACTGCATGCCTCATACTTGCAAAGCAAAACAAGTTCCTTACATGAGAGACTAAAAATTGAGTGTCAGATAGACACAGGAATTTAAAGAGAAAAGAAAATCATGAATGAAAACATGGCTGGAAAATTGATCGAGTAAGCAAAATCTGGAGTCAAGCAACAAAACCCGAAAGAAAACTGGCAATTAAAGCAGACGTTTCCATCTGTATTTCAGAGCTCAGAACTGCAGTACCCATGGCATGCTTGTGTCCTACAAGTGAGAGTGAAAGAAATTTTCTGTGAAGACAACAAAAGAGCCAGGAATCTTTCAATACCTGGAACAGAGTAGAATTAAGTTCAGTAAGTAGAAAAGAAAACAAATCAAAACCACAAACAGATGATGTGAAAAACAGACTAATGATATATATAGTCTTTGGTCCAAGGTGCAGCAAGGAAAAAATAATGACCAGCTCATGGTAACATCTTTACCTGTTGCTGTCCTTGGTTGTTCAACTGTAAATGTGCCAAAACTTCATAAAAACGAGAACGTACACAGAATTAGTTAGAAGTACAAGCAAAAGGGTAAAAACACTCCCTTTTACATGACTGATTTCTTTTGAAATTGGAACACATTTATATTTGTGGTTTTTTTAAAAAAATATATATTAATGGAATTACTAATTATACACTCACTTGAAAGGAAGGTTCAGCTGATGCTTTCAGAACCATCATGATTTACAGAGAGTTTGGCAGTTCACTGGTATGTAAATTCTATTAAGTATACTCTTAAGTGTCAGATTCCATTACCAGCGCGCACAAACTGTTTGAGTTACAGATATTTAGTCTCGTACATGAAAGTCCTCAAATGTTTTTCTCTAAGGATCTTTTGATAGGCACAGAAGAGATGCAATTTATTCCAAGAACATTCTTACAATGTTTATATGTTTTCTACCCTGCTATGCAGATTATTCATCAGTGACATCTGTCATGTGGCTGAAAAGCATATACAACTCATCAAAACTCATCCATTAAAAACACAAATCAGCTCTATCTTCCCTTAAACATGAATTTCATGATCATTAGAGAATCCATTTGTTTGTAATATGAAGAGATGTTAATCAACACGGGATTAATTGAAGAAAGACAATCCAAAAGAAACCCTGAATATTCAAGCACAGAAAAACAACAATGTATTTACCGAATTTTGTGTGTGGTACATCTGGACTTGGTGATGGTCTGGGCTTGGAAGAGACTCGACGGCTTTCTTTTGGACCTATGAAAATGAGCAAACTTTTGAACATGTTTTTGAGGCTGATGATTCAACATAAGTCTCTTGATTTTCCTGACACAAGATTCATTTTCTGCAAAGAATTTTTTTAGGAAGCATTTCTTCCATTTGAAAACATCGAGAGAGGTCTCCTTGGCAATTCAATAAATAGTACATTAGTGCAGAGGCTAAAGGCAGTAACTGTAACCGTGAAGTCGTGGATTAATTCTCTTCTCAGCTCTATCAAACAGAGCTTTCTATAGAATAAACTGCTGTAGTTCTAACCATCCCCCAGTTGTGCTTCTCAAGTGTTTCATATTCCAAAAATCTGCTGCTCATTTAAATCAACTTTGCATTTTAAAAAAAAAAAAATCTCCAGCAAAGCAGTAAAAGCAGAAGAAACAAAAAAAAAATATTGCTAATTTCCAAATGGACAGAACTACTGCAGAACGATAGTACTGTAATTTTACACTTGTAAATGAGTAATTAGAAAATAAAAATACCTCTGTCACATTCTATAGAAATTAAGACACAAAATTTACTGTGTGCAAGGATTCAAGATGAATGTTAGCCCTCACATCCCTACCAATATACAAGTTACTGACATGTATAAATATTTCCTTGATTAGCTTGTTCCTTGACAGCTATATAGCAAAATTTGATGATGACAGTAAAACAACCTATTCAATAATCATTTATTTTACTCATAGATTTTGAACATTTTCTAACTGTTAAAACTTGCATGTACAAAGGGCAAATTAAGCTTACTTGGTCTAGTTGGAGGAACATGTGGACTGGATGAGGTTTTAGGTTTGGAAGGCCTAGGACGGGTATCTTTAGGAGCTGAAAGAAAGAATCTGTGTTACACTGTGCTAAAATTTTCAGAGATATCAGTGTCCACTGCCGCCCATAACAGTCAACAAAAACCGAGCAAAGATTTCAGTCAAAGGTATTCTATGGAAGTAATGCAAAACAGAAGGGTTTTTTTGAACCAAATCAGGTTACAGAGAAAAGGAATATTCTTCTGTGAAGCATCATCAACTAAGCATGTGAGAGAATTATTTGTTCTACTTAAGAAGAGGACTTGAGAAAATGAAAACAAAATAAGTAATTTAAAATATAAACCACCACTGCTCTGTAATGGAGGTTGTACTGGAATGATTTACAGTACCAGATTTAAGTGATAAAATTCCCTTACTCAAATTGATCTGCCTCAAGGAATCATATGACCTAAAAGATCACCCAATTGAGTCTGTTCTGACAGGAGAATTGAGGTTTGAGTGAAACAGAATTATTCTTCAGACTTCTATGAAGGATTGACTTTCATTTACTTAAACTGGAGGGGAAGGGAAGCAGAGAAAAGGAAACTTGCAGCATGCATTTTTTTTTTGTAGAAAATAAAAGACAGAATCCTGACTGTCAAATTATTTAGGCACATACTAAGAAAGGTGACAAATTTTTGCAGGTCTGCTCATAATGGTTTGTGTTGAGGAGGAAAGACAACGTGACTTTTTAAGTAAGAAAGGATCATTACCTACTGTTGACTTTGGCTTCTCAGTTCTAAACATAATTGGTTCCAGGACTGCATTAGTGAGATAAAAACCAAAACAAGTATCACCAAGAAGAATCAAAACATTACTACCTCCACAATGATCACACCACCTGCTACAGCCACTAACAGATGGTCACTCCTTGAAACTCAATACAACTATGTCAGAGTATCGGGCCACTTGCAATTGCCCCCAGTTTAAGGCAATAGCTCTAACACAGAACCACTTTGGAGCTTTTGTAATAAGCCACAAAGAAATCCTTGGTGGTTTTTAATCTTTAACTTTGTACATTTTCCTTGCTTATTTAAAGATTTTGATTCAAAAAACAGGGGCAAACTTGTGTGTGTAAATATATGTATAAAAGAAACCTACAAATAAAAAAGGAACCTTAGCAGCCTCTGTGGCACTCTCTTTTAGATTTGTAGATTTAGAGTGTTTTTCACTCTGCCCCCAAGCAAGTAGGCCAGGGGTGGGGAAGGTGTTGGAGTGACACAGTTTGAGACAGCTGAACCAAATTGACCAAAGGGATATTCCACCTCGTATACTGTCATGCTTACCAGCAAAACTATGGGGGAATCTTTCGAAAGCACCCACGGGTTCTAGACTGTCACTGGTCTGCTAGTGGGATGTGATAAGTGGTTGCCTCCGTATGACTTGCTTTTTTTCACCTCTTTTTAAACTTTCCTTGCTAAAGTGTTGTTATCTTGAAGCATTACCTTTTTGCCTCTCTCTTGCTCTTCTGATTCTCTCCCCCAACCCATTGCAGGGTACAATGAGCAAGTATCTGCATAGTTACTGGCCAAGATTAACCCACCACATGCAATTGCTAGTGTGAGTTGTGTAACTTTCTTCCTCCATCCTTAATTAGTTCAGAGTTGCATACTGCTCTAATACCAAGCTATGAAAACAACATTATAGAAAATCTTACACATTGTTAAGTCTCTGAACAACGTAAGAGCTGTGCAAGATTGAACTGAAAAGTATAAACGAATAATTGTGTCTGGGAAAGAAAAAAAAAGTACACAATTTGAGAAATAAAGGAGAAAACCCTTTGCCTTCGCAGTCATCTCCCTTCTGTTGACCTTCACTTTCTCAAAACCTCAGCAAATGTGCACAGAAAAGACTGTTCATTGGCAACTGCACAGAAAACACCTATTGCTGCAGAGAGAAAATTTTGAAAAGAACTGAAGAGATTTTAAACTTACCAGGTTACTTATGAATTCAGAGTCATGTCACGTGATACTGCATTTTATCCATCAACAAATGCTCCAACATATATGCCCAAGGAATACATATAAATCTGAAGCTTTACTGATCACAGTAGAACTCCTAAGACATACATATCAACATGACAAGGTAAAGAAACAATATACTTACCAGGTTTGGTTTGTGGTACCTCTGAGCTTGGTGATGTTCTAGGTTTAGAGGGAATACGCTGTGTTTCTTTTGGAACTGGAAAAAAATAAAGGAACTGTTAAAATCTCTCAAGAACTGAGACTGATAGAAGGCATACTATTAAAAAGAACACATGCCTTTGGGACACCCTGGAAACACAAAAAGCTTGTATGAGTAATGGAGAAATATAAATGTCTGGTACACAAAGAAATAGTGCAGATGGAGAACCTCTGTAACAGGATAACATAAAGCAAGGCCTGTATGGATGGACTAATACAGGAGATGAAGCAGCACATCACAGAAACTGAGTACAGAGACACATAGTCAAATGTAGATTGTGATGCTTCCATCCACTTTACAGAACACACTCACATGTGAAAAAACAAACAAGATGATTATGAATTGTTAGTGTAAAATCACAAAAACGACTTGCAGAAGAATTACATTTAACAGTAGAAAAACATGAAGTGGAGTACGATGAAGATGTATTTGTGATGTTTGCTGTAGACTGAGACAAAAAGCTAAATGCGACGATCCCCGTAGGTAAAACTGTTACCTATTGTTGGTTTTAGTTGATCAGTTCTAAGTGTTACAGATTCCAAGACTGTATCAGAAACAAAATATAAAAGCTATTATGAAAATTGAACAGAACCAGAGGACAGAGACCCATTTTTTTTCTGTCTACTACTGAATTTAACTGCACTCACATTTAATGATGTAGTATAAAAACTCAGTATTTTTGAATATGGCATAAATGATCATTAATGCTATTAAATATTTATAAATAAATAGGAACTATGCACTGGGCAATTTACTTGTTCATGCAGAAAATAATTTTGACTTAAAAGGGAAATGTATTTATTCTAACAGTGCAAAGTAATGTGTGGAAGAGTCGTACCACCTAAGTAGCCATAATACATACTTAATTACTGGATATTTGCCTTAGTTACCACTGTAATCTGAGTTTAACAACACTATTCTCATCCTGCTGCCATGGGCTACCTATCAAATGTTACTACTGAAAATGGCAAATAAATCTCTGAACACACAGCAGAACAGAACCCCATTACATTTTAATTGGCTCAGATAACTAATAGCTGCTCAGAAATACATTTAAATACAATTTAAACTGTATTAGAAATAATTACACAAAGCAGTTTACCATCTTTGCCCTGTGGGATATGAGGTTTGGGTGAAGTTTTAGGTTTAGAAGGTATATGGTGAGTCTGCTTTCTAGCTGTAAGAGAAAATGTGGGTAGTAAGTTGGTTAAATTGCACAGCAATTAGCCTTTGATATCAAGTTGAACACACAAACAGAGAAATCTCACACCTGCAACAGAGGAAAAAAAGTATTTTTATAGGAAGTAGGAAAGAAAGTCAGGTAATACTATCCATGGGTTTCGAATAACCTAAGCAAGAGAGTGGAATTAATAATTTTTGAAGCTCAGGTTTTATTTTTAAAATAAAAAGCTGGGACAAGCCTAGAGAAACATAATTTTGAGAACGGTGATTCAGACCTGCCAGCATAATTTTCTTAAAAATGAAAAAATAGGAGACGTTCCAATTGTGAAGAGAGAAATGTGCCCAACCAAGATACCAAACAAGAGAATTACCTAGAAGAAAAGTTAAATTTAATGAAACAATTATATGGCATAAAGTGATTAACTTCAGTGATGATTTCTGTGATGAAAAAAACAAACACCACAGCCTGCCAAGGAAATATCATTACCTATTGTTGACATTGGTGGTTCAATTCTAAGTGTTATAGGTTCCAAGACTGCAGCAGAAGTGGTGTGACAGGGTAAATATGGAACATAGTCAAAAAAAACCCCTTTAAGTTACTCCAATGATAAGTGTAAAAGAAGGTCCTAATACTACACCACAGTAATGAGGATCTTCGAGTTTTTACTTTTAAAACCCGTGGACAATTAAACTTCCTAATAAAGCAAGTTCAATATGGAAACTATAATTGCACAAACTTGATGGCAATGGAGGCAAAAATATATTAATAGAAATCATGAATTCCTACAACAAGCAAGGGAAAGAGATCACACAATTCAACTGGGAGATAGCAAGAGACTCTTGATACAGAAGAAAGGCCAGGTATCCCCAAAGTGAAGTCTGCTACTTCATGAATGTTGCATACTGACCATGACAAAAGAGTTGAATTCTTCTTCTAAGGTGAGCAGTCAAGCAGAGGATTAAAGGCTGCTATTTGTACAGATACATAATTACCTGAAAAAACTTATTTTGATAAAGCTTCTTAGTTTTTCTCATTATACCCTCTTGTAATCTGCATCACAAAACCAATATGTCATGTCAATTTCCTCCTCAAAAACTATGTCAAATTGGGGGGAAAAATGAGGAGAAAAAAAAAAATCACAATCCTAAATTCTGAAATGGCAGAATGTATCAAAATTTCCTGGCAAATATCTTAAAATAGTATTAATTGATAAATTCTCTCCTCTCAAGGCAGTAACAACTAATTACTTTACTAACAACTAAAATAACAGATAACATGCAAACATATGCACCTAAAGACAGAACCTTTTCTAGAACCCACAGTAACTTACCTCCCAAACTCTTATACATCTGCCTATTTAAAAATGTGATTTACAATAAATAAAACTATAAAATCTCATTTGCAATGGATGCTTTTTGTATGACCTTATTTCTTACACTTCTATTAAAGTTCATAATGTATTAAATATAGCCTAGAATTAACATTGCAGCAAAAGAGTAAAAAAGGCAAAACAACCAGGATTAAATTCTGTTGACAATGGCCAGATACTGTATAGAAAACTTGAACTAATTTACTAAGTTACTACTCTTTCTCACATGCTCACTACATATCCCTGTTTTCCAATGACTTTGTCGTTATTGAAGCTCATCAGTTACCTTCAGAATTCAAATTAAAAATATTTTTCTAGAAAACATTTATGTTTTCAGATTGCCTTTGAAAAAAGAAAAAGAAAACCCACTATATATTCCAAAAAAAATTAAATTCCTTTTTAGTATGTGAATTGCTTTCTGAAGCAATTTGGTTTCTCTTTGTATAAATAATAACATACATATATATATATGTATAATAATAAATATAATATCCCAAAATAACAAACAACTTCCCTCATCCTCCAGGAAAAAGAAATTAAAGTTTTTCACTTTGTTGTTTTCTGCACTGATAGCAAGTATACGATCTTCAAAGTACACATTTCTAAAATAAGTGCCCATCAGATTTAGCTGGAGGTGTTTCAGTCAGATGATTTGGACTTCAAATACATGGATAAATACATGGATTGTGATTTTGGCAGATACTGGGAAAAAACCACACAACTTCCCTTCTATTGTTTTTATGCTGCAAGTAAATGGTGTCCCGTATAAGAATCACATTCACATTCAGCAATGAAGAATTGCAGTCTGGGAAATGACATTATTAATTTACAAGTCTCTATTTCTTCTCATGAAGGTTTGTGATGAGGGGGTTTTATTTAGTGAGCTGACACATATAATTCAGAATTTTAAATCTTCCCATATTTATTTACTAGCATTTTTTGTAGTTAATATTTGATGTATCTGATACTATTGCACTACTCTAAGAAAGCAAAATACTCCAAAATGTTCAGGACAAGTACTCTGGGCACTTAAGTAAACAGGTTAGCAGAGAGGTAGTGGAGTCTCAGTCTCTGGAGATATTAAAAATATGTCTGGACATGGTCTGGTAGCCCTTCTTGAGCTGAGGGCTATGCAAAACTGCAACAGTTGGAGCAGATGACCTCCAGAGGTCTCTTCCAACCTGAACCACACTGTGATTCTGTGAAAGGACGTAATAATTGCCCAGCATTGTAACATGCTATTCTGGATAAAAAAAAAAGACTTCATGTTTGGAAAGAGAAGCTTTCCTGGGAATTGAAAAGTTGAAAAAAGCCTCTGACAGGTAGCAATTGTGATTTTTTCCCATATTCTCTGGGAATGGTATCTCAAATAAGATTTGATGGGTAGGTAACTGTCTCCTCAAAAAAATCCCCTTTAAAGCCAAGTCATTCGAAATGATAACGCATGAAGTGGCTCACATGATGTGACAGAACAAGACTTTAAAAAGAGTAATAAAAATGAATAAATAATGAACCCAACAGCACAACCAGTTCTTGCTCCCAACCACAAGGCTCTGGCACTAGCTGGGGTCAAAAGGTGAAGAATGAGAATACACAGAAGCAACTGTGGAAAAATCATTCACTAAGTAGGACCTCTTTGTTCTTTGCCAAGTTCTTTTCTGAACTGCCATATGTGGAAGTACTGCTCTGTCATGACAAAGATCAGCAGGGAATTCTTATTTAACAGCTAGAGACTACTTTTCTACATTTGGCAGCACTGAGTACTGCATAACGTATCTGTGCCTTAGCAGTATACTTTGCTCTAAATCCAAGCAAGGAAAGCCAATAAGCAGCATACTAACCTATATGTTAGGTACTTTGCACATTTTTCCAGAACTAACCTAGGGCTATTCATTACACCATGTTTTTCTGATGAATCTTAAATAACTCATATCTGTTTTTCCCTTTCTAATTTCTTTGGGTTTTTTTAAATATAAAATACAAAAATGCCATCCTGGTCCCAATCCTAAAGATATTCTGAAAGTCTTTGGTATTGACTTCTTCTCAGCCCATTTAAGAAAAAATAAATTCTTTAGTGGATGCATAATGCACATTTCATGTAGACTTTGCTAGACAAAAAGAAAAGGTTAATCTGGGAGATGGATTTCTCAGAATGATGATGAGTGGGGAATAAGATTGAGAGGAAATATAATGCCTTTCATTACCTCTAACTTTTCTGAAGGCATAGCTTCTAAATAAAACTCCCAGGCACTATAATAGGACTTAGATGTAAAAGTAACTCTTGATATTATCTAAAAATTTATCAGATTATTGGGTTTTAAGCACTGAGTAGCCAGGCAACTTTGAAGGAGAGATAATAGTAAGATAGACATGCACCAAGTTATCTAGCAGAATTTTCATAGGCATGGTTCTCCGGTATGACTATACTTCACAAGATGTATGCTTAAAAGTCCTTCAGAGACCTTTGCGGTCCTGGTAAGGGACAGAAGACTGTAGAAGGAACAACTACATGAATGTATCAAGCTACCTAACATTACTCTATCTTAACTTCAGTATTGAGAGTACAGAAAGGTACAAACAGTAGGCAGTTGAGATCCTCCTCTACAACGGCTAAGTTCTGCCTATTTGCTGATAAAACACTTCTACAGTTTGCTTGCAAAAGTCTGATATCACACAATTAGAAATACATAGGTGCATATGAAGAACTAGCATTTTGTACTGGAGGCACAACAGAGTGCAAATTTATGATATATCTACAAGAACTCAATGGAGGTTCATTATAAAGAGCTATTCTTGCACTTTATTTCTGGAAATAAAATGCTGCAATGCAATTGGATGCATGGTAGAAAATTAACTTCCCCGGAAAAATGAAAAAATTGGTATGTTTAGAGAGATTAATGCTAACAGTAATAGAATGGTTGGGGCATGACCACATTGGCAACAAGAACTTTTTTTCATGCAGGCAACGAATTCAATTACCCACATATCAAGAAAAAGAAGGAAGATGCAAATTTTCATCTGACTGTACAGTTGGTTAGTTGGAAAAACTGAAAATTGTTTATATGGTCTGGTTTGGGTTTTTTAAACTGTAGGTTTTTTACAATACTTTACCAGAAATGGTATGAAATTCCTGTTAATAATGAGAGCCAAAATTAACTTTCACAAGTTCTGTTTGACTCAAAGTGGGTCATTAGTAAGCCAGTGATCAAGTATGAATTTGGCACATACTCTTAATTATTTTGATTTACTGCTTTTCCAAGGAAAGGTGACAACCACTGTCATGGCACAAATTTCTAATTTAAGATGAACTCATGAGTGATGTTGGAACACAGACGAGATTCTGCTCCTTCTCCTTTTTGCCACCTACCCAAAAGCTAGGTTATCCCCATGCACTGTGTATTTTATGCCTCAAATAATAATTTCTGAACAAGAATATCACCGTTTGTCCCAACAGAACCAATGCCAAATTCACAAATGCCTACTTACTAGAGGATCATAACAAGCTTAATTATGATAAAAGTTTTTCTTGGGATTCCATCTTATCAATCAGTGAAACCACTAACAAGGAAAGGGCAAACAAAAGGCATGCATATAAATACAGAATCATGCTACCTTCTTTGCGGTTATAAAGAAACTTGTAATATAACCATTCATTGTGGAAAGATCAACATACAGTGATGGTCTTGGCAGTCCTTGCATGTAAAATAATTTTATGTAACTGTTTCCAAATGAGTTGTTTTGGTTTTTTCTCTGTTGTTTCAAAAAACCCTATACAGGATTCAGATCTATATTCAGACATAGGCATCTACAGCACATACAAATGTAATTATTCTAGTAATAAGATACTGGATTTCCTACACTGAAAATCTTGCAGCAGTTGTAATCACTATGAAAACTAATTATGCACACTATTTTGAGACAAGTCATAAAAAACATATAGTTAATGAGCTTCATAAGGAATTATTCAGTCTGAAGAGATTAATTCTCTTTATAAGAAAAAAAAAAACCCAACAAAAAACACCACCACCCCCCTCCCCAGAGAATCTGGAAAGAATTTAATAATATTGCCTGATCTCTTCCAGGATTAAGTAATACATTCTTACAATATACAATTATGCAATTTTAAGCCTTTTTACTTCATTATAAAACATGTAACACTAGTAATATTTTTATAACTGTATTTGCTCCAGAAAATGTCAGATACCTTTTATACATCATAGACCAAATTCAACCCTGGTATGAAGGTGCAATTTCATTTGCCATCATGAAATACACCTTTACTAAATTTCAGAGTAGAATTTTACCCCACATCCACAGTTTCAGGTTATGCCTACATATGCATTAGTAATCAGTGAATCAATACAAATCCTGTGGTTCCATGTAAGATGCTATAACCATCAAAGCACCATGTGCTAAACTAGGTTGAAAAGCTTGTTATTTTGAAATGAAAAGCAGGAGAACAAGGTTTTTCAATGCCAGGCCATGCGTCTTAGTGATTTGGGATACAAAAGGTAAAGGTTTGCTTGCTTTGCTTCATTTTTCTTTGGTTCAATACAAAAATAATAGTCCTCAAAGAGAACAGCTCACATCAGTGCCTACCTTTCTGATGATAAAACGCCAAGCTTCCCACAGAATAAATTTCAACTAAAGTATACTACTGAAGTGATATATTTTAACAAATGTTTGCTATGGAAGTTAGTTACCAGGTTTAGTTCGTTGCTTTTTGGGTCTGGCAGATGGTCTAGGTTTAGATGGAGCAGGTGTGAGCTTTACTTCTTTGGGAGCTGAAAGAAATATACTGGATTATAAGATTGTACTTTCCACTGTATCACACAAAAATCACATTCATCAAGCCTGAAATGAAGCGCTGAATGGCTACTGGGAACAAAAGCAAATAGGAAAAATCAGGTTTTCTAAGAAGGATTTTCATAAATCTTACAAAGACTTCATTACCCAGCAAAATCCCTGCTTGTTCTTCACTATAAATGTCAGTAAGTGAATTTAAAATTGGTATCTGTAGCTTACAATCAAATAAAAAAAGTTCCTCTCACTGAGTTAATAAATTCATTTTTGCAAGATACCCAAGTAGTAAAATAATAATGCTGCTTATCCTTTTGAACTTCAAGGTGATTTTAAGCTATCAAAAGTCATATGGAGGCAAAATATCAAAAAATGTCCTCAATTTTCTACACTGTAAAGGAATTACTGGTAGGGAGTTGGAAAAACTTAAAATCAGTAATAAAAAAGGGAAGTGCTTCATAACCCTAGTTAATAACTGTTAACTCTGTTAATAAAAGTAGTGTCACCTAAATGGTAAAAATTAAGTCCTCAAAACTTTTTTCCCCCTGAACATCCATGGGCTGAAACTGTAATTAGCTACATATGACTGCTAATCTGACACCAGGTAAAGCTTAAGGTGCTATGAGATTGCTTTCCAAGAAAAGTTTCATAGCAACAGAATGGAAAGCATATGGCATCTATAGAAAGAACAGATTAAGACAAATTAAGTGACTGAGAAGTGATTTTCATCCAAAATTACATTGAAAAGGATTCATAGAAGAGCAGTAGAATTAACATGGCTACCCAGTGCCACAGGAATCCTTCACTGAGGGTGAATTAGCATCCACAATACTAACTTTGCACTAGGCCTTTCAGTAGTATTTCCAATGGGTTTCTGATGATTTTCTGAAGGTAAAGTGTGTTGGTGTAGCAAAACTCACAACAAAATAGAAGGCAGTTCTGATCCCCAAAATCTTACTGTTCTAGTAAAACCATATGAAAAATGTTTAGAAAAATGTATTTCTGAATGCTTATTTCCCAACTTTTTCCTCTCTCAGAGAAACTGATTAAATATAGGAAAATAAAGTTACAGAGTACAAACTGTGGTGTGAACTGCAAAAAAGTGAACGACTCTCTACAGAAATATGTATTACCTAGTGTTGGTTTTGGTTGTTCAACAGCCAGATAAGTTTTAGGCTCCGAAAGTGGTGGTTTAGGGGCTAGAAAAGAAAAAATCAAGTGTAACCAAGCAGATTTGTAGATATCTCAGTGGTAAGCTGAAAGTTATTCCAGTAGTTCAGGAGGCTGGTTTGGTTCAAAATAGACTATATAAGCATGGAAGTAAGACCTACTCTTACACATAACACCCTACACTCCTTTTTGTTTTGTTTTCTATGATGTTACACACAGTATATGCTTGTGGCTAAATGTGGAAGTCTTCTTCTGAGACTCCTTCCCCATGTTTATGTTCTCAGGACATTGCTTGATTCAATCAACAAATTTATGTTGTGGTAGAACTTTGAGAGAGAACACAGAAGGGCTTTGACTGAAGAAAAGACTGCAGTCTACACCAAATAGGACATTTCTAAATACAAAGTCTTGCTGAAAATCTTAAATTGGAGCCTGCAGTCAACATATACGAGACATCAAAGGCAACTCCTGCTTTTTACTGCCCTGCCTGTTTGTAAGATACAAGAATAGAAACATTTTAGGGCTCTAGTAATGTGCACTACAACATTAATTGGTCCAGCACCCAAATCACTAAAGGGAAAAAATCTCTTCAAATCAGAAGAAAATGAATACAGAGATCCATTTATTTATCAAAAAGCAGAAAAGGAAAAAAGACACAGTATGATGATAATGTTCCCATGGTCAAAGAATCAATCTCATGTGTATGTGAAAGTTTCCCCTTCTACTTTGAGAAAGCTCTTTATTTCCACTAACGACAATCCATTCTACTAAATTCCCTGCAGAAGGACTTAGTGATCACATGAGCACTACTTTACTTTCAATTAACACTCTTGTGACTAGCAAAGATACTGTCTTTGCCAGAGTATGTCTGTGTGAAAGCTAGACATGGGGATGGGAAAAAGAGATTACAGAAATAATAATCATATATATTTTTCATGTAAGTGGTATAAAAACCCCAGTGCCACGCAGAAGTTTTTTTCCCTCCCAGTCCTTTAAAAAAGTTGCAAAACTGGAAAAGTTGTTTATATTTTTATCATTGGACACAAATGCATAAAACTGATGAGCTTAACTCTAATCGACTTTTGTTAGGCAATACCAAATGACCTATTTTAGAATGATGAGTTAGTCAAGATGCTCAGGAATTGCAGTTCCTGCCCTTTTTAGGAAGTTTTGCTTAGATATTTTTCATGAACACATATCTCTGCATACCAACTTATAAAAATGATGTGCACAATTACCAGGTTTCACATCCTGTACTTCTGAGGTAGCGGATGGTTTCAGTTTAGAAGGAGTAAGTGGTATTTCTTTTGGAGCTGAAAGAAAGAGCTCAATTTGTAGTCAGAAATTCTTTAACAAGGGTTTCCCATAACTAAGAGTACATGCCACAGCTTTATATTAAAGCCAATTTAATATGGAATGCTAAAGCCATCAGATGAAATCAGTTTGAACCGTGGGATGGGGATGATATTGAAATGCTGTGCCTTAATGAGAAATAGATTGTGTGTCTCCAAAAAAATTAAAATTTCCACTATGAAAGCAGTACATATCATGGATAAAGACAGCACATGCGTGTGCACGAGAGTGAAAGAGATAAACAGAACACTCTAATGAAAGGATGATGGAGTTTTTCATGCAAGAGTCAAGTTTTTTTTTTCTGAGGAAAGTAAAACGATCCTGAACCATGTTCTCATACAGAGATGAATCAAGATGATCAGTCAAATGACAACAAAAGAACAAGACTCCATAACCAGGAAAAAGAATAATGATTATGCAAATGTGAAATGATATGCTGGAAATGATATGCATTCATATGGGATGAAGTGCTCAAAACAAAATAGTTTTGTACTGTGTGAAAACAACATTACCTAATGTTACCCTTGGCCACTGAAAAGGGTGAGAAGTTTTAGGTGTGAAAGATTCCAGAATGGACTCACTTGTTGCTGTTGAAAGAAATGATGACAGTCATAAGACAGCAAAGAGCTAACAGAAGAAACTCTTCCTTCATAAGCAAAACCAAATTTATTTTTACAAGAACAACAAATATTTCACACATGCTTGGACGCTTATCTGGTTAGCATGCATTAGAGAAAAATTCAGTCTTTTGAACTGCACAGGGCTTCAGTGACTACAAATGATCGCATTTGCCATGCGCAGAAATTCTGGATGTTTATTTCCTCCTGCTTTCATTGCAACTGGTGTGGATTTCAACCATTGCCAAGTAAGATTTTATGTTGAGCATAGGAACATTTTGAGTTTAGGTGCATCATAGAATCATAGAATGGTTATGGTTGGAAAAGACCTTCAAGATCATCAAGTCCAACCAGTCCTCAGCGAAGGTAGTATGGTGTAAAAGGTAGGAATTTAATGAGTATGACATGTTGAATAATCCATTAGTCAGCCATTAAAACCATACAAAATCTGGAGGAGAAAGCTGACAGCTGATCCAACTATGGTTTGAGTTCCAAAGCACTGAGTGTCTGTGACAGTTAAGTAACTTCATGCCATTAAGAGTACACTCTCCTTAGTATTTTTAATATGGCTACAGCAGCCAAATATAGCCTACAGCATACATCACAGTATTTTCATCAGCACTATCAGAAAATAAATACTTTTTTTAAACTCTGTGTGGCATAGTTTTTATAATACTGAAGGAGAATCACAAGACTATGAGTTGCCACGTGCGTTTTAAGTGTGATAAAGCACCAATATGGACCATCACCAGCAATCTAAATTAAAAATTAAGGTGCTAGGGCCTACTCCAAATGTACATTGAAAGTGAAGATTACTGGTATACTCATTTTAGTGAGTTTTAGAGCATGGTTTGAGCTACTGAATTAAGAACTGTGAAGAGATTATTATACCTGGTCCAGCATCTGCTATTGCAGGTTTACTGGGTGTCACAGGGCTTGAAAGAACAGGCTGAATACCACTGAAAGCTACAAAAAAACAGGTCACAGTATCAATGATTATTTATTCTACACATAAGGAGTTTTTTGTTCTATGAGAACAAACAAAAAATGTTACAGACTATAAGATACCTAATTTGCAATGCAGAGGTCCACTGACAGTAAACATGCCTTACCTTGACAACGGAACAGGACTGGTTTAGATTGGAAACTGAGGCAGGTGGTTAACATGACAACTGAAACTAAAGTGTCAGCCAACTAAAGCAAATATTACTTTACATAGCCCATGTAGATTAAAGCAACTCAGAAGATATAAAGATAAAAGAACTTCTAACACCATGGTTATAAGCATAAAGCACTCAAAAAAAGGGAGAAAAAATATAACCTACTAAACAAAAAAAAACCACTGCAAATTTATTTCTATAAAGAAACTACCTTAATTCTCTCCAATGCTTTGTTTTCTGTCAAGATTTTTAGTGAATTTTAATATTTAATCTGTGTACATATCAAATAGGTAAAATAAAGTAAAAAAAAATCACTGAAAAGTACAAGATAGCATGAAAGAAGCTTACTATGCTGGCATAAACGACAGAGTATATAACTGTGTCCATCCATCTACCTGATAGTTTACCAATTAAGCTTGAAAACCAATCAATTTTAAGATTCCTACTAAGCTTCAGACTTAATAGTAATAATAATATCCTTAATATTTTTATCTAATTTCACGTAAGTATATCTTAAAAGAGCCATCGTAGCTTTTTGAGAGACAAATGTAAGATCAAAAACACTCTCTGGTGAGTTTCTCAGTAGGAAGCAAAAGTTGTTTTGGGTCATGTGAAAAAAGGTACTTTGCCTACACTGATCATGACTCAAACAGAAGAAAAGTATAGCAGATGGCCAAAATACCATTTCCAAACTTGCTATTGAAACATCAGAACTGGTTTAATTATTAATTAATTAATAATTAATTTAATTGCTAATGCATTACTATTACCCATGGTTGTTGTTAGCACACGAGGTGTTCTGGTAAGTGGATGCACAGATTTTTCCACATCAGCTGAACTTGTAGCTGCAGCAAAATGTAAATAACCCAAAGAGATAGATTCATATCAGTGCAGAAATGAAAGGTGTGGGGAGAGAACTAGAAAAAGTAAAATTTGTTTACATTGCTTTGTAAGATGCCAACACCACTATAATACAGTTTCACAAGATTTCCATCTTGAAAGAAAATGAACAAAACCTCAAATTTTTGACAAAGGCACATGCACCTAACAGATACACCCTGACAGAAAAGAAAGTCAATTGATCTTTGCACATGTAACATAAAAAAATTGTGCTTTTGACTTCATCTGCATCTTTAGAAGGGGAACTATGTAATTAAAAATATATGCTGATATGAATTTCTACATTTAAGGGGTTTCTATGTTTCTACTGCCAATGCTTTGCTTTTTTCTGCAGTTTGACAAATGCCGGTATTCTGAGTTACAGGTTTTCATATAGTGCACATGCAATTTGTCATTTAAATTCAATTGTGATATTTTACATAACTGACACAACAGAAATTAACAGAACTTCCATGAAGTACTAAAAATCCCAGAAGACAAGACAAAAAATTTAAACCAATACGGTTGAAATACCAACTATTGGGTTTAAGATAATTTTCTTTCTCACCTCTCGCACATGCATACCTTTGTTATGAATACAAATGTAATCTAGGATGGCTATGACCCCAGTAAGAAAAGCTCCTATGAAACGATCATATGCCACAGGATAACATTATGTAGTTACGGAGACTGACTACCAAAGACCGCAGACAGCATTCTGTTTCAAACAACAAGCAGCAGAGAGAATGCCCTGTAACTGCAATACCTGTGATGCAAAATAAGCTACAGAGTATCATAAACACAGTTTACCAGTCTCTATTTTTGATATTTCTGCAGATGCAGATGTTTGTGATGAGAAAGTAACAAGATGCGAGTCCAGTGAAGCTGGAAAACAAAACAAAACAAAACAAAAAATTCTTTTTGGCATCATGCGAACCTATAGACTGGACAGATTTCAACCCACTGCTTTAGGAACTGGGGACTACAGACAGGAAGAAAATCACAAATGCACATGGTATGGACATTGTTAGGTTACTACATGAAGATGTGCTGGTGATGCAAATGATGAAGAAGCTGTTGCAAGAAATACGAATATTCAAAGACATCACACAATATGACAGAAAAATAAGAAAAAAGCCCCATAAAAAGTGAATAATAAAAAGAAGCGAAAAGCAAATAAAGACTTGCTTTTGCCTTGCAAGAGAAGATGTGACATACAAAATCTCAGGTTAAACACACAATTTAAAACTAGATGCAACGGTGGAGCTCTGTAAAATTTCTAATGCACAAAAGGAATTTTCTTACAAAAGAGAAAGTCAAATGATCCTAAAAGGATTAACATAGACAAGAATGGCAACATCTTTGAAAAGCTGCTGAGGAATATCACGCTTAGCAGACAAAACCACAAGGTTTATTGACTGCCACAAAAAAATACTGCATGAATTAGACACCAAGAACAATGGCCAGCAAATCTGGGAACCAACAATTAAACTGCATGTCAAAAGGGATGATACATTAATATGGTTCCGAGTACCTTTAACCCACACTCAGGTCTGTAGGCTCAGGAGCCTGCCCATGCATTGTTTTATTATATCATGGGCCAAAACATGCTGCCAGGCCGTACAACCAGTCCTATATACCAGCCAGCGTAAGAGCAGCTATCCTCACAAGTTCTGTCACCAGATGGCATATCCAATGCCTTAAGTAAACATGACTTTTCAAGTACAGCAGATTCCCCCTCAACAGTTAAAAGCCCTACAGCACAGGCCCAAGAGAAATAACAGTGTGGCTAAAAGCTCAACAGTATCTCTTGGCACATTTCTTGTCTCATATTGTTACCAGATTGGCATGAAATGTTACTACCAAATCAGGTAGGCAGCATGGCCAGGTGCCAAAGGCTGATGGTCCTTTGAACCTCAAAGAAACACGGCGCGGTTCACACAAAAGCGGAAATGAGGCATCATTCTTAACAGCCTAATGCAACCTCAAAAGCAGCAGTGGAGCAGAGCAGTCCTAATTCCAGCTCATGGCAATGTAAAGGGGTGGACAGTTGACAACCGGCCACCTT
Source organism: Gallinula chloropus (assembly GCF_964237585.1). Classification (NCBI taxonomy): domain Eukaryota; kingdom Metazoa; phylum Chordata; class Aves; order Gruiformes; family Rallidae; genus Gallinula; species Gallinula chloropus. Next base: position 93,052,954 of record NC_140085.1, read on the forward strand.
GAAAGTCAGCAGTGGAGCAACTGATAGCTGCCGCCTCGGACCAGGAAACCCCAGTGGGAAGTTCAACTGCTGTGCTGTCCCTGTGTGCCAGCCCAGCTCAGACCAGACATGATTTACCTCTTCAGAACACTGACATATTTGAGTCTGTTGGAGAAAAGAGGAACTGCTACCAAAACATGAAGAAGCAGGGCAATGGCAGCTGAAGGCAAAGTGCAATAATACCTTCTCTACACATGCCACAGAAAAGGCTCGTCAGCAATGGAAAAAGCATGGGATCAAACAATGGAGTTGCAGAACAAGTGTGGTGAGGGCTGCGACAAGCCAAGCTGTGTCAACAAGTCTTCACACTCTTCATGGAAGATGACAAGGCTGCCAGGTGATCTGGGGTGGAAGGCATGATGGCGAGTGAGGGAGAAAGTGGAAAATGTAAAAAGAAGGGTTTTCACTAGTTACCCATCACGGTTGGCTGGGTTGTCAGGGAGGAAGGAGTGGTGGACTTCAGCTTTGGTCTTCGAGTAGCTATGGTCAAACACAAAAAACACCTTCAGGTCCTCAGACAGCCTGTTGTTGCATGGATGGTATCAAGACAGAGCTATAAACAAGGAGACATGGCCCTGCTTGGGGCAGGCTTCCATATCACAGCATCATTCCCCATAGCAGCATGATGCTATCTTTCAAGAGGCATAAGCTCCCCACGGTAATAGAGTGAACCTAGAAGCAGAATCCCAATAAAGGCAGCAGAGAGCTTATGAGCGGAGCCATTGCTAACAAGGAGCCATATGGGGCCTACCACATCAGGAGCCTGCTTTTCAGGTTATCAAACATCCAAACTTGCTCACTGCTGCAGAGAAATCACTGCCCGAGTCATCAACAGAGGAAGGGAATTACTGGTTATTTACCCCTCACAGTCCTTGTGGTTTCCAGTGAAGCAGATGAAGTGGATTCCAGGTCCGGTCTCTGGGTTGCTACAGTCAGACAGGGAAATGATCTTGAGACAGCCACACAGACTTCCCACCGCAGCACAAGTAGCATGGGCTCACAACACCTCAAACATCTGTACTTAGGGAACACATGCTCAGTGACCGAATCATCAGGCAACCTTCTTGCCATGGTGGCATCTAACAGAATATTCATAGAAACTCAGCAGCTAAATCATAGAATCACAGAAGACGTTAAGTTAGAAAGGACCTTTAACAGCCATCTATTCCAACATCCTGCACTAAGCAGGGACACTTTTAACAAGATCAGGTTGCTCAGATTTAATCAGAAAAATTATTTCAGATTTTACAGAATAGGTGGGTTTTTTCCAAGCAGTATCAGCACAGAGTGTTACATGAACCCCATATTACAGTCAGCATTTTAAAGTAAATATTTTTGTTACTGTAATCCATCTTTACATCAGAGTGGCCTACCTGGCTTACTGTAGAACAGAAACATTGAACCTTTTTGCAAGCTAGGCCTACAGAGCAGATAAATACGAAGACGGACTGAGCTTGACAATAATTATCTCCTTGTTATCTGCCATATTGATGACTCACCACCTTGCTGATGTTTGGCAATGCCACTAACAGGAAAAAAAAATCAAAAGGCTTTGTCTAAATTTTAAAATGTTTTTCATCTTTAAGCATTGCCAAAATTGTAGAAATTATGATGGAATTACTGTTTACCCATCACTGTTCTCATGGTTTCCAGTGAAGAAAAAGTTAATGGGCTTCAGGACTGGTCTTGGAAAAGTAATATTAGAGATGGACACTATCTTGAGATATTTGCAAGGGCGTGTAGTGATACGATGAGGGGCAGTGGTTGTAAACTAGAGTAGGGTAGGTTTATATTAGACCTTGGGAAGAATTTCTTTACTATGAAGTTGGTGAGACTTTGGAACAGGTTGTCGAGAGAGGTGGTGGAGGCCTCGTTCCTGGAGATATTCAAGGTCAGGCTTGATGAAGCTGTGAGCAACCTGATCTAGTTAAAGGTGTCCCTGCTCACTGTAGGGAGGTTGCACTAGAAGGCCTTTAAAGGTCCCTTCCAACTTAATGCATTCTGTTATTCTATGGTATGGAGGTCTCTCTATGCATATGAAGACATCACTCTAATCACATCCAAATATGTCAGTATTTTAATTGTGGTTTCTTGACCACAAATAATAAGACTTTTCCTACCACATAAATCATACAATATTTTTTTATCACTCTGCATTACCAAAAAACCCAAACACTGCTCCTAGCAGGTAATGTCATGATGTTCCAGAGCTGCCATTTAGCTCCAAAAAATGACAGAACCCATAATCAATTTTTTAGCATCAAACAAGTATTTCCAAATCAGTGAATGAATATGTAAGCCAGAACTTCAGCCCTCAAAGATATTGACAAGTTTTGGAAATGACCACCTTATACTTTGTAGGATAAACGATTAACTGGCTCTTATTACTATGTCCTTCATCAGCCTTAAAAATCTGAATTTTGGGGTTAAAGAAAATATATGCCTTGAAAAAAAATGAAGCACCAGCTTCTTTGCAGAAAAATATATAGACCTGAACTTAAAAAGGATTTCCATCAAGAGATGAGCCAAATTCTAGAAGGAAAGTAACTTGTGTTTCTTAACCAAAATCTGTAAGAATCCCTAGGGCAACAGCATCTCTTTAATTTATAGGAACAGGTTTTCATCCTGAAGAGGTATAAAGAAATCCAAACAGACAGAATCTCATAAGCACACTGTTAGAGAAGCATGAGCTAAATATGAGTCACATTCACTTTCCAGAAATTAGTGAACGGATATGCAAATAGTAACAGTGAAATGCAAAGATCATGATAAAATTCCTTTTACTTGTGTATGAATATATTACTGAGAAAAAAAAAAAAGGAAAAAAAAGAGAGAAGAGCATTTCTGATAAAAGCATAAAGTGAATTCATTAAAAAAGCAGAAGATGGGTCAAACAATAGACATGTCAGAAAATGGAATCAAAACTTTTGAACTGCGATCACACTTGCAAGAACACATTATAGGAAAAGTGGAAGAGCACAAAGTTGATGGACCAACACAGAGAAAGTTTGAAACATGGAATTCTTGTTCTGAAAGAACTCTGTTAGACTCCTCCAGTCTATGCACACAGAATCCTTTAAAAAGGCAATGAAAGTTTGTATACTTGATTGACAGGGGAATGGATTTAAAGAGTTTCAGAAATTTATCCCTTTCAATGATTGCTTTGACTACATGCTTCTCAGCCGCTCTGGGCTATTTACTGTTCTCTCTGTTCTCATTTTGTTTGCTGAAAAATGGGAATAACAAGAGCTCCACAAATACATTTTCTGGATTGAAGACAAAGTTCAGAGGATAGCAAAAGAAGAAAAGGAGGGTTCTTGTTTAGCATTAAATTTGTGCTACAGAGAAAGACAAATATTGGAGAAACTGGCTTGATTCTTTAGGATATACACAGAAGGCTGACAAACTTTTTCTCTCCCCAAATAAACTTACATTTCTTTTTTCTCCTAGACATATCTGGACTACAAAGTCCCGCGCTATTTAAAAAACCCCTGAAGGTGAGTTTGCAATGCCTCCTGTTCTATCTTTCATCTCCCCGACATGAATTTGTCACTACAACATAGGTTAGGAGTCCTCCTTCATGAGAAATACACTGGAATATTCTACACACAACCACAGTATTTACAATTTGAACAAATTATCTGTTTTAAAACCACAAGTGAACATGAAAAATCAACAGAAAATAAATCTACAGAGAAATCCCTATACACATCACACACACCCCAACATTGTAACTGACCAGGCAGATGTCTTAAACAACAAGTACAAAACTTCACAAGAGTAATAACAAAGTAAATATAAAATAAAAAGTACAGTAGTTGTCTGCATCAGGATACTCTGCATATAATGGAGAAGGTAAGGTTTAATTACAAGCCTCACACTATTTCACAGACACAGAAGTGCCCAAGACGTTACACTATAAAATTCTATCACATGAAGTAATACAAAATTAGTCAATGGTAACCACAGTTAATAGTACCAGTTAGCATTGCAAAGGCTAACTAAGAATTTAAAAAAAAATATATAATCCAGCATTGTAAACATCATACACATGGCCTTAAATGAAAGTAGTACTCAATGCAGAATTTTTATCTTGCAGTTCTCCTCAGAGTAAGGAAAATTAAACCAACATTTCACTAAAAGCACACCGGGAGTTCTTCTGCTAATTCCTCATTGTTAAGAACACTCAGTTTGCAAGAAATGTCATTACCAGGTTGGATTTATGGTATTTCCGGAACTCCAGATGCTTTAGACATGAATTGTGAAACTCTGTGTTTCATTAAGAGCTGAAAAGAAAATCTGGATTTAAAATGCTGAGGAATCTCACTGTTGCTGGGACAGCAAAACACACTACCCAGCACAAGCTGTGCTGTTCATAATGATGTAATGGCACGCACAAGGAAGATACTGAATGTTTAAAAGTTCTCTCAGTATTATGTGACTAAAGAGAAAGATATGCAGCCCAATATGGTGGCAACAGGATCCAATATCTGATGCTAAACAGAACTCCTAAAAAGCCGTTTCTTTTACACTTTCTGGAGTTCTAACTACACCAACAGAAAAAAAATGAAATTGTTACAAGTTGGTATAAAAGACTGATTCTTTAGCACTGTGCACCAAATAACTTTCTAGCTGCTGACCAAAAAGTGATTGACACAAAACTGTTCTTAAAGAGCCTTGACACTTAAACTCAAATATGTCTGAAGGCGTTCACAGCAGAAAAGAGGAAGCAAGGGGCAATGTGATGAAAACTGAAGTGGACTTGCACACTGCTTGCCCATCACTGTCTTGTTTTCAAAAAGGATGAGATAGAGATCTGAGGATTAGCCCCTGTGTAGCTGAATCAAATACGAAACTCATCTTGAACTAGGCAGTTTCTGCATAAGGGATAATAGCATGGTTTTCAAGAAAAAAAGTAAGTCTAGGTTGAAAGTGTTGTTCATTACTTGAATAACCACACTGTTCTTTCAGGCTGCGTAGCTCTGTAGTGCACAAGAAATGTAATGTCATTAACCAGTCTTCAAGGAATGAGGAAGAGTTCAAACAGGCTTGGAGAACCTTGTCAAGTGTACCTTTGCTAAAACCAACTAATAAACTAGTGACCAACTAATGAACTAGTGACGAATTCAGCAATAGTTTTTTAAAAGATATCATTAAGATCACTGAGAGACTCATTCCAGGGTAAATAACGTGTAAGCTAGTATTTGACTGTAGTCCTCACTGTGTGCCTGGAATTCCTCACCTTCCTTTAGTTGAAAGATACGCTCTTCGCTCTCTTCTCTCTGCCTCCCTCCCCAATACACACACACACAAACCAGAATTCCTTAGGTTATTCCAAAGAAGTCCTTTAAATACAAACAAATATATACGCTAATGGTTCTCATCTCATACCAAGTCTATGCCTAGAATATGTTAATTAAATATTATTATAGCCGTCAATTACATTTTTAACTCTCCTTCATATCTGGGACATGTCTTTGGATGGAAATGTTTATGTTGGATTCCAGACTAGATCAGACATGATTTTCAACGTTTTCCCAAACATTGCAAGTGATTAGAAATTGATCTCTCTGGTTTGAAAAGAGTGCAGTGTAACTTTATAGGTAAAGCATGCAGAATAAAGAACTGAACTTGGATGTGCTATTTTATCAATGTGTAAAAAGAAGCCACAGTACTGAAACTTTCTGTAAGGCACTTGATCGTAAATTATTGCTCAATATGGAAGATACATTAATGATAAAGACTAATTAATACCTCTGTTGAATAAATGCATAAAATTTAACTCATCTCAATTTCTTGATTTTAAGAATGTTTAGATGACAATGTGCAAGCTTTTTCATTAACCTGAACTTAAAGGCAGTTGGACAGCCTCTAAAAATTTCCTGTGAAATACCCATTTATTCCAGTTTTTACTGCAAGAGAGTTCTGGCAAGAACCTGAAATAGACTTCGGATGGAATTGTCATTATTGAAAGGAAATGAAATATTTCTTCATGCAGGGACAGCAAAACAAGCAGAACCTTGAGCACTGATAGAACTCTCTTTGTTCAGTGTAAGTTTGTAAGATAGTGGTAAGTTTTAGTTTATTTTCTGAACTCAGGAACTAGAAGAAATCTAAAGAATAAATCTTGGGCAGGAAGAGTAGAAAAACTATATACTTTAGATTATATAAGTAGAAATTATTTAAATGTCAAGAAATTACCATAATTCAACCAGTTTAATTTTACTGGAGTCTGGTATAATACGTTTCAATGGTGTTTGAAGGCTTCACATATATCATAACAGCACCAGTTCAAAATCAACTTGTTGCAACTACTTTCTTTAATTACAATGCTGTGCAGTTCAGATTAAAAAAATGTACGCAAGCAATATAGCAATATATGTGGTATTTTTACTAGCCTTGGAGCTATGCTGTCTCACTTACTGGGCAGAAAATATCTAAGTTAGATAAATGCTTTAAATATATTCAAATATATATTCAAATGAAAGGACTCAAAGGTCTGTTCTCCACTATTTTGAAGCCTAAATACTCTTTGCTCTTGATCCTATTATTTCTATGGGTCTCACTCAACACTTCCAAGTATTAAAAAAGTTTCATTCATTCTGAGGCTGATGTGTAACTGTAACCAGAAGCCATTAAAATATATTGGTGTTTGTCTGAGAAACAAATTAGACATTAAGAAAACATCAGAATAATTTACCTAGTTCCACTTGAGGCAAATATAACAGGTTGTGAAGGTACTTGAGCAGTTCACATTCAACTTGAATCTGTCATATCACCCTTTATTATAATATATACTCCTGTAGTCATAGCTTTAAAGTAAAATATTATAGGGAAATTACACTGCACAACTAGAAGTCTATGAGTGACAAAAGTACTGCTATTTATTTAGAATAACTATTCACTTGTAGCTGCTGGTAGTTATACTGATTTCAGGGAATCTGTTTATAATGGTACTTTTGCAAAATCAGGACAGCTGAATTGGCAGGGATCACTACTCATGTCAATCAGTCATTATAGTATGAGAAATTTATGCTCAACCGAGTACAAAAAGGGGGTAATTTGAGTCATCTCTGTCCTTAAAACATTAAAAAAAATATTGAGTGTGATGTGAAATTATCCAAAAAAGAAAGATGTAACTATAATACTCCATTATTCTGCATCATGATAGTTCTGAAAGCTTACTAATTCAATGCTGTAATTCCAAATACAACGATATACCATCTCATTAATCTCAAGGTAAAGAAATGTAAATTAACAATACAACAACAACAACAACAAAAAAGTATAAGGACATTTCTTGTGAGAATTCCTAATACTAATAAAATTACATTTTCAAGAAATGTCATTACCAGATTTTGTTGATGGTATTTCTGGAATAGGAAACGTTGTGGATCTTGAAGTAATAGGCTGTGTTTCATCAGGACCTGAAAAGAAATTCTGAGTTTTAAAAGTGGCAGTGATATTAAAGCCACTAAAGTACCACTGTACATGGCTGGCAGAAGCCGCCCTGTAAAGGGAAACAATGATACAAATAAAAATCAAGACAGTAAATGGCCTGAGAGTCAGCTGGTGACTGACCAGATCAACCAAGCTGACATCTTCTATGGCGTGGATACAAGATGAGTAAGAGCGGTATTCTTGTATCTACTTAATTTCCAAGCAATAGAATTTGTATCTTTTCAAAGACTTCAGGCAGAGAAGATTCAAATAAGAACTAAACCTACATAAAACTGCTTATAGGAATTTACAGTAATATACAATTTTGTTCCTTAGTTACTCAGTCTGAGCAGAATGCTTTCTATTGCCAATAAAAAGAAATAGTTGACATGAAAGTATTGCAAAAGAACCTCAAGAGACACATTTTGTTTAAAGATAATGACTTCTGGTCTTACTGCAGTCCAGGACAGTGATGAGAAAGTGGAAACCATAATGCAAGCATGTGCTGTTTACCTATTGCTATATAGCTGGTTACCAGATTAGAAAGAGATGTTGATCAAGGCTGGTCTCTGGGAAGCTAACAAAATAGCTAAGGAAGCAGAAAACGACTTGAGGTAGATGATCTTCACACGGGCATCAAAACACTTCCCTGAAGACAGTCAACAAAATTATACTTTGTCCAGGGATCAGATTTTCCCTGCAACTATCACAAAGTTACTTTGATATAAATGGGATTGTTGAGAAACAACAGTGGAAACCAGCTTAAAAACATGTTTTTATGACAATATTTTAATGAAAACACAAATGGAAATAAATCAGATTCTACCAGATAGCCAAGGTCGTCATTTCCCTTACAAAAATCATGCAGCTGGCATGAAAGGAACATGATCTATTTCCATGGGCAGTGGTATATGAAAAAACAAAGAGCAGGTGCTCTTCATGTTAAGAGCACTCGTGACCGATTAAAATCAAAGGACATATAAATCTAAGTAGCCCATTTCTAAACATCAAGACAGAATGCTGTGGCAGTTCTGCAAGAACATGTTGCAGAGAGGAGTGAAGTCACACTTGACTGGCTGTTAAAAGTTTTCTACCTAATGAAGACAGATGGATTTGACTGAAGTGACATTGCATAAAACTGTTTTTAACTTTAAAAGGAAACCAAAATATTGTATTTTTGCTGAGGCAAGATGACTGTCAGTACCACCCATGCAGTATTAACACAGCTGCATCATGCTTGTGTTCAGTGTGAATTCAGTGATAGGCAAGAGCTAAGACTTTTCTAAATATATCTGTGAGGAGGAACTAAAAGAACACTGAACAAAGTTTAACAAATAACACCAGGGGACGCATAAATACTGTATGTATGTTGTAATAAGCTAATTTCCATATGACAAAATAAAAAGTTAATGATCATTTACCCAATTCTGCTTCACTGCTGTCAGATGTAACAGGTTTGAAAGGTGCTTGAATAGTTACTGTAATAGAGAAGTATGCAATTTTCCCACGTTAGGATGCTTTGCCTCTCACAAATACATTGTCAAAACCTACATTTTTGGTAACTATATTTACTAAGCTGCACTTAAATACAGCAACAAACATTTGTACTTTGGGCAGTCACTGGTCCCAGCACATACTGGAAAACCAACCAAACTGATTTCAGAGCAAGTCAGCCACATGCTGTACTAATTCTACACCAACAATGTAAGAATACAAAAGTGCAAATGAGTGGAAAACTCAGGCGTGAATGAATTTTACATTATTTGCGATTTATATTCTAGTTTAAACATCCTGACCAGAGAAACAAAGCCTTATTCACAAAGTATTTTACAGTTTATACCACACAGCACTTTTGAACCTGTTCACTTAAAATTAGAAGGACCAAGTCCTCCCTGAGACTCCTAATATTATGTTTCCTAATAAACGTGGAGCACCAACAGCCTTTGTTTCCATGTATGTGTTCAACAATTCTATAAATAAAGATATTTCAATCAGGTTGGAAGATATGGATCTTTGACACACAAGCGGTGTATAGCACTTATGTAAGTGTATTTAAAAAGATTAACACTCACTGCTCTTACAATACTGTACATCACTTGTAAACATATCAAGAAAAGTAGCTTCAACTAACTATTCAGTCAGAAGCCAGCTTTGTTGTCTCAGCATAGTATACTGTAGAATCAGCACACCTGATTTTGTAATTGGTCCCCAGAAAGAGAATGATGTTTGATACAAGGATGTAATAAAATATCACTTGCTTAAATCATTCTGGCACAAACAGAAACACAGATGACAACCCCATAGCAACCCTCTACTGTTTTTTATGATCACATTTGGGAAAAATCTCATGCTCAAGTACAAATGCATATATTCTGCCTAAAAACCTACGTTATCCATAAATACATGGGGAGAAGTAAGGTATTATTAGCAGAAATAATTGTAAAAATATTTTTAATACTAAAATGCTGTACTGCAGCTGTTTTGAATATTAGAGGCTACTTAACAAGTTATAACAGGATACAAATGCTCAATTAAAAAAATCTCTTCAAAAAGTGCCTATTGGCTGAAGACAAAACATTCCCTCCCTAAAGGATAGGAGTTATACTGACAAGCTCAAATTCATCTAAGCTCAAAAGTTTCCTCTCATCTGCTAAATTCTGCCCCTCTGTCCCCATCCCCAGCCTGACAGTAATATGTTAAATCCCTGCCTGAAATAGCCAGATCATATCAGGATCACTTATTTGAGGCTAGAACTGCTGAACACTGGCAATAATTACACAGAACATGAAGTCTTAGCAAACAGATGAAATACCACGGCAGGCAACATTAAAAAGCCAAGACAAATAATAACAAATGTTGAAATAGTTCTACTTAAATATCTAGAAAGATTAAGGATTGGAAATGAAGCAAATGTCATTTACCAGTCTCCTGCTCTGACATTTTTTCAGATGAAGATATTTGGGAAGTAGAAGTAACCTGAAGAAAACGGTGTGAGGCTGAAAAAAAATTGTGGTTTATTATTTAAAAGATACATTAACCATCACATCACGGCATCATCGATGACCATGGACTCGATGGTTTAGTGTCTAAAAATAAGGAACCAAAGACAGAAAAAAAATTCTGCAAAATAAGTAAAATATTTAGAAGAAAGAGGTTAGTATGAAAAGATTTGTAAAAACACATAAAGATGATACAAAACTGAAATGGAATGTCACAAGTAGAATGGAAAAATCTTCCCATGAGATTATGAAGAATATAAAAATGAAAAAGCTCAAGAACAGTGGGCAAAGGCAGACAAAGCAGTTTACGACGATACCAAAACAAATCCAATTAAAAAAATGGCCTAAAATAAAAGAACATAAAACGTGCTCCAGATGACAACACCATACAGGGAAAGAGAAAGAAATACCCAGAGTCCAGACTAAATTGCATGGGTTCTTTTGTGATTACAAATATCAGATTTCTCCACTGTAAAAACAAGAAAGCTAAGGAGAGTCCTTTAGTGATGTAACACAACAAGTAGAACTTCCCAGGAAGTTCTCACCTGATCTGAAAACAAGACTGCAACAGACAAAATTGTCACAGTAACATTCTGAAACACTTGGTATGGTTCATTACACATTTAACTTGACTTCAGGTCTGTAGGCTCAGCAGCCTGCCTATACATTGATTTGTTATATCATGGGCCAAAACATACTGCCAGGCCACACAACCAGTGTGCGCCTGCCAGCATGAAACCACCTATCGGCACAAGTTCTGTCACCAGGTGACATATCCAATGCCTTAAGTAAACATGACTTGTCATGTATGGCAGTTCCCCCTCAACACTTAATTGTCCCGCAGGGCAGGGCCAGGAGAAATAACAGTGTGGCTAAAAGCACAGATCAAGCAGATCAGCAAGAAATATTACTACCAAATCAGGTGGGCAGCATGGCCAGGCGCCAAAGGCTGACGGTCCTTTGAACCTCAAAGAAACACGGCGCGGTTCACACAAAAGCGGAAATGAGGCATCATTCTTAACAGCCTAATGCAACCTCAAAAGCAGCAGTGGAGCAGAGCAGTCCCAGTTCCAGCTCATGGCAATGTAAAGGGGTGGACAGTTGACAACTGAAAGTCAGCAGTGGAGCAACAGATAGCTGCAGCCTTGGACCAGGAAACCCCAGTGGGAAGCTCAACTGCTGTGCTGTCCTTGTGTGCCAGCCCAGCTCAGACCAGACATGATTTACCTCTTAAGAATGCTGACATATTTGAGTCTGTTGGAGAAAAGAGGAACTGCTACCAAAACATGAAGAAGCAGGGCAATGGCAGCTGAAGGCAAGGTGCAATAATACCTTCTCTACACATGCCACAGAAAAGGCTCGTCAGCAATGGAAAAAGCATGGGATCAAACAATGGAGTTGCAGAACAAGTGTGGTGAGGGCTGTGACAAGCCAAGCTGTGTCAACAAGTCTTCACACTCTTCATGGAAGATGACAAGGCTGCCAGGTGATCTGGGGTGGAAGGCATGATGGAGAGTGAGGGAGAAAGTGGAAAATGTGAAAAGAAGGGTTTTCACTAGTTACCCATCACGGTTGGCTGGGTTGTCAGGGAGGAAGGGGTGGTGGACTTCAGCCTTGGTCTTCGAGTAGCTATGGTCAAACACAGAAAACACCTTCAGGTCCTCAGACAGCCTGTTGTTGCATGGATGGTATCAAGACAGAGCTATAAACAAGGAGACATGGCCCTGCTTGGGGCAGGCTTCCATATCACAGCATCATTCTCCATAGCAGCATGATGCTATCTTTCAAGTGGCATAAGCTCCCCACGGTAACAGAGTGAACCTAGAAGCAGAATCCCAATAAAGGCAGCAGAGAGTTTATGAGCGGAGCCATTGCTAACAAGGAGCCATATGGGGCCTACCACATCAGGAACCTGCTTTTCAGGTCATCAAACATCCCAACTTGCTCACTGCTGCAGAGAAATCACTGCCCAAGTCATCAACAGAGGAAGGGAATTACTGGCTATTTACCCCTCAGAGTCCTTGTGGTTTCCAGTGAAGCAGATGAAGTGGATTCCAGGTCCGGTCTCTGGGTTGCTACAGTCAGACAGGGAAATGATCTTGAGACAGCCACACAGACTTGCAACTGCAGCACAAGTAGCATGGGCTCACAACACCCCAAACATCCGTAATTAGGGCAACACATGCCCAGTGACCGAATCATCAGGCAACCTTCTTGCCATGGTGGCAGCTAACAGAATATTCATAGAAACTCAGTATCTAAATAAATCTCCATCAGTAGGAATATGTTTAAATGTCTGCTTCATAAACCACTCCATACATTTTGTTGAACGATGCCAAGAGTGATTGCAGAGGGAACATGGTACCTAAGACACTCACCTTTGGTTTCAGTACTGAAGAACTATTCTCACTTATCCTTAAAATCAACCAAATCCTTCATTTTATGGGACAGAAATCTCAGTCCTACGCACCAACAAAGTGAAATGTCTGCAATCAAGTGACCAAAGGCATTATTTGCTGCAGATTTTTAGCACACCTTTCTACCACTTACACTTGTACAGTCCATCATCCCCCTGAATACTGAAGAACAGGTATTTTCACCAAAATGGTTTCCTCATGCTCTCTTATCCTAATTTTCCACCAAGAAGATGCATAACCCAATACTTAAACTAGTAGAAAGTCTAGCCTGCATGTAGTCATTTGCACAGCCCGCTCATTTGTAGGCTTGATTACAGATGGAAGGGAAGCAAGACAAACGGTAGCTGTTTCTAAACATCTACAAAGATGAAGCAGTTGGTGGTAACAAGGAATTCATGCCCAGGGATTTCTCTGGGATTTTTTGATATTTCCAACCTCTTGAAATGGAAATCCTAATGTTCAGACTTCTTCTATATGAACCCTCAATGATGCACTAACCAAATAAATAACTGGCATTTTCCCATGCTTAAATAGTCATGGGGTATTTTTAAAAACAGCTTTGTTATAATAACAGGTCTTGTCTATGGAGGAGCTTTTGCATCCAATGTGCAAAAAGGTACAATGTACCAAATATGACATGTTAGCACTTATTTAACCATTCCAAATAGTCAGGATTGCATATATATACAATCCTTCACCAAAAAAACAAGAAGAAAGAAAGAAAAAAAAAAAGTATAACATCCCCACAGGACAATCTACTTAACCATTTATAAACATTAGAAAACACAATCTTATCATTCCAGTATTTCATTCTAAATTTCTCTAACACTGCCAGAATTAACACAGTCAGAATAAACCCTCAATAGAGAAAAATATTGCTGCGTTTTTTGAGATTGCCTAGATGTCAGGAGAACTACAACAAGAGAGATATCATTACCAGCTGAGACTGGTGGCATTTCTGGCATGCCAGATGTTGTGGTTCTTGAAGAAAGAGGCTTCCTTTCACCTAAATCTGAAAAGACAATCTTGTATTAAAGACTTAATTGCGTCAGACCTGCTATGGACAGCACAGGACTCAACAGACAGATGTTGCACTGTTAAAATGGAAGCACAGGGAAATTTTCTTGCAAATCAGCTCACATCACTGTGTGTCTTGAACTGTTAAGCTGGTGTGGAAGTCAGTGTGGAAACCATGACTTAATTATTCATGCTAGTGAGAATTCCTATTAGTACTTCAGAATCTTAGTACATTAAGAAATGAAGGTAGTAAAAAAACACCTTTTCACTTAGTCTAATCAGTGGACCAGCCAATAAAAGCTGTCAAAGCAACCTGTTCACAGAAACTTTACACAGAAATATACATTAAGTGCTTAATTCCCTCTCACAGATAAGGTCTGTCAGCACAGGACACACAAACAAACTCAGCCAACTGAAAAAGTCAAGTCCACAGCTGGAAACCTAACTGATGATCAAATCAAACCAAATAAACCAAAAGGAACCCACCTCTATGCCCCTAATCCTCCGTCTACAAAGATGAATGATGAATGCAAATGAGAATGTAGTTAATGGTAAAAATAAGTGGTATGAATTGCAGGGATGGTAACAACTGAAGCAGTGCAAAGTTTCCAAAAATAGCAGCAAAGATAAAAATGAAAAGAAAATATTTAAAACTAAATAGTCATCAATTTTACCCAATGCCATTTCTGACAACTGAGGTTCTGTAGTAATTACAGGCATGGATATTTCCAACTCAGTAGCATCTTTAGCTGCAGAAAAAATATAAATACACCTGAGAAATAACTTCCTGTAAATAAATGAAGAAGAAAGATTTGGGGGAGAGATGTTTTACCTTCCACTGCTCTGCCAATTTACCAAATTACAAAATTAACATCCTTTTTGATAAGTGTTTTAAATACCCTAAGTACTTAGCTGAAGATGTTATTGTAGTTTTCCCAAAATGCAAATGTTGACAAAAAGTTTGAAACACAACAGAAAAATAGTTTGACATGCACTTGCTTTAAATAGCACCTGAAATAAACAGCTTTACAATGTATACCACACTTTTCCATAAGTTTAAGAATTCTTCAGAAAATTTAGGAAAAACTGTTCTTTCAGGGGATTGAATTCTCTTGGTACGACTTCAATAAATGGAGTTTCTCAATTTCAGCCAATATTTTCAGTCAGATTTGGGCCCAGGTATTCCATATAACAGAATGAACTAATTTGATAGGAAATCATTGCATTGGATTAGGTTGCATTATAGAACAGTGCAGCAAAACTGAACACATGAATAATGTATTGGGATGCCAAGAAGCAGTACGTTATACAGCAGAGAACTTAAATTACAGCTGCACTGCTCAGAGTGAAGTTTTGGGCAATCAGGCGCTTTTCCTTTCTCCTCCATGTCTTCCTACACCTTCCCCTTTGCCTCAGCTCTTACGTGTATACTTGTTCATTTTCAAGCAATGCTTAAAAAACGTAAGCATCCTTACATATCAATGGCTGCAGGAAAAGTGACAACCTACCTCCAAAAGAGTAACTCAAAGCATTGCTTAGTTAGAAAGGTCTGGCCTGAGATGTGCTTGCTTTCTTAGTATTAGACAATATATAGGAAAAAAAATCACAGCAAAATGATTACGGGAATTGAAAAACAGACAAAAAGAGAAAGGAAACAGTCATACCACTAAAAAATATCATATCTTACTTGACTGTAACAGTCTTTAGCCTTGCAAAATTTAAATCTTTTCTTGACACACTTTGCATTACTCAGCTAAGTTGCAGTCTTGCTAGTTGCAGTCTTGTTTTAAACTTGTGCTGTGTCTGACGCCAGGAATTAGGATCTTGTTACAGGACTTGAAAAACTAACACATAGGGCAACACCCAATGCAAGCTGTACAGAATAAGTATCTGAAGTCATCAACATGGAAACACTAGTGAACTTTTCTGCACCATCTAAATAAATAAAAATGGTATGCCTATGAAATAATACTACTATAATTTACTGGTGTCTAGTATTTTGAATCTGTAAAAGTTTAGAATCAGAAGAAAGTTGAGGATCAGAAGTAACATGTGAAGTCATGTGAAGCTGGAAAAAAAACCCACATGCTTTATTGTTTTGAAGTGACAAGAACCATCACATTCTTTTACGAGCTGAAGAAATTTCTAGTTAGTATTTAATGCACTATTTTCCACAAAAAGGTAGCTTCTGTAATGTATAATAATCAATTAAATATGACTTGAAAATAATTTCCAAAAACATGCATAAATGCAGAGACACATAATGCAACTAATTAACAAATTGTTATCAGAATCTCACAAAGAGAAGTTGAATTATAGAGATAGAAAGAGGAAACACAAAGCTGCTCAAGAAAAAAAGAACAAATTATGACTAAAAATGAGCAAACTTGGACTGTATGGAATTTTTGTCTAGAATTTCACAATTGAGAAGGAGGATATCCTGGTGTTGAAATTGGAGAATCAAAAAGGACAAAGCAGGAACTCTACCAAATGAAACATAAACTGTCTTTTGTTAGACATATGACTGGCTGACAGTTGCAATCAGTCTCCCTTTTAGTAATGAATTTCCATAAAAAATTAATTTCTTCCAAAAAACATATGCATCAGGTATTACACTACGGGCATGCTAATGAAGTGAGAACTTTCTAACAGTCTCTCATTGTATCATCGTACTTTTTTTTTTTTGGATAATTGTCAGTGGTCCCAGGTAAATGACAAGCTCTTACAAACTCGTCTATAAAATAAGAGAAACACATTATAGAAATTCTCTATAGACCAACTAGCCAGATTCTGAAACTTCAATGATGTGTTTTCATCATGTCAATTTTTGAAGTCTGAGCACTTAGGAGTATGTCTATATTTATACAGAAAAGCTAAAAGAAGAGATGCATTTTCAAAAGGTGTTGGAATTTCTGCAGTTTCATTTGTTTCTTAGGACGCTGAGTACAGCAAATCAGAATATTCTAGTTATGAAACTCAGGCATGGACAATATCTATGGTAAGTCTGATTTATTTTTAAAGCTAAGAACTCCACGCTACAGACTAATATGGAAAAACCTTCAAACAATTAATTCACTGCTTCATACAAAATGTCATAAAGAAACCTGCTATTTGATACAGGACTTTCATACTTGCAGTTATCCTTCATTTATGTCAAACTGAAAATTATTTATTGAAGGGAACTATGTCACCTCTGAAAATCCGTAACTGTCAAGAGGATTAATCTTATGAGAAATCATTACCAGATCTTGTTGGTTGTACTTCTGTGGCACCAGGTGTTTTGGATCTTGAAGAAACAGGCTGTATTTCCTCAACAGCTGAAAAAAGAATTTGAGCTTAAAATGCTGAGAGACCTGTGACTTAATGGATTAGCATCAAATATCTTAGTGAAGGCTGTGCAATTTCACATGACGCTAATGCAAAGCTAAGCAAGATGGCAGACGGCCTGAAAGTGAGACGCGAGACAACTGTGCCATGACAACAGGAGATGATGGCTTGCAATACAGTCTTCTGGCCTTAAAGTGTGACTTCCATAAGCCTGAAATAATTCTTATCATTAAATTTTCTGGGATAAGAGCTACAGCTATGCAAAAAAGAAATAAGCTAATGATGAGATTTGACAACACTGTCTTTAAGCAGTTTTCAAAGACAGTGTTTGACATCTGGGTACAGAGATACAAGAATGGTGAATAAGCAGCTCTCTGTGAGTGCTGGTAGCCAAGACTCTAAAGCAGATCTTAAAATTACCGTTTGAAAATCTATGTAGAAAAAAAAAAAAAGAACTAATCTGCTGATTACCCATCTCCATCTCCCTGGTTTCTGCTGAAGGTAGAGATTTCAAGGCTGGACTCCGAGTAGCTAAGAGCAAACATGAGAAAAGGTTTTGATACCAAGACAGCACTTCCCTTGCAAGTGGTAAAAAATCTAATTTTAACTGTATCTACCAAGCTTTTGGGTAGTTTTAAGGTCTGTTAATTTTTACCCCATTCAAACTTCAGCATACATTATCCTATCAGGCTGTATCCATATTACTTAAGAGGTTTTTCTTCACAGTGAAGTCGGTACAATGCAAACAAAAGATATACAATCTTCATGGCACTCACAGGTTCTGTATAAACAAGGTACTACTACATTATGTGTAACTATTTTTAAATTAGGTGCAATAGGAAAAGATTAAAAAACATCAGTACAATGATGTCAGTGAAATAATCATGAAACTTAGTAAACAGCATCTTTTGTCTGTTATGCTGTAATGAAGACTATTTCAAAGACCAGCCGGCTATTTCAATTTGAAGTACAGATAACCTGAAATGTGCTTTACTGAAAGCTGGGAATCAAGGTGGAATGTGGCATTCTTACCTAAGGGCCATCATGAATGGATTTCCAACACATGTAGGTTTGGCACTGTTGTCCTGCTTCTAAGAAACAGATCCATTCAACAGTGTGTACCATACTTTCTAGTAAACTTATCTGCACCCGTCAATACTTATGCCAATTTAGATTACAATATATTTGAAAGAGAAAATGTCCATCAGTATTTTTAACTGGTCTTTATCAAGATGAGGTTTTCTGAAAAGGAGTTATACCAGCATTTTAAAAAGAAATTTCTCTGAATGCTTGAGATTGAGAAAAGCATTCAAACAACTGGATGTAGGGTTCATTTCTAATGTAGGCAATATGAATATAAGCCAAAAAATGAATAGCAATTTATTTCATATATTGAATATGCTTTCCCATTTTCTTTCAATCCAGTCTATCACATTAACAAATATGATCCCAGGTTATTATCCTGATATAGTTGGACTGAGCAGTTGGACCAAATGATCATTGTAATCTATTCTACATTTATAGAGAAGAAAATAACACGAACAAAAGTCTTATGATGCACAGCTTTTGGCAAAAGCTTCCATTAATCCATTTACATACAGTTAGAACTATGAGAAATCTCCCAATGGCTCCAGAACACTGAAGACACATGTTAACAAAGCTATCTTTTCAGAAAGGTTTGAATTCAAAATACACCGACCACACAGAAAGTTTATAAAACAAAGGAGATGTCTCCCTCTGGTACAAGTGAGATAGAAAAATAAAGAAAAAAATCTACAGCAGAACACAGGTCACACACACGTAAACTTTAGAAATTAGATTTTGCTTCCTTTGCTGATTTTATGACAGCATGGGATTAAGGCATGCAGAGACATAGAAATCTCTGTATGACCCTCTCCTTCCCTCTCACAGAATATCTCTGACTTCAGCATTGACTTCTTGGGGAGCACAGATGCTCCATTTGATCTGCTGGCTGGATCAAACCTACATAATTAAATCTCACTTTTGGAAGTGGATCTGTCAGGAATGGAAGACATGAGAACAAAGCCAAAATAAATACTTCAATGAAACATGCATTTTGCCTCAACTGTTATTATTTTACCTTTACCATTAAGACACACATAGGATTAGGTTAATATACCCCAGAAGAAAACAAAAATACTTCTCATCTCCAGTAATTTTCAGGTTTTCAGCTTGATTTATATAAAATAGGTTCTTAAATCACTGAATGTCTCTCTCCATTGCTGCCTCTAACTGGATTTAACTAAATTACTTTCATTACAGTGAAAATAAATATGTATCCCCAACATCTCAAGCATATCTGGAAAAGAACTGCCAAAATTGTTGCAAATCAAGAACAAATTGTGAAGATCATTTTCATGTCCTTGAGACTGTGGTTCAAATATGCATTTCAAGCAGAGCTGTTTCTGGAAATTGTTTTAAAATTTAGGAGACTGCATTAAGTCAGTCATCTAAATAAATAGTGCTAATAAAGCACTATTATATGCTAACATCCTAACTCATGCTTAATGAAATGTAAATCCATACTGATTCACGATCATGCAGTTAACTAGTGTAATACTTGTTTATATAGACAGCAGCAAAACCAGTTGTTTTGATAAAATGAGATATTTATCATAGAACAGTTTGAGTTGGAGGGGACCTTTACAGGTCATCTAGTCCAACCCCTGGCAATGACTAGGAGACCCTATGCCATAAACTGCTCAGTGATGGTCAGTTAGAAAAACTGCACACCTGGAGCTGGACAGAATTTATTTTAGGTGTAACTCCAAGAACACAGAAATAGTATCTAACATACACAAATGGCATCATATGGTAAATTAAGAGTTAAGGTGTCTCTCAGCAGAAGAAAGAGGAGGAAGAAATCGTCAACAAGAATATTATATTCCTCCTCATAACTTCCTGAATGATGTTTCATAAGCATGAAATCACCAAGTTTAGGACCCAAAGCTATAATACACAGGTGAACAAATCACCAGGACAAAGGGTAGAAACCAAGTACTTTGTGTGCTAGTACTTTCATTATGTTACTTCTATTACTGAGGCTGTTTCTGTGCGTAAGTATTCTACCTTCATTAATGTTCTTTGTTTTACTGTAAGAGTTCAATCTAGACTAATGATGATTCCTGAACTAGAGACTCTTAAGGTTTCCACCACACTAGCAATAAATTCTTGTCTTTATATACATGTATAGGTATATACATATATGTAAATATATCTCTATACATATATAGATACACGTAAAGGTTTGTATATATATATAAAATATGAAGTAAAAAAAGATAAAAGCTGTGTTTCTTCTGTGTCCAATAAGATTTTGACCATAACATTTTGACCCTAACACAGGTAAAACAATTTTGAATGTGAGCAGTGCCATACTTTCTCAAATCTCAAATCTTTCCAAGGTGTCCTGAAGTTCATCACCAAACAACTAATTAATTCAGAATTAAGCAAACACTTATGACTATTTTAAACCACAACATCATCTTCAAATTACAACACCAATTTAAGCAAGTATAAAAGTATTTGGAAAACTACATGAAAAGCCACAGGACCTATGTAGGCTGGAACAGTACTCCAACTCTGAAATGCAGTCAGCCTCAGAAGCTAAGGGGTACTTCCTAGAAAATGACAAAACTAAGAGTACAGACTTTAGCTAAGTATACATTGTCATCGTCATTCTATAGATAAAAGTTAGCCCATATGTCCTCGCAAGTTTTTGTTTGTTTATTTAATCTGGAACATTCTGTCATGTCAATAAAGCAAAACCAGACTTAGAATGAAAGAAGAGATTCACCGATTTTTGTGAGAAAAGGTTAATGGCTACTATGTTTTACGTACAGAATGATATAATATCAACCACAGAAACAACAAAAGAATTAGATAATTTTCCACTAAGTTTTACTCAAATTTACACAGAAAACAATTACCAAGTTGTGTCAATGGACTTTTTGGAGCATCAGAGATTCTGGATCCAGAAGGAAGTGGATGTATTTCATTAGAAACTATGATAAAAGAAATAATCATGGCTTTACTTGATTAAGAATATTACAAGACAAAGTATGGAACAATATTTTAGCTCATAAACCACTCCTGAAACCAAGCATACTTAACTTAAAAAAAAAACCAAAACAGCAGTTCAAACCTAGAAAATCTGGATAATGTTGTTACTTAGAAAGATGGAATATGAACAATATCACCTTTTCCCTAATCATAACATAGAGGTTCATTGATCACAGGAATCTGTTAGTAACATACATCAATAACTTTGGCCATCAACTCTGAAATTAAACAGCAACTCATCTTGATTAAATTTCATATTTCAATCTTTGAAAGCATGGCAAAACCCAAGCAAGGTTGATTATGCTTTAAAAAAATGATTAAAAGTTAGCATGAAAATTAGATTGACTGATGGTTTTAACTTCAGTAGATTCTGGAAATCTGGTTGCAACTGTAAATGAAAAAAAAGACAGAAGAGAGAGTATGACATTGACATGAATCAATAGAATTATATTAATTTTTTTTTGACAAGCATTAGCAGTCCTCTTCATGGAAAGGTTTGTATTTCAGTCCTGCAAACGCTAACGATTTTTTCCTTTATCATACATCATCCAGTATGTATGCAGGCAGTGCTTTAGAAAAATTTAATCAAAGTTGAAAAAACCCAACAGACACACACAAACCCAACCACCACCTAATGTAAATTTGTACTCAGAATTTTGGACAGTGTAGAGATGAAAATACAGGTAACAAAATCAACCCTGTGGAATTTAGAACTCTGAATGCAGGAAGTAGATACTACTCCCAATCACAAAACAATACTACTACTTAGATCAGAAATCTCTCCTTCTGAGACATCTCCATGAAAAAAATCAATAGAGCTCTTTTATTCCTTCAGGACAAATACATTTATATCCTGTCACATGCAAGATATGGTTTTCCTTGTACAAGCAAATCTAGGATGTAATTATTTCAATTCGATCCCTGAGGTTAATTTTACTTGTGGAAATTTTATGTGAAGTCAATTATGCAAATCACATAGACAATATTACTTCAAAAATAAAATTGAATGACCCAGTCAAATCCGCTAGCAATTATCATATGTGTTACAGCCATAGTTCAGCCAGACCTGAACTGCTTTAAATTTCATGTGTGAGTTGCTGGAAACACAAAGGGAATCAGAAATTATTAATTAGGGCTTCCTTTGGAGTCAATAAAAAGAGGGTGCAGCAAGCAGTAGAAAAATTCTGCTGGAGAAGGAAAAAGCATTTAATGTACAAAGAAGGTAAAAAGCAGCAACATTAGTTACCCAGTATGTTTTGAGATTGCACCAATTCGGGTTTAGGCGTTGACTTAAATTCCTCAGGTCCATGTTTTTTCTCAGCCTGAGCTAGAAGAAAGAAGCTTTATTTAATTTAGAATCCCTCTGAGCTTTTCTTTATCTACTGCCAAAGCCCACTGTTTTTTTTACCACCATTTTATGCCACCTGATTAGAATAATTTCTACAGCAGCTCGACTTCATCATTATTATTTATTTTTGTTTTCAGGTGTGAAATCTGTATGATGCTTTGGATTTATTTTGTTCCACTTTTACATAAGCAAAGGAAAATATGTCACAAAGAGCAAAGCTCAAGATCAGAAACTCAAACTGTACTGCCTGAATCCATTACGATATACATTATAAATAAGATTCACAAACTGTATTTACAAGTGTTTTCCCTGATATTCTAGATTTTTAAAAAATCTTTCTATTATAAAAATTATTAGGAAAAGAATAAAGAGTCACCTATAATACCTTAGTTCTTTCATTTTTCTAGTAATTATAATAGGCTTTTGACTTTCATTCATTCTAATTCTACATCTTCAGAGTAAAGCAAGGGCAGTTTATTAATAAGCCACTACATGTACCTATACTGAACTGCTGACCATATTTTAATAAACTAGTGCATAATTGTACTTTTCCATCTGTTTCATATAACACCTAATTTCTATGGTATGCAAATCAAGATAACGTCTCTCCTCTCAATCTTGCTGGAGATCCCATAGCATTTTAGTATTCATTCATTTTAATAAAAGATTATTTCTGAGATACAATAGATGAGAGTTACTTTTGTTTTTCTAGCATGCTCTCTGTGCTTTTTCACTGTCTACTAAGCATGCTTCAAGCAAGAACTGATCATGTAGATTTATAAGCTTATTTCATTTCCTAAACAAAACACGATGTTTTCCAAATTCTAAATAGTTACTTAGATGCTACTACAGTTACAACCATTATAATATTTTCTGTTCTGGAGTATGGTGCTTTTCAATGCCACAAAAGCTGGAATCTCCACAGATGCTGCCTTATTAGGACCTAATTCAGCTGTTTCTAAGTCAGTTACAGTGGGGAAGGAGGATTTTGTATTACAGAGATATTAAAGCAATTTATCTCTGTGAAACTTGTGGGTGAAATTTCTCCCACAAGATACCCAGAAACAATTAACAAACTCATACTTCAGAAGTACCTCAGAAGTACTTCAAAAGCTGATAGTTACACAATCACGAACTACCCCCAGCACCCTGCAGAAAAACCCCAACAACCAACCAAAGGAAGACCACAAGCAAGTACAGACATTCAAAATTCATACTTTAGGGTTTTTTTTTTCACAGATCAGATGGTTTACACTCACACGAAGTCTGCCTCTCATCAGCTAATCTAGGTGAGCAAGCTGAACAAGAAAAAGCATGCCTAGAATAGGGACAAAAGAAGTCAGGCTGGCTGTTGCATGGAACATTATAAGGATGATATGAATCAACAGCAGGCATTTTTGTAAAAAATGATACATGAATCGGAAAGTTTCGGTTTTAAAAGCTGAATTAGAGAAAAAGAGAAATGCCTCTGGTTTTCCAGGGCATCAGGTAAACTAGGCTCAATGTGCTGGTTCAATGGTAGCTGCAAAGTAAATGGTTAATGACACCAAGCAAGGTAAGTTACTATCACTGCATGGAATAGAGCACAAATGCATTTATGGAACATTTCTTAAACTATTTTTCCTCTAACTTCTCCTCACCCTCCATTCATGCTCCTATCTTCTTCCACAAGTGAAATTAAGATATTCTGATGGAAGCAATAATCTCACTCCCTCTCATATCCCACGTGTGCACAAGGTGAAGCCTTCAGGGACCAAAAGGAGGACAGAAGGAACAGAATTTGGGAAACATGGCAACAAAGGAGTTATTTCTACATTTCTAAACATTAACCCTAAATTTGATTCACAGGTGGTATTTCTATATTTTAAAATTATTCTCTATTTAATGATTCTACTTAGATACATTTCTGATACAATCCCTTGCATAAAGAAACAACTTGCTCTTATTTTTTTAACCTAGTTCTTCCATGTCCTAGATGAATGCGCTGATATTCCTCTATGTTGGTTAGCCCCAGTTTCCCTGTGAAGCTAACAAAATGCCTCACACTCAATTCAACAACTGAAAGGAAAATTATAGTGGTACTTTGAGATAGATTAGACAGTATTTTCATGATTGAAGGAAAAAGCAAAAAGCACTATGAATTTGTGTTGTTATGAATATATTAGTCCTAAGTGGAAAATACTGTATCAACCACGGCAAAAACAAAGCATGAAAAGAGCTTACTAACCAGTCTTTCCATGGAAGTGCATGCCAAGGGAGGGGAGGCCTGAAATTAAGAAAATGTTGGGATGCCTGGCTGACAAACACAGCAAAAAAAGTTACTGAACCACGTCACATCAGAAAACACACCCTCTGACAAAAAGACCCAGAGGAATACAAGAGCAGCTCAGCTCAGGGAGCCTTTCTGACAGTCTGCTTGCTGAAATACTTGAAGCTCCTTTCTTCTCTCTTTGGATGACTGACGACAGGACTTCTACAGCACACTGCTACTTTGAAATCAACATTCTGTTGCCACTCCCGGTGCCAGTCCTTAAACCTTTCACAGCACATAATTGTCAAATAGGGAAGTCTGAATGAAGTGTAATGAATCAGATTCTGCTGCTAAACACAAGTAATTGTGCCTATATGTTACCCTATCCCTCAAATGCTAGTGCTCAGATCTCTTGCTGAAATTACTTGTGGAAGTCTGGCACAAATGCTTAAGTATTCAAGTTAGTTTTGCATATGCAATGGCTAGACAGAAACTACACTAAAATAACTTTTTTGAAGGATTTTTTTTTTGTTTCCGTGTTTCCTGCCACACTATTTTTTTTTCTCTTTAACTGAAGTAATGTAACCACAATGCACACATTCTTTAATATAAATAGTGTGACCTACTCATACTTTAACACGGGTACTGGTCCTGTGATCAACAAAGAATGACTGAAAGGAATGGTAACCACAGAAAGAGACATGTAAACAACACAGAGGAAGCATAAGGTGGGAGATGAAAATGATTCTAAATATTTCACTAAATAATTAATGGTATGATAGCAATAAGACTAAGGGGGTATCTAATTAATGTCTATATGTATCTTAAGCATGGAATGCAGAAGGAATCAGCCAGTCCCTTTTCAGTGGTCTGTGGGGACAGGACAAGGGGCAATGGCTGCAAGTTGGAGCACAGGAAGTTCCGCACCAACATGCGGAAGAACTTTTTCACAGTGAGGGTGACAGAGCCCTGGGACAGGCTGCCCAGGGAGGTGGTGGAGTCTCCATCTCTGGAGATATTCAAGACCCATCTGGACGCCTATCTGAGTGATATGTCCTAGGGAGCTGCTTTGGCAGGGGGGTTGGACCCGATGATCTCTCGAGGTCCCTTCCAACCCCTACAATTCTGTGATTCTGTAATAAGAACATGTTTAGTTGTAACAAATGGTTAAATATAATTTGTCACTAAAAAGACAGTACTTGCCAATTTTCATCAAGTATGATGAAACACACTATTCAACTTCATAAACATATAATTCTGTGCTATGCCTAGAGATGTGCTATGCCTAGAGATGACAATACTTATGGTTAGAATTACTGCATGCCAGGTACATAAATGTAATTACAGAATATAAAAGAAAGGAAAAAAAGGACATTGATTCTTTCCTCCAAAGGTGATATATCAATTCTGGTGACAGACTTCACACTGTTAACCTGATTAATCCGTAAATTCCAGCATAAAGAATGACATATTTTGATTAGATGAGCCAAGCCTGAGCACTGGGATTTTTGTGGCAGAGCTGATTATATGGATTTATGAACACAGTTCTCACCTTCACAAAATGGGAAAATTCTACAGAAATATTTGTAGATTGTTTGTTTTGCAGTTTCTTACTCAAGGTAAATAATAAAGTAAAATAACTGCATAATTTACGTCCACAGGAACTTGCACAAACCCCAAAATAAAAAAAAAATAAATAAATATTCTTTAGAGTTTTTTTAAAAGTATCCACATTTCCAATTAAAAGCAAGCTGTTTGTCACACTTTATTGAGTAGAAAATAAAACTCTCTAAACTTTTTCAGAGGAAAAAACAAAGATGGCTATATGGTTCTCAATAAATACTTGATATTGGTGCATTACTTCATTCTACATATTTTATTCCCTATGCTTTCTTTGGGAGGGGCTTGCTTGCTTGAAGACTGAGTTGGCTGCATGATGTAAAGAATGGTACCTCTAATATACTTCAGGAATAATATAAAGCCAGTAGTATTTGAGGGCAGCATCTGTGTGAATCGTGTGATGGCAAAGGGATAACATGCTACACCATTTCAGGCAGCCAAGAAATACTTTATAGATGGAATAAAATAGTGCCAGCATGATCACGTATGACTAAACTAAACCAAAGCAAACCTTCACTTTATTGTTTCCTGAAATTCTTTTTTCATTTTGAAGTCTTGCCACAAAACTCACTTGTTTGCTAAGCAAATGAAGGCATAAATCTTTCAAGTTTTAAAAATTAACTTAATGTTTTTGAACAGTTTAAGAAATTAACATCTGAATATGCCCTTTTAAATAAGCAGTATTTTTTCAGCCACATGCAGATGACAAAAAACTTCAGTGTTCCAAACAGGCAATTTAGTATACATTTCATATACACATAACCTTTAATTATGGTCTAGGATCAAATTTTATATTTGTCATGGTTTAACCTGGCAGGCAGCTAAACAACCCACTCAGCCATTTGCTCATTCAAGCCTCTCATGATGGGGTGGGAAAGAGAATCAAAAAGGAAAAGGTCATGCTTGTTAGTTGAGATAAAACCAGTTTAATAGGACAGAAAATGAAGAAAATAATCATAATGACAGAAGAATATACCAAGCAAATGATGCACAACACAACTGCTCACCACCTGAAGACGATGCTCAGATAGTTCCTGAGCCACACTGCTTCCTGGCCTACCCCCAGTTATATATGGAGAATGATGCAATATGGTATGTAATAGCCCCTTTGGTCAGTTTCGGTCAGCTGCTCTGGCTCTGTGCCCTCCCAGGTTCCTGAATGCCTCCCACCTTCTTGTTGGCATGTCAGTATGAGAAGCTATAAGTCCTTGACTGCTTGGCAACAACTAAAACATTAGCGTGTTTCCACAATTATTGTCATCCTAAATACAAAATTCAGCACTAGAGCAGATGCTAGGAAGAAAATTTAACCACATCCCTGCTGAAAACAGAACATTATTCATTCCCCATGCATGCAAACAGTTCCCATTTACTTTACAGGACCAAGAAGTCCACTGAGGGAGTGTGGTCAAGTTTAACACATTTAAAATTAAATTAAAAAGAATATAATGCTGTCGTCCTCTGCACCTCTGAAATAGAGCTTACAACTGTTTCATCTTAATCTCATGCATGCATTTTACACAACAACGTTCTTCATCCTATTTTTCTTCTTCATGTATTTTAAGAAAGGCAGAAGTTCAATGTACGCCACAAGAAAACTCTTCCTTTGCCATTTTTCACAATTTCAATGTACCCAGCACCCTACAAAGATATGAATCTAAGTCATTTTATAAACATAACAACTGCAGCATCTGAAACTTTCCTCCAAAATTAGATTCAGATTTTTATCCACATCCACCATTCATGACTACCAATTCAGTTACATTATCCTGACATTTTGCAACTACTGCCTTTAATTGCAGATTAAGCGACATGAAGATGGATTTAATTTTAGTTTGTATATTTGGCAAGGATATTTCACAGAGTTTCTAAAAATAGAATTTTCATTACCTGGAAGGGACTGTGGGGAGATTTCTTGAACTTCTGGTGTTTTGGATTCAGCAGGCCACACTTGAGTTTCATTCTTAGCTAAAGGGAAAAAGATATTAAAAAGTAATTGCAAAGCTGTTAACTTCTCTATTCTACTACAGATTTATTTCTGTCCCATTTCAGTTTGCCAAAGTAAATCAATATGGACAAATGCAGAAAGCTGAACTCCTTTATGAATCAATGAACTTCCACTGCACAATCAGTAGAAGCATTTCTCTAGCTGTGTTAAGCACATGCATTTTTGCTATTGTTTCTTTCATTTAAGGATTCTTCAAAAATAAAATTTAAAGCAAGAAATTCAGTGCCCCATGAAACAATAATTTCACAGTGCAAAACAGTTTTCAGTGTTTTCAATAAAAATGCTTTTCAAAACTGTAATATAGTTCTAAGTGTTATACAAAATAGTCTAATAAAATTGTCACACTGATCATGCCTTGTTTTTCTTCACATGTTCAGTGGTATGACAATAGCCTTCTTTTTCAACAGATATAAAGATACTCCAGCAGTTATCATGGAGAATAATACACCTGTTGTGTTTTTTCCACTGAGGAGTAAGGCAATATATGGTAATGTTTTATGGATTTTTTTTTTTCTGGAGCTTTTTAATAAGTAAAAAGAAAGAAGTATTTTGAGAATTCAGTAAACATGATATTCTGTGATGTCTTATTTTGTCTCTTCTAAATAATACAGAATTAGAATCATTGAGGTACGTCAGCAAATCATAATTAATTGTAACTTCACTCAAAACATAAGCTGTATTGCATTTTATTGTAGATTGACACTATTTGTAGGCATCAATGATGGACATCTATATGGATTTGGACAATATGTCTTTTTGCCTATTATTTCATACATTTTAATTATGTCTCAGGCTATTTTTGCTTTCTAAGCAGTGGCTCTTCCCTGTTTTGCAGTCCTTTGAAATCCAGTAATCTCTTGAGTGTACACCTATGTACTTCCTGTTCTCTGGTGAGAAACACATAGTAAACAGAACAGAAAAACCCCACCACTTGTCTGCCCTGGTTATTTTCACAAAATTGTTTTCGCAATTTGCGATAAAGAGGACTCCAAACTGGCATCACACCAGCTATCTATTTTAGACTTATCAGAAGATTTAAATTTAGAAGTCCAGCTGAGGAAGTTGAACATCTCTAGGACAAGCAAAACTACTTTTGTCTTTTTCTTGATCTTTTGCTAACGATCCCATTCTGCTGTTTTTACTGTGCACACTGCTGAACCTTAGGACGTATCTGAAATCACAATGGTGTTTTCCCGCAGAAAGATATAATTTTACTGGTAAAAACTGAAAACAATTGTAAAAGCTCTATATACTATTATCTAAAATATGGTTTACTAAAAGTAAGAGATATGAAAAACAGACTTGTCAAAATATGGTCTACTGAGTTTCAATTGTACCTTTGTTAACCGCACATCATATACCTATCAAAACAAAACCAGCAATGATAAACACCTTGTTTTCTATGCTTGCTGATCAAAGAAGATATTAGTAACCAAGTTAATGATGTAATTAACTTTATCATCACCATTGAAAAATAGCAATGCTCTGTAATGTAAATATTGCAGTGATGTGCTTCCAATTAGCTGAAATTTTCAGTAGCCGCAGAACATGCTAAAAATATTAGTCTGTCAAATGCTGGTAAATACTTCCAGATACTAATATTTAAGGCACTCAGCCTCAGTTCAAACATATTCTTAGTCAAACACATTCAAATGTTATTCTAGTGTGCAGCCCTACCCTTAGACACACATACTTTCTGAACAGGAACAAGCACTGCTCTTTTCTTACTACAAAGCAAGCCAGACTGAGAATGTCCCATGGTCAGCAATAGAGTGACAGAACAAATTAAACAAACTGGAAATAAGAATGGAAAAAGATCTGACCCAGTTTTTGGGAGTTCAGATCAAGTATTATGACTAGCCAAGTCAACAGTCATCAGCTCCAAAACTTTACTCAAGGGATCTGTGAAAGATGCACTGGAGCATTGTTAAGGTTTTTAAAGATATCTTTATTTCCCACAATTACGCTATTCACAGACAATATGCAAGCTTACAGTTCTTAAACAAAAGCCTCCATTATATTTTGCTTGCAGGTTTCAGGCATATTCACACCACACACATGAAACCTCTACTGAAATATTCTAATTTCTAGCTAGTGATTTTTCATGGATTTAATTAGAGATATTAATAAGAATATCTTTATTAAACTATTACTTATATATACTCAAGCCAAAGCTCATATAATTAAAATTCATAGAAAACACAGTCTTTGGACGCACCATCTTCCATTTTTAAAGACATATATTGAAAGGTATAGTCTTTAAAAAATTAAGTTAACTTTGGAAAAAACAACCCCTTAAGACCATAAACATGTCTGAACTCCCTTCTTTCCTCTATGGATCAAAGCTACCATGTATTATATTAAATGGCTGTGAAATATATTAAATCAGCTGGGTTTTTAAGGTAAGTGAATTGCTACAAATCCTTACAAGTCGAAGATAATCATTAACGAAACAAATAGAAAAGAAAGAAGGTAAGAAAGGGGGGGGAGAAGGGGTTTTCTGCTTGCATACATGATCTCACCTCACTATACTTCTGATACTGCTCATGAACAAGATTAATTCAATTCTGCTTACCCAGTTTTTTCCTGGAGGCTTGAGGTATGTCATCTATTGTCAGAAGAGGAGGAAGTTTCTGCTGAGTTTCATTGAGGCCTGGAACAATTAGGTGCACTACACAGAGAGATGTGTGTCATTAACTCCAAAAGAGATTAAAAATAAATAGACTTCCCTTTGAAACACATGAACAACTACTGGGAGTTTAGTCTGAATATCTGGGACATTAGTTAGTTCTATTCAGTAATTAACACTCCCACTTAGTGCTATTTCCCCTTTATACCACTCATTTTATTACCACCATTTCATGATTAATCAGAATTGAAACCAATTTGATATTAGAGAATACAAGTCTGAGGTAACTGCAGTATCACAGATGGTGGGACATTCTGTCTAGCAGTCCAAGAAGACTCAATAACAAATTTGGTTTATAAGTATCTGATTCACATCAATACATTGAAGCTTACACAAAGAAAACTTAAGCCAAAGCTATGCAGTTGCATAAAGTATTTCATATATATATATATATATAAAGCACTGAATACCTTTCTGCATCCAGGAATAAATTGGTCACAAGGTGCATGATGCAATTAGCCTTTCCTATCTATTCCTTGCAGACATCACCACACAAAGCACTATATGACAGACTTGTCCCTATTTTTACATTCTAAGCCAGAGTTCTAATTTGAGGTCAAAAATTAGGAAGAATAATAAAAATAGCTTTTAGTCACCTAATATTGCTCCTGGGAGAGAAGAACTGTCTGAAGTTTTTGACTGCGTCCGATTTTGAATAACTGTGGAGACATCATGGGGATATTAGAAAATAATTAAACAAAACCCAAAACAAGAAGCAAAAATCACACCTGTGACAAGGCAGCATTCTAAAAACATTCACTCAGTACTTGGAGATGAGTACATGATCCTAATCTTTTCTGTACTTAAATATAGGGACTGCAAACTGTTTTTCCTCTACCTTCTATCTTGATTGTGTATCTTTCCCATTGCATTTCAGATTTATACCCTTGGTGAAAAATGACATTCTATGCTTATGTTAATATAGAGCCAGCTCCAGGTTATCTCATTACTCTGCCATTCACAAGTCTTCAAAAAAAGATGCATGTGACGTAAATACCATCATATTTTGATGGCAATTACTGTATTTTGCTTTCACATCATCCTCCAGTGTTTTCCTGTCCCTGACTGGGAATTACCTCCAATTTGCTTGATATTTATATTGAAAATTATTCACAATATAAAATCTGTAACCAGTTTTAATCTACAAGTCATTTTGTGTCAGTGAATTTTCAAAGACTGCATTATTACACTACGTCTCACT
Source organism: Gallinula chloropus (assembly GCF_964237585.1). NCBI lineage: Eukaryota > Metazoa > Chordata > Aves > Gruiformes > Rallidae > Gallinula > Gallinula chloropus. The sequence goes on from NC_140085.1 coordinate 93,085,393, forward strand.
ACCAGAGAGAAACAGGCATTTCTGAAGTGCAGTATGTTTAAGTCTACTGTAGGTATCTCTTTCCACTGACCAGGGAAAGGAGAAGAGGGGAGTCTTACGTCAACGACTTAGCTGTAGATACCCTCAGTAAAGTTTCTTAGCATGAATCTTACCCACAGTCATGCCCTTCATGCCTGACTATCAAGCTACAGGCAGCTGGGACATCAGCTTACCTGGGCAGTTCAGTTGAACAGGAAAAAGAACGGATACTAGTTGAAATCAGAACTGATTGGTATCCATTCAATGACTTAACTAGGTCATTTATAACATAATGTAACAGCTTATTCTATTAACAGACAGGTAACAGCTTAATATTATTTGCAATTAAAGGATATGATCGTTTGCAAGGTTCCACCTACTCTAAAAGAAAATTTACAACAATTTATGTCAGTCAGATTTTTTTTATCTTTCAGTTACTCTTGCAAAGCATAAGAATCAATTAAAAATATACAAATTTACCTTGTTTGATTATTGTGACAGGGATCAACTTCTTATTATCACGTAGTGTAAGCTGAGAGAAGAGGAAAATAAGAAAGTTTTGGGATAATTGCTATAATAGTCATTGACCTTTCTTAGTAACAAAAATAGAGGGTTCTAATCCAATACCGTGCCTGCCCCAAGTTAACACTGACTATGGCTCTGGCCCTACTCACTGAAGGTTACGCTATTGCTTCAGTTCCCATGGATGGTATAGTAATACTGCATTTTGATCTCCTTTTTTCATCTTGAGATGTTACTTTATAAAAACACAGTATTTGACATCTTTTTTTCTTTTAAGAATCTCTTGAGCACTCACTGGGGAGTAGACCAGAAAGCTAAAAAAAGCTGAAATCTATCTACAGCAAAACACCTGAAACATATGCAATTACAAATTTGTTTACAGCATATAATTATATTCTTGGGAATAGCTTATTTAGAACACAAAATATTCCAGAACCAGGTGTACATCTGTAAACTATCATTTTACACTCTTGGGTGCACAGTCATCTTAAGATAGTTTATTTATGAGTCATTTTATTTCATGAAATTGTTTCCAAAGTATAATTGCCCAGCCACCCATGCTCTTTTGACTTTTTATGCTAAAAACTTTGACTTCTCTGTTGTTCACTTGTCTTTGACCCAGATGAAGTATAAGGAACATATGAATGGACCCCACATTTATTAAATGGAAAAAAAACAACTGATCCCTAAGATTATAAATCTGTATTTGCTACCATACATCGGTACACTAAGAACAACAACTACTAAAAGCTTAATACATTCAGGTGATGAGAGGAGAAAGACCATAATGCCAACAATATAAAAACACTAAATACTTTTAAAGGTGGATTTTTTTTCACTAAGATCAGAGTTACAGGAAAGAAAATAAATAATTACCTCTAAGTGTTAAATGCACAGGCCTGAAGTCAGAACGAGTTAACATTCATTTTGCAGTTCAAGACATATGATCTACTTCATGAATATTCCAAATTTGATCACAAAGATTAATTATTTACTTTATGATTACTATTTTTGTTCAATTCTGGATATTTTTAAAAAAGCTTTAAAAGCAATGGTTGGGTACTCAGAAAACATATACCAAAATCTAAGAAGATGGAAGAAGGCAAATCTCAACAAATTAAATGTATAGATGCTGTTTACTCGATGAAAGCCATTACTTTATGCTACTTAATAACAGTTTTGCACTGGCATGAACATAGTTTGAATTTAAGTGGAGGTTTTCATTAATGTCATTGAAGGATACAAAATAATCTTTCTCTCTCTATTGCTTACTATTTCTTCCTTTACTATTAACAAGGTCTACCTTTCTATTTTGTCTTCTAGTTTAAAAATTGCATTGCAGATGATACACTTTTGAAGTAACCCTGCTATTCATGTTTCTAACAAGTGGAATGAAATGTATTTATCAGAAGGTGGTGTTCATTTTGTTGTATTTCTCATCAGGAGCCCTACAATCATAGGAATCATGGAATGGTTTGAGTTGGAAGGGACCTTCAAAGATCATCTAGTCCAACCCCTTTGCCATGGGCAGGGATATCTTCGGCTAAATCAGGTTGCTCAGAGCCCTGTCCAACCTGACCTTGAATGTCTTTGTAGGAGAGGTGTTTCATCTGTCCTCCAGATCACCCAGGGCACACTAGCTTTCTCTCAATTTGTCTAGTCCCTGAAATTCCTCTTCTTCCAAACTACCTCTGGGTCTTGCCTTATCCATCACTCACTTTTCCTTTTCCCTTCCCCACAAAGAAACAGTGTGGACAAAGGTTCTGAGCAATCAAATGAAAACAATCAAAAATTTTTAAAAAATCAAATTAAACACTCAAATAAACATCCCTCAAGTTGTTGTAAGCACTCATGTAACTCCAGTGCAAAATTTCTAACCATAATTATTATCAGTCTTTTACTAGTAAAAGTTTCTTATGTTTATGATAGCATCCTTTCTTCACTAAATAATAATAGATGATGGTAATCATAGCAATGTAAAAATTATAAAGATATGAAAATTCATTAAAAATTTAGTTTTTCACTCAAGACATGAAATTCATGTTCCACAGCTGCTGAAATTATGCTGCTCACCTGCATGAATCCACAAGCACTGCACTTAAAATCTTTCACCATATTGTCAATCCTCCCCTTTTCAGTCTCCAATAAGTGACTACTGTAAATATTCCTATGTCTAGCATAATTTACTACTTGGACAAACTATTTCAGAAACATCAGCATATCATCTGTAGGAATGGCTCTATTAACTCTATTTTCCAGAGAATATAAAGCATGCAGGTATTAGAGAAGTTAGTTATTAAAATCGCTGTGGCATCTTCAGTAATGAAGATAGTGAATAAGGTATTTCTTAATTAGAGATGTAAGTTATACCGTAAGTCGGGCATCTTAACTTCTGACCTTATATCTATGGCACATTGCACAAAGGACTGTAGTTCTCAGGCATCTGCCAAATGGCATGTAGGAACATGTTTAGAGATATGTGTTCTTTCTACCTCTCTCATACTCCATTAATCCAAGGAGCCACAAATCACTACACGTAAGAGACTCTTCTAAGAAACATTACAGTCAACCTGAATTGGGTAAATTTTTGAAAAGCAAGCATGTTTCTTTCTAGAGTTTATTAGAATGATAGAAACTAAGTGTCCTGGTTTTGACTGGAGAAAAAAAAGGAAATCGAGGACCCCTGCACTGCTCATACTGACATTATGAAATTACAGGAACCTAATCAGACAGAAAAGGAAATAAACTCATGATGAATTCTCTCCACCCTGCCACCACCCATTGCTTATGAAGGGAAAAAGAATTGCCATCCCTAGAGCTCTCCTTAGTTGTAGCTCACACAGCCCCAGCAGCTTAGTCAAACTTAAAGGATGAACCTGCCAAAAGAAACATGTGCTGATATGTGACCAATGTTGAAAGGGCAGAATGACTAGATGGATCACTAATGTTGCTTTAATAAACAGCTTTTCAAAGGTCTCCTTACAGAGAAGAGTCAGAACCATGCTGATATGAGCCAGTTGCGCCTCTGGAGCAAAATAAGGCACAAACAAAGCTTGACCTAAATAACATTCATTCTGGCTTTGCACTGATGTGTTTGCACCACTGAAGCATATCCCACCTAGTACTGTGGAAACTGAACAACGAAAACTTGAGAGCTGGCTACTATATGCTTCCCAGCCTTAGTTTTATGGCTTGTTGCACCACTAAAGTGAGAATGATATGAAAATTTTTAGAATAATCTATGGAATTTTTAATGATATTTCTGTGGAGACTGATAAAGCAATACTGCTCTGGAGCTAAGCCCTGTGAAGCTGACTGAAAAGGCTGGATGTTGGCTCCACTCCTCCTTTCATGCTTAAGCTGTGCAAGTATTTGGAAAACTCATTTAGCTCACTTTCTCAGGACTTCTCTTGCATAAATAGAATCCTTACTTCAACAGAAGTGGCATAACAGAGGCAGGGTCCTGGCACACAGGGTTTGGTAAGAGGAAGAAAGGAACTCTGCTTGCACTCAAGATTCCAGAATTAGTTACCTGGTCTTGGGCAGTCACATGTAACTTTAAAGATGCTTATGGGACCAATGGGAAGAACAGTATAGTTTATTTCATCAGAAACATTATGAGATGAGCATCTGCCTAAACATCTGATCAACTGACTTCATATTGCTTACAGATAAAAAAAGTATCTCTATTATGCTATAATAAAAGTAATACTGTCCTAAATGAATACATAATTATTCCTAATTAATACATAATTATTTCTACCAAAAAAAATGTAATGGACTGTGGTTTGATTTCTGAAGGAATTCCAGGTCTGATAATTACAGATTGTTTACAATATCGTACAATGTGTACAATAATTGTAGTGAACAATGAGAAACCATACATGACTGTTTCCTACCATGAAAACACTTGGAAAAATCAGACAGAAGGGAATTGTGAAGAACGGATAGTTCCCTTATAATAATCATCACTCATGAGTTAACCCTTTAAAATATCTGAAACAACAATTTATACAACTTTTATTGTGAAACTTCCACTTTGATGAAAAACTAAGGAAATTAAATACAAAGAAACCATTTTAATCTCTTGGTAGAGGAGGGAATGCCCAAAAGTTATGAATGTGTATTTTTCACTGTATTAAAAATTGTCTACTAACAGGTTCAGTCTAGAGATCTGTCATTTCTGCTTTAGCTCTGAGAAGGAAAAAGTATCTCCGTATGTGAATCTCTGAATGTACAAACCCCACCCATGCTTGTTGGACAGCAGTTATGCCAAATGAGAAAAAAAAAAGGACATAAATAAATATTGATATTTATTTATTTACAAAAGTCTTCAAACACTTTGATGAAACAGTAAAAAAGTAACATCTTGCCACCTGCAAGTATTTAATGACTTGTCTGGCAATCTTGATAAGCAAATTAAATTGCCCTTTCCAGCTTCCTCTGTTTCTGCAAACACTTGCTTCACATATGACAAATATCAGTTAATTCAACAGGATGACTAATTATTTTATAAGGTCTGAGTATACACAAGATTAGCCTATAAAATAAGAGCACTACCTTATCACAATGTGAACTGACCACCACTAATATGTTAACAACCCTCACGACTGCAAAGGAATAAGCAATTTTCAGTGTTTAGAATCCACATACAGAAACCATCAGATTCATCTTTGTTAAAACACAATTAGTACGTGTAATCATCTCAGCCACAGTTCTCAATCATTTTATCAGTCCACACATATAAACATTTCTCCATGCAGTTATGAAGTATTAGATTTAACCAACTTTTTTTTTTCTATTGTTAATTTGTGGCCACAATCTATTTCTCACTGTAACAGAGAAGCAAAACTTTGACCTGCAACATATAAATCTGGTATAAAAATTAAGTCTTCTTTGCATACCTGTGTTTGGGAATTAGGTACCAACTTGTACATATTCTGGAGTTGTCCATTTACTTTTTTATCTGATTTGACAGAAAGAGAAATAAATACACAGAATTAATTTCTGTTTTGTCCAAAGCAAAGCAAACCAAATTTATTCAGCTTTTTCAGTAGCTAAGGAAGTTAGGAGACTTCTTTGTAAGGTATAAAACTACACCTTATATAAGTTTTGCTTGGCCGTGTCTCCCCAGATTAATTACTTCATCTGAAAAGCTACCTCTTCACAGTTTGACAGAGAGGAAATGAAGTGTATTCTTGTTCTACAACACACAGCAAGAGACATGAAGTGGTCCTTGATACTTACTAAGGAAAAATCACAGGTGACTAACAGGGTTCTTTAATACAATTAATGTAACCACAACAGTAATATGCAGGAAGAAACCTGAAAGAGGAATTTCTGCATTCCACGTGTCAGGATGGCACTAGGACTGGGTAAAAGCAGTATGCTTTGAAGTCTCCAATATTTAGTCTTTTAAGCACATTCTTCTAAAAGAAATACACATTCAGCACTGCCAATACAGATCAGACCTATCACTTCTCTATCATTCTGACATGATTTCCTTTATCTTAATGTGTGAAAAAAGTAGCCCATGCATTTAATCTCTAAGATTTTTCTCTTAGGTTTTTCCTCTTGGCTTCTTAGTATTAGAAACTTCTTGTGCTGCAGCTGTTAAGGAAAAAGGAGAAACAGTTCCTCCCAGAACCTCTATATTCTAACATGATGCTTCAAACTTTGTTTATATCTTCCCCCTTTACCCTTTTCTACTCCCCTTGTGTTGACAGGCATGTAAGCAAGAATCAAGCTAGATGTTATATTTCTTCACAGTTCCATCCCAAGACAAAAATCAACTGTAAAGAAATATCAATTGAGACATTTAAGTTGACATGCTATCCTGAAAAACATTTAAGTGCTTGATACTTCTCAGGAACAGGACCTACTATTGGACTAAAGACAAGGGAAAACCGACAGACATTTCACACTGACTTCATGAGAAAATCATGTTAAGATGGTCAGAAATAATCTCTTTCAATATATTTTGGTTAAATAAGTGTTGAAAACCTGCCATGTCTTTTATGTCTTCGTCAAATCATGAATTAAAACCAGATTCTCTTCCCAGCCCCTCCCAGCGTGTTTAGTGTGTAACAAAAAATTTGGTCTGTGGATTCAACAATTGTAAGAACATGCAACAGGAATTTCTTTTTATAGACATTCATGTCTTTTTCGGGGAAGAAAGAAAAAATTCAGTGAAGGATGTTTGGTTTAGGTTGAGATGCTTCTTAATAAATAAAAAGACCTTGAGTTGCTACAAGACAGTAAGTTAAAACAGAAAAACTGACCGTTTTTGCTGACTGGTATACACCTATGCTGGCAAATAGCTGCAAATTTTTAATAAATGTTCACTCTCTGTTTACTGCCTACAGTTTCTGTAGCTACCTACTATGCACTGATAATATGAAATGCTTTACTCTGAAAAGTGCCCTCAACTTTCTGATTATGAGACAGTTTATTAGTAGACCAGAATGTAGATAATACCAAGCTCAGTGGATTTAGTTGCTGCAGAAGCACCCACTGAATAGACAAGTCTACCTTGTAGGAAAAAGAAATCTCATCTAAATAAAATAGAAACTTACAAGAAAGTATCTTTCAACCCAACTGAAACTGTCTCCATAATGTCTGTAAGAAACAGCATTTAAAAACACATTATATACATAGAGCAAATTTTGTGACCCAGTGGATATTTCAGTCAGTTTTGAACACAGGATTAAGCTATAAACTATAGTTTAATAAACAAAGTAATAAACTATAAACACTATGCACTCTTCATTCCCTCCTATTTTAAGTGCTCAAGTATCTTCCAGCAGTCACCCTACAAATGACTTAAAAATGTTTAAAACAGGAAAAACAGGCATTTCATAAGCCTTCTTTAGGGCTGTGATGCTGAGTTTTGCTTCATAAGGTGGGTATGGTAAAAGACATTCTCCACTTTAAACTCATGGTATAGCAATGGCATTATTCTGGACTCCTAAAATGACTGGGCACTGGACAGGTACTTTGAAATTACAGCATTCTAATTTATGATGAAGAATAGCAAAGTCATTTACCAAGAAGTAGGAAAGCTCTAATCTAAATCTGGAGGCAGAAGGGGGTAAAACCAGGCTGGCTATGAGTGAGCGGAGCTGCAGTGGGTCAGTCAGGGATGGAACCAAAAGTCCAACTGTGCACCCACATGGCTGGTGATGAAATACGGGATGGCATGCTACAATCAGAGGTGCTGTGTCTCAGGGAGTTCCTTAAGGCCGCTCCAAGAGGTTCCAGCTATGTTGAAGCACATCTGAAGTGCTTCTATACCAATACACATGGCATGAAGAACAAGAAAGAAGAGTTAGAAGATCTGGCTCAGTCCTAGACGAGTGATGTCATTGGTTTAAGTGAAACCGGGTGGGAAGAGTCCTGTGTCTGGTGTGCAGCAATGGATGGTTTCAGGGTCTTCAGAAGAGACAGGCAGCACAGGAGAGGTGTGGGGAGTAGTATGGAATGGAGGGGCTGTACTGCATGGAGCTGTCAGTTGGCAACAATACTGTTGAGACTCTCTAGATAAGGATTAAGGAACAAACAAATAAAGGGTATTTTGTAGTGGGAGTCTACTATAGACCACATAGCCAGAACAATGACATTGATCATTGATGAGTTATTCTTTAGAGAATTAAGAGATACCTCTAGATCATCTGCTCTTGTACTTATGGGGGACTTCAGCTTGTCAGAACACCACACAGCTAATAAAAACAGGTCCAGGAGATTCCTAAAGCAACTGGATGATAACTTCCATGTTCAAGTATTAAGGAAACTGATGAGGAAAGGGGCCCTCCTAGACATCTTGCTCATAAACATGGGGGAAGTGGTGGTAGGCTGTAGTCTTAGCCACAGTGACCATGAAAGTAGTGGAATTTAAAATCTTTGGCGAGAGGAGAAAAACTGCCTTCAAAACTTCAATGCTAGATACAGGGAGAGCAGATTTTGTTCTACTCAGGAAACTGGTTGGTAAGGTACAATGGGAAACTGCTTTTGAAGGCATCAGGGTTCATCAATGCTGGTCACTTTTTAAGTACCACTTTCTAAAAGCACAAGAACAGGCAATTCCAAAATGTCAGAAATCAAGCAGGCGGGGCAGGAGGCCAGCTTGGCTGAACAAGACCTTCTTCTAAAGCTTAGGTGGAAAAAGAAAGTGTACAGCCTATGGTAGCAAGGTCAGACAATGTGGGAGGATTACAGGGACACTGTTTTCCTTTGTGGGGAGAAAATTGTGTGGTCAAAGCTCAGTTAGAGCTGAGGTTGGCTGGTACCGTGGTAGACTATAAAAAGAGGTTTTTCAAATACATTAACAAGAGGAGGACCAGAGAGAACACTGGTCTGTTACTCAATAAGAACGGTCACGTTACTGACAGGGACATACACAAAGCAGAGATGCTTAACATCTTCTTTGCCTCTGTCTTCAACACAGTTAATGGGCTCTAGGACTCCAGATGCCTCAAGTTGGAGGACCACGAGTGCGGTACTGATAAATTCCTAGAGAAACCTGAACCGGTGGGTGATTTGCTGCTCAGTCAGGGAGCTGGCTGATATCATTGCGAGACCTCTCTCAATTATTTTTCAATGGTCTTGGGAATCTAGAGAGGTCCTAGATGACTGGAAGCTGGCAAACATCTCAATTTACAAGAAGGGTAAGAAGACCCTGGTGATTACAGGCCTGTCAGTCACATCTCAGTCCCTGGTAAAATTATGGAGAATATTATACTGGGAGTTACTGCAAAATACCTAAAGGACAACACAGTCATTGGTCACAGCCAACACGAGTTAAGGAGAGGAAGGTCCTGTCTATCCAATCTGATTTGCTTTTACAACAATGTCACACAGCTGGTTGACCAAGGGAAACCAGTTGATGTTATTTCTTTGGATTTCAGTAAGGCTTTCAATACTGTGTCTCACATTATCTTGCTGGACAAAAATGGCCAGCACACAACTAGACAAAGCCATAAGGCATTGGGTGGGGTTGCAGCTGTCTGGCAGCCAGTATCTAGTGGGGTTCCCCAGGTCTCCATTTTAGGGCCAGTTCTTTTTAACATTTTCATAAACGACCTAAACACAGGACTAGGGGGTGTCTTAAGTAAATTTGCAGATGGCACCAAACTGGGAGAAGCCTTGCAGAGAGACTTGGACAGGTCAGAGAGCTGGGCAATCACCAACAGCATGAAGTTCAACAAGGGCAAGTGCCGGATTCTGCACCTGGGAAGGGGTCAACCTTGGGTACACATTCAGACTGGGGGATCAGACGCTGGAGGTCAGCCATGCTGAGAGGCATTTCGGGACCTTGGTCAACAGCAAGTTAAATGTGAGTTCCAAGTGTGCCCAGGCAGCCAGGAGGGCCAACTGTATCCCAGGGTTCATCAAGCATGGCACAGCCAGCCAGTCAGGGAGGTGATTGTCCAACTCTACACTGTGCTGGTGAGGCCTCACCTCAAGTACTGTGTGCAGTTTTGGGCACTGCAGCACAAGAGGGGCATGAAACTATTGGAGCGTGTCCAGAAGAGGACAACAAGGATGATGAAGGGTCTGGAGGGGAAGTCTTACAAGGAGAGGCTGAAGTCCCTTGGTTTGTTCAGCACGGAGAAAAGGAGGCTGGGGGAAACCTCATGGTGGTCTATGGCTTCCTGATGAGGGGGAGCAAAAGGGGTAGGCACCAATATCTCTTTGGTGACCAGTGATAGAACCTGAGGAAACAGCGTGAGGCTACAACAGGGGAGGTTTAGGGTGGATATTAGGAAAATGTTCTTTACTGAGAGGGTGGTCGGGCACTGGAATAGGCTCCCCAGGGAAGTGGTCACAGCACCCAGCCTGACTGAATTCAAGAAGTGTCTGAATGATGCACTCAGTCACATGTTCTGACTAGTCTGGCCCTGTGTGGTGCCAGTAGTTGGACTTGATGATCCTTATGGGTCCCTTCCAACTCAGGATATTATAGAATTCTTTATTTCTATGAAGTTTGCAGTGACTGTTACAATCCACCCTACTGTTTCCCTCCTTATCCTCAAGTATATTGCACTGTGTAACTTGGCTACAACATGAAACTGAGGTCCAAATCAACTTTCAGTTGGAAATCTTATATGAACAAGGCTCTTTTATGAGAATTGTCATTCTTCACATTTCCAGTCAAGTAAGAAATATTGAGCATCAGAATTTGGAGCATATTCTGACCAATATCGTGCTCAGAAATCATGCTTTATGTAAATGTTTGAGTAAAAACAAATGAAATTGTACAATGGCTGTTGACTATTCTCTTCCTTTCTTTAAAAAGAGGAAGACTCCGCTGATGCCTATTTTCTCCACTGATAGCAATGATTCTTTCAGCAGTATGTGTTTTTTCAACGATTCATGTGATGTCACTTTGCTTGCATTTTCTTGGGAAAAATCTTAAAATACGATTGAATGAACAGCTAGAGATGCCACATGCTGCCTCCATGAAAACTGAAATAAAAGCATTTATGGGAGCACATGCTTCAAGCACAATTTATAAAATCCCTTGACTAAAAATTCGCTTCAAAATCAGCTTTCCAGCACAGTCATAAAGGGCCAATTGTAATGCATGCTGGACAGGACAGGCCCTGTCTAGCTTGACATGTAAAACCAGCTTGAATGTAAAAGTAGATATAAAAGAAGATTCAAACAAGGATAATACTTTCCCATCAACTCAAATTAGCAATGATCTTATTATTCAAGACCCAAGGAAAAAGCATGCAATCCAGTCAAAAGTATAAACATATGTACTCAACACTGTATGTGTATCTAAGCTAATCACTGTTAGAGTTCTACCAGTCTGCAGCAGATCCTGTACTATTTGCAATGAGAAAGCCTTTTCGAAGAGTTAGTGGCAGTTCTTCAAACAGGAACTATTTCTGGATTTGCCAGTTCCCAAAAGAATTCATTAGTGACATAAGGGATAGCTTTTAAACAATGAAAACCTCATCAAGAGCTTAATTTAAGTAATACCACAACAGAGGAAAAAATACTATTTGATTAATTATTGCCAAATACTTACTAGAGAGAACTATCTTATGATTGAAAGTCTTGCTCCAAATACTATCCTCTACGTTGTCTTTAACTCCAAACTCATAAAGTGTGTTTGGCTTCAGATTGTCCACAACCGTCTCAGTAACCGGGCAAAGCTGAAAAACCCATTTCTTGTCTTTATCCTTTTCTCTGTAGCGAACTGTGTAGAACCTGCTCAACAATAACAGCAAAAAAACCCCCAAACAAACAAAAATTACTCAGAAAGAAACTCACTACAATCATTTTTGTCAAGAATTTAAAAAATTACTTCTACCCACAATTGTTCTTGTTCTTTCTGGCCCCTTATGGTTACCAAATACCAGAAAAGCCAGCATATCTTCCCTGCAAATGTAGTGCCAAACCAGACATCTCCTAAATTCTCCCCATCATACAGACCTCAATATTAGGAGTATTATATAAAAGAGGTAAAGAACAGTTTCCATATTCACAACCAACTGTGTGTGTGGTTCTGTCCACAAGCTGCAGGCTCATTTTGAAAGCAGTTTCTGTGAGAAATTCCAGAATTAGTCAATTGAATTATGAGTCTATTAGTCAGGAAGACTTGACCAATTTCTCAAAATCTTCTGTATCTGTCCAGGGAAAGGTGTTCCCCTCAAAATTAGTCCAAAAGTATTCTCAAGGGAAAACCAGTAATAGTTGACATTTATATAATGCATTGCTCATTCAGTGATCCCATTATGCATTACCCACACCACAAAGTAAACCAAGATATTACTTTCAGCATTTTAAATCAATCATGTGATGAATGGAAACAGATTATGAAATTTAAAAAACATTTCTGCAGAAATTGCCCAATTCAATGAAGCAGCACCACCCTGAAAATATGACTGCAATGCTAACCAATATAAAACAAGGCAATGTAAATGGTGAGATTCATGGCACAAGAACTATTGCCTGCCACACTCTTATTTTCAATATACATACTGTGTCACTGCCGGAAGGGGGTGGGGTTTTATGTTTTTCTAAAAACAAATCTCAGAGAGATTAGGTAACTTTTTATTCCAAATGCTACTGAAAGTTGCTACACATAATATCTTATTTATGTCATATCAATTATCCATATCCATCTTACATTTACATCAGCTGAAAAAGGATTAACTACATTCAACTGTATTTTTCTATTCTTCAATAAAACAAATTAAGCCCATAAAAGAAACACAACTGTAAAAACACAGGTACGTGCCCAAGAATCACTCAGAAGCAAAAAGAAAAAGAAATTTGGGTTGTGCGATTTAATCCATGTATGATGTAGGAAAATACATGGAGATAAAGGACCTTTAGAAAATAATGAAACAAAGTTCTTAAATCAACTGAAAAGTTATCCAGTTGTAAGGTTTAGATTGAAATGATTTAGCGGACTAAGTATAATATTGTCAATATAGAACTCTGCTTTTGCCAGTTACAGAAGAATACTTCCAGAGTACGTGAAATACCAAGTAAAGGAAAATTCCTACTTCATTACTAAAGCACAACTTAAGACAAGGCAAGTGCCATTCATGGAAAGTATTTTCATACACAATGGTTCACTTTGTTTCCACATTTAATCTCATAACTGTCAAATTTGTTTTCTTGGCATTAAAATATAGGTTCTCCTGTTTCAGTTGCTACAGTTCATCTCATTCAGGTATTCCACCAGTTTACAAAGTTAAGATTTATGTCATTTCACATAACTCTCTTCATTAGCTGTACTACTTTGGGTACAAAACAAGCCATATTCTAACCCAAGCCTTGGAGAGGAAAGAAATAATAGTGAATATCCTCTCTCTTCTTATCAATTACTGGAGTATCAAGTAATAATCTGCATCCTTACTCCTGTGATCTACTGGAAGTTCCTATTTGAGGTAATGTAAGATCTATCAGTTGGACTGACAAAGTTTTTACAAAAGAAATTATTGGCAACAATTAACATAGGGAAAATTTCTCCTCTTTTCTCATCTTAATCATTTCACACTTATCCACACAGACATTAACATACCAGAAAACCTAACTGGAAATCTCTTACACTACTTGGAAAAGGACATAACAATAAGAAACAAATACCAGCCGCCACATAAATGCATCTTTCTGGGCCCACACAGTCTCTTTGTAAGGGATTTAGATTAGGTATATATACGGAACTATGACCAAAGTGTGAATTACAAGTTGAAGTAGTTGCCGCCTACTCAATTTGCCTTAAAGAGGAAATTTCATTTCTTTTTAACATCACCCTTACCTTTTCCTATCTGTCTGAGCTGAATGTGGTAGAAATTAAGTGAATGTATGTGATGGAAAGAAAACAGTATACCAGTTCATTTCAGTTATTTAACAGTCTAAATGCATAGCTGCATCAGAAGTGAGAAGGAAAAAACCCGTCAAAAACTTGTTCATAATGAATAGGCTTTTAAGTGGCTGCTCCTACTTGCTTCTAATGCAGAAGTTCTATTTTTGTCTATTGTCTCCACACCTGCAAATTCCTTATCTGTAATGTGAATTAAAATACTGAGAAGACTTGCATGTCAAAAAATATCTCACTAAAATTCAAAACTATTAAAAATCTGACATGATGTTTTACATAGTTGTGCTAAATTGTGCCATTAGAGATAGAAAAATATAGCATAGAAGAAATGTGTTCTCAATGCCATGATTTCCAAGCTTGTAAAAACTTCACCAAGGGTGTAATTATTGTAGTGGAAACTTGCCACAACAAGTACTAAAAACACTGACTATGATGACAGAATTTCTCAACCATTTCAATAAAAAGAAACCAAAATGAAGTTCCAGTTAACAATTCACAAGTCACAATCTTTTGAGTATTAAGAATATAAAAAAAAGGAAACAACATGCATTTTTTTGAAAATTCAATCATTTCTTTATAGTATATGTATTCAAAAATGCCAAGTTTTGTCAGTAAAAAGCAATTCATTGTTAAACCAGACCAACAAGCTGACAGATACAGTGCAATTTCAGTGATTTATCTACTGATTAATCTGCCTGATTAATCTACTGGTTAAATTTGATTGTCATTTTAATTTCTCCCTTTCAGAAAAAATACAACATCAAACAATCAACACATAAAATTGAAGACAGAAGAAAGCAGTGAAATCCAATCACCACTCATGTATATCAATCCCCCTGTGACAGCGACACAGACACACAAAATCTGTGCAGCTGGCTTGCTACATGTATCAGAAGCTGCAAAACTGCTTCTTCTGGACAGCAAACATTTAGAGAAAACTCTGTGTAAATTCCCCCATCCTCAAATGACTGAAGGCAGGAGTACTCATGTACTGTTTCTCAGACAAAATACTTCCCATTCTCCCTGTGAGGTCAGAATACAAAATCTGACTGCATACTGCAGGGCACTAATAGCTACTATGAAAGTAACATAGTGTGAAAACACACTATTTAAGAAAATTGAAATTGGAAGAGTCCCAGGAATACTACCCACAGCTGTGAACGATGGTTTCATGTTTCAGTAAGGAGGTGGCACACCCATTTAGACTGGGTGAGAATTCATTTCAATCTGGATTCTCATCCTGTACAAAACATGCAATATCTAACTGCTTTCAATTGGTGGGGGGTATGAAAAGGGTACATTTTATGAGAACAATGTTCATTGAATAGCATTTGTATTCCCATTTACAACAAATACTAATCAAAAGATGTCAGGGTACGCTTAATTTCTTTCCCAGCTAACACTCTATAAAATATTGCAGCTCTTTTGAAAAGCTCCATAAAAATTAATCTCTCTCTCCCTGACAAGCCATGTTTCACTCATTAGAAGATACCTCCAATCAAACCACTATGGGACTGTGAGAAAATTTACCTTCCCTTTTTTCAC
Source organism: Gallinula chloropus (assembly GCF_964237585.1). Taxonomy (NCBI): domain Eukaryota; kingdom Metazoa; phylum Chordata; class Aves; order Gruiformes; family Rallidae; genus Gallinula; species Gallinula chloropus. Next base: position 93,100,820 of record NC_140085.1, read on the forward strand.
TAGACAACTGAAAGGATAATGAACTCTAACAATTTAAACAGAAGGTATCATGAGCAGGTGAGGGGTACAATTTCACTCAGAGCTAATTGCTGTAATAAAGCCAACTGAGAAAGAAAAATAGCTGTGGGAAAGAAATAAAGAGCATACATCTTGCTATGACAGCCTCTCTCCATATGCATTTGTGCCACACCAGGATACGTTTAATGTTTCCAACATTGAAATTCTCTCATCATTAAAGAACTTCGAGTATTCTTTTACAATATTCTGACTTCACTCACCTCCACCTATGATGCATACAAAATGTGAAACAATGGCAGAAATTAAACCAGCAAAACCATTCTCATGATTAAAAGGAAGACACAAGAGTACAAAGGGTAACCACTTCAGTGATTACTGTATCTGCAAACTCCATGTATCAGCCCGATACAAAAGGATTTTCCTATCCTTTCTGTGTCCAGTTTACAGAGGTTTTTTTTAAAACTCCACAATGCAAGGCAGTAAAACCTATTCTTTTTCAGCTTAGAGCTGGCCTTCTTATTACACAAGAAATCAAAATATGACAACCATGTTAAAGAAGCTGCCCACAGGGCTTTTGCTTTTAAATTAAGGAAATCTTCCTCACTGTTATGAGAAGTAAAATTCTAGGATAGGTAGAAAAAACATTAAGTTTTCATATATCAGTATGAATGACACTGTCTTGCCAAAAATTCCAGTGCTATTTTTTCAATTGTTAACCAAATCACTTTTCAGCCAGAAAATGCTTGCACAGTCAAATATTTGGGCACAAACAATTAGATACTGGAAATCTTATAAGGCAGATGGTTTTATGAGATTTCCAGACTAGGTCAGTTTGTATAAATATCATGGGTTTATTTGGAACCAGATCCAAACCAAAACTCCAAACAATTTAATCATAACTATTTTAGTCACACATAACACTAAATAAACAATTAAGCCTTGGAGATATAAAAACATTCCTGCTTTGTGATTTCGTTTTGTTGTAGATAAAAGATTCCACTTTTGTGCATAGGAATGTAATCAGACCTTTAAAAAAGGTTTACTGACATACACATTTATTTGTTTGTTTATAGTTAGACTTCATTAGAATTGCAGAATACATTTGGTGTTATAATGTAGTAAAAGAAATGGTTTGAACTACAATTTTTCAGATGCTGCCTGTTTCACAAACTGGTACATGAAGTTGATTATACTGTTTTCTTTTTTTGCCAAGTTTACCTTAAAGTAACAGATACACACATATATATGTATGTGTCATATATATATTTTTATTCTATACATAGAGTTATTTTGCCGATAGCTACCAGTTAACTTTTCAAAGCACTTCCAAATTTAGATTTCACTTTTACACGAACACTAACATTCATTCTTTCACTTGACCTCTTTAGTAGAAAGACTGAAATTAATTGAAGAGTTGGGGGTTCTGAAGAAAGAGAGGCTGACCACCTAAAAAATCTGTCCCGTTTTAAACAAGCTTTCTATATGTATGCCCACAACAGTAACTCAAAAGCATCTGAAACAATATATATATATTTACTGCAGTATATTTTCCTTAGGGAATTCTGCTAAATTTGTATTAAAACTTCTATGACATTTTCAACACAAAATATGGTTAAGTTGGTCACTGCATAATGATACAGACTTGTAGAGGGGCACAAAAGGAGATGCAGGTATTTCACATGCATCTGAAGGCATGTTTGTATTTGTATACAATCCACTCAATACAGAATATTATATTTTACTGTACCATTTACTATCTACAAATCCTGGTTTTGTTTTGCATGAAAAAAATATTTTCTGTTCCTTACCTGCAATTCCCCCTCCCCAAAGAACTGAGGGTCAAACTCTTCCGTTTTCAACCCCTTGCTCCATTTTGGGGTCTGTGGAACTGTGCTAACCAAAGAAAAGGCTAAGAAAAGTCTACATTATAGTCCCTACTCTCTTGCTCAGACCTAAATGCTCAGCAAAGATAGCCCCAGTATGTTTATTATGACAGCTCTGTCCACTACTGGTTGTTTGAATATTGAAAGGCAGAGAGGAAACATGTCTCTACTCTCTTGGAAATATAAAAAGAGCAACTGAACATGACTGGCAGTAGGTTATCATGACTTTGCCATCCTCCTTCATCAACTACCTCAATACTGGTGTCAGAAAACAGAAGACACTGAGAATGCTAACTCCATATTGTTGGTAGAACCTTTCTAGTGTTACGCAGTTTTCACCAGCTATATAAAACTAATCACTTGAGGTTTTTTGTTTGGGTCTTTGCTTTGCTTTGCATTTTAGTGTAAGACTCTGACTCACGATGATATCCGCTTCAAGAAGACTTTAAAATTTGATCTTGAAAGAGCTTTGGTCCACACAAATAGCAGCAATTATCTCTGCTTCCATAAGGAATTCGGGTTTGCAGTTGTCTTGCAGGAAAAATGTAACACCTGGATTATGCCTGTAGTCTCTAGAGAGTTAAGCAACCAAACAACAGTTTGTTGAAAAATGGCACAGAAAACTTTTTCTTCATTGTATTTTCTTCAAAAGCAGTTCATTGGTACAGGAAAGCACTTTATGCCCTCAATAAGCAAGCAATAATTTCACTGTAGCAATAAAAGAGATACCAGTGCTTTTGGAGAATGTGGGATCTCTTACTCAAAACTCATTTGCTCATGAAACCAGATATTCTAAGGAATATCCCGCTGAGGTCAGGCTCACACTACAGAAAATCTTGGCCAACAGAACCATGCTGTTCCATATGGTTTTCATCTTCTGAGTCAGTAACATATTCAACTAACTTATATTATGCAACTTTCGTACAAAAGCCTAGTGTCCATCCGGAGATGGTAAAATCTGAGGCTCAGAGCAGTGACTCCATTTCAGGTCATACAGAGTTACAAATCTAAAACTTGGTGGGATATTAACTGAAAGAACTAAGTGAAAAGCTCACAATTGCCACATACTGCCAATGTCAAAGATTAGAAGTTACAGAATCCCAGAATAGTAAGGGTTCAAAGGGACTTCTGGAGATCATGTGGTTCAACCCCCATGGATTGAACCAGGATCACCTAGAGTTGATTGCACAGGATTGTATCCAGGCAGGTTATGAGTATTTCCAGAAAAGGAGACTCCACAACCTTTCTGGGCAGCCTGTCCCAGTGCTTTGTCAGCCTTGCAGTAAAGAAATTTTTCCTCATGCTGAGACGGAACTTCCTGTGTTCCAGTTTGTGCCTGTTACCCCTTGTCCCGTTGCCGAGCACTATTGAAAAATGTCTGTTCCCATCCTCTTGACACCGGCCCTTCAGATATTTTATAAGTGTTGATAAGATCACCTCAGTCTTCCCCAAGCTGAAAAGACCCAGCTCTCTCAGCCTTTCCTAACATGAGAGATGCTCCAGTCCCCTAATCATCCTTGTAGACCACTGCTGAACTCTCTCCAGTAGTTCCCTGTCTGTGTTGAACCAGGGAGCCCAGAACTGCCACAATACTCCAGGTGTGGCCTCACCAGGACAAAGTAGATGGGGAGGATAACCTCGCTCAACCTGCTGGCCATGCTCTTCTTAATGCATCTGAGGATACCACTGGCCTTCATGACCACAAAGGCACATTTCTGGCTCATGGATAACTTGTCCACCAGGACCCCCAGGTGATTCTCAGCAGAGCTGCTTTCCAGCAGGTCAGCCCCTAACCTGTACTGGTGCCTGGGGTTATTCCTCCCTAGGTGAAGGAACCTATACTTGTGCTTACTGAATTTCATTTGGTTCCTCTCCACCCAACTCTCCAGCCTGTCCAGGTCTTGCTGAATGGCAGCACAACCTTCTGGCGTGTCAGGCTCTGAAAAAACCCCATTACATGCACGGACATTTCCTAATGTTTCCTAACAATTTCCTAATAAACATTTGTGTTGTTTTTTCAATTGTGTTTCAAGTTCTGGTTCATAGAATCATAGAATACTTTGGGCTGGAGGGAACATTTGAAAGTCATCCTAGTCAAACCCCCTTGTAATGAACAGGTACATCTTCAACTAGATCAGTTTTCTCAGAGCCCCATCTAATCTGCCCTTGAATGTTTCCAGGTATGGGGTACCTACCATCTCTTTGGGAAACCTGTTCCAGTGTTTCAACACCCTAATAGTAAAGAATTTCTTCCTTATATCTAGTCTAAATTTACTCTCTTTATAATTTAAATTCATTTCCTCTTGTCCTATTGCAACAGCCCCTGCTGAAAAATTCAAGCCCTTCTTTCAAATAGGCCCCTTTTAGGTACTGGAAGACTGCAATAAGGTCTCTCTGGAGCCTTCTCTTCTCCAGGCTGACCAAGCCCAACTCCCTTCAGCCTGTATTCACAGAAAAGGTACTCCTGCCCTCTGATCATCTTTGGGGCCCTCCTCTGAATCTGCTCCAAGAGGTTTAAGTCTTTCCTGTGTTAAGAACTCCAGAGTTGGATGCACTACTACCAGTGGGGTCTCACAAGATCAGAGTAGAGGGGGAGAATCACCTCCCTCAACCTGTTGGCTGCACTAGTTTTGATACAACTCAGGACACAATTGGCTTTCTGGGCACTGCCAGCTCATATCCAGCTTTTCATCCACCAGTACCCCCAAATCCTTCTCCTCAAGCCCAATCTCAAACCTTTTATTCCCCAGCCTATACTGAGACTAATGATTGCCCTGCCCCATGTTCAAAACCTTGCATTTGGCCTTGTTAAACCTCATGAGGTGTGAAATTTCAGCATGTAGACACCTGACTAAATATGCACTCAAGAAAAGTAAGGACTTGGAAAGCACCAATTTCAGTAAATGAGAAAACTTCACATTCAGAACTATTGCTTCCAACTTTTTAATTCCACTGTCAAACTTATTTCAGCCACATCAGAAAAAGACACTGAATTAAATCATGATCATCATAAGAAAAATGGTTTTCTTTTACATTACCTGTCACTAGCACAGTTACTTGTTGCTGTCCATTCATGTTGAGGGTTGACTAGGATACCCCAGGAGAGGAACACAGAGGTTGGGGTGAGAGTGCCTACTACCAGCTGCAAAGGCTTTTGAGTCTTGGTCCGACCTACATAAAAACCATATAATTACAATTACAATTATTTCTCTCTCTTGCATTATATAGGGGAAAGCTTTTATAGTTGGAAAATAAAGATAACGAAGACCTAATTCTCTTCTAAACTTAGAGGAAAATGGTCACCATTGCTAAGGTATGATTTTCGAAAGAGCACAGAGACAGAAGTCTTTGTTGACTTCTTGCCTAGGCAAATGAAATATCTGCAAGGAAGAGAGACTTGCTTCTCTGAAACCAAATGAGCATGAACAGAGAGAAGTGCAGAACAAAGCTGGCATAAAGGAAGGGGGGGATGCTGCTATCAGGCAGCAGAAGCACAGGTGAGGAGACTGCTTTAGAAAGCAGGTATCAGACACACAAGCATGAAGATGACTATTTTAGGTCCCCTCTGGGCTTGAACAGCATGTATTTCAACCTAGGAAGAAAGTGGAAGACTTCACTTCCAGACTTGCAGATCCAGAGTAAACCTACAGGAATTCTTCCTATTATATGTTGGATAGCAGGGCAAACTAAAATTGGTTTAAATGTTTTCATTATAAATTTTGTCTATTCCTGTTTATTCAGCCTATGCTCCAGTTAAACCTAGTTTCAAAAACACTGGGTATTTTTTATTTAGTCTAAGAATTAGCTGTGTGCAGAATTAACCTCAAAGTTCTGGCTGTCTTGGACAGCATCACAGAAGGTGTTATGCAGTTAAGGATGTTAGGAAGTCCCTCTCTGCATGTGACAAAAATAGTAACTTCTTGGAAGGCTTCTTAGTAACACTGCAGTTATATCCATAAATAATGCACACGCACTTCTACAGCACTCTTTGTCAAGAGTAAAATAAAACCTACGCAAATTCTTTTGCTTTTAATATAGGCAGATCTAAGTTGGTGTCTTTATCTGGGGGCATTTTTCTCTTTTGACCAGAAAACACAACAACCAAAAAAAACCACCCCCCCCAAAAAAAAAAAATTCTGCTCTTGCATGATACCTAACTTTAGCTTCAATCTGAATGAAGTAGCACAACTCTCATGTGAAGAAAGAACTTTCATTAAAGAAAGTTTAATAACTAATAGTTGGAAATGAATAAATGACCTACACCAAGTATTTTGAACCTGCAGTTTGTGGACTGCTACAAGTCCAAGGAGAAACTTCAGTGTCCAAAAATCAATTGTAGAGGATTAATATCTTCTTTACATCACATTGCATACTTCAAAATGTAAAGGATCTGTACCTCCTCAAAATGTACAGGTGACCACAAATTCTGTAGAAGTTTAAAAGTCACCAAAACGTATGGCAAATCTTCTATCTATAGCAAAATCATTTTCTTGATCCCTTTTGAGGAAACATGGGAAATATGAAAGTTTTAAGGAAAAGAAAAAACAAGCTCTCATGTAAGTTGAAATCATACTAACATATGATTTTGGTTATGATTTTTATTAATTCACTGCTTTCCACTTATAGAATGTCATGATTTATACACTATAAATTCAGGAATTACCTTGGTAATCATCTATGTTGATCTATATGAATATAAACCATACAAGTCCTCTGTATTCATCCTGGTTTGAACTACAATATATCTTCTAGAAATGTAACAAGTCTTCATTTCTAAACTTAAAATTGCCATGACTCAGATGCTGCCACAATCCTCCATAATGTATCAGGCTTAACTATTCTCACTACTAAAAAAACTTGCATGCATCTAGCTAGCATTACACCAACAGCCATTCTTACACCTTTGTCTGATGGACTGAAAAGTAAATAAGATTAATCTTGTAGATTATCTGTAGCTACAAAAATCAATAATGTCAAATTAATGCATTGGGCTTCTCTTTGTTTTGTTTTAATGTATATTTATATTATAAACAACTATATGATTTATATATTAGTATAATATATGTAGTATTAGTATAATAAATGTTGCATCTGGAAGGTAAATAATTTTTCAAAAATCTTTCCAGATATACTGTTGTAACAAATGGGAAAGAAGAAATTAATTGCAAGTGGTTGCCAGGAATTAGGAAAACAATCACATAAAGATTTCAACATATAAACATATACATATATACTATCCATTTATTCTTTGTAACAGACTAGTGATCTTGAGTGTCATCTCCATATTAAAGTAAGAAATTAAAAATTAACAATATTAATGGTATGATTAAGGTGATATAGAAAGTCTTTGGAACAGATACGAGTCAAATTCATATTTCTGCTCTGCTATGTATAGTTTAAGCCAGAAATATCCCTCTTTTCTTAACTCCTACCAGCAAACTTAGCAGCAGTACTGATTTACAGATAAATACAGAAACACACACACACAAAGGTACCATTTCTGATATGAAACAAAGAGCATGAACGTGTCTACAATGAAGGAATCCTTACAAGTAGTTTGGGAAGAATAACTTCAATACCGGGTCACTGTACGTCAAAACTTTTACTTTCTTTTCATGTACTTGCAACCTCTTTAAACATCAGGAATTAGTAATCTAAATTGCAATTCTTATTTGTAAGAAATTTTTCCTGGGACAATGGTTAGGTACTACTTCATGTTTTGAAAACCACATGTGTGACTATATCTGACAAGAAAATTCTGTCCTACATTTTACCTCCCCACCTATGCAATTTGTACAGTCCTGCCAGACACCTACAGTTACAAATACCTTTTCAGAGAATCCCAGTGAAAGATTCTATCTTCATTTAACTGCTTTAAGAAAGAGATGCAGTAATGGTAAAATACCTGAACAAGATTTCTTGTTATTTGAAATGCGCGCTGGTCTTACTGAAACCAAGTATCGTGGCTCTGCATCTGTAAATGAAGAAAGCAGCAATTAGTACAGACATATACTTGAACATCTACTTTATTTGAGAAAGGGATTAACCTATAATTCATCAGAGGAAGTCCAGTATTCAGTGAATGCTTGGCAGATTATCCAATTTTCATGATCTTTGCACGTGGTTGCTTTAAGGTTTCTTCACCAGTCAGCCAGAAATATTCTGGTCATTAGGAAAAATAACGCACCCACACACAAAAGATTTGGCAATTCTTTTTGACTGAAACACAACGGTAGGTGAACATAGCAGGACATGCAAGTAACATTTCATTGCAAACATTATTTGGAAAGTGAAGGGGAATGCAAACCCAGATGAAGAGGAAGAGATCATGGCAAAACAAAGAAGTAAATTGGGCAAAGTAAAAAGAGGGCAAAGCCTGAAGAGTACAACCAGAGATACTGGCCCTGCTCACAGGAGTCAGGGGAGTTTTTCCTATCTTTTGTATTCTGTTTCAGGCTACACATCTTTGTTTTCCTATTGTAAGCAGTTTCTCAGTAAAGAGCTGACTTATTGTAAAAAGAATAAAATAAATGCATTGATCATGTAGGAGCACATACCCCAAGAGACTAATACTAAACCATTCATGATTTGCAAGATTGTCTGGTTGCAGGAAACAACAGTGTCAGGCATGCTCAAGACAGTCTCCACATCAGTTACTAGCTTTTTTTAGAATCAAGTATACATGCTGTTTCCAGAGACTAATTATGAAATTTAATTATTAAGTACTTGGACAGTTCTGAATGCTTTTTATGAAAGTAAAGTTATTACAGATGTTTAAGAGCAAGGGACTAATATTTATGTAAAATCCACAAAAGGATCGGTACTTTGATTTTAATCTCTCTGACTGCTGTTACATTAGAAATAATTTTGCATTATAGCAACACTTTAAATTATTTTCTTATTCAATAAATTAATATCAGAGACAAATTGCATTTTCCAGACTTGCTGATGTGTACATATTTATATTCCTTTTCATTTTAACCCCTACAGATTTTCTCTCAGGAAAAATGAACCTTTGCAAAAAATACTTCTTAAATCTTTACAGCCAAGAATCTCTCTCCATCTATTTTTTGCACCACTTCCCATTAAAGCTTCATCTGCTTTATTTAAAAAAGGTAACAGATCCTATTAAACAGCAACAAAAGAAGAAGAAAATAAAAAAGCCCTTCAAAAGACAAGAATTTCTGCATTTCAATTAAATCTTACTTGAATAACCAAGGTTTCTTTTAAACTCCAGAAGAGCTGCATTATTTAGGATGGCTGCAGAGTCATTGCTAGCAGTTTGGAAAACTTTTGGAAATACCAGTCTTCATAGGAAATAATTAAAAGAAGGAAACCAAGTTTTAAACAAGCTGTAATACATGAGAGACATCTGATGCAGATTGGATAACAGAAGCACACATGCTATAAGAGCACAAGTTCACATATATTCATGTTTCTGGCAGTGAAAGGCAGATAACGTCACCCTGCAGCTTAAAATAATAAATGTTTTGATTAAAACAATGTTGAGATGGAGAATTTAGTTTGGGGAATTCATCTTCAGAATGAAGAATTTCCCTTATTCTTGACATCCAATGTCAGAGATTTCAGCTCTTCTTATTCACATTGCCTCTATTTTCACTGAACAGCAGCACAAGAAAAGAAGTCATGAGAGCTTCCAAAGACATTTCTGTAAGCAGAATTCAACTCACCGTATACTGATCAAAACATTACAGTGGTGGTGGTGGTCTGTTTTTTTTTTTTTCTTTAAATAAAGGATTACTCTATGTCAAATTCTTACTCTAGTTTAGTCTCATTTCTCTAAATTTGCATCTACAGATGTGAGATTGAATTTCCTGTGTAGTTCAGTGTAACAAATAACCTGAAGTCTACTAATTGAACAGAACCACTGAGAAATAATTTGTTTTTCAGTTATGTCCAGATTTCTGTAAGAAGAGAGGAAGGAAAACGGATACTGTATAACATAAAAGGTGGCTGCGCTATTTAAAAATCTGTGCCAGTGTGGGGAAACCACTCTTAACTTCACTGATTCTATGCATTTAAGTCACTGGAAACTTATGTACCTTAATTGTTTACTGGTTTTAAAAGCATTCTAATTACATCCAATATAAACATTAACTAAGGTAAGTATTGAAAACAGCTGCTTAAAGTAGTCTGGAGAAAAGGTATTAGTTAAAAAGAACAAGCAACTCTGAAGTGCAAATATCTCTTCAATTTAAAAAAAATAAATTAAAATTCAGGGCAGCACACAGTTCTGGGATCTATGCAATCATCTTGACTTATTGTTTTATTAAGATCTAAACTCAGAAATAAGTGAAACTTTAAAATAACTTGGTTTTCCTGTATTTTAATCCTAGTTTTCTGCTGTGCATTCATGCCCGCCTGTGAGGCTGTAATAACTCTCAAGAGTATTGAGCAACTAATTTCAACAAAATTAGATTCAAGTGTCACCCTGAAAGCTCATGAACTACAAAGTCAGTCTTCAAAACTGTAAAAATTCATGTTTTCATCAACAAAATGTCAAAAGATTGTGAAAGAAAATGTTATCCAAATGGTTTGAAACAGCTAGTTTTCTCTGCTCTATCTCTGGAAAAAATTCATTGTGGCTGAAATCTGACATGACATCTGTAGAAGTATAGAAATAGATTTTCTGTTAAACAAAATGTGGCAATAAACAAAGACAGTAGATTTCTCGCCATGCGTTTCAATGTTAAAGTACCTAGTATTTATCAGGAATCCCTACTTTTGACAGATTGTTTCCATTCTCTAACAAAATGATCTCAGCAGGAATATTTTCTGTTGGGTGCTGTTCGTTAAGGGGTTTTTTTTCAGATTTAGGAAATGTTACCTTCAGAAAGAATACAACACATTGTCAGTTCCCAGAGAACTTGCAGTTCCTCTGATAATACAATCTATAAAAGGAAGTATTTAGGAAAACAGGCTAGGGCTAGATGTTGAGAGAACTCTGCTATACAATAGGCAAGTTTAAAAAGTACCAATTTTCTTGTTTGGAACCAGTGAATTTAAGACAGTATTATGATTTTTACACCTAAAAAGAGACTTTGAAATTATCAGAGGAATACATTCAATTCCTGGGGTGCAACACTAAAAATCTCTTCTGAACATCTGCCCCCAGACAACACACATCAGTATATAACAGATACACACGATACAGATGAAGATACAGATCTGTCTGTCTCTTGTAAGGTTCCAGAATCTCATAAATGAAGGATCTTTGCATAACAATGCAGACTGTAACAAATACAGTTTGAAATGCATTTGCAAATTTGCTATGGAAATCTTAGCAGTTTCTTGCTGCTTAACGCTTTCTTGAAGGGCTGCTTCTCCAAAAGTTACAAAATAAATCCACTTGTTTGAACCTGTTACTGCTTAGTCCCCCTTATCAAGGCTAGAATTACAAATGTAACAGCTAAGAGCTTCTTTCATCTGGCAACACCATTGTTTCTTTACAAGTTGTTTGAAGATGCAGATCAGAAATAGAGTCCAAATAGTGACCACCTTTGACTCTTTAGCCACAGAGTACTGTAGGAAAATGCCCCAGAAAATGTACCAGAAGAGTGCTGGTCAACAAATTTACACAGTGTTATAATTGCTCAAACATGGGTTGTTTTGACAATTCAGTTGAAAGGCATCATCTAACTTTGGAATTGCTCTTTCAAGTTTCAATATCAACGGCTGAATTAAGCAATGCCAGGTTGGACCAAAGCACAACACTCCTGCAGGCATGTACACCTAATCAAATGATGTTTAAACCAGGAGGGAAGACTAGTCACTCACCTGAGTATTGGTAAAGCAATAGTGTTTGTATCTATACTATTTGAAATACACAGTAGACACGTGCACATGCATTCACTACATATTCTTACATCCTTTCCTCCCACTTCTCAAAAATATTGGACAGAAGCATTCAGTCATCTTGGTTTAGCTTTTAAACACCAAGACTACTACGGCTCAATGAACAGTCACCAATTTGATTAAGCAGTTTTCCAAACTCCTTCAATTACTCTGTATGTTTCATCCATACACTACATGTAGACACAGGTATACCAACAATTTACCACAAAAGAAACGTGTCAAGGACTGCAAAGTTCCACAGAAGTAAATCTACACTTGGATGTCATAAAAGAAAACCACAACTGTTTAACTAAGATTCTGTGATATTAATCATGGAGAAAAGGAGGTAGAGGGGAGACATCATTGTGGTCTGTGGCTTCCTGACAAGGGGGAGTGACAGGGCAGGCACCGATCTCCTGTCTTTGGTGGCCAGTGATAGAACCCAAGGGACTGGAATGAAGCTGCAACAGGAGTTTTAGGTTGGAAGTTAGGAAGAGGTTCTTTATGGAGAGGGTGGTCAGGCACTTGAACAGGCTCCCCAGAGAAGTGGTCACAGCACCAAGCTTGACTGAGTTCAAGAAGCATCTGGATGACACACTCAGTCACATGCTCTGAATTGGCTGGCCCTGTGTGGAGCCAGGATTTGGACTCGATGATCCTTATGGGTCCCTTCCAACTCAGGAGATTCTATGATTCTATGATATAAAGTTATTAAAAGAAAAAAAAAAAAAAAACAAAACCTCTGTTATCTACCTTAACAGCTTCAAGAGACAACCAGAATATAACAAAAATATATGCCACTGACAGATTAAACTAATATAGGAGAACACTTACTTCCATTCACCATGAACTTCACTATCAAATCAGTGGCAGCATGCCACTAACATGCACTGCAATATGACAGCACATTCCGCTTATGTTCAAGCATACTATTTTAATTCTGTTCAGGGATCTGCCAGTACAGAAACAGTTGAAAGCAAATCCACATAAGAATGAACTGACTAATGAAATTAGAATAAATTTTAAAATAAAGTGTTAGAATGCATCATTAGAATTCATAAATCAGCAGATTGATATATCAAAACAAATTGGTTTTTTGCTTCAGACCACCATTCCCTAATCTGAATTAAAGTATTGCTGAAGACTTACTATGGGATGTTTTTAAGTGTAAAGGCCAAAGGTAGAGAAAAAGAAAGATCAGAAGTATTGTGGTGTAAAAAGCATGGCAAAAGATAGACAGAGAGGCTAGTGTAAACAAACCTGCTGCTGGTCAGTATGCTTATCTACCAAAAGGTGCAGCTACTGACCTCTTCCACGTCCACCAGTCCACTAGGCTCAGCTAACATTAGCAATAAAAATCTGTGGTTTTGGTAAGTTTTTAGGAAGCAACCATTTTGTTAATACACCTGCACATTTCTGGGAAATGGTATCTAAGATACTGCCCAGCAAGAACACATATCCCTGAATTACGCTTCCTAACATGTGTTCAAGGCAGTACTAGAATTTTTCTCTATATATATGGAAAATTCACTCATTGCTTATTATAGTTGTTATAAAACAAAATTGCCAATACATTCTCCTACACCATACAATCTGGTTGAGGTAAAGGAAAGGCCAAAGCATGGCCCAACTCTGAAGCTGCTTTTAGAAACTGAAATTAATTTTGTTCACTGTTAGCTAATTGCTGCACATTATTACAAAATTTTCCCATCTCCACCCATTTTTTTTTTGTTTCCTCTAACTGTATCAACAACTTCAAGGAAGCTGACAAGAAATCTTTAAAATTAGAAAAAACTAGCACAAGTTTCTCAAGGGAATACTCTTTCCTTACAAGACACATAGACTGAACAGAGTTAGATAAAAGTTTAAGTCAAGGTCAAAACATTTGGATGAGTCTATTCACCTTCTTTATTACTCTAGCTGATTTTACATTTTTATATACTTTGACACAATCTGAATACTTTCCATGACCAATAATGTTTCTTACTGTCACGTAAGCTCTTGAAACACACACAGCACAAAACCACACACAAACCCACCCACATCTTGTATCCTGATAGGCATACTTCTTTGAACAAAACTTTAACACCGCATCATCATTTTCATTTACCCTTCACTAGGACTCAAATTCATCTATCTAGCAATGCATGAATCTGCTCAAGAATTTGTTGCCAGCATGAGGTCATTACATGTTCGGGAAATCCAACAGAATCTTTTTCTCTTGGTACGTGCCCTCTGCAGGCAGTTCCCAAGTCATGGATAATGTTACACAATTGCTGGATCAGTTATTATTTTAGTTGCAAAAGAAAGGAAAAACAAATATTTTAAGATAAAAATCACTGCAGTGAGGTGCTGAATATTTCAATGGATGTAATGTAGCGGATGACACACTTTCTACCACAGAATGCATTAGGTTGGAAGTGACCTTTTAAAGGCCGTCTAGTCCAACCTCCCAGCAGTGAGTAGGGACACCTTTAACGAGGTCAGGTTTCTCAGAACTTCATCAAGCCTGATCTTGAATGTGTCCAGGGATGGGGCTTCCACAGCCTCTCTGGGCAACCTGTTCCAGTGTCTCACCACCCTCGTAGGGAAAACTTCTTCCTAATGTCTAATCTAAACCTACCATGCTCTAGTTTAAAAACATTGCCCCTTGTCCTATTGGTACATGCCCGCCTTTACAAACAGTAAGATCAGTGCTTAAAGCATATTACCCTGATTTCTAGTTACTTTTTGATCTATCTATTATGTTCTGTATTTATACACTGTAAACTGAGTCTACTCTGAAACATCTGCTAGACTCAGTAATCGGACACGATAATTACAGTGACTTTGCTCTGGGTTGGAGGAAGAGTGCTTACTCTCAGGCACTGCTGAAAAAGCTGCTTGTTGTCACCCCACATTAAAGTTAGCAGCCAGCTGCCATTGCTTAAGTTGCAGGTGTATCTTGATGTCTTCCCACACCACAGTGAGGAAACAGCTCAGCCTTGTTGATGAAGGCTGGGTCTCCCCAGGACACATATGACAAAGTGATATATATCTCCTGGAAATCCTAGGCAAGATCTTGTTCTTATGTTCTTTGAAATAAATACACATATACACATGGAATTTCATAAACTAAATCTGAGGATTTAAACCTGAACCATTTCTAACAGGGTCATTAAGGGTGTGTGAGCTAGCAGAAAATCTGACAATAAATTCCATCTTAATCAACAGTGATAGGGATGGAAATATATAAGTCATGGGACTTAGATATACATATATAAGTTAGTCATTGCTTCATTCCCCATTATCCAGTTCTCATAAGGTACAATTATCCCCAATATAATATGTAGTAGGTTGCTACATTAATTAAACCAGGCATGCAGTGCTAAATAAAGGACATCTCTTCAAGGCAATTTATTCTACCGTGTAGACCTACAGTGTTTGTTAGAGAGGACACAGGATTTTTTCCAGTGCTCTGTCACCCTCACTGTGAAAAAGTTCTTCCGCATGTTGGTGCGGAACTTCCTGTGCTCCAACTTGAGGCCATTGCCCCTTGTCCTGTCCCCACAGATCACTGAAAAGAGGTTGGTCATTCCCCTCTGTCTCCTACACTTCAGATATTTATAAACATTAATCAGATCCCCTCTCAGTCGTCTTTTCTCAAGGCTGAACAGCCCCAGTTCACTCAGCCTTTCCTCGTAGGGGAGATACTCCAGGCCCTTAGTCATCTTTGTAGCCCTCCGCTGGACTCTCTCCAGGAGATCCCTGGCTTTTTTGTACAGTGTTTTTTGGGTGTTACATGCACTCAATTCACAATATTCTACAGAAAATCCTGTACAACATTCTTAGTGAACTGATTAAGAAGTTACACATAAGATAAATCACATTTAGCTTAAATGACAGGTTTGAGCTCAAACACTAGATTGGTGATATAATTATTGACAGAACCCAGGACAACTCATGAAAAGGAGTCAATCTTTGCTGCAGCAATCTAATGAAAGTCTCGAAGATCTTAATTATTCTGTATCTAACATCTTACTTAATCTTTTTCATTCTGCAGCTTTCAGTAGAACCCCAAAACTGCCTTAACTGACCACATCAGACAGCAATTGTTGATTCTATGCTTATGTATCCTTTCTTCCTCCTTGTTTTATACCAAAAGCACTGGTTTTACAATAATGACAGTAACCCAGATTCATTTCAGCCTAGAAAATATTACAGAAAGCAACAGAAAAATCCCCAGAGGTTTAACAGATTTCTTCAAAGGTCGAATCCTGCTATGTCAATGTTTTAATCATTTATCAGACAGTTCTAACTAGTCCAGTTCTACTATTTTTTTATCCTGCCCATAATGACATAGGGTCAAGTCAACAAGACAACCAAATTCCTCTCTTCCTTCCTATCCCAGGCAACAGGATATAACTTTCTTGATGCAGTTTAATGTCTTTGTCATGTTTTCATCCCAGCTTCGAGCTGAGCACCACCCAGTCGCTCTCATGGAAGGGGGGGAGAGGGGGAGGAAAAAGAAAACCAAAATCAAACCTCATAGATTGGGACAAGGACAGTTTACTGGGACAGCAGGGAGAGAAATAATAACAACAGGACTTCATAGCAAAATATACAAAACTGGTGATACACAAAGCAGTTTCTAACTGAACCACACAACTCAGGCCGTACAGCTCAGAGCTGTCCCAAAACCAGACCATCCCCAAACTACATGTCCTGAAGCCTGTGCTCATCCCCTACCAGCCCGCCCTTTATGCTGAACATGACACCATTGTTATGAAATAGCCTCTTCGGCCAGTTTGGTCACCTGTCCTGGCTGTGTCGCCTCTCAGCTTTCTGGGTGCCCCCTCCCCTGGCTCAATTCTGCCTTCTTGTTAGCAGGGCAATAGAAACAACTGAAAAGTCCTTGACTGCTTGGCAACAACTAAAAACATCCGGGTGTTATCAGCACTGCTCTCATCCTGACTCCCAAACTCAGCACAGCTCCGGCTTCTAGGAAGGAAATTAACTCTATATTAACCCTAGCCAAACCCTGGACACACCTCCATACAACAGCTCATGGAATTCCATCAGTTACTTCTGCCATAAAAGTTACAGGATATACTATAAAAAGTAGAACTAGAATAGGCCCCTGCCAGAAAAGCCATAATTTTGATATTAATGTTTCTAACAAAGGGAACAAGCCACACAGTTCTCAAAATTTTTTCATTGTTTCTTGTATAATTTGTTCAAAATAAGCATATCTCCCTTGTATTCTACTCTAGAACTGTAACTTGAGGCAAACCATCTCACTGGATCTGCAATATGGTTGATATGGTACACTACCTTACTACAATGAAAATCCTGAAAACAAATACCGGTAGTAAACATCCAAACAGCAAGAACTATTTATTCTCTTTGAGGGTTTCCTAATCCACTTTGATCTGAAATTCTTCAAGGTAACCTTAAAAAACCCACAAAGAAGTCCTTAGCAACAACCCATTAAAAACAAAAATTAAGAAAACCAAAGTTTCATATGTTCCTCACTTTTCCAACAATTCATGGCAACAGTAGCATGCAAAGCAAATATGCCTTACCAAGTTCCGTTATATAGGTGTTTCCTTCCGAAGGAAAAGGAATGTATTGATTAGAGAAGAAGTTGCTTCCATAACCCAGAACAAAGCCTTCTAGTTTGGTGTTTTGGCTTGGTCGAAGATACCTCATGCAAATGGTGTCATCTGTTGCATTGATCTGAACTTTCAGACTCTGTCTTTTCACTGGGTAAAGAGTTAAGAAAAAAAAAAGAAAATCAGAATGTATTATCTCTTGTAATTATACATTCAGTAGTCAAATATGATAATATATCAATATAGGGCTTTTAAATTTGGTAGTCACAAGCTTAACAACTGCTTAAAGGTGGAGTCTCCTCAAAACTAAGTAAAAGGTTAAGAAATAATCATGTAAAATTGTGGTTTCCAACATGTCTGGTTCTCCATCATTCATTAGGTACTATCATTAGCTGTAACATCTTCTACAGTTACAGTAGCAGCAAAGTGTGTGAATTAACTGGAAAAAATGCCAATATTTTTTCCTTTAAACTTGGGATTTATACTACTATTAGCCATCTATAGGACCCATGGGTGAAAAACCTGTTTAATTTTTTGTTTGTTAGGAACAAATATGGTGTTTTAACATTAAATTAATCACACTGCAAAATCAGGGTAGAAAAGAAATAGTAACTACATCCAAATAAGTATACTCCAACTTTTTTTTTTTTTTTCTCTGTTGGGCTGGAAATGTGATTTTTTTATTTGGAATTAAACCAGGACACCTAACCAATGTATATACTTTATTCAAAATCAACAAGAAACTATTTTTAAACATTAATTTTTATGCTTTTTAGAGGAGCAGCACATAAAGCAAGAAACATCTTGTATATCCATCTATAATACATTAACTTATAACAATACAGAATGACTTCATAACAGAATAATCAATTTTTTAGACTTCATCCATCTTGTCTTGGCAGGGTGAGGGAGGATTTGTTTTTCTGCCTTTGATGCAGATTTAATATTGGCTTGTTACTGTTAGCCTTATCATGAACTGTTGAATGCCAGTGCATTAAAAAAAAATACTTTCCCCTAAATGTATGACACTAGGGATAGAATAGTATTTTTTTTGTTATTATTTCTCTTTTCATTCTTGATATATAAATTTTCATTCAGAACAGATTTTCAGGCATCTCTCCAATTATGAGGGCAGAAATTAACTTTTCAGGAAAAAAAAAACACAAATCTGCACAAAATCATTTTACATCAGGATCTAAATCCTGAAGAAAAACAATGAGAGGTATATCACCAGTTACTTAATAACAGGATAGAGCAATACCAAACTTCCTTCCCCCTGGCACCTCCAAGTCCTTCCATCTCTCCATCCCTCTGCCTTGCTTTCACTCTGCCAGTAATTGCAGACTGATATTGCAAGCTTCTTCAGAGAAGTGCATACTGATTTTCTGGCATCACCCAAGCCTAGCCTCCATTTTTCTTTTCTTTTTGTGGGGTTTTTTTTGAGAAATCTGATAACTACAGTTGCTGAGAGGCCACAGTCCCCAATCTGTGAAGATGATTTAGTAGAACTGTTGAGCACCTGCAGTTGTCTGCATGCTAAACGCAAAGTCCTAAGCCAAACACTTTATGCCTCTTCCCTTTACGGAATGAAGCAGACCCATAAAACTGAAGGAAAACATGTGCCTCTGACGAGACCTTCCTTTTATCTAAAGGCTGATCAAGGAAAAGCACTCCGCCAGGAAACAGTGACAATTTTCCAAAGATAACTCTGCCAGGTTTCAGAAGACTGCAAAGCTTCTAAGAAAACTCAACTCCGATACAATACTATCACAGGGAAAGGGATGGCAGTTGCTTCCTTATCTGGGAGACATCTTTTTTCATTTTCACTGCTGTGGATTCTGGGTGTACAAATCTGAATATCGCCAACGTTCCACACAGCAGAAACCAGAAAGAAACTCCAACAGACTTCAAATCCCCCCCAACATGCTTCATAAAGATTCTTAGTAAAAACAGTTCCATGCCAATGAAGTTTAGGATTATCATCTCTGATTGACAGTGAACCAGAGATGTTAAAATTATGTAGTCTGCAAAACTCTAACTTTGGAGGGCTGAGAAGAAATGAAAGCAAAGTCTCCTGATCTCCACTGAATATTCGTATCTAGGAAGAAAGCAAAAACTCATGGCAGAGGAGTTGGAAGTAAATGATCCTTAAGATCCCTTCCAACCCAAACAATTCTATGAGTCTTACAGTATTTGTTTCAAATATGAGATATTTATGTATTAAAATTCTCAATCAGACCTAAAATGGGATTTAAAAAGAATAGTGAAGATCTATTTTAATTTTAAATTTACATTAATTTTATTTTTAAACAAGATTGTTTCTACGTATTTCTTTGTTATTCTTTACATTCATTTGAAAACATAATTTTAATTCAAGATTAACTTCAATTGGGTTTGATTCCAATTGATAACAGATACTGTGTTTTATTCATAGTCAAGCAGTTACAGTGACAAGGGGTCTTGATTTTATGTAAGCCTAAAAACTGTCTGTATTTTCTGAAAGCAGAAAATCTAAATGGGATCTGAAAACAGCAACAGCTTTGAGGTAGGACCCTTTAGACATTTTCTTTATAGCTAGGACATCAAAACTTTAATAAAAGTTTTTAGAGAGCTTTTAAACTCAAAGCTGGACCTAGTAGAACATGTACATAAAATAAAGAATAAGGTGAAACAGAAGAAAAAGGGAAAAATAATCCTTGTCCTCCCCAAACTGTCTTGACTGGGCAGGTCCTTTGCCTCCAATTCATTTTTAAGCGCAGGATCCTTTCTGTGATGTCTGGATGGCAACAAATACCACAGAATCTCTGCAGTGTTTATGAAAAAATCTTTCCTTTTCTCTCCTCAGGGTTCTAGCTGCAGGGTCTGCTCCATGCTCTTTTTAATGTAACACTCTTCTACCCCTTCTGTAATCTCCTCGCTTACTATTTCCTTCTCTCTATGCTGCATAAGTTCCTTTAGCTGAGGGGGCTTTGTCAGTCTCAGCAAGGGCTCTCTTCCTAATAGCTTTCTTCACTATTATTTGGTTGCACACCTCTAAAGGAAAATTGCTGTGCTAGAGCAACAAAACAAATGCTACACTTCATGTGACTCAGCCAGGTTCCCTTCTGTGGGCTGCGTGCACTCCAGAGTCACTGAAACCTAGGGACTAATTTTAACTGGTAAAACTATAATTATCAGAGGCTAACCATTTTCTGGAAGCGTATGAACAGAAGTGAGGCATCCAAGGCCAAGACTGAAAAGATTTTCTATCAGAGGCAACAAAGGTTCCCAACTGAAATTAAAACTTTTGTTTGCTAGAAACCACTGAGTGAGCCACTTGGGTTCCAAAGACTGAAAGGCTAAGCAGAAGTCAAAGCCAAAGAAGGATGAAGACAGAAGGAAGCCAGCAAGCACAGAAATTGCTCTCTGTCACGGCAGATCACTTTAGATATGAACACCTTGTAGGGAATGACATCTCTCCCCAAACCAGTGTGCTAATTAGTCATCAGTCCAGCTCTTCTGCTTGCCAACAGATTAGCACTCCAACATCTTTGCACGAGCCTCTGCACGCTTCCAACACCTCACTTGGGAGTATATATCTTAGTATCATAAATACGAACCCAGGAAGCTTCGATAGCTGAGACCATTACAAAGAAATAGTTCCCCTTATGAAAGAAATCTGAATCTAAAAGGAAAAAGGCAGCTTCGTGCCAGAGACTGTAAGCCCAACTCTGCAACACTGTTTAGAATTAACAATAAACAGAAAAGCTTCCCATGAAAACATAATGAAATGCAAGTTATGCTAAGGTCTATGAGGAAGGCCCATGTGGTCACTTGGAATCCTTAGAGCAGACAAAGGGTATACAGGGAGGGCAAGATGCACAGAGGGGCAGCCAGGCAGGGAGACCTCAATGTCATATACTGCTCTGAGACTACCAGGCTAGTCAAGAAAGAGCCAGCCTCGTGCAGTACAAATATAAAGGACTTCATACCTATTAGTTTGCTAAATGGGAACTGTTATTAGGAGCACATTAGCAAAATAGATTTCACTTATATTGATCTCACAGTATTTTGAGGAACTAACAGGGAAATCAGGAATTCCCGTTATGAGTAGTATCTTTATCTTGGCCACCACTCAGATAAAATAGTCATTAAACTGGACAAAGCAAGTCACAGGAATTTGACTGCTATGTTACTGTGGTAAGAATGTACTTGATTTTAAGAAAATAGTTTTGTCATGATTTCAGAATGCCTTTTTCCTCTACCTCCTTGATGAAAGAGTTAAATGATAAACTAGATACCCTCTAATTCAAATGTAAAGACATTCTGAAAACACCTTTAGAAACAGAACAGAGCACAAAGCAAGGCAAGACTGAATTTTCCTAACTCATATTCACTTCTATCAGCTTTTGGCATGTGCTACTGAAACTCTGGTCTTAAGTATTTGCATTTGTAGAGTAATTCTTTTACATTGAGGCCATCCCCAAATGAAAGATTCTGGGACCCATAGCTAGCTCTGAAAATCAATCTTTCCCTCCAGGCTTGCCAACAGAAATTCCAGACTGATCTCCATGTATTCTCTTCAACAAAAGTCAATCAATGGCCAAAAGCAGCAGGACAAACTGCACACAGCATATCTGAACTAACAACAATGTGTTAAGTGCATCAGACCACTTGCAGTGTTCGAATCACTCTAGGGAAAGAACTCTTCACCCATAAGGGGAAAGACTTTAAAAGACAGCTTAATGAATCAGCTGCATCAAAGCGCAACCGGCCGCTGGTAACTCTTGAGGAAGCAGAAATTAGCTACAAAGGGTCTGCAGAATTAAGCTGGAAGTACCATAGTTTGTCTACTTGGAAAAAATAAGTGACCACATATAGGCCATGGGAACCAAAAGAAAACATTAACTCTAAATTACCAAACTGAAATTCACATCTTTAAAATGTGAAAGCAGCTGTGGAAAATAATATACAAAACATGTAGCTGGACACTGGTTCACATATTGGATCCCCCATGGATTATGTGAAATATCTTCTTTTTCTTATCAAATTAATTAATCATGGAGCAACAGGTGAGAACAGAGACTTCATGAACACTGCTATCATCTCTCATTAATTCATTCTAACTGATGGTTCATATTTAGCTCCAAGACAGAGAAGTCCAATTTTCAACTTCTACGTTCACAGCAAAAGTTCAGTCAAAGCCCTTTGATTTAGATCTCACAGTCCCCTAAGAAATCACCATTCCAAAGCAGTTGAAAAGGCAAACAGTAACTACCAGGAATAGATTTACAGAATTCCTTTGCTGTTTAATAACTGGAGAGAAGTAAGGAGATAAACAGAAATGGTTTGCTGGGCAAGCTGCAAGAAAGCAAACCACTGCTGAGGACAGCGGTATTTCCTATATATAAAAGCAAATAAAACCACCTGAGACTTTACTTCCCAAAAGAACAAAAGAATTTTGTTTCAGTAACAGAGATTAAAGTCTCTAAAATTCTGTGTCCCATGTCCCACTATGTCATTACAATATTGTTGGTAACAATAGAAGTGGAGTTAGCTAAAATTGCCAGCTGTTTTGATTTTCCTCTGTTTCAAGGAACGTGAGAGAAATTGGGTGATGAGGTGACTGGAATTTGAATTAACTGGCTCTTTTCTGTTTCTACCCAAAACCCTAAAATCTATCTTGGCCCTGTCAAATAAAGGATATTCAGCTAAAGAGCACTCTACTTCTCTCCCCAACTTAAAAAGATATGTCAAGAGCGGATTTGCACAGCAATAGCAATACTGAGGCGTTACTTTCACTTATTCTATGATTTTACTGGTGCGCTTTAAGTGTGTATGGTTTCTCGTGACCAAATATACAGTCCTGGTTTTTGTTTTTAATCCATAGAGTGAAAAGCCTTGAACTCTGCCCTACAAAACTAGAGGGTGAATACAGCTGTACTGTATTACTGTATTTGGCTTCGTCATCAGAATTCCTTTTGCCTTACATTGAAACTGTTTGTTTTTCACTATTTCAATGATTTTGGAGGGCATGAAGGCAAGACCTAGTACTGCTTCCCGGAGTGTTAGACAAATGAAACATGTCTTAAGAAAATACATTAGCACCATATATTTGTGAGCACCACTTAACTTATAACATTCAAATCGTTCACATCAGTGCTTTCATTTTCCAAATCTGGTGCCATGGTACCACCAGCCAAGATTTCAATGATAATCTACCACTGTGCAACTTTTAGTTTCGCTGGTTTATATTTTTGTATTTACTCTGGCTCCCAAACATAGAGACACATTAGTTGTTTGGCTCAAACACAAATATAGCTTAAAATGGGAAACATTTAAAAATAGTTCTGTTTCTATGCAGTAGAATAAACAAGACACACTTCTGAGACAGCCATAACCATAGAAACATGGAATAATTTAGGGTGGAAGGGTCACTTAGTCCAACCCTCTGCTTGAAGCAAACCTACTCAGACAAGGTTGCTTAGGGTCACGTCCAGCCAAGGTGTGAACACCTCTAACGACATAGACTCCATAACAACTCTGGGCAACCTGTTCCACTACTTATCATCCTTGTGGCTTTAAAAAAAAGGTCCAGATATTCTGACTGGAATTTCCCATGTTCCAACTTGTGCCCAGTGCCTCTTGTCATACTGCTGTGCACTTCTGCAGAAAACTTTTGTATTGCCTAGCCAAGTCGTTGAGGACAATGTTGGATCATCTTTCTCATCACAGATTACATAAAAAACCCCAACACTCCTAGCTACAAAATTCACATTAATCAACACTCTGAACAATTAAAAGAGGTGTCATACAGACCATATCCTTTAAAAGAGGAACACAGGATTAAGAGATGATAAACTACAAGCACTATACATAGTTTTGTCATTTGCAATTTAAGTTTATAATTTTTTTTTTCAAAATATTAGTATGCCTACACTCTGTAGACAAGTCTATCATTACTTCACATACAGGCACATCTATCTGCAAAAGTAGCCTAATTCATGAGATTTCAACTTATTCTCACAGGATGTCTCTGCTCAGGCAGATTCCAAAAAAGATGAACAAAAGCATTGTTATTCTTACCTGTGGAGCAATGTTTATTGCACTGAGATCCACCAGCACATTTTTTGAGTTAAGCAATCAGAAAAGTTTCAGTAGCACAATTTCTGTTCCAGTCCTACCACCCTCCTTAACCTGAGTTTCTCTGACCCCAGACTATACATTCTGTTAATTTCAAAGCCAGGAGGCTTTTTTGATGAGCAGAAGCAAGCATTTCCTTTTGAAATGCTTTTTTTACCTACAAAGACATGGTTTAATTCAGAAATCGTGTATTTTTCTTATTTTATGATGCTTGATAGATAGGATGAATAAAGCTTGTTATTCTAAGCCTTATTATCAAGGCTTATTACTTTATCCATAGCCAGAAAGTAGTAATTGATTCCACCTTAATAAGTTTTGAAGTTAGCACCACTTTTTGACTCCCACTGTAACTGAGAGGGTATACATGGCAGTATGGTAAGCATGTCCTATGACTTGCAGTAATTTATAAAGAGAAGAAAAAGACGATAATATAAATTCCATCCAACTTCTGATGCCTAGTGAGAGAGTGGGATGCCTCTGAGGATGATCTGTGTTTTAAAGAGGAAGCCACCTTATGTTGGCCAAGAGGAAATACAGAATTTTTGTTAAGTCTCTCTGGGAATAAACTAGAAGAAGCTGGCGCAAGCTAACTTCAAGGGGGAAAAAAATTGAAATAAATCTTATTTTCATGTAACCCTTCCAATAGTATTTCTAGCTTCTCTTGAATCCAAAAAAAATCGTTTCAGCCAGTACAACCACAAAACAAACACTTGGTCCGCTTACTTGTTTTCAGAAATTGCATTTAACAACCTCACTTGTCAGGTGGACATTCTGCCATCAGTTGTCTTGTGAGACAAGAAAATCTGTTGGAATTCTAACTTCACTACTTTCCCAACTCAGATGCTTTCCAGAGATTTTTACATAATTTATTTCTTGCCTATAATATATTAAGTTATTTTAAATGGGAGATGGCAACTATTTTAGGTGTATCAACATTCTTAAAAGACTGTACACAGCAATAGAATAGAATAAATTATAATCCTTTTCCACAGTATTCACAATGAGGCAATTTTGGAAATTTCATTTATAATAGAAATTCACTACAAAAGGAGTACAAATATCTGAAATACCCAGTAGGAAACCCCCTCAATACTGGTGTTTGGCTGAAGGCAGGAACTCACTAAGACCTCCATAGGAAGAGATGTACGGTGAGGGCCAGTGTCAGCCCCACCTCTTCCAGTGCCCTCTCTCACAGCACTCTCTCAGGATTACTCAGACTTCTTCCTTCAGTTCCAATGTATATTTAGTTTTTCTAATGCTAATCCAAAATATGTTCTCTATTTT
Source organism: Gallinula chloropus (assembly GCF_964237585.1). Taxonomy (NCBI): domain Eukaryota; kingdom Metazoa; phylum Chordata; class Aves; order Gruiformes; family Rallidae; genus Gallinula; species Gallinula chloropus. The sequence continues at coordinate 93,126,576 of NC_140085.1, forward strand.
TAATGGATATAAAGTAAATATTTCTGAGAAAAAAGATGTTAAAGTATTTATATTGCAAAAGTAGAGTTTTTAAAACTTCCTTTGCCAATTCCCTTCTAGCGCTTGTTAGAGTTCAGAACTCAGTTAAGAAGCTGTAGCTCAGTATTACTTTAGGACCAGTAAGGACAATGCAGAGGTAAAGTTGTAGTTATCAGCAACTCCAAGTTTTACAATCTACATAACGCAATGTACAAAAAGGAATTTATTACTTGTATGCTGCCATGTCTCTCACCTGTTTCAGGTCATTCTTTGAAGTTCCACTTGCATCCTTTTCACTATCTCCCTCACAAGGCTCCTTACACATTATTAATATCCTCTTTATTGGACTAAGTACTCTAACTATCCTTATTTTTAGGGTACAAAGCTGAAAAGAGCCTGGATTTGAACTCAGGGTCCCAGTTCAGTGATCCAAAACCCATTTCCAGCTTTTATTCAGCAGCCCATTTCCCATATGTGTTAAATGGCAAACAACATTGAAAACAAGCAAGAAAACCCTTGTTTGAGAATAACCAAGTTTGCAGTTCTGATGGAAAAGGGAACAGGAGTTACTGTCTGCAAATTTCTTTGGACAGAGTTCAAACAACCTGTCTCTGGCTCCCATCATAAAATATTGTTTAATTTTTCTTCTAAATCTTAGAAAATTCCACTCTCTTCTCTGCCAAGTCAGTAAACTTGATTGTGTTTAAAGGTCAAATATGTGTGCTAAAAATTTAATTTTAATAAAGTTCAACATGCAAGAATTCAACATATTTGAAGGTCTGGGACAGAACAAAGCCTATGTATTATTTTCAGTGCATAATATCCCTTGAAACTCCTTCAAGTTGAACCAAAGATACCACATTTCAAATCAATAGCACACAAACCACAAAACTTAAAAGGACATTCTTTGTCCATGGAAAACCTCCTTGTTAATGAAACAACCTCAAAGCCTTATCTCAATTTAAATTATGGATTACTTATTTACACTAGGATAAAGCTTGATTTGAATCTGATGTAATTATGATCTCCAGGGCATTATTCCCCTGGTTTTACTCTCAGACCTAGTTTGGTTTTGTTTTTTCCAGACTGGACAGGCATGTTATTTTCTGGGCCGATGCAACTCCACCTGAATGGAGCTGATGAGACAGCGACTGCATCTTGCCCAGAAGAACTGGTCTTTCCAATTCTGGCTCATTCTCCTGTCCAAGAAAATAAGTCCAAAGCAACTCCACCCAGGCTGGGCTACAAAGAAAAGTGTATCTTGGCCAAAGAATCTGACAGATCCTGCATATTCAATAAAGGCATGTAGAAGACAGTGGAGAACAAGAAAAGCCTCACAGGTTTTGTACAAACTCCCTTTTAAGCCTTCAAAGAGCACCAACTAATGCAAACATCAAAAGAGATACATGGTCTTCAAACATGGCTGTGTATAAGGTAGTCATATTTTAGATCTGATCAGCTGAATAAAAAAATGGTCTTTAACAACAGCTCCTCAATAACGAAAGCTCAATGAAATATTGAGAACTTAAGCAGGTGAGGAATTCAGACACTGTTTGTCTGGCTGTGTCCACAAATTAAGCAGTGAAGTGATCACTATTAAAGACTGTGGACTTTAATGCAAGAAATTTCTCAAGAACATGATCACTGGCAGGCAGTGCATAGCATTACCACTGCCATTACCTATGCATTGGCAGGCATCGTTTAGCATCACCACTAATACACTTCTCATCTACAAATATCAATGCATTTTTAAAAAAATCAAAGGTAAAATAAATAACCAGTATCCAAACGGAACTACAACTGCACTTGCTTCTGAGAGAAGAAGAAAGTTACCATAGTTTACAATCTATGATGTTATCATTCAGTACTGAATGCACAGATAATCTGCTACATGGATTGAGGTGTATCTGGATTGTGGTCAGGTTCTCCCACTGTAGCAGTCATTTTGAAGTCTGTTCTTTACATGTGATCACCATGCATTACACCAGAATACATAATATTGTTTTCAGTTACATACATTTTAGATTGATTTGCTGGGTGACTGCTCATCTGGGGATCTTTTGAAATACTTTGGGACAAGTCAGATTTAAAAGAATATGAAATAACTGATGGTAAGAATAAGACCTTTGCATTAAAAAAAACCTCACAAAACCACAAAACAAACACAAAAGATCCACAAAACAAAATAAAAAAGCAGCACCAAGCAGTCTTAAATTGATACTTGCATTATTTTATGTATCTGTAGTACAAAATAGATAGTCCCATGCTAAAGTCTTCCTTCTGTGGTATTATCTTACTTGCCATACTCCAAGTAGCTGAAAGAGCAAGTCAGTATTCCGTAACATTGGCTTTGATGTTTACATACCCAATTTTTTTACCCCCTTCTCTGATTCAGGATGCAGTTATGTTTTTAAGGACAAATATGCCTAAAGATAATATTATTTAGACAGCTAGCAGGGTTTGCAAGCTATATAACAGAGGAAGTTTGACACCAACATGTATCTCCAACAGTTAAGTTACAAACTGAATTACCAACACGTATAGGTATCTTTCAAGATTGTTGCCTTCTCTATTTTAAATCTGAAGAGTTAGCGCTCAGACCTTCCTCATATGCAGTAGTCCTCACTTCTAAAAAGATCTATCACTACTAGGCCAGTGCACATGAACCTTTTCTTTTGAACAGAGCACTATGAAGTAAACCAAATTGATAAAATCCAGGAAAAAAGCAAAGTCAAAGAGTATGTTAACCAAGAAAAAAAGCCTGAATAGACAGGTGTCATCCAGCTTGGAGGAAAAGTACATAAAGAAGTATGAAGACATTATCCTAATATTTAAAACAAATAAAACCATGAAAAAAACCCAGCATGAGTTACTTCTCCTTATGTGTGGAAAGCAGAAGTGATATGGACTGTGTAAAGGAAAATAGCTGGAAAAGTGATAAAGATAGTGAAGCTCTGGAACACATTACTTCAGGAATAAGCACAAGGAGAACAAAATAATTTCAGGAAGTCCATTTCAGCCCTGTGTTTCTTTGTAGAAACAAATATTTCTCCATTACAGGTTTTTCTCCTGCACCTTTAGCCTTCCCCAGTGCTATGCTTGAATTCCAGTATCCTACTTCCTACCACAAACATGAAAACACTGAAAATCCAGTAAAGCAGGATCTCTTCGGTATATGGATGAGCATTAGGAGAGGCAAAAATGCCACGTGAGAATAGAAAAATACCTCACTACAACTGCTTGACCAAGGGCAAGAAAGAGCTTCCAGAGAGCTGCAAGCTATTCAGCCTAACCACAGCTGCCAGGAACAGGTGGTCACACCTATGCACATGACAAACAAGAACGTGATTCAGAACAGCCAGCACAAATTTACCAAGGCCAGACGAGGCCAGGCTGCCTGACCAACCCTGCTGCCTTCTGTAACGCTTTGCATACAAGGGTAAAGTGGCAAGAAACATTTACTTGGACTTTGACACAATGTCCACAGATACCCTTCCAGCCAAACTGGAGAAAAGCAGACTGGATATTGCAAGGTAGATGGAAGACTGGACTCAAAGAAGTCCAGAGTCCTCATTAATAGTCTTTCCAGTTCTCAAGTGATACCCACAGTATCACTTATTCCATGGAGGGAAAATGATTTCACAGAATCACAAGGCTGGAAGAGACCTTTGAAGATCATCAAGTCCAACCATTCCCATCCTATGCTAAACCAGATCCCTAAGTACCTCAGCAACCGTTTTTTTGAACACATCCAGGGATGGCGACTCAACCACCTCCCTGGGCAGCCTGTTCCAGGCCCTGACAACTCTTTCAGTAAAAAAATTATTTCTAATATCCAATCTAAATCTGCCCTGGCACAGCTTTGTGCCATTTCCCCTTGTCCTATCACCTGTCACCTGTCTGAAGAGACCACCGCCCACCTCTCTACAACCTCCCTTCAGGCAGTTGTAGGTGGTGATAAGGTCTCCCCTCAGCCTCCTCTTCTCCAGGCTAAACATCCCCAGCTCCCTCAGCCGTTCCTCATATGATTTGCCCTCCAGCCCCTTCACCAGCCTGGTTGCCCTTCTCTGCACTTGCTCAAGTGTAAATTTGGGAAAGATCTTAGATTGGGCAAATAAAAGATGCGTTGCACATAATGATCTGCTTTCAAATTGAAGTGAGACAATCTAGATTAAGACACTCATTTAGAAAGAAGTACCCACCAAGCTATCTTCATAAATCCTCTTTGCAAATGGAAGTGCAACTAGTGAGACAGACACTGCTGCACTCCTGATGCATCAGTGAGTTTGTCAAGATTTAATAGTCAAATAAACACACCTATATCCATCTCAGGATGGTCCAGTCCATGATTTATTTCACAGGTTCCCAAAAGATCAAATAAAAGATATCTGTAGTGCAAGAATCAATTTCTAGCAGAAACATCTATAAATGGAGAAGTAAAATCTGCCCATCACACTGAGATTGCCTCTGTTAGAGACCATGCCCATGAGAGCACAAGACATTTCACAATTCTTAAATGTATGCAAGCTTGCAAGAATGTTCTTAACACCTTACTACTGTCTAATGGGATTTAATGCTTATTTATAAATCCCTCACCATGCTGTGTAAAATTGAAACAGGCGTCTTCAAAATAATATGTATCAACAGATGAAAATTGAATGGGATCATCCCTTCTCTGAAGTCACGACAGCTTTCCTCTTCCAAAACTGCAACCATCATATGATCATGACTTCTCTGCTCAAAATCCTCTTCTAAGATCCGAGACACACAGGACTTCAAATAGTGCAAGGACTAATGGCTTTGGATGAGCACTTGAAAATAGTGCTTGCAATGTTCTGTGTTTTGACTTTGGAATAAGTTACTCACTTTTCAGAGACAAACAGCTGATAAAGCAATTAAATATCTGAAGCCTAAATAAAAGTTCCTGGATGTTGATGTCTATCTTATGCTAAACTGAGAAAGGAAAAGCAAACTTAATACATTAACAAAAACAGTAATCAAATGTGAAATACTGTTATGCTTTGAGAACTGCAGTTTGGTCTTCCAATGCCTTCAAGTCTATCAGAAGAATTTTTAGCTATTCCTTTTTAGTTTAAAAAGTTAAGAGGCACAAACAAAAAAATATTAAACATTGCTCAGTGTTTCCAACAGAGCAGTCAAAATAAAGTGGTTTTACTTATGCTCTTGGTCTCCAAACCGAACATTCTCACACATGTCTGAGACTAGCTGGATACAACCGAGTCCTATAAGGGTTGATTCCAACTGCACACAGTTTTTCCAGCTGGAAAATGTATCTCATCTTGCATCATTAGATGAGATGGATCTCAAGACTGATGACCTGGCTTCTTATTTAAAAAAAAAAAAAAGGAACATATTAAGAAAAATCACAGGTGTCCCCGTTTATCATCTTGTATATTGTTCCACATCGGAATTTGCAGAGATCTAAGGAAAGCTTCTACAGTTCAGGCAGATATCTGAAGAAAGAAGCAACAGACTCAACAGACTTCCAGTAAATTTTTAACTAAAGAGGCTGAAAACAGAAATCACTAATAAGATAAATACTTTATGATTTTAGGAATTAATATAGAATTCCAAAATCTGGCAGAAATTCTTTTTTTCAACACTATAAACACCTTAAGAAGCAGAGGCATTGTTAACTTAAGAAAACTAAAATTTGAAATTGTTCTAAATCAGTGGATTAGAGGCAAATATATTTAATACCAAGTATATTTAAATAATCTAACATGCAAAATAAAACCTATGTGTGTGACTGAGTTCTAAAATAAGTCACAAATACTTATTTTTGCTACAATGATTAATCTGTTCTCCCACCTATTTTCCTTCCTATCCAGGTTATGGCAGACAATACAGTTTACATTCTTTAATTATATTTCCAAATTCTATATCCATTACATCAGCTGCTCCATTTTTACCACACTGCATTTTTTTTTAATCTACAGAAATGAACAAAAGCATCAAGGAGTAATCTCTATTTCTAACCTATTTTTCTATGTCCATATTTAGGTTTTTTCTTTTAATTCTCCACCTAATGTTTTACTGAAAGGAAAAGAAAATGCCAATAAAGAAAATACAATCAGCTAGACAAAAGGAAGGATAGGGGCATGTACACTGATGCTCAGGCCCATCAGCCAGGCAATCTGTGTATGACTGATGTTGCATTTTCATCTGTACTTCACTCAGGCATGTGTCAAATTGTTCACAGATAATTTAGACATAACTTTCTACATACCCTATCACCACTGATCTTGTAACCCAATGTGCAATAGATTACATAAATTCCTAAGGAATGTTCTCTCACTTAAGAATATATAAAGGACATAAATATTACTTCATGACTTTGCAACATTTTAAAATGAGATGGTCTTTCTTGTGTCAGTTTTGGTTAACAACTGACAAATGTTTTAACGCTACAAAAAGCAAATTAATGCGGGGAATGGGATCCTTTTTCCTCACCCTTAGTGATGGATTACCTTACATTCCCTTCAAATAAATATATTAATAGCATATGATGTCCATTGCTAATTTCTGTAGCTATTTCTGTGTGAAAAGGGAACACAAAAACCATCTGTCGCATTATTGAGAAACTTTGCTTTCTAAGAAATCATTGCTCCACATTACCAGCATATGAATGTTTTTACCAACTGCTATTTGACCACGTTAGGAAAACTGGGAGAGTACAGGGGGACTGATAAAAGCCTGGAAGATGGAAACAATTTTTGATGCAATGCATTTACCAAAAATTAACTCAATCCTACAACAATTTTGTGTGTATGCCTCTGTGTGCTACAGAGTCTACGAGAAATCAGCCTCATGATCTGCTTACTTGCACTAAAATTTAGTTTAATTATAAATGTACCGTTAGGGAAAAAAAATTTAAAAATCACAAAATTTGTCCAAAATTGAAAGCAAATTCTTCAGCTCAAAGAAGTTTTCATAATTAGTGTTTCAATCCTGTAAAAAAAAATAATTCTTATTTACAATGCATATACAAAGACTTTCTTAACAGGCAACACAGACTGCTACACCACCACCAGTTGCATCACAGCAGAGATTTATCATCCACTAAGGAGCACTGAATAATCAACACAAGCAGGGAAACATTTTACCTTCCTCATAACTAAAACAGAAAGCAGGAAGAAACACAGAACAGATGCAGTATTTATGTTTATGATTTTGTCACACTATAGCTAAAAGCTGGTTCTCATCAGTATGGGAGCAAATTAACAGACTACTAATGTAGAGAAATTTCATGGTTGTGTTCACAACAGTAAATTGCTGTTAATAAGCATTAGGACAAAGGAAGGAGATCTACCGATTCCAGCTGAACATGCAACCCACTCACTTTTACCTGAGATCACTCTCCATCAAGCTAAGAGAATTCATGGTACTCAAATCTGACCATAGCCATTTCCCTAAATGAGTAACAAGCTACGCTTCAGAGTATGCTGTGCTATAAATAAAAACTGTGCCTTGCCATTTAATCCAGCCACTTCAGCGTTCGTGTAAGCCAGAAATAATGAAACTCTGCCAGAATTTCCAGGTCAGACAATACAGTTTTCTTCCTATTATTTGTACCCCAGAGCTCTGTTTCTTACCAACTTTCAGACTATTGCTCCCATTCCTTTATTTTCAGCACGTGTTTGTGCATGCTGTACAGACACACTGAGATTTAGAAAGAAAAGCGATAAGGTCTGTCATCTTGCATTTTTCTCACTCTGCATTTTTCTTGTTCATGTATAGGCTTGAACTGTGGTAATGAGGGAATCAAAACTGCCAGAAAATGTTTTCACTTCAAAGTCAGAAAACAACCTTCTGGGACATTTCAAGTTTACATATTTGTATTTTTGAACCAACCACAGTTTTGTGTTCTAAAGTGATTCCAGACTTTTACATCATAGAAAGAAAACTTAAAGTGAATAATTAATATAAAGCAGAGGCAAGTAGTTGACAAAAGGAGAAAAGACTTTTCCCCACGCAAGTTAAAAAAAATGTTATCCACATACATTGCCAGTCCTCTAAAGTTGGCCAGGACCAAGACTATTAATTATGTAAAGTCACATCAAACACTCTGTGGCAATTTGTAGATTGATAAACTAATACCACAACTGCTGATGATAGAAAAGAATAAGACAGTCTCTCACTTCTTTATTATATCATGCAGATTTCATAAATAATGAAAAAAATTAGAACTATGAAAACATGCAGAAATAACCTTCACACATTGAGAAACCATTATTCCATTAAGACTCTGGCTTGAACCAGAGCACTGAATCACAGGCCGTAAGTAGGGACAGCAACACTCCAGTGTTAGCACAGTACACATACACACACAAAATCAAATTACACACAAAGGTTTAGGTACTTCATTATGTTTGGTTTTATTGATGTGGATTTACTCCCATGGAGCCCCACCACCTTGACAAATTTGTAAGCAGGATTTGTGTAAGAATGATAGCTACAATTAGCCTGAGAAAAACGTTGTGGATTCACTTGTCTCATTTTTTCTTCCAGAAAGCACTCTAAATAATATCAAATCATTACAGAGTGATGGATCTCAGCAACAACTATGAAGTATTGTGCAAAGCATAGTTTAGATTTTGTCTATTGACATCTGACAATAGCAGCAAATGCAAGAAGTCTTGCTTTCTTCTAATGGAAATAACATTCCTCCCTACTTGCCTTTAGATCTAGTACCCCCCATAGCTAGTGCCTCAGCTCTTTACCAACATTTCATTCAGCAACTCTGAAGTGATGAAGACTCTGGGTTGATACTCTTAATGTGACCACCCTTACATAACCTCATCTAGATATCTGCACATTCTGATGACATCACTTTGGCTAAACAAAGAGTGCAAAACCATTTCATTCTGATGACCATAACTACAATCACAACTTCATCAATAGTAGAAATTCACTTGCAGGTTCAAATTTTGACCTGTTTTTTCTTCACCTTGATGTTATACTCATTGGTTTACTCAAGTGGGGTAGCTTAGAGTTGATTTAGCTGGAGTATAATGGCATATGACTAGTGTGTTTTGTTGACTAAGGCCAAAAAGGGGCCAACAAGGATTTTATTCATGATACTGCCAGCAGTCATTTTCATGAACACTATCCCCACAGTAAAATAAGGCTAACATATATTTCATAAATATATGAACATATGAAACATCTATTTCATAAAGCAAACTTGCACACATTGGCTTGTATTGCAGAACAACCAATTTCTAATGACATTTGAATTAAGACCTGACAGGAAAACTTGAGTGGCATCTGGCCTGCTTCCAGATGCCTTCTTCCACTTGGGAGCAAACTACAGACTGGGCTGTTTTGCTAATGACATCTGGTTTAGGCCACTTCTTTTGCAGAGCACTAAAACCTGCCTCTCTTCACACCTACTTTTCACACAGTAGTCAAGAACACTCCACAGAAAAAAATTTATCCTGCTTACCAACAATTTCAAGTCTGCACTTGAATTTCTTCAAGGAAAATCAATCCACTAGGAGCTGTATGAACAGTTTCTGACTATGGCAGGTCACTGCTAGCCACTTTTTCCCCCTGAAGCAGACGGAGCTTTCTGTTTGTACATGTAATGTGTAGTAAATACCTGGTAAGTTCAAACACCCCAAAGAAGCCTCAGAATGACTGACCATTCACAGTACCACCAGTCAATAAATACACAGACTATACACACTCTGCATATACAGTAGATCTTGCTGAAGAGCAGGAGTAAGATTTTGCCGAAATCCCTCCCCTTAAATGTGTTCTGTAGCTTGTACTGCTGGAATGACTAGATACAAAAGATGATATGAAGGAGGACTGAAAAATAATATTCAGAGATACTTGGGAATGGTGAAATCAAAAGGAAGAGGTGAAGGTTATAGAGATTACCCAGCAGTGAGATCATTTGAGAGTCATTCCTATGCTATGGAATTTAATCCTGGCAGAATCCACCCATATGTATCATCACACTATCACACCACTGCATGTGCCAGGACAAAAATGGAATTCTGGTATTACAGATTATCTTTGAACTTGGAAGCCTGATGCTCAACACTGGGTTTTGATATGTTTTTGTGTGATCCTAGGACACAACTGTCTGCATGATAAGATAAAATTGATTAAATGGGATGCTATAAGGGCAACATTCTTATGGGTTGTTTTCTTTTTCAGCAAAGACCAAACCAAATTGACCATGACAGATCTACCATCTGAAACCCCTAGCCACTCAGTTATACCTGACAAAGGGTCCCTTTGAAATTTCTCACAGGAATTTATTGTTATTCATGTGCGATTAAAAACAAGAGAAGTTTTTCACACAAATCCAATTAATTTTGCACTTCTCTTTCCAGACACACAGACAAAAATGAAGTTCCATAGTTCTGTCCAAACTGGCCCTCCTTTGTCAGAGTGTGTCTTTTCAAGATTAATGCATTGTGTATTTTGAAAAATAGTTCCCAGAAAGTTGTTTTGTAACCCATGGAGAAAGTAACATATAAACCACATGCATTTTGCTCCTTTTGCGATATTTCAGTATGCCAACTTCACTATATGTTAACAAAACCACACAGAATACCCCAAACCCAAACCAGCCAACAACTTTCAAGACACTTTGTCTTACAGTTCCTATCCTGCTATTCTACAGCTATCAAGGGGGGTGCCTACAGCACTAAAGTTTAAGCTTTGGCTGTTGCAGTATGGTGACTGTGATACACTGAAATAACTCAACATTGTTTTAACTGCTTGACACCAGTAAGTGAAAACACATGCCGAGTTTAACCTCTGATTAGGGAGAAGCATTACATAACATAGCATAACCAGCAAATTTAGCTACGAATAAAATTAGCCCGTTTCTTTCAGAAATGTCAACGGTAAGTTTGGAAGTATACTGTAAAGACAGTATTGGCTCTCAAAGTTATGTCAGTTATAATTACCATAAATACAAATCTTAGCTAGTAGCTAGCTACAATATTTTCTAATATTCTTATACACTTACCAAACAACAATAAAACCCCATTGAAAAAAAACCAGAGTAAAACTAGTATTTTTCACGGTTATCGCCACAGTTGACGACTGAAGAAACAAGAAAATTCTGGATTTTTTTCCTATATGCACCTGTAAATCAGTGTCTTTCACATGGAGCCATAAGGAATATCATGTCTGTTCTCTAAGGTGGCAGCAACCAAGAAGACAGTGAATGAAGGTTTCCTGAGCCCTTCCTGGAAAGCAGAAAAGGACAGGCTTGAATCCTGGAAAATGGAACAAGGATGGGCCTGAATTCCAATCTACCTGATGACTAATTCAAATAGCAGGAAAACCACACAGATCAGAAACATGGGGCAAAAAACAAAAACAAAGCCTGTAAAAAGTTTCAACTCTTCTTTTTAAAAACTTAATAATAATTTAGATTTATAAGAAGGGATGAACTCCAAATTCTTTTCAACTCTAACAAAGAAAAACAGAACATGGAGATAGACAAAAGCTATCAGAAACAGATTATAGTGAAAAAGTGCATTTCATTGCACATCTGTGTTGTAACTGGAAAGTCAACTGGCAAAATCAAAACCATGAAATACTGTTTTACCAAACACTAAGAACTTGTTCCACAACTGTTGCCTTCAACAACATTTGTGTCGGGTCCAGCTGGAAAAACGCCAATGAACCACAGTTTACAAGGCAGTACAATCTTGTGGATTATGTCCTGTAACTTGTTTATTCTTGGTTCTGCAGAGTTTGCTTTTGCATTTCCCTCTCAAATTCAGGATGCTCTGCTTACCAACTCCTTCAAAGACAAGAGTTTCTGTCTCTACTCAACTGCTGTCTAGAGAGACAATGCTGCATGCTTCAAGGATGGAATGTTTCTGTTGCACAGAACCATACAAATCAGAGAAAGTATGACAAGTTGAAACCCTGATATCTGCACTCTGCAACTGTTTCCACCTGTCATTAAAGTATTTCATGCACAATAGTGCTGAAGAATTGTATGTTGGATGGCACTAGCATAGTGGTGTAAGGGAAGGGACAAAAATAAACGGAAAATGTCCAAGTCTCTCTTCCTTCTAATGAAAAAGAAAGCTTTAGAAGCTGAACATGGTTGAAGGGACAGCGGCTCAAATATTTGATAAAAGACCATTCCTAATCATACCATCACCTCCTGCCCTGCTGTTCCGAGATGCCTCACATAGTCTCCATAGCCACTGCCCACAGAATTTTCTTAGCAGCTGATCCCTCAGAGAGAAACTCATGAAACAAACATAATTGTAAAAAAGGCATTTTCTCTACAGTAAAACACAATACCCACCACCTTCCCTTCCCAACTACATTGCCTTTATTTTTGTATGTAACTCTTAATGTAGAAAGAGTCTGAATTATGACATGGCTTATAACTGTCTCATCAACTTGTCATTTACTACAGTTTATGCAACAAAGAACTGCAAGAAAAGGGTGTTGACCCATGCTTAAGGTGCTACACTAGGACTAGATATGTGTAGAGGCCTATTTTCTATGCAGGCAAAACTATTACAACGCAGGATTCACAGAAGCAGCATAAAGTTTCCACTGGAAATTTTAACTGATATTTCTCTGATTTTGACTCTTTGAGTCATGTTGGAGGTATTTCCAAATTATTCTTCCAACAGTGCCTTAATTTTTGAAGTCAAAATAATTAAAGAAAAAGTTGTTAATCAAGAATGCTTTCCTGAGAACATCAATAACATTTCCTTAGTCATTCTAGGTCAAACACACACTCCTGGAAGTAAAAGTATAAAATTGTATGGAAAAAGGGAGTCGTGTCTATTCCAGCCTCCTGAACAGCATTATTTGCATACAAATTCTCAAATAGCTCTGGAAATCACTGACACCCAAAGAGTGTACTGGCTCTGCTCCTTTGCAGCTGCAGGAGGCAAGATGTTCTTTACACCTTGTATCACTGAAAGGAAATCCCAGTCCATAAGACCACAGATCAGTGTGTTTCACCTCCTGAAGAGCAGATTTGAGCACTAGAATTCCAAAGCAGTAGTAAGAATGGCAAGATTTACAATGAGTACCTGCTCACAGGAGTACCTGTACTACCAGAAGAGTGAATTTGGATAGATTGTCCTCCCTCAAGTTCTGAAATAGATTCCACTGTTCGCCATACGCCACAAGTGACTTGACAAGCACAGGAATTCACTGGAATTGAACCTTGCTTGTCAGGTTAGAGTAGCCCTCTTAAAAGAATACTACCACTACATATCATCAATTGAAAAATACTTTAAGATTCAAGTATATTCTTTGCTCATGAAAAACTTCTGTACTACCTATCAAATAAGCTGTCTCATTCTAACATTTCTCCTGGTAACAGCTAAGTACTAATACATTTGGTTTTTTCCAGTGCACTCCAATGTAAATAATAACCTGAGAGCTGCAAGCAAAAGAATTAGACTGATGTCCCAACACTGCAATGAGGGGATCTTAAAAAAACTATTTCACTGAAAAGAAATTAAGTTTCCACCTGCAGCTTTATGCATTTGGCAAACAGAATTTCACTTCTGCAATGTTATTTTAGGACACAAAAAAATGAATCCAAGAGTTAATCTCCCACTGACTGCAGTAGATCTGGAGCTTTGTCTGAATTTCACAGTTAACATAAGTTTACAGACACTGTTCCATAGTAGGGAGCAAGTCCAGTGAAACCCTTTAAAAAGACAAAACACTAGAAAAGTCTCTTCCCTCAAAGTACATACAAGATTCCTGTCTGTTAAATTCAATCCTCCCCTGCTAAAAGAGCTTACATACAAATTGTTTTTTTGATAAAACTAACGTCTTAGAGCATGCTTGACTTGAACAACTGCCTATCTGTTACTCACAGACTACACATTGCTCCAGTATTATCAGTATGCAGAAAACTCCACATTGGCTCCAAAAGATGAGTTTAGAAGCAAAGCACTTCCAAAAGAACATCACGGGGAAGGAAAGAGGAAAACCAAAACCAAAACCCACTTAAATAGAAGTCTCTTGGGGAGGGATGGGGGGTGAAAAATCACCTCTTCTCCCCAAAATACTTTCCCATCTATGAAACAATCTCCTATGAAGCCCCAGAGTGATGATTTCTTAATAAACATTCTGAGAAGGAACTAAAGCACAGCTTCCTTTCTAAATGTTGCTGGTTGCAGGAGACTGCAGATGTAAAATGCATTACAAAGAACAGTGGACTCCGGCAAGCACTTGTACAAAGTGAGAGCATTACGTGCAGTACAGAAACAGTTGTGAAAGTGCTGTTTTAATGCCAAGGTACTACTAAGTCTTTTACAATGTAGATACAGAAATATGCTTTTCATTTCACACTGTGACTGTTTTTCCTGCAGTAATAAATAGTAGTAAAATGCCAACGGTACATGGGTCACATAAGGGAGAGAAGTGATCTCTGCCAGCTCTGCAAATCTACTGTACTTTCAGACTCCAGAAGAAAGGAACAGTTACTATTCACACAGGTTTGGAGAGGTTTTTTTCTTCTGGTGCAAATTTTAATAGATCATATTTCTCTCCCTTAAAATGCATACAAGCTGACCTACAAATGTAAATTCCTAATGAATTATTATGGATGGATATAAAAGGAAAGCATAAAAGTTCTTTCAGGACAGAACTGAAATATTCCACCAATAACACAGAGTGCACTTAAATCACATTTTCTTTAAGATCTTACACTCAAACCAGCACGATGCTGTCTAAATCATTATAAAAATCATTAAATGCAGTTACTTTTGTTCACAGTACTTCTCACTAGAGTCAAAAGGTACCATGAAAACATTCGAGCTTGTTTTATTCAAGAGCTTTAAAATTACTCTCTTGTACCTGGACCTTGCCCTGTTGAACAATCTCCTGTCATCTTTGCCATTATCTTTCATCGTTCCTAACATGTTGAAAGCAAATTTCCATGGCAAAACATAAGCATTATAAAACAAAAAGCCCCACAACAGAAAAACAAACAAAAACCCAGAAAGTTGTCATAGCTACTTGCCTCTTGGCAATTTCTGAGCATTTCCCAGGTTTAGTGCAATATATCCACAGAAAAGGAGAAAGACCAATCTTGACATCATGGTCACAAACCCAACCTCGCACTGGGAATGATTCTGACAGGTATCACACAGAAGTACCGCAGCTGCATTTAAGTGAACTGTTCTCTCTGTGACAAGAGGCAGCAACACTTTGACACAAGCTTAGTTTACACGGTGGGAGGAGACAGGATGACATCATTCACTCCCACTGGAAAAGGAGAATTAGCATTAAAAAAAAAACCCCTTAACATTATCACACTCTCCCTACAATAATTTTTGGGGGTTTCTTACAAGGTCTTTCCACCACTCAGAATAAGACATTACAATCTGATTACTTAAATTTCATGCAAATAGAACCAGGAATATAAAAAATTTCTAGTAACTGAAACTGATCTGAGAGACATTTTTAATGTTTTATCCAAGAAAGCTGGACGTAAAATGCAAAAATAACATTTGCAGCACTCAGAAAACTTTCTGCTATATTGAATTCAGTATTTTTGCAATCAAGGTTTTGCTTAAGATTAATTTGGACTAGATGTGGCTTTCATCCAGGCAAAATAAACACTAGTTTCATTTGACATGACATTGACATTATAAACAGGTATCATAAATATTTATTCAGTAAAGTCTGCATTTGAAGAAAACTAAATATCTTTTTTTCACTTGTATCTGATGTTGGCAGTTTTTGGCAAAATATTTGTTTTTCCCTTTCACACATATGGTGAGTGAGTGGGGACAAAGCACACTGAAAGCAAAAAGATAATGCACCTCCCTCCAGGAGCTAGATCCGCTCACCAGTTACATACCCGTAAATAAAGAAAACAACACATTATTCCATTAAAAGCTGTTTCATTCAGTGCTTACACTGAATCGACTAAGCACAGAATTTGGTCCAACTCACAAGTGAGAAGGTGGAAAGGAAAGGGTGAAGCAAAAGAAAAAGGCTACAACTGAATAAGGAATAGTTTAGTCTCAGTATCTGGAAAATATCCCAAAAGAGATTAAATCTAGTCAACTAAGAAGGGATATGTCTCTCTCCCTGGAAAAAAAAAAGAAAAAAAAAAAGAAAAAAAAAGAAAGAAAAAAGAAAGAAAATAAGAATGAAAACAAAGCCAAACCAGTTCCAGGAAGAAAAAAAAAAAAAAGAAAAGGAAAAAAACCCAAACCCCAAAAACCAACCACCACCAAAACCAAACATAGACATTACTTGCAATATGTAAAGCACTTTAGTATGCTCAATCTGTTCCCAGTCCCTACTTGCCTGGACCTGACACCATCCTACTTTCATACAGCGTTCTACAGGCAGAGGAAAAAATATCACAGCATTCGTACATGGGCCGTGTAGAAAAAAAGTAGTTTAAAACAAAAGTGTAATATATTGAAGCATACAGGAGCATTTCTTTAAAAATAGTAGTACTGTATTTAAAAGACTCCATATTTTCCAAACTTACAAAAGAACTTCAGAACAGTTGCTAACAGCAATGGTCCTAGAGGCAAACCCAAAGATCTTCAAGCTCTTCTGATCAGTATGGAAATCACACAGCTACAACCAAAACACTTTGACAATGAAAATGTTTTCCAGCCTGATCCAACACTCATAATTCTGACATAAGGAAACCTTTTTCTGATTCACACGCTGAAATTGTGGAATAGCAAATTAGAAGTCAGTATTACAGACAGACCCCCAAAAAATCCCTCAACACTATTACCTCATGGATCTTTGGAAGGATTGGGATCCTGAATATGAACATTATCATCAGATATATGCAACAGGTATAGTTTGGATGAGATGTTTAAAAAGATGTTTAAAGTTGGACAGGAGTCTCCCAAAACACTGACCACACCTGATGGCAAAAGAGTTTCAAATGACAGAAAGGTGTATGTGCCATTCTTCGTTTTTTGGTTGAAACACTATTTTCAAAAATGTTCCAGAAAGCACATTCTATTTTTAACTCTTTAAAATGAAAAATAAGAAATCAATCACTTGAAGGAGTAGTCTCTCAGAAGAAGTAATGGGAAAAATTACTTCTTGGTCACACACAGCTGTCTTTGTAATACTGTAGACTCTGTTGGTTGGTTCTATGGCAAATTCACTCTCCTTTTAAAGATCACACAGCACCTTTCAACAAATATACAAAGGCCAACATTGATTCAGAAAGATCTCAGCAAAACATATTACTTATTTGGCACAAAATGGGGTTTATCCCTTCTCTCAGAAATAAATATACTCCCATTCCTGTTTTCGTAACCACTTCTTTCTCTGCAGCCAGTTACACCTTTCCTCTTCCTCCTGTACATTATCCAAGCACTTCTTTAGAACATCAGAGAGACATGTAACCTTCCACTTGAAACCCTGGCAGACTACCCAAGTACCTTCCTCTCTGATCATTCCTGTAAAAAAAGAGCTCTGCTCAGTCCTGAGTTCGAAAACCCACGTCACGATGCCTTTCCTTCTGTCTTCTCAAGCACAATCTTCATTAGGGAAATTAAAGTTCAATAAGCTGGTGCAGGTGTATTATTTCTCTCAAATACACGCCAAGAGTCCAAAAATCAGTAATATAATATTTAGTAATATAATATTTATTTTTTTCCAATACATTATCCACACATACATCATTGTGGTGGTTTGGTCCTGTCTGGAAGCAGATGCCCACCAAAGTTGCTCTATCACTCCTTTTCAGCTGGGCAAGGGAGAAGATACCTATTGAGAGGCTCAGGAGTCGAGATAAGGACAGGGAGAGATCACTCTGCAATCAGTGTCACGGGCAAAACAGACTCAACGCAGAAACTCTCTAATTTATGACACTACCCAACACACCCAGTGACACCAGAGTTGGGTAATAAGAACTGCATCCAGATCTTAGAGCACCTCCCCCCACCCCTCCCTTCTTAGCAGGCTTTACTTCTTCCCCCGCACTGTGGCGCAGGGAGGGGCAGGGGCTGGGAGCTTCAGTCAGTTCCTCACAAGTTGGTGTCCTTCTTAGCCAGGGAGGGGGGCATTCCACACACCCTTCCCCTGCTCCAGCATGGGGTCCCACGCATGGGAGACAGTCCTCCATGAACATCTCCAATGCGAGTCCTTTCCCATGGACCTTCAGCTTTTCACCAGCTGCCCCAGCGTGGGTCGCTCCTATGGGGTGCAGCCCTAAATCATAAAATGCTTCTCAGTCTCAAACTGCTCCAGCCTGGTCCTCCAAAGAGTCACAAGCCTCCCCCCAGCAAACCTGCTCCAGTGTGGGTTGGTGTTTCTCGCTCATCTCTGTATCTCTGTCTCTTTCCATGGGCTGCAAGTGCTGGCAGAGGCTTGCTGCAACACAGGTCACAGTATCTTCTGTATGTCTCCACCTGCTCCAGCATGGGCCTCTCCACAGGCTGCAGGTGGAGTCTCAGCCTTTTCCATGGGCTGCAGGGGGACACCCGTTCCACCACGGGTTTCTCAATGGGCTGCAGCGGCATCTTTCTCTCCAGTATCTGGGGCACCTCCTCCCCTTCATCGGCCTTTGTGTCTGCAGAGTTTCTTACACCTTCTTGCTCCCTTCCCTGGTGGCAAAGCATGACTGCTTGTGTTTTTTTTAATTCTTAAATGTGATTCCCAGAGGCGCTGTGACCATCGCTGATGGGCTTGGCCTTGGTCAGCAATGACTCCAGCCTTGAGTCTCCTGGTGTTTACCCTCTCAGACCTGCAGAAAACCTCTAGCTACTTCTTGCAGAAGCCACTGCTGCAACCACCCCTTCTCCACCAGAACCCAGCCACACAAAACTCCAAGAATCACCTATATGATGGGTGATTTTGTCAACTTACTTTCTTACAAGAGTGACCTTAAGAAACCTCTGTTATATGAAAAATAAAATAAAAAATAAATACACTACCTTCTGCCTTCCTCTCTTCTAATCTTTCTGCTGTTCACTGCAGTGAAAAACCAAACATCGTAACAGAAGGGAGTTCCTGGGACTTCAAGCACTACCCAGCACTACTGGATGCTTCCATAATGCATTTCAAGAATCAGTTTTATCTTCTTGCTGGAGGGTTGCTTCACAACCTCCATTTAAACAGAGACAGCATCTTCTTTCAGTTCACAGAAATAAAAAATATATGTCACATTACATAACAGAAGTTGTCTAACCCAAAAGTTCATCAGGTATTTCTCATCCAGGGTTTCTGGAATTATATTACTTATCTGTCCTAGTTTCATCAGGGATAGAGTTAATTTTCTTCTCAGCAGCTGTTACAAGTGCTGTGTTTTGGATTTAGGATGTGAATCATGTCAATACCACACTGATGTTTTTATTTGTGGCCAAACAGTCAAACATGTTTTTCAGCTTCTCATGCCGACCTGACAATGGGAAGGTGGGAGGCACCCAAGGAGTTGGGAGGACACAGTCAGGGCAGCTGACCCAAGTTGATTAACAGGATATTACATAGCATATGATGTCATGCTATGTCTATAACCAGGGGGATGGTCCAGAAGGCAGGTCAACCCAAGGTCTTGCAGAGCATCGATTTTGGGTGGTGAGAAATTGTGCTGCTCAGCACCTGGTTTGTATATTATTATTATGATCCTTGGGCCCCCTTCCAACCCATGCTATTCTATGATTCTATGATTCTATTGTCATCATCTTCCTTTTTGTCCTGTTAAATTGTCTTTATCTCAACCCATGAGGGTTTTCTTGCTTGTTTGCTCATTTTTTTCCTTTTCTATTTTCATTTCTCTTCCCCATCACACTGGAGGGTAGAGGGGAGAGCAGTGAGTGAATGGCTATGTGGTTGTTTTAGCTGTCTGATGGGTAAAATGACACCGCCATCCTTTGACCTCTCAGAAGGAAAACATTAAACAAAGGAGGTTCAGTTAATGACAGTTTTGTGTTATAAGACCTTTATCATAAAAGGCAAGAAAAACAAGGTAAGTGCAGTTATGAAAAGTCTCAAACAGCAAATTTTTCCAGGAAGTCAAAACCTCTGATCTCCTAACGACTCCTCCTCTTCAGCACCAAATTACTGCTTAAGTAACAAAGCCAAGTACTCAAAAGCTTACTTGTTTACCTCAACTTCAACCAAGTTTCTCTGGGGTAGATCTCAAAACCAGAGATTCCTAGAACTATCTTTTAGCTTACTTTAACAGTTTCCAGACCAGTAAGTACCGTGAAAACAAGAGTATGGGAAGGAAAAGAAAAAAGGTGGGGGAAGTAGAGTAGGAGAGCAGCAGGCACGATTTTACATTTTGTCTCCAAATACAAATATGCTTTTGTTGATATTTGGGCTCAATTCCAATTCACCTATCATCCCTGATTATTCTGACAAGCAAAAGCCAAGGTGACTCAACTCCTTACTGTTCTAATTTAAAGCAGGAAGACTGTGTAAAGCATAACTTTAAAAAACAAAATCCTATCTTCACTCTGAACAGCACAATACCGTGCTGAGCTCTTTAAAGGTAATGGCTTCCTTTCAGTAGACTCTGTGTGTGTCTCTTTTCACAGCATTGGTGACTGGTACTGTGCCTGTCATCAGTACTGTCAATTATTTCAGAAGTGTCTTTGTTATAAAATATGCTATATAGATGTCAATTATAATTATCATTCTCTTGTGTGTGACTCAATTATTGGACTCTTTTTCTTCTAAATGTCATGGGATCTCCTCTAAAGGCCTTCAGGAAAAGAGAGATGCCAAAGAACATTCCTTCAAATGCATTGCTTAAAAAAGAAGAAAAATGAAAATCTTAACTCTACTTTCTGAGAGTCTGCACTTACTTCTTCTTGCCCACTCCCCACTCTTACTTTGATGACCAAACATTTGAACTCTCATGCTACAGTGTCATACTCTTATAATATTAGTCAAAGGTAAGACATATCTCATTTGATCGCATAAAAATGACAGTGCATTCTAGCATCCTGGTCCCAAACCAAGTTCCACATCTCCAAATGAATGGGATCAGAAACCTAGTGAAAAGAGCCAGTCAAAATGGATGGACAGGACAGCTGGTTCTTGTGACATTTTGTTACATAGTCATCAAACTGTTCAGCACTCACTCATTTGACACTCATCATTTCCAACAGTGACCCATCTTTACTAACAGACTGTGCATTTCATCAAAGTTCTGCTTGGCATTGAGGTAACAAAAACACTTATTTGCTTCTCTATGAATTTTGCATTATATTCTTGTTCCCTCTGTAACTCAACCTATTACACTCACTTCTGCCATTTCAACATTATCATGTCCTATCATATGGAGAAACAGTGATTCCAGGGTTGTAACTCTGCCATTCCTCCCCAGACTCAATATTTTGAATTGTTTTATTATAAGTTTGCCTTTTTAAATTATTTTGCAATGGTCAGGTTTTGAAGTAATCCAGGGAAGGAGCCTGCACAGTCTCACTAAGGTCCTGCTCCACATACTATCTTCATAAGGAAAACACTTTTCACTTATAACCAGATCTCTCTAAATCTCCCTTGTTTCAACTTGTGCCCATCTTCTCTCACGCTCCCACTATGCAACACTGGAGAGCCTTGATCTGTCTCTCTGGCAAAAAGTGGTGAGTAGCAGGGACAATTACTTCCCCCTCTCTGCTGGCTGTTCATACAGCCCTGGATACTGTTGACCTGTCTCATTGCCAGGGCCTGCTGCTGGCTCTTGTGCAGCTTGCTCTCCGCCAAATAATGATCCCCAAGTCCTCTTCAGCAGAGGTGTTACCCAACCAGCCAATCCCCAGGCTGGGGTTGCTCCCACCCTGACACAGGACTTTGCAGTTTTCCTTGTGGAATTTCACAAAGTTCCTGTCAGCCCACTCCTCCAGCCTGCCTAGAACCCTCTGAATGGCAGCCCTGCCCTCAAAATATAAAGTGGTTGTCCTTATTTTGCATCACCTGAAAACTTGACAAAAGAGGACTCTCACCTCTTCCTGCTTACTGACAAAGACGTTAAAAGGACAGGTCTTAAGATAAGCATCTGTGTTACGCCCTCTGTTACCATCATCTAGGTAGTATATGATCCAATAACTATCACCCTCTGAGCCCAAGCATCCAACAACTTACCCAACTAGTTAATCATACTCAGTATGAACTACTTAAATCAATGTATACTCCATAAAATACACTGTGTGTGCTACAACATGTATTTAAAAACACACTCAAAAAAACAGGTTCTTTGAGCAAATAGTCAATATATTTAGTATGTCTTTGAAGGGCTTCTCATTAGAAAGCTTCCCCTTCATTGTTACATGTTAAAAGAAATAAATCTGCCTAACCTCATAGAGCGCCTGTAACAAAAACCTAACCTGTCCTTTGAAGCACTATGCAATTGCTTAGCACTGAAGATACTGCTGTCTGTGAAGTAAACTACCTTCATCTTTTATACCATCAACACATTTGTGCCACTTCAGATAATTAACACAAATACAGCCTCTCTATTGCTGGATTAGTCTGCAACCTTCCTTCCAAACATGTCCTGTCTATGCCTCCCCTGCCATCCCATCTCTAAATACTTACATAATCTGCTTAAACACGATCTGATTAAGCTGAAATGCAGACAGAAACAAAAGAGCAAAACATAGAAAGGCATGTGACAGTAATGAGTCTCCAACACAGTAACTGTATGAATAAGAAACAGCTTAGGATATATTTCCTAGTATTAGAATGAATTTAGGATAGCCTAAATTATTCTAGGTTATAACTTAATTACTCTAAACATTCTTTAAATGTGAGCAAAGACTTTAGGTATGAATTCTCTCTTCAATAGAACGCTTTGGAAGATGGGCATCATAATCCATGTTGTTCTGCTCCTCAGTCTTTCAATATTGTATTACAATCTCTTACTGCAGAAGTCAGCCTCTCCTGGTCCCTTTTCAGTCTCTCTCCACAGTATGTTCTGATTTGTGAAGATAATGTAAGATCACAGTCTGGATTAGTGAACTCAGATGTGAAGTCTGGAGTCTATTACTACACTCTAGGATAGGATACACAATGTCTGGTTTTACATTTAGCCCATGAACGTTGATGCCAATGGCAATTGTACTGTGAAGAAGAGATGTCTGTCTTTAGCACAGCTCAGCCGGAGCACCCACCTCTGCATACAACAATGAAGCGTTAATGATTGACTCCTCTGACGTTTGCCAAGTTATACTAGAAGGTTTCTACAGGAATGAGTACCACATGTCATGTTACATATCCCCGAGGCACATTTAGTTTATTTCAGATAACTGCCACAGGACAAACTACCATGCCACAAAGAAGGGTCCCCCTTCCTCACTGCTCAGTCACATCCTGATCAAGTACTTCTGACTTCCCCTGCTAAGCCACCTCCACGAGATATGACACTCTTCCCTATTTCTCAAAGCATCCACAGATTTTCTGCGCCCTGTGCCTGTAACTCAGGACTGTCCCCTAGCTGTCCTTCACAGAGTTTTCCACTTGCCCCTCCCGACCCCACCGCCCCAGCCCAATCACCCCAACACTGCCCATCAGCGACGCCACTTTCCGGCGCTAGGGGGCACCCTCGAGACAACGTCTCGCCACCCGAGTGTCCTCCTCCCCTTTGCCGAGCCGAACCCCCTCTCCCCTCAGCGGGTAACCGTTTACCCAGGGAGCCTCGGGAGGGGCCCGGGAGTGAGTGGAGAGGCCGGGGCAGGGATACGGCATTTTATTTCAACCTCAAACAAACATGACCGTGCTTCAAAACTCAGGGACGACTAACAGCTATCTCGTCAGCTTTCTACAACCGAGTTTCCAGCCAGCAAATGCCCACCGGGCACCCCGCAGAGCTCCAAGGGCGAGCTCCCGGGGAGGCTGGTACGCATTCTGCAGCACCGGCGGGAGAGCGAGATGTCGGGAGCGGTGGGGTTGTATTTGTATGGAGCTGCCCTACGCAAAATAACCCAGGCGTCTGAGAAAGGCTAAGGAGCCTGGGTGTGGTGCTACTGATCAAATTGCTCCTCCGTGCGGTGCACAGCCAGCATGCCCCGCAGGCTGCAAGCAGCTCCTACCAAAGCCTGCAAGGTCTGTTGGGTTTTGGGGTTGGGTTTTTTTAATCTCTTTGTTTCGTGAGGTCCTCCCAGCATAAACTCCAAGGACAGAATGGAGGTGGGAGGCTAAGGTGGATGAATGTTAGCCCTTGTGTCGAGGCAATGCAAAAAGCATACAAGGCTATTGCCTGTGTTCTTTGACTTAAAATAGAAACATTTATTCCCTTCTTGGCTGTCAGCTCAATCTATCTCAGGGGAAAAAATAAAAACCCAACAAACCCAACACCAAAAACAAACCACCAAACAAAAAAAACCCCCAAAACCACAAACAAAAACCACCAACCAAAAAAAACCCTCCAAAATACTCAAAGTTTTACTTCGCTACAGTTGAGGCACTGAATTAAATGCAAGTCAGTATTGAATCTGGCCCACTCCAGGGACAGCAGGTGCAGCCTTAAGCTGGACCTGTTTCTCTATCCCCTCCTTTTCCTACATCAATCATTCAAACATTCTAACAGAAAGCCAGGGGAAGCCCTGGAAATAACAAGAACAAATGGGGAAAGCAAAACATTGTTAACTTTCATGAAGAGCACTGAAGTTGTCTCAAAGTTAGATGTACGCAGACAACCAGATTCTTAGTTTTATTAAAGGATACTTATTTTCTTGGCATAAGATTTCTTTGGCTAGGATGCAGAGACTTGATGAATGTATGCAAAGACAGGAGGGAAATAATTCATGTTTGTTCCCCTCTCCTTATGAGTCATTTTGGCTTAAAGCACATCTTCCAGAAACTTTTTGGCTGAATTTGGCTATATTGGTTTACAATCAACATCAGTGGGCTTACCTAGTTCAGAATACTCCGAATAGCTTTCAAGAGTGGTTGCTTGCCACTACTGTGTGAAGAATTTAAACATGTAAGAAGCACTATAAACTGTACATTTAATTTTAAACTAACGACCAACAGAATTACGTTATTCTAAGGTACACAGCAAAATTATTAAATATAATTTGTAATGTACATATTAATACCTTTAGTTGTCAGGATTGTCGTCTCTACCCAAGAATACAAAAAAGGAAGTTGCATTATATGAGGACTAAAATAATAGTGCACATGTAATTTATTTGAAGCGAACTAAACCCAGAACTGAATAAAAAAACCTCTTAAGTGCAGTCATTCTGCACAAAACGGTTTGCATATTGTACTTAGAGCAAGTATTTTACAACTACAACTGTAAGTCTGATCTAAACATCTCTAAAACATTACAGTCTAGGTAATGACAAAGCACATTATCAGCAGAGGAAAGGGGTTACGCGTCACTTCAGAGATGAACAGCAACAGCACGTTGCCAGCAGGTAGCTCTCAGATGCCTGTTGGAAGATTTCTCTAATGTCAAGAACTGTGCTTAGCTTCAGCGAACAATGCAGCCCAAAAGAAATGGCCTTTTACAGCCAAATCGCTTGTGGTGGATTAACACAGGCTGGACAGCCGGTGCCCACAAGGCTCCACTCTATCATTCCCCTCAGGGAGGGCAAAAAAATAAGATGAAAAAAACAACCTCAAACTTGTCAAGATAAAGGCAGTTTCATATTGCAAAAGGCCACACATGGAAGTAAAGCAAAAAAAGATTACTCTCTACTTCCCATCAGCAGGCGACACCCAGCCACTTCCCATGGAGCAGGGCTTCAGTACTTGTTTTGTCTTTCAGAGCAATCCCTACATTGTAAAAAAAGAATGCCCTTGGCTTCCTCCCCTTATCTCTCAGCATTTTATTGCTGAGCAGATGTCCTACTGTATGGAATATCCCTCTGATCAGTCTGGGTCAGCCACGCTGACTGTGTCTTCTCCCAGGATCTTGCCCACCCCAGCCTGTTGCTGAAGCAGGGGAGAAACATTGGAGAGACAGCACTGCTGTTGTTGATGTGTGCTGGAACTGACCAGTAACAGCCAAAACATAGGTGTGCTATCAACACCTTTCTAGCTAACAATACACAGCACTATGATGGCTGCTACACAGTGCGTTAGGACCAACCTCCTCACTTTATGTATTTCAAGAGAGAAGAGGAATTACATAATCATAGAATCACAGAATTGTAGGGGTTGGAAGGGACCTCAAGAGATCATCAGGTCCAACCCCCCTGCCAAAGCAGGCTTCCTAGGAAATATCACTCAGATAGGCGTCCAGACGGGTCTTGAATATCTCCAGAGATGGAGACTCCACCACCTCCCTGGGCAGCCTGTCCCAGGGCTCTGTCACCCTCACTGTGAAAAAGTTCTTCTGCATGTTGGTGCGGAACTTCCTGTGCTCCAACTTGCAGCCATTGCCCCTTAACCTGGTCCCATGGACCATATGGCCATCAGTGACTACAGTGCATTACGTGCAGATGCAGACCTTATCCACATCTGCATGTAACCCACTGTAGTCACTGATGGCATAATAATCCAGTTTAAGGCATAATGCAGTTTATACTATCCAGGACATCCCTGTAACATCAACAAAACATAAGTGGGAATGATCAGGAGGTTAGCTTTCAAGGCATTCTCCTGATTTCAAATAAGGTATGAATGCATATATGTAAAATATGTGAAAAGTAAATATCACTCTGGGAAACAATCTTTTCTGTAATTCCTAAATTTAAAATACTATTAATAGCTAAGGAAATTCAGAAACATCCCTTCCCCAAATGAAAAGGTACCACATTAGATTTCACAATGCAAGATAGTTATAATATCACATGCTAAAAAAGAAACCACATTTTCTCACTATTTAATCTTTTATTATGCGATGACTCAACCAAAAATGCTATTATTAGCAGATGTGATGTGAAAATCCGTATGTTAGAAAAATCAGTACCTAATTTGTCTCATGGCATCAGTAAAGTTGCAGCATTAGAACTTAACACTTTTTATTTTACTTTCAATACCAATGAACTGAATTTACCACAGTATTGCTTAAAAAAATCTTTAGTGTTCATGAGACCTGGAGTTTGGGAACTGTCACATAATATGGATTACATGGACACTGAATTCTGAACTGTTTGCTTGTTTGAAAGACTTTTTTTTCTTCTGGACTACAACACAAAAGCATAAAATACTGATTGCCAAGGTGCAAGAAGCCACATAACTGCATATATGGTTATTGCCTAACAAGAAAATGAGAAATTTGGAACACTTCACGGATGCCCAATTTCATTTGTTCCAAATTAAAAATTTAGTATTAATAAATTTGCATCAATTACTATTAATAAACCAGACATGCTGGTGTTGGTTTGTTTCTAAATAAGGTCTGCATCTGCTATACCAATAAAAAAGCACAAAAAGTATTCCATGATGAGAAATACTAGTTGAAGACATAGGGACCAAACATTAACATATGTCTACTCACCATTGCATTGATTTTCAATATTTATCTCAAAAGCAAGAAATAACATGAAGCCAATTTTGGGGTTTGATTCAATCAAGTGCTATCTTTTCCTTCTTTTCCATATTACAGAGAGTTGCTATACCCTCTCAAAAAAAACTTTTATTTTACTTAAAAGCTGCTTACTGGCATACTGTGAGAAAATGAATCAATCTCAGCTACCAAACCATTCATTCCACTTGCAGATCAGGAGCAATAACGGTCCTCAAATGGACCTAAACTTCCTTTCGCTCTTAGCAATACACTTACGAAATCAGAAACATATTCTGATCTCATAACCCAAACATCTTTATAAGCAGACATTAAACATGCTTTTGCAAAGAGGAGCTTAAAAAATAAATACATTGAAGAACAGAGGACATTTCCTACTCTGAATCTAACATAAGATGAACCATCAAAATGTAAAAAGAAGATCACCTGGTAAGAATAGTCATTAAGACTGTAAAGACAGAGAAGAATTACAGCACTTTTTCTTAGCTTAATTTTATGAAAAAGAGACAAGGCAAATGTGCAAAATAATTGGTATTCACAGAAATCATGGTTTGTCAAAACAGAATGGATCTCATTCTCATTATACACTGAAATGACTTATCAATAAAGCATTGCCTGTGGATGCAACTTTTCCCAGCCAACTCAGGAAAAGTATTCAAAACTTCAAACTCCTAGTGGGATGTGTCTGGACTTTGGATAGTATCAGAAGAACAGCTGAACAGCTTGCATTCCCCTGTATAATTTATAACCCTGATAATACCAGGAGATTTGGTTTGGAGAATATGGAACATAAAAGTGCATCAAGAGCTCTCAGATGTCAGCAAAAACTCCAGGAAAGGTTACTGTTACAGATTAACATTCTGCACATCAGCTTTGCTACTGCACCAAATCATTTAGTAGGTGGAAGTAAACCTTGTGATCTACACAAGCATACCTCTTGTATGCTCACCTTTCCTATAACAGCAAACTGTCCTGTCATCTATCCCCTCCCCTAAAAATTTGCCTTAATTTTATAAAATGAGACATAGTAGTTAAGGGAAAACCCCACAATGCCTGTGGTATCATTAAATGTGTGAGCAGTACAAACAGAGTTAATCTACTGAATCAACTCATTCTCAATCGCCCAGTTCAAGATGTTGGCTCACCCACAGTGAATCAGTGACAAGGGAACATGTGCTGCAAGTGTAGAGTGGTCCCCAAAACAAGGGGAAACAGCAACATGGGAAAGAGAGAAAAGCAACCTCTTGATACTCTCAGTGTATGCAGAAACCAAAATTAGCTCAGTCCTGGGTCAGAGGCTTCTCTCTCTGCCACCCCCCACGCCCACTCCTTTTCTTCTATAGAAGAATTGAAAAAAAGTCAAACATGACATGGACTTGAGTTCGCAGAAATTCCTCAGGCATTGGTTATGGACTTTCCACAGATGTTAGCTGTTTTCAAATGGAAACTACAGTGTCAGATATTATTTTCTCAGAAAAACAGTTTTAAACTCTTTTGATCAGAAGAGATTTAGCTCAATTTCACATGAGTCAGGGTGAACAATTTCTAGATGGTCCTCCGGGAACAGCATTTGGATGTCAAAAGACAAAAACTCTTCAAGCAACATGACAGTAGAAAAAGTAAAGGTATCTTCTGTAGCATGAAAGTAGGGCAAGGGAATGGTGGGAAGAAATGCATGAGGACTACAGGGATTTTCCAAAAGAGCATGTGAGAAAGCAGCCAATAAACTGACAAAGCATACAACATAGCTTATTTCCCAAACAGCATTTGGTCTCTAAGGTACAAAAAGGGTTTTTCTAGCTTTCAAAACAACTAACAAAGCTGCCAACTGTTACTCAATGCATCATCAAGCTGAGGGGGGTGTGGGGGAGGAGAGAAACAGAGAGAGCAAGCTTTTATCTTCTACAACATGGACCAAAGCTGAACTTGAAAATACTTCGGGCATAGGCCAGGGTTCTTTCCTGCAGGGCAATGCATTGCTGGATTAATATTAAAATCAGTAGACAAAACCATGTACAAAGCAAGTGCCTTGAGATCTTGGTAGCACAATCTTTCAATGTAAAGATTACAGAAGTGAGGGGATGGCCAGGGACTGATTGTATTTTAGCTTTCTAGTAACTGGAAAAGACAAATACAATGCCAGGTTGAATGATGTAATCTAGCATTCATACCAGCACACTTACATACTGCCTTATAAACAACCAGTGGTGGAATAAGTTCCTCAACAAATACATTTAAAGGAGGTGGATGGTTTGCTAGTCACATTTCAGATGTCTGGTGTTGCACAAATTACTGTTTCTTATAAAATATTTTTTCAATTAATCTGAAGAGAAATCTAAATGAAAAACACCTCTCAGACAATCTTACACACTATACATACTTACACCATTTGTTCTGTAAAGTCTTTGTGTAAGGGAATACACCTTTAGACGTTCAAAAACAGAACACCACCACTAAAGGTTTTAGGCAGCTTTCTTCAAAATGTATTACCAGGGGGAAAAAAAGTTTAAAAAGTTAAAGAAAGAAAGAAAAAAATCTGTCAGTTTAGTTTATGTCCCTTCTGTTCTCCCACAGAAAGGCCTCATACTATGCAAAACAAGAATCCTGAGGATAAAGCCCAAGAACGGGGAGCAAGTACTGCAGACCCTGTATGAAAAATATAGTTACTTGCAGCTCCTAGGTGATTATAACATCCTACATTTCCACTTAAATTCTGCAAGGTTGAGGGGAGACCAAGATAGATCTTCATGTATTCCTCAGAAAATCTTGTGTTTGTGAGATTGTTTTAGGTTTGCATAGAAAAATTTTGGTGGAGGGAGGAGGGGAGTGGCGGCTGTAAGGGTAGCTTCTGCAAGAAGTTGCCAGAAGATTCCTCTACATCCAACAGAGCCAGTGCCAGGCAGCTGGAAGATAGATCAATCACTGTTCAAGGCTGAGGCAGCACCTCTGGGATAACATAGTTAAGGAGGGAAACCAAAAAAACCCAAACAAAACCAACTCCAACAACCAACTAGCAGTAGCTTTTGCATGGGGACTATCACCTAGTGACATTTAGCACCAGTGTTAGTTGCCATCACCTGAGCTCTGATTTCGTACATGAGCTTGTTTGTCACCGATCAGGAAAGTCACAATTCTGATGGTTACCTTAGAAAAATATCTTTGGTTTTAAATTAGCCTGAGTCCCATTATTCTACAGGCTGCACAAGCACAGTAATTGACAGATGCTCCTGCAAACAGTTTATGAGCTGACAGTCTCAAGAGGCCCTCTCCAGTTCTGTGGAAGGACCAAGAAAAAAGTAGCAAAAACCTTTCATAGCCAAGGACATATTTCTTTAGTGGCTTGCAGCTGTTGAGAGATGAACCTTTTCTGCTACTTTTTCTGTTGAAAACAAACATATATGTTTGTTTTCAATGAGAAAAATGTTTTCAACAAGAAGAACCATCAATAACTGGCAGTTCATAAAGAAATGCAAAAGAAGCTTTCTTATCCACTTGGTTAGGTGAGCACCAAGTTGATCTTTCTTTTTCATTCATCTTCTCTTTTCCTTATCTAAGATACACATGAAAAATTCCATTTAGGTCCCAGCATGTCCCCTACGTGCTGTATTTACAGCATTTTATGCGTGCTCTGCTTTATTGACACTATGGCCACAGCTGGTTTGACCAGTTGTGAAACTTTGCTAACTTCCTTTTAATCCTGTGATAAAGAAATATAGAATACTATCTGGATTCCCATAAAACAATAATTAAAATTACCAAACTAAACATTTCTGAGTATTGACTTTGCAGGTTGCCAAAGGTTAAAACTATCCAAACCAATGGCAATGAAGATTTCCCTGGTTTAGAACATAACATTTAATTCTCTTTGTCTCCATCCAACAAACAACTATCAAAATATATGCAGTTCTGGCCTTGAAACAACTAAGGCTTTTGCAAAAGGTCTCTTCCAGCCACACTCAGCTTCATTCCTCTCATAAAATATAGGGTAAACACACAATGCACGAATATTTATTATGTAAGTCACTCAAGGCCAGATGATAAACATTTGCAGCCGTTCAGCTGGTTTTCAATCCACCTCACTATCCACTTAACCCATAATATGTCATGCTGTCTATGAGGATTTCACAGGAGATGGTCTCAAAAGCCTTTATAATGTTGAGGCAATCATCCACTGCTATCCCCTCATCTTCCAAGCTCATCATCTCATTGGAGAAGGCTATCAGGCTGGTTAAGCATGATTTGTTCCCACTTTGCAAATTCATGTTGCATATTACTACTAACCTTCTTGTCCTTCATGTGCCTGGGTATCAGTTCCTCCACTACTTTCTCATGGACTGAGAGGAGACTAACAGGCCTTCTGTCCCCCAGATCCTCCTTCTTGCCCTTCTGGAAGACAGGAGTGACACTCACTTTCTTCTGATGATCAGGAACCTCTCCTGGTCACTTAGGAGTGGTCTTGCAACTTCATGAGCCAGCTTCCTCAGCATTTACAGGTTCATTCTGTCAGGTTTCATGGATTTAGGTACATTCAGTTTGTGTTCCTGAATCTGATTTTCTTCCACCTAGGCCAAATCTTCCTTACTCCCTTCTTTGTATCTAGGCAGAGTTTTACCATCAGTTTCATCGTGTTCCTGGTAAATACATTATCAACATTACCACTGTCCCCTTTATACAGAAATAAATGCTTATGGGCATTCAGCACCCTCTTCTAGCATCTTCTGCTCTTTTATCAAAGATTTTACGGAAGACATAATTTAAATTTCATTCTCAGATGTATTTGGTAGGATTCATGTTATTAAAATATTATAAATATTTATAAAGATAACTTCCAGATATAGAGAAAGACACTATTGTAATAAAAAAAAAAAAAAGTATGAGAAAGTTTTGGTCAAATCCTTTATTAGCTTATTCTTAGATTTTAAAGGAGTTCCCAATAGAAGCATATCAAGACAGTAAAAGAACATGAATTGACCTGTGTATTTTTCCTCATCCCCTACAATTCTACAAGAAAGAGAACATATGTCTGCAATTTAAAAAGTTAGCAGACATCTCACAAAGATCTGTTTAGGAGGAACATCAGAGTATAGTTACCAGGATCAAGAAAGAGGGAATACAATTCACAACAAAGATCAGTATAGTCTGCCTTTATTGACTGAAATGTTACTTCTCCAACTTAAATCCCTCCTTTCTGGCATTCAAAGGAAGTTTAAGTCAAACTCTAATTAAGACTCAATATGATCTGGGATTCCAGTGGGAGGTAGGAACTGTTTGCCTCACGTGCTGCCCAACCACATATTCAGTTTCAGGGAGACATGATCAATCAGTCTGTTGGCTACCTGTAAGGACAATTTGTCAGCTCCTGCTTCCTTGTGCACAGCTGCTTCCAAGGGTCAAAGCTAATGATCTATTCAAACAGTAACCGCAGCTCGCAATAGATGGACGAGTTTTACAGGTGACTGACAACTGCTCTCCTACGCAGGGGACATACGAAGCAGAAAGCAGTGGCCAAGAGCAGGTCTGGTCCCAAATTTTTCTACAGACTGTACCCACGTGCAGGGTCAAGTAACCAGAGAGGGTTGTTGGAGTACATCTGCTGCCCACAGCTTATTTCCAAATCCAGTTTCAAATGGTGTAGGGCTTCTCTGCAGTCTTATCGAGCACAGCATGTGCATTCCCAGCATGTTAGGGAACCTCTAGAACAACTGGGCACTTGTGGATCAAATACCTCGAATAAGCACAATACTGAGCAAAGTGGAAGTAATGGAGTTCTGTTTGGTATCCAGACCAACCTACAGCTATACTCTGCTCTTTAATGGGAGAAAAAAAAAGTAAAAGGAGGGGGAAGAGAAAAGGCAACTACGATTTGGGATTCAAACAGTACCTGAACAGGACCCTGCCACTCAAAAAACTTCCATTAAAGGAAATTTATAAAAAGACAACCACCCGAATTATGATGTAATTACTCCAGTGTTGGAGTCCAGACAAGAAAGGTCACACGCAAGCTGTGTCAATGCCTTTTTCTGCCTTTTACTGAAAATTGAAAATGGCTTGAAATACACAGGAGGTAAGACTACATGATGTAAAAGTTTCTTATTGTCTTGGAGACCATATGACTATCCATAACAACTGTGATATTGTTTATAAATTTTCTGCACACATCTCCTGAAATCCAGTATATATTGTTACTAGGCTAGACATTTGCCAGAAATACTTACACCAGATTATACAGACACATGACTCACACAGAGTCCTTACAGAAATCAGAATGGAAGGAAAATTTTAAAAAGAAAAAATAAAATAGTTATCTTGAGAAAATCTGACAGCAAAGAAAGCAAAATAGGGGTATCAGAATATTTGCAAGGAAGCAAGCAATTTATTTATACACACCCATTATTACATCAACTGTTACACTGCAACTCTTTGTTAATGAGTTTTGGGAAGAGTGATTTTGTCATTGACTGAAATGATACCAAACTTTGTAAGCATTCCTAATTTTAAAACTGGTACTCAGTAGCTCTAAAATCCCTGCATAAGAAAACCATCAATTGTTAAATCACAAGGGATAATAAAACTAATGTGGAACCTTAGGAAATTTACAGAGTGATTCAGCAATCTGTTATTTTACAAGGCCAGCACAAAATATCAACACCTGTTTTTGTAGTCAGAGACTTGGTACTGCAAAGAAAGGCTAGCAGCTGTTCTAAGAAAGTTAAAAATATATGAACAGCAAACATCCCAACAAATTCAGATTGGGGCTTGAAGGTCTCAAAAATTCTGGAAGTCCTGATATCAGGAAGAAGCCTTCTGTCTCCGTGTTAAACTATTCCAGAAATAAGACTACTACAATCTCAGTCAGTACTCAGTACTAGTACAATCACAGTCCACTGACATGTTACTAAAACAAGGAATACTTGTTCTGCACCTTCAGAGAAGTGGAAAACAGGACAGAAAAATCAATTTGTACCCTCTGTTTGAGTAACAGTCGTCTAAGCACAGAATCAAGGCAAAACTCTGGCAGAGATACCTGTATACAAATGGTCTAAATCTAAGGAAAAAAATACAATAGCAATCAGATTTTGGTTATTTCTGTTTACATGGGCAAGTGTCCCACATGTATTTAATGCAGAAACTACATTTTTAGACAATATCAATGACTGTTTCAAGGAATCACAGGGAACCCACAGAAGAGATGGTGTGACTCTTGGACTTGGTTGGCATGCATGTTTCAATTTTAAAACTCACATGTGAGCAGCTTCCATGTAACAACCATAACAACATACTTATACTCCCTCAACACTAGCATGGGCTGAAAGAAGTATATGCAAAATGCAAATTATTTAAACATACTGTACTATACTGAAAAGCCAAAGGTTCATACATACTGCCTAGAAAAAAGAAAGCTGCATTTATAAACCATATAGCAAATAAAAGTATTTAAAAAACAGGCAACGTGCTACAAGATATTGAGATAAAGTTCAAATGGGAAAGGGAAAACCAACCAAAAAAACCCCCTACACAACAATGAAATCTCAGAAAATACAAATATCTAACATATTTAGCTGTAAAAAAAAACCCTACAAACCACTGTAGGACAGGCCAAAACTGTTTTTGATGAGCAGCTAACAAATGAGGCAGAATTTCCTTCTTCAAACACGTGAGGAATAGGGAGCCTGCCAGATGAGCATGTAGGATGTAGGACCAACTGGTGATCAAGATAAAAGGAACACTTAGAGAAGATACACCCATTCGAAGCAAAGCTAAAAGACTTACTTGAATCAGTTTTCACTGGGTACTCCCAACAGCAGCCTTTCTTCATTAAAGAAAATGACAAAACATTCTGTAACAAATCACCAAAACGAAACTATATTCGCCCAATACTTCTAAAATGAGTAAAGGATGAAAAGGCTGAACTGTTGTGGTATGTAGCCAGACTGCCTTAGCATCTCAACTCAGAAACATTCCAAGGAACGACAGGCCTGTAAGGCTGGCTTCTGTAACAAAAAAATCAT
Source organism: Gallinula chloropus (assembly GCF_964237585.1). Taxonomy (NCBI): domain Eukaryota; kingdom Metazoa; phylum Chordata; class Aves; order Gruiformes; family Rallidae; genus Gallinula; species Gallinula chloropus. The sequence continues at coordinate 93,162,018 of NC_140085.1, forward strand.
GAGAGAATGTAATAAAGCATGGACAATGCATTACTGTGATCTCTCCAGAAAACTTTAAACAAGCTGACTTGTGGGTAATGGTGAAGTGGTTCATGCATGCTTTTACTTCCAGACATCTTTCCCTAATTCCTTCACTAAAGCTGTTAATGAACTTGAAACCATGGTGTTAAGAGATCCTTGAATGGATATTCAAGAGACGAGAATCAAAGAGGACATTTGAAATATCTTTCTGAACATGCATATATTTCTCACATGAATCAAAACTAACCAAGCCTGAAGAACAGACAAAATGGGTAATGGTCAAGGGTGTTAGAGGCAGTGGTTGAGTTCAGAAGACAGTGAGGCATTTTTTTGCTTGAGAATTAAGTAACTGCAGAGAATTAACAAATGGCAAATATTGAAAGCTTTTATGAGAACCAGGCACTTACTGAACAGAAGACAGACACCTAAGTTATATGAAAATAAAGCACTATGATAATTGCTTGTTTCAAAGCACCAGCAAGAACAACCTATCTTTGACTTATTAGACTAAAAGTCCCCAAATAAAATGCAAGGCTGGGAAGAACAAGTTGTTCTGGTGACACTATAACTCAGAACAATCTGCAGCCTACATTCCACACCACTGTCACCACTGTAACCCTCTAATTTCCTGAAGCCTTCCTCTACCAAAAAGTATCAAATTCTCTCTTTGGTTTGTCCTCCTACAACCAGCTGTGTAAAATGCAGCACAGTTGCCAAACTCCATATGGACTGTCTGGATCAGTGCTAGGTGTGCTGGGTATCTATTCATCGGGCTCAACAGTGCAGGCAATCGCTCAGTGCACACTGATGCAAAGGTGTTAAATTGAGAGTCTTTTCTCACCTCAGTAGCTGCTTACTTTGACATAAGCCACTTATTCAGACTAAGAAATATTTTTATTAGCAAACAGTAACAGCTAGTAGATCATATATATCAAGTATATGTGGCCAAATTCCCTTTTGAATGAACTTCAACTACACCAGTTTCACATTTCAACAACAATTTGCCTTTTAAGTAAATAAATCACTTCCAAATCAGAAATTAAAATCCCACTGGAAATAGGAATATTTTATCGTTCTTGAGTGCTGAAAGAGCCAGTACAGAAAAAATAGTGAGATTCCATTTTAAAGAAAAAAAAAAAGACTACTTGCCGACATGGTCTTAATTACACCTGATATAGGATAAGAAAAATGTACAAAGTGGATACAAAGTTAAGCAGAAAAATCCACAATTCTTGACAAACCTTTGTTTCATAGATAACAATTAATTTGACGCATGCAGTTCCAAGTAGTCTATGCTTTCCCCTTCAGTCTTTTCTAGTATATTGTGAAACATTAGATCCTGTGCTGTGAGTGTTTCTTCCGGCAAAATATCCCAATCTTCATCATATGTGATTATTTTTTATTTTTAAGAGGTTATGCGTGTGACTAGCAGAAGCAAAAATGAGGGAGGCAAAAGGTTTATACATCCCCAGGGATAGGCTCAACTCAGCTTTTCAAGTCTTCCTAACCATATTCAGCAGGCTTGTGTGATAAACCCACACACCCAACAATTTCTTGAACTAATTATCAGGAGAGGGAGGGATGAAAAAAAAAAAAAAAGGCTCTTGAACAAAATCAGCCCAAAAAATGAGTATTTCACTTGTGTCTAGTTTGACACATATTTTACAAAACTCCCAAACTAACTACTCCATGTAGCATCATTTATATAACACAAAAGTTAGCTGAACTAGTGGAAAATACTGCCTTTGAAATTATTTTTTGCAAGTATTTTTGCCATGGTTTAATGTTTTATAGCACACAACCAAATGCTTACAAAAACAACAAACTTCTCCTTCACAGTAGAGATCATATATTCAATACACCTCATTGAATACATGTCTGCATAGGATTTTTGACTGTTATTCACCCTGAGGCCACACAATCATAACAAAATAAGGTAATTATTGCAATGCCATATAATACAAGTGATTTAGAATCCTCAACACCAACAAGTGGCAAGAAATGAATTTTAGAGTGTACCTTCTTGACTTAAAGAAATTACTTACAACTTCAATACCAAAAAGCCTAAAAGTTGAGCTGAAAAACACTCCTCTACATTGGACTGAAACAGGGTTTTTTTGTTCCCAAGCAACATACCTCTGACACTCCATCCACTCCTGGAGTGGGGGAAGAAGGAAGACAAATCATGAATAAAGTTAAGTCTGTGAAGAAGGGAGGGGTGAGAGGTGTTTTGAGATCTGGTTGCATTTATTATCCTACTCTGGTTTTAGAGTAGTGTGTGTGTGTAGTGTAATAAATTAGATAGCTTTTTTCCTTTTTAGTCCATGTTGAATCTGTTTTGCCCATGACACTAATTGTGGAATGATCTCTCTCTGCCCTTATCTCGACTCATGAGATTCTCAATATATATATTCTCCCCTGTTGAGATGAAAAGGGGAGTGATAGAGCAACTTTGGTGGGAATTTGGCCCACAGTGAATAAGAACATATACTCAAGAAGTTGACCTAGGTGCAATCTAAAAATAGTATCCACTATAGGATATAAAACAAGTAGAGAAATGGTATTTTGAAGCAGAGAAGAAATGAAGATATCAAAAATTAACATCTGGTTAACATTCAAATAGCTTCAAATATATAGAAGGAAATGTTGTTCTTAGTCAAGCCTACAGAAGACTGCACTCCTTAGAGAAATGCTGGAAACAAACTAGTTGTTGAGATGGGCCCACATTTCCACTGCATTTTGTGGAATACAATTCTGATGTGCAACAGAACCTTAACCCATGCAAAGATTTACACAGAGAATGACAGATTGGCAAAATAATGAAGATGATGACATTAAGTAAAAGTGATCAGAGGCAAGTGTTTCTGTCTTGTAAATGTGGGCTATTTTTGGGATATGAAAAGGGCTAAGTTTCTTTCAAAATTTGCATTCAGGGCTGCTACTACAAACAATCCAGAAACAATTACCGACAAAACCAGAAGATACCTAGCCAGTCTTCAAATAATATGAAAAAGATGTTTATTTTGTGTTTAATAACCTAACATGAAAAATTTAGGAACCCTCTGTTTTGGTAGAATAATTTTAAAATAATTTGAGTAAATTTATGTGATTTCTGAGTAAATCAGGTTCACTGAAAACATTTCATTTCCATTGCTCACCCAGTTTAGTGAACTATTGGTTTGTCTTTTATGATGACTCTTACAGAAGATGTAAAAAACAGCAATTCCACAGCTTTTATATTTCTCAAGTAACATATGTCACAAAAGCTAAACAGCTTCCAAGAAATTCAAAATTATTACCATCTATTTACATCCTTTTTGTATAGAGGAAAATGTATTTTGCATTTGGAAATTTGCTAGTGTGTCTCATCTAAACAGAGAAGGCACAATATTAGAAAAAAATGCATTAGAAGTCCATAGCAATGGAAATATATGTATCATTAATTAAACACAACACAACTTTTGTTCTGCCCTTTGCAGACACAGTAGCAGCTCTGTAAATCAGTGCCATTTCCATGCTGCAACACTTGTATCCTAAGGAATGCTGGATTCAGCTAGTTTTCAGGGAGAGCTACATATCCAAACTGACCTAGAAAAAGTTATTTGTTGGAATACCCTGAACAACTACAAAGGAGTAGCAAGCTCTTTGGTCCCAGTACTCTGTCAAAGTAAAAATGTTCAGGCAGAAAATAAACCATGGGGGAATCACATCTGCCAAAAAAACTGGCCACAACTTTAATATGCATATTTGACATGCTTATTCAGAAAATTACATTAGTCTGGAAAGATACTATGTGGAAGAATGATGGTGCATATTCAAAAATCCCAAATAAATATAACAATTTATCCAAGCATAAGTATACATACACAAATATAAGTACACCACTTACCACTGTATTAGGGAAAACCGATTTCCCTCCAACTCTGGGCTTGCATCAATGGGGCTTCCCTCCTTTCAGCCTGTCCCAGCTTCCAGCAGTTTTGTCTGCAGCAACCATGTGTAATAACCCACATATACATAACAACAATTTGATGACAAGAATATTGCTTGAACACTTTTGTTTATTTAATTTGAATTATTAAAGCTACTTATATCCAGTTGCACATGGCTAATTTTGATACAGGTAACAGGATCTCAGCTCTTTTTCCTCATAGCTGCTGGCATGGCCTAAAAGTCACAGTGGAGTGTGCCCAAAAGTTTTTCACACCAGTGCTATCAGCAGAAAGCTACAGATCTCCATTAATATTTCCTGACAATACCCACAGGTTCAGTCCTGAACTAAGAAGGGTCAATTGCTAGCATAATCCCACAATTCAGAGATTAAAACACTGACAACATAATTCCATTGCTATACAACTTCCACATGGGGAAGGAAAGAACCTTTTGGCAAAGACCAAGCACTTTCCAGAGTAAAAGTTTCATCATTTACTTCTCTCCTTTCAACTCCAGGCAGAGTTACCAAGCCTGTTATGCTTGGACAGTTGCCTGGTGATTTACTCAGCCTGAGGCAAGCAGGGGGTGCTCTAAAGCTCATCCAGACACACTTGTGATACCAGACTTAGTTTATTTTCTACATAAAGCACAATTCTGTGTTTCTTCAGTTGATTCTTTGAGGGGTTTGTACTTACTGAACCCTTTTCTATGTGTCCCTACAGGAGTGCCACTAGAGAAGAAAATATGAAAACTGCTTTTTCTGCTGTGGCAGAGAGTCAACATTTGACAATATTTGGCATAGTTATAGTTCCAAAATGTCCTCATGTGGACACAGCTTTTACTGTCAAAAGAATACTAGTTAATGAGACATTTTGCTGAATTAGGCTGAGCAGTTTTCAGTGATTTATACTTTTTCCATTGCTACAAGGTTTCAGCAGTCCAACAGTTTTCCTAACCTAACCGTTCTTTAAATAAATATGCCCTTCAGCAACAGAAAACAAGTCTGAAGTCAGGCCCAGGTCCAGGGTAACATTTACACCATTCAAAGTCACTTCCTTTAGAGAAATAGCGGGAGAGAAGCAAGACCTTAATTAACAGAATATGCCTCTCTCTCCATTTCTGCTTTCAGGCTTTGTGTTACAATTATTTTATGTTGGGGACATACAGTAACTATTTCATGTCACAAAGTATATCCACATTAGAAACACCTTAATTTTTACTCCTGAAACCTCTTCATTTCACTCCTGAGTATTTTAAGTGGATGAGCATTAACAAGTTCCAGAAGAAACAAGATGCTCTCCCCCAACTTCTCCAATTATATTTTTCAAGGAAAAACACAGGTGCAAAGCTGTGATAGCTTTTTGCCTGTAGGTAAAATCGCAATGACTGCCAAAAGCATTCAAAATGGATAGAAATAGCTTGCATTTTTGTCTGATTTGGCACTGTCTAGGACTCAGACAGATAAATCTCACACATACACACACACACACAAAACCAAACCCAAAAAACCCAAAGAGTTTCATTTAAGTGTGTCACTTTCTGGAGAGGGGTAAAGAAGGTGAGGATGATAAGGACTTGTGTTGCTCTTCACTCTCTGATATAAAGAGGACTCTTTAAGACACTGTAGCCTCCCACTTACAACTTTTGAATAATGAGTGCATTTATACACTTTTGTTTATAATCTGGTAACATGTTGAAGTGGTTTACAACAAGGAAAAGCAATTGATGGCTGTGCAAGTGATTAATTTTTGGTAGAAAAAGCCTCTTTAACCATTCTATCAACTACAGTGAAAACTTCTAGCCAGAGGGCAGTGAAGTACAATTGTCACGGTCTTGAGAGAATGAAAAATCCTAAACAATCGTACGTGACAATTCTGAAAATACCTATTAATTAATTAATCTATTTATTAGGATAACAGGAGCATACAGGCCAAACATGAAATAGCCATCCTTCAACATTTAATACATGCAGACTGTTCCAAGGACAAACTCCAATTCTAGGAACCAAAGGAATAAACTGAAATTGCAAGCAACGCATTGGTAATAGCATAAGAGGCTTGGGAATAAAAAGCTCTGCTATTCTCAAAGCAGCTGCAACAGTGCTGAGATGAAAGCTTGTCTTAATGGCAACACAGAACTTGTATTCCAAAATGCTCTGTCCTGACCAACAGTGCTTTTGAACACCCTTTTCCTGTCCTGCTGCTGTGAAAAACAGGGTGCTGGTGATGAAGAAACTACAAATTCCAAACAATTTCTTTATTTGAGCCATGACATCGTTTCCTTACTATCATCCACTGACAATATGAAATAGTAAGTTTTTTATGAATCTGCAAACAGGCTCTGAAATGGTTATTTCATAAAGAACACAGAAGAATGGCCTATATGGTATCTGCCTAGAAGGACAAGGAGAGGGCACATCACCTAACACAACACTGAGCTGGACAGACATTAACCAAACTCTTGGTGCTAACTTCTTCAGGTTCATTGCATCTCCAAACTACACCACTGTGCACCAACCCCTCTAACTGAATTCGTACGTAATTTGAAAAATTCCATTCAGAGTTTTTCCTTAAATCAGATCACACAAACCCAGCCAGAACCATACCCCAGTCATCTTTCCTGGCCAAGCCCAGCACCAACTCTGCAGTCATTACTCTTCTAGCCAGCACCACCGTGGTTCACAGTCAGTACAATGTGCTATTTAACAAAGAACTATTACTACAAATGGAAAAATCACAAATTCCCAGAGGCACGTGCAATGTGTCTCTCACAGACCACACCCTTACTGACACAGTACACTGCGTTCAAAGGCTCACAACTTCCTCAAACACCATTTCCCCTCGGAGCAGGCCAAAACACTAATCCCAGAAAAGCCAACACCCACATGAACTTTTAAACTGCCTTTTTAAAAAGGCCACATTTACTACTAAGTTTCTTGTCATGCCTATTTCTAATGACTGAAAAAATACTGAATAAAACCAGAATGCAACAAGCATGACAAACAGGAATGACGCTAACTGGATTGCAAATTTAAATACATGAGGTAAAGCTGAACACCACTGACATCAAATGGAGCAATTTAACACCTCGACACCTACTTTTACCTATTTAGGGAGTATTGCCTGTAAAAGAATACACATCTTTTTTTCCAAGTCAAGCATCCAGATATGTCTCTAAAGTAGTCTACAGAAACTAGGGGCACCTTTCTGCTGGAAAAAAAAAGGCAACAAGTAGGTAGCCTGTTTAGATTGCTTGCTCTTTTTTTTTTTTTTTTTTTTTTTTACAGGGGAAGAAGTAATTAATTTACCGTATGCATCTACCTGTCCTTCAGTTTGTGTTACTCAAAACACACATATGAGTCTGGGAAACAAATTGTACCAATGACTTAGTTACACAAGTTGGAAAAAAGAGGGTTGAATGAGTAAAAAGCACTGGGAAGGAAACAGCAAACAAAAAAAATGTCATTGTGCTGCCATAAAAAGCCAGAGTATCCCTACTCCAAACCCAAATCCCTACTCCACACCCCAAACTCAGTTTAAAAAGGAGAAGGCAGAGCTGAAAAGTAAAACAAAACAAAACAAAAAATCAACAGCAAACAAAGTAGATTCCAAATGAACATTAAATAAAACAACAACAAAAACCGAACAACCCCAAAATCACACAACCCCCCAAACAAAACAGAACAAAAAAGCCTCCCAAAACTCAAAACTTTTCATCAAGGGAAGCAGCCACTGAAGGTTCCTAGGTTCCTACACTAAAGACATGTAAATCACTAGTGGAATAGAAAAGGTGAATATGAAGCAGTTGTTTCCCATTTCCCCAACATGAAGCCAAAAAGCATTAAGCCAAATTAACAGGGGTGGAAACAGAACATGCCACATGTTTCCTTTTCATCCTAAAATATTTTTTAAAAAGGTGTGGGATTCAGAGACATATGATGTATATAGCACTTTCTGCCACTCCATCCTTCTCACACTTTTCCTCTGCTCTCGCACAAGTTCCCATGGGTCTGTAATTCTTCACGAAAAAAGCAAAAACCTACAAGCCAAACCTGCTCTAGTGTGGGGCTCTCCAGGGGCTGCAGTTCCTTCAGCAACCTGTTCCTGCCTGAACTTCCACGGGCTGCAGAGTCTCTCCCCCATAATGGAGCCAACCTCACCTTCTGATCTCCAGGTTCTCTTTCTTGGTTTGGGGTTTCCCCTCCCCCCTAGCCTTTAACTATCTTGCACATTTTTCCCTTCTTTAAATGTGTTTTCACAGAAGTACCCTGCCTATGGCTGTGGGGCTCAGTCATGCCCTGCTGCAGGTGGGTTACAGCCAGCTGGAAGCCACTGTGTCCTGCTCCAGGCAGTCCCAGCCACTCCTCACAGGGCTCACACTGAGAAGTTCATGGAGGACTGTCTCCTGCGAGAAGGACCCATGCCAGAGCAGGGAAAGAGTGTTAGGACTCCTCTCTCTACGAAGGAAGGAGTGGCAGAGACAATGTGTGATGGGCTGGCCACAACCCCCCTTCTCCATCTCCCTGTGCTGCTCATGAGGAGGGAGTAGAGAATTCATGAGTAAAGTTGAGCCTGTGAAGAAGGGAGGAATGAGGGGAGGTGTTTTAAGATTTGGGTTTATATCTCATTACTTCATTTTGCTTGGTAATAAATTAGATGGATTATTTTTTAAGTTGAGTCCATTTTGCCCATGATGGTAATTAGTGAACTATCTCTCCCTGTCCGTATTTGGGCCTATGGAATGAGCAGTTCATTGTATTATCTCTTCCCTGTCCAGCTGAGGAGAGTGATAGAGCAGCTTTGGTGGGTACCCAGCATCCAGCCGGGGTTAACCCACCACAAAATGTAACTGTAGCAAGTGTTACAAATGCAACAAACATATATTTTATGGTACATATAAACAACAAAAACCAGAAACAGTGGTTTGCCACCTTTCATACAAAACCCAGACTCAAAACAGCTAACACTTGACCCAGTCTCTAGAGCATGCTTTCAGCATTGCACTTAAAGCATTACAAACTGGATTTGTAAATATAAAATTGAAGCAACTCTTCTTCCATTCAGAGTAGCGATTGAGATCAAGTTAGCTTTATGAAGAGCAGATTTAACAATATGCAAAATCAAACCAAGGAAATTCCATGCTAGTGTTTTTTTACCTCTCTGCATGCACGATTGATGGGATCAAATTGCTGGTGACAAATCCAGATCACTTTACAAAATGATCTGGACAGACCTATGGATTAGAAAGCCATTTTTACAAAAAATACAGATAGGAAAGTCAAAAGAAGGAATAAAAAAAAAAAAAAATCAACATCAACCCCCCAACCCCTCAGAAACCTCCAAAACCAAACCAAGAAAAAAAAAAATCTCACAACCCAAAATGCAAACACTACAGGACTTAGGGGCCATTCACAAACTAGACAGGAGGCAGACCTCACAGCAATCCAATAAAAATAGAATAGGAAATTACAATAGTGTATGCCTGTAAACGGATTTCATATGGAAAATCATCTCCTCTCACTTTTATTTCAATGGGATTCTTTATAAAACAAGGAAAGAAGAAAAACATGCTTCCCTGCTCCCCATTTCCAATGTCCAGAAAAATTATAGTCAAAATGAATCTTGATTCATTAGGAACTCCTCATTAAACCAATCATCTGACAAATCCTGCCATGTGGATATGATTTTTAGAGCCTGTTCAGAGACTTTAGAGACAAATGTCAAGTTGCATGGTAGAGCATACAAGCATATTTTGTAAGAATCCTTAGAGATCAACTGAACACGTGACTTCATGGATGAATTTTGTACCTAAGAATGATATTTTCATACACTTGACCTTCCAAGTAATTAATCCTAATAACTTAAATGTCATATTGCTTCTAATACTAAAAGTTAGTTGATACACACAACAAAATGTAATCTGCAGCTTCCTTCTTAGCATCTGGAAAACAGATGCTAAGCACAGCGATGAACGCAGACAAGAAACCAATGCAAGTCATTTCACACTGTGAGACAGATTTTAATAAAACTTCCATTACTGAGTAGTCTGGAGACTTTTTCAATCTGACAGCAGGAGCAAAGACCCAAAAGACAAGTTCTTGGAGGACGCCAAAGTAGTAAAATAGAGTAACCTATGTCAGACAGAGTGAAACTAGCTGTGGTTTACAGCCACAGCATTTTAAAAAGAATTGAATTATTGAAGACCTAGGCCATAAAATGGGAGAAAAAAAAAAACAAACTGCAGAGAGAGAGAGTGTAGTCTAATTGCGAATATCTACCAGTACTACAAATAAACATCACGGGTTTTGCCCACATCAGATGTACTAATATACATTCAATCTAAGCAAATTAATCACTACCAGCTTTTATTTCAGAACACCTAGGCCCCCAAAATAGATTTCCTGTTAACAAATAATATTTAGAGACATAATATATGGCTTTATTACTGTGAATAGCTCTGTCCAAAAAAGAAGTTAGAACTGACACATGAAATAACAGGAAAACAGAACAGAAAGCCTCGCCCCAAAGAAAAATTAAACATAAAGAACAAACAGATCCATCTCAACAAAAACAGATACTGATAAAAATGATGTAACAGAATTTTTACACTGATAAAGAATACAAATGTGAAACTCAACATCATATCAAAATAATTACAATCTGTTGTTTGAATCAATTAAGGAGAACACATCGATCCATCTCTCTATTTGAAGTTAAGATAAAAACTTTACTTAGTCACACAGCAAATCAACTCAGCAGAAATTCCCTGGAAACAATTTAATCAGACCTTTGTTTTGCATCACAGCCTGTCATGCATTGATGCTCACATCAACCGGTGAAATTACAAACCAGCAAAATCACCTTAACCTAGTCTGAAATTACAAACATATTACTGCTTTCATTATTATATGGGTTTTGGATTATGCCATCTGTAAGAAGGTATAAGGCTGCTAAGAAAACCTGTCTATTCACAAGAAATACAGGGCTTTCTCCTCTCAAAATCTGGGTTTTCCCAAACATATTCTTTAATTCACTGATCCAAGCATTTACATGGACTACTTTCATTCTTTCCAACTTCCTGGTAACATAAGCTTTTGGAGATTAAAAAAAAAAGAAAAAGAAAATTTATACTTTGGTTTTATTTGAAGAGATACGTTTAGGAATTCAAACATATGGATTGATATATGTAGTCTTCTGCAGCTTTTTAATGAGTTAGAATCATAGAATGGTTTTGGTTGGAAAAGACCTTCAAGATCATAGAGTCCAATGATCTATCAAGCCCTAGTTGGTCCAACACTAGACTGTGTCACCAAGTACAACATCTCTTCTTTTAAACACCTCCAGGTGCGGTGACTCAACACACTGGGCGGCCTGTTCCACTATCTGACAACCCTTTCAGTAAAGAATTTTTCCCTGATATCCAACCTAAACTTCTCCTGATGCAACTTAAGACTGCTTCCCTTTGTTCTGTCACTAACTACCAGGGAGAAGGGACCAACCCCCACCTCACTGCAACCACCTTTTAGGTAGTTGTAGAGAGCGATGAGGTCTCCCCTCAGTCTCCTCTTCTCCAGGCTAAACAACCCCAGCTCCATCAGCCACTCCTCATAAGATTTGTCTTCTAAACCCTTCACCAGCTTTGCAGCCCTTCTCTGGACATGCTCCGGCATCTCAATGTCCTTCTAGTAAGGAGCCCAAAACCAAACACAGAGGTGTGGTCTCACCTGTATTGCAGCCAAGTATACTATTGTTGCAAACAGCAACCTAAGTATACTATTTTTCATAATATCTTATAAAATTTTATCTAATGTCCATTAATAAACATGGCCTACAATAAAGGTATACCAAAATGACTTGCTCTTTTAGTCTAATGATTAAAAACAATTGGTCTGCATACCAAAATCTGTAACAGCTTGCTGGAGTGGTGCAAAGGGAGAACAATATGTAGTCTTCTCAACTCATGTGTCCATCAGCACTGTAACTACATAAGCTATCCTAATCAGCATAAAAAACCGAAATTAACTATTGAAGAGGAGAAGAAAAAAAGGGTCCTTGTCACCTGTCATTACAATCTGCTAAAGCTGATAACTCAGTTCACTTCTAAATTTAAACTTTTTTATTATTTCAATTCCTATACAGAAACATAAACACTAGCTAATTTTTTTATACATGTAATTATCCAAGTCAAATTCAATATACTTTAACTGTTATATTCAAATTCTCACTTACCAAATCTCAGAGGTGAAATACCAAGCTTGATTCCTATCACCCTGCAGGAAAATAAACAGAACTAAAACATTTCAACGTTAGTTTTTGAACAGTGGTTCAGAGATATTTAAAAAAAATAAACAGCACCACACACAAACCCACCCTCAAAAAAAACCCACAAAAATGTCACTGTTCCAAAATAGAACCTCTAGGTTCTCCAGAGCAAACTTTTTACACAATTTCCCACTAAAATAATCAAGCTTTCTATAACTGGTACAATTCAGGATTAAAATAGTTCTCAGAATACAGAAAATGTGGGGTTTGATCAATTTGATGGCAGATACAAAACAATAAACGACATACTTTAAACTACAGAAACCATGTTTCTGTCCTTGACCATGCACTTCATTTCAAAGGTCTATTGAATTTACATCATGCAGGACTGTCAGATGAGTGGTGGACTCTGTCAGAGTATATGGATTGGCTTCTTTTCCCATTAAAATGTTTTGCTGGATATGACATTTGTGAGAAGATACACGTGCACAAAGGTGCACATGACTCACAAGAAGATACAGCGGAGAAGCTGATACAGAAAGCACAAACACAGTGTTAGTATAAGCTCTTCCAGAATGTCTCAGCACAGCACTACCTGTTTTACAGCCCAGACAAATTTAAAGCCCAAACCAATTCAGGTCTCCATTCCTTAGGAAAAGCTGCCAACAAAGATATCAGCACTAGTAGCAGTACCTACGTGTCCAGTTTGGAAAGCTGCCCACTGGGAGCAGAACTGATGCAAACAGACGTTACGTAGGCTATGAAACAACCATCAGTAGGCAGTTTGAGACATAAATCAGTATTTGCATAGTGTTACACATATGTTAAGTGCTATTACAAGGCTGAATGGGATTTCAACACCTAGAGGTGCAGCAAAGCAAAGATTAATAGTTATGGAAGCTCACCAGATATAAGCCAGTAACTGAGGAGATTGAGTTAGACCAATCTTTATTTTACAGCTGTTAATTGTACATGCATTTCAATGTTCTCCAGTTTTTATACTGTCCAGATCTATTATGCACATCATTTGTTCTCATTAAAATAGATGTACTTAACAACATATTAACTGTGGATTAAGTTATTTGAACATTGTCTCAAAAACAGTGTGCCAGCACTTGCACACAAACAAGATACATAATCCCCCTTTTACACAACAAAAGAGTGGAGAAAAAAAAAGGGTCAGTGCCCAGGTTAGCCTGTAGAAAACTGCAAGTCTGTCAAAGGTCAAAGTCACTGGGGTCTTGAAGACACAAGAAGTTTTGACCATTGCTGGCACCATATTAGAATGCATCAGAGGAGTTAAGCAGGACAGCCCTATCTTGGGAGTAAACTATTATAAATCCAGCTGAGAAAGGAACAAGTCATGAGAGAAGCCTAGGGAAAGGAAGCGTGCCATTAGGTGGTGAGCCAGCAAGTCTCAACAGTCAGGCATTCCACTTTGGGCTGATCTCTCGCCTTTCTTAAGGCTGCAACTTATTCCTTCAGGACTTTTTTCTATCAGTTCAGCATGTCAAGAGAACAAAGTTTAGAGCAGTAAGAAATGGCCATCAAGCCCTGGAACCCTAAATCCTTCCCAAAAAAAACAAGACCTCTTGTTATTATAGGATTGCTTTTATAATCAAATGCTTATGTGGCTTTAAAAAAAGAAACCTCAAAAGACATATCTTAAAATTAAGGGATGAATATAGAAGTAATAACTTAATTAGTTCAATCAGCTCTCAAAGGAAGTGGCTATGGTGACAAGGGCAGTATCCAAAAATAGAAAAAGATACCCTATAAGCATAAATCTCTCTGCCACCATTTCTTTCTCCTACCCATATTATCAAAGTATTTCCAAATCACATCACCATACTATAATTTCACTGAAAATTGAGTTACCAGCTAAAATTGACCATAAAGGTTTTGAATCCATTTGAAAGCAAGTTGGAAAGTAGAAAAAGATGCTCCATTTGGAGCAAAACATAAAAAAATACCATCTACAACGCCTGGCAAATTTTATTGTTCCCATGTGGGGTTTTGGTTTTGGGGTTTTTTGAGAGTCATGGTCCATCATTTTCTTTGCCACAGTATGGCCCCGATTCTACTATTCATATATTACAGCCAAAAATATTACAGGACAGCCATGGTTCAATGGTTAGAGCTTCCTGAGGTGTAGTAAAGTGTTCCAAAATTCACCCTCAAAACCACAAAGTAAAATAATGTGCAGACTCTATAAAAGAATAACATTTCTGTAAGTTCAATTTTACTATTTAAATCCAACCAAAGACACTAACTCTTAAAACAAAGAGTCAAAAACTATTTCTGCTTCTACCTTCTTTTTTCCTTCATTCTTTTTGTACTTCTAAACCCTGTACAGAACTCATTAACAAAATGAACTTTACTCGCAGCTTTGTCAGCATCTTGTTCAGATGACTGTAATATACTACTGCCTTACAGACTGTTTTATTTGGTTAGAAGGGAATTGACATGGGGGCACAGCTTACGCTGGAATAAATTTAACTCTTTATTTAATAATCAGGAAAGAATTGAGAAAACCGAGTCCTTTCTCACCACAGTTTGATTTTTGCCCCAAACATCATACACCATCTTTAAATGTAAAGTGTCAGTGCTGTTACATTTTTTATGTCTAAATGCTGTTTTACAAGAGACAGCAGCTGGTAAATCTCAACTCGTGTGTATTAAAACCATGAGGGTGCCAACGTGCAAGACATTCCCAGAAGAAAGACAAAGCTCAGCAAAAGCATTAAGAAGAATCTTAAAATGACCTGACTCTTCTACTATCTTCCCTATCAACAACTGGGACACGCCAAAGACATTATATTAATCATCTGTACTATATTTGTACAAAAATTACTTCCCAGAGAACAGATGTTCTCTGTATTTGGCACAAAGTTTCTCATCTGAATTGGCCACATTATTTGTCAACAGATAAGCTGAAAGAGTTGTTAGAACAGCATAGAAACAAAAAGTGAGCTTAGGTCTTCCTCTCTATTTTTTAACATACTGCATTTTTAAAAGAAAAAAAAAAATTACCTAGTCAAGATTTGTATCCTCAGCAGCTCACAAAGTTGTTTTACCATCTCTGCAGAGGTTTCAAAGCAAAACATAAATCAAAACTCTAAATAGTCACTACAAAACAGAAACTCATCATTGCTCAACAGCACATCTCCACATCAAAAGTTAATCCTGTCATAGGTATGTCACTATGTTGCATCTCTGTTGAAGAGCTTCATGCAGGTACTACTTAACATTTAAATATTTTGGAAGTGTACTGCAAACATTGGAAAAATCTATTCAAGGCAGTCAGAGGGATCATGCTGTGGTCTGTCCTTGTACCATACTCGAAGAAAGCACGTTACATCATCTGAAGTGTAGCAACAGCTGCATTTACACAGTTGTTTCTATGTTACTTCGTTAATGAAGCAAGATGACAGAAAAAGTAAAATCATGATCAGGTTTTCAAAGATTTCCATTAGTTGAATCACCGCTGCTGGCTCTGCCTCAAAGCAGAGTGCCAAATGTTGAAATTATCCTAGACAGCACTAAAAGTATTGCAATGCTGCCCTTAAAAAACCTCTCTGCAAGCCATGCTAGATCAATTCTTCAATTTTAGAGCCATTTAGGAACTATTACAAACCACCTTCAGCTCTTTAAATCAATGCATTATAATGTTGTCTTGTGTTATTTAAGGTGGCATTCTGTGATCATTTTTAGATCCTTGTAATTGCCTTCCCTGACCTTACTACATTGCTGCTAATAAACGTAAGTGATCACCTTTCAAATTTCATCCAAAGCATACCACAGATCATCCTGAAACATCACTCATTAGTTTTCAGCAACTGTACTCTGCAAAGACATCTAGCATTCTCCAATTTCTTCCTGATGAATAACTACGAATAGACACCTACACCAGTAACATAACCCTTTCCCATGCTACTCTCAATTGTCACTGTGTCCTGCCTGAATATATGGACTAGGGGGTTGAGCTCCTTCTCTTGGCTTCTTGCTAGCTTTTTGAAAGGCCTATTGATGATCAGGGCAGCTAGAGAAGCTACAGTACAGAAATCCAGGAGTGGTTCTAAAAGTGGTTAAATATACGCACACTTGCAAAGGGGCAAGAAAAATACAGGCTGTTATAAAATTCCTGAAGTTGTGGAGAAAGCACTATAATCTATCACACCACATGGTGATTTTGTGCTGGAGCAGTATCAGCTACTGCTTAAAAGGGTGTTGTGTTGGAGGCCACACCTGATTCTCCTGTGTGTCAGTGAAAAACAAATACGCATGTTTCACAACTGCATGATAGCAACTCTGACATCAGTCAAGAGCAAAAACCTTCTAATATTTTTAAAAGTGCTTCAAAAACATCTAAACTCAGGGTTTTTTGTTTAAATTTGGGCAATTTTTAGGCAAGTTTTGAAAAGTTTTCCACAAAGTATTTTCAAGATACAATGTAAGAGATGAGTTGATATACTTAGAAAGTTTTGACTAGAATTTTTCCCCCTCTATAGCTTAGACACAGTTGTGAGGCTTTTCAAGAAATAACTGCTCAAATTATAACACAAGAGGGGAAGAAGAAAAAGAAGAGGGACTACAAAAAATCCCCCCCAAAATGAAAACCAGATAAAGAGTGGCACTTGAACAAGTTTGTATCATACCAGTTAAGCTACGCATCAGATTTAGAATAACACATTTCTAAACAAATGTGCATCACCCAGTACACTGAGACATATACTTTTTCTTAACAATTACCGAGTAGGAAACAAAAAACTTGAGCGGTATATCGATATACAATCCAAAACTTGATGCATTTATTGATATTAATGGTGTAGGAAAGCAGAGGGGACATCTGCCATCATTAAATAGCAGGCACTCCTAAGTCTAATTTGTACGCAAATGGTTATGACACTTTTTAGCTCTGCCAAAAATTATTTAGTTTTTAAAATCCTGAGACCGAGCGCTCTGAACTATGTCCCATTAAGAAGAGAAAAAAAACAATCTCTTGTTATTCTAAACATTCTCACTACTCTGTTTATTTTTTTAAGACATGGCTAAAGCAAAAAACTTGAAAATTTGCAATCAATCAGAACAATCAGAGTTGTATCCCTGCATTCCATAGCCTACTTTAATCAAAATAATCTTCCAGCTCTCTCTGGGAACTCTTTCATTCTTAGAACATTTTAAATTAACCAACTACCATACTGATAACATTCTAGTCACTCAGCTGTTTCAGATCAAAGTGAATAAAGTGCAATACCCCAGAGAGCACACAGCATATAATACATGGTTTCCTTTCTTTGTACATATGCATAGATATATATAACTATATTCAACCAATAATTCCGATATTCAACACTAATTCAGGATCCTGCCTGTCTTCTCAAATGTGCTTACATCAAAGTATACAGTGAATTATCTTACTCTTTGTTTCTCTTTCCAATACCCAAATGGCATAGCTATTTAAATAACAAAGAGATACAGGACAATGATGTCACATTATAACAGCCATAAGGAAATTCAGATCAGTCATCTTACAAATTACAAGATAGCCTGTCCAGCTAGTTTCTAGCTAGTTTTTTAAGCTCCTTGTTAATGGGGATGAAAATTAGTAGAAATTTGTTGTCATGCATCTCATCTTTGGTCCATGAGAATGGGATGAACATAAATGATTAACTCTATAACACAAACCCCCACTAGTAACAATTGCTTGCTTTCTGAAACACCGAATACATCCATGAATAGCTTATGACTACCCAGAATTTCTGTTGAATTGCCGTCCTTTATGTTAAAGCAAGAATCAATAGGAACACTGATAAATGAACGACTACAGTCTACTCAGCTATCTCTGTTAAAGTTAGTTTAGCACAAATATTTTTGCAAATCCTACTATGAACAGTGACTGCTCAACACTACATTATTACAGTAATTTATATTACGGCCTTCTGAGGATTGCTCCCTAGATGGTATAACTTTAAAGAAATTCTTAAATTGCTGATCCCAGAGAAAAAAATAAAAGGACAAAAAGGACCAAACAGGTAAATAAGAGAATCCTTGCCTTATCCTCATGGACACTTCACCTAGCTGGTATGCCTTTAGATGACTTTGGTTACTGAGAGGAAAGGGCCCAGTGTGTTTTAATGTCAATAAAATTAACCTTACTGAAACCATATTAATTGTAAAAATTCTTGTTCTGATTTTCAGGCTCAAGAGTAACATAAGAAGATGCAAACTTCATCATCACACACCAAGGGATAAGCAAAAGTATACAAAGAGAGACGCTAGGTATGTCAGAGTTCTTCCATTTCCCACTGAAAACCCTTTTCCTAGTCTAGGGGGAAGACAGCAAAAAAAAGTGAAGTACAGACTGCCTTCTGACAAGCACAATAAAACTTTTTTGCTTTTCAACAACTTAAAATGTATGATAGTCACAATGTGGCAGCTGACCATCTCCTTTGTCATGAAGCAAACCATAACTGAAAACACAAAAAATATAAGTTTGGTAGAACTTGATGGTACTTACTTGTTTGCAAGAGCTGTGCTCTTGCAAGGAAATAATGGGTAAATATCAATTTGAGTTCACGAGCTATTTTTTCAGCTTCAGAATACTTCTCATGAGCCATTTTTCCAATAAGATTCTGTCCAGGCATTTTTAGAACGTCACAAAAACTGTGACTATGAAATAGACAAATAGTTAATTTAAAATATTTCCATGAAAAAGTCTAGTTTCATTTGAGTGTATAACTTTACTACGTCTGCATTAGTATTTGGAATATGGTGATATCCTGTGCTATGGCAACAGGTACTGGTACAAAGGATGTATGAAGGTACACTGTCCCTTAAAGGCTGTATACAAAAGAGTACATGTGGCTGTGATTGAGCGAACAGCACTTCTTACCATAGAGCTCTGCAATCATAATGATCTCTCCAACCACATGTCAGTCACACACTTCCTTGGGGATAAGGAAGTCTTAACAAAATAAACAGAAAGTAGTCATTATTCATAAACAGTCAATGATGAAAATTTTCATTTGCATTGCTTAGAGTTACCTTCAAAGACATGTGCCAACAGTTCCAACTGTTCACAGTTTCATACAAAAACATAAACCCTGTAATGCTAGTTTTTACACCTTCAGCTAAAATTCAGAACAGCATGGCAACAGACTGTTTTATAGGTAAATCTTTAACATTTTGTATTAATTCATGTTGATAATAAAGGATTAACTATATCATCTTTCTTGAAATTACACATGACTGTGTGTGCACTTACACTTTACCTGAAAAATATTAAATAGGTCATTGGGAGTTAGGTATTAGAAATGACAGAGAGGTAAAAGACAACACAGGAAAGCTTTACAAATCAGTAGCACCCATACCAAAGACAATGGACAAGGCACATGTTTCATTTATTCTACCCATGTTTGGTTTGTTGGGTTTTTTCCTCCAGTCTTCTTCCATGCTAATGATCATAACTTGGAATTATACGAGTATACATCTGTTTAAGGTAATTTGCATTTTATTTTTACGATGAAACAGAGGTTAACCTAAAACACAGGGGGTGGAAAATATTAATAATAATAGTTTAAAATAAAAGATGAGTTATTTTTGAAGGTATATAGTCAAACATTTCCAGATAGAGGGCAATTTCCCAAGTTATGTGCAAAGAAAGTAAATGCTGTTAGTTGGAGAGAAAGAACTAAGTGCAAATCTGTTATGTCAGTGATGCACACATACACAAAAGGCTGAAAACTGCCACTAGTGTGGATATATTACAGAAATATTTTAAACAATGAATTCACCTGATGCTGTATAAAAATTATTTCACTTCACAAGTCTTCCTGGAGCAGCATGCACACGTTCAGAGAAACCCTCTAAACATTAGAGATAGTAAATACTGTTGAATTATGAAATTTTACAGATAGTAGTATTTCTTTCTACCATATACATCCTCAGGCTTATTATACTGTCACTGACAAGCACTTCATTGTAGTTTGCTATGACCTGAGGAGGTCATAAGAACACATCAGGCTTGATGAGTTTTGCTTGGCTTCAAATTCTGCAAACACATGCACAAAGCACTCATTTAACAAGATTCCCATTAGG
Source organism: Gallinula chloropus (assembly GCF_964237585.1). Classification (NCBI taxonomy): domain Eukaryota; kingdom Metazoa; phylum Chordata; class Aves; order Gruiformes; family Rallidae; genus Gallinula; species Gallinula chloropus. Next base: position 93,182,333 of record NC_140085.1, read on the forward strand.
TCAGGAGACCTGTACTATAAACATATATTTAATTTAATTTTTATTACCTTAGAATTTTAACAGTCCTCACTACTAAGAGCAAAGATTGGTAGAAATAGCTTTGGCATCCTCCCCACTGGGAAAATATATATTTAGCCTATCTCAGGGTCTTCATTCTTCATATAGAAAAAATCTGCTGAAAAAACAGCTGCAGAAATTACAAGAATCAGTCTGTTCTGTATGCTTAGAAGCAGCCTTTTCTACAACTGATTACCTTAAAGTAATCCTTACTTATGAAGCTCCGGTATTGTGATTCCTCCACCTGTAAAGAAATCTTGCTATTTCAGTACAGTATTCATTTCAGCTTACATTTTAAAATAGATTCAACTCCTTGGCAACAACAACTCAGCAACTCAGGCAAGATTCCTGCTAAAGAAATTACGACAATGCAAAAACATCATTGACCTTGGATTCAGACCTGTTTTTTCAGAGCTGAGGTTTAATTCTGTCTAGTGATATTTGAAACATCAATACTCTCATTTCAAATCACAGTATATAAATTCAAGAAATTTTCCCTCTTGCAGAATCATTACTACTTATGATTTAGGATGTACATTAAAGTTATTCCAGTCATATTTCCTATTTTTGGCTCCCATATTTAACTCTCTTGCTTTATAACCTGTGCTGTAGGGTTTTTCTTATTTTGTTTTAACCATAGTGAACCTGAGCAAGAAACAGATTGCTCATTTAAACATGAATAAAGATATTAGTATGTAATTAATGTCACAGTTGTCTGAAAAAAAGTGAAAGGAAGAAAAATAAAGGTTTAAAATGTTTTGTTATTAAAATTGAGTTTTCATGTAATTAATATATTCTCAGAACATACTAGAGAATGCCCTGTATATACTGAGTATCACTTGTGCATGCTAATATTGACTACGTATATTTCAAGCACATAATTATATTCTTATTTTTAATCTGAAAATTTTCTATTTGTGCTTGCTACCTAAAAACTAACTGTGTCCAGGTACCTCTCAGTTCCAATAAAATTGTAAAGGACATATGGAACTCTGTAATCAGAACAATATAGTTCCACATTCTATCTAATTCTCACTAATTGTCCCAGTTTTCAATTGTTGCTGGAATAGCTCTGCAAGTTATAAAGTACAGCACAACAGATTATACAACTTTTCTATTTATATCTTACTCACAAACATGAGCCACTACTTCTACTCCACAGCTCTATCCTGGTCTTCACACCTGATTCTGGACTTGGAAACAGAGGGGCAAAAAAAACCCCAAAACAACAACAAAAAAAGATAAATTAGGAGACTTCCCTTTCAGCTCAGGAGAAATGGCACTAGCCCTAAGTTCCTCAGATCCACTTAAAAGGTAAGAATTGAGCCTGTTTTCTGGATTTATACATGCTCTGATCCATATATGTGACTCCTAGAATATTACTTAACTGTCCCAGCAACATTTTATAGTACTTCTGTAGAGAAAGCTACAGACAACCTATCGCATCATGCCACCAGGCAGGATCCAAAGCAAACTAACTTCACAGTTGGCTGCATTCTGAGTGACAGGTTGAATCAGATGGCTCACTAGGGCTGCTTCTAGCCTAAATTATATGATTCAGCAGCTATATGTAAAAGAGTCAAAGGGCAGCAGTGGTACAATTCCATGGAATACAAACAGTAGTAACAAATGGTCTTAACACAAAATCAGCTGTTTAAGTAAAGCCATGTCCAAAATACCACTTGTCACTTAGATACCTCTGTATCCCTCATAGGTTTCATAGCCAGTTTAGGTCCTAATAAATAGGAAAACAAACCTCTGAAAGTTCATTCATTATCATTTGGCCCATTTTCACAACTAACTACAATGAAGTATTTGGACTGTCATCTTTCTGGAACAGGAAAGTGTGCTCAAGTGTACTACTTCTTATTCTGATAAACAGATTAAATGCAATTTGAGACAAAAGCAAAGTGTATAACTATTTACTGGCAGTTAAAAGGAATTTAAGAAATGTTTTAGTGGTGCCTCAGATTTTTAATGTTAGCAGTATTTGATTTCTAGAACCCAAAGAGAAGAAACACTTAATCAGCATTTCTACATGCATAAATGATAGACAGAATTCAGAATTAACTGCACAATATTTAAAAGGTTTGATCAGTGATAATTTGTTAAAACCAGCTGTTTCATTACTGTGTTTAATAACTCAACTGCTGAAACTACTAAACAAAAACACATTAATGATATTTGTTTTAAACTGTCATGAAATATTTTAAGATGGAGGCTCAAGACTTCAGTCTGTTTACAAAGATTACCATGCTATAAACAAATTAACATTTGTATCCAGCATGAACTTCTTCAGTCATTGATAGTCTGTCAGTGTTTCTAAGCAATTTCATATAAAAATGTGCTTAGGTTTTTTTTTTTTGGAAGTATGTTTCCTCAAATCCAGTTGCACATTTTGCATTCACTGTGGTTGCACTAACATTTGCCAGAAAACAAGACATGTTACAATATCAAAAGTATAGAAAAACCTATATTTAATTGCTTAAGTCCAGATTTGCTTATTAATTAAATTTTGAGTATTTTATTCAGACAGCATTAGTTTGTAGAGATACGGTAAGTAATTGTACTGGTTTGGCTGAGTTGAAGTTGATTTTCTTCATAGTAGCTAATATGGAGCTATAGTTTGGATGTGTGCTGAAAACTGCCTTGATAAGACAGAGTGATTTTTGTTACTGCTGAGCAGTGCTTACCTTGAGCCAAGGCTTTTTTGCCTTCTCGCACCACTCCGCCAGTAATCAAGCTGGGGGTACACAAGAAAATTGAGGTTCAACAAAGCCAAGTGCAGTATCCTGCACTTGGGTTAAAACAACCTCATTCAAAGCTACAGGCTTGCAGAGGAATGGCTCAAGAGGTCTGGAGGAAAGAGACCTAGGGGTAATTGGTCCATCACTACAAGAAAGACATCGAGATGCTTGAGCATTTCCAGAGGACTACAAAGCTGATGAAGGGTTTAGAAGACAAATCTTATGAGGAGTGGCTGAGGGAGCTGGGGTTGCACAGTCTGGAGAGAAGGAGACTGAGGGGAGACCTCATCGCTCTCTACAACTACCCTAAAGGTTGTTGTAGTGAGGTGGGGGTTGGTCTTTTCTCCCTGGCAGCTAGTGACGGTACAAGGGCAAACTGTGTGAAAAAGTTTCTTTTACTGAAAGGGTTGTCAGATAGCACAAAAGGCTGCCCAGGGAGGTGGTTGGGTCACCATGGCTGGAGGTGTTTAAAAGAAGAGTAGATGTGGTACTTGGTGACATGGTCTAGTGTTGGACCTACTAGGGCTGAATAGATTGTTGGACTCTATGATCTTGAAAGTCTTTTCCAACTAAAACCATTCCATGATTCTATGTTGGAAGGGGACATCATGTTCAGCATAGAAAGTTGGGGGAAGAAGAAAGGAGAGGAATGACATTCAGAGTTACGATGTTTGTCTTTTCAAGTCTCTGTTAACATGATGGAGCCCTGCTTTTCTGGAGATGGCTGAAAGATGGAAAGTGATTAATTAATTCCTTGTTTTGCTTTTCTGGCTCAAGAGGGTTTTGCTATCCCTATAAATCTATCTTCATCCCAACACACAAGTTTTCTCATTTTTACTCAAAATTTTGACTGTCTTCCCCGTTCCACTGCAGGGGGAGTGATCAAGCAGCTGCATGGTATTTAGTTGATAGCTAGTCTCAAACCACAACAGAGCTACACAACTTTCATCACAGTTATCAACTTTATTAGGTACATAATGCTGTTAAACAGTGAGCTCACCTTTGACTCAAGAATGCCATGTTTTCCAAACTGGAAAATAACTTCTGAAGAATATCACAAAAAGGATAAACAGAAACCAAGAGGAGGAAAAAAAAATCAAAACAGAAAATAAATGAAAGTGCTCTGTGCAACTATATAAATAAGTATATAATTCTAAGTCAAAGTAACATGGATCATCTTCATTCAGTACCCTACTGTTAGAGTCAATAGCACACTGAGAAACTCCAACATCCCTTAGGATGTTGACTCAAATGTAGAGATATGAATGGAGGAACAGATGAGTAGAATACATAGCAATGCCTAAACCAGTAAACAGCAGCTGTTTTACAGTAAAGTAAAGCTTTCATACACCTAACAATTAATTGCAGCAGTTCAGGCACTTACCCCACTTAGTCATCCCTTTGACATAAATAGCATTTTCCAGAAAACAGGAAGGGCAGTAACCCTTCACATGTTGCAGTGGAATATAAACTGTGTGAACAGATAATCTTATGATGTATTTCTATGATTCAAGATAACCCAAAACCCCTATAACAAGAAAAAACCCTGCCATAACACAAACTAATTTGCAACATGCTATTTCTAGATATAGAATCAAAAGCCTACAGAAAGATGAGAAAAAGAGAGAGATGTCTGAAGTAAATGAGAAGTGAATGTTTACAGCATTGTAACCAAAAGTGATGACATGCTCAATTTCAGAAACTGTAACTCAAGTAGCTAGTAAAGAAGCAGAGACAAAACAGTTTGGGGATATTCTGTACTACAGACAATCCTTTATCAAGATAAGCTGAATCAATTGTTGGCATACTCTACTAGGGAACATATATAACTGAGTCCAGCAGTTCTGTCAAGTGTCCTTACCAGAACTGTATGCAAACACAAAAAAAACACCACATTCTGTTTTATTTAATTTCCTTAACCAGCCAGAATAGCAAAAATGGTCTCTCAGAATGTCGCTTTCACTTTTCTTGCAAAAGCTTTTGAAATCTTTTAAGCTCTATCATATGCTCATTTTATACTTTTGCTCTTCTTTTCTATGATATTCCTTTCATATCATACTCTAGCAAACACCTGTCTTGGATCCTTACAGTGTAACAAGATCATATTTTGTATTCACAGTTTAATTTTCCAGTTTTTCCCAACCAATTTTTGAGCAAAAAAATACAGACCTCCATATTTAAATAATATGCTAAAAAAATAGCAGACAGATTTTATAGACTATTTACAAATACTTCTATATGCATTAATTAATTCATTTCATTATCATTAGATAAAATAGGAACCTGAATCACAGACACATTAAATCCAAACCTAAAAGTATGAGTGGACTAGCAACACACGCACATGAAACCTCTGCTAAGAAAAGGATTCAGGAAACAAACTTTATGAAAAACACTACTGTTTAGGTCCCCTCCACCCACGCTTTAATTTCTTCATAGTGGTAGTATTATATTCACTGTGCTTATGAAGAAAACAGTTTACAGTGACATGCATAAGTAAAGCCGCTTAAGACCCAGCATTCTGTACTGTGATTAGAGGCTTTGAAGCAATCAGTTTGTAATAGAGAAATGTAATCCAGGCCATATGGAACTGGCACAAGGAAGACTGGATCTAAGAAAACACCAAGATCATACAAATTTATATTAGCAAGTTTCTATCAGAGACACCATAAGATCTCAGAAAACAGTGAGGTTCCCAGGTAATTTTACAACTATAGAACACATATGAATATGAAAATAAATTTTCCTCTCATTTAATAGGATTGCTTCCACTGCTCCTTATACAGTAACAGCTGATGAGACTTCTAACGACATTAATCTCTGTTGCAGCAGCCTCTTTACAGTGTGCGCGGATACTTTTCTGGTCACTCTTTCAATTTATTATCTTTGTAGTTTTAAGAAGCATAGTCCAGCATATTCCAATAACCATAACACTACTAGCAAGACAATTACAGGTCACTGCAACTGGAGTGCCAGTCCTCTGTGGTTCTTTGCAGATTTTTTTTCCTTCCAGTTTCTCTGAATGAAGTTTCCCATAAAATCTCAGACAGACAAAACTGGAACTCGTGAGACAAATCATACACACCTTTTTCACAGTTCTGAAAGTGATCTGGCCATGATTAATGCAGAAAACAATGCATCCCTGAAGTGACACAGTAACTGAACATACTACAGTACTACTCCGTAGTACTTAGAAGATTAAATCTACAAAAATAAATAAATTTAAAAAAGGCTAGTTTCCTTGCTGGAATTTATCCAAGAAACTACCATCAAATGATATACTTAGAAATAACCCAAAACAATAATTATTAGTGAGACAACATATAGCTCTCTTTCAGTTATGGCATTGCTGGCAAGTGAGACATAGGGTAATGACATCAAATACTCTGGAAAAAGAGAAAAAAAGTTGAAAGGGTTCTCACCAAGGCTTTTTCAACAATGCACTGAAAAAACCAAAGACTTATTCGTATATAAATATTCTTCTTGTCAATATCAGCAACTAGACGTACAAGACAAAAGCCAACTTCAAGGCCAAATATTATCAAAAAAGTATCACAGGTTGAGTCAGGTCCTGAAACTTAGTTGACACTTCTTATTCTGGGTTGATTCAAATAATTTTCACCAATATCATTTTTTGAAATCTCTGCCTCACACAGAGAGCCATTCTAGATGGTAGCATTCTAAAGCCAGGAGGAATGTGCCATAACTGCACTCTTATTAGCACCTTTTTAGAGCCTAACACCAGTCTGTGGACATTTGGGTAATAGCATGATATGTATGCCTATGCAGCTTATTAAAAAGAGAAGCTAGAGCCATTTCTTCTCTCTACAATTTCTCTATGTAATCAAGTATAGAATGTCAGCCAACACTTCTGAGTTTTCTGCCAGTTGCACTTTTCTTTATTAAAGAAAATAAAATTTTATTGTGGTCTGTAATTTGTTGTCTCTCTACAAAATCTATACCTTCCCTGCTAAACACTACACATTTTTGTAATCCTGAAATAACCCAAAAGCTACAAAATTTCATGACATTATAGAACACATATCCTCAACTTCTTTCCTCCTTAAAATCAGTCCCTAGTATCGAGAGGCCTTAGATAATGTGGATAAAATGTTTTTGCAAGTTAACAAGGGGCTGAAGAACTGTTTCTGCTCAGTTTAGGACCACTTCTGAGCAGTGGACAAGTTGTAATCAATAAATTAACTTTAACCTCTGAACTAGAGAAGCTCTTTTCAACCAATGTAGCTCAGACAACTGTATTTTACTGAATGTGCATACTCATATTCCAGGTCTCCAGTTACTGATGAAAACTATATTCATGTATTCACATAGGATTATTTTTCCTCCTACTTTACCTCTAGACTCCAGCACAACTACTACAAGACAGGATGATTCTCCTGTAAGCTCTGGTTCATTTCACCATGACATTAGTTTAAAAATGTGTAATACTTAGGAAACGGATAAAATACTTAACTTTTTTACTTTTACAAAGTCACCCATACAGTAACCCTCAGGTACCTCGTTTCCTCTCTAAAAAGCTGAGCACAGAAGGTTGCTGATCACTCCAGATGGCTTTGGGGCTTTTTTAAAGAAAACCCCCAAACCCAAACAACATCTTACCTTTCTTTTTCATTAAAACAAGTCACTACCACATTAAAAGCAAGCTCACAAATAACTTACGGCTTCCTCACTCTTCAGATACTGGTACGTCTGAGATGAACCACGAACAATGATAACAGTTGCCCTGGGCAGACATGGAATCTCATGAGCAGCAAGAGAGCACAGCCAGGGCAGCACACACCTCATGTGCAACAAGATGCTGCCATTTTAGAGGCTAGCAGTGACGTTCTTGGCAGGGCTTCTGCAGATGCTACCAAGGGGAACAGCTGTGCTCTGCAGAGCTGCTCACCTTCCAAACACGAAGCTGGCAGGATCATTTGCAGCTCTGAAATGTGTTTTCCTCACTTTGTCATCTTTTTCTCTGAGCTTTTCCACCTTAAGTGAACACCTGCCCTCTCATCCTCCCTCTCACCCCCAAAACCACATTGCACTCCTGCAGAGAGCACCTCTTCCCTTGTTCCCCTTACAATGCCTGCACCTATTCCTGATCCAGCCTGGGCTTTTTTTGGTTCTCACTGATGCTTTTAGCAAGTGTCTTCCTTGAATAGGTTCAGGGTGCAATTAAGAACTCCAAGAACCAAGGTGAGCTTTTTTATAGTTTGAGTTACTAACTTACCAAGTCTTGTATCAGCTTGCTCAAAGCTGGCTGCTAGCAGTCTGCATTTGCTTTGAGATGTGTAAATTGCAACTACCATCACTGGTATTCTTTAGTGACTATGAGGAGAGAGAAGGAAGCTGAAACTAAGAAGCTCTTGATCACCAGGTGGAAAGAAGTAGTTCTCGTTATAGTGTTCCAAGATGGCTGAGGCTATGCTAGGAAGGGGATGGTCATGGTGTTTTGGTGGCTGCATACGGAGTGGTGGTGCTGGTTGTTAGTCCTCAGGTGAGTAATTTTGTTGTTCTGATTGTGTGATATAATGTCTATGGGGTTATTAGAGTGTTTCCTAGTTTCTTTTGGAGAGAATGAGCTCACCGTGTAGTTTGGGGAGTGGGTAAGGGATTGTGCTTTTCCATGTGTTGTGTGTTATGCAATATAGTTACATGTACCATTTTTTGTTGATGTAATTATTCTAATAGAAACTTTCTTTTTTCAAGAATTGTATTGGTAGGATCCTGAGCCCTCTTGCTTTGTTCCATATAGCTAAGTGTTATTTATATTCAGCTTTCTGAGTTTCCATTACTTTGAAATGCTTTTTTTCTTTCAGTGGTAGCAAAGCCAAGCTGTTCTTAATCCTGGTAGCTGCTGCTCTTTACATTCTTTTTATAAAGGAAGTTAATTTCCATTATGTTCCTTGTGGATGGAAACCAGGCTGAGTTTGAAATCAGAGCTTGTTGCTTAATAGCTGCTTGGGCTGGAGCAGAGCCTGGGGAATTTGGAAAAACAACAATATTGTATGAGAGGTGAAGGGAGAAGGAAAAATTTAAAAAAAAAAAAAGGAAAAGGAAAAGCACAGGTAGGGATAATGGGAAGCTTATCATAGTGTTAGAGTATGGTTTGAGGAAGGAAAATGAAAAATGGGGCCAGGAGAGGTGACTATGTTTTGGTAAGAGAGAACTAACTAACGAACTGGAAGGTGTGCCTTATGTGCCATCTGATAGGGGAGTTGCTTTCTCATCACTTACTTAAGATGCCTCTTTTTAAGGCTGTTTCAGACTGTGTTTTAAATCTGTATGTGCTTTTTGTGGCAGAAATGTAAAGGCGTATTCCTGTTGTATATTTAAAAAAATCCCACCATAGATTTTTTAACTGTGTTTTTCTTTTCTATCAGAATAACTGGGTTCCTAATGGCTGCCTGTAAAATATTTATCAATTTTATAAAAAGCAGATTCAACAGAAACTTTTAAAAGAATCTTTGAAACTAAGTTGTTACTCTATGGTTGCAAATCTTAATTGGGAGGATAAGTTTTTTGCTTGAATGCCTGAAAATGTAGCATCTTAAAAAGCTGAATATAGTGCTGCACACAGTATTTAGAAAGTCTAACTTAACTCTCATACAGGTCACCAGCATACTGGAGTTAGTTTTTTTGCATTTCTCTTTACTCTAGACCTATAGGTTTCTAAGTTTAATTGAGGGATATGAATCAGCAGTATATGCATTACAAAATCTCTTCATCAAAACGTTATTATAGTGCATTTTATTCCTATTCAAATTATTTTGCATATTTATTGCATTCTAAAAAAAAATCTAAAAATACAGTTGCTGCAAATATTTTGAAATTAAACATTTAAATTTTATATTTAGTTTTATTCTGGCAGCTTCTGTGGAGGCTTAATGGTCTCTTCAACTAAATCTTACAACAATTCACAATACATAAAACCATTTCAAGTAGATTTCTGCAATGGAAATTAAGATCATATGGAAGTAATCAAGGTTTTATTTGGGGACTGTAGAGGTAAAGTGAAAAACTTGTGGTCTTCTATAGAAATTCTTCATAGTGCATTTAAAAGCTCCACTGGCAGTGTCTAAAGATAGCTTGATCTAATTACCACTGAGAGGCTGTAAACTACAGGAAATTCTATTCAGCATCCCATGCGGTATGGTCTCTGCCAAAAGATCTCCAGGCACAAATCAATAATTATTTTCTAGGACCAGTTTGGTATTTCCATGCCCCCAAATTATTGTATCAGTATTTTGCTTAGAAATATTACCTTACCAGTAAAAAATAATGAATTCCCTGGCTTTATGTTGCTACTCTTATATTGTAACAAGATGCTTCTGACCCACGAAAAAGGAATGCACATGGAAGTTGCCATGCTGAGATTAGCACTATGATCAGGAAAAAGTCCAGCCAGAATTCTTGAAAGGCAGCCACACTTTCCAAGAAGTTAAAGTAGAAGTGAATAGCACGTTTGTGCTTTTAAAAATTTAAACACTTTGTTCTGTTTTGCTTTTTAATTTTGCTACCTTACCTGAGCTGTAGATCACTTATATTTTTGAACATGTTGTATTTTTATGTGTCTGTTTCTGCTATATATTTTCCCAACTGGCAAACCAGCTAATGCATGGTGTCCAGTGTAAAAGCAGAAGCCTTCATTCTTACATGTGCTGAGTTAAATTCTGATTGTGCAGCTCCTTGAAGCTCCCAACTCTTATACAGCAAACCTAATAACCTTTCTGCCTACAGCATAAAAATTGCAAATAGCTTCATTGTGATTAATACACGTAATTTTTGTCCACTGGGAAGAACAGAACTGGATGCCATTGGCAGTCTTCAGAATAGAAGGAATACTCCATACATGGGTGTTGCCTGCCAAGTTTGCGTGTACCCACCCCAGGTATGATGGGGAAAAGAATCAGGTAAAAAAGGTAACACTTGTGGTTTTAGATACAGACAGCTTAATAGGGCTGACTAGGAAGATAATAACTATTATTATTACTGTTGTTATAATAAAAGAATATACAAAAATAAGTGATGTACAGTACAACAGCTCACCACCCAAAGCAAATGCTCAACTAGTTTCTGAGCCACACCACCTCTCAGCAAAACTCCCTGTTATACACTGAGTATGACATTGTATGGAATATCCTGTTGGCAGATTTGAGTCAGCTGCCATAGCTGTGTCCCCTCCAAGCTGCTTGTATATCCATCACCTTCTTGTTGGCAGTATGAGAGGCTAAAGAGTCCTCGACTGCTTTGCTAAAACCAAAATATCAGTGTGTTATCAACATTGTTCTCATCCTAAATCTAAAATATAGCACTGTACCAGCTGCCAGGTAGAAAATTAACTTTATCCCAGCAGAAACCAGAAAAGTGGTTTAACCACTTCAGCAACAAAGCAAATGTCTTCATCTGGAATTCTGAGAGAACTTCAGAGCTGAGTAGATTCAGAAGGAATGTTTACACAGATGAATACTAGACAAATAGCCTACATAGCTTGAATATATCTACCCACTTTATGTCTGAGAGCTATTTGGATGCTTGAGTGTGAAAGTTTGCTTGCTACTTGTCAAAATTAATGGTAAAACTCCAGAGCAAGGGGAGACTTAGGTCCAGGCTTGCTTGCTGTCATTTCCAACAAGTTGCTAACAGGCTGTTCTGCATGTCTTCGCCCTATAATATGACTGCCTATAATATCACTGCTGTAAACATGCTCTGGCATCTCTATCTAACCTACTGCTGGATGCTTTTTTCTTCTATTTCTTATATGGTGGGAAAGCCTTTTCATGTGCATCCTGGTTTTCAAACAGTTTGTTACATGTGTTAGTCTGTATTATGGTTCTGTGAAGAGATAAAGTTTATAACCTCTAACTCAGTGCAGGTTTTAGGATGCCTCTTCAATTGACATGAATGTTTATGTTTTCACTGTTTTGTTTCTTCACTCTGAGATTACTGCAGAAAACGTAGCATCAAAATAATTTTCTACTCAAATTCAAAATAATTTTCTACTCAAATTCAAAATAATTTTCTACTCAAATTCAAAATAATTTTCTACTCAAATTCAAAATAATTTTCTACTCAAATTCAAAATAATTTTCTACTCAAATTCAAAATAATTTTCTACTCAAATTCAAAATAATTTTCTACTCAAATTCAAAATAATTTTCTACTCAAAAACATTTTCTTCAAAAAATTATTTGAGAAGAGCATGAGGTAATTGTTCCAGTTCATTACCTTTCTGTGTCAGGACACCAGCAAGAATTCCCTTGAAAACATCTTTGAAAAAAATCTACATCTCTCCAGCCATAGTACTGTCTTACTGTAATGCTGAAGTATTTTGAGAAAGTGAAAAAGACAGACTTCCTTGAGAAGGTTAAACTGTTGCTCAGTGAGGGTCAGAAGGTCTCAGTTGCAAAGCAATCAGCACAATGAGACTCCTGTGGTTTCCAAAGTAATATTCACAGGGTCATAACGAGTATGACTAACAAAATCTGAACAGTTACATGTTTCCTCTATTTCCCACAGTGTAGTGACATGGCAGTGTACTTGAGATACATACTCCGGTATGTGCTTGCCCTTAATGCAGCATGGAAATCCATAAGAGGCAAAAATTTGAAATTAATACCCTGTGTTCTTCATTAATAAGGTTTTGTATTATTAGTTATATAACCATTGGGTGTGAGCGAAGAAAGAAAGGAACAGAAGGGAAGAAACCTGTAAAAAGTGCATTTTTGTTACTGGAATGAGTGAGCATTTTTAGACCTTGAAGCCTGGGGTAAATAGTTGTTTTGTTCAGTTTCAAATATGTAAGCAACATACTCCTGTTCTTTATTAATGAGAAGGCTTGAAAAGTTAGTCTAAATATGATAAAACATACAGAGTTATCCAGTATCACTGAAGAGAGCTATCTTGAAAGACATGAAAAGTGTATTATGGTTAATAATCGTCTTTGGAAACTTACTTACATTGTGCTAGTAGTTTTATTTTAAGAAAAAAAGAAAAGGAAAAGGGTCTGGGAGTTTCAGATATCTGCCCACCATTTATTTTGCTGTTACTGTTTACCTGTGTCCTTATGTATCTGAGCAGTGTTGCTTTGTCTTACATACTTTTTTTTCTTGTTGGGCAAAACCCAATAGACTTCTGTTCAACTTCTGCTTTACTTACAGATGTTACCCATAGAGAACTGATCTTCATGTTTACATTCTGAGCTTAATGTCTCTTTCTCTATACCAGGTAGCCTCTAAGTTAGTAGAATGTGTGTAATAAAGTAGAAACCAACTTTGTGAAACAGATCCAGAAATTGTTCTCTATCTACCTAATACACACAATATCCACCTTCTCAGAAGGACTGGCAAATGGAGTGATGCAGTACTTTCAATGTAAGGATTGTAAAGAACAATGAAGAGAGATGCTTTATAGGTAGACTCTGAAGGCCTGGCTACTTTTTGCAGTCTGACCCCTCTCTCCCAGCATCAACAGTTGTATTGGGGATGTTGGAAGATAAATTCCTACTTGATCCGTTCTGTATCTATTTATGAACCTGTTTTCCATTAATTTCTGTAATCTTCCTCAAGTATCTTATACTGTCTGTGGCAGTAAGTTCCAGAAGCTGGTTACTTACCACATAAAATGTACCTCTCTCATGCCTTTACAACAGGCTTATTTAATTAAGTTCCTTCTACTTACACACAGAGGTATTGTTGAACATTTCATTCACTCTGTCTGATTAGTGGCATCTGCAAACATCTCATATTACGTTCTGCCTAATCCTCTCCCAGCTGGGGGGTTCCAGCCGCTATAAGCCATCCTCTTATGGTAGCTGTTTCATCCTTGTGATTATTTTAGTTACTCTTCTCTAATTTCTCTATGTCCTTCCTGAAATGTGTCAACTCAGAGTACACTCAGCATTCAAGATGGGGGAATGCTATGGCCCTATAAAGGGGCATGTTGTAGTTTTACATGGCAAGGTTCTGGTGGAGAAGGGGGGCTGCAGGGGTGGCTTCTGCAAGCTTTTTGTAGGCTAGACAGAGTAATCACCATGTGACTCAAGGCTGGACCCACTGCTGACCAAGGCTGAGCCAATCAGCAATGGTCAGAGCGCCTCTGGGAGTCACAGTTAGGAGAAAAATAAGTGCAAGCAGCAGCTTTTTGCCACAGAGAAGGGAGTCAGAAGATGTAAGAAACTGTGCAGGTACCAAGCTCAGTGAAGGAGGGGGGAGGAAGTGCTCCAGGAACCCAAGAGAGAGATTCCTTTTAGCATGTGAGAACACCATGGTGGGCAGGTTATCCCCCTACAGCTGATGGAAGATGATGGGGAGCAGAGACCCCACATTGGAGTGGGTGGAGCCATACAGAAGATGCTGTGATCCACACTGGAGCAAGCTCCTGGCAGGACCTGTAGCCTGTGGAGGAAGAGAGGCCCATGCCACAGCAGGTTTGCTGAGGAGGTCCCCCACTTGTGACTCAGTGGGGGACCAGGCTGGAGCAGCCTGGGCCTTAGAGACTGAGAGACATTCTATGATTTTATGACTGCTCCCCATAGAAGTTACCCATGCTGGGGCAGCTGGTGAAGAGCTGAAGCCCTGTGGGAAAGGACTCACGTTGGAGAAATTTGTGGAGCACTGCCTCCTGTGGGAGAAACCCCATGCTGAAGAGTATGAGGAGTGGCCTCTCTACCTTCTGCTAAGAAGGAAAACAACTCATGAGGAACCGACTGAAATCCCTGTCCCTCCCCCTGCCACCCTGAGAGGGGAAGAAGGGAGTGAAACCATGACTAAAGTGAAGTCTGCTAAGAAGGGAGGGGTGGGGGGAGGCGCTTTAAGACCTGGCTGTACTTCTCATTATCTGACTCTCCAGTTTCACTCTGTGTGTGTGTAGTGTAATAAATCTGATACTTTTCTTTTTTTCTTTTTTCTTTTTTTTTTTTAAGTCTGTGTTGTCTGTTTTGCCTGTGACACTACTGGTGGAACGCTCTTTCCCTGCCCTTATGTCGACTCCTGAGCCTCTCAATAGATATTTTCTCCCTTGTCCAGCTGAAAGGGGGAGTGATAGAGCAGCTTTGGTGGGCATTGGGCCTCCAGCCAGGGTAAAACCGACACAGGCAGAGTGGCATACTGTGAATTTTCCTAAAATACTTTGTAAATTATAAGACAAAAAGGAAATCACAAGTTCCTGGACAGTTAGAGTATTTGGATGTCTTTAGTGAGCTTAAGCTCTTATTCTGTCAGTTTATGGTCCAAGAGTCAGGGTGCAAGTGTCACAATCCACAACCAGATAGACTAATTTCGCAGAGGTTAAACCCATTTGAATTCAAACCCACCTCAGACTGCTCTGGGTGGTTGAGGTAGGCTGGGCTCAACCCCTGAGTGAGGTCCAATTAGGTGTTTTATTGTGAACTGGTGTTTGCAATTCTCAGTAACAGAATTAAGATTTGAAACAGAGTCCAGTGTCAAGTCACTTTATTTGACCCACAACAAGCGTGCAAAAGGGCGGGAAGAAAGAAAAGAGTGGAAAAGAGAGACTGAGAGAGACAGTGCAATAGCTCTTCTCCATGGATCTGCGGCATCCTGTCAGTCCAATTTGCTCAGGTCCAGTGGGAGAACATTCTTCCTTGTACCATACTTTGTAGCTCTTCTTTGTAGCTCTCCCTGTCTGATGGGGGTACATTCCTCTTTACAGTGTTGTCCCATTGCATAGTCAGTAAGTCCTTGACGTAGCCACACCTTCCACCTGGTGGTGGGATGCATATCCAGTACGGCCTCCAGAAGGTCCTTGGAAGTTTGAGATGGTCCAAGCCCCCTCAAGGGGGTCCACGATTCCCCTGGGCCAGCGTGCATAGCAGAGGACTTGGGCTACATTCTTTGAGGTATTCAGCAGAACTCACTTTGTTGCATGGTAATGAGCTTTGGCAATTGTTGGGTCACTGAGAGAGAAGTACAAGGCTGGGGAGGGGGGTATGGTTGTGTCAGCAATTCTTAGAACATATCTCTAGTCCCTTACAGCAGGTGGTGATACAGTCTTGATTCTATGGATATGGTTTAGTAGACATGGTGGTGTTGGGTTGACAGTTAGACATAATGATCTTAGGGGTCTATATAGAATATAGAATCTATGATTCTATATTTCAGATGTTCAGGCATTGTAGATCATGCCAGCAAGGCTGAACCTTGCAGTGAAGAAACTAAGTGTACAGTAACAACTGTATCTGCTGGTCATCTTTAGTGTATATCTCATCAGTTTTGGATGTGTATCCTTATCTAAAATGAGGAAGAAAGAATTATTTTGTTTACTTACCAATACCTACTCTTGGCAGATGGCCTTGTTTGATCTAACAACTGTGTAGTTTAGAATTCAGACAAGTTAATATTAAATTAGCTCAAAATTACTGCATGCAAATCATTCTTGGAAGTAAATTTTGCTTCTTTATAAACTTGCCCCAATACACCAGGTCACCATTTAAATTTCAAATATAACTAGGAAATTATTTTCAATTCTTTCTGATTTCATTACTTTTCAGCCTCCTAGTAAACATCCAAACCTAACTCACCTAAAGTGGTAGAATCCTTAGTTTACAGTTGAGTTCCAAGTTTATCTAGGATTATGTCAGTTCTCTTGAGCTGAAGCTACTTGATATCTTAGCTAAACATAAATAAAAATTACATCAAGATAAATATTTATTTTGGGTATCTTTCAGTCTTTCATACTTGATATTCTCTATCATAACCAGAATATGTTAATAACAAACTTTTTGTAATCAGTTTGGGGGGTTTTCCTCACCTTCAGTGTTGCCAGTATATTGTGTGCTTTTTACTTCATGTACTTCCTTTAACAAGAGTTAGTGAAATACAACAGTCTTAATTCTGGCCACGTTTGGAACGGGCTAGTCAGACATGCCTGTGATTTTTAACAGAGATGGGAAGGAAATACTATTGTGTACAACCCATTTCTACTTTTACTTCTTTAGAGTCCTCCTATTATTTCATTTTAAAGATGGGAAAATGTAAAGTTGATCATACTTCAGTGTATAGGGCTTGCAGTTTGATATGCCATAGAACTTAGCTTTTGCAGAATTGCTTAATAGTTGATCAAACTTTGTCTCGATTTTTTGACAGCCATGTAAATATGCGAGTAAAACATTATAACTAAAAAGAAACTGCAGTCAGATGGAAGCTAGCTCAATTATATTGACCTAAGAAAATGTTAATATGCTTATACACAGACGTATGCTTTGAATTCCTATACTGTGTTTAAGTTAACGCACAACCAGATTCTCTCACATTTCAGTTGCCATGCAATTGTTTCATAAATAGCTTTTCTACATTGTTGTCATGTGTAGTTTGAGAGAAGAAATTAGAAAATAATTTATACCACTCTCTCCACAGGTTCTGTTATAAAATAGCTATTTCCTTCTGGGAATAAGGACAAAGTAGGAGCTTTCCAAAAACAGAAATATGCAGTGCACAAAGCCAGTTTTCAGTTTTAAGTAACTGAATTTATGATGCAAGATTCTATGCTGATGTGTGTCAAAGCACATTTAGATTGTCATAGCAATACAGATAGAAATAGACAGGATGGTAACTAAATAAACTGACCATGCATTCAACCCCAAATAGTGCCTTCCAAAAATTCAAATTCAGGCATCATTCCCCAGTGAAAAGACTCACTTAGCACAAGATATCAAGATAAAATGCTGTTATGAAATAAATCTTTTCAATAGCACTGTAGTAGGCACTTCTGTTAAGTATGATTTTAAGGATCAGGAGTTTGAGGAAGCAGTTCGGAGGACTTGCTTTTTAAGGCCATCAAACAATATCAAGAATATGGTACTGTTTAGTTTTAAAACACTTGTCAGACATCCGTGGAACTACAGAGATTATATGAACACTTTAAATCTTTCTCAAAATACTTAGATCTCTAAAATAGAAGTTCAGATTACATATGAAAACCTAAGTACTTATTTTCCTCTCTTATAAGGTCATCCACATTTGCTTCAGTGTACCAATACAAGATTTTCAGAGATGTCTCCTGCCTAAAGAGTTTTCATAGGGTGTCTGTGCATCATGCTACTGTGACGTGGGCTCTGAGTCTGCAGCAGCGGAAAGAACAGCTGTTATATAGAAATGGAAATAGTGATGAGATGCAAATGAGGATACAAGGAACAGGGAATAACTGGATCTGGGACAAAATGGATTGAGAGAAAAACAACAAGGACAAAGAGCAAGAAAAATGAGTAGGGGAAAAAAGCAACAATGCATATGTTTAGCAGTATGGTTTGACCTCAGGAAATCTTGAGCAAAATAGAAAGGCAGGCTATAAAAAAGGCAAACCAAAACAGCACCTTTCTTAAAAACAGAACAAAAACCAGATTGTGTTCCAGATATTTGGACTGTCAAACTACATTGTGCAACCAGAACTCTTTATGCTTATAGCACAGCTGAACAGTAAAGCAAGCAAACTAAAGACATGTGCCCGCTTTGTCAGAACAATGCCAGACAGCTTCAGTAACTCAAGGCCTCACTCTTATTGCTTAAAAGCACAGTCCTTATAAAACAACTCAGTCAATTCCAGTATATGAGCTAATGTATTTAAAAAAAAAATAAAGTGCATAAAAGCAATACTACTGTTTATATTAAATGTAGTAACTACTCAATATCCATTTAAAATGTGTGGGGTTTTTCCAGTATTCAGCAAAGATGGTTTCAATCTGTCCACAAACCATTATTTTTTTTTCTTCTTCTTGATTCTTGTATGCTTGACAATAGCATACTTGAAATTATCTCCCCTATCTATGGGACATCTATTATTGCCATCTATGAACAGAGAATGTGCTCTGCTAACGGGAGGAGAATGGAAAGGGATGAACTAAGAAGGAAAACAACTATGGCTGTATGAGTGGGGAACCGTAGTTAACAGAGGTTGTATTGAAATGCTACCTGAAGTAGTCTTTATGCTAATGATAACTTGAGAATTACTGAAATAGACATCACTGACCATTAGATCTTGCAGGTTCAGTTACAAGAACTACAGCCAGCGATGTGTGCATTGCACTAGGGTGGTAAATAGCACTGGTAGCGTGCCGCAGGGGTTGCGAGTGTGACAGTAGTAATGATGCAATATTCAGCAGCTAAATCAGTCTGCAAGACTCTCTTTGAGAAGACAAATCTGTAGAATCATTTGAAGAATTCATACTTATGCTTATCTATTTACGATTTATAGTGAGAGGGGAAGATACATAATGGGGGATGTCCCTCTGCTTTTGAGTCCTTTTTTGACTATTACCTTGTGCACTTCTGGAGCACATCTTGTCCTGCTATGTTCTGCTTCTGTCTGCCTCAGCCTACAAGGGAAGCTTTGGGTTGCTTCCCCATTCTGGCCTGGGTACAAGAAAGCTCTCCCTAGTATTAACAGTACTATGCTATAAACTCACAGTGGAGCTTGGCAAACACTTTTAGTGGGCACCTGGTTTTCTATCTTTAGCATGACTGGCTCTGGAATTCAAAAGCAGCTGCATCTACAATTGTCTTTTTTCTTTTTTTTTCTTTTTTTTTTTTTAATGAATTTATAACTAGTAGCTTTCCAACTACAGGCCTCTCAACTTGGATTTAGGGAAAGTTATTTTTCGGTCTGTAGGACTGGCAGCCAATAAAGAAATGATGAATTAACAGAGGTTCAGGAAAAGGTCTGTTTAACTGTCACGTCCACCATAATAAAATGTGCTATTGTAAGTGTTGATTGCAGTAACTTTTTTTTTTAACAAAGTCTCTCTAATTCACCCATGTTCTGTATCAATGTATAGATAGAACATAGAACAGCCGCCTACCAGGACTGCTCACATGTTTATGGTTAGCTCTCCCATTGGAGACTCTAAATCCTAAGGCTAATAACTAATAAATACTTTGAGTCTGCTTATGGAAGTGTTTTTGGTTCTGACATCCACAGCAAGCAGTAAAATGCAACTGACGGTGCTAATGTTTGTTTATGGGAAGATCATTCAGAGAAGATTAATCTGATTCCTTCTACTCAACTCTAAAATGAATAAATTGGAGGTCTTGTTGGATATACAGGCCAAAGATGTTGCAAATACTTGAAGGGAAACATTTTGAGCAGTCATTTTTACATCTTCTGGCCCCAGTAGGCACTCCTTAAATAAATGTTTAGCAAAAAATAATGGCTAAACATATATTGATAATAAAAAAGTCTTTAAATGTTGTCTGTTTCTCTTTAGTGATACTTCACTAGTTTATAAGGAAACTAAAAGCAGAAACTAGTCTGCAATTAGTTGACCTTGCAGAAATCTATTCCAAAATGGTTTAACAATCAACAGTTTATGTAAAAATGAGCTTAGTTACAACAGAAGAACAGAGGAAGGAAGAGAAGACTTGGCCATGTACATATCTGGAAAACTGTATTGCACTAAGCCTTATTGTTTTGAACAAAGTCGGTAAATGAGCATCCCATCTGGTACAGTTTTAAAGAAAAGCAAGCCCTGTCTTTTCTGAGCAGCTGTACTTTTGTACTCAGTGGCAAGCGCAAAAGGAAAAGAAGCAAACAAATGTAGTACTGGCAGGATTTTGGAAGAAGTAATGGAGATTCCAACATCTGCAGGATTTATTGAACCCTTTGAGAATTTGTATACTGTGCTTGTGTTGTCCTTTCACCTTCACTATCCTCTATTGTAGCCCTTTGTGTTCATTTGCCCTGACAAGTTGTTCACAGAAAGATGGCTGTCCATGATCAAACCAGAAGTGGTAGAAAGTTCTCTCATTAGAAGACAGTATGATGACAGTAAATTTGGAAGACTAAGTATTTACCTCAGTACTGCTTGAAGTTTTGACCTCTGCCTGAGTAAGCCATCATAATTAGGACATTTTAAGGCTTTGTTTTAAGCCAGTGAAACTTTTGTGCCCACACTGAACAAATTATCAAGTGCACGTAGCTACAGAGACCAGTAGGCAAAAGTTGTGTTTGAACAATACTATGTAAGAAGTTTGATTGTATATGATGATAGCACCATCATTATAGGATTAAGAATCTGACAGAGTGGCAGAAGGAGGTTAAAATTGGACAGCTAAAAGATGAGTGGCACTGAAATGCTTATACTAACAATCACTGCCACTTGCAAATAGTTTGTATTAGGCTGGAAACTGTGGCAATTCAGCAGCAGATCTATGACTCTCCATTATTAGCCTGTAAGTCCCTGATGCTCAGGGGCAATGGCAGCTTCAGACATTTGATTTTCTTCTGCTGCTCTGAGTCTGTCTGGGGTTTCAGGCTGTGGACAGATACCCTAATCCACTTGCTTCTGTATTGCTTGAAGAGTTTGATTTTGCCCATAGTGAGTTAGAGAGACATCTGATAAGCCATTCACCAAGCAGACTTAAGAGGATAGTGAAATGGAGTGGGAGTCTAATAATCAGGAGCTGGGAGAGTAATTCAGTTCTTACTGCATCTCAGCCAACAAAGATGTGCCTACAACATATGTGAGATTTAGAAGGGCTAGCACTGCGTTCTTTTATTTTGTCAAGTATTATTCAAGCACTTAGTAATGCAGTCACTTTTCATTTTGCATTAACAGCTAAGAGTAAAGGACGGTTCAGTCACCCATTATCACAACTAAGTATTCTTTCCAGCTAATAGTACTTGGGCTATCCAGTGACTAGTCTCAGCCAATATGCCATGAAAGTTTTGCAGAAGTGACAGCTAACAACTCTACATAAATCTGTCTTGCTTTGCTCCTTAGATTAGTGGTAATTCTTGTGTAGCTTTCGAAGTATAGTAAGTACACAGTATATGAACCGTGGGTGAAGTCGTCAACTGTTCTTGATGCAAGACTAATGTTCAATCATAGTACTTGTGGTTTCTAACTGCATATTTGAAATACAGTGAAAAATACAAAACCAATTCCTGATGCACCACGCAGGACTGTCAAAAGACAATTTAGTCCATACTAAAGTGCTTAGTATCATGATGAATAATCTTGTCTAAATGACCTGTTTCCGTTATGTACTTCAGATTTCCCTCCTAGCAGTACTTATTTTGCAGATGTAAAGTAAAATTATCTACCTGGTTTTGCCTTAAATCCGTTTTATTGTGGGTTTTTGACATAGATAACCAGGAATGTAAGACTAAATATCCAAGGGCACAACATATGCACACACATATTGGGATCTGCAACTGTGGGCAAGGCTATGAAACTTTATTTTTGGCATCAGCAATTCTTAGTCTAGGAGGGCTTTTAGGTTTTGCTAACATGTTAGTCTTAGCACAGGTTAAGTATAGCAGTAGGAGTGTCACTGATAGACTGCTAATATGTTTTGAAGCAAGCTAATTGGCTGACAAACCCAAACTTTAGACCTACACAGGAGGTGAGGTCTGAAAACTGAAAGTCATTGTTTAATACTGATGGGAAGATGTCCCAGCTTTTAAAATGTAACACCTTTACTGTCTCACAGTAACTGTTATCTTTAGTCTGTCTTTTAATCTTTCATGGCTACAATCAGGCATTCAATATGTGGGGGTTTTACTGGGATGATCAGAGGATGACTGGTGGTGTCTGATTGGTGGTTGGGACAATTATTTAAAACAGAATTTCTAGATTGGATTAGAGAATAGATGGTAAGATAGTAATTTGTCTCTTAGTAAGGTCTGCTTAATGACTTTCTGGCAGTTTATAATATAGTATGCAGCTCAGAAAGTCTATGAAAGGTCTTCTTTTAGTATTTGTGTCTCTCCAGAAAGGCTGTAGGATTTGAGCTTGAGGATGTGGCATTTTGTTAGATGAACTGTGCAGTGCTGACCCTGAATAAAGAAATTATTTCTGGCTACACAGAGCAGAGACCACAATATTCAACACAAAGAAACTGCGTCAGCCTAATTCTGAGGGGGTTTTGTTTGTCTTTTTCTTACTAACTAGAAGTAATTTTAAGGAAATAGCTTTATTGACAGAAAAGGCTGTTCTTGTGAAAGGATTGGCTGCTTGAAATTTGGTCTGGAAAGCCAGCTGACACACTTAAAAACAAGTTTCTGTTTCAGCATTTATATTAGCAGCTATAAGACTTCTATCTCTTGCAGCAGAAAAAATTGTCAAGTGTAGGCTCAGCAATGTGGATTCAATAAAAAGTTTCTACTTATCGAACTAACAGCCACATAGGAAAATAATTCGAAAATTCCTTTGAGGCATACTTATATATATGAGTAATACTGTGACTTCTTTTTCTTCAGGCTAACTTTTAAAACTATTTTAAGCCTGAATTCAGGTAAACACTGATAGTATTTTACATCTAGACTTAGAATTGCACAGAGAACTGAGTACAGTTCCGGACCCATTGGATTCATTTTGGATGCACTGCATCCTCTAAATAAGGAGAGTAATGCCTCATTTCTCTAGGCTGGCTGTTGAGACCTGTTTACTGGTAGGGCATCTTACCAAATTCACCATGCTGAAAAATCTAGGTTCTGGTTAAGTGAAACAAAACCTCAACATTGGAGTTGTGTTATTTGAAGCTTTTGCAAAGGCCATCTGTTTTCTTTCTTTAGTGAAGATATAACTATGGAAAAGCTGTTTGCAAACTCAAATGTCCTCAAGAGGATGCTTAAGCATCTGTAATATCTTGAGTTGGCCAGGAGTGGACTACAGCCAGTGGACCTCTCAGTCCCAGTTCCATGAAGGGGTAACATAGGTAAATGTGTGGCTGCTCGCAGGAATGGTGATGAATAGGCCAAAAATTACACTGGAATCTACTGATCCCAAGGGAATTTTGAGCTGAGTTCAGCATGGCTTTATCCAAAATCAGAAGCCACAGTCATTTCCTTCCTTGTCTGATGGAAGAAAATTGGGTTAACTTGATATCTGGCTGTTGAAAGAAGTTACATAACCTCTATTGCTAGTGTGTGTTTTATAGGAAAACTTAAGTATTAACTGCTCAAACTGGTGTATATCTCTAAAATTTACTTCATAACTTTCTGCCCCCGTTCTTAAGAACAATTCTATGGAAATGACCTAATGACATCTTAATTAACTTTGGAACTCAATCCCACCAGATAATCAGTCATTATTATCTGTAGGATTCTATGTTATTTCCCTTTGATTGCTTTAAAAATTACCAGAAATCACATCTTCCAGTATTACAGAGGTGTTTGTGAACAGTGTAGCTCCATATCAGACCAAAATATTTTTACAAGCTCAGTGTTTTAGCCATGTCTCCTGTCAGTAACAATCAATGGTGTCTGTGTAAGAATAAAACTGAGTTGAAGCTACACAGAGTTTAAAATAATTATGGGTAACCTTTTAATTATACGTTTATTTCAGAGAGAGCAAGTAGTGCCGTCTACCAATTAACGTTTGGTGCCTTGTGGATGATCAAAGTGCCCTAGTCATGAGACCCACTGAGGTTTTACTTAACAGCTAATAGTTAGGAGTGTTAAAAGGGTTGCCTTTTTGTGTATTAAGCTGAGGTGGATTTCAAAGCCAGTAAACTGTGAAATCATGTATGTTGACAGAGTTGTTCCATGTTTGCGCAGCCTGGTCAATGGAAATTAGTGTTCAAACTGGACTTGTAAAAACTTGGTATGCACAAAGGTGTGCATGTTTAAAAGTCAGGCTGCTTGGGCTGGGTCATAGGTTTATTGACAAAGACGTTTATTTTAGTGATTTCTTGTTGGAGATTGTTGGTGTGTCCTTCCACTTTTATTGTTAGATAAGTTCCAGTTGCAGATTTCCTTTTGTGACTTTTAAGAAATGAGTAAAAAAGATCGTAGCTTGACTTTAAGGTCTTCTGCTGTAATCTTAGGGGCTGAGTGTTTAAAAATAATATATGTGCACTTCTAAACTGATCCAGTAAAAAGAGCTATTAAGCAAGGAAGTAGTTATGCATTCCAGGACATTGTTCCAACTATCTTAGCAAAATCCCCTCAATGTTTTACTTTGTGAGGAAGAAGCAAGAAATAGCAGATGGGTTGCCAAATGCTCCCAGATGATGCCAACTCAAACTACTATCAACCCTTCTTATCTTCCTAAAACACCCAACTGTCCTCACAAACAATTGTTTCATATGTAACTGTAGCCATGTAATTATGTATTCATTAGCTTTGGAGGTCAGGAAACAACCAAGTGGAAACTTTGAGAAATTGAAATAGGATTGTACAGAGGGATTGTGTTTCAGTATGGAGGTCGCTTCTTTTCACAGGCACTGTGCAGTAAGCTGTGGAGCTTTGTTTTAGTAACTAATGACAAGTCAAATACAGCCCCTTTAGACTACGTCTGATGGTAGCGTGGTGAGAGACTGGAATTCTGCCAGTCGTGGAAGTGAGTAAATTGAAAGGCAGCTCTGGAAGGTGCTCTCTCCTTCCTCCCAGGTGGGTGCGCTTGTTACCATTCTGGTAGCAGGCAACCTGTTTAAAAGGCAGTGTGCACTTAAGATTTGGTAAGAAGCCAATGGCAAGTCCTGTTGACGGTAGGCTTGCAAGCAGCTCAGCAGCCAGCCTTTATCTATTTATCTAGCAAGTCTATGGCTGTTGCTTGAAGGCATAGTGTTGTCAGGGCTATGAAGAGACTTGGAGATGGAGGACTAATTCTGGCTGAAATTTGTTTAGAGATCCTAAATAAAACCAAAGCGTTTTCTTGCATAGGATCAGTAGCATGGGAGGAAGGCAAGCATGCAACTCTGGTAGATTGAAAGATCTTCTTACTCACTTACCCCTATGGTTTAGTGTTTTAGTTTTTGATTCTCTGTAGGTGCTCTAGAAACATTTAAGACAAAGATGAGATTCTGAAAGCTTCTTAAAAACCTTTGCTTGCATGGCTGCATTCAAGACTTGTAGACTTACCCGCAGTTTCTGTGAAGTGTGTGTGTGATGAGGTTAGTTGCAAAGGGTTGGAAACATCTTGGAGTTTCCTTTCATGTGTCACTTAATTTTCCTTGTTACCTCAGAGGAAGTGCAAAAAAAATTAAAACACTATGGATATACTTTTCATTATGCTTGTGATGCTTGTTAGTGAATATGTATTGAGTTCATGGAACCAGCAGTAGTATGGATTGATACTATACACATAGTTACTCTTCCCAGTAGCTTCTTTGAAAGTAACATGAGCAAGAACTACTTGCTTCATTTGTTCTACTGAATGGAGATACACTGTGAGTTATGTATGTTGCATCTTCCCTACTCTTCTCCATCTGTCGTGAATAATTAGGTGCTGTCCTAGACAGTTAATCTCTCTGTTTAAATACGGTGCATAGCACTTTGTGGTATGTAATATGAAGGATTAAGTATGTAGAAGGACATGAAGGCTTAATGTGAGTCTGTGAAATACATTTACGCTGTATTCTGACTTTGAAGACCAAAACATTATAAAAATATAATAAAGTTAAGCCTTATACCTATTCAGAAATGTTGTTGTTTTGCCCAATTTAAGGGTTCCTTTCAGTGGCAAGTAGTTTATTTTGGTATCCCCTCCTAACAAGGGATTAATTTGAAGTCCTTAAAGAGTATCAGGGATTCCTTAGAAAAAAATCATTACTACCTTTTGGTAAATCTTGACCATGAAGCAGGGATTTTGTCTCAAATCTAGGATTATTAGCTTGCTAAATGGCCTATGCTATGTAATGTTTTAATCTCATACATTTTATTTTAACATAATGATACTAAATATTTTGGTTTTTATGTATTACAGACCTATTACAACTCTTTTGGGGTGCGTCTGATTTTTGTTCATGACTTACACATTTTCCAATTTTCAAATTCCTTTCTCGTCCTGAATTGTTGTATAAGGATAAACAAATTTCTTGTATTTCATTCATATTTGTTCCTGTTACCATCTGGTTTTGTAGGTGTCTCTTGTTACTTCTTTTGGTTTAAGTATCTTATTTTTTTTAAACAATAATGCTACCATGAGATGTTGAATGATGAAAAAAATGAATAAATTAATTGCAGTTGGATTGGAGCGCGTCTTCTGGTTTCACTAAAGAAAAAAAGTCTTAAATTTTTATTACTGTTAAGTAAAAAAATACTAAGCCTCTTTTGATGGAAAATTTGGTTTCTCAGATGAGAAAATGTTGGACAGTGTGATTATTATGTTGCTTTGTCAAACTGCAAACTTCTCAGGAAAAAGCACACCTTCTATTGAAAGGGTCTGATCCAATAGATTAGTCTTCTGACAATAAACTGTGTAGTGTAAAATAGCCATCTGCTTTGTGAGATTTTTATTCAAGAGCTAATTTTAAAGAAGACACTTTTGGGGTTTTGCTTTCATTGTCAGAGAAGTCAGTGAACAGATTGACAAGATTATTTGCGGTTTATAGTATCAAATTCCTGGTGACTTCATGTCTGATCTCTGCTGTCTGTTTACATAGTGTTTTATACCCTAGAAAGCCACTATGGAATCTCTTCTATTCATTGGAACTAGTGTTCATCCCTCATTTTGACAGGTGGAGATTTTCTGCACCTCTTCTATTTGATACTTGTCTGTGTTCTGAGATGCTGCTGTTGGCCACTATCTGTCCTCTGCTCTAGGCTCTTGTAGAATATTTTCTGCTTTCTTTCCACACTACTTTTTCAAGAATTAGTGCTTTATGTTTTCTTTTTTAGCAAGAAAACATGAACTTGAGTTCTTTTGAGGTCTGTCAGTATCTGGTTATGAAAAGTTTGCCTTCTAGAGAATATGCAGAGTTGATGAATATTTTTTAGGACTGCAAATGTCTTTTTACTTAAATATAAAGTGCCTTGTATTTCAAATCCAGGAAGTTGCTATCTTTGGATAGGAAATTGAATATGGAATATGCTCCTATGAACTATTTCTGAGCATTATGGCTATACTGAGCCGTATCAGCTTGCCTGCAGTAATTTGTCTTCTGTCTTTCTATATAACCACTGCCACTGGTTGTGACTGCTTGCTCCAGTCTGTTGTCGTTCCTTATTGTTGCTGGAACAAATCTCAGAAAGTTTCCCATGATGTTTTCCAAGTCAAAATTCAAAAGCAGTGTTTAACTTTGTCTTCTTGTTCTAGCTTTGGCTTTTAATACTGTCGGCATAGTGTTCCTGAAATGTCGCATTCATTTTCTTGGCTTATATGACCATGCTGTTTGAATTTCTACGTCTCAAATCACTCTTCCATCAGAACATAGGTTGTTTTTTTTTTTCCTCTGACTAGTCTCACTTTCCAATACAAATATAGCTTCCCCCTCCGATGACAAGTCATACATTTGCCTTTAGACCAGAGATCCATGTTCTTGTCAGCATTGGAATCTTACCCAATTACTTTCCTAGTTTGTCATGAATGGGTTGCAAAAACATGCATAAAACCTGAGGTCTTTCATCCACCACCTCTTCTGATTATTGTAGAGAATTTGCTGTTGCTCTGCCTACCATTCACTTTCACAGTCAAGGTATTTTCTTTAGTGAAAGCCTTTCCCCAGGATTTCGTATCGAGGTGATGTCTAAGAATTATGGGGGTTTGTCCTCACAGCTGGTTAGCTAGATCAGTAGTGTCTGGCCTGCAGAAATCTGTCATCTGTCTTTTTATACATTCAGTCCCACTAGTTGACTAGTTGTGATGTCTCTTCTTTGAGAGGGAAGGGACTACTTAATTACTTTGACTTGAAAGCCATAAGTGTTGTCTAATTTATGTTTCGACACTGTCAGCTCTTTCTGTTATGATACAGCTTTCTTAATTTAGTTGTGCAGATCTGCTCTTCTCTAGGCTTTCCTTATTTTGTCTTAGTTATTAGAACATCCATTTTGCAGACTCTGAGAGATGCTTATATTAATGCAAAATGCAGCTCTAAAAATTATTCCTGGGGCCATTGTTTGATCTCAGCACCATTTTATTAGTGTCTTTCCATTTGCACCCATGCTGTAGACATACCCAGATTGCTTGTCCTAGTTTTCATAGCCATTTCTTGTGTTTCATCTGATTTATCAAGTTTCTGTTTTCTCCTATCACGGGCGACTTAGCATAAAACCACAGTGATACAAGCATGTTTCTATTCCTCCTGTAGAAAGTACACCTAATATCTATGCTAGTGAAGCTTTTGAATAGTAGACTAGGCTTAGGACAGTGTGGGTTTGGGGAGGTGGAGGGAAACACAGGGAAGCAATTATGCAGTGATGTTCAGCATGATCTCAGCATATTAGATGTCTGAGTTGAAATGCCAGACAGTTTTATAAGTCTTGTTGTTGTTTGCAGACTGGGTGTTTTGGCTTCATGATACAGATTTTTAAGTGGGCACTTGGTTAAGTTTCGCACCTTTGTGTGTTTAGTTGTTGTTGCATAGGTGATTGATACATTTCCAACGGAAAAGTTTCCTAGCCATAACTTTCATTTTCACAATATTGAGAATTGGCGTGAGGTTTCCAGTAAGCTTTAATGCAAAGCATGAACTTGGTCCTGAGTTACATTTTCATACATCTAAGCTGGGTTGGCCATGACTCTCTACTGGAACAGCAACACTAACAGATGTTATCCCTTGTGTAATTTCCAAAGACAGCCAAGCTGGTTGACACTTTCAAATAATAAAAACAAAAGCAGTTGTGCTAAGATATTAACCATCTTAAAATTGAGTGTAACACAGCGATGTAAAGGGAAAAAAGGTTTCATTAAGTGTGATCATAAAAACTAATGCAAAGCTATCACAGCAGTAAATTACTTTGGGGGCAAGAATCATGTTTGTGTCAGACTTATGGAACGACATAATAGAAAGCTGCTCTCACCATTCATTCCTGTTTATCAGGCATAAATATATATATTCTTATTCTACATAGCAGCTGCCTTACGTTTGTACATCTGTGAATGTACTTCTGAAGGTAAATTTTTCTCTTTTTCTGACATGGTGATGATCTATTAGGAATTAGAGTGACCAGGGATCTGTGTCTGCATTTGTGGGTTTTTTGCTATTCTTTACTACTAGGTCCAAATTCTACTGACATATTGCCCAGATTTAATCTCTGAAAAATGGGGTTTCTATTTTCTCCTGCTAATTTTCTGATGCTAGCCATCGTCAGCCAAGATTCCAGATCAAATAGCCCATTTCTATATTTATTTGACTGCATTTGGTGTGTTATGTCAATCAGAGAGTAGCCTGGCTTCCAAAATGCTATTCTAGCCTAGAAAAGAAACTGATCTTTTTCAGAGCAGACAGGATTTTTTTTTTCTTTTTAAATGTCAACTAAGATTTATATATATGGGGTTTTTGTTTTAGTTGGCTGCATTCCTTATTATGCCATAGGACTTCTCTCTCAAAGCCACCACCTCAAAAACTTTAATGTGAACTAAACTAAAATTTTACAGTTCACATTTTATTTCCTATCTACAAGGAAGAGTATTGTTAAAATACTGAGAACAGAAACGTATTATATTAGTCTCTCCCTGCTTCTCTTTGTGGGGCAAATGATTTGGAGTTCATTGCATGTAAAGCACTGTAACTGGTGAGAATTCCATTTGAACAGAATAAACCTTGCAGAAAGGGTATTATTCTGGCATATTACAGTAACTGGGATTGAGATTTCTCTGCAGTTCCTTTCTTAACATCTGTAATAGAGGGAAAAAAGAGTAGTACATCCAAATGGCATGCCTAGGAAAGGAATGTAAATTATCCTTTCTGTTTATTTGCCTTTAAAGCCTGTCTGCTAAAGTTCTTAGCATTCAGATACCACTGTGATAGGTGCATTATAAATAATATCTTTTCACAGTTTCAGTCAAAATAGAATGTGTCCTCACTTACTCTTTCTAAAGTTGTCCAAATGCTATTATTATATAGAAGCATTAAAGAGTAAATTAACAACAGAGACTTGGAAAGTTCTAGACTTTAAAAAAATTTAATGAGGATGGGGAGTTTTATGCTTTGTAAGGCCCATTCCTTCTGAGCAAATGACATAGACAAAATCAAATTCAAAGGAAGAGCCTCACTGCTGCTATAAAATAGGTGAGAATTTCCAGTTCGTGCTTTTACTGATGCCTTCTGCATCTTGCCAGGCTATATGTGTTGCACTGGAAAAGGTTTCTAATGTTCAATACAGGAACACTTTATCCACAGCAGTTGGACTTGGATTGATGCTGGCATAGTATGCTCAAGCACATGCTGAATAAACTTAGCTGTGCCATTTTAACAAGCTGGTGTCTTTAGATTAGCAAGAAATAGTTGCCATTTGATGTTGCCCAAGTTGCTTTGTGGTTTTTTTTTCCTGGTTTTGGAATGGAGAGAATACTGTTTGTCCATAGATCTTACAATATTCTGAAAGCTGGTAAATGTAGTTATGTAGAACTGCCATCATAGCCAACACGCAACAGCTAGACATGAGATGAAGAGAAATACAGAATTATTCCAAGAGCCCCATTCCTCAGTCTTCCAACGCTTTGATACAGGCAACAATCTCAAACTCTGAGACAACTTGTGTTACATTTGGGAATGCGAGAGAGCCCTCTGGCCACCTACCTCAAAAGCAGTTTATATGGTAGCAAATGGTTCAGTCAGGGGTTTCATTCTGCGTATTGGACTATTTCTTTTTGCAGAAAAGATGGCTGGATAGTTCTTGGTATTTAGTGGTTTTTCTCTCTGATTTGCCCTTGTCAATGTACACAAGTTTGTTCCTCTTTTGTTTCCTCTTTCAGGAAAGAGGAACAGTCCCTGCAGTAAATTCAGTAGTACTGTCAGGAAGGATGGCAACCTTGACTGGGACCCAGTGTGTTTCTAAAGAACCAGCACAGACTCCTCAGAGCGAGGTGGGAATAACAGGACTCTCCAAACTGTAGCCTGAGCTGGGCGTGGGAATAACTTTGGAGGGAGGAGTATCAGTTTAGTTAGCTGTCCTCATTGGCCAAATTTGTGAAGTAATAACTGACATCATGAATTACCAGTCAGATAAAGCAGTTCTCTGTAAGAACATTCGTGTCTGAGAAAAAAATGTATTGGTAACTGTCTTGTCATGAAGGGAGAGAAGTATATCTCCCTACTAAGTTCGTCAACCACTACAGAGGACTACAGCTTTGCTGTCAATTCCTTATTGCACGCTTGACTTTCTGCTTGATCCCAGACCAGTCAGAAAAAATTCAACTAGTTTTGCAAAATGCGTAAAATACCATCAGCCCACTGTCCAGGAATGCAGCTCTTGTTTAGTTTGTGGGGGTTTTAGGGTTTGGGTTGCTTTGGGGGGCTGTGGGGGAGGAGATTAATGTTTTCAAAGTTCTTAAGACCTGAAACAGACTTCTTGTATACAACTGAGAAGGTGAAGACCCAAACACTAAACTGTTTGTATGTTCAAAATGAGATACTATTACTAATGGTTGTAAGGTGCAACCTGACTCTGCAGTTTTCAACAGTTACCATTTGAGTTAAAACTGCATACCTGGAGAAAGTATGAGAGGCTAGGAATACAGATCAATTCACAGCAATTCGTCTTTCTCCTTACTCTTAGCTGCCGAGCAGCTAATGAAACAGAAATGTGTTTAAATCTGAAGCCGAGCTGTATGCAAGCTAATGGAGGTGGTGTTTTCCACAGAGTACAGAATGTTGGTCAAATTCTAGCAACTTGTCAGCACACTAGGCAAGCGCGTGGCTTTTTTTAGCTCTCAAACATTGTCACTCACAGTTTAAGTATCTAAGCTTCTAAATTCTGGTCAACCACATGTGCCACAGACAATTAGTTGTGATTTATATAGAGATTAGGTCTTGTTCTAATAGCAGTTTTATAAAAATTCAGCAGGAATTCATCCTAATGTTGTGCAACATAATAATACAATGACTCTATTGTCATCTGATGTACTCGAATCTATATTCTCTTCAGTCCATCAGTACAAATGCAGTTCAGCTGATAGATACTGGCTATCTTGAAAACTATTATTTTTATTTTTACTGTGTAATTGCATTCTGTTCATTGTGTGTCCTTGGGCAGTATAGTCCCTTCCATACAGAGCATGGGATGTTTTCTAATACCAGAACAGTAAAGTAAGGGGTCATTTGTGTGGTCTGCCTGTGCCTTGTGCCAGGTGGATGCTGGCCAGCCCTGAGCAGAAGCCATGCAATGCAGAGGTGAACTTCAGCTAGCACATTCTTCTGAGAAGCAGGTGATAGTATCTCTGTCCCTTAGGGTGATGCTGGCTTACTACATGGACCTGCAAATGCATGATGTGCAGTGCATAATATCCAGGTCTGAGCTCAAATAGCTCCTTTTTCTAGTGTTGGGACAAGGATAGTATGCAAGTCAAACTTCTGCTCTGCCTCATTCAATTTCAATAGATATTAATGTTAGAGCATCTCCCCCTCCCTATTAAATTCTTTCCTGGTTGATTGATGTAGCTGCTGATTTGAGCTGATGTGACTAGGGTTCTTATCCAAGGTTTGACATACAGAATGAATTTTAAATATAGAAGACACACCCTGTAAGTGACCAGGTTTCCAACAGAGTAGTGCAAAGAATATCAGAAAATCTACCTCCATTGTGTTGTTTTGAGTTGTATCCTAATGCAGCTGTTTCTTTAAATTAAATGCAAAAGCATCCTTTTGGTGACATCAGAAGTGCCTGATATCTTTCTGAGTGCATGATTCTTTAGTCCTTTGTTTTTTTCCATCATATGTTAGTTGTTACCTGGTCTTCATCTGCTTTCAAGAAAAGTTTTTAAAAACTGACTGAAAAATAGGATCTTAAATGTGAATTTTAAGATGCATTGGATTAACTGACACAACAAAGACATAACTTGTATTTATTTGGTGTCACTGCTTCTCTTCCCTCTCTGTGACAGTTTGGATGACTTCATCTAAAGACATGGCTGAAAGGGAATGTAGAAAAGATCTATTAACACCGAGTGACATCAAGATTAATTCAATTTCTTGTTAAACCTTTACTTGTGTTATGAGAACATCAAGGTTACTTAAGGTTGTTTAAGACAGAGCATGGGATGTTTTATAAACTTAAGTTGTAGTTTAATTCAAAGAGTTTAGGAATGTATGATATTACTGGAGGGATCAGTTGTCCTCTTCTTTTGAAGAAGCAGCTTAGATTTTGCTGCCATGTGTCCCATACCACAGACTGGGCATGAGGAACTTAAAATTGTTGGGTCTGCAAAGGATGTTTCCCACTTGCAAGGGATATTAACTTAGTGCTCTTCTCTCCCCACCCCCCACCCCCCAGCTATTCTACAGCTACTAATTAGCTTTAACTTTATCAAGTATTATGTACAGAGGATAGTCCCTAATGTGACGTCATTTGAAGTGATGTTAAGTGGGTATTTATTTGACAGCATTTCTCTCAATTTTGCTGTCACAGGTGAACATATTGAGTCACTTCACCAAAGTTTCACGAGCAACTTGGGAGGGAGGAGTGGTGTGATTAGATGTTTTTCTGGTTACAAAAGAGTATACATAGCCTATGCGCTTGTCTGTGCACTCTGAGCAGCAGAGCTTTAGATGCCTTTTGCCCAGCTAGAACAAATTAAATAGATTTCTGTTCCACACAGGGAAACAAAGGTGATTAAATCCTGGCGATAGAAATGTCGGGAGGCTTGGAAGAACTACAATGTTGCGAAGAAAACAGGAACCCAATCTTTCCAGAGCTGGGCTCTGGCTGGGCAGCCAGCGACTGGTGACAGAATGCAGGTAACGGGTTTGCGTGCCTCTGTCGCAAAGACTTACAGTCAAGCACAAGTAGCAGACTTGGCGCCCATTCACATTGTGCCAAGTCCAGATAACCTCTGGAGTTCAACGCCATAAACCGCGTGGTGCCAAAAGGTTCCTGGAGGAAGAACGTTTCTCTGGAGCATGTGATTTTGCCAATTAACATGTGGGATAGGGGCTTCAGTGGCTTGATGCTTTGACTCCCAAGGAAAGCACCATTTCATAGGAAGCTATTAAATATATGCTAGTTTTCCATAATCTCGCCCCAAGATTTATAAATTAACAGTGAGTACTGCCAGCATTGACTCGATAATGCAGTAGGTGCGGTATCTTTAACGGGACATGATTCTTCCGCCCTGCGGCTGAGAACGCGGAGCCGCCCGGGTAGCACCTCACGCCTTCCGTGCGCTGTGTGGCAGGACCGGAGCTGCTGGGCGGCCGGGTCCTGAGCCCCGCAGCCGCCGCCGCCGCGGCCTCCGGCCGAGTCGCGCCCATCCCAGCCCGGGCCGCCGCGCCTCAGCCTCTGCCGGCCTCTGGCGGCAGGAGCGCGGCACCGCAGGGCGCTTCTGGAGGGCTCGGCCTTGGGGCAGCTGGGTCTGGAGACCCCTGGGGTGGGGTTTCCCGTAGGCAGCTGCCGCCTGTCCTCGGCGAGGGGTGTTCTTGCCGGGCAGCGTTGCAGCCGGAAGGCTGAGACTACCGGGAGGCCACAGCTTTGGTTCAGGCTTGGCCATTTCTAGTACCCCGTGTCTGGCTTCCCGCATCTGAGCACACCGCGCTGTTGCCCCAGCTTTGTGTTCTTCATGTTGTTCCAAAGATAATTGGAGCAGCTGTAATGATGCCTGTATTCCAGCGCACAGCCTGGATTAGATAATAGGAAAAGATTCCTCACTGAGAGGGTGGCTGGTCACTGGAACAGGCTCCCCAGGGAGTGGTCATGACACCAAAGCCTGTCAGAGTTCAAGGAGTGGCTGGATGACACTCTTAGTCATATGGTTTAGTTTTAGGTAGTCCTGTGAGGAGCAGGGAGTTGGACTCAATCCCAGTGTGTCCCTTCCAGACTGAGATAGTCTGTGACTCTATTCTTAGTTCAAGTAAAAAGTGTTCATTCCCTCCTACAGCAGGATTGTAAAGAGCACCATCACAAATGTAGGAGAGGTGCCTTAGAGAGGGTTCCAATGTTGGATGTGACTGGTGTAGCCGTGTGGTATGAATAAATACAGAAGTCCAGATAACCAGAAAGTAGATGTGTGTGTGTTGCATGGCTGCGTTTGTTCTAACAACGAAGTTTTTTACTTAATAGCCTTGTGCATGTGGGATGCTTTGCTCCATATGGAACGTGATGCAGGAATTTGAACAGAAATTGTGCCAGAAACAAATCAGCAGCCAGTGATGCAATAACAGGGCACCGATACAGATATTTTAATACCAGAATCCTCAAGTGCTTGTCACTCTAATCTTTCATATTTTTAATCTTAAATTAGGAGAGGAAAACCGAGTTCAAAAGACTTTGTCTTAAGCTGTCAGGCTAGAAAAAGTAATGCAGGAGGAAACTCCTGTGATTTTTCTAGTGATGTTACTTCACAGGAGTGTCATGGCTGGGTGAGGGAGTCTGCTGAGTAGTCACAGTTCATTTAGGACTCTCTAGCTCAAAACTGCTAAGCGCTGACACTACCCCTGCCTGACAATACCGTGGCAAAGCACCTCTGTCCTTTTGACTTACCTAAAAGTTACAGCGGTTTGTGCTCCTGTGCTGTTAACATGTTGGCTGAGTCTCTCTTTTGAAATGCACAGGATCCACAACTGACATTTATACAGAAGTCTGAAAAAGGTTTCTTGATTCTGTGCTTGCAAGTTGTCAAACATATTGTCCTTAACTAGCTCACAGTTAAGGTGAGCAAGCTTAACTCACTTAAAAACCTCTCAGCAGGGATTCCCTGAAGTTCTGTTTGTTGTGCCTGGGTTTTATTTTTTACCAGAAGAAATGAAAATCGATCCATGCAGTGCTGTACTAACACACAGGTAATATTTTCATGAATACGGACAAAGTGAGAGTGTGATGGGTAATTCAGCTGATTTTAAGGGACAAAAACAGGAGATGGCAAAGTCAGATACTTCCTTGAATGCAGAGACTGTGTTTGTGGTAACATGTTTTATGGACTGTCAAAAATGCTACATCTGGTTGGGCTTAGTGCACTTAAAGTTGTAGGGAGAATAAGATACTACTCGCTGAAGCATGTGCTGAACACTTTCTTTTTTCTTTTTCTTTTGTTTTTTGGTAAATATTATGGCAAGATTAAGGTCAATAAATAGGAAGGAAAGTCTCTTTGCCTTACTGTGAGAAATGCTAGAGCTTTGAGTCTGCAGAATACAAAGGCTAGGTCAATAACACCCAGAAAAGAATTAGAAGCAATAGCTTTTAATTATTTTAACGTACTTCACAGTCTTAGAAGGAGAGAGACGGTCATGAGAACAGTGGCAATTTTGAAATTTACAATGATATCCCTACACTGTAGGGAGAAGAGTTAGTTGAAGGATGGAACTGCATGGAGCAAAAAGAGATGACAGTCTTTTAGAGGTGGCGTGGGTGGGATTTCCTCTCTTTCTTACCATGTTTCTCAGTGATACGGGTATTTCTGAAGTCATAGCCTCTGTGTGCAACTGGATACCAGCTGAAGAAATTTCCCAGTACTCCAGCATCTTCGGTTGTTCGTTTGAAGTTTTAACTCACAAAACCAGAATGTTTACTTTTGCCCTGAAAGTCTGTGCTTTTAATCCTCAATCCTGGAATTCGATTAAGACCAGTGCTTTGGTGCCACAGGCTTTCACCTCTAGGTAGACACATAACAATGAGTTGGGCCAGAGGTTTTGAGGCACTTCATTTGCCTGGCAAATCAGAGCGTGTGACTGGTCAGAGCGTGTGACTGAGTGCATCATCCAGACGCTTCTTGAACTCAGTCAAGCTGAGTGCTGTGACCACTTCCCTGGGGAGACTGTTCCAGTGCCCAACCACCCTCCCAGTAAAGAGCCTCTTCCTAACATCCAACCTAAACCTCCCATCAAAGCTTCATACAATTCCCTTGGGCTCGATCACTGGTCACCAAAGACAGACAGGTACCTGCCCCTTCACTCCCACTTGTCAGGAAGCCAC
This sequence comes from Gallinula chloropus, assembly GCF_964237585.1. Classification (NCBI taxonomy): domain Eukaryota; kingdom Metazoa; phylum Chordata; class Aves; order Gruiformes; family Rallidae; genus Gallinula; species Gallinula chloropus. Next base: position 93,219,883 of record NC_140085.1, read on the forward strand.
AGACCACAATGAGGTCTCCCCTCAGTCTCCTTCAGGCTGAACAAACCAAAGGACTTCAGCCTTTCCTTGTATGTCTTCCCCTCCAGATCCTTGTTGCCCTCCTCTAAACACTCTCCAATAACTGAACTTCAGTTTCTTGCATGAAATCTGTAGCGTAGTACAAAATTACCCATGCTGGCTGCAGGAGGTGTTCCTTGTAGTAGACTGTTTTTCCAGCTGCTACATGATGGTCACTCAAACAGAGAAGAAAAAGATTGGTGGTAGGTCTGGACTAGAAGCCTGGCTTTGCTGGAATAGGAAAAAACTCTCTGAATTGTTATTACTTGTATGGCAATCAGACACTCTCCTCTCAGCTGCCTCCCAAAGCATAGTGATGATCGCAGCTTTGAAAGCTGATGGAAAGCACACCCCTGGAAAAAAGAAGAAAAATCATCAACAGAACATGTTGCTGAAAGCTGAGGACATGTTACAGTCAAGAGCTCACATATTCTGCCTTCTTGAGCTAGGAGACAGTTATAACTCCAGCTCTCATTCCTGCATTTGCGTTGCAATAAATTGTTGCAATTTAAGCTTGTGCTGGTTTACTCGTTTCACTTGCTAAAGTCCAACATGCCAGCTCTCATCTCCATCGGCACACACAGACCCACCCCCTCACCCCTATATTTAGCTCAGCTGCTACAGCTTTTTTGACCCTACATATTAATTTGATCCATGTGAACACAAGTGCAATAATTAATTTTGACTGCATGCAGCCCCACAACTAGGATGGGTAGTCCTTGCTGCACTTAAGAGGAGGAGCAGCATATGGGAGAGCAGGAGGCTCCCAGCTAATGGAAAGTATATACAATAATCCTAAAATGACCTTCCTTCTAAAAGATTAGAGTGCTGTTTGGAGACACGGGAAGCCCCTATTTTTACTGTGGTCTGAGCATTTCTTCCTTCTTTAATACATGTGTTTGCTCTTTACAGGCTTTCCTCTCCTAGGTAGCAAAATGTGCTTCTGGGAATGATATCATTTTTGGTATCACAACTAAAAAAATGTGTATGTAGACTGAGAACTAATCACCGTATTTAAAGAAAGTAAGAAAGATCTTTGCCTGTGTGGTCTGGGATCTCAGGACAGGCCTTCTGCAAGAATTGAAACATTCATCATCCAATAAAATAACATGGGGAATAGAGAAATAGGAAAAATTTGAAGTTTAATGTTTGTATCCAACTGGTTGCTATCATTTTGCTTGCAAAAGGATGTTATTGTTAGTTTTTTAATGAGCAAACAAAACTTCCTGCACGATGGCAAATGGGTTGTGCAAATTTAGTTCTCCTCTGTTGCAAAGGATCAAACAGAATTTTTCTGTCATGGATTTTAAGTAGAAAGTGAAAACTTTCTCTAAGCTAATTGTAGTTATGTCTTGGAGATTTCTCTCTCTCCTCAAAGACTTCAGTAGAGGACTACAAAAGACATGTTTTCCTCAGTAATTCACATTGCTCTGAGATACTATAAATACGTGGTAGTCTTCTGGATGCGCATTGACTTAATTGCTCACCTAGTTTTCCTGAGGATCATGATATGTCTTCAAGACAATCTAGTAATTACAGGATAAGTAACAGCAAAAATTAGGAACTTTTGTGTTTCTGCTCTACTCTTCGGTGTGGATCATCATGTGACACGACTGAATTAAGTTAATACTGCATCCTCACATTTTTGGGGGGAAGCTGGCTTTTCCTCTCATGTCTGATATAGTATTTGTTTAAATTTTTTTCAAAGTCATTAAAGTGAAGTCTTCCATGGTAATTTAGAGGTAGCAGTCTAGAGGTGACACTCTGGTAAATATTAACTACTTCCCTCAATTTTTCCTTCCCTGATACACCCAAACTTCTATTTCTTAACTAAAATACCATGCTGGTTCTTTAAAAGGTAGGTACCCCATCTAATGCACTTCTAGGCCACAGCAATAACACTCTAAAATATAAGTCTTTTATTGTCGTTTTTTCTTACAGAAGTATAGAAACATATTTTTGGAGAGGCATGAGCAAAAGAATACAATTTCTCAGTTAGGTACCAGCCCAGAAATTCCAGCAGGGATAGCTGTGTGCTGTAGACTATCTGTGTAAATACATTTGACAGTGAAGGGGTAGAAGGAGTGTTGGAAGGCAGGTGGGTGTTTCTCTGTGGTTCAGAAACTTGAGTTTCAGATAGCAAAGCATAATCTTCACAATTCATGCTCTATATGCATGCATCAAAAATTTCTCAGGGATTTATGCTTTAAAATTGTTTCAATTTGATAGTTTTACAGTCACGTTAATCTGAGCTAACACAAATTTTTGTTCAGCCTGTACTAGTAGAATAGATTCAAACTTCATGTAAACAGAGTTGCTTTCAGTTACCTTCTTTCCTCAAGGTGACCTAATTCAAAAGACTAAACTGATGAAGTACGTGTTGACCATAAAAGAGTCATCTCTCTTCAGTTGATTTATTAACTCTTTTTAGCTTGTATTAGTGGTCGATTTAAATGTATGGGGTTTTTATTTTAGACAGAAAAAGTCAATAAAACCAAAATCATCTTAGTATTGTTAGGGCACCATGAAATACTTTACTATCACAAAGACTGGTCCGTATTTTTTCTGTTGCCTTCCTAATAACCAAAAACAGTCATTCCCTCCTGCCAAACTGATGGACTGGTATGTGTTTCATTAGTCCTCATGCGGAAGCCTTTTAGGCCTTCTAAGCTATGTTTGCCTTTGAGTCTGTTATCTTCCCTTCTGTCCCAAAAAGTGAAAGGGGGAAGAGAGGTACAAAAGGTGAGAAGAAAATAACATGAGACTTTCCACACAGAACACATGGATGAAGGCTCAAGTTAACAAGCCTTTAAAATGGGAAGCTGAAGTAAAACCTCTCAAAAAAAGCCAGCCCACCAACAACAAAGAACCACCAAGCCAAATACTTACTTTTAATTGTTTGGGGTTTTTTTGTAAAGTGCAATAGTAAAAGAAGTCTCATACGCTTTCCCAGCAGCCATATGGTGTTGCTGGAAAGGCATCAGCTGATTAACTAGTATGCAGATCAGTTGTGCATTCCAGCATGTGTCTTTCAGTCTCAGTTGCTTAGTCAGATGGCAGTCTATTTTTATCCAAGGTTTGTCGCCAAATGGGATAAAACGGCTCATCTGACTGACAGGAAAGCTTAAATTTTTCCAGGCCTGTCGGGAAAGCATTCTTGTAATAAGGGCAAACCTTGCAATGTGCTGTTTCCCAAACACAGGACTGACAGGAGATAAGGCTCTTAAATAAATGGATCAGCTCTCTTTACTCAGAGCTGTGCAGAAATTATAAACCATCTGCTCTCTTGACTGTCCATAAAGGATAAATGAAAATTAAAGAGAATTTTGGCCAGGGTTTCTCCCTCATTCTTTCTAATGAGCTCTTTTCTGGTAGTTCAGCATGCAGTTTTTAAAACAACAATTATTAGTGATGCCACTTGACAGCTTGCAAGACAGTGACATTGTAGTTAATGAGACACAAGGTGAAGTGCCTGGATAGGTGAACAACAGTAACACAGAAAACTTTCTGGATGTAACATGGAGGAGAGATAATACATGTCTAGTAGCTGAAAGAATCTTTCACAAAGACCTATTTGTCCTCCACAAAGCAGCGTTTCTCAGGGGACCGGTGCTGTTAACATCTTTGTCAGTGGTATGGGCAGTGGGATTGAGTGCACCCTCAGCAAGTTTGCTGACAATACCAAGCTGTGTCATGTGGTGGACACAGTAAAGGGAAGAGATGACATCCAGAGGGACCTTGATAGGCTTGATAGGTGGGCCTACGCGAACCTTGTAAAGTTGAAGGCCAAGTGCAAGGTCCTGCACATTGGTCAGGGCAATCCCAAGCACAGCTACAGGTTGGGCAGAGAATGGGTTGAGAGCAGCCCTGAAGAGAAGGACTTGGAGAAGCTCAACATGAGCTGGCAGCATGTGCTAGCAGCTCAGAAGGCCAACTGCGTCCTGGGCTGCATCAGGAACAGCGTGGTCAGCAGATGAAGGGAGGTGATTCTGCCCCTCTGCTCTGCTCTTGTGAGACCGCACCTGCAGTGCTGCATCCAGCTCTGGGGGCCCCAGTACAGGAAAGACATGGAGCTGTTGGAGCAGGTCCAGAGGAGGGCCACAAAAGATGATCAGAGGGCTAGAGCACCTCTCCTGTGAAGCCAGGCTGAAAGAGTTGGGCTTCTTCAGCCTGGAGAAGAGAAGACTCTGGGGAGACCTTATGGCAGCCTTCCAGTACTTAAAGGAGGCCTACTGGAAAGCCAGAGAGGGACTGTTTACAAGCTGTTTAGTGGGGCAATGGTTCTAAACTGCAAGAGGGCAGATTTAGATTAATGTTAGGAAGAAATTCTTCCCTCTGAGGGTGGTGAAGCACTGGCACAGGTGCTCAGAGAAGCTGTGGCTGCCCTCTCCCTGGCAGTGTTCATGGCCAGGTTGGGTGGGACTTTGGGCAACCTGATCTAGTGGCAGGGGTTGGATCTAGAGGACCTTAAAGGTCCCTTCCCAACACAAATTATTCTGTGATTTTGGCAAGAGACAGGAAACTTGTCAGGACTGACGATGAAGGTGTCTGAAAGCAAGACTCAACTTAAGCAGCCTTGCCGTCTGTCCATGCCACAAATACGTCGACGACTCTGAAGGACAAAAGCTGTGGATTAAAATCTTAAATGGATAAGTGCCAAGCAAATCCTGATGTGGGTTAAGCCTTTCTAGCAGTCAGTGACTGACATGACAGCATCTGGGCCTATGTGCTTCCAGGTCCTTTTGAAATTCTTGAGTAACAGTTCAGGGATAGCACTTAGTTTCATGGAGAGCACCTTCTGAAATCTTGGACATTAATTCTCCCAGGGCTTCCACTGTGGTTCAGCAGCTATGTAATCAACAGCACCCAAGAACTGGAAATTAATGGAGAAATTGTTCCAGAGACCTAGGTGCACACTGTGTTTAAAAAACTAGGGTCTGGAGCTTGGTCAGTTTGAAATAATGCATACTTTTCCCTGTTGTACAGGGCCACTTTTGGCCCTGAATATGTTGCGACTCAGCAGTTACTGATGCTTTATTGTATTATGCAGGTATTTGGCAGAGTAAAGATAAAACCCCATAGATATCTGGAAAAGGCTCGTAGATGCCTGAAAATTTTCCCTGGGGAGCCCCATGAGACAGCACATCCAGTGGTCAGACCAGGGAGCTAGTGTGACTGGTATATGAAAAGACAAAGTGTGATTTGTAGGACAATGTTTCTGGCAGCTCTTTGGTTTAACAAATCTCTCTTGGTTGTTTCTAGCTTTGTCTTACTTGACTTGTGCTAGTCATGCTGATAACACAGTCAAAGGAGGAATAATAGAAAGTCTCTGGCCTGCATTCCCATGCATTCAAAGTGTACGTGGGGTCATGAAATAAGAATAGTGGGGTGCTGGGGTTTTCTTTTATTAAGAGGCTACAAAACAACAGGTGCAGATTTGACAAGGAGACTTAAAAGATTTCTCTGATGTGATTTGTGCTCCTGGTCATTCCACGATGTGAGAGTAGTTACATTCAGCTGTAGCCAAAATACTCTTACTTGCTCCAGGATAAAAATAGAGATTTAAAGAAGGCAAACAAATTATCTTCTGACTATTCCAGTCTCTAGCTATTCAGAGAAGCTCCCATATGTCCCTTACAAAGATAAGATGTGTTAAACAGCCAGTAAATTCTGCTACAGAAGTGATTTCCAAATAAATTGAGAAGAAATTTAGAGGATGCTTATGTACCTGTTGCTATTATGTTTAAAATCAATGGTAACTGCTGGCATGTTGCATACAATGATAAAAATAATTATGATCATTAATAATACCTCCATTCTAAGTCATAGGGAGAAATTGGAGCTTGGGAGAGTGAATTTATAAACAAACTGGGTAACTCAAACTTGGACAGTATTCTTGAACAAAAAGGCATAATATTCATATGAACTCACTGAGGTATGGATGGTGAGTACGTCAGGCTTCCTTGTTAAGGTTGATTTGTGAAACATTTTATAGCAGTGTTGCCATAGCAGTGATGGTCTAAGAATAAGAGCAAAATAAAACTTGGAGGGAGGGAGAATATTGTTATGCCTACTGCAGATGAGATTTCAGTTTGAAAGCCATAAATCCTCCAGTTCCTTGAAAAAGACTTGCTGAAAACATGGTTGATCATATTTTAATTTCTGATAGTGAGTGGTGTTAGTATTTGGCATTCAGCTGTCTTCGTTCCTCACAGAGAGAGACTAGTGTTACCGGGGGAGAGAAGAATATTCTGGTTCTCTTTGATCCCACCACTGAGAAAGCCAACTAGACTTCCAGTTAGGATGGTGGATTTTGTGTGTATGAGATACAAACACCTGTTTATTTTCCATGAAGTAATAAGTCAGCAGATGGTAAAGGTTTTCATCTATGCTGCTCAAGCTGGATTTGTACCAGTAAGTTGGAGGTGAAAGGTACCATATGGCACTGTTAATCCCTGAAGCATTCATTATTCCTAAAATAATTTTCAACACCTTTTAGTGTTGACATCTCTCCTGCATTAATGTCTGTGCTTATTTATGTTGACACTGTTCAGATGAAGTGTAACTTAAAGGAGTTGGGTTTGTGTTCTCTTTATGTGAGTGTTCCTGAGATTCAGGGCCAACTACAAAATTGATTCCCCTTCGATAGTGAGTTGGGGGCTTAAATGAAATGAGTGTCATCTCATTGTAGTCTCCAGCAGATATGGACTGCCACTGACAACCTCAGCAGACAGGTAAACTGAAAATAAGTGGAAAGAGATGCGTGTTCTGGTGGATGATACCTAATAATTACTACAAAAACTGTTCCAATGTGATTGATGGCCAGTGCTTATTGTCACTGCTGGCAAGAATCTACCAAACTGAGATGAGACTGTTCCAAGGTTCTGGGAGCAAGATTGATTTATGATACAGAGAGTATATTAAACATTGGACCTTGGTGACATTCTGTGACTGCATGGGTGGGTGGCGGTTTTGGTAGGAGATGCTAAGGAGATGAGTATTGAAGGAGTTTACCCAGGCAAGATTTCAAGACTGGCCTGTGGTCAACTCTGGAGCCATAGAACAGTCTTAGGGACTCAATCGCTGGATACTCATCAGGCTCTACTAAATGTCCAGAGCAGGATGCTCAGCCAGCTTTCCCCCAAAAAGGCACCTTAATCGCAACACAATGCCTGTAGAATGGGTCTGAAGCACGGTTCATTTGATGATGGTGAAGGATGTTTAACAGGACTGCATTACCAGTGAATCAGCTTCTGCTTCACTACATATATAGCATGGGTAGATGGGAAGTACTGGTGCCTGAATTAAAGCCGCTTGGCTCAACAGCTGTGTCTTCTGAGGAATGTTTTATATTATAAAAGCATGTCAGTAAATACTATTTGCATACAAAGAAACAGAGCCAGAAGCTTTTAATCTGCAGAAACACCTTGCAGCAGATTTTTCAGGAATGTGTCAGTATCTCAGTTGACAAGTTGCTTATTTCAAGTGACAGGCTTAAGCATTCCAGCACGATTTGAGGAAATACTTTCAGAGCAAGATAAATGTCAAAGCTTGTGCTGACACTTTGAATAGAACATTTATTCAGTCTTCCTTTAAGAAACAAAGACTATACCAGCAGTCTTCTGCAAAGCAGTCACTCATGAAACCACTTTCTATAGCTGTCCTCGGACCTCTGAACCCAAAGAAAGCTTTTGTCTTTGTGGTTCAGTCTGCTCGGGAGGCATTGGAAGATACCAGTTTTGCAGCTGCTGTTTCAGTGTTACCATTTTCAGGAGTGTGCAGCACCCAGCACCCTTCTGGCCTGCCCTGTCTGGGGAACCAGGAGCAGGAGTACCCACAAAGGTGTAGCACCCACAGAAGCTGGTGCACTGCTGCTCAGCCAAACTGAACCGCCCTGTGATCACTGGGAGAGCAGGATTGGCCTCCCAACTCACAGGAGACTAGATTGCCATCTTGCTGAGAGGGCACTTGCTGCCAATGCAGGTGCAGTTAAGGGGATGCTGGCAGCCCCTATGGGTCTATCCTTTCTAGGCCAGCAATTGCCAGCCGCTCCAGTGGCTCCTGCCACCAGTCTGTTTTTCCAGAGCTCTGTTGCTGATCAAGGCAGTGGTGGATCAGCACTGACCAAGCCGTAACTTTTACTGTCCTGCATGCTCTACTGCTACAGGGCTGGAGCCAGCTTTGCTGTGCACAGGCTGGCTCGCCCGAGTGTCCTCTCCACATAGACGGGCTTACCCAAGGTTGCAAATGAACCTACACTGAACTTCACTCTGTGCTACTCTGTGCAGGATCTTTACCTGTAGACCACTGGCCTGAATCCAAACTACACTAACAGTCTTCCCTTCTAGTATGATGCTGACTGTTTGTGGTCTGCATATTATATGGCAGCTTTATGGAGCTGACAGTTGCTTGGCAGGCTGGGAGTGCTTCTGGCTTTCTTGCTGATGCTCAGGAGAACCACATAGGTCCATATGGTATTTCGAATGCAGCTGCAAATGAGATTTCATTAAGTCAGAGTCAACCAAAAACCTTGTAACTAGAGTAGGCTGATACATCTCTTCTTGCTTCTTGGGATGGAGAATGAGACTCCTAACATGGCTATTTGGTCACCTTTTGGTACCATAAAAAGTGGAGAAAGCATACTATCTCTGCCCCACATCAACGGCTACAAAGGTGCAGACTGCCAGCCATGCCCTTGAATTGGAATGAATATGACAAGGTATGTATACATTTGCCATCTTATATGGTTATCAATAAAACAGTCCTGTATCTTAGGGAGATCCTCTTCTGCATTTTGATTTTAGAAATGAACTAAGACAAAAACCACTACACCTGCTTTGGAAAAAGCTCTTGCAATGTTTTATTACAGATTGAAAATGATGATGTGACTGGATCGATGGGAGGACATTGTGTTCTCTGGTTCTGAATGAAGGAAGGTCGGAATCAGAGTGGTACGTGGAAGGTGCTACTGAGAAAAGTTTTGCCATAGTAGCATGCAGATTCAGAGTTTGGGAGTAGGGGTCTCGGTATGTAGTAGTTAGGATTGAGGGATAATTAATAATAATAAAAATAGAAAAGTTCATCTGGAAAATTAAGGAAAAAACTTTTTTGGGGGAACAGGGGAACACCAAATCGAAACAAAAAAAACCCCAACCCTGAAACAGTGCTTGCTTTTTCTTTCTATGTTGGTGGAAAAAGTGTGGAAAGGTAGAGATATTTCAAACTGTGAGCTTTGGCACTAGTAAGAAACTCAATTGCTCTCCCCCTCGGCCCTTCCTCCCCCAGTTCAGTGGTATTCTTTGCCTTGGCTTTAGCTCATTTCATAGTTCATTTCAGAGGTTAGATTTTTAACTCTGGGATTACCATGCTCTGTGTGTGGAAAAGCAGAGCAGATGTTTCAGTGCACATAGCAAACAGATGCAAGTTGAAATGAGTATTTCCTAGAGTGCTTCATGTCCCAGCAAGGACATGTCCCTCCATGCTTCCTCCAAAGCTCAAGGAATTCTGCTTCTTTCACTCCTGATGGGAAGATAGGTCTGTCCTTTGTTCTTCCCTTAGTAAGAGCCTTTAAAACCAGAGGTGGACAAGACTGCTTGCTTCAAAACATGGCTATATTGCAGAGTGCCTGCTGCTACAGTTTCACTTCAGCTTTTGGTTTTGACTTGTTGCTGACCGAGACTGTAGCCCAGCTTTGCCTTTTGTCTGTTTTTCCTCCCCGCCTTTTGCCCCTTCTTCCAACCCCAAAAAGCATCCTGAACTGACATCTGGTTGACACAGATGTAGAGCAGTTTCAGTACTGCTGTTGCTAGTGGGCTGGGTTGAACTATTCTTTAATTTGAACCAAGTTTTAATTAGGCCCTTCTGAGCTGAAGCTTTTGATAATGTTTCGACTAAATAGAGGGGAGGGAAGAAAGCTCGAAGTGGCAGGGGGTTGAGGCAAGCACAGTGTAGATGAGCAGAAATCCTGAAATGATCAAGTAACTCCAGCTGTGAGACAGATGATGATCTTAGAAAATCCCATCAAAGAATAAGTAATTTTGTTTTGCTGTACTGGGTCTGTTTTTCAGAATGAATTGCGTGTGGGTTTTTGTGTTGTCTGACATTTAAAACTGGCTAAATACTTTTGGTCCCTGAATACATCTTATGCTTGCAGACTGATTTTTACTAGATTTGAGGTCTCCCATTTCTCAGAGCAGACCAGGGACTGTGCACAACCATTTTGACATTGTACTGCAAGACATAGGTAACTGGAAAAGAAATGTTCATAGGAGACTCACGTGAGGGTTGAAGGATTCACGCTTCTTGTTTTTCTGTGTTACAGGGCTGAATAGCTCTCCTATTTTTGTAGGGTTTTCTTGCGGGGGTGTTTTTCCCCATGATCTGCCAGATAGAGTTCTTTGTGTTACATTATCATCTGCTTTTTGCACACAGATAATTAAAGAGTGGGAAGTTTTGTTATATGTTTGTGGAACATACTGGTCAGTACAGCTAACCAGGTTTTTCTGTCATGGTGTGGGACACTCTGCAGTTTATGGCTTGCAAGCCTGTTCACAGGCAGCTGGGGGTGCTTGCTGCAGGACAGTTCTCAAATAGGTGCTGAGCAGTGAAGCTGCCAAACCTCAGCTGTACTTGGTCACATACATCCCTCCCTAGTATTTCAGAAGTAACATTTTCCAGTTTAACCCCCCTTTGCTGTGTAGTTAATTCTTCCTCCCTGCTTAACTCTGGACGGGGCAGCTGCAGTTTGCAGAGAGCCTGACTTGGGCAAAACAGCCCAGAGTTCTGCCCCCACTTCCGCAAAGCAATATTAAGGATACTTATCCAGGAGCAGCTTATTGACTTGAATGTATATCAAAGCATAGTGATTATGGGATGTTTCTCCTTTTCCTTATATAGTAAAAAAAACCCCTAAAACTAATCACCTGTTCATTTGCTTTGTTACTCCTAACATGACTTTCTTGCCAGGCTAAATGATCCCTTTTTGGAGACTGGCTTATGCTACCCACATACCATGAACTGTTTCTCTGCTTCAAAAGTCTTACCAGCAGTTTCCATTTCCTTTTTTCTTGGCAGGTAAGTGCAAAGCTCTTACGTTCTTTGCCCTTTGAGAAATGTCAGTGGAGTCGTGTGGTGCTCTGAGAGAAGGCTCCAAAATACTTGCCATCAGCCCTACTCCTTAAGTCATCTACCCACTGATTCCACATTCTGCTAGCTTGGTGTATTCAGTGTTGCAATAGACATGATGTGTCCCTTCAGGAGCTGTATGTATAAAGCAGGAGATTAGATTCTTTGGAAAGGTCAGTCCCTGCATGTGTGAGGCTCCCTCCCAGTCACGTTCACCACAAGCTTCGGGAGAGTGTTTCAGTCTGGGGGGGTTGGTTGGTTCGATGTTTGTAAAGCAGGTACATGTGAACTGACATCATAAATGCTGGCTCTGCAGAACCACACTCCTTTTTATTGTGGCTGTGGGTTTCCATCCATGATAGCAAGCCCTAAAAAATTAAGTGTGGGAAGGGTTGGTTCTGTTGGGGATTTTTTGGTGTTGCTTGTTCAAGTTTAGTCTTGGTTTTTTTGAACCAACATTTTAAACAAGAATAACAAAAGAGAAAAAAATAAAAAAAGCAGCTGTGCAGTGTTCTCTGGTTTCTGGAGAGCTGCATAAAGCATTTTTGTGGCCCCAAACCCTCTACTCTTCCCATCTGAAGACAGGGAGAGGAACAATAGCCACTCCCTTACTGAGCAGATGACTGCAACTGTGAACAGTGCACTGCAGCCAGCAGTTACCTGTAGGTCATGCTAGGAGACTGGAGCCCTGCGCTGTCACTAGAAGTCCTTTGCAGGCACACACACATACCCTTTATGAGATGAGAGATCATCTAATCCCTGTAATCCTCTTTAGGTGGAGCTGAGTGCATTTCCTTGTAGCTGTCACCTCTGAGTAGATGGAGGTCTGCCTTTCACTCTTGGGCTTGCTCGTAGGCTCAGCGCCCCAAGCCTGCCTCTTCCCTTGCCTTTTTTGTCCAGCCACATGCCTGGGTTACTGGATAAAGTGTTGATGTATGGCTGTGTCCATTATTGTTCCTGCTTTCATTTCTGTTCGAGCTATGTCAGCCTTTCCAGAAAGGCATAGTTTCCCCATCTGGTAATCAGCTGTGGAGAGGCGATCGCAACTCCAGTTAACACTAACTCCAATTTGGGTTTAGTATGAGGCTTTTGAATAACATTTCACCCGCCAATGATTGAAGACAGAAAGTCTTTTTTGTCATTTTGGTTGTACAAATGAGAGCTGGTGTGGGTGTAGGGGGGTGACCCTTATCAAATGTCAGGCTTTAAGTATAGTTTACTCCAACTTTACATATTTGATACATAAACATAGTCCTTAGATACGCTGACAGTAGAACTGAATTTTTAGAAAATAATAAATGTGCTTGAATCCCACAAAAGGCCACTGTTGAGGGTATTTCTCATCCTGAAAAGTAAGAGTCAAACTTTGGTTTTGTGTTGAATTAGAAACAAGGGGAAACTAAAAGCAGAGTTTTTGTAGGTGGTGTTTAACTGACTCTTTCCGAACAGCTGTCATACCTCTGTCAAGCTGCCATTTTAGTCCTGCAACCTGCTGTCATCCTCCAAGCTGAGCTGCCTGCCACCTGAGTGTGCTTCCCACTGCTATGTGCAGTGGGTGACCCAGCAAGGAGGGCAAGAGGATGCATGGATGAAAGTCCAAGAGGACAGGACCTTACCTCAAATTGCTGGGGGTCATTTATAATCGACTGTGGTAAAGCCAAAACATTACTGCTTGGACTGACAAATGACAAAAAAATTCCCTTTTCTGGCCAGAAATAGCATTAGCATTTCTTTTTTTCTCTTTCAGTTGAAAAACCAAAACAAGTGGATAGATGTTATGTAGAACATAAAGCATCTGTTCCCAAAACGGATCAAGTAGCGGACGGGTGAGACCAAAATGCTGCTGGTGTTATAGTAATCTCAAAGTGCCATTAAAATCCTTTGTGCTTTCTATTGATATGTAAATAGTTGCAATGCCCTGTGACAATTCCTGTGCTGCACAAAGTCAGCCTGTGTCTGTCCTACAGTGCTTACAGATAGACTGATTGGCATTGGGAAATTATTTTCTGTGTGTGTTTTAACAGGACAACGATCCCTGCTGTGGAGCCATAGCACACTGGCATGCCTGGTCTACACAGACTCCATGTGGAAGGATGCTCAGAGTCGTCTTCTTTTGCAGCCTGTCACAATAAGGACCAACTCCAGCAGGTGTGATGAGGAAGGTGAGTGAAATTCTTGATTGTTAATGGTTTTTTCCATTATATCTTAATTGCTAAAACTTGTTAAAAAATCTAAACTTTATCATAGGATGCTTTGTGTTGGAAGGGACTCTAAAGATCATCTAGTTCCAACCTCTCTGCCATGGGCAGCGACACCTCTCACTAGACCAGGCTGCTCAAGGCCCCATCCAGCCTGGCCCCGAACGCCTCCAGGGAGGGGGCATCCAGCACCTCCCTGGGCAACCTGTTCCAGTTTCTCACCACCCTTGTAGTGAAGATTTTTTTTTTTCCTAATATCCAATCTAAATCCACCCCCTTCCAATTTTAAACCATTCCCTCTCATCCTATCACTACACGCCCTTCTAAAGAGTCCCTTCCCAGCTCTCTTGTAGGCCTCCATGAAACCAGGAATCCACAATTCCTTGTATTGGAGGAGATAGAAGAAAATCATGGTTTCAGGTATCTCTGAGCACCTGAAGAAATCTGATTTCTGGAAGGAAATTAACTCAGTGTCACCTGAAGCCCACAGCTGGGACCTTAACAGAATAGCTAAAAGAGTGTTTTCTTGCTGGGCAAGGCTCTGTCCTTTGCTGAAAAGCTTCCAAAGACCAGGCAAGCACATGGTTCCTTTAGTGCTCTCAGTCTTGTTGCCTTGAATGCTTGGTCTCTGAATTTCCAGCCATAGAAGAAGTTTTTCAGTACTTGGCACTGTGGCCCAAAATGGGTTGCTTATGTGTGAGAGACTGTTAAAGGGGCAGCTAACAGTGTCTTGGAGGGCATCCTTTTCTTCTGTTTCAAGCCTCCAGGGCTGAAAGACCTGTCAGGGTCCAGTAACAAAGCTTCTGTCCCTGATCTTAAACCAAGTCATTCAAACATGCACTTGTTACTGTTAGCAAGTAAAAGCCCACATGTTAAATGGTTGTAGTTGTAGGCAGAGCTGGACTGGGGTTGGTTGTGATTTTGGGGGTTGTTTGGGGTTTTTTAAAGAAATTTAGAGTTCTTCGTCTCTGCCTTGGATTAGGAAAGTATCAAAGAAAGTAAATTCATTAAAACCTTCTTGACATGTTGTAAGATGCATCATCAAGCAGTTTAGATGAAGAGGTTTGAAGGAGGAGGTGTGTGCTTTTGGTTCTAAGGCTCCAAGATCACTTAAGTAACAACATGTTTTGGCTCTTTGATTAGAGCCAAAACATCTTTGCACAAATCATCATTGCTTTGATACAGAGAAGGTATCTAACTCATCATCTCTACATGAACCTTATAGAACAAACATTTTGGAAACAATATTTATTGTCGTGAAAATAAGATACCGTCATGTTTACATGTATACACACACACACAAAGAAAAGATTCACTGTACATGCACTGAAAGATTTCACACCCAGTGTAACCAAGACTTTCCTGAGCTGGTGCACAGGAAATACAAGAACAGCTTTAGGCCGTGCCCCATCCCAGCCACCACCCCACAGCATGTGTGTAGCAGGAGCAGCACTGAAGCTGGCTCCTGAGCTACTCACCCAGCTGCACAGGCTGATGTCTACCCTGAACCCAGTACTTCTCTACGTTGTGCAGCTACCATGATGACAAGGCCTTGATGTAGCAGGGTGGCTCAGCCATGCTGCTGTGAGGGCAGGAGGGAGGGGAAGTTCCTCAGAACCTCTGGACCAGCAGCTCTGAGAGTTCGTGGGTCACCCAGCAGAATGGGGCCTCTGCCTCATGACATTTGGTCACAACAATGTTCAGCAGCACTGTATAGCTTCCTGCTGTCTCACATTAGTTGGGCTTACAGGGGTTTATGTAAGCATTTCTCTGACAGATGTGTGGCTCTGGAACCTTTCCCTGCCACTCAAGGCAAGAAGATACCAGGCAAGTGATCCGGTGAGGTTCTCCAGAACACGAAGAAGAATTGCACTGAAATCTTCACTCCTTTAGCTAAGCCGCCTATGGTCAAGTAAGTAATACTCACTGGCATTTAACTCTAAAAAAAGTATCAGGTGGCTGTTGGCACATGTGGGCCGAGAGCTACAAACTTTGTAGGAATAACAAATGACTTGGCCTTGCTTGCTAGCAGAAGCTAAAATGAGACTATCGGTGCCCTACCCCTGACAGCCAGGAGGGTAATGCCTTAAACAGGAGATGCAGAGTGACTGACCAGGGATCCCACACACCTTAGCATGAGTCACAACTCTCTTCCTAACTTTAAGCTAAAACTCCATTTCTGTACCTAGGAGGTCCCACTCTCAATCCAGCTATTTTAAAATGTTTCAGGCTGATGACTTCTGTTTAAGGAATTGTACTGTGACTTCCACTAAGCCAAAAATAATCTCATTTTTTCCCCCTCTCCATAGGAAATCGCTGCCATCCCAAATATGCATTCACTTAAATACCACAGCCTGATCTTGAAACAGAGCTCATGGCAGGCTATTGCCGAGTTCAATAAAGAAAATTCAAAGATTGGTTGGCTGAATTCAACACTGAGTAAACACTAAATATGTTTTTAAAAAGCACGGGCACAAACCCCACGGTAGTATTTCATCGTTAAACTATTCATCTCTCTATTTCAACAACTAAACCCATTATAAAAATACGCTGGTAGGGAAATACACAACGAATAATATGTATTAGCTTATAAAATACCCAACAAATTGCCTACATACAAAAAAAAGTCAATGTTAGTCACTTAAGCTTCACAGAACATACGTGTATGATCAAAGCCCTTCTGTGCCCCAGCTGATGTGTCGGTCAGGAACAGCTGGAGAGCTGAGCCCCGGGGGGCTTCAAAAACAGGGTGCTGCACTGCAGAAATGTTGCCCCCCTGACTGGGGCAGCGGCAGGCAGGGTGAGGAGGCTGATGGCTGGCAAGAGTCTTTAGGAGGCCACAGGCTCGGTGCTGCTCTCTGCTTTGCTGATGGCAGGTGACAAAATGTAGGTCGGCATCTGTACAAAAGAGCATCTTTTTCCAGGGATGTTGCGTTTGTGCTTATAATGGGAACGCTCTAAACTAACGTCATTCTAGCACAACTGTTCTCCCCTACAAATCATGCCTGAGCAAACCACGTACTTCCTTCCACTAGTGCTTTACACCGGTGAAATCACTACAGCGGTCTCCAGTGAGGGGCCAAATGCCAGGTGGGGCTTTTAAACGTGCATTTTATTTTGGTTGGGCATGAATCTTCACTCACCAGAGGAGACTTTTTGCCTCGATACAGAAGCTTCCACTGTCTGTTTCAGAGTTAAAGAAAAATGAACTCCCATAACCTCTGCCACTTCTGATCACCTCTTAAAAATGTCACTTTACACATCAAAGCCAGAAGTAATTGAGATAAGCAGACATCTGTACGTTTTAGCCATTCATTTAGAAAACACCTGTATCCATCCATGCAATGTTAAGACTATAAGTAACTTTGCAGTTACATCTGAGCCCATTGCTATGGCAACAAGGTAGTCTTTATCTCCCACGTGCGTTCTACTGATTTCTTTTTCTTTTTTTTTTTTTTTTTTTTTTCTTAAAGCAGCTTCCTGGAATGAAAAACAGAGAAGCAATGATTAAGTTAGTCTCCTTCAAACACGGGATTCGAGGCTATTATGAGGCAGCCCTTACTGCTTTCCAGCTGTGGAACATTTACATGCTGGTCCTTTTCAAGATGAAAAATGAACAACTGACATGGAAAACAGTGAGCTGCTGTTACTTTCAATTAAAAACAAAAAACTGTAGTTGATGACCTTGGAACACAGGATTTGTGCTACTGTAGATAATTTTTATTAGGATCCCAAGGAATTGTGTTACTGCGTCTTTCAAAGTAACACAGGCACCTGTCATTTGCTGCTTGCTACAGAGACAGCACAGGCCCTAAGAACATGTATGCTTGTCATCAATTCCTTGATGGCCTTTTTCATGGTTAGCTCTCATCAAAGCATGCAGCTCAGCCTGGTTGATTGACTAGAATTGTAAGCTTCCTCTGAGGGTATGTGCTCGCCACACCAGACGGGATTGTACCAATGATCTGCTGGGTTTTGGTTAGCTGCCAGGTCTTGAGCACTCCAGGTAAACAAACATGCTTTTAAACTTTCAATTTCAAATGGAACACTATGCAATAGTAAGTACACTAGGAAGACTTAAGTTCTTTTGTCTGTGCTTTCAAGGACCTAAATCGATGTCAGTGCTCCTCTGACACCTGCTATAGGATTCCTCTTCTTCGCTGTTAACGTACCTGCTGGGGCTGCCTACTTTTGGCAGGGCTTATTTCAAGTGCTTTAAAGGGCTTGAGCCTCTTCAGAAATAATATTGGAACCCCTAACCTCCAGTGGCCCTGAAGTTCTAGGCCCTTTATGTGAAAAGCACAGTAGTGTAGCCAAGGCTGCATGAGAAAACATCAAAGGAGTTATCCAGGGAAGACATTTCACTCACATTTGGTGCTGCCTAACGAACTCTGCAAACTGACGGTCTTTAGCGTAGAGCTCTATAATTCGAATTCTATCCTGAATTTCCTAGAATACAAGAAATACAACTGTAAGTACAGAACAGAAATTAGAATACCATTGAAATAACTGGTGTCCATTGGTTTGGGTTAGGGTTTTTTAATTAAACTCCTGTGTTTTGCTGTTTCAAGGAGTATAGTTTGAAATTTGGCACTCCCATGCTAAATTTCTTCTTTAGTGCCTTTTCTTTCTTTTTTTTTTTTTTTGAAGTGAAGCAGTTCATTGGAATGGAGTAATACTTTGCTTTTAGATCAGACCCAGGGTTTGGACAAAGCGTAGCATCTTTAACAAAACTCTCTCTCTCACAAACACTTTGCCTACAAGCCCAGCTGCAGGCTGAATTCACACTTCTCACACTGAATTCACACCTCTCAGTTGCTTAAGGATCCGTGGTTACTTCCTGGATGTAAATCCCTTCTCTCTTTAGCCTTTTAGAGTAAACCCCAGATACTGCATATACAGGAAGAAAGGAGAAAGATGTGAGCTAACCTGCAGGTTATAGAAAGATCTAAACATAGGGGAGAAAAAAAAAAAGCACAAACCTGTAAAAGGCCAGCATGCATCAGGGTTTCACTGCATAACTACTCTTACAGAAGGTAGCTGGCATTCCAGAGCTAAAGGCTGGGTCAAGCAGTACAGCACCAAAACCTCCCCAGCTCCCATGGAATTACTTTAGCAGTCAGCTCCTTTATCATGTGAAATGCAATACAGGTCAGAACACACCCCTGTGCCTTTCTCTCTACCTAACAGCAAGAAAGGAAAAAAGTCCTTCCTCGCTCATCTTGTATAGTTGCAGCAGCCATAGTGCAACTTGGGTATCTAGAGCACAGACACCAGGGAAAGGTTGGTCCCACCTCTCAGGTTACAAGTGCGGAATAAGCTTATTGTTCACATGATCTTTTCCATGCCGCTGTGAAAACAAGGTCATTTACCTCCTTAGTAAGCTCACTGTTTTCATAAATGTGCCTGATCTCTTCACTGCTGTAGTCTGTGGATGTCTCTGCACTGGTAGAACTGTAGGACGTTAGCTGAGGGTATCTCCGGTAATAATGGCTGTAGCCAGTCGTATCACTTTCATACATGGGGTTGTATTTAACTGCGTTCTCAATGGATGAGAGGCTGTCACCCTGCCTGGGGGAGCAATAAACAAACTGTGAGCTTCTCTGCAGCCTGGAAGGGCAGCAGATAGATTAAGGAAGCCTGGCAGTTGGAGGCACCTGTACGTCCTATTGCTTTTCAGTTGTGTGATACAAGACTTATGACAGAATTATCCTTAATTGTTCCAGATGTGTCTTAAAACATTAGATGGTGTCACTTACCCCTGTGAGTCCTCGGTGTCACTCTTTGTGTACTGGTCTCGAAGGGTCCTGGCCAAGAAGAAGATGACAGCAGATGCCACAAGAAGGAATCCTGCCACAGAAGCAATTGCAATACCTACAACCAGGGGCTCGGACACGTACTCTTCACAGTGCTCCCCTCGGTACCACCAGTTCTCTCCCACGCGACATCTGAGGCAAAGAAACATGGGGAAATTAAAGACCAGCAGAAGATTTGGTTAATATAAACAGTCAGGACATGCCCTCAATTAAGCCACCTCAATAAACAGGTTTGCATGTTTGAGCACCAACTTTCTTCCATTATTATTAACAGCCTTTTCTGGTATAGAATCACAGAACGATTTGGGTTGGAGGGAACCTTGAAAGGTCCACCACCTCCCCCTGCAATGAGCAGGGACATCTTAACTACATCAGGCTCCCCCTCCAACCTGACCCCCAGGGATGGGGCATTTACTGGCACCTCTTTGGGCAGCCTGTTCCAGTGTCTCACCATCCTCACTGTCAAAAAATTCTTCCCTTCTCTAGTCTGACTCTACCCTCTTTACAATTTAAAACCATTACCTCTTGTCCCCATCTTTCTTATAAGCCCCCTTTAAGTACCGAAAGGCCTCAGTAAGGTCTCCCCAGGGCCTTC
This sequence comes from Gallinula chloropus, assembly GCF_964237585.1. Classification (NCBI taxonomy): domain Eukaryota; kingdom Metazoa; phylum Chordata; class Aves; order Gruiformes; family Rallidae; genus Gallinula; species Gallinula chloropus. Next base: position 93,239,673 of record NC_140085.1, read on the forward strand.
TCTTCTGCAGGCAGAACAGCCCCAGTCACTGAATTGAGTGAAGAGAGGTACAACAGTAAAAGGATAATGCATTTGTGATGGAAAAAGCCGGGGGGGTGGGGGAGGTGGTGGTGGGGGGGTGATTTAGGGTATCCTGTGACGTATTAAAACTAGAAGGTGTCTAGAGTAAGTAAAAAGTTACATCTTGACTGAGCCTTGCATGTGACATACCTAACAATGTAAAAGTGGAAAGCAGTTGTCTTAATCACCTTGTAATGTACACACAAATGAGGTGTCTTGAACAAGCAGCATCTCCTTCTACTGTAGTGAGCTCCACAGTGGTTAAATAGATACATAAAATAAAGGACTAGAAAGAAGGGTATGCTCAAGATGTGCCTTGGAAGTGGTTTCCCAGACCAGCATTCAGTATTTCTGCCTCGCTGCGGTTTTGAACGCAACATCTCTTATGTTGATAGTGACTGTAAGTGTACCAGTAAAAACAATGTATTTGCGTTTCATGTGTTTGGGAGTTTTTGCTATAAAAACCTCAAGGAATTGTAAGGTGTTTTGAGCATTCACAGTAATGAACCTTGTTCATAAGAAACATCAGTAAATTAAGTCTTCTTACACAAATATCTGAAAGAGGTTCTGAAAGTAGTAATCAGTGCTTTAAGTTTGTCAAAAAGTGTTTAATAAAGACTGGGTGGAGCATGCTTGAGTTCAGACACTTACCCAGTCCTAATTAACACTGTAACAGATGATAAAATATATACTGCACCTGTGATAGCACCCATTTTGGTAACTTTACAAACAATTCTATTTCTCCTGTTAACAGCTTGGGCTCTCAGACTGACATTAGGGGCATTCTAGGTAAGCTTTAAAAAAAAATAAAAATAAAAAAAAATTGCCAGAAGTAGCATAGATCATAACTACTAGTAGAAATACTCTTTTTTTAGTAAGCATTCCATTGATAGGAATGTTCTGTTTTAAAAAATAGACTTGTGCTATTGCTTGAAAAGAAATAAGTGTAGCACCAGAGGGAGCATTGATTTGTCTGCATCTTGTAGTAAGTCTCTTCTGTTACCTCTAAAATAGAGAAAACCTGTTCAAATGCATCTTTATCTTTCTAAAAGCAAAACCCGGGGTGCCTGTGCCTTGATTCTTTTATGTCCCACACAAAACTTCTTTCCTAATGGGCAATGATTGACTTTTTTTTTTTTACCAAGAGCACCAAAGTTAACATATTTAAGCTGCATGACTGTGCCTTTGGAAATAACTCTCTTATGTTTTGTGACACTATCAACTAATGCTTTGCTAGTTGAGAAAATCTCTGGAGATAAATTCTGTCCCCAAAGATCAATGTGGGTGGGTTGAACAACCAGTATGTTCCATTATGACAATTTTTTCCTAGTTCATTTCCTGATGTTTCTATTCTACTAAAAAAAAATTGCTTCCTATATACATAAGAAGACAAACATCAATATCGGGACCGGTGGCCAGCAGCGTAACATGAGTGAGAATCGTTACTGTCTCACTTGTTACAGACCGTCTTAGGGAATTTAGCCCAACTATCATCAAACCCTACAGCAGAGGAGACAAGAAGGTTTTCACACAGGAAGCACATACTTCCAGCAGCGGGATGACCTACCTACAGATGGCCCCTTGCCCGGGGCTTATGTCGCACTTCCCGTCGTTCAGGCAGAAGTTGGGTTGCAGGTCACAGATGCTATTGCAGGGCAGCCCGTCGATGCTTAGGTAGCCGGGATTGCAGACGCACTCGGCTTCCCCACTCCAGCGGTTTACTAAGCATTCGGAGAACTCATTGCAGGCCTGGAACTTGCAGGGGTCTGCCTGCTCACCTGAGGGTACACAAAGGAGAAAATATTAACCATAGAGGAGAACCGTAGCTGAGGCACAGCGCTGGCTGCCTGCTGCTGCTGTTTCCTCTAACGACCTCTTAGATAACATAAATCCACAGAAATCCAGCACGCATCTTTCCTGAGTCACAAAAGGCTCTGCCAAGGTGAACAAACACTAGGAAGCTTTCCTCTGCCTGCACAGTGTGTGTCAGTGGAGTGACTAAGACCACCCATCAAGCCAATTGAAAAACATTTTATACTTGCTTGTTGTTCTTACTGGAATGTGCGGTACCTCCGGTGTTCTCTGTCTGCTGGAACTGTATTTTGCAAACGAGTAAAACACAGCTGCTCTCCAGTACTTGTTAAAGGAAACCTGCCCACAGGTCTTCTGTACCAGTGGACAGGGAAGGCAAAGGGGACTTTGGGCACACAGCACCTCCTGTGCCCCATCCCTGGAGACATTCCAGGTCAGGCTTGATGGGGCTCTGAGCAACCTGATCTAGTTAAAGGTGTCCCTGCTCACTGCCGGGGCTTGGACTAGATGACCTTTAAAGGTCCCTTCCAACCTAACATATCATGTGATTTTATATTTTGCCCTGTCTGCAAGGAGCACAAGCTGGTAATGTTTGGGATCTCTCACTTGTATCAAGTTTAAGAGGGTTGGCATATGGGTAAACAGCATCAGAAGATCTGTCATGCTAATCAGACCATCTTTGTCAGAAAGCAACCTCAGAAGAAGAGCCACCACTGGCCAGCAGGTCAACACAGTTGGTTTTCCTCTAACCTTAAACTGGGAAATGTTTCTGAGTTGCTTCTACAGTAAACTGCTGTCTAAGGTGGACAGGGAAAAGGCTTTCTCCCTGTATCAGAGTGAACTAAGAGGGCCCGTAGATTTAGTGCAACCAAGACCTTACCCCGAGAGTGAGGCAGCAGCCGTTACCCACGCAGATGCCTACCTGGCAGCTGAACCGGCTGCCACCTGTGGGAACAACCACATGGAATAAGTTCAAACCACACATGAAACTCAAAGCGTGAGAGCGAGCTGGGCACCGCTGTTCCTGCTGCCCAGCCTTCCCCCTTGCTCCACAGCAAACGGGCAGTGCCATTATGCAGAGTATTAAGTGAGCCATTTTTGTCCTTAGATTCTTCTATACCCATGTAGTTTGCTTGGTCTGGGTCCCACTTCGATTTTCATCTCTTTAGTCCCTTAACAGATTTTTGTTTGGTTGGTTGAACCCTGTCTTTCTAAAGCCCAGCCTGTGAAAAGTTCTTACAGTAGATGTTGTGCTAAATGCCTTGCTGCAAACCGTGGTTCCCTGCCATCCTTACCAGATTCCACATCCAGGGAGTATTTATCGATGGCCAGGTTCATGGTGTGATACGCAGTGTTGCAGAAGTCTTCCAGGATCATGTACACAGCGTTGGTGACATTCCGAGGCACGGGTTTTGCAAACTTCATTCGACTGTTCACCACGATGCTGCCATTTCTGAAGTTGAGGATTTCCAGATTCTGGAAGCCCGTCAGATTTGACTGGAGGTAGGGCACCAGCTGCAATGCAGGGGACATCACAGAAAAGCTGAACCTTTTGAATTTCTATACAAGTCCCTCGCTCTGTGCACCAGCTGTACTCGTCCTTTCACAGAGTACTGCCTTGATGCACATCCCCCCTCCTCTCCATGCACATCTCCCTCTATGGTCTCCTACATTTCAGTCAAGAGAGGGGAATTCCCGAGTGGTAAATTGACAGCTGTTGCTGTAGTGCTCCTGTGAGGCTTTGCTAGCCACGGGTCAGTTTGGGAGCGGCTTGCTGCCCTGAACTACTTCTCTCTTACCATGTGCTTGAGTGTGTTGCAGAAAAGTTACCACCCCACAGCCTCAGTGTATTTACTTCCTTCTCCCCACAGGCTGGAGAGCACTCTGGAAGCAAATAAGGGCCAGAGGAGGTGGGGTGGGGCGTGTTGTCTGACACCAGCAGAGCATCTGGCCCACAGCACCACAAAGTTACTCTTTAGGGAGACTACTGACCAAATAAAAACCAAACAAGAGACACCATTCCACAGCCCCTTTCCAGACAGAATTTTCCCGTGGAGGGGCACAAGTAGCACCTGTAAACACCAGTCGTGAGCTGCTCTCTGGAGAAGAGCGACCATAAACTATGACCTACCAACAAGCTGTGCCCATCTGGTAATGGACAGCCAGCACAGAAGCGGTTCTTACCAGTTCCAAGAATCGCTGCTCCAGCGCTTTGTATTCCGGGGAGTTTTTATTAAACAGGTCCTCTGAAAACATCATGTTGGTCACCCGAAGGCTGAAAAACACGACCAGAGCTCGTGACGAGACAGGAGTGCTGTTGCGGTTTTCGTGTGTGGCCCAGGCCACGCTGGCCATCTCTGTGGACTGGAGACGAGTTGTCAGCTCCACGTGGCTTTCAGTCATGCTCCTTCCCTCCTCAGTCAGCTCAGGAGCAAAGTGGACAGTGCTCACCAGCTCCAGGTCTACTGAAACATCCAGGACTCTCGTTGTTTCATCTCCCAGCTTTGTTGAGGTCGCTGCAGATGGTGATGCTGTGGATCCCACAGGAGGGAGATGGGACGGGAGCTCAACAGCGCTTGCTGTTGCACTCACCGCTACGTAAGAGCTCGTAACAGTGCTGAAGCTCACGGACACATGCGCATCGTGGTCTGTACCACCCTGCCCAGTAAAGCCCTCTGGAACAGTGGTCTGATCTATCACAGAAGGAGCTGCAGTTGTAACCTGAGTGGCAGTGGGCATTGCTGATTGCACTGCCTGATCTAACGAGTTTTCTAGTACTCTGTCAGGAGGCCAGACATCAGCTGGTTTCTTTTCTGCTGATCCAGTGGTGTCTTGGCCTGGCAGCAATGAACCTAGGGTTTGCTGCTCTTCTGTGGAAGCATCAGGGTTTGCTGTGGAAAGATCTGCAGTCAGAATAGTTTCTGAAGAGCTTGTGTCCAAGTGGCTGATGGTAGCAGTGTCAGGTAGATCTGTTTCCCCCACTGGGAACAGTTCTTCTACTGTTGTCCCATCTTCATTCCAGTGTTCAACTGTTTGAGAAATGACGTTCTGACCTACACTGGAGTCTTTGGGCTGCTCCGTACTGACGGTCCCTGTAGATGTAAGGAGATTATTTTCCACAGAGAGACCTGTATCCTGCAGTGAGACCGGGGCCTCTCCAGTTGGCACATCTACAAAGGTATAGACCACTGAAGGCTCCAAAACCAAAGATGGTTTAACAGAAGAATCATACGTGCCCCATGTTTCTGCCTCTGTATATGGTTCCACAGATGATGGCTCTTCCGTCTGTAACATGGGTACCTGCTGAGTTGTAGTCTCTGGAAAGACAAATATTTCAGATTCATCAAGGAAGTCTTCTGTTACATTGTCCATACCTTCAGTCTCATCTTTGGAATGATCATCATCTAATTTATTCCCAGTGTTAGGAATATAGTCTAAGATCATGCCTTCAGGAATATCTTCAGTTCTGGTTAGCAAAGACTCATTGTCATCTTCAAGCCAGCTATCAGGACCTGGGTAGAAAACAGGTTCCAGTGTTGCTTCTTCCCAAGGCCAAATACTTGATTCCATTTCTTTTCCTGAACCTTCAAGAGCTGAACCTGACCCATCATCATATATAATTCTATCTCCAAGATACGTATCACTTTCATCTTCCATAGGGTGTACTTCTAAAGGAAAATTACTTTCTTCTACAGACTCATGCAACACAGAGTCTGCAATGTTACTGCCTGCAGGACTCTCCTGAGTTACTTCTTCCTTCTCAGCAGACACTATTTCTTTAATATCAGTCTCTATGACTGATGGAGAGGCCACTGTTGGTGCAGAAAGCAGAGGAGGAACTGCATAATCATCTGTAGATGGAGGTTCTTCAGGCACAAGGTGAGGCAGAGGACTTGAAGGCAAAAGGAGGTCGTCAGATAGTCCAGTATCTTCAGACACTAAAAATAAAATTTACAATTAGAATCACAGAATTGTTTAAGTTGGAAAATACCTTTAAGATCATCCGATCCAATAGTGAACCTAACACTGCCCAGTCCACCACTAAACCATGTCCCTGCAGGCCACATCTGTAAGTCTTTTAAATACCTCCAGGAATGGTGACTCAACCACTTCCCTGGGCAGCCTGTTCCAGTGGTTCATGACCCTTTTGGTGAAGAAATTTTTCCTAATATCCAATCTAAACTTCCCCTGGTGCAACTGAAAGCCATTTCGTCTTGTCCTGTTACTTGGAGAAGAGTCTGATGCTCACCTAGCTACAACCTCCTTTCAAGGAGTTTTAAAGGTCTCTTCCCCTCACCCTTCTTCTTTCTCCAGACACTAAACCCCACTTCCCTCAGGTGTTTCTCCTAAGACTCATGCTCTAGACCCTTCACCAGCTTTGTTGCCCATCTTTGGTCGCACTCCAGCACCTCAATGTCTTTCTTGTAGCGAGGGACCCCAAACCAAACACAGCATTCGTGGTGTGGCCTCACCAGTGCTGAGCACAGGTGGACAATTGCTTCCATAGTCATGCTGGCCATGCTATTTCTGATACAAGCCAGGTTGCTCTTGGCCACCCAGGCATGCTGCTGACTCATATTCAGCCAGCTGTTGACCAACACCTCCAGAGGTTTTTCCACTGAGCAGCTTTCCAGCCACTCTTCCCCAAGCCCGTAGTGTTGCAGGGAGTTGTTGAGATCCAAGTGCAGGACCCAGGACTTGGCTGTTGGTCCTTGCTCACGGAGCCAGCCTATCCAGATCCCTTGGTAGAGCCTTCCTTCCCTTGAGCCAATCAACAACCTGGTGTCATCTGCAAGCTTACTGAGGGCCCACTCGATCCCCTCATTCAGATTACTGATAAAGTTCTTCTGAACTGGCCCCGGTGGGCACACCACTTGTAACTGGCCAGCAACTGGATTTAACTCTATTCACCACAACTCTTTGGGCCTGGCCATCCAGCCAGATTTTTGTCCAGCAAAGTGAAGCATACAGCTGTTCAAGTCGTGGGCAGCCATTTTCTCCAGGAGAAAACTGTGAGAGTTGTTGTTTATAATAAAAAGCATCAAATTCCCCCTCTTTTATTGCCCACAGATCTGTGTTCAGCATCTTTCCTGTAATATCTACAGATCTTCACATGCCAAAGCCAGAAGGGCCCCTGCTGACCTCTCCCACTTTTCATCAGATACTATGTGGGCCAAGGCAAGGTGGCAGACTAAGCCATAAAAGCTGTAACTGAACGGCACGTCCTTTGGCTATTCTGTCTTCTTCAGAGACCAGTTATCTCTACATGGCACCACCTAAACACGTGCCCTATACAAAAACACTTCCGTGCAATTAAGCAAGTTTCACAGGTGTGCCGGCTCCTGAAGAGGTAAGCAGGCATTACCAGCAGTTACAAGCACTTTGCCTTTGCATATTGTTCTTGAATACATGCACACAGGACAGGTAAAAGCTATCAGAGAAAAACATCCAATTTTTTTAGACTTTTCTAACAAGTCATTTTAGTGAACTATGCCTTTGGCAAGTACTGGGAAGCATCAGCCTCCAAATTTAAGCTTCAGACAACAGCATTAGCTTACCATCTAAAGAACTGGGGGCTGAGAGCCACTCCTGAGAGTCCATAGAATCACGGTCCGACACCGGTGCAGTGACCAAATGAGGAGTCCGGTTCCCATCCTCTAAATTCAGCCCATCAGGCAAAGAAGTGACGTCAGTCTCTGAGGAGAGTGGAACTTCAGGTTCCAAACTGGCCTCAGAGTCTAGATTTTCTGGTCTTGGCCAAATTTCATTGTCACTCAACTGTTCACTATCTGAAGTGGAATCTGGTTTGACGAAATCAAAGGGCAAAGTGTTGCTGACAGTCGATTCATCCGCCGAAGGCCGTTCAGCTAAGAAGGTGCTGTCCTGGAACATAAACCCCTTGTTAGTATTTCCATTAGTAAAATCTACCAGCAGCAGTGGCGAGCAACAAAGAGCATGCACAGTGAGTTTGTGAATTGTTTGAAACATGAAAAAATTGGCACACTGTTTACTTACTACCCCAGACCCCCAACATCATCGTTTGGTTTAGTTAGAATACCCAGCACATCTTTGAATAGCACGTCATCTTTGAGTATTAATCTACTACCTTGGTGTCTTGCAAAGTAATTATATCGGGGAAAAAACAGTGAGAAGATTAAGTTATTTGGTCAAGGCTACAAAAGCAAGCTGACTGCCTAGCACTCAGGAACCAGTGCTTCAACATGGACACTGGCACACGTATCAGTGCCGTGCAATAGCCTGATATGGACAAAAAACTCCCCTGGGGCATGAAAACCTACCAATTTCAAGAAGCAATGTTATGAAGAACTAACCAGTTGCTAATGGTTAGGTGGGCAGCGGCCACAGGTTTCCGTAATATGTGTTACAGTTCAAAACCATTTTAACCACCTCTGTAGCTCACCCTTCCTGTCTCATCTCTTCCTTCTACTTCACCAGCATGACTAGTGGGAAGAGCCCAAATACGTCCCAACTGGAAATTTTACTTCTGGTTCAAACATGGGTGAATTAAATTTTCATCTTTGCTCAAGCTGCCTTTGAACTCGTTAGAAACAAGCCAGTTAAGGTACTCTTATTAAATTATTGGTGTACCTGTACGGACCACATTTTTATAGCCAGTTGTTATGCCCCCCCAGTCTCCTCACATTTTTTGATTTATAAGTTAACAATCAGTTGAAAAGTATATATACCATATGGACATGTGCTCCAGCAATTATCTCCTTTGGCAAAACTGACCACTATAAATAAAGCTGTAAAAAAGTTACTGTGCAAGATTAGAAACAACTTGCACATAGAAATTCCACAAAGAATGAATAGGGACTACCAGTGATAGCTTCTCGATGAATTTCTTTTTTTATGTGAGCACTTAGTTGCCAGGGATTGCACTTCATCATTTATTTGAATGTGGATAGATGTTCCTATGACAACTAGCATTATTCAAAGATTCTTGTTGCAGTGCGATATATTATATTAACAAGTTTAATATCGTATTGGCAAGTTCTGGTTTTCGCTAATGTCTTTTGAAAGGCTTACAAATATGACAGATGACTGCAAACACAGAACCCCCTCCCTGATTTTCCATTTTCTGCTGCCAGAAAGGCGTTGTATTCAGCAAGCCAGAGCATTCTACCTGTTATAACTCAAAGAAATTACAAGAAAGTAGGTATTTCAAAAACTGGATTTGATTTTGTTCTTGACTTTTTAAGACAGCTATAGAACTCAAAGAAAAGAATTAATGATTAGTTAGTACCATCTGCTAGCAATTAGATGGTGAAGTCATGATAGTCCCACATTATGTCATGAGTATGTACGATAATACAAATCCAACTTGAATCAGCGAAGAAAAAAAACAGCTACATTCTTTTTCATAGGCAACAGTTCTACTTAACAATATCTACTTGAGCCACAGAGGTTTGATGGCTGTGGAAGTAACTGACCAAGCCTTTCAACTTTGTTTACCAGTCAAGCGTGTTTATGATTTTCTTAAATTTATCTGAAGTTACTTCCCAAGTTCTCTGTGCACTGCAGGCTGCACACAGCTGGTTTTTGGATATACTCAGTATCTTTTACATGATTAGACTTTTTGACTGAAGACACAGATGACATTATTATTATTATTCATAGTCCATTGTTAGAAAAATTTAACATCTTGTACATACTAGTCCCTAAAACGGGTTTAAAATGTGGTTTTGCAAAGCTACCTCTACTTTAAAATCTCATTGCCTGCACATCTATCAGAGTATCCACAGACAGAATGTCAAAATGGCAGAACTCCTTGTCTTACTAAAACAAACACATGTAACATTTTAATCTAGCTAGATAGCTCTAGTAGAGAGCCCTTCCCTGAAAATTAACTTTAATTCATGTTTACCCACACCACGTTTAAGCCATTTATGGCAAATCCATATGAATTTGCATTTTAGACATCAGTGATTGTGAGATTCCTGGTGTGAAATTATCCTTAAGGAAAAATGGCGTGAAATTAAGGATATTATGCCTGTGACCACTGTAGCAAGACTGGGTGCTGTGAAGTGACTACAAATTTTGCTTCTATAAAGACTTCAGAAGTTGGCCTGAAAGTAAACGTGTCTGTGTTCACAATATTACCTCATCGTGAACTGTGTGCAAACCTACTATAGAGCATAGGTGGACCTGGATTTTGTGGCACAAACTGAGCTCGTTTCTACTTGGAAGGCTCATCGGGGCTACACGAGAGAGTGCAAAGCAGAAACCTGCTGGATAAATTGTTAAGCACGGTCAATGCTCCACCATTCAGAAGTTGTAGCTGTCAGCACAACCAACTGACTTGATCTCAGTGTTGCTGGCACCTGGACTTGGTATCCCTGCTCAAAGCCCCTTTGCACTGTACAGACATGCACAGGGATACTGCATCTCCCGTCCAAAGGGGAACTTCAGTCTGTCCAGGATTATGCTAGAGGTAATCAGAGGAGATAACTACAATTTCAAGAGGAGGAAAAAAAAAAGGGAGGGAGAGGGTGGAGAGGGAGGAAGCAAGGAGAGGAGGGAAGGATTGCCTATTAGCCTGCATTTCCTTTGCTGGCATTAGGGGATCTGAGAACTTTCAGGGAAAGCAACACAGTTACACAAGGAGCATATGAAACTCACTGTTTTCTCTCTTCTAGCAGCCAGCTGTAGAGCTTATGCCTGTTTCCAAAGAAAAGTAGTGTTGTGGGAAGAACCTTGTCTTTAGAGCAATTTACTGTCTAAACGTGATGAAAACCAGACAAAGGAAACCTAGCCAGCAAGGCCTGGCTGTACAGCCGGGAACACGGAACTGCCATGTAACAGGAGGTGGTCACAGAAAACCTTTGTGCAACAGGTATCAGGTTATTAGGTGGGGATTTCACCAGGGCCTTCACTGCTCCTTATTCTGCACAAACAACATGCAGGACAGAGCAGCTCTGGGTGCTGGCTGCAATGTCACTTTGCTAAGTATCAGAATGTGTCCAAAGGCCACCGCTGAGAACCATACTCACATCAAACTCTGAGTGCTCCAGCACAACTGGATGTTCAGTAATCCAGGCCAGGTCTTCTGGTATCGGGTGCAGTATTTCTTTCACTGTGAAAATATAAATACTTGGGATCTAAAGGCTGCAGTAGTAGTAGAGTGAGGAAGTTGTTTTTTGAAGACTCACTGAAAAACTCTCCCTCATCTCAGATTTGTGAATAAAATCTTTCCAAAGAGTTTTCCAGAGAGATTCTGTTTCTGGAAATGCCCTGAGATCACTTACAGGAAGCACACAGGAAAGATGAGAGCAGAAGGGTGGACAGCTGGCCTCCACCACCTCCAGCAGGATCACTGATTATTCAGCAATAAACCAGGTATTCCCCTTGTGCTGCTCAAGTCCAATATAGGGCTACTAAGCTGAAAGTCATCTTGGAGCAATGTGCATCATGTCAATGACACTTCCCTTCTATTACTGTTAATTTTGGGGAATATTGCTAAAATTGCATACCACAAATGTTATAGGTGTCAAAAAGAGGAGGCTAGTATAATGGATTAAGACTTAGACACGACGGCTAGCAATTTGTCCTGGTTACGATCAGAGCAACACAAGCTGAATAGTTCACTCATCTGAAATTTAAGAAGCTCCAGACATGTGGCCCACCGACACATCACAAGCAGTACCTACCATTAGTAAGCTGGAGAGAGTTGGGGTCTAAAGCCAAGGAAGTGTTTTCAAGCAAGGCGTTTTTCTGGAGGATTTCAACAATATAATCTCGGAAATCACCAATGGTGTACACAACCGTGGGATTATCCTCTATGCCCATAAAGGAGTTGTCCTCCACCTTGTTGGAATGGAGGTTAATCAGGTCCCAGGTGGCATTGCTGATGGCTTTTCCATCAAACGTAACGGCATAGTGAACTTCCACCCCACTTCAGTTGTACAAAGAGAAAGAGAACACAGATGAGAGATCCAAGGTTTTCCAACAAACAGCACACACGCCCATTGATTTTTTTTCCCAAGAACCTTTGTTAATATAAAAATATATTGCTTTAAAGGGTTCTAAATAAAAACAGGTTTATTCTTTTCACCACACTTGCGTCTGCCTGCCTGTGCTTCCCAGTGCTGCACAGTTCTCCAGGCAAAGGCAACCAGAACCTGACATCTGGTCCTGTCCCAGTCCTGTATCTCCACGAGCAAACGGCAGACAGACCACAAGCAGACCAAACCACTGGCTTTCTGCCAGCATCACTGATGGGCCCACCCAGCACGCAGCAGTTGGAGCAAGGGTTTTAAGATCATGCCAATGATGGGAAGGGCTCTGAGATACAAAAACCACCAGGAAAAAACAGGCTGTATATAGTAGCAATCTACAGAATTGAAGAGTGATCCCTGATCACTGTCACTGTGCAGCGTCAATCTGCTTGAAATAGTATCTTTAATAGCAATGATTTAATTTAATTATATAATACAGCTGTTAAGTGGGAACATTTTTCCAGACTCATTTGATCACACATTCTTGAACTAAATTCTATATCTATGCACAGATTAGCTTTTTTGATATTAACTCTCCTCCACGTTCTTAATCTTTGTTTCCTGATGGATGTCCTTTCCCTCATGGCAGTGTAGGCAGCAGTCAGGTTTACCTTACACTGGGCATAAGCACAAGGGACCTCTAGAACATACACAGGGCACAGCAAGAAAAGGATGTCATCTTTGAAGTGTGTGCTCCCAAGACAGCTTGTCCTCATTTCACAAAGCTGGATTGGATTGCTAAAGTAATGCCTCTGGTCAGAGAAGTCTCCGAAGCCCCAGGTACAAGAGAGACATAACAAGCAAAAGCACTGACTAAAACCAGGAACCTGCTGGAGCTTTGCTGCTGGCTCTGTCATTGAGATGAGCCCACCGAAGGCTCACCATGGGCACGGCAGAGATGGAATACGGCACACTCCTTAGAGTTGACATTCGGATTTAATACAGCTCTGCCATCAGTTGCAGTTAATAATTCCTAAAGAATAACTATGACACCACCATCTGTCTGGAAAGGGCTAAAACATCTGGGGCTTGGAACTTAGGCTCTGTGAATAGTTGCATGCAACTTAGCCTGCAGAAGTGCAGGATAGGAGAGGGTGGCTTTAAGTCACTACTGTTTGTGAAGAGGTCTGTTTTCTAACCTTTCTTTGAAAATTAAAATGCCCATTCTTTGTAAAACTGTGGAAACTGGTTAGGCCTTTGCTGAGAAATACACAAAAGAAAGTAATACACCTAGTAAGTTAAAGGCTGCAGTTCATTCTCTGCCTTGTGAAATTCTTAAAATACTCGAGGAAAATTTTGGATGCTTTACCTGCATATGTCTGATGAGAAACAAGTCCAGACTTCTTCTTCTTCTGCTAAGGAACCCTTATAAAACTACTGCTAAGCTGTACGGCACCTCTGGCCTTGAAGCAGCTAAGCCAACTGCCTTTTCTGGAGAACTATGGTTTTCTCATGTACTGTAATTTCTGTAGTAATCATCTTCCTGTATTTATTAAGGACTTTGTTGCAAAGACCTTGAGTCATCATTAAGCAAATTTGTTTTCTCCAGAAAAGAGACTTCTGTACTTCAGCTAGCCCAGTAGTTGACTTGTGTTTCAGAAGACTTTTCCCAAGTATTTTTTATGTAATTTAGACATAAATAAACAAATCAGGTTTATCCATAATCAAAACAAAGGAGTTACTTGCAGTTTCTGGTAAGACCATCCCCCCACCCCCAAATATTTATGCTGGAAAACTATGTCACTCTGGAGCCAAAACTATAAATCCCCAAAACAGCGTCCTCCAGTTAAATCTGTTTTCCCATCTGTATTATGACAATAGCTATAAAAAAAAGTTTGTCTTTACCTGTCCTCCTCAGAAGAGCTGAATATAGAAACAAAAAACAACAAAACCTGTTAAATTAATGTTATAATTTCCTTTAAGTCTTCTATCTTTAATGAATCTACTTTGGTGTTCTAGAGGGCATGCAAATTGGAAAAAGCAAACAGCAAAATGGTTGTAAATTGCATAGATATTGCCCTACACTGCAAACCATTCTGCTTTGCTGAAGTGAGGTACTTCCCATCAGTCACTGGCAGAGTGGAGCCATCTCAACGCATGGCAAATAATCCAGCTAAATTGCCACCAGTACCAAGAAAATCCAGGCACACTAACTCTACCTAAACCTTTACTTTACACACACTTTTTTTCCTCAGTCATGCACCGCAGAGGTCTGGTGCTTGGCCAGGGATACCAACCTTTTTTATTTGCCTTCTCAAATGAAGCAGGAGCATGCAAGCAGATTAGGCTGCAGATACCAAGATGGAAGGTTTTGCAACCTTCCAGCCTGCGAATCGAACACAGTCTGGAGTTCAACCATAAAACTTCCCTCGCTGTAACTGTTTCCTTACCTGCATGCATTCCAGCTAGAATATTACAGCAAACTATTTCTAAGAAACGCAGTTTACAAAGTCTTGAAGAAAACACAATTTAGATTAACTTGTGAACAGCCTCATTATGTTCTGAAAGTTACATTGTAATTTGTGATCCATGTACCCAAAACTCAGACATCAGGCATTTGATGCATAACATGCAGGATCCCCTTTTTCCTCAAATTAATTTAAAGTGTCATTCCAAAGCACAAATTGATTTGAGGAAACCAGTCTTAAAAAAAAATATTTGTAAGAATAGTTAAATCACTGCATATCATTTATCAAACATTTCGCCCACCTTTGATCAAAGAGAGAAAGACCTTTACATATCTCAGACAGCAACTTTTAGAGTTATTATCCCAAATGAACATTAATAAGCTTAAACAAAAATTTAAATACACTGCATTTTTCCAAAAAGGGTTTTTGGTGTTCTTCCTTGTTTAACACTAGGACATGGCAACAATACTGAAGGATTATCAGCTATCTAATTTTAAATTAGAAAAGACCTCTCACAAATTTAGGATAGAACCTTGAAGAAGAATGCCTTGTTTTAAAATCAAGGCAAGCACACCACGTGAGACACTCCAGTGGATGCCAGGAGCCAAAAGGAGATAATTATATTTACATACAGTTCTGTATTTCTATTTCAACCTCTGTATACAGAGGTACAAAATATAAAAGCCCTCATCCTTTGGTTAAGACACCCCAGGGACTCCCACATACATGCCCGATGTTCTTCTAAGTGTGGTGCTAGCACATCGCGCCATCACACATGATCAGTTTCAATCCCCACGTATGCATCAGTATCATTTTACCTGTAATCCAGGACATGGATGCTCTTGTATCCAGGTAGTCCTTCAAATACACTTTCAATCTATTTTGAGGGGAAAACAAAGAGCTTAATACAGATTTCCTCTGCTTATTTAGTGAAAAAAGCCTCGAAATGTATCTCATCTGTTACATCTAACAGGTTAAAAATGAGTGAACATTCTCTCTATAGATAAACAGGTTCTGGTGACATTGTTTCACTATTGAAAAAGTACAAAGAACAACATGCAGCCTTCCCCAAGATCTGTACCGAAGCATTCAAAGGGGGGAAATTCAAAGAGACTCTGCAGAGATCTGCCCTGCCCACAGCAGGCCATATTCTTTCTTTTATTTAAGCAGCACAAACACTTCTCTGCCCAAAAGTTTTCTGATACTTCCCAGACCTCTTTGGATTAAAAAGAATTCAGGAAAATGCTTTGTACCTTAGCAACTTAAATTAGAGGTGCAACCTCCTAAAGAAGTGGCTGCCAGAGGAACAGGGACCTCTCAGACTTTGAGAAGGCACTAATGCCTCACCCAGTGCAAAACATGGCTGCCATTAACATACGAAGGGCTCAGCAGTGACTCGAGTGATACTCAAAAACAAGACGATTGGGGGCAGCAAAATGGCAGCATGGCCAGTCCCAATTCAATAGCCAACTGTGTTACACAAGACAAAAACAAGGAACAGAATACTGAAGGTTCAATCCCAGTTTGGGTGGGTTTCTTTCCTCCCAAAAGATCCTTGCCAGTTGAGGATTATTTTTTACTCCTCAAATTCTTCTTCCCCTCCCCAGTCACCCTATTTTTAAACTGTCTCTGATGGGACTTAAAACAATCAATGTGCTGCCGACTTAC
Organism: Gallinula chloropus; assembly: GCF_964237585.1. Classification (NCBI taxonomy): domain Eukaryota; kingdom Metazoa; phylum Chordata; class Aves; order Gruiformes; family Rallidae; genus Gallinula; species Gallinula chloropus. The sequence continues at coordinate 93,255,640 of NC_140085.1, forward strand.
TGTTTTGCAAGAGCTTCTTTATCCAAGCACAGAGAAAACCAGGCAAGGGATCAAAGGAGTGGAAGGTCCGTGTGCCAGGTGGACGCTGTCCCATCTGACATTTCTTCCACACACACTATGGCATTGCTACTTGGCTACACAACTAGGAAAATTAAGACGTCTAGTCTACGCTAGCAACTTGTGACAGTTGTGGTGATGCTTTTTGGCTGCAGTGAAGAGTATATCTCTTTCCCACCTGGCCCAGGATCTGGCATAGGATTAGCCCTAGTAAAAGGGGTTAAAGAGAGAGCCCCCAACTAAATGGGACTAAGAAGGTAGCAAAGCTAGAGAAAGCATAAGCCTCTCATGGTGTGCTGTTGTATGGTACCCTAGATGCTTCTCCCAAGAGAAAGGAAAGACAAATTCACTGCCCCAAGAAAATAGTGGTAATGAAATTACCATCATAATAGAGCAAAAATTTTAAATGTTGGAAACAATAGGGAGAGGGAAGTTGGGAGACAGCACTGTGATTGTGCTTTAAATATGCATTTGAGTATTGGTGGCTAGTAATTTTATTTGTAGCATACAAACAAAACTGTCAAATTTCCATTAAAATTAACTTGAAATCAATTTTTAATAAACCAGGCATATATGTACTTATTTATATGTATATGCAGATATGTATTTTTTCTTTCAAGTAGGTGCCTAACAGTCTAAGCCATGATTCATTCCCACTGACGCCAGTGGGATTTAAGCATGTGTTTAAGAACTGGCTGGAGCGTTTCAAAACGTGCCGAAGCGAGGAGCCTAGGTTTCAGAGAGCACCTCACTGCCCTGCACAATGACCCACTGGAAGACAGGTTGCTCCTGCGCCGCAGTAATGAGCAAGTTCTGCTCTTGCGACTTCTGGTTTCCCAATGTATCACCTACTCTCTATAGGCAGTTTCTTATAGAGTCCAAAATCCAGACACCGCGTAATCGTTAGGATGTGCTACATCCCATTTCAGTGGTCGCGGTCTGTAGGAGACCCAGAGCCAATGCTGATGGACCTGTGTGCCTTCTGCCTGCCCTCCACGCTAGTGCGGCGCTATACCTGAATTACTGGAGCTGCCTACCTCAGCACAGGATGACGGCTCTGGCCAGCAGTCAATTTGGGTCATGCCACTTGAGAGTGCAGGCAGGCTGGTTTGCTAAGACCCTCAAATCACATTTTCCACTCCCCAGTTTCAAGCCAATTGCATTATAGAAGAATCTGAACTGTACAGTGAGATTAGAAAGCAATGAAATAAACTCTAGGCAGACTGGTTGTGTTAAATGTATCTTTAAGATTTTTCAAGTCCCAAAAGTTTAAGAACTAATGAAGTGGCATCAAGAAACAAGAAAGAATCTTGTCAGTTCTCTGTGAGTTTAAAAGCTCTAGTGCAGTAAGACTGACAGGGAGAGGCGCCAAAAAATTCTGAAAGGATTGTAAGGGCAAAGGTAGCTCGGGTAGAAATAGGTCTTTAAAAAGGACTAAAATAAGTGGAAATGTTTTTCATGTATTAACAACATCTGGCTTAGTTTCTTTTGCTAACACAAAGCAAAGTAAATTAAGGAAATCAGAAAATGAGGGGGAGAGAGCAAGCAGTCCCTCTGAAAGGTTCCATTTAAAGTATGTCCCCATTCAGGGGTTTGGCATAATTTTCTGATCCTCCCAAAAGCATACTTTTACCTCTTTTGCCTGCAAAAATGATAGCAGGCTATTTCATGAGAAACACTAAAAGACAACTAGAGTAATTTGGGCTTGGCAACTGGTGTGCTACACACGACATACGGCACTCTGCTTCTTCCAAAAGGCAGCATGTCAGACAGAATGGTGCAGTCTTATCATGGGGGAATATTTTCCAGCCTGCAACAAAAGCCCTAAACTGGTTCTGCAAAGCCCATGAGAAGACAGGCAGTCCTAACATGGATGCTACGTGCTGCAACTGGTTTTCAGAGCCAGCAAAAAGAAAAGGAGGCCAGGGAAGCTAATTACCTGAGAAATGAATTGTTCTGAGAGCAGCTGACGCTTCACAGCAGCTGGGTCCCTCAGCTCCTCACTGTACTTTTCACCAACAATCAAAATGCTGAACTCAATCATCTGCTCAGTTACAGGTCTCACTATTTTCTCATCCTGCTTCTTTATCTCATTATTGATCTGGAAAGAAAGGAAGAAGGAAGAAAACAAGAGGTAACAATTTAATGCTTTTTGGTTTGCCTGTTGTTTGGGGTTTTTTTTCCCCCCAAGAAATAAATCCTTGTTACTCACCACAGACCAGATTCCTTCCTGTCCTGTAAAAAGCATCCTTAGATATGTGTATGTACATAACAGTCCCCCAGCCATCAATAACACATGACACTCCAAAACTTGGGTCCAAACATCTTTCTTATGTGGCCCAGATTCCTTCCCAGCTCCTGCATACCTGAAGGTTTCTCTGGCTCATGACAGGGCCAAAAACCTGAGCCATCTCAGTAAAAGCTGCATGGACAGGAATGCCTCCAGGCACTATTGGTGGGCCACACTGATGGTCACAGATATGCTTAATGACAGGTGAAAACCGCAGTGCAAAGCACAGTGTGCTCACTTGAGCTGTCAGCATACCTGTTTGCCTTGCACTATAATGGGGCACTCACAAAGCCTCAGGGACAGGGGTGGCATCTGATCAGGCAATCTACTAAGCAGGAACACTTAGTGAGAATTTTGTATGGCAGATAATTCTGGTTCCCATTTGCACATCTTTAGTGCAAGGCCAACTAATTGACCTCAGCTACAAACAGAAATCCAGTTGTATGGGATGTTCACAAGGAAATTTAAAGTACAACTGTGGATACACAAACTTGAGCCCCATCAGCAATAGACTGTTTTACCCCAAATTTACTCATCTATCACTAGGCTCCTACTTGCTATCCCACCTGGAAGACAAGTTACCATTGCCAAGATCTATATTTGGGACAACACCCTGTGCTGTTCAGCCTCAGTAAGTGAAGGTTCCTCCCAGATATACAACAGGCATTGGGAGATCTACAGGGGCCTCTGCTGAGCTGAAGTGGTGGGCTTCGAATGGTAGGTCTACAGTCGCCAAAGAACCACACGGTAGTGGCTGTACGATGCACCAGGGACGCCTGTAGCTATCATGGTTGCCACAGGCATCAGTGAATTCCAAGTTTTAATCTAATTTGAATGACTGAGCAACACAGGAAGAACACTCTCTGCTTAGTTGCCCAGCATTTCACAACCAGGACATTGTTCCTTGTGGTACGCTGAAATTCATGAGAAAAACCAGATAGGTTTGTGGTTTTGTTCTAAAACAATAAAATGAGATTTGTGCAGGAGGGAAGGGAAGGGAGGGCTGGCTTCAGTTAACCTGAGCCAAACAGTCTTTGGCTATTTACATGCAGTTGTTGCTTTTTCCCCATTAAAAAGGAAAAGAAAGTGAGCCAACCAACCAGACCACTCCAGCGACACTGCAGCCTGCGTTATGTACGGTGCAGGAAAGGGAAAACTCTTTCTCCAGAAAGTTTAGCTGCCATCAGTGAGCAGCTTGTACATAGTTTAGGGGCCCTCTAAAAATTATCAGTTAAATTCTCATCCTCCTCCCCTTCCCTTTTTTTACTAAGTAAGCATAACCTCAGTTAAGGACCATAACAACCGGCACAGTGCTTAAAGCCAGTCAGCATGTGAGAGTCACATGCATAGCAGCTATATACGCGCTGCTACTGTAAGGCTGTTGGCAACGCTATGTAGCTTCAATCATTTATCAGTCCCCCAAAACCAAAAGCACAGCCAACGTAGAGCACTGATGATGAGCTCTGCTCACTCTTGGTCTTGTAACCTGCCATGCATTTTGGCCGTCCAAAGCAATGATGAGGTGTGCTGTAACTGTATAGGGTGAAAACACCATAGCAGCAGCAGCAATCTAATTCTGGTTTCTTTCTGATTTACTGAGTGCCCTGTTCTCTGCTCAGACAGAAATAGCTCAGGCAGCCCCATTTCAAAAAAGGAATAATGGTGTACATGGGACCAAACCACAGGTCTTCTTGGTACATCATATAAATTCAGACCCTGGACTGGAGTCAGAAGCTGTCTGCCTGCTCCATTCTTGGAAGAACAGTATCAGACCTCCAGAGCCAGCCTTGAAAGCTCTAGAAGAAAGTACAGTTTGGCCCAGCTTTGTTTTGTGGCCACACTACTTACAGAGCAGCGCAGAGCGAAACCCAGTACCATAAATCAGCTTCCACTTGAGCCATGTGCAGCTCTGTAAGCTTCTCCGTAAATCCACTGAGAGCTTCCTGCTTATAAGCAAAACAAAAGCCAGCTGATTCATATGACTGGTGTGCAAAATCTCCTTCATTCATGTAGGCCCGAGAATACTGTAGTTAGAAACTAGAACTTAGGCTTAAATTTTAACGTAGAGAAGCTGTTTCCTGGAAGCAAATACTTCCCTGGGACCCATGTAGCGGCTGGCACTTCTGAATTATGGAGGCATTTTTAAGTACTTGATAGAGGCTTCCCTGTCTTGGGAGTTTGGCTTCAATGTCAAGGTGAGGGTAAACAAAAGTTCATCTTTGGTAGCAGAGGAAAAGAAGCAAAAAATAGAAGGAATCTTCAAGGCCACCTCTCCTCTGACCTAAACAGCTGTACCACACACACCCTCAAAACACATCTACAGCATTTTATGGTTGTATTGGTTTTGCATGGCAAGGGTTTGGGAGTGGGTGTGGCTATAGATAGGCATCTGTGAGAAGCTGCTAGAAGCTTCCACTGTGTGTGTCAGGGCTAATACCAACCAGCTCCAAGATGGACCTGCCACTGGCTGAGGCCAAGCCCATCAGTGCCAGTGACAAAGCCTCTGGGATAACATAGTTCAGAAGGGGGAAAAAGAGAGCAGATTGAGAATATGTGAAACAGCTCTGGAGACCCCAAAGTCAGTGAAGGAGGAGGAAGGGGAGGCACTCCAGGCACTGGAGCAGAGATTCTCTTGCAGGCCGTGGAGAAGATCATGGTGAGGCAGGCTGTCCCCCCTCAAGCTCCAGGAGGATGACCGTGAACAGATATCCAGTTACAGCCCATGAAGGACTCCACAGTGGAACAGGTATATGCCTGAAAGGGGCTGTGACCAGGATACTGGCAGGACCTGCGGACCTATGGAGAGAGGAGCCCATGCTGGAACAGTTCATGAAGAATTGTCTCCCATGGGAGGGACCCCAGGCTGGAGCAGGGGAAGAGCATGAGGAGTCCTCCCCCTGAAGAGGAAGGAGCGGCAGAGACAATGTGTGATGAACTGATCGCACCCCCCATTCCCTGCACCACTCTGGGGGAGAAGGTAGAGAAAATTGTTAGGTAGGAAAGTGGCTTTAAGATTTGGGTTTATTTCTCATTACTGTTCTCTAATTTGATTGGTAATAAATGAAGCTAATTTCTCCAAGTCAAGTTTGCTTCACCCACAATAGTAATTGGTGAACAATCTCTCCCTGTCCTTATCTTGACCCATGAGCCCTTCTTTTTACTTCATCTCCTCTGCCCAGCTGAGGAGAGGAGCATTCTCTCTCACTGTGGGGGAAGCAGCATTGCAAAGCTTCTACAAATGAAAAATATCCACCCAGCAAATTATTTTAAAACTTCCTAAAGTTGCCCTGTTTTTAGGCAATCTTCATTTGTGTTAACTCACTGTGCTAACACCACCTTTAAGTGCTAGGAAACGGAAGTGACCACAGGCAGTGTTATTTAGAAAAGGCAACAGAATGCTGAACCGAATGGGAAGCAAACGCTCACGGTAGTGTCCGCATCTTCAGTCGCACGGACAGTACCACCCGCAGGACTCTCAACAGACATCTCATGAGGGGGAGGAACGTTGGCAGCTGCATCTGTGATTGGAAGAGAGCAGTATTACTTGGCTTGGGGGTTTTCGTACCCATGGACACAAAGATAACACGCAGCAGTAGTTCAGCAAGCACAAAGCAACGTAAAATTTGATTCCTATTCTCATCATCGTGACAGAAACAATGCAGGAAACGCCTCAAGAACTTGAGAAAAATATCAAATGCACTAATCAGAAGATAATGCTAATGCTCTGCCTAGGCAGATGTACTCTGGCGAACATTAAGTGCAGTAAAAAGTGCCCAGAGCTAATTTCTCAAGTAGAATTTTAATGATTCCTAGGGTAACAAAATATCAGCATGTAACATAATGCCAGATCACAAACAGCATTATTTGGGATGCAAAAATTCACAGCTCTTTCTCAAATCCAAGCGCTATCAAATTTCACAATTTTCTAGTGATTCAGAATCAGCCTTGAGAGGAGTAAGATGAAAACTGACCTCTTAATGTGGTAACATCAGCATCCGAAGCTGGAGTTGAAGTCTCACTGCTGCTAAATAAAAACAAAACCAGAAATTGAAGTTGGACATGGTGGGATAGATTTTTCAGTTTTTGATTAATTTGTGATTCTGCTGCCACAACAGAAAGCACTTTTGCAGAATAACTTTGTTGTAACACTGCTTTGCCAGTAGCCTCATAAAGACTGGGGCTTTGCAATAATTCAGTTGTCTTTTGCAACTCAGACAGGTCACTTGCATCACACAACAAACTGTAGGCCTCTCCGGGCTGCTAGCCTCCTTACATTCCAAACTGACTTGCAGTCCCCCCAAAAAACACTTTTTGCCTTCTAGCAGTTCTGTAAAGGAAGCAAATGCAAAGACCACAGATAAAGCACAAAGATAATGGGGAATAGTCTATAAAATGCTCGGTGTTTAAAATACTCTCCGGTGCGCTAGAAGACCGCAACTGTACCGAAATCAGTGCAAGAAGGTGGGTTCTTCTCATCGCGACTTTTACCCTGCTTATTTGGAAATCTCCCAAAGGCATCAGTTTCCAAAGCCAATTATTGCAGTCACACACACATAAAACAACTCTAGGCAGAATGTGGAAAAGAAAAACATTTCAGATAAAAATCATATGAAGACTGACAGCCTCGAAGAAAACTAATAGCTTTGACACGGCTCTTAGAGTAAGCCCAAACTCCTTGGGGCCAATCCTGTTATCCCTCAGCAGCTGTCGGGTTTCCAAGAATGGGAGACATGCTCTAACAGAAATAAATCTTTCTTGAATGAAGAAATATTTTTCAGCTTTGTCATATTTTTAATATACAGAGCCTAATCTGTAAGATTGGAGGTTTAAGTGCAGGTAGAGAAACTGAACTTGAGAATTCAGAAAACCCTGAAAGCTGACTTGATTGAGATATTCCTCTCACTTCTAAAGGAAGTCCTTTTTGTATTGGTGGTCGTACTTGTGCCATAAAATAAGCATTGCAGCAAGGAGTCACAGGCTGGTCTGCGTTGGAAGGGACCTCAAAGCCCATCCAGTCCCACCCCCTGCCATGGCCAGTGACACCCTCCACTAGCCCAGGCTGCCCAAAGCCCCATCCAGCCTGGCCTTGAGCACTGCCAGGGAGGGGGCAGCCGCAGCTTCTCTGGGCAACCTGTGCCAGGGCCACACTGCTCTCACAGGGAAAAATTTCTTCCTAACTTCTAATCTAAATCTTCTAGTTTAAAGCCATTACCCCTTGTCCTATCACTACACTCCCTGACAAACAGTCCCTCCCCAGCTTCCCTGTAAGCCTCAGTCTTTGTTGTAATATACACAAGTGCTGATACTACCTGAGCCATGCCTCCTAGCCTTGCCAGGTTAGCTTTTTGATTCACATATTTGATGACTGGTTACGCACTCTGCTGTCTAGCAAAACTCCAGCCAAAGTTGATGGATATTTTGCCTCCTTCAGGACATACAATCAGTCTCTGTATCAGTCCAAAAAAATCAAAGGCCTCCAGCACCACCCAGACAACCAGATCCAAGGTTACATGCTAAAGGTACCAGGGCACAAGCACACAATCACACGAGAGACAGTTTCACTGAGTTAACATCTCAAACTCTTTCTACCCTTGCCCCTAACAGACATGTAACACTTGCCAATAAACAGACCTGAAGACAAATCTGATGAATTTTTCTACATAAGCCAAGAATCTTTTCACTCACCCTTTCCCCAGAGGCACAGGCTAGTCCCACGCATAATGATTAACTGTACCAAAATTCAGTAAGTTCAGGGAATTTTAAACTGACAGGGTGAGATCTACCTAACAATTATAAAATATTAATGGAAAGTAAAATATTCTCCAGATGAACACAGCAGAAAATACTTACTCAAGAGTTTAAACAAAACCTTCAAGTATTTTCTCAAGCAACCAAAGCCAATGAGCTATACGCAAGCTTCGAAATGTACAGTTATTTGTGTCTGCTTCCATCTCGTGGACACTGGTACCTGTTTGCAGCCAGCACAGTGCAAGGTAATCCTCCACCAATTTTTTGATAACCTCAGTAAATCTTGGAATGACTTCCAAGCCTGGAAAGCCAAAATTTACTGGGAAGGATAATTTAGATGACGTATCCTCTCCTATTCTCTCTGCCATTGCCATCACATGTACAAAGAGTCACAAGGAACTCACTCAAAAACTGCAAAATTCTGCTAAAAAACAACCTAAAAATTCTACATTAAAAGGATTTAGATTTTTCTTAAGAATGGTGTTTATATTTTAGAATGCTAGTTATATTCTAGAGATGTTTAGTTTCCTTACTTGTTTATGATCTTAGAACTAAAATGAAAATTATCACTTCATTATTAATTGGTTAGATGAAATATTTCCCAATTACAAATCACCTACCTCCAAGGATGCATTCCTCTTACCAATTTCAAGAGGCATTAGATTACACCCCTACCAGAGCCTCACCAACTTACAGCATGCATAAATAAAGCATTTTAGCACACCATATTTAACGATGGTATGTTCAGAAGCAAATATGATTTTGCTTTTCAGGAGGGGTGAAACAATCTGGAATTTTATTTATTACAAGCTCTTTGGTATAACTAAGGTTCATCAAGCGCAAAGGGATCATAAAGTCACAGAATAGTTTGGGTTGTAAGGGACCTCAAGGAACACCTAGTTCCAACCACCCTGCCACGGGCAGGGACAACCCCCACTAGCCCAGGTTGCCCAAAGCCCCATCCAGCCTGACCTTGAGCACTACCAGGGATGGAGCTTCCACAGCCTCTCTGGGCAACCTGTTCAAGTGCCTCACCACCCTCATAGTAAAGAATTTCTTCCTAATGTCTAACCTAAAACTGCCCTCTCAGCTTGAACCCATTACCCATTGTCCTACCACTGCGTTCCCCAATGAACAATCCCTCTCCCACTTTCCTGTAGGATCCCTTTAAGTATTGGTAGGCCACAATTAGGCCTCCTCGGAGCCTTCTCCTCCAGGCTGAACAAGCCCAACTCTTTCAGCCTGGCTTCACAGGAGAGGTGCTCCAACCCCCCCAGTCGTCTTTGTGGCCCTCCTCTGGACTCACTTCCAACAGCTCCATGTCTTTCTTGTACTAGGGACCCCAGAGCTAGACACAGTACTCCAGGTGGGGTCTCACAAGAGCAAAGCAGAGGGGCAGAATCACCTCCCTTCACCTGCTGATGCAGCCCAGGTCACAGTTGGCCTTCTGAGCTGCTAACGCACACTGCCAGCTCGTGTTGAGCTTCCCCAAGCCCTGCTCCTCAGGGCTGCTCTCAACCCATTCTCTGCCCAGACTGTAGCTGTGCTTGGGATTGCTCTGACCAATGTGCAGGACCTTGTACTTGGCCTTGAACTTCACGAGTTTCATGCAGGCCCACCTCTCAAGCCTATCAAGGTCCCTCTAGATGGCATTCCTTCCCTCCAGCATGTCAACCTCACCACACAGCTTGGTGTCATCAGCAAACTTGCTGAGGATGCACTCTATCCCACTGTCTGTGTCACCAACAAAGATGTTGAGCAGTGCAGTGCAACAGCTCTGCTACAGGATTTGTAACCTTTCTCTTTAGCTGAAGTGCTCAAACCCAGGTATAAACATGACATATCAGCTCCCTCTTCTTGGGAAGGGGACAGTGAGAAACATGATTTGCTGTGGTTAAATAATTTAGGCTCCGTGCTTTAACCTGAGAATCACAGGACTTGATAGAGCTGTCCTTGGGTCAGTGCCCACTATACTTCAAAGGGCCTCCAGGCACTCCAGACCTCCAGTTGCTGCCTTACAAAGCACTAGTCTCCCATGAATCCCACATTATCCCTGCCAGCCTCTTGCAGAGGTCTGCTGTAAGTTAGGGCATCTCGAAAAGACCTAAAAGGCCATCTGACCAACTCAGGTGTGGACCAAATTTTGTGGTGGGTTAGTGTTGTATAAGGGCCAGATGCCCACCCCAGGTGCTCTCTCATGCCTTCTTCTCAATGAGACAGGCAAGAAAATCAGATTAAAGAGTTCATGGGCTGAGATAAAACCAGGAGAGTGCTTACCAATTACCTCCACCTCAAGGAAAATTAAGTTATCATATATAAATAGATTTGGATACTGAGAAACAAACATTAAAACACCACCTTTCCTCCACCTTTTTGGAGGCTCACCTTCACTTTTGACGACTCTACCCAGTCTGGGCTCTGTGGGGGCAGCAGTTCCTTCAGGTAATATCTACCTGCTTCAGCACGAGTGCTCCACACCCTGCAGGGAATACTTGCTCCAGAATGGAGTGTCATCCTCCTCTGCCTTGAAGTTCCCTGTGCTGCCACTTCTAACCTGTTTTATTCCTTACCCTTTTCCCTGTGCAGTGCTTCTTCCCTTCTTAAACATGTTTTCCCTGAGGTAGCAGCAGCCCAGCTGCAGGGCTCAAACCAGGCCCTGGGGCACCCGGGAGAGTCTTGAAAAGCAAGGTTGCTGCCATTTAGAGCATAGCCAACCATCACCTATAAGCACCAACAGGCTTGCCAAGGCTGGGTAACATGTTCTTACTGATACTGAGGAGCTTTTCAATACAAGACCTCAGTAGCTAATCAATTTTCTGACAAAATTCTAGCTCAGAGCTGGCTGAAAATGAAAAGCAAGGGCTTAAATAACACCTAGTAAAACCCAAATCCATCTAACCAATTAAGACCAGCCAAGTACCAAATTTGGTCAAATTAAATGTTAACAGTTTTTCTCAGGAGGATCAAAAAACTGTTTTAAGAAACTATACTGCCTATAACTGACCTTACTCTACACACAATCTTTTCTGCTCATGGCTTTACTTGAATGGTGAGGTTTGCTTTCTGTTTGCATCCATTTCTTTTTGCCTTCTATTCCACTTAACATTTTATTTTTTCAAACACCCACTTTATTAATCTCCTAAAAAAAGCAGCAATAACTAAGTATCTCTAAGGAAGCCACTCAAAATGCACGTGACAATGCATATACTGATTTGCCTGAATACACTGATCTTGGAGGCAAATATGGATTCAAATTCCTCTTCAGTCACACCATTTAAAATACTGGGGATTTTTTAAAATTTCATTTTCCCCAGGATTCATTCAGGCTTTATTTTTAACTACACCTACACAAGCAAGCCACTCCAGGTAGAAGGACCTCTTTCAGCAAGAGCTTATTGTGAATTTGAGACACATACATATGAAATGTAATTTCTATTGTCCTACCTGCATGAGTGATGGCCTGGACCACCTTGGCTGAGCAGTAAGCAAAATATAAAAACATATATACATGTGTGGAGAGGCAGGAAGGCATTCACACAAGCAGATGTCTACGCAGCAGAACGAACAACACTTCACTGTGTTTCCTTGGCAGAAACAACCAGTTTCAGATCACAGAGCTCCATTAGACACCTGAATCAAGGCAGGTGTAGGACAAGACCCACAAGGGCCTCAGAAGTTGATCTGAAGCAAACCATGCTTATAGACAGCCTATATGCATCAATACAGCAAACACAGCTCACAAGTACAGCCTATATTCCTGTTTTCTACACTCCATGGTTAGTACTTCTGCATGTCATCAGTCATGTCAGGAAAAGGCTATGTAGGTTCCAGTCCACCAAAGCACAGTGTGTCCCAGTGACCCAGAGACAACTGCAGAGCTTAAACATTTTCTTTATGTGCAACCATATTGTGTTATTAAGGAGAAATACCAATCTGGACCTGGCAAATATGGTATTGGTGATACTGTTTCACACTCCCCCAAGCCCCAATCAACTAATGCTGTAAGTTAGATTCTTCTCTAGAGTACTCTTCAAGGTTTAACACAAACACAACTCCATGGTTAAATAATGTAACATCTTCAAGTTTGTCCTACATATTCTGAATGCCCATCAGTTTGTTTATCAATTTGAATATCCTAAAGTCTTATCTGCCATGTCAAACATTTTTTTTTTGTAAACATTATTATTTCAATGCTCATATTGCACAAAGAAGGGAAAATCATTTTATGGTCTAATTTTCTCCTTTTGAAATATTTTAATCACATGTCCTTGAACTAAGTATGTGATTTCAGAAGGTTTTTTTACCCAAGTACAGAATGTAAGACTGAGCCTTGTATTCAGATTCTTTTCCTTTTAAATGTACTTGTATTTCATTTTCATTTTGGTAGCTCTTGAATTTTTACCTTCTTTGTTTTAATTAAAGCAGGACACACCTTTCACACATGACCATATGGAGCACAAGAGGAAATACACAACCTAAGAGTAGCAGTGTGGAACTCTTCACAGGAGATAAAGCTGTGCAGATGCTCTAAAATTTCTTAATCAAGCAATATCATTGCCACATCCACATGCAGACAGTAGAGGAGCTCAAAATGTTTTGACTTCTTGCAGGCAGAACTGCTGAACAGTTGAAAAGATCCCAGCGGAGAACAAGTACTCTTTTTCTTTCATAAAACACAGTAGGTAAACAGTACAAAACTTGAGTTGATACATCATCAACCATTGCTGCCATTCCTGATGAAATGTAGATCCAGAATTTGTCACTTTATTTCAAAGCAGAGAACATGGACACAACAAAGGAGGTTGAAATGTGATTTACTGTGTCAAAATTCCAGTGAGCCCAGACTCAGCAAGCACCACTCAGAAAGGACACATGCTTCAATTTGTTTCATTTGACATTAACAGCCACTTCTGAAGCAGTGACAAATAGTGCACTACAGTCACCCCTTTTAACTATCCCATTCTCCTTTTCTTCAGCGTGTTATTGTGCACAGAGAACCCAAGCAAGGCTCTGACATAAAAGGTAAACTTTGGTACCACAGCACTTTTTGCTCTTCTCATTTGTCTTCTGTTGATTCCCAAAATCTGGCTTATCACAGAATCATAGGGGTTGGAAGGGACCTCGAGAGATCATCAGGTCCAACCCCCCTGCCAAAGCAGCTCCCTAGCTCATATTGCATAGATAAGCGTCCAGACGGGTCTTGAATATCTCCAGAGATGGAGACTCCACTACCTCCCTGGGCAGCCTATGCCCTTCCACAGGAATTAAACAACTGTCCTATTGTCATGAGACATACTCCTAAATTGTTAGAGCAAAATTAATTATGCAAAGTCCCAATAACCTGCTGAATAAGCCCGTAGCTGATGTAGGGCTCCCACACTCCCCACTGGTGCAAAACTTCACAGTAACCACTGGGCTGCTCCATACACATCTGGATTGTGTCCCGTATTTTACGATTTCTTTGAGGGTTTTCTCCTCAGTGGTACTTAATTTAATCCCTCCATCCCTTAAAAGGCCGGGCTAGCTGAGCATTTGACCCACGCAAACACGGGCACTGGCCTCACAGGAACAAACTTCCATCCCGCTGTTATGCAACTGTCGGTAATGCCGGATTGTGAGTTATTCTGGGAAGCCAATTACACAAGTACAAGCCACCTTTCAATAGGCTGCACTGAAACCATCCTAGTGTTTATAACTAGCCAAAACCATCCTTTTCCACCCAGCCAGAGGCACAGTATTGACACCTAGGTAGGGTTTTGAGAGGTATGCAATGATTTAAATCACGGCATCAATTCTACAGCTGTTTATAGCTTTCAGCAAGGTTTTGCTTTAGTCTAACAAAGGTAGTGTAATTAAAACGACCAACAGATATCTAAGATCTGTTTTCTGTTCCAGATCCCCCTCAAAGCAAAGAAATGGATCCCCACCTGTTACACAGAAAAAACAGATCGGTCAATGCTCATACAAAGAAAACACTCTTAGTTTCTTGTGCCAGGGCTATGGTCTAGAAAATGAGCTTACTGCAAAAATTCCTATGTTCTCCTCAGTGGGATAACAGCCTGAGAAATATGCTTAATGATAGGCCTCCAAACAGAAATGGCTGCTTCTGGACAGTCAACAGAGACACTCAAGTTCCTCAGAGGCCAAGTCAAAGCCTCTCTGTTGTCCCTTGCTTTGAGCCATCCTCTGGAGAAGCCTGTCCTTCCTTGGCAATGTGGGAGCCTCACCTGAACATCTCAGCTAGGTACCCAAAGGTAGTGTTTTAGGACAGCGCTGCCACCCCTCGAGACATGACACCTGGTCAATTCCCAGTTCTGACACAGATGGCACATCAGGGTGGCAACACAGCCCTTCACCAGACCAGGCTCCCTCTCCATAGGTGGGTCAGTGGGTGACTGCAGCACTGCCCAGGGCAGGGCAGAAGCACACTTGCCTCTTTCTCTGCAGGAGGGGCTTTTCACTGGATTTCCCATACTGTGCCCTGATCAATAAGATGTGGCTCCGTTAATGTGAAGAGCCAGACTAGAGAGTGATGCTAACAAGAAAGAATTGGACCCACAAAGGTTACAAGATGTTAAGTTTTTTAAAAATTATTTTCTCTCTTTGAAAAGTTTGGTCAATGTTGCATTCTCAACAGAGAAAGTTCTGAACAGATGTATGCTTCCCAGTTGACCTGGAAGCTTCAGGGAGTGCTTGGGTCAGAGAAATGCTCAGCTCAATGGGACAGAGAGAAACTGACCTCTTAAGGATCACTTTTGCCCTTAACTTCTCATGTTATGGAATCATTATGAGGATACCTAATTTGTGAAGTTGGGCTTTTTTAAAAGACTGTTAAGTGATTACTCTTCCCAGTAAACAAATTATATTTATCATCACTTTAATGGCTGGTAAAGCAGGGGAGTGAACCTGCTGATTTTTCAGAGTCCAGCAAGCTTTCAGCGTTCTGCACCAGGTTGTTTGGGTTTGAATTGCTCTGTTCGGCTTTGACTTTGTAACAGCTTACATTAAGTTCCAAGTAGGAATGGAGAAATAATAATTTCAACTGGTTTCTCTTTCAGTTTGAAAAAAAGACATGAAAATAGCAAGTCAGGTTCAGGTTTGCTTTGGTAAAAAGCATCCACAATTCTGACTAGCTTTCATTTTTATTGTCTTGTTAAATGTGTGAGGAGCCTAAGCAGCCAATTGCCTTGTAACTGCTTTTAGAGTACCTATCTCAAAAATTGTGGGGTTTTTTTAAAAGCATTTCAAAAACATTCCACTTTTCTTGCTCTTTATAATGATGACCAGGAGTACCTTAAAGCCTTTGGGAAAGGCTCACAGGATAACCAGAACACTAACACAAGTAACTATGGACACATCTCTTTCCCAAAATACATTTCCCCGCTAAACCTCTTCAGGTAAATAGCTGGCATCTATGCTCGAAGGCCAACAAGGTGATGACATACTTAAGCAAAAGTACAAGCCCCAGATTGGCTGAGGTATTTTGAGCACGCCAAGCATGTCAAGACAACCTGCTAGAGAGAGCTTTGCATGCAAGAACCGTAAGACCTTTTTCAATCACGCTTTCCTATACACCCTTTTGCACAGAGGTGAATTTTGTTCATCTTCAGTGCACAAATCAGCTCCAGCAGCAGCAAGAACTGAAGAAAGGACCGATGAGGAGGTTTTAGGAGAAAATTACTTACCCACATGACCAATCGGTGCAGGAACTGATGAGAAAAAGAGAAAAAACGGTTACAAAATGTCACAACTCAGCCCTGCTCTTATTTCCAGGATGAAACACAAGGAAAACACTGGTACTCACCTGCCCATTGCTTCCTTTGTATAGGACAGTTTCTGGAAAACAAACAAACAAACCAACCCTAAGTATATTTGAGCATCGTCATTTGAAAGGAACCGAAATGCAGTTTGTACCACTTTGTTTCCTCCCCTGTGCCAAGATAGTTCTCTGTGTTCGCTTTTTAGGGTCGAAGTTTATTAAAGAAGTCCCCGCTAAAAAGAAAATGTGTCCTACGTTTCCAAACTACAACTGAAACTCAGCAAGAGACGCTTTAAAATGCACCAGGTTTGCCAGGAAATGTGCTGTTCTTCTGTGCTGTTCTGCAGGAGCAGCTTCCCCTAACCTTCGAGGAGGCTGGCGGTAAGATCCCTTTCAGCAAGAGGCCTTAAGAAATACACTGTACCTTACAGCTTAAAAATAAAGTGGTAGGATTAGTTTGATTATTTTGTTTAGGGTCATACAAGTGACAGGGATGATTTTGTTTTTCATTTACTGGTGTATGAAGACTGTATCTTCACCCACTGGTTCTAGAGAGGAGTCACAAGAGTTTCTGTGAGGAACACCATGAGAAGTTATCCTCTTAAAAGAACAAGTAGTTTATTGTCCTGTCACACAATTTCTGTTTCTCTCCAGGTTGTTTGACTGTTTGCTTACTGGGTTGGCTTTCTTTGAATAATCACTGAAGATTTATTTTTCTGTAAAAACTCAACCCAACGTGGATCAATTCAAGTACCTTAACACACAGCACTTCCACTTTGAAAACTTCTCTACAAAACACCCATACGTATTCAGTGACCTAAGGACTGACACTCTAAGCTATCCTGGCGATTCCCTTCACAAGGGAGGAGTGAAAAAGCAAAAGAGACTTTGCCAACAGTTGAGCCTGCTCATTCTCTTCACCTGTGCTTCTAAGGATGTCTAGAAATTCAGGTTTTATTGATATGGACCCATCCCTATGACTACCTTTCTTTTCTTTCTGGGACATCCGAGGACAGAAGCATGATCACAGCTAGAATGGCCCGCAGACTGGATATCAGCCTGCAGAGGGCTTCTTAAAACACTGACTTCAAACAGTTTGTTTTCCAGCATGTCCTTTGGCCAATTTTTATTATGCAAGTCCATTAAATTAAGTATTTGGAGATACTTTGGTATGAAAAAAATTAAGACACAGCTAAGGCAGCTTTAAGTTACAAGACAAGAAACTAGTGAGATTAGATAGTCTAAAAGTGAAAACTCTAACTCAGGGCCAAGAAAACTGCTCTGTACAGTGCTTGTACTCAGCTCTAGTGCCCTGGCATCTATAAAGAAGAGAGATTGATTTCTTCTCTATAAGCTTTTGGGAAGTTATATATGTAGTAGCCTTTTCAGCAAAAGTTAGTTGTTCATTAGAAAAAAGAGACTTTCTTCCATATTCCATCAAAGCAGTTTGTAGGTGCTATTAAAATCAAACCTGGTTATCAGCAGTGCCACACATTTATTTCTTTTATGCCACCGGGTAGTCTGTACCGAGTTACTTTGCCTGCTGGTCCTCAAAGGCCTTTGACAGCAGAGGTCAGTATGGTCCTGATAATTTCATAGAGCAAGGAAACAGACACACCCCAGTGAGGGGTGCCTTGGCAAAAACTGTTGCAGGACAGCCTGAGGAGTTGGTGGCACCCAGCTTTTCCAAGCCTGGGTTCTAGTCTTAATCAGTATGTCTTGTTATTTCTAAGTCTTATAATTCACTAAATTATAAAAAGAATTTATAAGAACCAAATTTTAAATGCCATATTATTATTTTAATGGCCAAGGTCTAGAATAACAAACATAACACTCTATCTCCATATCTATTTTTTTTTAAAGGCATAAAATTACTAAATTACCATAAATTACTGAGTAGTCATCCAATTTGGTAGTAAACTGGTGAGGCCTAACACTGTATCATTGGCTTTGAATGACAGCCTCTGCACAGCACAGCTGGGTATTTCTTAATTCACCTAGTTTAAGACAGAATATTTTCACTGCAAATCACATCTTCTCTGACTTAAAATAACTGTAAAGGATTACATGCTTTAAGTGACTGTTTAAATGGATTGATCTTTCACAAATCTTTCTCAGACAAAACATTCCCTTAGATTCAATGGCAGCTTTGAGAAACAATGGTAAAGACTGTCACCCTTACATTCAGTTGCTACACAACGATGTGAAGCCATCCCAAAAACAGCCGCAAAAAATGCATGAGCTGCAAATCAGAAACGAGTTGATAAAAGAATTATCAGTCATCTATTAAAACCCATATGCTAACGCAACGCTTTCAGAGAGATTGTTGTCATCTTGCCGCTTTACTTCACAGGTAAACTCTTAGGGTTTACAGGAAATTCAAAAGCAAAGTATGATCTCAATACTGGCCCAGTCTTCAGTTTCTTAGAGTCTGTAGGGGGGCTGAAAACCAAACAGATTCACACATTTTGGATCACTCCCACAGTACTTAAATAGAAGGCATTTTAAAAACTACGTTAAATGTGTTTGTTTTCTTTTTTCAACTGAGGATGTGAAAATGAAGCATCCCCCTGTTGCTTATCTGGCACCGTCTGCAATAGTTTGCGGTGTGATTGCCCTTCTCTCTCTTAAATGTCTAAGGATCTGTCTAAGTCTAAACGTCTAAGTCTGGGGTGGGGGCAAGCACTGACATATTTTAATTTCATGGCAACCACACACCTTTTTCCCCTCATGAGGAGACAAGGGCTCTAGGGTTCTAATACTGCCTTGGTTTCTCATTTAGCGCAGAACAGCATTTGCCAAACCACCTCAGCTCTTTGGCTCGGTTCCTTCATTAACAAGATGCAGTTATAAACATACATACCACACAAGGATCTACAAGGATTAATTAACATCCTTACCCTTTCAACACTTGGAGACCTATAAATAGCCCTGCACAGCAGCAGCAGCCACACCAAAGCTCCAGGGGATGGCTTTTACTCAGTGAAACTACCTACCTCTGACAGATGTTTTGTCTAAAACTGGTTCTCCTGAGGTAAGACCTCTGTAATGCTATTATACCAACTCTTCTGAAACTGGGGGCTGAGTTTTATGTCAGTTGCACTAGTGCTTACCTTTTTTAAATGGGCCACAATTAGCTCATCTAATGCAAAATTACCATGAATGAATCAAAGTCCACAGAATTAAATACAGGCTACCACAGTACCACAAATCACACACAGTACTGACTGGATGGAGGAGTTTCGGTCAACTCGTGAACTTGTGGAAAAGCAGTTACAGAGGACACACTTGTCTCATCCTAAGAGACGATGATCATCAGGCACAGATGATAAAATATCTCAGAGATAATTCCAGGCAGGAGAAAAAGGTGGAGGCAATGTCAAGGAGATCTTAAATAATCTCATATTAGTTTAATCCCGTGCAGGACTGTACCAATCACGTTTGATTTAACCCACCTGTACACATGATTTCCAACAGGAAAGTCACACTAGGAAACAATTCTGTCTTTGCCTGTCCTAATCCCTTACCGTGACGCACAGCACAACCATGCTCTCAGAGAAGCAAGGCCAAAGCACAAGGGGGAATATAAGGAGATAGATGACAATGTCCAGAACTGAAGTTGGAGGGCAAGGCCAGGATGTAGGGCAGTGCTCTGATTCACAACCCTGACAGATAAGATGAAAATGTGATCCACAGCAAGCAAGAGTAGAGACAGCAGGGAACAGCAGGGAAAGCTTAGCAGAACAGAAATTGTTTCAGCCATGTTCAGCTTGAAATGAAGGCTGTAGATCCATGGTAAGGTGTCAGAAACAAGCTAAAGATCCAGTCTGTTCAGGAAGAATCAGTTTTGCAGCATTGGTGAACACAAAGCTGCGCCAGGGCAGATTCATATTAGATGTTAGGAAAAAAATTTTCACTGGAAGAGTTGTCAGGGCCTGGAACAGGCTGCCCAGGGAGGGGGTTGAGTCACCAACCCTGGATGTGTTTAAAAAAAAGGGTAGATGAGATGCTCAGGGATATGGTTTAGCATAGGACAGGAACGTTTGGACTTGATGATCTTAAAGGTCTTTTCCAACCCTGTAACTTTGTGATTCTCAACATAGAAGTAAATCTGTGTGTGTTATGCTGTGCTACCTAGAAATTAGGTGAAAAACAGAGAAAATAAGGAACTACAGAATGCAGAGTAAAGGAGCTGGTCTGACCAAGGATGATGAGGATGAAGTATTGGTTCTGAGCTCTGTCTGGAAAGAGATGAGCACAGGCTTCATCATGGATGACAGATTCTATGCTGTGCCAGGCACCAGAGAGACCGAAAAGGAAGATTCAGGCTGGAACCGGAGGAGAGTGACAAAAGAGAGAATTAACACGGGAAGAGCTTAAGAGATGAAAGGGGGATGAGACAAGATTTCAAGAAGCAACTGGAGCTAATTAATCTATTTGCATACATGTGGTGAAGGTTTGGGTTTTTCTTCCTTTTTAAAATAGAGGAGGCTTAAAAAGCTTGCAGTGCAAAAAGAAAGAGCTAAAGTCAACAGGATAATATTAAGTGTGGGTATAAGAAAGGGGGGGAAGGAAATCCAACATAATGGCTCAAGAGAGAGCAACAGAAGAATTTTTTTTGTATCCATAAGAGGGGGTGCATGGTGTCAAACAGCAGATGAAATCTGCTTTTTTTTCCAGATTTAGAAGAAACTGGAGATGTTCTGTGCAGAGAAAAACATGTTAGGGTGTCTAAGCAATCAAAAAGATATTGGAAACTGTGATTAGGACATTTAGTTAAATAAACACAATGGTTAGCAAGGACGATCACAGAAAAGGAAAAGGAGAAACAGCAGAAGAGGTCTTTCTGCCTCAGAGGAACCTTAGGAAGACCATCACCCACTAGGTGGGGTGATCAGAAACTATAGCACACAGTAAGTGATTACAAACTCCTCACACCATTGGGGTGCTACATACATCCCACCTTTAAGCACAGCTCAGAATTCAGGAAAAATCATGTATTTTACATGGCTATGTGCCCATTTCAGCATGCAGAGATGGTGTTTGGTTATGCTACCCATTATGGGATCTGAAGGCAGGGCTGCCTTCTGCTCCATCATCTTAGTCGCCCTCACTGAGCAGTTAGTCTGTGCTCCAAATACACTGAAACAGACCGAGCTGCTGATGGGCTTAGATGTCAATACCAAACACAAGTACTGCAGGGTCACAACACAGTTGCAGACTTTGTTTCTTGGCCCTGGAGCTTTTCGAGTTGACTGTTGGTAGGTGAGCACCTACTGTCACTGTTCTGGGGATTCCTGGGGAAAACATCTGGGCTTGGTTCTCAGACAAAATTGTGCTACAAACTCTCTTCCAAAGCTAACTCTCATCTTAACTCTTGGATCTCAGCCCCACTAAAAGGTGCACACAGACACAAATTTCTCTCTCACCAGCATTCAAAAATCACGCACAGCCCTATTTCCTTTGGAAGGTCCTCATGACCTAACCCATGTTCTCATGTGTTCATTTGCCCAACCCTGTTCAGATATGCTTTGTTAAACCTTGTTTTCTGTGATACAATGTCAGGCTAATGAAAAAATTGGAAAGCAAAAACATTTATAAGCGTGACTTGGTAAAGACTGGGTTTTATTCACTAGGCAGGAATTGTGTTTTTTCCTCTCACAGTACATTTATGAATTACTTTCATAACAAGACCTGACATTGTTTCTTGCTATATAAGCATATATACTACTAATCACTCTGAAATCACGTGACGCATCCAAAAAATGTAAACAATCAAGGTATCTGCAGGATAAAAGATACTTGCCAGTATCTTGCATCAGAAGCAGGATTTTATAGTTTTTTCTGTACACTGTAGTTTGAGTTTTGATTTTACAGAACTACAAACTATAAAAGGATGCACTTTGCTTTACTTCACATCTACTTTTTTAAGCATCTTGAAAAGATATCTTTGTTCTTATTACGGCTGCAGATTTTTCACACCTTCTAACTTTGTTCCTCTGCACTTGAACATTCAGTGCAGCAACTTCTGATGCAATTTGTATAAAATGTTGCTTGCAACTTCTTATATAAATTGCTCTGTATATGTTACAGATTGGTGAGCCTCAAGGTGTGCAAGGTTTTGTTTAGGCACCACAAAGCCACCAATTTTCCGAACTTTCCACATGTCTTCAGCAAACAAACTTTAGAAGAGCATCTGGTTGGTGTCCTATACCTTTTCTGGCTGAAACAGTACCAAAGCTTTGTGTTGTTGAAAATAAAGGAATTAAAAAAGAGGGGGGAAAAGAAAATTAAAAAAAACCCTCCAACATATGACTTGAGGCTTTAGTACATCTAGCTTGATTTCTTCTTCCTAATCACTGTAAGCAGCAGATGCCTCTATGGAAGTTGGATGAAGCTCCAAAAACTGGACACGAACATTAAGGTATCTCTCAGCATGCTGAGGAGACATGGTACACAGCCACTTTACAAAGTTATTTTTACCATTAAAGTATTTGATTCCAAATCTACAATAACTTAATTGTCTAGAAATATTACAAATAAGAGACAAACATGAACTTTGTCCCAAACACTTTTGCTCAGCCCCAGTAGGTTACAGAGAAAAGAGAAGCTGGTATTGCTCTGCTGAAGCTCTTGGATGTGAGGACGGAGCACTGGCAAGACTAGGTTGGGAGCACACCACACACCCAAACCACCTTGTGACTGCACGCCTGGTGAGCAGGCCCTAGCAGCTAAAGGAAGAAACAAGGGAAGCGCTGGCCACTGACCCTTCTTATTTACTGTAAGAACAGTCTGTGTATGAAAATTCAGACCTCTGGTTTCATTGCACATCATATGACAATCTACACAGAACTGAAGAAAAACTGTAGAAGGGAAGCTATTTTTTTGGTAGCTGAAAAAGCCCTCCTTGAAGAATCCCCAAAACACACAGAAGAAAAAAAAGAAAGAAGTCTTCTCTAAAAGACAGAAAAAGCAGGAAATCAGGTGTGAAAACAGTTCAACCAGCTGCTCCAGAACTGCTGCATTATTTCCAGATCCATCTGGATGCCTCCCTGTGCGACCTGGCCTAGGGAACCTGCTTTGGCAGGGAGGTTGGACTTGATCTCTGGAGGTTACTTCTAACCCCTACAATTCTGTGATTCAGTAATTTATAAAGTAAAAAAAAGTTTCCCAGCACCTACGTGGGCAGCTGTAAATGCTCCTATGAACAGCACGGATTGTGCTCGTTTGGCAGGAGCTCATCAGCCTCGTAGGAAGAAGCACAAAGCTCCTGGGAATTGTTGCTTTTGCTTGTGTTTATCTAGCTAGGAAAAACGTGAGCGTGGCCACAGTCACAAGGCAGCACAGAGGCACGTTTCAGCAATAACAGATCTCTGGGCACACGTCCCAGATAGTAGAAAGAGAACATTCCACACAGTATAGGTATACTCCCCCTAAAATACAGCTAGACAGTAAGGACCACAACTAGAGTTAATTTATATGAAGGAAGGTTTACATGAAGAAATATACTGCAAGCATAACTTCCCCTAGGATTAGAATTACCGTCTCCATTTCCCTGTCTGCCAAGATTAGAAAAAGATGGAGGGATAACATAATCCCACACTTTGGAAAGCGCCATCCAAATAAATTGCTTAGGCTTGCATTCATCCTATGTAAAGTACTTTAACATGATCACACGGTAAGTAAAATGAAAGAATTTGGGGTTAAAAAAAAGAATATTTAAAATGCTTTTAACTGGCATAAATCTGTAATGCTATTCATCTGCTGCTTCTGAAAATCTGGCAGGCAAATTGCTTTAAGACCCTCATGAAAACTTAGTATATGCTTTATATTATATGTAATATGTATATATATGTATATAGTGTATTTATTATTATATTTCAGCCTGGAGAAGAGGAGGCTGAGGGGAGACCTTATCACTGCCTACAATTACCTGAAAGGAGGTTGTAGAAAGGTGGATGTTTCTATCTTCACCCACAAAACAGGTGATAGGATGAGGGGGAATGGACCCCAGCTGCAACAGGGCAAGTTCAGATTAGACATTTGGAAAAAATTCTTCACTGAAAGGGTTATTGGGCACTGGAACAGTCTGCCCAGGGATGTGGTTGAGCCACCACCCCTGGGGGTATTTAAAAGCCAAGTAGATGAGATGCTCAGGGATATGGTTTAGTAGAGGACAGGTACAGTTGGACTCGATGATCTCAAAGGTCTTTTCCAACCTAGTGATTCTGTGATTCTATATATTACTGTATAACACATTTATACGCACACACGTGTATTGGCAATCACACAGAGGCAGGCCTCAATTCTTCAAGACAACACATGGCACAACGCAGCACAAGCACTGCCTTCTGAGGCACACCTCCCCACTAGCAGGAGCCATCTGAGGGCAAAAGAGGAAATTCCAGCTCTGTATGTATTCACACAGCCCCCAAAACAAGTCATGTCTTCTTGACAGACTATTAGAGACTGAACGATATTTTTCTAGAAGGGAAAATTGTGAAAGCTGGGACCAGGGCTGGTCTAAGCTCCAGCTGATAACCATAGTGTTGAAGCAAGAGAAACAGAATTTGTCTTTACATGAACAAAGCCACGCTGGAGTAGACATTGCAACATCCATAGGTGTGTGACAGTGATTGCCAGGGATTAGAGGAAAGGGTAAGAAATAAAACCAGGAAGGAAGGCTAATAAAGTGTCATCTAACTCCACTGCTCAAAACAGAAACTGCACAGTACAACAAAAATAGCATGAAAGCAAAAATTTTGCTGATATGTGGATTACTGAAGGCGAACCCCACCAATTTCTTTTGCCTAATGTTCAGATATGCTGAACTCCTTTTGAGACAGGAGAAAGTTTATGGTATATAGCACTTCTAAAAGATGAACTTCACATTGCCATCTGCCAAAAAGTAATACAGAAAGACCATTTAGAATGAGACTACCAAAAACTGCCAATGTGCACAATACAGAAGCAGTGGCAGATCAACACTATTGGCAGTAACTGTCGATATACACCAAAAGAAAGAAATATCTCCACCAGCTGCAGGCTCTAAACTAAACTCTTGAAATTATCTACACATGATTCTCATGTGCTGGAGAGCAGAGGAAGATTTGAAACAAGTGACATTTAATGAAGCATGACCAAAGAACTACCACCAGCCACATACACTGCTTTCCTACAGTGCCAGGCAGAAGTGAGTTGTCCTTCCAAGCAGTTGAGAGCGTGAACTAGTCACACATCACACATCGCACACTGCAAAGTACTGTGTGCTCAGTGAAATGCTGGCAGCCTGCTGGTGAGAAGCATCAGCACTTTATCAATCAACCCTAGGGAATGAAATAAAAATATATGCCAACAGCTGACCACAAATGCTGTAGTTTTGCATGTCCAGGTCTTGGTGGAGGAAGCGGGTGCTGCAGCAGTGGCTTCTACAAGCAGCAGCCAGAGGGTCTCTGCAGGCCTGGCAGAGCAAACACCAGCCGGCTCAAGGCTGAAGTCTTTGCTGACCGAGGCCCAGCCCATCAGAGACAGTCACAGCGCCTCTGGGAATCACATTTAGGAGAAAAAAAAAACTTCAAGTAACCACTTTTTGCCACCATAGAAGGGAATGAGAAGATATAAGGAACTGTACAGGCACCAAGGCCCATTTATACTTGCAGAACATTACTGGTTCTATGGGATCACACATTAAGACTTACCATAAGTTTCATACAACTACTGATCCATTTAGCTTGCAAAAATAGAAGCAATTGTAACCTTAAATAAGATCCATGAACCACCATACATTTTAAGACTGCCTTTTACTGAGAGAAATTAAGGTAATCTCCTGTCTCTTAGATGCAAAGTTAAGTACTTAATTCTGTAGTAAGGAATTTTAAAATTCACAAATTCCTGAACAGACATCTTCATATTCCATTTGCAATGGGCTGCTTTAATTTAGCTTATGCTCCTGTGCTGTAAGCTAAACCAAGTTTGCTTCAACTGAAATAGTGGAGACTGTACCAATATATTCAGTAATTTTTAATTACATGGGTTTACACTCATACTGCCCTTTTAACCTCCACTACTTACCATGGTGACAACGTTGTCATCTGCCACCATAGGACACCAAAGCTTTTGGTACTTATAGCCACACTCATTTCAGCCAGGCTGCAGTACAGAGATGGCACAAACCCATAGCAATGTAAAACAGCAAGTGGGAAATTTTGCCCTAAGTATTGGTAACAGCTCCAAACTTCCCAGTTCAAACTGCTTTTTGAACTGAAGGCATCTCCATGCACAGTTCAGAGCAAGAAGGCTGCTGCACACCACAGAGGGTAACGTGCCACAATCTGCCTTGTGTCAAGCTGCCTTTTCAGACAAGAGGTCTAGACGTCATCTACTTGTCAGGAGCATTACCTATTGAGCACAACATTATCTTCATAGAATCATAGAATGCTTTGGGTTGGAAGGGACCTTAATGATCATCTAGTTCCAACCCCCTGCCCTAGGCAGGGACACCCTCACTAGAATGGGTTGCCCAAAGCCCATCTAACACAGCCTTAAATGCTTTCTCCTCCACCACATCTGCTACAACTTTAGTTTTTGAACTATTGATCCAACAGTTGAAATACTCATACCTGTCCATTTTAAGAGCTTCACATGTTACTGTCTACCATGTGCCAAGCTGCATGTTGCAGTGGGACCCCATAGCCTGGCTTACCAGAAAACACCAAGTGCTGCACCCACCTTCACAATCAGACTCCGGTGCTCCTCAGACTGACTGAAGTTCATGCCCATTTCAAAGATGCTCATTGTTCCTTGCTCACACAGATTCATCCAGGTGTGATATTCTTCATGCTCTGGAAGTCTATCCCAGAATGTCTTGAAGACCTCCCAGACTGTTTCCTGGCACACTGAAGGCACAAGAAAAGTCTGGTGTTAGTACAGCAGGAGCGGTGCTGCTATGGCACAAGTAGCCAGGTTGGTATTGTCCCAACACTGTATGCTTTTCAGAATGTTAAAATACAGAGTACAGTTAACATACAGAGTACAGTGACCCATGTGTAAATGTGTAAGGCATGTGAGGGACTGACAATAAAGACCTGGGTGGATCTTCCACACTCACACTCCTCCTCTCCCTGATATTTTTTTTTTACTTAAGTAATTAATTACTTCATTAAAGAAAAAAGAGAGCAAGAGAGAGCACACCTGTTTCCTAACAGACATCAAGAACAGCAGTATTTCAACTGAGTGAAACTGCCTTTCCAATGGGTGGAATGACCAATGGGTGACATTTATAGAAAACTTAGGAAACCAAATTAGCGTGGCAAATGCCCTCATAGAAAGTAGAGCTGGAGCTTAATTTGTAAGAAGCATTGTTGCCCTGACCAGAGCTGTAGAGGCTCCATTAGTAACAATTCATTTGGACTCACCTTTACATGGAATTTAAAAGCTTCAGAAATTATAATTGCATTAATAATTAGAAAAAAAAAACACCAAGGCAGGATGATGACACAGTAATGTTGTATGTTAAGAAATAAGTCAGCTTCTAACCCTGTTGCATTGAGAAACAGCTAGACATCTCCAACTGAACAGTCAGTCTGTGAGTTAAGGGTTAAATTATCTTGTACCAGTGCCAGATGCTTTAACCTCCCTCTCTCAACCTCCCTCTCCTGAACATGCTCCTTGCCAATCAGAGCAGTTGGTCACATAACGCTCAAGCAAGAACCTCTCTGTGACCCAGGATAACTGGAAGAGAGAAAGATTTATAGGATTTTCCTTATGTCTTGGAAAAGAACAAAGTTAGAAGGAGAACAACTCTAAAAATCACTCAGAGCAGATGCCAGCTTGGAGTAGCGACAGCCAAACCTGCTTTTTGGCCTTAATCGGATTTCACTGCTTATTTATACCCAGTCCAGCAGAGGAATGCTTTGCATTCAGGGAAAGTCTTGCCATCATAAGCAAGACCCTACAGGACACTGACCACAAATCTATTTTCAGAAAGTCATTTTCTTCAGTCAGCTTAAAAATAGTCTCCAGGCTGCCAAGACCAGTACCTTACTGCTATCTCTTCTTGTTACTCTGTGTTCTGAATTCCACAATAAATTACATGTACTTGTGCAAAACTGACAGATCATATATGGAAACATACATTCGTTCAGCCAAGAAACGGACATTCTGTCACCCTGGATGACAACATGAAGAAAAAGCTGTTCTGTTCATCCCGAATTTCAGTTTATCAGAGCAGTTGAGACAGTTTCTCCATGGCAGGACTCTACAGATACACAGATCTCGCTCATTTCCAATGCCAAGTTCCTGACAGCTTTCCTAGGTGGCAATTACCCTTGTTGCTCATTTGATGTGTATGACTAGAGAAGAACTCCACCTCCAACTCAGCATTATTCAGTGGTGTATTACTGCTCTAGCACTCCTTCAGCTTCCAGGTAGCTAACTTTATCTGCACGACACAGTAATTAGATAAGGAGGATTGCAGATGTTTCCATCAGTTTTGCGTACACATCTTTATTAACCGGAAGTAAAAAGTTGAGTCGCAGGCACCTACACACCCTCTCACATTCCCCCTCAAGTTATGCTTGTTTCTTCAGCAGCCAGAAGCAAACTCTGTGAGGCAGGGACCACATTTCCATATGACCTCTGTACAGAGCTCAGGCAACGAAGCCATAATCCTGCTCTGGGATTTCTGGATCCTGCTGGAGTACTAATAAGCTTCCTGAAGCACAATGACATCTGTAGTATCCTCTCTACCATCCCACTCCTAAGACCTAGGCATCCAGGAAAAGACCAAACTCTAGCTTGAGATGCAGAAGGCTATGCTAAGGAATACTGCTTGCTTTCATTCCTTCAGGAGGTGTTTGCGTCCTGGCTAAGGGATCCTTCACTCCAGGTGCAACGCTGTACACCAACAGTACTGCAGGGAGATTATCCCCCACAGCCAGCATAAATCTTCAGTCAGCTATCAGTAAGAGCTGGAGCTATGGCAGTAGCTTGGCAAATACAGTGCAGCAACACTAAGTCTACAGTTTTCAGATGGCAACAAAGGGCTGGCTTTCCAGTTGTGGGTAATAATTGGCACTAATAACTGAAGGCAGTTTTCCCTAATGCTCCTAAATAAGTTTCATCTCTCTTTTTTCAAGTAAATGTGATGAAGACAGCATCTTGCCTGAATTCAATCTGCTATGGTATGAACAGTTGTTCCAATCAGCTCCCAATAGATTAAGGATTTGTTCTCTGTCCTCTCATTTGGAATTAGGCACCCCACTGAAACCCAGTCCCCAAGGCTTTGTACCATCTGTGGGCTCCAAGCCCATTAATCAGACCTAAGCTGTCACAACTGGGTCATATTTTCTGTGGAATGGGGATGAGGACAAGGAATCACATTGTGTCCTCCCTCGCCTGTGTCCTATCTAGTGGTTTCCACCGCAGTGAGCAGTACTGAGTTACGACAACCTGATTCAAATTGTTTCCATGTTCAGAAGGAAAAGGCTGGCCCGTTTCTTCCTTCTGAGTAGTCCAAGCTTGTTACTGCTGACACACAGGGAGGGATTAAAAACCCCAGGCACACGTCTGCTGTGATTGCCATCATAACACTTCTGTTGGCCTTGCCCAGGAAACTGCATCGTCAGCCACACGAGCTGAATCAAAATCACAAGGTTGGAAGAGACCTTTGAAGATCATCAAGTCCAACCATTCCCATACTAAGCTAAACCATACCCTTAACTATCTCATCTACCCTTTTTTTGAACACAGGAGCTGCCCGCCACACACAGTCACCCTGTGACCTTGCTGACATGCAGTCCATCTTGTCATTGTCCTATTTAATTCTGTTGGCCAGTTTGTAAAGCAGAGGACTGCTTTGTAGGATAACAAATCCAGGCTGCAAGCACTCAACCCAAGAATCAGCTCCTGGGATGCTTACTTACATGGTGATCAAGACCAAATCTATAACCTGGCTAAGAAAAGGAACAATTTGGCATCAGCCTGTCTCTCTCATAGGCCTTTTTTCAACACATTGTTCTTAGATGAGAGTTGCCACTCCCAGCACAAAAGAACATCAGCATGGTTCCTTCAGCATGGTTCAGATCACACTGGTGTAAAGAAAGCAAGCAGCACGATGCTATCTCCCATCCTTCCTTCAGGTATGTCAAAGAAGGAGCCAGTTTTTATCAAGGCTTCAGTTGACGGGGCCACACAGGGAACTCAAGAGACACCACCCGCACGGGGCATTCAAGTTCTATAATAAATGCGATTAACCTTCTTTTCACTTGAAGGTGGAGCCCAGCCCTGGGGTGAGATTTTGACTGCCTGCTGGCAAGGGAGGGATTTTCAAAGTTTCTTATCACATAAGAAAAACATGTTTTTCATAACTAGATTATAAGCGTTCTGAGACTCTGTAGAGAAAACTTGGAGACATAAAGACAAATTTAAACAGGGCTTGACTGGAAGCTTCAGTAAATAACCACATTTTAGTGTACAGAAACAATTCACTATCATCCCTTCCAGCAACTTGCTGGTATCTGTGCCACACAGACTGTCGACATATGCTGACAATAAATGAAGCCACTTTTGCCTGATATTTAAAATAGGAACTCCTTGAAACCAAAATAGAAAATAAAAGAAAATGAGAGTCATGAAAATAAAAGGGGAGTCAGAGGCTCAGGGGAGACACAGACATATTTACCAGTAAGCTTTCTGACTAGCAATGCAACTTTTGAATCTTAATTAGAAAATGTTTAAAGCAAATAAAGAATGGAGGGGGAAAATTGCAGCATCAGAGCTTACTATAAATTGCAGGACCCCAACAGTTTGGTGCCATGTTAACGTGCTCCAACTATTAAGTAAAATAAATCTGCTGCATAGGCTTTGAGTTAGGATCTTTCCAGGGATTCAGTTTCCAAGACTAGCTCCAAAACCCTGAAAAAGCATCTGACCAAGCAGCCAGGATCAGGAAGGAACTGCTAGGCTGACCCAGCAGTGCTGCCACATGACACCTGAAGAGCCAGTCTTTACGGCTACATCTCACACCAAACTTTCGCTGGCCTGCCACTGGCGTAGCCACAGGCCACAGATACCTGGGACAGCATTAGCAACATGAGGACCTGGAGGAGACAGGATTTGTGATGAGGCCTCTAATCCCTGGCAAACAATACTGATTAAAAGCATCATAAAATCGAGATCAATCTTTTAAGGCAGTGAGCTAAGAGCCTTGATGCTACATGTGGGTGGGAAGGTAAGCTCCTCTAGAAAATTACTTCCTTCATCCATCCCACGGCTGCAGCAATAAATAACTCATATTTTTAGTGCTAGAGCTGATATTTAGAGCAGTTTGCTGTTTTCCTCTGAAGAACTCAAATGTGAGAAAAATGGAGACTTGTGAGACAGAGAAAGGCTCCCTGTGACAGAGACACCATCACTCCAGCTGTCTTCAGGAAAGGAAGCAGGGATGTAGAACATGTGTAATGGACTGAACATGACAAACAGTATTCAAGCCAGACTGCTTGTTTGCAGTTTTTCTCCAAAGTACGTTTTGCATGCACAGACCAAATTTTGCACTAAGTTCAGCCTGAAATTCAGCCTCAGAAATTCAAGTCACTTCACTGGTCACTGAGATAATCCTCTTCAAGGTGAGAGAGACCACCAATGTGGAGGATTCAGTGCAGACTTGGTTGTTGGAGAAGGGACACAGCTGCACAGACCTGCTCGAGATGGCATAAATAGGGTAAAGGTTGGTTCAAAGTCAGTGTGCCCTTGGGACCAGCTGCAGACAGTCCTGTTGTCTTAGAAAGAGGTCTTTCTCATAACAAAATGCAACAGAATGTAAGCAAATGTGTAATAGAATGTAAGCAAGGGCAGGACTGCAATCGATTAGCTGGACCAATGATGAGCTCGGCTTTGCAATATGCAATGAGCTAATTAACTACTATATTTAAGCTATGCTTGTGTGATTAAAGTTTGAGACAGCCTGACGAACCACTTGGTGTCCGTGTCTTCCTTCTCCGACACACCAAGGCAGCAAAAATGGAAAGAACAGCATGTTTGGCCTGTGTCCTTGTGGAAACATGAGTATAAACTTCCATTTGAACTCTAAGTGTCATGCACCCTTAAAGAAGGCAAGGCCTTAACTTTTCAAGGCTGTAACAGGTTTCAAAGGCTGCCTAGAAATACTGATATGTAATAAGGCCATGGGAATTCTGGTGTATCTACTCTGGAAGCCAAAAAGCCCAGCCCTTAGGCTGCTTTAAATGCAGTATTTACACTCAAGTAATACTTACAAAGAATAGACAATATCCTGAAAAGTTTATTTTTTCAGCTGAAACAAAATTTATTTCACATAGTCAGGCACAACCTCTTTTCAGTCCTATAAATCTGTAGGTGGAAAAAAGATTATCTGAAGTTTCCCTTCCCAAAAGCTTTATTGCTCTTCTCAAACCACCAGCGGAGATCGTGTGATGAGATGACCTCTTTCCCTCTGTCTCTGGAACTGTTACCTCTCATGTACCCAGGTAGGATACATCGTCTCTATAGCTCCAGCTTTACCATTCAGGATGCATTTATCTCTCAAATGAGAGACAATTAGACTATTACTTCCAGTCTGTGCTCAGGGATTTCTGAGGTTAACACAAGGGGCACCACATGACAGCACTGAGCACCTAGTAGGGGGTAGGGTGGCTTTCTGGCCATTTGTGTATGTGGGCAGTGCTGGAGTTAAATCCCAGTTAAATCCCATTAGTGCTTCTTAAGAGTTGAATCGTGTACAGTGGCTAGGAGCACCGAATCAGGCTGAATATTCTATTTTGAGGAAACATGAGGTCCACTCCTTCTCTCTAAAACATTATGCACAACCTGAATGGCTTAATTGCCAGGGCTTCTGGCAAGGACTACAGTGACAGGGAGACTGACAAACACTTCTTAAGACATCTTTCCTTTGAAGCCTTAGCACTCACTGAACAAATTAATATATAAGCACACAGAGAAGTCAATCTATTACTGAAACTTTGCTGTGTATGGCCTACAGCATAGCAACCCTTACACAAGGTACACAGCAAGCCAGGATTTTAAATTAAAATAGTTGAGTGTCCTGCAAGGAACCAACCCTGACTTTCACTGCCCATTTCTTTGAGGAACATAAAAGGGCTGCTAAGCTCTCCCAGCAATACTCTGGGAGCAGGCTGTAGTTAAAGGTGTCCCTGCTTACTGCAGGGGGGTTGGACTAGATGACCTTCAAAGGTCCGCTCCAACGTAACACATCCCATGAATTAGCTACTCCACACAAAAACTATTCTCACTGGTAATATTTCAGCAGCTACAAAGGAGTGTCTTTCATGGGAAAAGGAAAGCTTTTTAGAAGCATATGTTGACATCTAACAATTTAAACGTAGAGGGAGACAGAACCAGACCACCTCCAAATCAACTTCAGAAATTTATTGGCTGAGTGTAAGCTATGCATAATATGGGCCAGGGACAAGGGGGAAGCCAGAAAGTTTATTTAACATCTTTGTCAGTGACATGGACAGCACTGATCACGCCCTCCGCAAGTTTCCCAAGAATGGGGAAAATGAGAAAGCTCAGCGCTATGCCAAAAATTACCAAATCTAGGGATTATTATAATGTATAGCATTTAATTCCTGAGAAATACCTTTTAATCTTTCCAAAGTACCAAAATGTCCTGTTTCCCATCAGCTATGACAGACTGGAAGATGATTTCCTTCTTTGGTCAATATCTTTAAACACTGATTTCAGTGTTTAAACAAAGATTTCAGCTTTATCTGAAGCTCTGGCTGACAAAAATGGTTCTGTTATAAAGACTCTGATCTACTCTTGTGAAAAGAGGTATTCATTCATGAACACACAGACCGAACTGTTTGAGAGAGTGGATTACAGTAGCAAAAAATGCAAATAGAATTTAGGAAAGGTGGCCACCAGGGTAAGTAATAACCTCTGAGGTGGCAAAGAGCAGCAGTATTAACCCTGAACCTTGGTGCCAAAATCCAGCAGCCTTTGTTGTATCCAGTTAACAGGCACAGGCTAGGGAAAACAGTGTAAGCAATGCTACTTTGCAGTCCTTATCTTGTTTCTCTTTTACTGGCTAAGTCAACTTCCAAGTCTACTGCAACCCACAGGCACCCACTGGTAATTTGCACCAAAGGAAATGGACAGAGTCACTGAATTGTCTAGGTAAGGTTGGCTGCATGAATAACTCAGCACTTGAGAAACCCGTCTTCTAGACTGCAGGTGAAGAGAAACCAATACAAAAACACCCCTCCTCTTGGCTGGTGCATCTGACTACCAGAGTAGTAACAACAGCCACTGGTGAATAATCATACCATTACTTCGATTTTCATATGCTGAAGGGTGCTACTGCTGTGTTAGAAAATACTGATTTTTCTCCAGATCCTTGTATTTTGCCACCCTTTGATTTTTTAAATTATTTATTATATATTTAGCATATCTCTTTTATCTTGTATCTTTTTAAATCTGAAAATACCCAGATGTTGTCTAAAAAAGAAAAAAAAAAAACAACAAACCAAACCCACCAGAACAAACCCCAACACTGCATGCTGTTAAGCCTATAGCTGTATGACATAAGCACTCATTTAAAGCCTGTGACAGAGATGTTCATCAGTCAGCCTCTGACACTCATAGAGGCTTTAGCGAGCTAGCAAAAGTGAATAAGGCTTGGAGGTACAAACAGGTAATTATATTCCCACCTGTTTGTTTCTAAGGTAGATACACATAGGACAAGTGCTACCTGGATAATCAGCACATGCAAGCCTTTTCCTTTTTTTCTAACAAGATCTTATATGAAAACAACCAACCTTTCCTTCCATGGCATTGGCACTGTAAAGCAAAACCAAAGCAAAGCACAGGCTGCATTGAAACCATCCTTCCCAGAGAAAGAATTAAGTCTGTACTCAGTCTCTTACTTCAACAGATAGAGAACACAAAGGAGATTCTAAAACTGCAGGCTGAGATTGAAAGAATCAGCACATTCTGTGTACCCTTGTGTTTATTTCCTAGTGGAGTCAGTTATTTTTCTAATCACTGTTAGTAGCTGGGCTCTGAGCACTAAACAGTGGCCACACTCTTTCCTAGGGCTGTTCTGTTGACAGTGCAGACAAGAAAGTCCATCTATTTTATCACTACACTGATTCAGCTAGCTAGTGAAAACATGTTTTCTAGAAAAAGCTGGTATATAACTCAGTAACATTCACGGAACAGCTTTATGGTGAATGCAAACAGCAGCACCATCACCTTTCACGTACCTCGGGCCCATTAACTCCAATGTGACCAACTGGACATCACCAAACACTTGTGACACAGCACACTGCTGCTAACAGAGGAAGATGACAAATCCAGGCTCTGCTCAACTTGCTGATAATTAAAAGCACCCCTGCTTGTCACAGAGTTCTTTTTCAAAAGTTTCATGTTAAAAGCGCTAAGGGTGCCCACAGCAACTCTGCCTAAGAAATCCTCATGGAAGCCCTAAGTCCAGTAGGAAAGCAGATGGACTAGGTGGATTTTTGGTTTAACCTAGGACCGTTAAGTTCTAAATAAGCCTTTACAACCTAATTTACAGACTTTTCTTATTATCACACACAGTTTTGCTTACTTGGTATTGCCCTTACATACCCCATCCCAGATGACTGAGGGGTGACTGCAGCTAGAGCACACTGCAGGGGTTTGCTTTGAGCAAAACAAGGAACAGTAGAATGTTACTGGGTGGACTTAAACATGGAGCTTGCAAAGCCTGTCACACTATGTGATCAATAGTGTTGACATCCCTTGCAAGCTGGGCACAATTCCTAATTGAAAATATATATGCTTGTATTTTAATATATAGACATATTCCTAGAAATATATATTAATGTTTGCATATATATAACAATTTGATCCTATGTAATTCCAATTTACTCCCCAAATACATTCTTTCTTTTTTACTCACTCAATAGCTCCTGGTTTTAATTGCTTTCCACTCCTCCAAGTGAATAAATTGAGATCCCAGTGGAACTTTCTTTCACAGGCAATCACAAGTGGTCAGAGCCACATGTTTAATGAGACTCTTTCCCCTCTCCTTTAAGTGACAGCAGCTTTTTCTGATTTCACCAATTATGTGCAAACATGCTACGACACTGTGAATTGTTTGACTGCTATGATACAGATACACAAACAGCACAAAGTGCTGAGTGACCTCGATGCCTCATTCCAGAGCAGTCAGACAGAAGGGTTTGCAATAAATCATTGGTCCATAATATTTTATCACATCAAAGAAGGTGTTACTGGGAGTACTTCATCTTTTCAGGGAAGAGTTTGCCACGCCAACTTCTACATCTTAAAAGAGAGGCTTCCTCTCTATTATATTATGGAGCGTGATACAGAGAGACTGGCTTTCTAGACAAGATAATGTACTACACTTTGCACAACCAGCCACAGTCAAAAGTCACATGGCTGGGATGCTAACATCTGGGACTTGACTCTTCTCTGAAAGACCCCTCAGCAAATTCTACTAGCACTTAAAGAACAATAAATAAAACCAACCAGCTCTGCCATGTAGCTAACCTGCACGTAACACCTGTTTTTCTTAGCATTCAGATTGTTCTTTGAGATAAGTTAGTATTAAACACTACCTGTGGTTTCAGGGACTGAGTTTTTATGACATATGAGTGTAACCAGAAAGGGTTTTTTCAACTCAGAACAGCTCTCAAAGAAAATTATCATAGAAAACTAAGTTTCTTGGGTAGTGTGTTTCCTATTGCTTGGTATTTATTATGTTTAAAAGCTTCCTCTGTTTTCTTTCTATGAGTAAATGTTCTTTTTCAATTACCCATGAAACATTCAGTCACTTACCTCTGAGCCTGAAGTATTTCAGATGGTTGGCAATAGCCTGCTCAACAGATTCATCAGGGCAGATCTTAACTCCACTGGGAAACAGAATGGACCGCTTCCTTCGTAACAGCAAATGCTTGGTGACCCGTTCAGACTCCACAATGCCCTTAAGCTTTCTCAACTCAGGAGGCAGAGAAGGGTTTGCCAACTGCCAGCCACTGAGCTGAGGAGTTGGTGAACCATCTTTAGCCTGTCCTTCTCCTGTAGCTGAATAACCTTCTGCTGTAAAATTAAAACCACAAATACATTTCTCAGAGGAGGTAGCCGTGCAATCGTATGTATCTTAATGCCATTGCTCTGGTCTCTCAAGGACATAACTGTGCTTGTTTCTGTTAACAAAACCCATCTGTATGACTGTACTATTATAAATAACCTTAAGCTCTTTACAGCATCCCATCAAATAACGTTAACCTAAAGCCCTAACCTTCTGAATGCTAACATTTTGTGTTTAACTTCCTTTCTGTGATGTGGCTTAAGTTAATAGGCACTACACGTTTGTGAACTTTTGCTTTGAAGCTTTCAGGGCTGGTAATGAAGTGAGTGATTAATTAACAAGTCCTGTTATTCCAGGCTTTCTTTCCACAAGAAACATTTGTAACCCTTGCCTCAAGAAAGCTGCTTGAATCGACATCTAGCAAGTACGCCTTCCTCCACCATGAGGTGGGTCCCTACCTCACTGGGGTGCAGGGAAAAAAGAAGCAGCAAAAAAGAGGTCATCAGCTTTAGCTTTTCTCTCTTATGTTAGTTGTTCCCCACCGCTCCAGAGGAAACATTACAGCTGAGGGTCTATTTGGTTTTCATCTGACCATTTAGCTCTCTATCCTCCACAGTCACCTGATCTGAATTAATTAATTCAACTTCCTCCTTTCACTTTTTCTCCAGAAAACATGACCGAAGAAGAATCACAATGAATCATTCATTAGAGAAAGAACAGTACTAAGTCTACGGCATTTTTAATTCCACAGATTATAAGCTTATTCTCCAACTTCAAAGTCAATAGCACCTTTGACTTTGATACCTCAAAGATGAAGAATGTGGTTATTTTGATGGTCTAATAATAGTCAGCTCCACTGCAGAAGACCACCACGAGATAGTGCGTCAGAGGGAGAAGGGAATATCAGAAAGTC
The DNA here is from genome assembly GCF_964237585.1 of Gallinula chloropus. NCBI lineage: Eukaryota > Metazoa > Chordata > Aves > Gruiformes > Rallidae > Gallinula > Gallinula chloropus. The sequence goes on from NC_140085.1 coordinate 93,293,504, forward strand.
CAATCTTTCTTTACCCACACTGACACATCTTCAGTCTGCATGAGCAGAAGACAGAACCTCACTTTTTGAGATTTAATACAAAATTCTTTTAAGAAAAAAGCACCAAGTAAAACACTTATCAGTATCTAATTTCTCTCAAAGTCAGAAAAAAAACTTGCCTCCTGTAGCTACATTTTACACTCAAAATAACACAAACGTATAGTAACACCTAGAAATCCCTCTAATTATTTTATATGTACACTGATATCATGGCACAGATGAGACCAAACACTTCTCTGCATCAGTCCCCTTTGTTAGAAATAGAGAGGTACTTTTGTTTCTACACACTGCCATAGGTAAACTTTGAAAATAAGAGTATGAATAAGATTTCTGCATTACCTGCGACTCTTTGAAGATCATCTTTAATCATTCCCAAAAATGGAAGGCAAAGACAGATTTTCCAAATGAAGTCAAACATACTTGTGTCCAAAAAAAAAAAAAGCAAGGAAAAAAAATTCCCTTTTAGCAGAAGAGCTGTTATCTTTAATGTATCCTTGAACTAGCCAACAGCATTGCCCTTCTTGAAAATGTCTTGACGTCCCATATAAGTATCTTTGGAAAAAACATTAAGTAAAAAAAGTCATCCAAGACATCCTGGGAATATCCTTTTCAAAGACAGTATTCCGCTTTAGTGAAGAAACAAGAAAAGGTGATGGAAGTAAACTCCTTGGAGCTAGCAGATGGACTGAGACAATTTTTTAATTTTAATCTGGCCAGATAAGCTCTTTACCAGAGCTTGTCATACCATTAACAGACAGTCCAAACAAGGACAGCACCTTTCACATTTAATTAGCCACGTTTGTTCATTGGCCCTTCAATTTCCGCCCTTTTTAAAAATCAGGCTGGACACAAAACTTCAGGGGGAGCACACCAGTCCCCAGTGGAAGGTCTTAGTGAGTTGTGTCTTCTGCTTGTACAATCCTACGTACCGTAAAACGCACCGAGGCGGCTAAACAGCGATGCCTGTGTAGGTAACACAGAAGCAACCCTGCCAAAGGGCTGCTCCTTCTGGTGACAGAGCTAACACAGCCCTGGTGCCCCAGTCTGTGCTAAAGCAGAAAGTGCTGTGGTGTCACACGCCTGTCCCTGGCATCTCAAAGATAAGGTGAGGGCAAGCTGTGATCCATTCATCTCTGTTCAGGTATTATCTGACAGGAGCAGTAGGAAAGAATTAGCGCAGATACCTGAAGAGATGATCAGCTGAGAACCACTGCAGAAAGGACAGCGTGCAGGACAGCAGCAGCCATCTCAGCTCCCCTCCTGCCCAGGGTCAGCTCGCTGTGGAAACGTGTACGGAAGCAGCCCCGCAATGGCAGACAGCGTTTGGACCACTGGAAAAACCCTGTCAGGGCTGTCTCCTGGGCGGCGTTAACTCAGGACTTGCTGGTTACTGTGTTCAGAACAATCTCAGCAAACTCCTGGTTGCTCCAAAATGCCTATTTTTGGTAGTGGTTTTGTGTAAATATTTCAATGGTAGGTTCCCGAGGCTTCCCAGACAGCCTACAGAGCATTTACACAGAGCTCCTTTGGCATACAGCGCTGTGTTTCTCCTAGCTGCTCTGCTGAACTCTAGTGATTCAGGTAACACTGATGATTCCTGATACTACACACAGGCACCAAATAAACCCACCTTTGTCTCTAGGTTCTGTCTTCATACACCTAACAGACTCAGCTATTTTTCAAAAAACAACAACATATTTTCCTTGATTTTCTTTCTACAAAACAACTGTTACACTTCAAGTTAAATCACTGAGCTGCTCTAACACCCTCAAAGAGTTTTCTTAGAATCAAGTGTTTTGTACCTATCAAGCCAGCCCTGTTTACTCAGGCTGGCTCTGCCGAGCTAACTACAGTACTGGCACCAGCACCAAGCGCAGTACCCCCACGCTGGAGCTGTAAACTGAGTGGTCCTGATGATAGGAAGCACAGGAACAACGAGGCTCTGATGCTCATAGATGGTTTTTAAGTCCCGTTTGGCATCTCTAGGAAGACAGATTTTTTTTTTCCCTTCCTTGAGGATAACTTGGGTACCTTTATTACAACCCTGGATTCAACAACACAGACCAGCTTTTTTTTAATCCCCTGCAGGGACTGGTGCTCTCAGTGTCAGGATTGCTTTTGCTTGCATTAGGCTGCAGAAATGCAACTGCATCAAGATTGGAAGCACTATACTTGCTTATAAAGGCAAAGTCCAACGTACCTCAAGAATGCACAGCAACTAATCCTTTTAGAGAAAATTCTCCAAATACATGTGCTTCAGTAAGAGCATGAAACTTAGAAAGTTTTCTTGGAGAGTCTGGAGATGTACAGCATTGCTGGGGGTTTTTTACCAAAGTATTCAAAGGAACTCAGAATGTAAACAGTGTAAAAACTACCTGATTTATACCTCTGTCAAAATCTGTTTTCTACACTACGGCTAGGTCAGCTTTGGTGTGATAAAATAGGTCAAGCATTAAAATTCCACTTTACTAATATTAGTTCAAGCTATCAATTTTAAATGCAACACTGATCTCAACACTGAAATTTAGATTTGCAACAGCTGAAAGTCTCCTACATTTATGATAGCAAAAGGTGTAACTAAAAGCACAACTGTCATTTAAAGTTTCTTAAAACAAGCAAAACAACTCTTGCAACAGACTTCCAAAAAAACCTTTGGAAAATCAGTTCCTCCTTTGATTTAGCTAAAGCACTTACAGCAATCATTGAATAGAACAGCCTGGAGAGCAGAAGTTGTGTAGTTCTTCATTTCCAGCCACCAAATTGTATCTGTTGAAAAGTACTCAGGAAAAGCGTACTCCTGCAGCGGGGCAGGGAAGGGGAAGTACAAGCCTAGCCATGTAACATGCTGAGGCTCATCAGCACATCCAAAACCAAAGAAAATTTTCTGACAATTTGTATTTCTGAGAAGAAGGGACATGCATGTTGCTACAGCAGATGTGCTTAGCTGAGTTACAGTTCTCTACAAGGTAATGGTGACCGAAATTCTGCTACCCCGCACATACCCTTCTAAAGAATATCAGTATTTTCAAAAGCCATTTATTCAAAAAGCTAAATCCACTCATTTCTATCTAAAGAATGCAAAATACAGCTACACCTTAATGAAAATACCTCTAACGAAGAGCCATATGTGGCAGACACTCCCTATCTCCAAGCTCATGCAGATTTATACCTGCGACTGAATGCAGTGACTGGCTTTACAGCATCTGACAGGGTTCACCAACACAATTGCCGATCAGTTTAGCTAAGAAAATTGGGTTAGATGAAGCCTTTTTACTTGTTTGGTTTCTGTGGCTGCTGTTGCCAAGCATTTCACCATCACCACTTTTGGCTTGTGCTCCTGGACAGTTCTCTGGCGACCAGTCTCTGAAGTCTCTGAAGAATAAGCTGGGTAAGAGGCTGTTCAGCTTTCCAGATGAGAAAATTCAGCCCACCACTGTCTGTCGTACTGCCACCTCTTCCATCACATAGTACTATTAAAGTATTTGGAGCATAAAAATCAACAAAATTAATCTAACACTTCATTGATCTACTTTGTCCTTGTCAAGTAAGCCTATTCTCAGCACTCCTCCTTCCTTAAACTATTGATCAGGTAAGTATCTCTTACTTTTCTCAACCAAAGATGATCCCCAGTGCCTGTGCTTTGAACAGTGTAGTGTTTCCAATTTCAATTTGCTCGGACACAATTACTGCTGTTGGTTTTATTTGACCATTAATGGAAACATTTTCAGTCCTGCAACCTTTCACAGGTCGTTCTACACCCCCTGCTTTACCATTTGAAAATCAGTTTTTTCTTTGCAGGGGTTGCCAGGAGCAATATTCTGCTTCTCTGTAGTAAGATAAATCTGTTACTACTATGGCTTTTAAATCTTAATTATTTTCTAAGGTGTAGTACTTAATGAGTACTAGAATTTGACCCCAAAACAAGGTTGCAGGAGGTGAATCCCAGGAAGGACACATAGGAAAGACACAGCAGTCCACAGACACTTTTAGAAAAGCACATTTTCAGTTTCATCATTCCCTTCTCCAGTTCTTGATGAAAACAAGGGGTTTCTTTTAGTGTTTTCCTGGAAGATTTACTTCCTCCAAGTTACTCCACCTTGTTTCTTGTGTCATGCTTACTAACAGTACCTTAAACAGATCTCCAAGACTCAGATTTCTTCATGAAAGCCAGAATGCAGCAGCTTCTTTTAAAGAAACTGATAGCTACTTTTAACACTCTCAAGTAAAATTCCTTGCCTTGAAACCAAAATTACACTACATCAGACAAAAAGCCATGCAAAGATTGGTTTGCTTTCAAGTATCACGCCACTCCCTTATTTCAGCTAATCAGGGGTTAATACAGGAAATGGAAGCACAGGAGATAAGCAAAAAGGTCCCCAAGTCAGACCTCTTCTATATGCTACAAGTTATCTTTGGGGGGTTACAGAAATAGAAAGGAAACAAAAAGGACCTGGAGTCTTAACTTTTCCCCACAGACACTTCCTAGCATTCACCATGTATCTGCTGCATGCAGATGGCTGGAATGAGGTGGGTTGCAGCTGGGGAACCCAGGCATTTGCTGGGCTGGTCAGTCATTCAGGCTGTCAAGAGTTGTTAGCCTAAGTACAACAACCAGCTGTAAGGTTCTCGGGTCAAAAAGCAGCCGTGCTTGCCACAAGCAGCTGTGAACTACCTGCGTGTCTTTAGAAGGCCTGGAGACCAAATAATCGCTGTGACAGAAATTGGGTTAAGGACACACATACTGGGCATATACCTTAGAAGCAGTACGAAGGTCTGGCTCTGCTTAGCTCATTGGCTATTTGTGGCAGCAGGGAAAAGAATGGCAACAATCACATTCAGTAACTTCCAGAGAGAATTTTAATACCAAATGTATTGGCATGCTCATAGTACGTATCTAACAAATCTACAAAGGCAATCCATTAATATTATAAAACCAGTTTAGGAAAATTGATACATCACTTTTGCTTTTCAATAGCTATAAACCAATCTAAAAAAATAACAGGTTACTTCATGATAAAAACTAACTTTACCATAGGAAAAATCCCCAAACTACTTGTCATAAGAGAACATAGGCATCACTTAAAGGGCCGCAGAAAAAGGGCCCCTTTTTTTCTACTTTATCCTCCATGTGCCTTAAAATAAATACACAGACTAACCCTATAAGTAATGCTGACGTCATGATTTAGGTGATGAAAGCCACAAAACCTTTGGGATGAGGGGGACAGATGTTGGTGAGGCTGGTAGTGGCAAACTATAGAATGAAAGTAGGAGCAAAGACAAAAAAGACACGGTAATTGCACTAGGCTGCTCACAGCTACACAGAAGGTAACTGCACTCAGCAAGTTATTGTGTTTTAAAATAGCCTCTTCTCCAAAAGAATGCTTCCTGGTTTGAGGAACAATGATATGGATTTTTTTAATGTCTGTACAGAGCCTGAAGTAACAATTGGACTTTCCAAGTACTACGTTTCAGAGATGCCTTGAGGGAAGGGGCCCTGAGAATTCTGCAGCGCCATAAAAATGTTCACATCTTTAGGTTGCCCTCAATTATTACTTGAACTCTCTGGCTTAAGTCTAGCTTTAAATGAATCTTTTTGACACAGGTGGTTTTGGTGTTTATCTGACACGTGGTGTCTCTGAAGAGAGTGATTACACTTAAGCTTACTTACAGTGGGGAACAGGAAAAAGCTTCCTCTTAAAACAGTCACCTTCTATCGTGCAGTAATTGCAGAAAAGAGTGTGCACATGTCACAATGTTATTGAAGCTTTACGTGACCACTGTTTGAGGGAAAACTACATAAATATATATTAAGACAACAATAAATTTGTGCTAGTTTATCAAATCAAATCAGAGTTGAAACACTCAAATATTCAGGCATCTTTACTCAACACTCCTGAACATACTAAAAATCCTGTTTGTCTTATATGTACATTTAAAGATCCTAAAGAGATCTTACATGTAAATTTAAAGATCTTAAAGAGATCTTACATGTAACATGACTGTTCAAATGAAAACAGCCTTATTTTTTCAGTAAAATACCTCAAACTTCTGAGGTGGTTGAGCCACAACCTGCTTGCCTTTCTAATGCAAGGGATGCCATAAGGTTCATACGCATAACCCCTGAAAATAAGGCAAACAGGATTAAGAAAAACTACTGCCTACATGTATTGCTTTGGCATGTACTTTGAGAGCAAGATCTCTTCTAAAATCTGACAAGAAAAATTAATTAGAAATATTTTTTTTAAATCCACTCTTGACTTTTGAAAGATTTCAAAGGTCACTCTCAAGAAAACATCTTCCACTCATAGGAATAATTTTTTTTGATGAAAATTCTATGGAAGGGGAAAAAAATAATTTAAAAAAAATCAAAACTCAGCAGCCTCAAATCTTGGCAGAGTTCTCTGACATGTGCAGACAACTGCTGTATAGAATCAGAAACAAAACAAAAAAATACATCTCTAAAGAAATTCAATACTAGATCCTTAAATTAAAACAACACATCATATTAACTCTAGCCGTATGAGCTGCAAAATCAAGATACACAGTATAGGGTCAGAAATCCTGTTTTCAGGCTTGACTCCGAGGTGATCATCCATGTTTATACAGAACTGTAAAGAACAGGCTCCAAAAGATGAAAGTAGTTTTACATCCTTGTGGCACGTACCTGTACACAGCTTCCATATTGCAAGTAAGGAATCAGTTAGCAATCCGTATGTGTTCACCTTAACTTACGTATTTACACTTGTACATCTACAGCCTTCTACTCCCCCCCCCCCCAACTGCATTCTACGACCACACAATCCAAATGAAGAAAAACACAAAGTCTTTAAATAAATACACACTGAACAAACAAAATACTTCTTGTGGTTCTTTTTTTCTTTTTCATTCCTTGCAAGGCAGAAAGAGCCCAAATGCTGCTCAGCAGAGTTCCAGTTACTTTATGCAGCAATGTTCTTTGCCCGGTCTGGCTTATTAGATATATTAGCTGCTGCTGCCACTATGCTGCTGAAAGTGCAGTTGCAAGATCAGGTCTCGAATTTCTTCTCTTTTGCTTCTGATCAGCTGGCGAGGGAACCACTTCTCCAGATGCAGTGGCTGTTCAAAGTTAACTATGGGATTCTGGTAAAAAAAAAAAAAAAAAAGAAAGAAGGAATATTTACAGCATGAATTTCCTAAAGAAACCTTCAAAAACAATTTCAAACTCTGCTATTACTGCTGAAGCCAAGAAGGTACAAGCAAATTGCCATGAGGCAGTCACAGGCTGACAAGTCAAACTCCGGTTCCTCCATGGTAATCGCCTATATACATACCCTTACCACAAGCTACTCACGGTAAACACCAAACAGGTTATCACCACTTAGAATCACAGGCTGGTTTGGGTTGGAAGGGACCTCAAAGATCCTCTAGTCCCAACCCCCCTGCCATGGGAAGGGACACCCTCCACTAGCCCAGGTCACCCAAAGCTGTCCTTGAACACTGCCAGGGAGGGAACAGCCACAGCTTCTCTTAAAGAAACATATTCAAGGCAGATTTGTACTCTGGTACAATTAGGCACACTCTTGATGCACTTTTGCCATAGTACATCTATGTACTATGTACACACACACATATCACACTATAGGGAAGGACCAAGCATGCAGCAATTAAGCACCATAAGGTTTTGTTGTGTCAGGCACGTATTTTTCTGTCATGAGCTGGTCAGTCTGACAGAAGACAACAAAGCAGCAAGAACACTGCTAGCAGTTTTAACAAGACATGAGAGGAGCAGAATTCAGAACAAAAGAGGATAACAAATTGCAATGAGAGATGCTGGCAGCTTCAGCAGTAAGGCCACAGTATCACATCTGATTTGCCAAAATCACTTTCTTTCCTCTTTCCCTCTTCATTCTTTTGCCATGCTTTTATTTCACCTTCTCCTTCCTTTGAATAAATGAGTATATGATAAATTGAAAAAGCAAAGGGAAAAACAAACACATCAGAATCTGCAGCCTATGAGACCTGAAGCCCTGGTATGTTTAGGACATGTTACAACCACCTTGTCTTGGCCTTGCTTCTGCAAGCAGAACACGACCCAACTGTTAGAGAATGGGAAGTTAAAAAGCACTGGTAAAGAATTTAATTTTCTGCCTACACAAGAGCTGAACTCACCCATCACAGAATGGTTAAGGATTGAAGGAATTTGTGGAGGTCATCTGGTCCAATCCCCTGCTCAAGCAAGGCCACCTAGAGATGGTTGCCAGGACCGTGTCCAGATGACTTTTGAATATCTTCAAGGAGGGACATTCCACAACCTCTCTGGGCAAAAGGTATGAGCAGTCAGGTCACCCTCACAGCAAACAAAAAAAGCATTTCTCTACATGCAGAGGGAGCCTCCTGTGTTTCAGTATGCATCCTCTGCCTCTTGTCCTGTCACTGGGCACCACTGGAAAGAGAGAGCTCTCCACTTTGCACTCTCCCTTCAGATATTTTTACATATTGATATGATCCTCTCTGAGCCTTCTCTGAGTCACAGCTCTCAACCTTTCCTCACAGGAGGGATGCTCCAGTACCATAATGGCCTTTGTGACCCTTAGCTGGACTTCCTCCAATAGTGCCATCTCTATCTTGTACTAGGGAGACAAGAACTGGACACAGCACTGAGGAGAGAGGAAGGATCACCTCCCTCCAACTGATGGTAATATTCCTCTTAACAGACTGGGATGTGGCTATCCAGCCCAGACTCCATCAGCTTCTCTAGGAGAATCTTATGGGAGACAGTGTCAAAGGCCTTGCTGAAGACCACAGAGACAACACCTACTGCTTTCCCCTCATCTACCAAGCCAGTCAATTCATCACAAAGTTAATCAAGTTGGCCAAGGCCCCACATATTTTCCATGCACAGGACTCTCCACTTACACATGGAGCACACATAAGCATCAAACAAGCAGAGCAATTCAAAGTACAGAGCAAGAGGCAATGCACTGATCAGGGGTAGGAAGAGTTGGAACACCCTAAAAGACAGCGTTTGAAGCCCAGCATCTGCACATGTTGAAAGGTATGCACTCAATGAGAGAGAGGCGCTCCTTCACCTCAGTCCATGCCCTTTTAAGCAATCTCCCCTCCCTCTGAGCCACTCAAAGGCCGCTGCACAAGCTGACTGAAGATTTGGAGACTACAAAAAGATGCGCAGAAAATATGCCATCTCTGCGGCAGAAACGTGTAAACTAAATAGACTTCAAACACACTCAAGTAGTTCGGGGTATGCAATGTGTCGCTGCAAAAGCAAAATTAACCCACCAAGGTCAGAAATGTTTGCCAACAAACACAGATGAGAAACAGTCTGTGCTCCAGATACAAAGACCCCTGACCACTATTTGAAAAATGGGTTTTAATGCGTCTTCCTCAAAAGGCTTTGATACTTTTGAGGCTGAGCACCACAGGTTTTTGTGTCTGGCTATTTCTTGTAGATACAAGGTTTTGGGGGTTTAAGGTGATTTTGGGGAAAGGGTAAGGTAGTTTCCATTTGTACCTGGAAGAAGCTTTCCACATACTGCAGCAAATAGACCCCACAATCACTGCTGTTATCTTGTTTAGGCACTCTGGGATACAGGTCTATCATAGTTGTACTATTGAATTCTCGATGTGTTTTTCGTTTAGCTTCCCATTCCACTTCAAGGTACCTACAAATGAAAGCAAACAGATTAAACACTCCAGAAATAACTCCCAAATTCAATGCGTGTTGAGATACTACTCAATGTTATCCTGGAGCTGGCTAAAAAGCTTTAACCATTTTATTTTATTTTCACAGAATCTTTCAAAGAAATTAATGCGAGGAACACCACAATTTCAACTATCCATTATTCTGTCACCCACTGTCCATTATTCTGTCACCCTCAGAGGCACCTCTACCACAGAATAGGCAATGTAGAAAACAGAATGATGTATGACACTATTTAAACAGTTATTTGTGCTGCTTTTCTTGAAGCTATTAGGATACTAGAACATTTTAACATGTTAACTAAAGAAAGAACTCAAGTAATCTTTCCTGGCTATCACACAGATTTTTCCTGGGTTCATCCTAGGAGGCCAGCAGTGGGTTTCTAACTTAAGAAAACCTTTAAATTCACCTTATCAACAACTTTGGTTACAACTGCACCAATATAATCCTTGCGACCTGCTAGTGTACAAGGTATATAAAGACTCGCTAAAAAACTTCCAGGTTTGCTTCTTTGAAGATTATGACCCATTTGTTATTAGGCTTTTCTATTGTCTTGTGCTTCAGTAGCAATTCACTGACCCCATGTTCTGTGCCAGCCACTGAGATCACAGATGGGATTGAAAGCATAAGGGTCCGATTTTCAAAGGCAACAGTTACCTATAACTCTTCTGCTGACTTTAGTCAGAGTTGCAAAGACTCAGGGCTTGTGAAAATCCAATGTAAAGTCTGGCTTTAGGGAATAAATAATATATACATTAAGTTAGACCTTGTGTTTAATTTCTTAAAGCCCCAAGTCCTGGCAGTTCTGAGAATAACAATAAATATAAAACACTCAGAACACCTTTGGGGAAAATGACAACTGTGAAAAGGTGGCAAACATTAAACAATTCAAAGGTTAAGACAGTTCAGTGAAGCACATTCTCTAGAAACTGCAAGGACCTTTAAAATTAATTTTTTTTGAGCCTGGACACTACATAGAACACACAAAAAATCAACTCAAAGAAAGATGTCACAGAACACCTGCATCAGTTTCCTTCAACTTCTGCTTTCAGGGTGTAACTGCAAATTGAAGGAGTAAGAGGTCTGCTTCCCGAACTTCCCTAATCTCACAATTCCATAAATTTCCTCTTTGCTTTTGGACATTTCATGACATCTCTCTCAACTCCAGGAAAGCATCCTCTCTAGTACATCAACCCCAGGAGTAGCTCAAAGCATAAAGCATTAAGTTAATGCATTCCTCGGAGATTTTAAAAGAAAAAAAATAATTGCTATTTCATTCTTTCACTCCAGATCGGTGGAAAAGATGGTTTCAGCAAGATTTCTGATGCTCACATAACCCTCACAAAGCATTTTGGGTTACAGATGTGTTTTCCTTTCAGTGAAGCAGATACAACAGAAAACAAAAATTTTGTTTTCCTTCAAGTATTTAATATTAGCAACTTTTTTAAAGTTGTTGATAGGTCTTAAAGTCATTAGGAGCGTGTAACAGCACTGGAAGTTTGAACATGTTCTTATAACACTTCCATACCTATACTTACCACAAGCAGTGTCTGAATATAGTTTTACTCTTACTGTTCAAACCAAATAACAGCATTCCAATATAATTACACAGACACATCAAGCTTTTAGCTTCAGTCTAGTTTCCATTTTTTGGTACACAGACAGGAGTGGATTTAACACTAATTCTGTAAGCGCCATCAAAAAAATGAACATCGACCTTTTGGGAAAGTAGTAATTTAAATTTCAATGTATTCATTTTAAAAAATCTGTACTTTTACTACCCTTAAAATCATTTTCCATTACAGAATAAAAACATTACAGGGGATTAAAAAACCTCAAATAAACTGAACCCCCTTCTCCCCAGCCTTGTAGTTTCGGGGGGCAGGGAGGTTCAATTTCAAAAAGACTGTTGGCTTTACAGCCTCTGTGTTACGTCTGCACTGCAGAACAAAGGCTTTTCACAGAAGCCCCTCTATTGCTATTACAATTTTCTTTGTTGCAGCTCTTTACAGATTTTTCTGTAGCATTGGAAATGCACACTTTTACAGAGAAAAGTATTTTGAATGTAGAAATATGACCAGCAGCAGCTCTTTCTAATCAATAGAAACTGTGGTTACTTACTCTCTCAAAAGTTGAACTGTTTTCTGTACGGAACCAGCTTTCAAAGAATCTAAGATGAGTATACAAGGCCTGTACACAACAAAAACAAACAATAATTATTGTAGTCCTCCACCAGCAATGCTACTGAAGCAAACATTTTGAGTACAGCTTAACAAGAGCATCAATATCTGAACAAACATGGAAAAAACTGACAAGTTTTATGACAAATAGCTGAATGACTAGAGAACTCCCTAATATCATTTAATGCTACAATATCAGTATGAAAACAAAAACATACCTTTTACAAATCTGCCTTGTGGAATTATTTAAGGACATCTGGAGAAGAGAAAATAAAAATAACTTTAAAAAACCTGCAAGAATGATAAACTGAAATGTCTTCACAGACTTAAAGGTAAAGCCAAAGAGGCACCCTTTTCAGAAATGGAGACGCTGATAAATATTTTTAAAGCCACGGGAAACCATAGCATAGGCAACATAGGCAGGCAAAGGAGGACTTGAGGCTATTTCTAAGTGCACATGCTGCAGGCCATGCAAATATTGACAGCTGCTGCAAAAAAGATGGCACAAAATCACTTGAGTCAAGTCTCAGAGCTTTAGGAAATATAGTAACACATCTCGCCTGTCAGTACAAAAAAGACACTTACTGTAGAAATACCTGCATCCAGGACTGAAGCAGAAGTTTCACTGCCACCTAGTACAAAAGAACAAGTTTAAAAGTCTTAAGAAAATATCTCCTAACAAAAATATTTTCATTTCCAAATTCATGACTATTAATACTCAAAATACCAGAGTTAAGTGTAAACTAATTTTGCTCCTCCTCTGGATGTTCAAACAGCAGAATTACTGAGGGCCTGCCTTCCTGATAAAATCCTTACTGAAACCAAAGAAACTTTCTACTCCTGATGGTTTCTGAGCCACTGATTTTACACATCCCTCCCAGTATTTTCCAGAGTTGTGGATAAGAATAATGCAGCACAGTCCTTGCTATGCATAGTAATACAAAAGCCGTATTACATCAATTTGCACATGAATGACACTTTTTAAGAAGTCATAGCTCTCCTTCACGGATTAAAGCACTAGTAGAACTGCAAATGGCTTGACATAATTTTTAGATTACCTACTTTCTAAGAATAAACTTGTGGTAGTATCCATTTCATCTTCATCACTGCAGTTGCTGGCAAAGGCCAACAATGAACCAGTTCTAGTGTTCTCATTCTCTGACTGAAGTGGAGACTGTTGAGGCTGCTGATGTAGTGAATTCTGATGGGGACACTCCTCATACACGGCTTCTTCTAACCAAGGAAAACAGATAACTGCAATGTACCAATGAGACCTGCCCAGAAGTGGGGAGAGGGGAGAAAAAAACGTCAGAGCTGTTAATCATTTGGTTCTGAAAAGGATACAGAAAGTTTTTATGACACTGAGAGTTCATGGGTAACTTTTCTGTGATGCATAACAACTGTTGTCATGTTCCTTCATGGCATATCATACTAATCCTCTCACTTGTTTTTAACTTTGCATTGTTGGCACAACAATAAAAAAAAAGTACCAGTTCCTTCAAAAAAATCCCAATAAGCCCACCACAACTATTTATCTGTGCCTTACCATCCATCCCAGCCTGTAACAAAAATACACCCCAAAAAAACCCCAAATGAGAATACCCAAAGAGTAGTAGAATAATCTGTGATGGTGTCCCCTGTTTTGAATCTATCTGAGGGTATGGGTCAGCTGTTTTGCATGGGAACTCTGAATGACCTCAGTTTTACTGGAGTTTCCACATGCCGGTCAGTCATTCAACCAGGCCAAGGCACAGGCCACGGAAGTACAATTCCTGATCCATTCACAGTATGAGCTGCCACAATTTCTTGATAGATACACTACTCAAGTGCACAGGAATCATCATAACAACCCAAAAATTATTTTGAAAAATACATAAAAGCAATTTTCAGTAAAATAAAGAAACAAAATATTGATGCAGAGTTTACTGAAGACAACTGAATAAAAAGTTTAGGAGACTTCAAAATTACTTATTTCACACCTGTTCCTTCTTCAAAATTCAATTTCCAACGATCTAAGCTAACAACCATAAATCATCTTATCATCCCAGCATTCAAATATTTAAATATCAGAAAAGGTGTCTAAAACACATAGACTTACTCCTCATTCACAGGCACAAAGATGTAATCTTTATTGAAGATGTTTATATGACGAGTCCATGTTCTTACTCTTCTGTGTCTTCTCTGTGCCACTCTGTGGAAACCAAACGACAAGTGTTTGGATTTGTTCTTTCTACTTAAAGCAAGGTATAAGGATTAGTAGTCCTACATCTTCCCAATCCCTCAATAGTTTTTCTCTTTTATTCTTGAAATTTCTGTCAGGCAAAAAAATCAGCACACCATTAAGCCCAAGTAATTAACATGCCGTTTCCAAAGCACCTTAAACTCTTCTGGAAAAGAGTAATCCAAGATATGAAAGCATTTCTTGCAATTATTGATCCTCTAAGTATTACTTACTGTGCTAAACACAAAAAAGACCCACCTAAATACCAGCCAGGTAAAAACAGACCCATAGCAATTTACAAACATCCATGAATTAAACTACACACTCACACTTTTGAAGGCCTGTCTAAACAACCTTATCTGCTGAAGGAAAAAGCTAAATGCCTTGCATAGGGTCATGCAAAACACCTGTAGCAAAGCCAGAACTGAAACAGGCTCCCTCCAGTCTGGAGCTTTATATGCTGGAGCACATTTTATTTCCAGTCCAACAGACAGAAAGCATGAGGACAGGATACTAGGAGAAAAAGGAAAAACTTAAGAAGAAACCTATATTTAGATTTTCAACTCTGTTTGCACAAGTTGAAATAGAAACCAACAGTTCATAGAACTTTGCTCCGATATTATCTGAAAGCAAAATTCACTCTACTCAGGAGAGATGACTGTTACCATTCTGGTTCCTTCCTGGTCTGTGATGAAGAAATAAAACTTTTGTGCAGGAGGAATAGGAGGAGTGAGGGATGGAAAAACAAACTGCTGTGAGACTCTGCCTGAGCCAGCATTCAGTGAAGACTTGCTGCAAACTTCCTCTGCTACACGACTCCAGAAACACTAGGAACTTAAAAGGAAAGCAGGCTGGGAAAGCACCCATAGAAGGAGTTTGCTTGATCTACTGCCTAAGCAGTGTGAAGAAAATGAAGCAACGGGTCTTGAAGTTAAGTAGTTACATCAGTTGAGCAGTACAGAGCTCAATTTTCCTACTATCCATTTATTTTAAAAACCCATAGGAACAAACAAAACCTAAAGTACCTGTAATGACCAGGTAAGTATCCACACCCACACACAAAACTAGAATTTCAAAAGCTATATCCTGATCTGGTGCAGCTACAGTCCTTGAAACATGGTGTATTAAGAGTGCTATTCTAGTTCTTTGAGAAGGCTATGGACAGTACAGCCTTGCAAAAGGAATCAGATCATGGCACAACAGCATTCTTAACATGGATAATTTTGTTTCTACCTCAGAACATTCATGGTCAGAGGACAGTAAAGTGATACAAGAAATTCTCTCAAGCACAGTTCTTTGAAATTTTGAGACATCTTTGAAAATATTACAGAAGTCACTTTTTTTTCCCCTTTATCACAGTTTTCACCCAGCAGTAACTGTAACCCAAACAAGATGGCACACCTCTTTCTGCAGGTGGCCACATTTGCCAGTAGAATGAAAAACCTGAAGACTTTATGGATAACAGAAGAAAAATCACTTCAGGAAAACAGAAAAAACCCACTGCGATAAGATGAAGGATGAAGACAGAATGAAACCTGCTGGTAAATCATCACTGTAAGTGGCAAGGCAAGCTCCACTTTCAAACATCAGTATTGAGAAGGAACAGAAAGTGTGTTATGGATGATCCCATCCTTTATACAGTCTTTGCTGGAAACATAAAGGGATAATGGAGCTCTCAATTTTTTTTGAAACTCTCCATTCCCAGTGTCCTTAAGTGTTAAAAAACACCTTTGTAAACTTGGTGTGTAAGAAAACTTTCTCACTAAAAATATGAACAATAATTTACTACCAATTTTTGTATTTTAGTGGCTCTGTAGTGGTTCTGAGCCACAAAATATAAAAATCTTTTTAGAAGTGAAATTTCTTAAAACGATGCATACTTTGCAAAACTAAATTTATAAGAGATCAAAATACATAAATAAATGCCTGAAGTAAAGATCCAGATAAAGCAGGAGAAAGGTGATAACACCTACATTTATATTTAGTATGATTTGCACGTAGCTTTTAATGTAAAACACCAGCATGTTCAAATTGTGAGTTTCAACATTTAACTAGTAATTTCTTTTGAGAACACTGATTACTATTTTATGTACTAATTATGAGATGATCTGCAGAACTTCCAAGTGGCATCAATAGCTTATTTCTGGTCATAATGGCATCTAAAATGAACTTACGAAACTTTGAGATCCCCTTCAGAGTTTTTCTCGGTTCTGGTCAGGCACTTATAGAAGAAACTGCTAAAAATGTGCGTACGATCAGCAAGATGTTTTGGCACCTTCTCCAACAACAGGTACCTACCAAAGAAAAAAAGGAAATTATTTTTTTCCCCCTCTAGAAAGCACCATTGCTGCTAAAAAAGGACAATTTACCGTACTCAAGTTACACTTCCTATCAGCTGCCTTCACTGTTGCTAATCATGCCAAACCTTCCTCTGTTTTCAGTATGCACAAGGGTGGATACTGAATGTGGATACATCTTCAGAGTATGTAACAGCCAAGCAACTACTAGGAATGCAGTCATTTTTTATCTCAGATTTGTTCTCCAGTTTTAATGCTTCTGAATTTATTTTTAAAGTTAGGCTTCTAGCTCTTGCAATTATGACAGGCTTGAAAACCTAATCAGGTATGTGTCTATGGAGCGTTACGCTCCTGAGTATATAAAAAGCACAGAAGAGTTCAGTACTATAAATTGTCCTTTTTACTTCAACAGGTTATGCATGTGAAAGATAAAACAAATATTCTACAGGTACTCATGCTGTATGAATTTACTGTTGATCAGTTTACTATGACCATCAGCTTGAGTGTTTATCCTGCCATCCTAGAAGGCCAAAGCTCTCGTTGCAGTTGTCAGCACAAGATGCCTTCAGCTTTACCTGACGACCTGGGCATACATGACAGCCTGCAACACAATGAAACCTGAGAATGTGGAAACACTAAAATTTTAACACAGAGGGATTTCTGCAACCACTGCATTAAATTCCTACATTCAAACCATCCTTTTCGGGTGAGATGAAGCTACAGATACTGAAAGAGCCACACGGTGTGAATTCTTTCTAGTTTAGAGAAAAATACAATTGGCTCAGTTGCAATTCCACACAAACAGTCTGGTACATGTTTCTTTTCCCACTTCTCTAGAAAAGCAGTTTTAACTGGCTTCCTATTGCTCACAGTTGCCACACCCATGCTGGATTTCAAGCAAAACTGAATTCTTGCAGATGACTTTCAAAAGAGCCAGAATTCTGCTTAGATTTAAGTCACAAATGGAAAACAAACCTCAGCTTTAGGGAGCAACTTTAAGCAGGTTAGCTCGATCAGGTAAGCCAACCATACCTTCCTCAAGAAGCATTGGTTGTGTTCCTTTCTGCAGGAGCTTTACATCACAAGATTTCCTGAATTCTTGCACAGGATAGCAGAGGATACTCCACTTCATTCAAACTACCTAGTGCAGACCTTCTGCTTTGTTTAACTGCCTGCTTAGAACTGTTCAGCAGTTTCTGCTCTGTGAGGTGGCCAAGAGGCTTTCTTCCCTACAGTTGTTCTATCTGCATTACATCACTCCATTTTAGAGGGACAGTAAGAATGAAACTCAAACAAGTTACCCTGCTGAGAATACATAAAAACCTTTTTCAAAAGCTCAACTTAAAAATTCATCATACTGTTACTGTTGAAATTGTTGTATCATATTTAGTGACCAACGTTTACAGTACCATTCAAGTCCAGGTCAGGTCCCAGAAAGAAGGGTGCTTCTTTCTTGATTACTTACTTAAGGTAGAAATCAATGATGACATCATTGAGAAACTCTCCATATTCTAAGCACTCAAGGTCTTCACTTGTGACTCCCAGACCTCCTTTTGCAGGTGGTGGTGGATAAACAATTAAACTAGAAAATACAAATCATGTTGTAACAGTGACAAACCATGTTTTGCATGACATTCTTCTCAGTATGGCTGTTCCACAGTTAGAAGATTTTACTAGAAAGCCGTTAAAAGTCCTGTTAAAAGTGGTAGTTCTCAAAACTATTGTTTAACTCAGAAGTCCTTCACCGTTTCTTCCTCAGTAGTTAAGTGCTACAAAAGAAATATGCACCCCACTACACTGAAATTTTGAGAAAGCTTTTGAAAAGGAGATTATTTTTACCTTCATCTTGGTTTTCTGTTTTGATAAACATAATTGACAAAAGTCTACATAAAATGGGAATAAATACTAGGAGGCATATTCTCAAATGGTATGAATGAACAGTGATTTTCTATTCATTAAGACTCCAACAAAGAATCTCACATCCCCAAACAGAGAACTTGAGTTTACACACCATGCTGCATAGACACTCTAAGCGGTTTGAAGCTACCAAAGTTATGTCTAATGCCACTCTTTAAAATGTATTTTAAAAGCTCTAGATTAACCACCTCATTTTTGCTGTTGCAGAAACAAAACTAACTGCTATGCCATCAGTAAAAACAGTGATGGTAAAGGACAAGAGTTCTTAAGAGCAATTTACTTCACTAATGTTTGCCAAACTGGAAGTATGAGAACTAACAGGCTACTGCAGAGAGAACTGAGTATAACAGTTCTCTCATAGTATCTTACTACATTATACCTTCAGGTGTTCTCATTTTCTAATGTCTTTTGTTAACCAAGCTCCGGTACCTAATTGGAAATTGTATGACAAACGAGCTACTAAAAGGCTGTGACAGAACAGTGAAAGAAAACATTTTAGAGGCTATAAAAAAAAAAGGCTCAGCTTAGCTTAGCAAGAGTTTTGCTATAATAGGGACTTAGACACTCACAGAGGCCATGAGGTCCCTACCCTCCTATCGGATGTGATCTTGTAGTCACAGTATGGTTACTCTCCAGTTTCTGAGATTTTCTGTCACCCTGTAACATCCATTTTGTCTAGCTACATTCATACTTGGTGATAATTTAGATTTCTAGAGTACCTGCCACGCAACACTTCCAAATCAACTAGAAAATGTTTATATTACAGCAATTTGTATATTCAGTTTGTTTTATTTATACAAAATATACTTACTTCTTAACTGCTCCAGTTTCTCTTACTTCTTTCCATTCTTCATTCAGCGGAGAGGACAGAGAGATAGAATAGCAACCACTATTCTGCTTATTTGAAAGGGCATAACTAGGTCTGGCCACTTTTGGGTTTGATTCCTGTCAGAAAAAAATCCAAATAAGAATAATAATAGCAGTAAAAAGCATTACACAGCTTGATATGTAAAACAGAACACACAAAAGTCAAGCCTGAAGCCTACAGAAATATCCTATATTGCTGAAGAGGAATCTTGCTACACAGCAGAAGTATTTAAACAAGTGTGCCACTGCACAGACAATTGAAAAAAAAAATTATCTTTTTAAAAATGATGATAAGTCTTCATCAATTCAGAACCTCTCTGTAAAGTTGTTTAAGTGTTATTCAGCCAACTGAAGCAGAACTGATTTTGGAGAAGCAGCAGGAGCCAAAAGGATGAGACAAGTCAGGCTAGCAGCAGTATATGCTTGGAAAGTTTGTAAATCTAGTTTTTAACGATTTGCCTAAAAATTATGCAGATTTGAACTAGCTGGCTCAATTTTTAAGTTCCCTGTTTCATAGCCAGATTGATCTGTTGTGAATAAACACGTAAATTCTGAAGTGACAATGTGTGGTTGGGTTGTCAGTATACATTTCAAACTGTGGACCCCCCATAAGAAAGTCTAGAGGTGTCTGGAACAAGAAAGAGACACAGCTCCTCTCCTCTGCTTCACCTTTTTTTTTTTTCCCCCTCCAGCTGAGCTGAAAGTGAATGGCTTTATCGCTCATTACTTAATTCCCAACTTGCTGCCCTGGAAACACTGCAAGTGCAGGAAATCCCTGTGGTTTTAGGCATACACAACCATAAGTCAACCTAAAGATTCAGTGTCTGCCACTTACTGATGAGGTCTACACACTAGCCCACTGTGGGCAAAATCTAGTTTGCTGCAAACCTTGTCCCATTGTGAGAGAGAAATAACAAACATGACTGATTTATTTTTTTTTCTTGAGCTATGAATTAAGAATTTATTTTCTCCAACTGGCTGATCTAAAATTTACTAGGATGTGAATGCCAGCAGGTGGTGATGAATCAAGTAACAACTACTCACTAACCTGAACTGCTGGCTCAGGAGTATCTGAGGTAGTCTCTTTTGGCATATATGGCTTTAGTAGAGCCTTATAGGAACTCATAAAAGAGCTCTCTTCAGGAGAAAGGTCCTTAAACAAGGGTAACGCTTGCTTCAGGGACAAAATGTAAGGGAGATCTGGTGCTCTGTTCTTCTTGCCCACATCTGTGATCAAATCAGTCAGTCTGTCTTCTTTCAATTTTGTGAGTGGTTGGGACAGTTCAAGAAATACAAATTCGGTAGATTTGGCTGGAAAAGGGAGAGAGTGGATAGCATTAAGTTATGTCACAAAAACTTGTCTGCATACCAACAAAAGAGCACAGAGAGACAATGGCAGGAGGGGGAGCCCAATAATATCCTGGCAGGTCCACCTCAGCGGCCATCAGCCCACCAAAGTCCCACCTCCACAAGCCCAGAGGAGCAGAAAGGCACAATGGCAGGCAGGACTGGGAAGAAGGGACACCCAGTCTAGACCTTTGCCAGGGCTGTTCCAGGACAGCCTCAGTCTCATGATCCAAATCTGAAACCCACCAAGATGAGTCAGGACCAGAGCACCTTCTATACTGCTGAGATGTATGGCACACTTGATGGGATGCAGGGGATGAGCATTTTGGGGTTGCACAGAGCTATTTATGGACAATCAAAAGGAGGTGTTTAGGTGATTTGGGGAGGAACAAGTGTGGGAAAGTAGAGGGCTAGGGGCATAAAAAGACCCAGTCACAGCTAAATACTTGTCTGGCCACACCCTGTGTATTGATCAGGGCAGCCTGTCCTGTCTTCTTATTAAATCCCTTTCTAACTGCCTCCTGAGCACCGTAACTGGAGTGAGCACATGTTTGCGAGTGAGCACATGATGGCTGGTGACAATCAAGCCAAACTAGATGAATAGGTGAAGTGCCCTGTCAGCCAGGGGGCCTGGGGACGTGACTAAGGGGCAGGCCTGTCTGTGTGTCTTTAAGGATCAGGAGTGCACGGGGTGGGAGGGAAGGGCGGGGGGGGGGGTGTCACTGTTGGGACCAGGGGAGTCCTGGCCAGCTGCCGGCCTGCATGTGCATGACAGTCTCTACCAGCAACCGGCAGCTGTATGTCCAGGTGCCAGCAGCTGGACAGACTGAGTATCTGAACCCATCTGACTGAGGAATCCACATTGTATGTGTGTATGAAGGTATTCACATGTATTTTCTTGCTAGTGGGCCTGCCAGATTGGGAGCAGGATGAGGCTGTTGAGGCCATCTGCACAAGGGCACTATGTGCCAGGTGTGTATATATGTGGTGCATGTGTGTGCTCAGTATGCTCTACCTATTGGGACTATATCTTCAGCCTTGCTCCTGGATGGACCTGGGGACATGGAGCTGCCTCCCCCCTCTTAGTCTGTCAGATTTGGCACGACATATTTTTCTTTAATATTAAACATAGTAGGAAGGCAGAGCAGAATCACAACAACCACTTCCATAATCTGTAAAGCCACCACTGATTTGTTTCAGCAAAGTTCTATGTACATTTCAAAATATTTTTACTACTACATATTTAAAAGGCATACACCATTCAATTTAGTAACAACTCCTGAAGGTTTCTCCTATAACAACAAATAAATTTACCTTTATTTATCAAGGTAAATAAACCTAAGATTAAAGACTGCCCCACAGCTTCATACTCTGGTATGACTCTGGTCATGTCACTACAAGCTGTGTCTATAGAAGATAACACTAACTTTGATAAACTTACACCAAGTAAAGGTAACTCTAAAGAATCTTACATCAAAATCCACATGTTACAACTCTTCTTCAGAGCAGTGGTGATTGTAAAGGGTAAATATACTGTTAAATTTCACACAGGCAACTCTGACATCATCATTTTGCTAGATGTCACTTCACAACGATTTTGTTAATGTAAAAGCCTTGTGTAATTGTGCCACTGACTATTTCAGCAGAAGATATATTCAAATTTACAGAGCTTCATACTGTAAGAACAAAAAGAGCCAGTCCATAAGACCCTACAGACTAAATAGCTCATTTGGTCTTTGGTGGACATTTTCTCCAGTAATAATACAATGGCCCAATGCAGTCTTGACAACAATCAACTTTTATCTGCCAAGCTTTTCGTCTAGCATACTCAAGAGTAAGGACAGTTAAAACATCCCATTTGTTTTAAAGGGAGAAGTACTTTATACACAAGCCTAGTTTTAGAAGGCCTCCTCAGACTACAATTGAGCTGTGTCACCAGGTCTTTTTATTAAGCAGTAGTGGTTTTTTGAATCACATCATGTTACAATTTTCTTCCAAATACAGGTGTAGTGAGGCCTTTTAGAAAAGCAAAACTGACCAACTTCTCTTTAAAAGCTATAGGCTTTCCTTTGTATTCCAGAAGCACTACTGTAACACAACTGCTTTATTAACACGCCCTACGTTAGACCTTTTCATTGCATTCAAGGAAAGAAAATACTCACATGGCTTGCTGTTAACTAACTTTCCTAATTGGGTTTCAATCTTTTCTATATAATCCACAGACAACCAAAGGAAAATGATCATTGTTGAAGAACAGCCACCATCGCTTCTCCACAAGCCAAACTTTCGCAGATCCAGAGTATCCACTGCCATCTTAATATTCTTATGAAGGGCCACTGTAGAAATAGAATTTAAAACAATCTATAATTAGCCATAGCTGTGAAAAAAGTCATACATGCTAAGATATAAGTAAAAATCAGACTGTTTTAAAATGGTACTTACAGATTTTATTCCTAGCATTAAGTATTACATTCTCAACACGTTTTACATAAACAATTATATCAAACTGTGTAAAACAAAGTTACCAAATTGTAACACCAAAAGCTAAACATCTACATGCAGGATTCTTCATTTTAAAATTGTATTTTTGCTCAGAATAACCACAGTTAATACCTACATATAATGAAAAAATATTGCAAACCATTAGTTACTTTTTTGCTTTTGTCAGACTAACACAAAATGGCTACAAACCTGCTCCTACAAGATGCAGAAAGCACACATTATCTTTGGGAAACAGAAATTAATGCAAGTCTACAGTTACATTCTTCTTAGCTTTAGTAAACATATATTTTTCTTTAATAAACATAAGCGTCTAAAACCCTAGTCTGAAAAGATTAGTGTTTCACCTCCAAAACATGCGTAATCATATTGAATAACGTTCAACACTACTTAATATAAGCATGAATGAGGGAGGCAAAGCCATTAAAACTACAAGTTTACTCTCAAAGTGTAAGAAGCTGTTATTAATTATATTATAGACGCTGATACTTTTTTCAATGAATAAAAGTAAACTTTAATGTCTTTGTGAAGGCAAATAAGATTATAAATTATATAGAATATATATTGAGTATTTTAATGCAATATTTTAAAGATAAGGTTCAGAGAAGGTTAAAGAAAAGAATTCTCTTACCTTGAATTGGGATCATAATGCACTTGATTGTAAACTGAAATAAGATTAAAAATAATTTAAATTAGTTTGCTTTATAAAAATTGATTGAAGCAAATTAAGAATTTGTAATCACCTTCACACCTGCTTACAAGCAACTAACTGAAAATATCATAGATTCCTTTTAGATTGGAAAAGATTCTTAAGATCACAGAGTCCAACTATTAAACCTAACACTGCCCAGTCCAATATCCCTAATTTGAGACTTCATATTGCCTATTTCACCTAAAACAACACTCCTAAATACACTGTGCAGAATCTAAATGACAGCAAACTGACTTCCAGAGGAGCTCAGCATTGAGAAATAAGCAGGAAAAAAAAAAAATCAGAGCTGCCTACAGGCTGCTCAAAAAGGAAAAAAGGAGGAAAAAAAAAAAAAAAAGAAAAAAGATGAATCCTTGGGACAAAAGGAGCTTATTTGTAAGCACCCCATAATTAAAGACTGTCAGCTGCACTATTTGAATTACAGACACTATATAAACAGTCCAACACTGGGACATTACCCCACTGTTTACATTAATCTCTGAATTAAAGTCCTTTAAAGTTTCCACCTACACTGTCACTTTGGCAGAAGGTTGTCATACACTTGGAGTGAAGAGGTTTCTCTTACATTACCACAGTAAGCACAAAGTTGGATTTTTTCCAAGGAAAAAAATTTCACTTTCCACCTAAAAGCATTGATTCTTAAAATATTTTAACTCACCCCTCAAATTATTTTGGCCTATTAATTCAGGAAATTTTCATGAAATGTTTTCACTGCTGCATGAGAAATGCCATGCAAAACTGCTGTTTTGTGAAAAGCTGAAATTATTCCTACAATCCAAGATTTCAAAACATCTTAGTCTCAGGAGAAAGAGATACATATGTTTAAACATTTATTTTTCTGTTGCAATGTACAGAATGATCCTGGTCAAAGACCTCTTGAAATCTCTGCAGCTGATATTACTCCATTCAAAGTACACCTACACTTTCATTTCCACACCCTGCAAGTAGCACGTTGCCTATGCACTAATGCTTCCAGTACTGTCTTTATGCTCTTTTAAAGCTACAAAACATACCATTTTCTGTTTAAAAGGAAAGATTAGCACATGATATAAATATATATATACACACTATGTGTATATATATATATATGAACTCTGATCACTATGAATTACTTTAACATCCGTACCATTTACAAGAAAAGTGGTTTTTCTTTCACGTGACATTAACTCTCGTTACCTAAGGAAGCTTTTCATAAATCCTAATGGAAAATAATGACCTTATGTAGTGGTTTAGCCTTGGCTAGAGGCCAGACACCCACCAAAGCTGCTCTATCAGTCCCTTTTCAGCTGGAAAGGGAAGAAAATATATATTGAGAGGCTCAGGAGTCGAGATAAAGACAGGGAGAGATGATTCCACAATCAGCATCATGGGCAAAATAGACTCAACACAGAACAAAGAAAAGAAACTCTCTAATTAATGACACTGCCCTGCACACCCAGTGACATCAGAGCTGGGTAATGAGAAGTGCGACCAGATCTTAGAGCACCTCCCCCTACTCCTCCCTTCTTAGCAGACTTCACTTTAGTCATGATTTCGCTCCCTTCTCCCACCCCTCAACCCCCATTGTGGCATGGGGAGGGGCAGGGAATGGGGTGTTTGGTCAGTTCCTCATTATTTTCCATTAGGATTCATTAAAAGCTTCCTTAGTATAATTTTATGCATTTATACAGAACCTTAACCTCTCAAAAACACGTCCACAGAAAATCCCAGATAACAATAGAAACATACAAGGTAATGGACTACACACTTCATTGGTTAGCCAAAGCTGTTTGATGGCCAACAATCAAAACTCAGCATTTCCACACTAAGTGCCACTAGTTTTTCTTAACCAGAATAAATATTCTCAAAACAGAAGAAATTACCGTGGCAGGACCTGTTGATAACCATTTATATTTCCCAATATATAGACTATCAAATTCAATATCCAATGCTGGGTTCATCTGTTTTCTAGGACTGCTTCCCAAAGGTAAGCTGATGGGACTTTTATCTTCAATTGACTCTGTTAAAAGCTGGGGAAAAAAAAAGTATATTTACTACAAGGATTAAATGAGATACTTCCCTCCTGTAACCTTAGGAATTTTCATGTCCATAAAACTTTATTCCCAAAACCAACTTCCACGTAAGAATTCCATATTAAAAAGCCGTAAATGTTATTACAATCATTACTGATAACGTTCTTAGGGACAGTATCTTACTCCACCTCTAAAGTTCCCATTGTCAAGGCATAACCTGTGCTCTTTACAAATTTAGAGCCAAGTAAAAACTTAAACAGAAGAACAACAAAAAAATACCCCTCTTCTGATATCAAAGGAACTGAATTCAATTCAATGCTTATGATCAAAATGATGCATCTGTGAGAAGAGGCAGCAATGGCTCTTCTGACTTGTTTCGGGATTACAGAGATAACCCAAATACAAGTCAAAGCAAGCAGCATAAGGCTAATTAAGTCCAAAATGGGGCAACAACCTTTATGGGTAGTTTTAGGTTCAAGTTCCACTGCGAGCCACACAGAAAAATGAGATTTACCCTATTTCTGTTTGCTTTCAACAATGATCCATGAACTTCTCCATGCACTGAATTACTACAGCAGACTGAAGGACCAGAAGAAACTGATGACTTGAACTATAATCAATACTAAGTATTGTGTGAAAAAAAACTTAACAGATGTACCTTAATCATGTTCACCTCTAGCTCAGATTACTATTTGATCCTTCCTGTCTTGTAATATTTAACATTTCCAAATGTTTATTTTCAAAATATGAAACACATCGTGTGCTGCAAAAACACTCAAGCTTCAGTCAGAGAACTTCTCTAAAGATGGCCCAGAATTCTATCTGTGAAATACATAACTGTAGCTAGTGCTTGATGCTGGGACTAATCATATCTGCTCTAAGCATTTCATTTTTGTTTAAACATGTAAGAAAAAAATAAACATTGGAGAAATAAATTAAAGGATTGGAATAGCAATACAAAAGCAAAAAGCTGGACCACCTGCTCTGTGTGACTTTCCATCTTGTCTTCCAATTGCTTTGCTGAGAAACAGAAGTCAGAGTGCTGCTCTGTTCCTTTATTGTCTGTGA
This sequence comes from Gallinula chloropus, assembly GCF_964237585.1. Lineage (NCBI taxonomy): Eukaryota > Metazoa > Chordata > Aves > Gruiformes > Rallidae > Gallinula > Gallinula chloropus. Next base: position 93,320,360 of record NC_140085.1, read on the forward strand.
TACTACCCTGCAGCAGCTCCGTGCATTCTGTGTCAGCAAGTCCATCTTCATCGTCACTGGAAAGGACAACTAAAAAGGAAAAAAAAAGAAGCATGTTTATACTACAAGATGCAGACTTGAGAATATTTCATTGTGTGGATTTCAGCTGAGCAAATTATTCTCTCCTGCAGTACCAAAGTACATTGCCCAAACCAGTCAAGGTCTGGTGCGTCAAAGTGTATGAAGTAAGTACTGCTTTGTATCTTCATTAATACCTTTCAACCAAGATGCTCAAAATTGACTTTTAAAAGAAACAGGCAGCTGCTTCAAAAAAGAGAGCATATTGTTTCCCATTTTAAGCATCACTAAAAAAGTACAAGCTTGATTTTCCATAGGCACAAACAGCTGCAAAACAAGGATTGGAATTTGAAAATCCTGCTTCTCAAGTATAAGATCCTCTGTATTCCAGCAGAGGACACTGGCCGTAGGTACTGTCCTCTAACCTGCACAACGCATTACCATCTCTGTCTTCGATCTTTTGTTCCATATGTTTCAACTAGTCAGTCACACTTGAGTTCTCTGAGAACCTCAGCATACCAATAATAAAGGTCAGCAGCACAGGCACAGTACATACTTGGGTCAACTGAAACAAGTTGCCGATTACCCCTGTAGATTCTGTTCCGCAGATTGCTCAGGTACTCTGATGGGTTCATCTTTAGTTTCCTGAGGATACTAACTCGTGGTGAAATCACATCCTCAGTGGTGACAGAAAGGTGTTTCTGTGATAAATTTCTGGGAGGAGACTCTGAGCCAGGTTCCTCTGTGAAGCTCTGAGAAGGCTTTACGTGGTTTTGGGTGGAAGTATCTATATAGTCTCTCTCTAATGGCTGTGGAATACAATCTGGCATCAAAATTGTATTAGATCTGTGACTTTTTCCATCCTCACAGGGTGTTCTGCGGCCAGGAGACTGAGTTGAACTCAATCTTTTCTCTTTCTGGAAAACAGGAGTCAGAGACAGGATATATGTTTATTTGACACTTCTGTCATGGTTCAGACCAGGAATCACCGAGACTTAGCTATGCGCTAGAATTACAGCTTAATGTAGCAGCATTTAGAACTCAAGTCAGGGTAATTTCTCTTTCCTCATATTCCAAAGGTTATTACACAGAGGTCTGAGGGACAACCTTTTAAAAGTCCAGTATGACCACCATTCAAACTGAACACCTGATTCTTTAGCAGCACTCTCACTGTCTGATGCTGAAAGACCAAACACCAGTGATGTTTGTTACCTCACAAACGTATAGCTTAGTCAACTGGGTGAACAGGACTCAGCAGCTACCTATTTCTGTGGGCTTCTAATTAGAAGGTTACAGAGAAGCCTTTATCGTACTGAAATGCTTGAACATAAACAACAGTTTGTACTTCACTGATTCCCTCAATCCTTTTTTTTTTTTCCTCCAAATCTTATTGGCGGATAAAAATAAAACTTGAGGGAACGGTATGATAGACTGAGGAAGGAGAAAGATGACATCTGCAAGGTTTCAATAACCCCAGGCATACTTTGTAATTTTTGTATCCCTAATTAGTTCTATACCATCTGTGAAAGCAACTTCACTGGAGTAGCTCGATGGCTTCTTTCCAAAATTGTTTTACTCCATGCTCCTGTCTGAAGGAAACACTGTCCTTCATCAGTCACACCCTTTCTGCTACAAGCATATTCTGATGTTGTTGACAGAAACACATACACTCACTCTTCTAGAGGTACCACTGAACTACTTTCCCTCAACACACATAACAGTATCCCTAGATCCCCCACTTACTAGGGTAATTCTTCCATTTTGAATGTTGCTACTGCTGCTATGGCAGTGTGCATGCATGTGGGTACACAAACACATGCGTTAAAATTAAGTGTAACTTACAGAGAGTAGAAGTGATTTTTCTGGAATGTGTGCACTACAGTCATCAGAAATATGGCCACTAGATTTTCTTTTCCTTTTCTCAGACTCAAGAGAACCCAATTCCTTCTGATTAACAGTGGTGTTATTCATGTTTCTGCTCCTCTTTTCAAGTTCAGCATAGTTCTTGTTTTCTGTGTCCAAAAAAAAAAAAAGTTATTTAATGGGTTATTGTTAAAGACCTGTCCATTTCTTTGTATTTGCTATGCCTTAAATAAAATGCATGGAAGTAGATATCTTCCACAATAGTTCTTACTTTTTTAATTGTGTGTGGCTACCAGAACACATCTGCTAAAATAATTAGGGAAAGATTACTATAGCATGATTAAAGTGCAATTTCCTGTTCTAATCTGCAAATATTACTAACCAGTATTAAGATGATAGTATGTTCTCTCTAGAGACTCAGAATAGAGTTCATAATTTTTCAGCAGTAAATGCAAATGTTATCATATAATATCAGTGTTTTAGCTGGGTTCACAAACCATTTGAGCATTCTTAATGCACTACCTTCTTGAGTATAAGAGACTTTTTGTAAAATCAGGATTATTATGGTAAAATGAGGCTTCTGTTTCCTTCCTCCCCCCTTTGGATCTGATCCACTCTTTCTATTTAAAAACAGGTATTTGATATATTTTACTGTATCTGTAAAATAATACATTTTGTGGAAACACATATACTGTGTGCAACGCCTATTTTATTTCTGCGCTGCCCTCATAATACTAGACTAAGAAAGTTTCCCAAGACTTTCCAAAATTCTTATTTAAATGACAGATTATTGCTCACTACAAACCTTTTCTCTGCAGCTTCCGTTTTCCAGAACTGAAGACATATTTTTCTGGTTCCTTAGAAGCCTTGGTCAATTTACAAACATCACTATTTGGCTTTCTCAGGCAGTGCTCAGACCTGTAAAGAGTATTTACTATGACTTATCTTTAATTCTGAAAGATTACTGAATAAAAATGTCAACAGAAAAAAAGAGTTGGTTAGACCACAGACTTCCGCTTCTTGTAAGCATGTGGAACTTGGCAAATGAAACACAAACAAATTCAGTTCCCATTATGGAAATACAGATACTCTGACATTGTTAATGAAATGGTTGATTTTAAAGGGTGCAAAGAATGAAAATCTGACATGCTTGACGCCAGCCACTGAAATACTATTTTGCTGTAGAGCATGACTGCAACGAGAACACATAACAAGAAAAAAAGAAAACGCAGAGAACAACAGTCAGTTCAGTGTATTCTTGCCTTTGTCATGAATGTGGTAGGAATGAGGCAATGTAGTATATTTTTAATTTACATTTAGAACTGCTAATAGAATCCACTGAGTACGTTCCTGCAACGAGAAAAGATTTGAAATAGAAATTCCAGCTTAAAAGGGCCTGAAACAGTTGCTTTGAAGGAGGTGGTCGGGACAGGACACATGAACAAGGGAGAAACAGAAAAAAAAACAGAAAAGAAACAGAAAAGGATTACTGCACAAGAAACTAGACATCCTACAGGTGTTCAGCTGGGTTTGCATTTTCATTCTAAAAAGAAGGACATGCAAGAAAGTCATCAGTTGGTTTCCTGACACCTCTAACTACATAGTGGAAACTACTAGACACTTTCTAAACAGATGCCTATTCTCGAGCGGTGCAGCTGTAGAGTGGAGTATCGCTGCTCTTTGGGAGCATTGTCAAGACACACAAAGATATCCAGAGTGCTCTGACACTACAGTGATAAACAGTATATAAGCACCATGAAGAAATTACTGATTCTCTTTTACTGATAATCTTTCCATTCATGAAGAATCGTTAATTGGATCACGTACAGAAAAAGCGTTTGGTAAGTGTAAGTGTAATTATTCGGTCTGTATAATGAACAAGGCAGATTCCTCAGTAGATCAGGCAGCTCTAGTTCTAGAATAACCTCACTACAGAAAACCTGATTTTGAAACCCACATCTATGTCTCAAGTATTTCTATGCAGAACAGCCATATAGATTTGACTGCCTTAAAAAACACACAAAACCATTACGAGTTTTTTAATGTTTGTTTTATACCAACATAATAATTGAGACATTTCAATGACATGAAATGCTTAAGTAAGAATGTTTCAGCTAACAGACACCCCTAAATATATTTATACACAAATTCTGCACTTTTTACTTTGACTTCCAATCTTCACTGATAATTCAGTTTAAAATGCACCTCTTAACAGATTTTTTTATATATATAGCCTATGAAGCTATGACAGTATATACTGATGTGTTCTCAACAGCCATGAGAAATAAGTAGAAGACACGCTTTAAAACCTTAAGTTTCTTTACATTTAAAACCTACCTTGAATTCACTAGTTATACCAACAGGTCAGTGGTGACTTAAACAAATGCATTTCACCCTAGGCTGCAGTGACCACCCAATGCAAAATCCACCACTTACCTAAAACCAAAAGCAAGAAAGGAACCAGGAAACTCGCAGCAAGTTCTAGCTGATAAAGAAAGTCTAACTTATTACCTCTGGTCTGATCACACACAATTCTTTGACAACCTGAAGTTTCCATAGCACAAAATTGGCACAATGTTAAGCAAAACAGAGCATGCAGTCTAGGTACTCTGACAATACAAAAGAATCTCAATATGGCCACGTGCATATATGCACGTAACCAGTATGATGAAGCAGCTTCTACTCTTCTCTGAAAGAAGAGACCCAGTAAGAATCAATGCCAAGTGTATCTTATGCATAGAACTTAGTTACCAAGAGGTGACTGGGATCAAATCAAATCTTTGTTGAAATAATTCCTCAATTCTCTATTTCCCAAGTGATACCTACTCCAACTTGCACTAACGTCCTAGTCATGGTGGAGGGTTAGCAAATCCTCCTAATGTTGGTTCCTGCTAATAACCAGCCTTTTACTTAATAAAAAGAAAAGCACACTTATTCACAGTGAGAGTGACAGAGCACTGGCACAGGCTGCCCAGAGGGGTTGTGGAGTCTCCATCTCTGGAGATACGCAAGACCCATCTGGACGCCTCCCTGTGCAACCTGTCCTAGGGACCCTGGTTTGGCAGGGGTGTTGGACCCGATGGTCTCTGGAGGTCCCTTCCAACCCCTACAGTTCTATGATATCACAGTAACAAAATATTAATCCTTCAGGCGATGAATCACTACAAATCTAAAGGAAGTTCACAGAATCACTAGGTTGGAAAAGAACTTTGGTATCATAGAGTCCAACCATAGCTGTCCACTACTAAACCATTGAGTACACCAACTACTAAAAAAAAAGAAAACACTAAAAAAAACCCCGAAAAACCAAACTAGTTCAAACCACTCTTGTGCTTAACACGAAACTCAACAGCCACCCTTCAGATATGAGCTTATAAAGAATGAGCAAGATGTTTCCTCAGATTCAGAGGAAGACAATACAAGACTTCATGTTGTCCTTGCTAAGAACCTATGACCTCTCATTATCCAAAACAATACCAAAGAACCCAAACACTCTCTCCACACTTTAGTCAGCCTAGAGTTACAGAAAACTACTAGCAACTAGTGTAATATTTTTAAAATGAGAAGTGCAATACACTGTTCTAAATTCCTAATTTAAACTGCAGCTTTGTCAGATTAATTTAAGCAGCAATAGGGAACCTAACAGAAAAACAGAATTCTTATTAGTTTAGGTTCTCTAAGATGTTCATGTATCTGAATGAAAAATATTACTTTTTTCCAAGAATTATTATGATTTCTTTAACCTAGGAATCACTTCCTATTCCGGCCTCACAAATCATTCTTCTCTTCCTTCCTCTTTCTATTTTCTTCCCCCAAACATCTTACTATTGTTCCTGGGGATACTTTGTTGCTGAGCAAAGAGGCAGACACAGAAGACAAGAGGAAACAGCTTACTCTGAACTCAACTACTATTTTAGGTTAAAACAAATGTCACATAACTCTAGTTTCTCGTTTCTGCTAGCTTTATATGTTAAGCATTAGTGTGATTCCCAGTCAATCTAAACGTAGGAAGAGGAAAAAATAGATGTGAAGCAATGAGAGGACACACACACAGAGCCCTTAAATAATGGCACCCTGTTGGAATTGGGACAACTGCTGTATTAACATGAAAAGAAATGAACTATTACAAAAAGGAATCTGGAGAAATTTTGCAAAAGAATTTATGTGAAATCGTGCTAGAACACTTCAAAACCAAAAGGAAAGCAAGACTTTGGTTCTGGACACAAAGCCCATTTAAATGTGTTTGAATTAGCCTATTAACATTAGATACATTCAATCAGAATAAACACAATATTAAAATGGCTCAGTGGAGCAGTGTGTTGGTTTGTGCTCAGGAAACTGACCTCCTGCTTCAAGACAAGAGTGTAAAAAAATTGTTTCAGGGAAATGATTTTCCATTTTGAAATCATGTCATTTCAGGAAGACTGGCAACATCAACAGTGAGTAACATACCTTTCAGACAGAAAAGAACTTTCCTGAGAACTACATGTCTGTAGGCTGGCAACAGATGATGAGGGTAGTTGGCCCGATTGTAATTTGTCAGCATCGGATAAATTTGCACCAATCATTACGTGGCTGTCTAAGTATTTTCTTCCAATTTTCGTCCTCAGGACATTCGTCAAGATAACTTTGGGTTGCCTGCCATATATATATAACAGTAAATCACATATGCTGCACTGAAATCTAGAGAAAGAAACTTCTTGTTAAGTTCATGTATAATAGAAGCTTGATAATCACTAAATATCAAAAGCAAAAAAAAAAGGCAGAGTAAGAAACGCTAGCCATTTCATTTCACCTTAGGCAAACAGAAGTCATGCTGCTCTGCCAATAACATATCATTTAAGTATTATTTAAAAATTGGTAAACGTTTTTCTCTAAATACTCTTTTCATGCAATACGTGTACGTGTTTCTCAGAACTATGGAGCAAATAATCTTGATTTTCCTGTGAGCAAGAAGCCTCCAGTAAAGCAGAACGAATTTTCTCAAGCACAACAGGTAGAAAAGTAGCACATACACAAAAAGGTAGCATTCGATTTAGAGACAAGCACTGCAAATAAGCTAACCAGAAATAAGAAGATGCAACTGCCCACTTGAGCAGAGATGCGTGTGAGCAGCACAATTTAATTCATACAATGCCACTGCAGCCAGCCCGCTGTATAGCCCTTGTTTTTACCTAGTTTCTCAAAGTGGAATTTAAATTCTACTGTTTTCATTGCAGTTTATTTTGGATTAAGATGTAATGTCACAGCCTTGTTTGACTGTTACAAACATTGTCTTTTATGTATCGACTCTGAAATTCTCCTGTTATCAGGATTCACCCACAAAGCACACTCCTGCACAGACTGTGTGACGTCTGGGGAGCACTCAGTGCTCACCTTGCACTTAGATGCAAATTTACTTTTAATCAGGAGGTTGCCTTACAGACAAGATGCTGCAGAGGCACGCAGGTGATAAGCAGTGAGAATACCACTTGAAGGAAAAGCTGCATACAGAAGAACACTGGAGTGTGAAAGTAACTCCAATAATGCCAGTCCCCTAAACTGTTTATCATCAGAAGCTCACCAAGAAAGCTCAGTGAAATAAGCATTCACTCTACCCATACTTTTCCTTGGGTATCTGCAATTAGCCCCTTGGGGAGGGAGAGAGGGAGGGAGACACTGGACTTTAATATGCTTTTCTTCTGCCACTTCTCTTATTTGAGTAGTCTGAAATAGCAGTGAAAATATACCTTGATACTTTTTCTAAGAAAAAAGGGCAGTTAAATGAAAGTGTATTTTTTACCCACAAAATATAAAATAAAAATACAGACAATTTTGAGTATCCAATGGCTGAATCAAAATTAATGGGTCTCATCACTACAGGGCCACCTAGAAGCCATTTGATCAGAATACCCACCACAGTGTGCCTGGCACCATCTCTCTGATTACCAAAAGGAACCAAGTATAAGGGAATTCAAACAAGTCAGATGACATGAAAATGAGAATATATTTCACAAACAAAGAATACTTTCTTATTAAAAAGACAACTGAAAGGGAATTCATTTAGTGACACAAGCAAAGACAACATACCTTTCTGACAGAAAAATGCTTTGGTGTGTGGGGTTTAAAGTCTGCCATATCTTTAGGCTGGCAGCATATGAGGAAGTTGGTTGATCTGACTGCAGCTTGCCAGCATCAGAAAAACTAGCATCAGTTTTAGGTTGTACCTGTGTGTATTTTCTTCCTATTTTCGTCCTCAGGACATTCGTCAAGATAACTCTGGGTTGCCTGCCATACATATAATAATAAGTTAATAATATGGTGCTGAGAACTTCTTAAATTACACAAATTCAACAAAGCTCAATGAGTTTACTGTCTCTGCATCGTACCTTATACCTTCAGTAGAATTAAGTTCACTTCCTTGACAATTTACAAAGCAGTACTCTTCGGATAGGAGGCATCACAAAGAGAGCTCTTGATAAGGACAGCTTTTCAAGGTTTACTCTTCTGGCATCAGGGACTAACACATCTATATGTGATCTCAAAGAGCTAAACTTTGAGTGCCAAACATGGATTTTTTGGTGCATCTTTTAATTGAATATATGCTGGAAGTGGTGTCTCTGTGGTTTTTACAAACTAACTCTGAAAGCATGCACTTGAGCAAATGTAGGATATGAAAAAAAGCACTAATAGGGTAGCGTTTTATTTTAGAATCATTATTATTATTATTGGTTCCCATATCAAAAATTAGATTATGACCTTGCTAGAGAAAAAAATAAATTAAGCAGCTAGTACAACATCTCCATTTTGAAACTCCAAATGTTTTTCATTTAATTTCACTGAAGAAACAGCGCATAATTATGAATTATAAAGTTAGTAAAAACTCCCTACTGAAGTTTAAGCAATTATCTATGCTTCACTGGTTCTGCTAGATCAGTGTGGAAGACTTCATATAAAGAATTTAATTCTGCAGCATGGTCAGTAATTTGTACAGTTTTCTTATCAGCTTGTAAGTACTATACATCATAGAAGATCTATAAGAATTGACTTTATTTTCAAACAGATGAGAATTGGAATTATTTTCCTCGGGATGGTCCTAACAGGACATGGAGTCTGATGCTCATCTTTTGTTTTTAAAATATAACCAAGGCAGGATTTATTTTTTTTTTCTGTTACATGTCTTGCATAACTAAGCTGTCGACATTGTAGAGCAAGATTCCTTCTTCTATAGCTACAGAAAACCTTCTAGGGCTCACATAGCATGCTGCAGTGACATTTCTTAGTCAAAAAGGTTCTGTCAGAGTTTACAACCACCCGACTTCATGTAATCTATGCCCAACTGTAGGGTATATTAGAAGTAAGGAACATAATAGCAATATCTATCTTCCTTTAGCAGGACATGAAATCACAAATCAAACCTTGAAATATCTAAATGGCATTTTTCCAACAAATAACACATTTGCACAAGTGGGCCCTAGCAATAGAAGATGTGAATCAGAAACTGTTTCCCCTTAAGAAACAGAAAACAAAAAGCCACCCAAACACCACCAAACCATAGAGCACCCTTAGACAACATAAATGTGTTATTCCCTATGGAACGCTACAGTTCTTCTGACTCATGCTGAGCTTAATTGTTTTCCAGATCTAAATTATTCCAGATACCATAATAAAGTTTTAATAAATTTAGCCTGAACTTTCAAAGTAATTAGTCCTGTGGGAAAATACACGGTCAAAGTCTTTATTTTAATTGCAGATTCAGGACTCAAATGTAACAGAAGATTCCAACCTTCAGGGTCTTTAACAATATCATCATGCCAAAGCCTAGAGTCAAAAGAATTTCCAGTGAAACTGGATTTCATATACTATAGTTTGTTGGCCACATTGTAAACTCAGGTCTGACATCCTTTGTTCACATTCACATCATGCTAGACCCTGACAGGCTCCATTTGGCCAAAGGTGTCAGTCCTAGGGTCATGCATCACTTCTTATGCAGCACCAGATTTTGACTGAAGACCTTGATGGGACAGTTGATCGTGACCTGATCTTCAGAGTTGTACATAGGCTTTGTAAAGAGCTTTCAGTGGCCTCCCTTTCTAGAGGAAGAATGGCATCTAGCAGCATTGCTTACAAAAATCATGTTATTAAGACTGAGCATAAAATAGGTTCAGGAGAAACATCTACACTTAAGACAGCCTGAACACCTGTAAATAATGGTTGGGACTCAGATCCCTAATTCACAGGTGAATTGTCTTCAGAATAAAGTAAGCAAGTCACACAAAAGGCATTTCAGAAGATGAAAATTAGTGTTAAGCAGGAAAAACGTACGCAAAGTATATGTTAAAAGCAAGTCCCACCAGCAAACCCAGCAAGTAACCTGCACAACAGTAAGACTGGAGGCATCTTGGTGAAGGAAAACCAAAGGCACTTATTTATGTTTCTAAAACAAGCACCTACCATACTCCTCCCCTACCTCCACAAAAGAGAAAAAAATACGTAAGCAAAGGTAACAAAAACATACTTACACACGTGAGGATGGAACAGAAAAAACATATCTATTATGAAAAAAGGTGTTAGCTGCTCCTGACAAGTCTCAAATCACTTTTCACAGGCAAAAAAAAGGATTGTCCTACCTTACAAAGCACAGGACCAAAAGCTTTTAATTGTTTGCACCCCTTTGGGGAAAATACTTGACAACTGTCAATGTTTTAACAGCAAACTTGAACACCTGTACTAATCTTCTTGCTCTGCCAGACTAGGAAGTTACTACTGCTAAGACATGCTTGTCAGGGCAAGGAGAAACAGCATGTAAGTCATTACCACAAAACCTGACTGCTACTGGGACAGTACTTCATAGATTCATAGAACACCGGGTTGGCAGGTACCTCAAGGATCACCTGGCTCAACCTTTCTCTGCAAAATCTCCATCTGGATAAAAGCATGGTCTAGACAAGATGGCCACCATCCTGGCCAGCCAAATCATAACAAATGCCCAATGTTGAGGAATCCACCACTTCCTTGGGGAGATTATTCCAATGGCTGATTGTTCTCATTGTGAAAAGTTTTCCTTTAGAGTCTAATTGGGATCTCCCCAAAAGTGATATGCACGCATTAACCTCATCTTCTCCATGAGACCCTTGTAAAAAGGGAGTCCCCATCTTCTTTGTAGCCATCTTCAAGTACTAGAAGATGGTGATGAGATCCCCCCTAAGCCTTCTCTTCTCAAGGCTGAACAAACCCAAGTCTCTCAGCCTTCCCTCATCGAACAGGCTTGGCAGTCCTTCTCTGGGCCCTCTCCTGTCCACATCTTTCTTGCATAGTGGGAACCAAAACTGACCACAGTATTCCAGGTGTGGCCTGACAAGTGCTGAATAGAGAGGGATAAAGACTTCTTTATCTCTGCTGGTGACGCCCTTGTTGGTGCAACCCAGAATCCCATTGGTTTTCTTTGCTGCTGCAGCACACTGTTCGGTCATATTGAGCTTGCTATCCACCAGGTCTCCTAGGTCCCTCTCCACAGAGTTACGCTCCAGCCAGGTGGATCACAGCCTGCATCACCCTCCTGGATTGTGTTTTCCCACATGCAAGACCTTACACTTGTCTCCGTTGATCTTCATAACATTCCTTTTAGCCCACTCTTCCAGCCTACCCAGGTCTTTCTGCCAGGTAGCTCTCCCTGCTGAAGCATTTCCTTCACCACTATGGTATCATACATAAAGTTCTTCAGGGTGCACATGATCCCGTCCTCCAGATCACTTAAAGATATTAAGCAACATTTGGCCCAGTATCAACCCTCAAGGAACTCCACTTGTGACAGGTTGCCAGCTGAAAAAAGAGCCATGCTTGGGGTGCAGCCTGTCAGCCAGTTCCTGTCAGCATAGACCACTTGTCATAACACATCCATTACTCTAGGAAGAGGCTGTGGGGAACTGTACCAAAAGCCTTGGAGAAATCCATGTAGACAACATCCATACTTGCTGTACACCAAGTGAGCAGGTTACTTTGTCATAAAGGCAATCAGGTTTGTCAAACGTGATTTGCCCTTAGTGAATGCACAATGGCTTTTCCCAATCGTGTTTCATTTGACTTGCAATAGCCCCTAGGAGAATTCATTCCATAACTTTTCCAGGGATTTAAGTAAGACTGATGGGTCTGTAATTTCCTGCTTTAAGCCATTCTTGTCGGAGCTTGATTCAGCCATAACATTGTATTTCAATTAATGTTTAAAATACTGAGCTGAAATGATCACATCTTAAGTACTCCTCCCACCTTCTCTCTAACACACACACACGACGCACCAGAGCAAGAAGTTTAAATTTCAAAACAGTGTTCCATTTGTGTCTTTATTTACTGTTTTTATTTCCCTCTTGGGGGAATGCAGGAGTAACACAGATGAATTAAGTAGATGCCTCTCAACTCTACTTCCAGGTGGTGTTAGCTAACCTTGAAATAGCCTTATCTGCTTTGACAATAAAAAGTTTCCTAAGTGGGATACAAAACATCAATGGACTAATTACAGATACTACAATACTTTCTGCAGTGACAGTAAGAAATTGTGCTATATTTTATGATAGTCCTAATCTGTTTTGTGACATAATTGTAGGGACATGTAAGAGACCTCCATCCAGTGCGTGAGGACTAGAGAACTAACCTGCTCTGAGCATGCTGTATGGGATGACAAACCAATCACCAGACAGTGACCTTTCACAAGGCCATGAGCAGAGCTGTTCAAGTGAGAGCAGCTGTGGCTGCTGCTTCCAGCCCCTGTGGTCTCACATTGCTGCACGACTGACATAAGCAATTAACTACTACAGCATAAATGCAGAACTTCAGGTAAACATGTGAGTGTGGGGTATTGCAAAAACATCAACTTTAGCCTTTCTGGCTAAATTAAGTGGCAATAATAAAGCACAAGCAACACTTAAGATGAAACATGCTTCCCTAAGTATTTGAGATGAGCTCCTATCAGTAAAGGAGAGTGGTTTTATCGTCAGGAGCTAACAGTAATCTGTCGGTCAGACTTACTTCCTGCTTTTCAATGCAAATGAGAAATTCATCACCAGGAAGAAGGAACAGAGAAACTTTTGGATTAGAGAGATTCTCACCATGCCACTTCACACTTTCCTCTTCTGAGTTTTATCAGTCCTCAGGCTCCAGCTCTAGAAACACCACCTCCTTAGAAAGAGCACACAGTTTCTACTTAACAGGCAACAAAGTCCGTGTGTGCTGATCTTGACTTACTGAGAAACACCAGGTACCCAGATGGAATACTTAGAACAAACCTTCCTGAAGTCAGTAGATTAAGCTTATTTTACAGAGAATCTCCAGCTAGTCTCTAGATACACACCTCTGAAGAAGTGAAAAATGCACAGGTTTAATATCTGGATATTTACTGTCTCTAATTTAGAGTCTAAATCATGTCTCACTAATGTCCTGGTAAGGATTCTGGTAAAAGTGTTGGAACGCCTACAAATGCTCCTTGAATGTCTCTTGCATAACAAAAGTAACAAATGTAACAGATCCAAAGGTAGCTTTTTCTTTTAAAGCTCCTCAACATTGAAAGGTCAGTTCAAAGTTTACTGAAAGACCTTTACAGATAAGTATCAGATATCAACCCTTTCACAGCATAATTAAAACTCTGCAAACTGCAATTAACATCGCTTTTAAATTCTTCTAGGTTGACCCTGTGAGGCACTCCCTAAATTAAAGTTACTGAGAGAAGCATTTTGAGGTAACTACGTGTAAACTGACAGCTACGCCTCTGAGGTGGTATGAAAAAAAAATTCAAAACATTTTATAAGTTCAGCTCTTTTCTGTAACAGTTTTGAGGCATTCCGAATAAAAAGACCAGGCTAAACAGTGACTAGAAGTGACAAAAACAGAGGCCAGCAGTGTTAAAAACCACCTCATGTCATTAGGTATTTTCATTACCTTTGCACTTTGTTTTTAAGAGTTTCTCCCAACAAGAAATCACTTATGGTCAAGTTCAGTTCCAGTCAGAAAACAGAGCACAGAATGCATACTTTTATTTGTTTAGAATTAATTGATGTGTGGAATGACAGCTGCTTCATTAAAAAAATACAATTAATTTCATCATTAAGTCATTATGCTTCCTAGCTGCTATTAATGAAGCTGATTCTACTTTTTAATTTCTATTTGTCAACTATGGCACTTAAAGCTTCAAATTTTTCATGGATAAACAATTATCTGACAACTCCACAGAAGCTGATTTTAAATAATTGACCTTTTAAATAATTGACCACAATCTCAAAGAAACTTTACCAAAGTCTCAAAGCAAAGACACTTGCTTTTGGTAACAGAGCATGAAGAGTGGCACACAGGCAGTCTGTCACTTAGGCATCTGGACTATAACTAACAAAGACCTCTAGGTTATTACTGTCTTCCCCTACTAATCATCAAATCGCTTGGGGTTTGGGCTTTGTCATTGTCTTTAAGGGCTGATAAAGACAGCATAAGGATTGATTACAGAGCAAAAAGTGTCAAAAGAGAATCAGCAGAAAAACTACTCAAATATCTAAAATATCTAGAGCTAGAATGAGAATTTACACTTAACTAACCAACTCAGGACTCGAAGCAGTCATTCCTCCAGTAAGAATTGATTCCCCTTCTGATGTCACAACCTCATATTGTGTTAAAACAAAGAAGAGTTACAGTTGTTACATAATTCCCAGTGTCCTTAAATCACTGAAATATAATTTTTCTAGAGGTGGGCTACTTAACAGCTTGAAAACTGTTTCTGCATGACACAAATAATTAGTTAGAGACCAGAGATACTAGTCTTCAAGAAAGATTATAAAACTCTGAATATACAGAGAAGAACCATTTTCGAGACAACTTCTTACCCAACTGATCCTTGATCATTAGAGCTGTGTCTGTCACAGTCCTTTTGCCTTTTTCCTTTTGTGGAAGGCTCTCTGTTGTTGGCACTTAAGTTCCACTGAAATAAAATAAATAAAATTGGCAGGTCCCCACAGACATAAATATGTCCTAATGGATATTGCACTAGAAAAAGGAAACAATGCCAGACATTGAAATAATGTAACTGATCAAATAAACCAGACACATGAATTTTGCAAAGAATTAATGGGTTTGATTTAAAGCACCCACTTACCACATGATCTTAAATGTAACTTTTTTCCTATTTAAAGGAGGACCATCCCAAACAGGGGCTTAAGCATTCGGCCTGTTTTACATAACCATGAATAAAGAATATAAACCCATGGAGTTAAGCAGAGGTTAACCAAAATATATTCCACTCAGATATAAAATTCTGAGAAGGAAAAGGAATCTGATGGTTTGATACTCTAGTAGCAAACTTCACAGCAGCTAGACTTATTTTTTTTCCCAAAATTATCTTACCTTAACAGAATGCACTTTAATTTTCAAATTAATTAAATGAAGCCCCACTAAAACATATAATTCCAGATATCTATCACATTCTGCCATTACCTCTTCCTAATCTCTCCACACTTTTTTTTTTATGTAAAAGATAATAAATCAAACGTCTGCTTATTAATTACACCAGTCAGGCTGAAAGCAGACAAACTTATCTTCATTTCTGTGTAAGTGTAGAGTAAAAGGGCATCTGAAAAGTTCATGCCCACACGTATTTCACATACTTTAGTGGTCTGAATTTGCATCCCAAAATAGTCTTTTCCTTACTATCAAGGGCAATGCTTTCATGAAAAACACCCTTGTTATTAAAACAGGTGGCAGCATGAAATTGCCTGGAAGGCCCTCTCCCCACCTTCATCTAGTGCACTTCATAGCACTGGTCCTCAGGCATGTTAAGTACCCATATGCTCAAATCACTGAAAGCGGCACAAAATTTCTGAAACACAGAGCAACACTAAATACAACCCAGACAGCCCTTTGTATGGATAAAAGAGTAATATTTCTTAGAATTATGATAACTTAGAAGCAATCTTTTTTTAAATAAAATACAATGACTAGTCAGTTTAAAACATACTCAGCCTTCTATCGCACAGAAGAGTCAGATATATGCACACAGGTAAGGAAAATAAGAAATGGAAAATCAGACAACATACAGGAAATAAGGCATAAAAAAAAGATTTCTCAATTCACCCAATCTAATCTTTGTTTTTACAGAGGGAGAAAGACAAAAAGGAAGAAGTCCAAACAAACATTGTTTGGCTTTGCCTAAGAGATTTCTGCTTGTAACCACAAGAGACATTACTTACAAACCTGACTGTAACTGGGTGCACTGCTCACTTTAAGTACTAACAGCTTAGCAGGCAACCGCACAGTGAGTCTGTATCGCAGCATGCTCAACCGACCAGGCCTATGGAGAGACCTGGGTCACATTGTTACCACTACTCTAAGTCCAAACAAATTTCTAACTTCCCTCACTAGTGGGTTGTTTGTTTTGTTTTTTTTTTTAATTTCTCTGTGGAGGAGCCTCTTTGTCCAGCCCCATGATTCTAAAAGCATTAAAACTACCAACAAACCCTCGATGATGAGCTCACAGAGCCAAGAGTAGCAAAATATTTTTCCAACACTTAGCTTTTTAAAGACACTTACTGAATTTGGAACAGATTTATAGAAGCAAATATTTCCTTCTATATGTGACTGAGATGATCAAGACAGTCATTTATGATAAATGCCATACAAGTACTCTTGCAGTCTTTTGGTCTTAATACTGAAATCAGTTATTTCTGCAGTAGCACTTAAAAATCTGTCAGAAGTCATATAGCATTTAACATATTCTCTTAAAGTTTAAAGCTCTTGGATACATAATGACGACTTGAAAACTCAATGTAAAAATTATTTCCATAGAGTAACAAAAAGTTTAGTTATATTCAGGTCACTTACTGAAGAGTTCAGGAATCGGAAGATAATTAACCCCACAAAACCCTACCTTTAAATGAAATATTTTCAAGATAATTTTAAGCTACACCTGAAGACTAACTCTGATGATTAATGATTTAGGCTGGAAACACGGCAGTGAGACTTCTGTTTCTGTAACTGTATGCTTGCAGGCAGGTTTCAGACCTACACACTCATCTCTTTCCAAGACAAGCTACGTCAGATATTGGTTACAAGGCAGCACTCAGTACTGAAAAATATGCAGCCTCCAAAACAGAACCAAAACCCCACATAACGTTCTCCTATGCACTTTACACTCCAAAGAACTTCTCTTTACCTCTTTTAAAGGGTAGTCCCAGTGGTGGGAGCCTGAGAGACTTGCCAAAGGGGACTGAACTTGGACATCCTCTGACTTGGTGTTTGCTTTCTTCTTTGGTATGAGAAACTGAAAATAGATGATGTTACACACACGATAAAACTAAATCACCCACTGATGCTATGAGCTGACATACTGCCACGTACAAAACTTTCTTAACTGTCAGGCAAAATAACAAAGTTGCAAGGGAAGCACTGACCTGTGACTCTAAATGCACTCCTCACTGATGCTTGATCCCAAACCATGTCTGTCATCACCTGAGAAGTTTTAACTCTTTAACTCCATACGTTCAAATGTGAGAACTGTCTTTTAAAAAAGCAATGAAAAGCTATTCCTATCTCATTAACTTTGCAACAACTGTAAACACGTGCCCAAAAGGTGACAACCAAGCTACCGGCGATCACAGTTTCCTTAGTTCTCTCCAATTTGATTACACTATTTGAATCAACTCAGCTTTGAGAATAATAAAGAGAAAACAAAATAGCTGAATGTCATGATGAATACCACACCAGGTTTGCTCTATCTCAAAGAAAAAAAAAATCAGGATTAAGAACAATTATATCTTAGAATAGTAAGTTATTTTGGTATGATAATTTAGCATTAAGTCACTATGATGTACTGAAAATGGTATCAGCTACTGTCATTGCCAACCTTCACAAAAATAGAACCAGCATTTCAAAAGTACTTATTGAAAGATACAGCAATAGTAATTCATAGAAGTTTGCCAATTGAGAAAAACTATGTCAGAAACAGTATTTATTCATTGAAATTCAAAACAAAAAGTGGTCAAACTAAACTTCTACCATTTCATCAAGACAAGGAAAGGTGACATTTCTCCAGGTATCCCGAGAAGCAAAAGCTTATACTGTAAATACAACTACATTACGACGTATCAAAAAGGGAATGCAATATTTACATCTTTCAGACAAATGAGTATATCTCAGCCAGGAAAAATCCAAAGCTACCCCACACGATGACTACATTTAAGTGTGTTACAAACTTAATTTGCAACCTACCAGATGCCTTACCTTGTTACAAGCAAGGATTTCAGAGCAGAGATGCCAACAACTCAATTATTAAAGACAGAAACTGCATCCATTAGCTCTGTAGGTAGTCATTCAGACAGACCACAACTGAGGTGTACTATAACACAATGAGATAATCCTTCAGTTCTTCAATTTGAATTGTGAATGCTCTTATTCCTTCTCCACACTTCTTTGTTTCAAAAAGTTTCGGGGAATTTTTTTTATTTTTTAGTAATTAGAATTTCTATACAGTTCCTCAAACTGCTTTTGCTGGTCAAATGCTGTCATAACAAACATGCCTTTAGTAATATATTCCTCAAATAATAAGGGATGTAAACATTACACACAGGCAACAACTTCTAATACAAGTACCTCCCTTACCTTTCAATCAACACTTAAGGACTGAAAGAGACACTTCCTTATTCAAGAACATCTGACCCTGTTTTTTGTGGGGTGGGGTTTTTTTGAGAAGTGGCCTGCAAGTGTCAGAATACATTTTTCTGATACGCATCTTAGTGGCCAGGTACAATGTCAGAACTCCATCTGTCACCCAACTAGTCACTTCTGTTACAAGAGTCTAAGAACATGTATTTATTTAAATTTGAATATATATTTAAAGCTAAGGGTTTGGATATCCTCTGTAGTAATAGAGCACATAACTTTAGGAACAGGTGAAGTCAGATTCAGAAGAGAGACAGATGGACACACAGCAAGAGATAAAAACACACAAGATACATTCATCAGCAAAATTTCCACCTCACCACATAATAACTTCCCAATACTTGCACTCATTAAGATGATGCTGGTTTGTAGCACCCACAACAAACTTAATGAACAAGCACAAAGTTAAAGGCATCCAAGAGAGTTCTGTATGGTAAGTGGAACCTTATACAGCTGCTTCACCTTTTCCTTAATAATGACTAGCTCAACACATATATGCACACACACACACACACACACTTCCTGGAGTCCTCATCTAAATCAGCAGTACTTTTATGAAGGTTCCCACCTGCAGAAGGGTCTGAGAAAGTGCATAAACAAGGTGCTGAAAACAGGTTATTTCTAAAACACTCCAGACCTTACCAGATCCAAGCAGTTACTGCGTCTAAAATTTGTTTTCACCAGTACTTTCTTTCATTGCTAGAAACTAGCATTAATAGAGATATATTAGATAAAATAAACACTAGCATAAGTGGTCTCTAAGCACATCTCTGCAGATCACTAAGTATTGCATAGGTGCTCCACTTATTTCAACATTACTTTTAATATTTTAGATGTTTTCAAGGATATGTTCAGACCTACATTAGCATGGCGTTTATGCAAAATTAAATAGACCTAGCATTTATTAATACAGGTTCAACAACAGACGTTACCATTGACTGCTATCAGAATAAAACATTTCTCAGGAAAGAGTACTCCAACAAAGCAAAAGTTGGACCACTGGAGAATAATTTTGGTTGTGCAAACACATCAGAACACCCTAGGCTACCCACAGCCTCCAAGTAAATTGTTGAATAGCCTAGGAAGACTTACCCTGCCACAACTTGAAGACGATCTTCTTCTTTCCATTATATTTTCCACTAAAAGAAAAACAAAACAAAACAAATAAGCTTAGCAAGTTGGATGTTATTTATTTGGGGGAAGTAGGACCACCGTGACAGGTACTAAGCAAGAACAAGAGAAGAATTTTAGAGCATAAGCTAGTACAAAGAAAATTCATTCACTGAATGGTTTGGATTGAAAGGGACCTCTAAAGACCATCCAGCTACGCACACACCCACCATGGGCAGCAACACCCTCCACTAGCCCAGGCTGCCCAAAGCCCCATCCAGCCTGGCCTTGAGCACTGCCAGGGAGGGAGCAGCCACAGCTCCTCTGGACAGCCTGTGCCAGGGCCTCACTGCCCTCACAGGGAAGAATTTCCTCCTTATGTCTGATCTAAATGTTTCAGTTTAAAGCCACTGCCCTTTGTCCTGTCATTACAGGCTTTGGCACAAAGTCACTGACAGCCACATTACGAGAAAGATGTGTGTGCATGGGCAAGCAGCAGAATTATCAGCATGGACATAGCTGTTCATAAAGTTTTCACTAGACTTTTTAGTGAAGGCATTTGCTTCTTAACTCCACCCCGCAGGAAGCAGCAATTAATAAGCAATTCAGGTTTCGATTAGAACATGAAAAAGAAGTCACTGAAGAGACCTGTAAGCCAACAAACAAAGAACAAATAAAACTCAACAACACAGCTTCAGAGCTCCCAGCGCTCCTCTTTACGAATACCCTGTACAAGCCCAGCGCCAGACCCTCAAGCCTCACAGCTGGTTTGAAATCTCTCAAGAAACCCGCCAAGTCCCTGCGCTCCCACGTAGCTCGGGGTTAGTGCAGCTCGCAGCCCCGGCCCGCTGGCTGAGCGCTACAACGCCTCCCGCAAACCCCAACTACTGCCTGCCCCAGCGCCTGCGAAGAGGCAGAGCGGCCATCTGCGAGCCCTAGCGTGGGAGGAAGCACCACCGTGAGCCCACCACCGTGAGCCCACCACCGCCACACCAGCAGCCCCCACCCCCTTCGGGGGTGCCGCCGGGCAGCTTTATTTCAGCTTTACTCCCCCCGCTCCCCTCCAATGGCTAAAAGGCGGGCAATCGAGGCAGGACCCGCAGTACGTCGCAACGCTCACCGCCGTCGCTCTTGTTTACCCGGACCCCACCGCCGCCTGCGCGGCTTCCTCAGGTACTTCCGGAACTGGTACTGCTTCCGCCTGGCGCGGCCGCTCGCTCCCCGCCCCACAGCGGCGGTAACCGGCCCTCTGCCTGGGGCGTCCTGGCCCCGAGGTACCGCCCCGCAACGGCGGTAACCGACCCCCCCCCCCCCCCGTCCTCTCCTCGGGGCGTCCCAGCCCCGAGGTGCCGCCCCGCATCTGCGTGTGCCGAGCTCGGGCTCCCCAACGCTTCTCACCGTCCCCGCGGGCCCCCGGTGTTTAGCGTAACCTCGAGTTTAGCCCGGTGCTGGGGCGCTGGGGCGGACCGGGGAGATGGGAAGGATTGTAAGTGACGTAGAGCCGCTGCTAGCGCCACAGGTGCCCTGTGCCCCGTACACTGCCCTGCCCTGCGCCGGGCAGGCTGATGAGTTAGAAGCGAAACCCGTAGCTCCGCGAAGGCACTGAAACGCAGTCAAAGGGCGCGCAGGGCAGCAGTAGCTGAGGCTGCGCGGGAGGCGCGCTAAAGTCTGTGCCAGGAATCACGAAAACCCGGTTAGTTTTAAATAAGCTCCGCACAACCCAGCCAGAGCGCGCCGAGGCCGTGCGGGGCCGGGCTAACGGCCAGTCTAGGGGGCGGGCGGGCGGCCCCGGGGCACGGCGCTGCCGCCGGAGCCCGCGGGGAGGTTACGCGGCCGGGCGCCCTCGCAGCCCCCGTTGCCGCCGCGACGTTCGGGCGGCGGCCGCGGGAGCCTTCCCGCAAGGCAGCTGGAGGCAAAGATCTGGCCGTTGGCTTTCGGGGGCTTGGAGGTTTTTTTTTCAGGGCAGCTTCGGGCTGGTGAAGTTTCGCCTTGTAACTTTTTGTTTCGCTCTCCCGTTGCTGCCTGCACGTCACGGAACTGGAAGCCCTGCAGCACCGGTGGCAATAGCGTTTCGGTTTCACACCAACAAGGTTTAGCTCTAACGTGGTCAGCTGTGAATTCCAACGATCAGGTGTTGGCTCGTAACGATCTGAAAGGCTCCAGGTGGCCTTACCTACCAAACTGATAGATGTTACTGAAACACCCCGGAGTAAAGCACGTAAAAGGCTTTTCACTCCACGATCTTGGCTGCCCAGGGGGGTTGTGGAGCCTCCTTCTCTGGAGATATGCAAGACCCGTCTGGACGCCTCCCTGTGCGACCTGTCCTAGGGAACCTGCTTTGGCAGGGGGGTTGGACCCGATGGTCTCTGGAGGTCCCTTCCAACCCCTACAATTCTGTGAATCTTGAAGGTCTTTTCCAACCAAAACCATTCTATGATTCTATTACAAAAAAGTAGTGAAACCTGAGCTAAGATGGGATTTATTTATTTTTTTTTATGCAGAGGAATTGCTTACAAATCCAGTGTGAAAAAGATTTCCATCTATGATGACGTATTTTTCAGAAGTGCATACGGTAATGTTGGGCTTTTTTAGAATAGATGAAACTGTTTTTAAATGGAAAGTCTCATGAAGGTAAATACTTACACTGCAGTAGTGTTAGAGATACACCAACTGCTGTGATAAACACTAGCCAAGTTCACAGCTGAAGAATCTCACAGTCCAAACAGAAAAGTGGGAGGAAGGAAATGGGATTTCCACCCCTCAACAGTAACTTTTAAAAATAGCAATTATAAAGGCTTCCAGAATAAATACCTTTGCATGTTGCATTTCAACAGGCCATGAAGCACAAGCAGCAGTCCACACTGATTTAGCATGTACATTTACCAAAAAGTAAATGCATTACGCAGCAATATCTAGAACAATCTATAAATGTTGCTTTTTTAATTCGATACATGGCATTACTACAATAAAATCAGTCTTCTAGTCTAAATATACATATGATTCTCAAGAGCGAACTCCTACATGATAACCTGCTATAAATTACTTCAAAATTTCCTGTTTGGATCTTGAAGGCAATTTTAGCAAGGTAAGCCATACTTTTGCCTGAGGTAAAACTGGGTGGTGGGGTTTTTTTCTTTCTGTTTCCTGAAATCGTCAGAAACCTTTCACAATGTTTTGTGAAGTAGGTATTTAAGCAGATATTTGATATGGGATACACAGGGTTTAATTTGGAATCACTTATCCTTGGTTTGTTTTAGAACTGAAAAGGTAACGTTGCTGGTAGTAGCTGAAGTAAGAGCATAGTAACTCCCTGTTTGTAGTACCTGGGGAAACTAGGATCTCTGACCTTTTAGGGCTGAGGAGAGAAAGGGACAGAGATGTGTTGGACAGCACATAACTCCCTGACGAAACTGCATTTACCTCTTCCTGATGGATATGGAATGCTTCCTCTGTGCCTTACCTTTCTCCATAGATATCTTTCCATAAGCTACATTCATTTTTGTCCCACTTCACTGCATGGGAAAAACAACAGGACTAAGAGTAGCTTCCTCCCTACTAAATGTGATCCCTTTTGTGTGCACTGCTTGTATCTTAGTAATATAGCAAACATTGTCCTCCAATCTGCTTTGTGTCTTTTGTACCTTTCTGCTGAGTGAAATACTTCCAAATTCTTTGCGTTGTTTTCATTCTAAGAAACTGGCAAGACAGTAAATGCATTATAGATCTTAGAATCTGGTGGGGTTTTCCCCTGTTCATTGTGTACTTACAGAAGATAAAAATGGAGAAGGCAGCATTTTCTAGCCTACTCTCTACTAATCAGAAGACAGGAATGACCCTGAAGAGGTGACTTAACGTCTCTGGCCCAGGGGAAATTGCTCAAAAGGAAAATATATATGGTGTTGCTCTATTGAAGAGCAAGTAACTTTATTTAATAAATTTGGAAGTGTAAGAAATAATTTTCGATACTCTAAGCAATTCACTCAAGGAAACTTGCATTCCATAAAGGAATTGGGCTCCAACTCGAGTTGCTCACGTGAACATTTTCAGATGACTTTCCATCCTAGTAACCAGCTTTATCAGACTGCATAGCGAGTTTTATCACAGTCAGAATGTGATTTACTGTGTTCTGAAAGCCTCCAATAGTTCAGCAAGAAAAACTGAAAAGTTTGTACCAATGTGTTTGACAGATATAACAGCATAGGAATCATTTGCCAAAACAAAATTACTGTGTGAAGATGATAAATTCATTTTCCAAATACTGATAATTGAGGGAAATTCGTGCTTGGAATTCTCTGCTGTTAGGACAAAATCCTGTAAAAGCAGGCTTCTAACCACACCAAAGGTTACCCCCATATTTGTCAGTGGTAGACTGGATAGTTACTGGGAAAAGAGAAGATTACGGTAAGATTAATTTTTCAGTTGCTTGGAAGCCACTTCCTGGGACAATTATCAGTTGATCAGTCATAAAAGCTGAAAAATTATCTCAGCTGAAACTGGAAGCCTCCATGTAATCTCATGAGAGTTTGCTGCATGGACTGCCTTTTCTCCTGTTCCCGGGTCACAGTGGCTAGCTTATTCTCTCCTCCATTCCATGATTTCCACGTGACAAGCGCTTGCAGGGATAAATTGGTAGCTAGATATTAGTATTAGTGTACCTCCATTGGAATTCAGCAACCAAAATCTGAGAGAGGCTTTACAAGCAGCTGGTTTACTACAGACCACCAAGAGATCAGCCTGTATCAAGGAGTACCTTGTTCATAACCACTTTTAAAACAGAATTCCAACACAACAGCTTTTCTTTCTGTAGGAATTGTATAGAGGTCTATCACTATATTGACATAATCTTCTTAATTTGCAGTGGTTTCAAACAGAGCACCAACTAAGCCTGAGGAAACTAATAGAGGGTTCAGAGTATGACGAGCAACTGAAGTATGACTTCAATCTAAACGGGGAACTGAGGCACCTAGATACAAATGAGTCCTTTGTTTTCAATTATTTCAAGAATGCACATGAGCTGAATCATAAGCGTTATGAAGTTTTGGGACGCTTGATTACCCAATATGTTTATGAGCTCCTGGAGAGAGTTTGCATGCTGCAAAAGAGTTATATTCCTACTGATGCTACAGAGAATGAACCGAGGAGTTTCTTTTTCATGAGTGAGAACGCACTGACAAGTTCCTCTAGCCTGGTTGTCCTCCTTCAGGATCACGGAGTTTTCCGTGCAGGACAATGGGGACAAAGGACAATTGTCAGCGAGGGCTTGGGGCATGGGACACAAATACCATTCATCAAAACGGCCCTTCAAAGCCACTGGGGAGTGGTTGTGCTGAATCCCAATGACAACATTTTTGATCTGAAGAATGACAAGGAGAAGGTGAGCTTTTACACCGGGGAACAAGCACTGCCTTCTGCACAGTCTGTCTGGTGGATCCCCAAGAGGGGCAGCAGCAGCCCCGAGGAGCATACCATGTACGTATGGGACCATTTCATTTCAAAGAGTGCAGCCAACAACGTGGCCTTCATTGCCCACGGCTATGGTGGCTTGGTGTTTGTTGACCTGCTGGTGCAGAGGAAGCAGGAGGTAATGAATAAAGTGTACGCCGTGGCCTTCATCGACTCGGTGCACAACACCCAGCACCAGACGAGAAATGACCCCCAGATACAAGAATGGATACAGAAATGCTGCCGTGAGTGGGTGTCCAGCAGAAAGCCTCTGGATAAAGCCGTGGGTTCTCCCAGGAAAGCTGACTGCCTTACTGTCTCTGCTGGAACGGAGAAGTATGATTTAGCACCCTCCTGTTGCTTACGTGCCATCTTTAAGTACCTGAAGAGGACACTGAAAGCCAGGACCATAACAGCCTTTAGGCATTCACCTGTTGCAACCAGAAGCAGCACGAGTAAGAAGATGGTCAATAAATGAAGGTATACCAACCTTCTCTCAATAGTGGTAGTTATGAAAGGAACAGACCCCTGCACCTTTCAGTCATCTAAGGACCTTCTGCTCTCTGCAAAGCAACTTACAGGTCCAAGTTTGAATCTAGTTTGTTTTGTTTTGAGAAATAGACAAGATACCTATTGGGAAAGAAGTGCATTGTTGAAGGCTTTAAGCCACAGCCCTTCAGGCAGCTAAGAAATTTAAAGTTGTACAAAATAAAGATGTTAAGGTGTATTGACTCTCAACTGTTTTGTCTTTAAAGTAAACATTCTGCACTTAGGGCTCCCTAATCAGACTAAAGGATCAGGAAAACCCTCACTTAAGTGCTGAGTTTTCATTAAAAGGACAAATCTGGAATAAGAAAAGCATGTAAAGGGATCTATTTCCTTCTTGCTGTATACCATATAGTGTTTAAAATCTTTCGAAGGCTGGAACGTCCATGTTCCTCCTTGAAATGTTTACTGTTGAAAAATATTTCAGGGTATACATGCTACTACCTTCCCTCCAGTCAGAGATAGCATGTGCCAAACATGATACAGTGAGCTAAAGCACTTTCCATTTTAAAGCAAATTAAGCCAGTGAGATTACTAGACATGAGCTGCTACAGAAATACAGTACTCTAGGAATCTGCAGTTACCAAACTGATGCAAAAAAATGACATTGCTGTTTTCTCTCAGCTGCTAAACAGAGGTGGGAAGTAGGCACAACTTTTAAATCTCCCTTAGCAAGGTTTGCAATTTATGGCAGCAGGTCAAATAACTTTCACAGCAAATGTAAACAAAACAGTTGTTCTGAACTTCCAGATTAATCCCGTGGGAATTAAAAGTGTCTGCAAAAGAGCTTTGAAGGATGACAAAACCTTTTCCTACACCTTCAGTTCTCATCTCAGTCAAAAAATTTCTTGAACAGGAATACTGTATCAGAGAGAAGAGACTTTCCACCTCCCTTTTGTATTTATATCCATTTCAGTCATCTTGAATAAGTGTTTGGAAAAGCTTCTGCCCCATGATCCAGTATGAAAGTATAAAATTTCATGGGAAAGGAATAATCAGTTCAGTGCTCTTGAGAGCAAGCGTAGCTTTTTACATAAAGACAGGCTCACTGCTACTACATCTGAATGAAAAATTGTACTAGTCACTTGATGCGGTGCTTTACGCCACTTAAGAAAAGTTGCCGTGGAGAGGCTGCCCTTGAGGAGGCATAGAGCCTGCCTGTTTTGTCAGTGCCGGTCAGCATGCGACTCAAACAACAGTCGGGTGTGTGAATTCCGTACGTAAACGTGTAGCTTTATTTATGAGAGGAGTACAAGCTGACAGAATATCTGTCTTCAGAAAGAGACCAATATGATCCTTCAGCATAAATGCTCAAACTGCCCCACTGTGTCAGAGGGGGCTAAAAATACTTGTGCAGGGTTAAAAAAAAAACACCCAAAGAGTTCTAGGACATTGGCCATTTCCATAATTATCTCAGGGCAAGCCATTAAATTCCTTGGTAGAGAAGGTCGTATTTAGGGATGTTGTTGGGATCAATAGGACTTCTCACAATGAGCTTTCCACGCATTGCTCCACGGTAAATCACTTCAATCAGATCTATAAAGTCTTGCTTGGTTTTGAAGCTTCCTACAAATTTGGTATGATCTGGCGACCTAAATATAAGCATAAGATAAAGGCAGAATTGTAATGTTCAAGCACAGACACCCGAAGAAAGACGTATGATGACATCAGGGGTTCTCGTTTGGTCATTCCAAAACAATGAACTGCACTGGTAATGGCATAGAATCATAGGGGTTGGAAGGGTCCAACCCCCCTGCCAAAGCAGCTCCCTAGCTCTTATTGCACAGATAGGCGTCCAGACAGGTCTTGAATATCTCCAGAGAAGGAGACTCCACCACCTCCCTGGGCAGCCTGTCCCAGGGCTCTGTCGCCCTCACTGTGAAAAAGTTCTTCTGCATGTTGGTGCGGAACTTCCTGTGCTCCAACTTGCAGCCATTGCCCCTTGTCCTGTCCCCACAGACCACTGAAAAGGCGCTGGCCAATTCCCCCTGCATCCCATACTTAAGATATTTATAAACATTAATAAGGTCCCCCCTTAGCCTTCTTTTCTCTAGGCTGAACAGTCCCAGCTCACTCAGCCTTAATAACCAAGTCAGGAACATACTGTGACCCCATGGCCCAAAAAGGTGCAGTGTCATGTCTAAGGCTTTACACATACTACTTTTTGCAGAGTCAGGCATGTTTCACCCAATACCTACCTATTGCATCACAGCATATTTCAAAATACTTCTTAATTTTATGCCTTCTGGCTTCCTACGGAGTTCTCAATGCAGATGTTGGTAACAATGTTACAGTTTTCAAACACTGCCTTCCTCAGACATGGTAACATAGGGACCAATATTCTTACAGACATAATAGATAATGCCAGGTAGGACAACATACCCGTAATCAACCTTCATGTGTTGTCCATTGAAGAAAAACACCGTAGAGGGAATATAACTGATGTCAAAATACTGAGTGTACACTGGAACCTTGTTCACATCCACCAGGTAAATGACTGCCATTTTACTTAGGTCATGAGCTGTCTTTGCAAGCTGAAAAGAGTGAGAAAGATGGATTACAAATGGATTGAGACACAAGGGGAAACAGGGTAGCAAGCATTATAAAATTCATTTCCCTGTGTCTTATCAGTTTAAGCAGGACTAGAATATCATGTCATCTACTTCAAGACCTTTGTACACCTACTATAATAACATGAACCTCTGCTTGATTTTCAAACCAGCTTGTGAATACAGTATTTTTTCATTTTACATTTGTCGCCAAAGTTTTCATGAGTCACTGTGTTATCCAAAAGCAACACATGACATTCTCTTGTATACAATACTTATACTGGTAAAGGAAAAAAAAAAACAACCCAGAAAAAAAATTCTTACAATATCATCGAGCTGCAGACAAACTGCATCGTTATCTCTTCCAAACCGGAGAACCAAAACCTTCTCGGCGACACTTTTTATTGCTTGATCCACTTCCCTCTTGCAGGTCAGTTTGGGCAGCAGAAAACTCATCCCGACAGACCACGGCTTCCACGAAAATCCCTGAGGGGTTAGGGGGAAAAAAATCGTCAAAATTCTCAAAACTTCTCCATGCTATTAAAAAACATAAAAGCAAAACAAACAAATAAAAAAGAGAGGGAGAGAAATCACCGTCCACTGCACCGGGCTGAGAGACCCCTCGGGCTCCCACTCCTGCCTCAGGCCAGAGCACAGGCGCAACTACCCGACATCCCCCGCCCTCCCCACCCCCATCCCGCCTAGCGCTAGGGCACTCCCGCCGCAAGGCCCCGGCCCTCACGGCGGGCAGCGGCAGGGCCTCACCGGCAGCCCGCCTCAAGGCCCGGAAACTCCCCGCGGGGCCCCAGCGCAGGCCGCCTCGCCGGCGCGGACAGGCCCCGAGGAGGATCGCCGTACCCCGCAAAGCCTTGCGGCGCGGAGAAAAGAAGCAGCCGGAACCTTCGCTGTGCAGCCGCGGAACGCTGGGGACAGGTAACGAGACGGGGCGCTGCGCCCCTCCCCGCGCATGCGCGTGGGGCAGGCCGCTCTCCCTCAGGCGGACCCGAGGCGTTGGCGCTGACGGTGCTGTCGCCACGCGGTGGTTACCTGCGCCCGCCGTCCGGAGGTGTCCGCCCGCCCCCTTCCCGGGTGGGATGAAACGACGGTCAGGCGGGCTGGAACGCGGCCGGAGCTGGGGCAGGTGTGGGTGCCGCCGTCGGACGCGGGGAGGCCTCTCCCGCCCCGTGTTTCCCGCTATTGGGGGGCACGAGCGGCAGGTCCGCCTGCGGGCGTTGGCGCCTGAGGGTGCCCAGTCCTGCTCCTGCCGGTGGCTCCCGCTGGCCTCGGGAGCAGCCTTTGGCCTCCCTGCCGCGCCGCTCAGCTCGGCCGTCCTCGGCGGGCGCGGGTCGGGCTTGCGGTGCGGGGCTGCAGAGGCCGCGGCGCTGCAGAGGCCACGCTGCCTCCTCGTTCCCCGCCGCAGCAGCAGGGAGCGGGACGCGCCGGTGTCCCCGGGCGGGCTGTGGGGCACGGCGCGGTGCTTTGGGGTGTTGCCCAGCTTTTCGCAGTTCGGTTCCGGCGTGGGCCGATGTAGAAGTCGTTAAGGAGCGTGGCGTGCCGGTCTCGGAAGGAGCCGCACCGCTGCGTGCTCTGGTCCGGTGTGTTCCCCGCACAACCTTTCTGGCCCGCACTGCTGCACAGGGCTCAGGCCTGCGGACGGACAGCCCTGTGTAGGCATCTGTGCCGGGGGAATCATAGAATCATAGAACTGTAGGGGTTGGAAGGGACCTCGAGAGATCATCGGGTCCAACCCCCCTGCCAAAGCAGCTCCCTAGGACATATCACTCAGATAGGCGTCCAGGCGGGTCTTGAATATCTCCAGAGAAGGAGACTCCACCACCTCCCTGGGCAACCTATTCCAGTGCTCTGTCACCCTCACTGATAGAAAAGTAACGAGTTACTCAGTCTCAGAAGCATGGGTGAAGGGCCTAGATTCCTGATGTTAGCTATAGTGAAGTCAAGCTAAAAAAAACCCCAAAACAACAACAACCAAAAACCAACCAAAAAAAATCCAGAAAAAATATTTTAAATTCTACAGATGTAGGCTGATCAAAGAGATTTAGAGTAATTCTTGCAGCAATGCAACAGTAGTGTGCATGTTGGACACACTGAAAGGTAACTTTTAACTGTTGGCTTGGCGCTCCAGTAGCATAAGTTAACTGAGGAACTCAGCCCTTCACTTCTCCTAGCTGGACAACAGACTGGTTTGCTTATTTTTTTTGTCAGTATTTGTAACACTTAAATGGAAAGTTACTAACATCTCTATTGTAATGCTTAATGATTTTCTCTTAACTTCACACTACTAAGAGGTGGGGGTTTTTTTGTTCATGAAATGAACGAAGTGAAAGGTCAATCACCAATTTGACCAGCTACTGTATAGTAAAATGTATGCCAGGTTATATAATAATTCCTTGTAATACACTGCTCTTTCTGTGGGTCTTTATCTGGGCAGGTGTGTGTGCATATATATATATATACATACATATATATATACATATCCCCAATTAGATTTAACTTGTTCTTCAGGATATTGGACTATTTTAAGTAAGTTGTTAGGGAGGTGATGAATTTCGCTCTTTTTTTGAGCTAATTTTTGTTTTGGCCATATCATGTTTCCTCAAACACAGACATTACTGTGATTTTACTTAAGTACATTTGTATATTAAACAGTATAGAAAGGAAAATGCTTTGTTGCTTGGGGTCTTTTTTTGTTCCTTTTTCTAGACCCTTTTACATTTTACTACAAATATGTATGAAGTTAATGTAGGTTTCATGTCTTTAGCGTTATGTGCCAACATCACAGGCAGTTTGGCAGGAAGATGATGATGGTCTTTTTCTAATCATTTAATTCTTAGTCAGGT
This sequence comes from Gallinula chloropus, assembly GCF_964237585.1. NCBI lineage: Eukaryota > Metazoa > Chordata > Aves > Gruiformes > Rallidae > Gallinula > Gallinula chloropus. Next base: position 93,351,450 of record NC_140085.1, read on the forward strand.
GTGGAAGCTTGTTTGGCCGGGATGGTAACGAGATTTTTTTTCCTTTCTTCGCCTCCTTGTTGGCTGCTTAAGTGTCCCTCAAATCAGTTCTCTGATAGTGCAGCTATCTGAATGCTTGGATTGCTGTCAGAGCCAGGAAAAAGAGGCTCAGGGGACATAAGAATGTCTTTACTGGCAATAGTTTTGGCTTAGCAAAACTATCGTGTACGTAGTTTCAGGAGCTGCAATGTGGAAATGCGTAGAAGAGAAAAAACTTCAGTACTAAGGTTTGCTTAAAAGAGCTTTCCCAAAATACAGTGGTAAAAGAGAAAATGTGATTGTCTGTGATTGAGTTGCACAAGACACATCTTGTCTGCCTGCACGGTGTAGGTGAATTAGGTAGGCACCTCTCTAGAAGTGCATAGAAATATTTTCAGTCCCATGTAGCATTTTGCTTGCTTTGGTCGTGAAGGTTCTTACCTGCCGTGTGATGCAGGTAACTCAAATAGATCTCGGTCAAATAACCTGCAAGTGTTGCCTAAATTTGGAACTGCAGTAAGCATAGCCCTTTCAAGTGGAAGAGGTCATCTTGTCTGTTCTCAGCAGTGCCATGTATGCTGCTTTTATTTAGAAAACAATAGAAAAGTAATAGCAGAAGCAAGAATTTGTACTGTTTTCCAAGAATTAAGCCATTGTCTGTCAGCGTTACTAAGGATGAAAAATGTGTGTGTGTTTTCTTAAGTGATTTCTTGACAAGTGTTTTTTCTCTCTCACTGTTGTTTATTGCAGATAAGGGTGCACAGCACAAGCATGCAGTCTGCTAACGTGCTTCTGAAGAAAATTGTAAGGAGTTCTGTCCTTCCATTTGCTGCACAACATGGGATGAAGAAGGACTTGTTCCCATTCAGTAGGCCTCTGAGTTCATCGCTTTGCCTGAAGCAGGACAATTCACGCGCTCCCTCAGAAAAACTAGATTTAGATGCATGGAAGAAGGTGATGAAGTCTGGGTTGCAAGAAGAAGTCAGTGAGGCTGTCTCTGAGCCTAAGGAGCTTTCTGAACTGGCTGCTGCACGTGAGATGTTGGAGATGTGGAGACTAGCAGGCAGATTGGTTCCAGAAAATCTCAGTGAAGAACAGCTAAAAGCCTTTGTGGAGTGTCCTTCCAAGTCAGCCAAAAAGAAGTATTTAAAATATTTGCATCTCAAAGAACTTTACAAGAAAAACGACAAAAGAAAGATGGATGAGAAAAGGGAAAGGAGGTTGGCATCACAAGAGCAAGCTTCAGAAACGGATGTGGCCAAAAGGACTCCTTCAGTATGTGTGTGGGCCAAGTGTATGGATAAGGCATACAATTGGAGGGCTGCTCAGTCAATGATCTTTGGCCAGCCTCTAATATTTGACATGTCTTACGAAAAAGATATGTCTGTCCGGGAAGTAAAAAACACAGTGAGGCAGATAGTGCTGAGTGAAAGCAGCAATCGAAGATCTGTGGATCCCTTCCACATCCACTTCTGTAACCTAAAAGACGACAGCCTCTACCATAGCGAATTTATCAAGCATTACAGAGAGGCGTGGGGCAGGCTGCTCGTCACTGTGACAGACCAGTGCTACACAGAGATCTTTCCAAAGGAGAAGCTGATCTATCTGACTGCCGATTCTCCCAAAGTAATGAAAACATTCGATCATGATAAAATCTACATTGTTGGGTCAATGGTTGACAAGAGCATAAAAACGGGAGTCTCTTTGGCACGGGCAAAGCGGCTGGGGCTGGAGACGGCGGCCCTTCCGCTGGAGCGGTACCTGCTTTGGAACAGCGGGGCTAAAAATCTCACGCTGGATCAAATGATGCTTATCTTATTAACCCTGAAAGATACTGGAGACTGGAAGAAGGCTCTGGAATTCGTTCCGAAAAGGAAATACTGCGGCTTTGTAAGCAAGCCTGTCCACCAACTGAAAAAAACCTTAAACCTCATCAACGCACTTAAGCTTAGAAGGGGACCGGAGGAGCTACAACAGCAGTTTGCCAAGAACTACTCTAAGAAGTTAATGCGAAAGTAGAGTGATGGAGAAGAGAATGACTTAGTATGGGCAAGATGTGCCCTTGAATGCTCCAGTGTCTCGGGACTTTCTAGAACGGTGTTCAGCTATTTATCCCTAAAAATGCCTTTGTTCTGCAAGTTTGAAAAGACCATTGTTAGGGATTTTTTTTTTTTAATTACCTTAATATTCCAGCTGCTGGAACTTATTCACATGTTACGAAATTATGTAAGAGAAATGAGATAATCTGTTATAAAAAAATTGCTCTGTACAAAGAATACAAATCTATTGAGTTGAATCATGCTGGGACAAGGGTGACTGTCACTGAATGCAAAGGTTCTTCAGAGAATACCTCTGTGCCTGGGGTCTGCAACAGGTGGAGGCCATCCAGCCTCAGTCTGAAAGGTTAGGCAACACAAAATAGGAGAGACCTTTCCCCATCACAACCTGAATCCTCCTTTTGGGTGTAGGCTTTTGGTGCTGAGCTGAAGCCACACAGTTAAAACCTAGCACGAGATCAGGGAGTTGCACGGTTTGTTTCTGGGTGTTCTATTTCTGGCATGAATCGAGTCCCTGTGTGGAAGGAGTAATCCCAAGTTTTCTTGCCCCTGCCGAGAAGATACCTACATCCTTTTGTGCAGGAGTGTGTGTGCTTTCAGCCTGCATTACGTAGGTTTCCCGAGGTGCTGGAATGTCCTGATGGTAAATACCCAGAGGGGCAGAGAGTCTTTCTGTACCCCTCACAGCTGATGGACCATGTACTGTCTGTGTCTGCCTGAAGGCCTGCGTTTGGACACACACAGAGCTGCCAGGGGTGTGTTGTTAAAAGCTGTTCTCTCTGCTCTTAGTAGGGCGAGGGGAGGGGAGGCATTTCTTGGTGGCTTTATGGGTGCCTCAACCTTCCTGATTTAATGGAGGTGACTACCGCGAGGTGTGAACTCCATGATGGCGGATGGAGGGTTAGGCCCTGAGAATTCCAAGACACAGCAGGGAGAGTGCGATTCTGAAGAGCAAACCCCAAATAAACGAGGGCGGGGTGGGGTGGGGCGGAGGAGGGGCGGTGATCCGTGCTGTCTCGCCGCCTCCTGCCTGCAAGGGGGGCTCGGCAGGGGGGGGGGACACGCTACCCCAACACTGCCCTCCCACCCCTCCCTTGTGATGTGCGGGGCATCCGGGCAGGCAGGACCTCCCCCCCACCCCTCCCCGATTGAGCAAGACCCGCTCCCTTTCGGCAGCCTGGGCGGAGGGGGGTAGTGGCGCGGGGTGCGCGCCTGACGTTGGGCACAAGGGCCCCCCGAGGGAGGGAGGGACGCGCCGTGCACCTTCGCAGGCAGCGTGTGGGGCGGCGCCTGGCCCCACTTGCCGGAAGCGCGTCAGAGGAGCGTCACTCGAAGCCTTTGGTTTCTCCTAGGCGGCTCAGAGAACAAAGCTTCCCGCCGCGTCATTCCCGCTGCGCCGCTGAGGGCGGGGCCTGCCCGGCCGCTCTGGCGTCCGCCCGCGCTTTTCTCTATGGTCGGGGGAGGGTCGAGGGGGGTGGAAGAGCTGCGGCGGGGAGGCGCGCATGCGCGGCGCGGGAGGCGGAGGTGGGGGAAAATGGCGGACAGCAGAGCTGAGGGGGAGAAGGCGAAGCGGCCGCAGCCCGGAGGAGGTGAACATGTAGCGCCTCTCGCCGCGTAGCTGTGGGGTGGGGTGGGCGTGGGGAGTGGGCCAGTCCCTCAGGGTTTTGGGGGGTTCGGGGGCGCTACTCTCGGCCGCGCAGGCCGAGGCCGGGGCGAGCGGTTACCGGCCCCGCGGGGAGTGGGGGCGGCCCAGGCCTGAGGGGACTGCGCTGGAGGAGAGGCCGAGTCTGGGCCCGCCGTCCTCACGCCTGAGGGTTAGCCTCAGCTGTAGAGCAGCTTTGAAAATATCTAACGGCTTATCCTCGTCCGCGTAAATTCGTTATTTCTCTCTCTTTTTAAAGAAAAAAAATCAATATACGGAATAGTTTTGCCGTGTATTGAGAGAAATGTGACTGTTGCTACTGGCGAGGATGATGAAAACGCCTAAAGAGTAGCTTTTAACAGCCGTGCTCCTTTTACAAGAATGGCTAGAGTGACTATTTTTTATGTGCTCTTTTAATAATCTTCTCAGTTTGGTTTTTTTTTTTTTTTTTTTTTTTGCTTGACATCAATCTGGAAGTTTTGTGTTTGGTTTAACGTTATTTATGTATATTATGACTTGGACATTCCTGTCATCTTCTGTACTACTATCAATTCTAAAATTTTTTAATCCTATGTTTCATTTCTTCTTTTTTTCCCCTGACTTAAAATTAAGACAATAATGCCTGTGCAAAGAGAAAGCTTCCCTTTCCTGTGTGCAGGGATTTTGGGGGGGTTTTGTGTGTGTGTGTGTGTTGCTTTTTCCTTTTAAGTATATCTATAGGCAGAGGGTATTTATTTGATCTGTGGAAAGATTAAATCAAGCTTGTAAACCAATTAGGATAGCCTCAACAGTGAATGTTATTTCTGACAATCATTGCTAAAATATGGACAGTAATACCTTATTTTAGGTAGTTCCTTGCATCTTGGTTCTTTTTTGGTTTTTGGGGGTTTTTTTTGTTGTTGTTAGATGGGATTTTGGTGTGGGGTTTTTTTTTAATTACTAATACAGTAGCTGGACAGCATCGGTACATCAGTTGTATGTACCCTCTTGTGTAGTGGAACATGATCTTAATGAGTTGTGGTACTTTGGCCCTAAGAAAGGTAATTACTCCCTGATGATTTTTTGAAAGTCTTTTAGCTTTTGCTGAGGTCAGTGGAGTTTACCTTAAAATTAACTTAGTTGTGAATAGTTTGTTCCCACCACCATCCATGTTCACACTCCCAGAGGCAAAGAGATCCAAAATGCTGTGCAATTGGCACTGTCAGTCTTGTCCCTGGAACCGCCTAGCAGTGGAAGTTGTTCACTTGGGTGGCTTGTTGATGCTCATGAGAAGAAAACTCATCCATGAAAGTAGGATACTTTTTTATTACTGTGATCGATGAAAAGAGCACCAGGTTGGACTAGTTTTTGCCATAGTATTGGTGCTTTCTGTAGATGAAGTGTGATCTCCTTGAGATCTCTAGGAAAGAGGCCTTAATGTCTTGAAAAATATATAAGCGTTGCCCTGGGAGGTAGAAGAGACCTGTACATCTGCAGTTCTGTTTCCTGCAGAAATGTAACAGTACAGTCGCTTCCTCCCCACCTATCCCAACTGTCCTACACCCTTTATAGCACCTTCATCAAGGTGCTGAACTGAAGTCTGCCAGTCTGCAGTTCATCCTAAGCAGAGCCTAGTTAGCAGTAGCATTCAGAATGGCAGTGGTGATAGTAGCTAATACTGGGAGAGAAGCTATCTAACACTTTGGTGAGAGAACAGCAGTGGGTAGATTGTGTTAGGCTTCGTCTTGTGCTTAGCAGTGTTCTAGAATTTGCAGTCAAAGCAGCAAGCTGTAGTGTAGTTATCTTGGTCCAGTGTGCTCCAAGATTTGGCCTGCTGTGGATTTGGAAAAGGGGATTTCTAGGCCCACGGTTTCAACGCTTTTAAGGCCAATGAATTTTCTACTTACCCTCAAATCACCTTACAGTCTGTAGTGTACCTAGATTGGGCCTGTAATTGAGTATTCTGTTTAATGTCACTTCATGTACTAGCTGTAAAGAGCTTCCCATAGACTTGAAGACAGCTATTTGGAAAACTGTGAGAAGACAGCAACCTGTACCCAAGGTCACTGCTGTAAAATTTGTTTGTTTCTCTTCCCTCCTTTCTTTGCCGCTTCTTATATCTTTATGTTCTGGGTCAGATTTTTAGCGTTGCAGCTTAGTGGCATTTTTAATAGCTTGAAAATGATTAAAGATACTAATTTTGCGTGTGTGTGATCTGCCATGTTTCCAAAGGTCAAGAATAAATTCATTTTTGTTCCTAACACTTATGATCTTGATAGCTAGAGGAGTCGGGTAGGAAGGGTATATACTCTTCTGCTTATGATTTGGGAAATAGCAGAAAAATATGTACAGATGGTATCCTCAGGTTTTCTTTCTTCTAATGTTGTTTGCTTCCTTGTTTCCCCTCAGAGCTACAGTGTTGTTGACCCCTGTTTCAGAGTAGCTTCTCTCCCATTGCTCTATGTTACTTAATAGCTTTTTGCTGTTGGAGAGCAGCACAAAGAACATTCTTACCTCGTGGTCTGAATTTGCTGTGCGTAGAGGGGCTTGTTCTCCACTTAATGTAATGAGGAGCTGGTGATAGCTCCAGTTTTTCTTAGACTGTTAGTAGGAGTGTTTTCCTGTCCATTCCCCAATGTGTGGGGTTTGTTAGAGGGGTTTTTGTTTGTTTGGGGGTTGGGGGATTTTTTTGTTGTTTGAGGATTATTTTTTTTCCTTTCCGCTCCTGCTGATTTGCTTATTGCAGCAGCAGAGAAATGCATTTTTGCTGAAACATTTACTGTGCTCAGTATGAGTTTTCCAAGGACATCTTTTGTCTCTTGGTGTAGCTGAAGAAACTGAGTGTATAGGAATGAAAATGTGATTTGACTGTTTTTTCTCTGTCGATCATTGTTCAGCTGCTGTATTTTCCATGACTTCATACAAAACCAGAAAAGATGAAAAATTATATATGTTTTTCTAGTGCTGATTCTTTCCTCAAGCAGAGCTTGGCAGATTTATTACAGATGAGATGTGGACAAGCAGTGACTTGAAACGTGATTGAGACAGCTGGCCTCACTGTAGTCACATCCATGATTTTAGAGTTGTGCCAGACAAGCCTAGAGACTGGCATGGACATGTTTTTGTAGAAATTTAGAAGTAGTTTTAACTTAGATTATCTACTCTAGATGTGGAATTGGGATTCCAATTCTGAAAGCTTATCTATGGCAACTTAAACCCTAAAAAGATTTAGTGGTCTACATTTAATTTACTTTGTGAACTTTGACTTCCATACTAAATAAAGAGAGATGGTGCTTCAAGATTGTTTCCCTGGCTCATACGCAAGAAGTGCTTTACAAGCAGTGGCGTGCTTGCAGTTTCTTCTCTTCTTTGTGTTTTCCTGTCCACTAAATGTGAATTGGTGGAAACTGCTGTCACTAAAAACACCTTACCTATTGCACTCAAAGTATAATGCTTTTTGAGGTTGCTGCTCCCATCAATCTGCTCAGTAAAAATAGCTCATCTTGGTAAGTTGTTTCGACTTCACCAGGACCTGAAGAAGAGGCAGAAAAACCTGTGAAAACTAAGACTGTTTCTTCCAGTAATGGAGGAGAAAGTTCGAGTCGCAGCGCAGAGAAACGGGCAGCTAATGAAGAAGCTGAAGACTTCACCACAAAGCCTGCTCCTGCCAAAATGTCCAAGTTTGGATTTTCCATAGGCAGTCAGACAGCAAAGAAGACATCTGCAATATCCATCAAGCTAGGAGCAAATGTAAGTTGTCTGAGGGCTTTTGGTTTGATGGAAAGTGAGGCAAGGGGGAAATACTTTGGGGAGGCTTCTGTGTGGAAGGAAGGAAAGCCTTGAATTGAATGTGGGTAACTTGGGTGATGTTTTAAGAAGGCATTGCAGAGTCAGCCAGTCATGCATGTGTAAGTACTTATGAGTGATTAATACTGGGCCAATTGTCTCAGGAAGCATAAGACTTGATTGAAATGAACTGTAGACCTTTGAACATGTAGAATAATTTTGTAATGAGATTTGATAAGTCTGGAATACTCTCCTGAGGGAGATGAGCAGACCTGTTGAACTGTTCAGGCTACTTTGAAATGAGTGCTGGGAGCTTCGTGGCACAGGATGCTTAAAGCTCCAAGTGCTCTGCTAGGTGGCTTAATAGGTCCTCTTCCACTCCAAAGATTTTAGCACAGGGAACTATAGTTTTCAGTGACTTTCCTGGCAATGTCAATATGACTCAGTTACGCTGTGTGCTTCGTTACATAGGTTACTAAGAATTTTGCTCCCCTTTATTGTCCAATACAAGGTATCCCTGTGCTTGTTCAGATGCGAATCTGATGCTTCTCTTTACTGCCAAAGGAATCCTCTACTAGCTTGGTAGAGGACAGGCCAGACGCTGCCTCTCTCTTAATACAGTTCATTTACACTTCCCATGTACCGCTCTGGTGGATGCAGTATAAATCTTTGTCTGGATTAAATTCAAACTGTAACCATGAAAGGCTTGCACCTGCAACGCCAGCACTTTACAGATCTGCAGAAGATGAAGAGAGTGCTCTGTTACTTTGAGATGGGAGGGACATATGGGTTGGCAGCGTTCTAGGGTATAAATGCAATCAGGTCAGCGCAGACTTTGGAAAAATTCACAAAGCTGCCTTCTCTGAGCCACTAGCAAGCTCCAGTTTCTCATGTAGAAAGATACTTCCAATAACAATAATTTGGTCTTGGGATTTCTGGCTCATTGAAGTTAGCGGTGACTGAGAGTGTGCCAGATTGGGCAGTACTGCAACTTACCTGTTTCTTTGTAGCCATTTTTACTCCCTTAGTATGCTACCTGTTCCTGTGGAGCCAGTGCTTGAAAAAATGACAGTATTTATTTGTTATACACTATTGGTGAGGAATAGCTGTAGACAGTAACATAAGGACTCTGCTGCAACGTCAGCTTCAAAACTACAAATGTTTATGAAATAATCATCAGTAAAATCAAAATGGAGGGAGCACTTTGTAGGATTGATTTTGGTAATTGGTAGTACTGCAGAAGCAAGGTTACTGATGACTCAGTGCTTTCTTAGTGGTCTTGAAATGACTTTTGATGTCTCTGCTGTAATACGTGTAACAATCATGAGTTTAGTAGCCTCTTATGCTTTAAATAGAGGAAAGTACTTAATGGAAATGAAAATAATACTTTTTAAAGGAGCCTGATAGTAACTGGACTGTGTGATGTACACTGATGCTAGTTAAAAGGTATTGATTTATTTCAAGCCAGAAAGGTGGTATGTTGTTAAGACAGGAAAATAAAAATACTCATCTTCCTGGCACTGATGGACAAGAATACAAAAAACATTTAACAGAAACAGTGACATAAAAAAAATTCTGGATACAACTCATTCAGGTTTTGATTTAATTGTTCATGTCATGCAGCAGTGGCTGCATACCCTGCAGTGTGCTGGAAAGCAAAGACTGGCTTGTGGGGAGCTGTAACATGAGAGGGCCCAGCTTGCTTTTCAGAGTCTCTAGCGCAAATGAGCAGCAGTTTTCTTTTTTCATTAGAGAGAAACCTTTATCTGCTTGATTCAAACACAACCACTTTTACCCCTCATTGCCCGATTCAGGGAAGATCTTGGGCTGACTTTTGCCAAAATAGTCAGCATACCAAGGGTAGGTGATTTTGCTTTTTGAGTCAGCAGACTTACTTTACTTGTGCGTTTGGTCTTTTTCAGAAGCCTAAAGAGCCCGTTCCAACCCTTGCTCCAAAAACCCTTTCTGTAGCAGCAGCTTTCAATGAAGATGAAGATGTGAGTAATAAGCCAGTGATCAACACAACATAAAGCATCATAGTGGGTTAGAATCAGGCAGAGGCGGTGGATCTTTAAAGGTTCTTTACAGAAATGTCAGGATTTTTCAGTCTAGAAACATCTCTTGTGTTTCTGTTTAAGAATGTGCAATTACAAAGCGCTGTGTTGGGTCAAAGCCATTGCTAAAGTGCTGATAACTCCCCCTGGAAATGAGATACACAGCTTAATTTGAATTAATGGTTGCTTTCTCTGGGCTTGATAAAGGGGAGGCAGAGAAAAATCGGGCTGCTTTTCTTTAGCAAAAGATTTGTCTCGTTACTGCTCCATCTTATACGGAGGTGAATAAAGGAATTTGCATTTCTTTCCACGACCTTGTAGACCTCTGTTTTGTCCTAAGTCACTGTGCTTTCCCATGGGGCTGTAGTCCATACTGTATCTTGTCAGGCAATTGAAATATTCAAAAGATAGCAGGCAGCCACACTCTAACCTCCTTTCTCCCTGTAGAGTGAACCAGAAGAAATGCCTCCAGAAGCCAAGATGCGCATGAAGAACATTGGAAGGTAGGTCAGCTCTGAACTGTGGTGTGGGGAAGGGACAGTCTGTGACCATACCTTCTTGAGCGCAGGTCAGGTCTTGCAGATGGTTTAGAAATACGGGAAGACAGAAGAGGTTCTAAAAGTCTTTCTCCTGAAGCAAGAAGATCTTAATGTAGATGTGTTCTAATGTTTCCAGCTGTATGTTCAAAGTAATACCATAACTTCTGTACTTTGAATCTTACTGGCCACCTTCTGAGCAAGAAATTGATTCTATATGAAATAGAAGCTAGCTTGCTGCTTTGGAAAGTAACAGGTTCTTGCTTGCTGCTAAATTCTCGGTCTTTCTAGTTCTCCATTTTAGAAATTGTCCTGAAGTAGGGCAGTCTGGTCAGACTTTTACAGTCCTGTGCAAGGGGAAGATGAGAATCATCTCTTTCAGAGAGACAAAGAATAGCTTGTTTACTTTTAAAACAAATATATATCATTTCTTCTGCTTGCCACGAATTTGAATATTGGCCCAATTCTAAAACAGGCCCACTTTTCAGGGGAAACTTCACTTAAGTTTTTGAGCAAATATATTTTAAAGATGTTTATCATGACAGGCTGCTTTTAAAGTCAGTCCCCTGGAGGCTCCTTACTGTTCACTGTACTTTATCCTCCAGTAGCAAGTTCAGATACTCAAGTTTGTATCCCTTGCAACAAATTCTTCACAGCTGGCAGTTGTTACTGCCACTCCCCTCCTCTGCCACCCCACCTCATCGCTGTCTCTTGGTGGGCTGCAGAGAGGTCAGTTGTGTGGCCAACATAGAGTTGGTAATAGTGAGGACTCCTGATATAACAGAGAGAGAGAGATAAGTGATGTAGCTTCTGGCGACATGCTGGACTTGAAATTGGTGTTTTCATTGTCATGTTGCACAAACTACTACACTGGAACCAGCTTTCTCAACTGGCCTTGTTTTACTTTTCACAGGGATACACCAACCTCAGCAGGACCAAATTCCTTCAACAAAGGAAAGCATGGTTTTTCTGACAACCAGAAGCTATGGGAACGAAATATAAAATCTCATCTTGGAAATGTCCATGACCAAGAAAACAACTAAATGCTGTTGATTGAGAGTTGGGTGCTTGGGGGGAGGGGAGGGTGTAACATTAAAGGAACAGTTTCCTTTTTTAAGAATGGTATAAGACTATCTTTGGAGCCACTTTTTTAAGATTTTTGAGTGGTACACTAATAACTGAGTTTGAAATTAGAGGTAATTTATGTTTTGTATACAGATTTCAAGGCATTTGCTAATTTTGTAGTTCCATGTGATTAGTTTCAAAAGGTTAAAGATAATAAAGAAATTGGAGTGGTACCTTTTTAAGATTTTTATTTTGGTCAGTGATTACTGGAGGTGGATGAAAAAGGTTACTGTCTCTTTAATCAGGTTAACATTGAATGCTCTCGCATTCTCACTTCTGGCTCCCTCTTCGGAACAGGAGGAACAGTCGACTCGTAGGAATACTGCTAAAGAAAGTGAGCATTGTCTTGTGCTAGAAGTGTTACTGGACTATTCATTTGACTATAAACTTATGCAGGAAATAATAAGAACCTGGATATTTTTCCCCCCCCCTCCCTGCAGTCACCTTTTGTTAAGTCTCTGCAAACTGAATTACACTGCTCTGAGTGGCTCTGATAACTTAGGTCTAATTTTGTTTAAAACTTCATGTAGGTTGTGTAACCTTCTGTGGCCCGTTCCACCCTAAGGAGACGGGCCTTGTCTGTATATTAGATACAGTCTGTAAAGAATATTCACTACAAAGGTAAATCGGTATTTTCAGTGTGCTCCTCTTAAATCATTAGCCTTGAGTAGTGCTTGTTAGCATTTCCTTGTGGTACAGAAAAGCCACCACCAAAAAGACAAGCTAATGTACATTAAGCTTCACATTTGGTTGAAATAGTTTTCTTTACTATGCCTAGAAGGAATAAAAGCCACACCAAAAATCAGTAGCTCACTGCTTAAGTGTGAAAGATCGAAGATGCACTTTCCCTGTCTTGCTGTTTAAAACAAACAAAGCGCCTTGATGCCTGAGACCTCAGTGGACACTATCAGGTTAAAGAAGGATCCTGTGTTCTTCAGGCCTGATGCTTCTAACAGGAGTCAACTTCAGAAACAAAACTCGACCTCCTCCTACCTGCCGGCCTTTTGCTGTAGCCTTCAGCAATGGCATCGGCCCGGGCAGTTTAACCTCCCAGCTTCCACACTGCAGAACAGTGCTGTAGGACTTCAGACCTCGTAAGGACCGTGTGCTCGTCGGTCTCATTGAGATCATGCATTTGTAAAACATTTTACTAGCAGAATTGGTTAAACCAGAAGTCATCAACAGCAATGTACACCCCACAGGCAGCCCATCCCCCCCTCCCCCAAGCCAAATGTAAGATTCTTTTTAAACTCGAATACCTGATAGTGTCAACCAGTAAATGAACTTCAGCCTGGAACAGGTTGTAAAATTCAGTATGTTAATTGCTTTCATCCTGCCTCTCAAACCTTTCTTCATGCTAAAGTTGAACCTGCGAGTGCAGAAAGGAAAGTGCATCTTGAAGTATTTTTGGTTTTTTATTTTATTTTAGGAAAGCTCTTACCACTTAGACTTTTGAGTTTGTAAGTTCTAAAAAATATTTTTTTTGTATTTTTGTATTGTATGTGTAATCTTTTTTCTTTTGAAGTCTGATGCAGTTGAATACCTGTAACTATTTTCTTTAAAAGCCTTGTTATAAACGTAACATAAAAACGTATACTTTTATTTTTTTCCTTCATAGCAGAAGTCTTTGGGTCGTTTGAAACAAAACACACTTTCAGAACTGACTTTTGGAACTTCCAAAACTGTTTTGGGGATTACTGGAACTAGGCAAGGCAAAACAAAGCATTTGCTTTTCACTTATTTGGTCACATGTGGTTATGTTTGTTGAAATAAACCCCTTCAAGGTAGTGGTAACTCACAGTGAAGAACTATTTTATCTTGCTCCTTAGTAGTTGTTTGATACCGTCTTGGTCACCTGGGTGAGGAAGAAGCAAAAGGGAACTTTGAGTAAAAGCTGAGGGTGACTGGGAGACCTGTTCTTGTTTAGTTAACCTGCCACTGACAATGTCTTCCACATCTCTGGCTGAAGTAGACAATCATTTCCATGGGGTTTCCTGGTACTTCACAAGCCTGTAGGAAGCTGCCAGGCAAAGCTGCAGCTGTGTGAGGATTTACCTTCTGCCCAGAGAGGAAAAGTCACACTTACCCCCTGGTCAGTACACGTAACCCTAGGCAGGGGGAGAGGCTGCAGCAGCTTCTAGCTCTTGGCTGAAGGTGAGCAGAGATCCTGCCTCACGTGATGTGTGAGTTCTGTTCCTTCTCAGAGCTTCACAGGTGAAAATTGATCAGGATAGCTGAAAGCCTCCCGGGACTGAGCACCTAACAAGCTTGATCTTGTAGCTGCAAAGGTATCTGCTGATGTTTACTGTCTGATGGCTGCAGGAAAGAACATCGCATTGGGTCTGACAGGGGGAGTTGGTGTCCCTGCAGCAGCCCTCACAGCACAGTGCTGCGCATGGGCAGCCAGCAAGGTTCCCAGCTGGGAACACACCAGTGTTTCAGCTGCTGCTGACCAGCCCTGGCACAGCACCAAGGCTGTCTCTCTCCTGCGTCTCCCTCACCAGCAGGCTTGGGGTGGGCAAGGTCTTGGGAGAGGGCACAGCCAGGACAACTGGCCCCAGCTGACTGAAGGGAGGCTCCCATACCATAGGGTCAATACTGCAGGGTGGCTGCTCAGGAAGAAAAGCTGAGAGAAAGCTGGGGGGGGGGGCAGTTGTTATTTGTAATATTTCGTCTTCTGGGAAGTGGCCAGGCATCGCCTGTTGATAGGAAGTAGAGAATAAATCTTCTGGTTTTCTTTGCTTCTGCACGTGACCTTTGCTTTTGCTTTATTAAACTGCCTTTATCTTGACCCACGAGTTTTTTCCATCTTATTTTCTCCCCTTCTGTGCCCTTGAGGGGAGTGAGAGAGTGGCTTGGTGGGCACCAGCTGGTCAGCCAAGATCAACCCACTGCAGGATGTTCCAGGCTTTTGTTGCAATCATCACTGTCTTTGCTTGAAGGTAGTCTTGGGGGTGTGGGTATGGGAGTGTGTGTGACTTCTGTATATGTATTTCTTGATTCAGTGGCACAGAGGGGGATCCTAAAAACCTCTACTAATCGTCTGTCTTAGTTCTTAAATTTGTTTCTTGGGATTGAGTTTCCTGGTGAGACAGATGCACAACTGAAGTGTGGCTCTGTAGCCAGAGCTCCACTGAGACCTGATGTCCCTGGACCGGCTGGCCATGCCATGCTTCATGCCCCCCAGAATATGGTTGGCCCTGCTGGCTCACTTTTAACTTGCTGTTGACCAAGACCCCCAAATACCTCTCATATGGCTGGCCTCCAGTGCCTCATACCCCCACTTGATGTGCAGCCAGGGTTGCCCCTTCCCAGATGCAAAATCCAGCACTTGCCTTTGTTGAACTTCATGCTGTTGGTGATTGCCCAGCTCTCTGCTCTGTCCAGGTCTCTCTGCAAGGCTTCTCCACTCTCAATGGAGTCAACAGCTCCTCTTCTGCATACATACCTGACATCCCTAGTCCCACATCCAGGCCATTTGTGAAAATGTTAAAAAACAAAAAAAAAAAGCCCTAAAATGTAGCCCTGGGGAACCCCAATACTGACCATTCACCATCACCCTCTGGGCCTGACCCATCAGCCGGTTGCTGGAAGTTTTGTCCATAGAGATACATTGTCTCACAGTATGGAAAACCTTACTGAAATCCAAAGAAGTAACATCAGCTGGTTTCCCTCCGTCAACCAGCTGGGTGACCTTGTTGTAAAATGAAATCAGATTGGGTAGACAGGACCTGGGAAGGAGTAACCACTTGTATCAGTACAAGCTGGGGGATGACCTGCTGGAGAAGAGCTCTGTGGAGAAGGGCCCGGGGGTCCTAGTTGATGACAGGTTGGCCATGAGCCAGCAGTGTGCCCTGGTGGCTGAGACACCCAATCGGATCCTGGGGTGCATCAGGAGGAGTGTGGCCAGCAGGTTGAAGGATGTGATCCTCCCCCTCTACTCTGCCCTGGTCAGGCCCCACCTGGAGTATTGTATCCAGTTCTGGGCTTCCTGGTATAAAAAAGCCAGAGATCTCTTGGAGAGACTCCAAAGAAGGGCTACAAAGATGATGAAGGGCCTGGAGCATCTCCCCTATGAGGAAAGGCTGAGTGAGCTGGGACTGTTCAGCCTGGAGAAAAGACGACTAAGGGGGGACCTTATTAATGTTTATAAATATTTTAAGTATGGGATGCGGGGGGAATTGGCCAGCCCCTTTTCAGTGCTCTGTGGGGACAGGACAAGGGGCAATGACTGCAAGTTGGAGCACAGGAAGTTCTGCATCAACGTGCAGAAGAACTTTGTCACAGTGAGGGTGACAGAGCCCTGGGACAGGCTGCCCAGGGAGGTGGTGGAGTCTCCTTCTCTGGAGATATTCAAGACCCGTCTGGACACCCATCTGTGCAATATGAGCTGGGGAGCTGCTTTGGCAGGGGGGTTGGACCCGATGATATTTTGAGGTCCCTTCCAACCCCTATGATTCTGTGATTCTGTGATTCTGTGACCTTCCTCTCCTGAACCCATGTTGGCTGCGGCCAATGACTGCCTTGTCCTTTAGGTATTTTGCAGGAACTCCCTGTATGACTTTCTCATTAATTTTACCAGGCACTGTGGTGAGACTGACAGGCCTGTAATTACCAGGATTCTTACCCTTCTTGAAAACTGGGACATTTGCCAGCTTTCAGCCAACAGAGACCTGTACCTAGAGAAGAAATACTGCCCTCAGGACAAAAATTGGGGGCGGTTGGGGGGCAGTGGTGGACAAACTTCCTTTTTGAAAAGTCCCTTCAAAGTCCCACTGGACTCATAAGCACATACCCAACAGCGTATGTGCTCAGCGCCTCACGAGCAGTTGTGGCCGGGGGACCAGAGCATGGGGGCCTCTCACCTCCAGCAGCTGGAGCTCTTTGGCATGAGGATTAGTCTCAAAAAAGGACTTCTCAAGAGGTGCTGGGTTCCCAGTGCCTTGGCGGCTGCAGCAGCTCTGACACCAGCCCCTGAATGTTGCTGTATTAAATGTGTGCAGGGCTGCAGTTCTGTGTATGCACCAGGGGGTGAGTGGGTGCCCCATCCACCAAAGGACTTGCAGCCAAAGTGGTGCCAGACGCAGACTGCAGATGCTCAGGCCCTCTCCTCGTGTGTGTAGCTGCGCTCTGACTCAGCTCAGGAAGTCAGGGGCTGGCCTGGCCTTAGACACAGCTCAAAAAATTAGTCAAGCCTTAAAAAAGTAGGTGGGGTTAGAACAGATCAGGCATCCATCTATACATGACAGAGGACTAAGTAGTTTTGCAACAATAAGAAAAGTTCTTGAAAGTAATTAATGGCAAAGCTCAGTTTATTTAATGACAGAAGTGACAGTAACTTTGTACATCTAACACTAAATAAAACCAGCAGGATGTACAGAACAAAATCGCTATGTACAGGAATCCACTAGGACACTTTATAAATGGACACTTCTCATTAAATTCATTTTTATAAAAAAAAATCAAATTAAATAGTATCAACCGCGTATGGGCAGTGCAGCCTGACCGCGCAGACCTCAGAGGGGGAGCAAACGTCTTAACTTAGGAGCTGGGGTTTAAAGAAAAAGATAAGGCAACTTCACGCGTGGGGGAACAGCGACGCTGAGCGCGACGCTCCCTACTTACCTCACGGCCTCCCGGAAAGGTAAGGCACCTGACTTAGCAGAGGGAGGGGTGCCCCAACTTTCAGCTTCGACATTCCTGGCTGAGTCTCATCCAAGGAAACCACCTGCTGGGTGGTTATTATTTGGTTGTGGCAGCGGGGTTTTGCTTTTGAGTGGCAGGCCATCAGGTGAGCTGAAGCGCTGCTACAGCGGGTAACAAGGTTCTGCAGTTCAGATGCACTTCTCCCTCTCCCAGAGCTTGGGCCAATAAATAATCAACACACCCAAGATCAAGCTAAGGTGCTGGCAATATTCTTTCTGTACGGTAACACACCAAATATACAAATAACATCCTAGTGCTATTTACAGCAGTTTTTCCTTGAGCATTTCTTCACTTGAGCAATACATAATTATTTGTAGGATACAGAGTGACATACTCAATAGACAGCGGTACTTGAGCCTTAAGCAGGATGGCTATCTCTCTCCAGATTCTCGACCATATGACAATTCAAGAGTTGCAGCTAGCAGTTTATTATTATTTTTTTAAGTCTTCATTTTAGTTTTTCTCTGGTAGCTGGAAAATAATGCAATTGTAAAGGGCTGCAGAATGTATAAATAACATTATTTCTCTGCAGGAAGACCTCAACCACAGCAACAGTCATCTGCAGATTAATTCGCATCCAAGGCAGGAACCCAAGTTACATATTGCTTAAAAATCTTTCAGCTGCTTATCTACACGCTCACACAGTATAAAAAGAACAGTCTGTTCTGTAGCTCAGCAGACAGGTACTCAAAGGGCTGAAGAAGATGAAAGGTAGAAAGACTCATTCCAACAAGGCAGTTGCTTTGTCACAGTTTTTGCTTGGATTTTGTCCAGCGGATCCATTTCACAGGCAGTGAGAGAGTTACAGGCAGGTAACTTTATTTAGGAGGTTTAGCTTGCACTGTTATGGGCTCCTGGCCCCTCGGGTATCTCGCTGCCACCAAACATTAGATAATTCTATAGACGGAGAACAACATGAAGAACTCATGTCTGACTGTTCACCATCGGTTACCCCTTGGTCGACTGCTTCTCACCCAAAAAGCCCAGCCAGACAGCAACGGAAGAGCCCACACCTCGGACTGATTAAGACTTGCAGAGTTCACAGCATTAAATCAGAGACAATGAAACGTGGGCCGAGCACGGCTGTGACTGACGCTTACTCCCAGGAAAACCTAGGGAGCGTTTTTCCATCCAAGTGCTGCAACACCAAGAATTAGCTCACCCTAGAAGTACTTTCCTACAGCAACAGTAGTAACAGCTTCTGGAGACCCTGGTATGTTGAGAGCAAGTTCATTTTTACCCCATACTAATATTTCCATAGCTCTCTATCCTGATCTTGCCATGTGCCCCATTTGGGGATGAGCAAGACTCAACATGATATGAGATAACACGAATGTGTCATCAGACCTTTTTTGTTTGAGAGTTCCTACATAAAACGTAACACAAAATCAGTGGCACCCATCGTTGGGTTACCCACTCTGGATACTTACAGTGCATTTGGTGGCTTCCTCTGTGGGACCAACCACCACTAAGTGAAACACGGCTGAGCCCAGGGGCTCAAGTGCAAGCTCCTCACTCCCAAATAAAAAGCGGCTTACGCCTCTTAAGCAGCAGTCTCCCTGCAGTGGGCTGTTTCTGGTCAACTGGAATTCAGAGAACCACTGCCTCAGACTCCAGCACACCCGTGCCCACCATCTGGAAACATGTTACAGCTTTCTGTGGAACCTCGGTCAGACCTGCCGCCCACCGAGCTGGGATCTGAAGAGTCTTTAGAACTGGGGCTCACTAGCTGCCAGTGGTGCATCTCCCCAAAGGAAAGAGTCTCAGATTTGCTGTAGGTCACATGGAGCACACGCTGCATGAAACAGACAGAACCTAGTGCAGGTGATTTGTCCACATACTCAATGAAATGTACACAAAAACAGAAGTAAAAAGCCACTACCGATACCTGTGCATGTCTAGCTTTTAGTGCAGCCTCTTGCTATTTTTGTCCTTTTAATTTTTTAAAAGTTACAGCATGATGCTTACTCTATAACACAGAAAACATCATTATTCCAACATTTCCCCCTGCCCCCCGCCCCAGGTTTTGGCCAGTGCAGAAATCATTGCATTCAAAGCCTCGGCCCCCACTGAAGCATCTTCTCTTTTTCACCCCATAACGCACGGTGCAGTACTTTGTCACCAAGACGCTCTGTACTGGGGGTTAACGGTTTGAAAACAGGTATTACTGTAAGCTGCAGATACCCAGTGAGACACTGGGCTCTCGCAGATCGTAGGACCTCGCCCTCCTTGCCCTCTCACGTACGGTATTCACTCTGTCTTTGCAACATGGGCCACTTCTACCTCGACAGTCTCGATGGCCTGCGTCACTTCAGCCATTTTCTGTCCTTGCTGCTGCGCCAAGACGTAATTCACCACCTGCATGATGCTTTGGTCAGAGAGAGTGGAGACGGACGTACATTCCTCGGTAGCTGCCACCGCTTCGATGGCCTCCAGCGTCTCTCCGGTCACTACCACAGTCTCGATCTCACCACCGCTGATCTCCGTTTCCTGTTCCTGCATGTCAGCCAAAATGCTGATGGCGTGTTCCACTTGCGTCCCCTGGTTGTGGAACTGCAGAGTATCTTTCTCCAGCATGATTTTGCAGGGCACGTAGTCCCTGTGGAACTTCGTCATGTGCTTCCGCAGCGTCCGGGCGTCTATGTAAGCTTCATTGCACACCGGGCAGACGTACGGCCGCTCCCCAGTGTGCGTCCGCACGTGGCGCTTCAACGAACGGGCGTCGGCCCAGGCGACGCCGCAGGTCAGGCACTCAAAGGGCTTCACACCTGCTCTCAGAGGGAAGGGAAGGACAAGGTGACCGCCAGCGTTTGCAAACAGGCGCGAGTGGTGACAGTGGGAAGGGCAGTACACAACAACAGAAGTATTGCTGTGGTTTCTCCATGTGAGAGACCTTGGCTACCGTTTCTGCACTGCAGTGCAACGCAAGCATAACACGCGCCCAGTGGTTCAGATCCTCCACAACAGCTCTGCCCAAGCTAACATTTCACTTTTTAAAAAAAAAAACCACCATAAAAACGCAGTTTCTCCCCTATTTTAAGAACACACCACTTTGTAGAATTCTCATTACTTTTCTTGCCCACGACGCCATTCTAAACCCACTGTTTTACTCAGTGGAATTTGCCGCTTAGGTTCTTACTCACACAGTGTTTCTGTCAGCCTTACCACACACGTCACATCACATCCGAGCTTACTCTGAGCTCATAACGCCACCTACAGCTTTATTCCCCCTCCTCCTCCACAACACACGTTCAAATACTGAGTCTGACGTTCCTGTGAGCTCACTCCCCCTTACAGCAACCAGAGTTCTGTGGCTTGTAGAGTCCAATGGGGCACGGGGGTGGCAACAAACACTACGCCAACCCTGGCTTTTCCTCTGTAACGCTTACTGTAGATTGAGGCTAGGTACCTGCTACAGGATGCTTCCTCTGTTCAGAAACAAACAAAAAAATCTCTATTTCAACAGCCTGACAGCTCTTAGATTTATTTGTAACAGCTCTTTAGAAGAAGACATGCCTCAAAAAGGCAGCTTTTGCCCCAAGATATATGTACATGTAGACTTCCAGCACAAATACTCAAGAATCAGTATCATACCTGATATCTAAAGTAAAAAAGCACAGACTTTCTGATTATTATTGTTCTGTAAAATGTTCTCATGTTTTCCCCAGACATCATCTAATTTACTGCTGTTACAAGTCACAAGGTTGACCAATTACCAGCAGTGGCCTTTTTGTAAATTCAGGCCAATCGCTCTCCTGGTTGAAGAATATTTCATTAACTGTGTTCACCTTCCAACCTGGAGAACATTTTACATCCAATTCTTTGCCACATGTACATCTTCTAATCGCTTCTAAAAAAGTTAAGCCTTCCATTAAAGTTCTGAGAAGGACCAGCTGTCCCTGTGCGTGGCTGGCATTTCAGGAAGATCCCAACAGACACCTCTGGGAAGGACGGGAAGTTAACAAACCAGGACTGGTACATAAACCAACTGGAGAGAATCTGTTCGAACTTCTGTGCATCCTGCAGCACAGGACACGCACAGGCTCGAAGCAACAATTAAACCACCTCTTTCTCCATCATGGTTTTAGGGGTTGAGGGATGTCACGACTACTTGTTTTCTACGTACCTTCGTGATTGTTCATGTGCCTCCTGTATTCCCGGAGCTGTGTGAATTTCCTCCCACAGTGCTCACAAACTCGTTCCAGATTCTGTTTGGCTCTTCCTTTTTTACCATGGGTGGCTTTCTGTACATGCCTTCTGTACAAAGCTTTCTCATAAAACTCCTTACCACATATATTACACCTAAAAAGCATTGAGAAATCTACTGAAGCCATTATTCTATGCTCATGTTACGCTTTTTAAACCAAAATGCACTTCAATCACAGGCAAAGTTTATTGGGAAAACTGTCTCGTTTGACAAGTAGTTCCATAATTAGAAATAACGTTGCTGGACTGAGCTACATTTTCTCTTACTCACAGCCACAAACCTCCCACTTACCGTTCTAGAAAAGCGAGCTCACATACAAAGCTTCCTCAGTTATCGTTATCCTCTTACAACGTCACACGTGTCAGTTCCAGGATTGTGCCAACAACTTCACAGCTGGACCACCCTACATGAAGTCATCCAGCTGTTCTCAAGTACTCAAGACCCCAGAACACATCAATCAATTGGTACTTTAAAAACGGACTGGGCAGTTCCTCTGTGACCGGCTGCGGATCTGCATCATCTCATATTGGTAAGTACATTTCAGTTGCTAAATGAATTTCCTCTTACCTGTAAGGGTCTGTGACAGAATGAGATTTTACATGAGAGTACCAGTCTTTCTTCCAACTGTAACACTTTCCACAGACCTGGCACTGAAATGGCTTCACACCCAGGTGTTTGTTCATATGCTGCCGAAGATCTCGAGCTTCGTAGAAACTCTTCTCACACCTGCAACAGTAAAGGTTTCAGCATCCCAGATAACAAAGATCTCGGTGGTCCTGATTTCAAAGGCACTGGAACCCTTTTCTTTAATGGCAACTGAAGACTCTGAGAAGACATCTACTGTGTCACCAGTGTCTATGCAAAATACAATCCCTTCCCAAACTAGGGAAAACTAAAAGGAACAGCAGCTTCTCTGGAAGTCTGAAATGTAACTCAAGGACCTCTGAAACACTTTTGTCTTTTATGGGTCACTATATTCCTTCTGTTGTATGTTGGGGGGGACTAACAAAGGGCAAACTGACTGGAAGACATCAGAAACTTGTATTATATCATATGAACTTAAAATGATAGTAGCAGCTGCTTCTTCCCTTCACCAGAAAGGGTTCATTACGCAGGTAAACAGGATTTGTTGTCTGTAATGCTTAAGCGTCTTGATTTTAGAAATTAAACAATAACTTAAGAATTCTACAGGAAAGCATCTGAAAGTAGTGACAGTCATTCCTAGAGTGCTGGGCTGTTTGCTAAACACAGGGTCCACTGCAGTGCACACAAGCACATGACACCACAGACTGCATGGGGAATTTTCAGCTTAAACTGAAGTCAACCCTCATGGTAAACAAGGGCAACAAGAGGCTCCAGGCCCTTGACCTGTGACAAGCTCACCGCTCTTCTACCCATCCTACAAGGGAGCACCTGTAGCTACTGGTGACAGCTACGAGCGCACACACGCTCACTAAATAACAGCTGTAAGAAACCAGGGCAAGGTAGCAGTTAAAAACCAAGCTCATGCTCTTCCACACGCGTATTAACTCCTAGGCCAGTGAACAGTTTTACCAGTTCTACCCTACAACAAAGACCTGCTTTTAAAAATCTTTAAAATTGCTAGGATCATTAACGTTAAGAAAGGAGGCCCACCAAAAAAGCCAACCACCAACTTACTGCGTGCACTGAAAGCCACGAACTTCAGGCTTTGGCTGGTGTTTCTTGATGTGTTTACTGAGTCCTGATGCCCTGTGGAAAGATTTTCCACAGATGGAGCAAAGATACTTGGATTCTCCTAACAAAAAAAAAGAAAACAAAAGACATTACAAAGCCAAGCCTCTTTACCTCTGGAATGTTTTGTGTGGTCTATTTCCTTCCTTATCTTAAGTAATCAGAGCACTGTTACAAAGAGAAGTTGGTTTGATTAGACACAGACGGAATTTTTCAGTGTATTTTGTATGTTCCAATGTAATTAATATGCAGAGGGCGGGAGCAGCAACTCAGCATTACTTCACTGTGTGTTTTTAACCACATGCACAATGTCGCAGCTGCTCATTACTCCTGAATTGTGAACAGCCTAAAAAAAAACATTAACTCTTGTGTGAATGAAGCCCCACAACAAACAAATCACAATTGTCTGTGTTCATAAAACATGCAACTTCTCCACCAACGCAGCATTGCTTATGGATGACTCACATCTTGAATGTGTGGAATAACACCTTAAAAAAAAAAAGCTTTCTGCCCCAATTCATCAGTTTAGGAGTGCCAAGTACCAATATAAATTCCTTCATTTCTAGAACAATCTGTCTTAGCAAAAACAGCCTCTTCACTTTCGATTCCACCCAACTCAGGAAACAAGGAACACATTTTCTACACATTACAGTTTTAAAACAAACCTTTTTTTTAAAAAAAAGCATTAGATTATTATACTGTTGTCTTCCACATGCTGAGATCTTTCAAGATACCAAGTTTTTTTAAAATTTCAGCATTACTACAGAAAGTCTTGCAAAACACATGTGGAGATTCTCAGAGACTGAATTTAGCATGCTTTCCTCTCAAAGGACAGGCTGGGAGCGTGAGCGCTCCAGAACATACCAACCCACTGCCTGTCTTTGCTGAACTGACAGGACACAGGCACAAATACGGACATAAGAACATCAGAATGGACCAACCACGATTCCCTGTCCTTGCACAGAAGGTTTCTACAACACTCAGCTACTGCAGAGTAAGCCCAAGCAATATATGTAAAGTGACTGATCTCTGTCTCAGCTGCCTGACCAGAAGAAAAAAGGAGAAACTACCTTTTTTTTTTTCCTCCCTTGTTTTAAACAGTTCCTTGACACTGGAGAACAATGTTAAGGATCAGCAGCATACACAGCCCACCAAAGTAAAAGGAGCCTCTTTCTATCACTTACCAGTATGAATGCTCATATGTTCCTGAAGACTTCTTTTTGTGACAAAAGACTTTTCACACAAGTCACACTTGAACTGTTTCTGTACTTCATGGAGAGCCAAGTGCATTTTTAATCCGTGCTTATACGTAAAGGTCTTTCCACACACCTAAACAAATCAGTATCCGGTGGAATGGGACAAATAAAACTCATTATGTAGTAGGTGTTTAACTTCAAACACAACAAAACCTCCTGCATTTCCTTGGGAACCAGGATGGCCAAGCCTGTGATTTTGCACCAGTAGTGGAACTGGTCTGGTAAAAAAAGGAATACTCAAGGGAAGGCATTCTTCTAGACACAGGAACACGAACTGTCATGATTCAACTTCATTCTAGTTTTCTGTCCTGGGCTACAATAATTTTCATCAGGAACATTACAGCAGTTTTCCCCATTCTGAAGTGGCCTAAATTAACTTGATTTTTAGGACAGAGTGCCGATACTAAAACACCAAGAAAACATGAGTAATTTGATCACAGAATAAAAGGACTTTCTCTTTACCTTGCATGCATGTGGTTTTACACCTGTGTGTTTGAGCATATGTATTCTGAGAGAATAGAGCTTAGGTAGAGTTCTCCCACATATATCACATATAAATTCTCTCTTAGTTCTCCCTTTCACCAAAGACGTGCCTGTCTCTTCTACGCTCGCAGCTCCAGCGTTCACTTCGGTCTTCCGAGTGTGCCGGACGAGGTGGGCTCGCAGGGAGGCACCGTACTGGAACTCTTTTTTACACAGCTGGGGAAGGAAATATTACAGATTTGCTTTGCATTTAGCACTCCAAAATTATGTAGAGCAAACAATAAAAAGGTAATCAAAGGTTCTAAGTAGAGCAACACGACTAGCTAGGTCTACAGCCTCACTCCAGTAGGCATTTTATCTCAGGTTAATTAACAGCTGTAAATCCATAAGGAAAACAAATCCATGTATGAAAAGAGGCAAGAAAAAGAATTACTAACATAATTACTGAATAAATTATCCTAAAGGGAGAGGTTTGCTGATTAAAAAAAACCCAAACCAAACATCCAACTTACTGGGCATTTATAGTCTTTAGACCTTTCATGTTTCAGGGTGTGCATTATAAGTGCGTAGCGCCGCTGGAAGACCATCCCACACTCCGTGCATTTGTGCTGAGGTTCTACTTCATTATTTTCCGTGGTGTCTCTTTTGGGCTGTTTCATTTTTTTCCCTCTTTGTACCAGCTTCATGGCAACCTAAGTTGAAAAAAACCCACATAACCCTTGAAGGAATTTTACTAAGCTGTGTATCTCCTCTGCAAGTTAGTACTAAAAGGTGATGCTTCTATTACTAATTTAGCTCTGTTTACTTAACTGCTAGAAAGATACTTCCTTTCAGTTCACTGCAAAACTCACAGTGGGTGAAAAACTGGTCTTGTTTTAAAACTATAAGCTAATTACAATTATGAACAGATGACTTACCAGTTCAGAGACAACTCAACTATTCAACCCTAAATAACTGCCTCAGTGAGACCTAAGGGAGAGTTACAGAGGAACCACAAAGTACCACAACTCACAACTTCTGTCAGATGTTTCCAACCCTTTCCTGAACTCCAGCTTCCCTTTTCAGGATTTACATTTGTATTACTAGAAAAAGTAAAAAAAACAAACAAAAAAAGCCTAATTAATTTTTACCTGTCAGTAAAAACTATTCATAACCTGTAAAAAAAAAGTATGTATTTAAGTAAAGCTACTTCCAGTTAAGAACATTCCTGCTTTACTACTGTATTTTTTGTTAGGCACTAGTGGTTTTGTGTGTGGCAGTATTGCCAGTGCTGCCTGGAGCTGATAATCTCATTTTCCTTTGTAGAAACCTGCTGTCAAATTCTTTAAAAGTCAAACTGTAAGCGATCAGGCTGGAACTCCTGGTATTGGGCATCTCCCCTTCAGGTCTCTAGGAATAAGGCAGGGAAAAAAGTACCAGTAAGCCCATTTCTTCTTCCTATTCCCTCAAGTGAGGTATCTAGCAGTTTATGAAAACATGCTTCCACATCTCAAAACCAAAGTGAAGCTCAACACAGAAACACCTTTTTTAAAAAAAAATATTTTCCACAGGTGATCACTGTCTCTAGACGTCATATGGCCTCAAGCTGCGCCAGGGCAGGTGCAGATTAGACATTAGGGAAAAGTTCTTCACCAGAAGGGTTATTGGGCATTGGAACAGGCTGCCCAGGGAGGCAGCTGAGTCACCATCACTGGATGTGTTTGAAGGATGGGTAGATGAGGTGCTCAGGTTTAGTAGACAACAGGTACAGTTGGACTCAGTCTCAAAGCTCTTTTCCAACCTAATGATTCTGTGACTCGGTGGTTAAGGGGCCAGATGTGAAAAATGCAAAATAACAGAAGCTGTTCCTGAAGGTAGATTTCTCCCCTCTTCCCCCCACCCCAAAACAGAACAAAAATGTGTCATTTTCCAACCATCGTAAACAGGTTGCTAAACTGGTGCTGCTTTTATCAACTGGGCTTTAAGTTGCTCATCTGTAAAAGCAGAGTGATGCTACAATTTCTATCCACATGGCTGTTGGAAGGATAACAAACTACCCCCAAGCCTGTGGGACTGGTAGCTGTAGTATGTAAACACCTCACAAAACACCCTTGGAAATTAACAGTTCCTTGTAAGATTTGGGCCAACATGCAATGAGCAATGCAAAGTGTATCCTGTCCCAAAACCAGATATATTTATGTCAGCTACCCATAAGCACTAAAAGATTAAAAGCTCCTGAAGGGGAAAGAGTAAGGCAACCCTTTCATTTAAAAAAAGAAAAAAAAAAAATACATTGAAACAACTAGTTCAATTACTAAACACTGAGTATGCCTGAGTGCCAGAGTTTTAATACCAGTGCTTTCTGGAGACTTTGTTGAACCAACCCCAGTATAAAGGTTGCAGGGCTGCATTACTGTGACTTAGGAGTATGTTTTAAGATCTACAAAGGATGTCAATTTTCTCATCCCCAATGCTCTGTTTTCAAGTCTTAACAAATGACTCGCTCTCTAACAGATAAACTCATTTGTCTATGACTAACATACACACATACTAGTTAAGAATTCAATTCCCAGATCATTAAGAATTTTAAGAAGAAGATACACCTTCTGTCCAACCGTAAGAAGCTGTGAGGAGATACTCAAGCTGGGCTAAGGTCACTGAGCATTCTAAATATCTTCCATATGGGATGATTTTGATGCCAATGGCTGGGGTTGGGGTTTTTTTGCACAACTGTCACAACTTAGCAGTTACTTTGTTTTGCAGTGATGTTAATCACCCAGAAAAGAAACACATTTCCCAGACAGTGCTTGGAATCAGGGAACAGACTTTTCAGATTGGTCTCAACAAACACAGGATGATTACTGACAACAGGCCTAAAGACAGAGAGAATACCTGCTGTATCGCAGACTTAGGATTTGTCTTTCTGTTCTGCAGTTTTTTTTCAATTCCTTTATGCAACCTGATATATCCCCCTTCACTAACAGAACGCTGGCGAAGCTTGCTTCTGTACGTATCGTCCTGGCTGCCAGCTACGCCTTCCGCTTGTGAAGCTGGAACGCTCTGTTCTTGACTTTGCCCACCAGGCTGGAGTGTTTCTGAGGAGTCCTCAGAAGCAGCATCCGTGTTTGCTTTATCCCTTTCCTTTTCATCTGCCTCGAGTTCTGCTTTAGTTTTTATCTCTGCGGCTTCCACGGGCAACGGCTCAGCGTGTATGACAGACGCGGCGCCGGACGAAGCGTTCTCCAGCAGCTGCATTTTGATGCCGTTTCCAGCTGCGTCACGCGGCTCTTCGGGCTTCCCAAGGCCATCCAGAGTGATGGCCACAGGCCCCGGGGGCAGGGCCTCAGGCTGGGGTGCTGGTGCCTCCTCTGGCCCAGCAGCTGAAGGAGCTCCATTCACAGCCACCGGAGCTCCATTCACAGCCTCCGGCTCCTTGCTGGCTGCTGGCTCAGGTTGCTCAGCCCCTTCCATGGGCTGTGTCTCAGCCTCAGCCTGCTCTGCTACATTCTCTGTTGACTCTACCGTGTGCACATCTCCCTTCTGGTACACCGTGATTTGCTTCTCTTCCATCTGCTTGTGCACGTTTTCACAGATTTCGAGGACCTCTGACATGAAGAGATGCCGGGCAAGCATGGCCACTTCTGCCATGCTGCAGAAGTCAAAAGTTAGCTCTGAAGTGTAAGCAAATTCCAGTAAAGGCAGGAAACTGGACTTGCAGAACCCTACCAGGAATAAAACAAGAGATTAGAACCAACACCGATGGCCCCGAATTACACCAAAATATCCCTTGAGGGACACAACACTTCACCTTTGACATGGTTAAGGCTGAAATTTAGAGCCAAACACAGCTGCAAGTAACATTGAAGCCCTTTCTCTGGGACTCAATTAATTGTCATTTACACAAAAGCATCCTCCTTGGGTGTTTTCTACAGGAAGTAAGCTCAGACAACTTTTTCAGTAAGTAAGGAAAGTATTTTCAGAATAAAATACTCTAGAAGAACATTTCAAGGTGCTTGGAGAGCCACAATTTTTTCAAGCAGATTAACCCTAATTTAACCAAAGTCTTTCTGAACCTGCTACATTCAGAAAGTAGTCAGGACTTAAGTAACAACCAACGTGGCAGAAAAAGCAGACAAGAAAGTAGTTAATGAAAAAAAATAACGTGTGTGTATATATATATATATATATGAAATGCTTCAAAACCAAGCATTTGGTATAATTTTCCTTAGTTCTGTAAATCTCAAATCGAGTATTTAATTTGGGGGGGAACCTTCTGGACCATCATACTAGAACTATTGTTAATGCACGTCGACAGTTCATGCAGAGACAGACACAGTTAAGCAGCTAAGGAGAAAGCAACGCAGTAGGCATATGTTCTGTACAATATTCTTCATCCCTACAAAGCTATTTTTAGAACATTTATTTTAGGACTGTCTCCTATCTTTAAGGTACCAGAAGGTTTGGGAAATAAGTGGAAACATGTACAACAGCGTGTCACAGACATAAACAGTTCAGTATTTGTTCAGCAAACAGCTGAGAAGCTACTCAACATCTCCTCTCCATGTATTCAAGCACTGACATTTGTGACTGACACAAGGATAAGAACATGCCTAAGCAAGGTTAAAAAAAAGCTTCTCAAATTTTAAGATGAAATCCCACAGTCCATTCAATGTGGAAGATCAGATTATGCAACACCAGAGCGATCACTTTAGCATTAAAATCCATACAAAATAGCTTTAGATTAAAAGAGAGAAAAAGCAAGATAAGATACTTGGTTGTCTTGAACACTCAAAAAAGACTGAATCAAATACTGTACACCTTACTTAGGATATTATGATTTCTAGCTTCGAAACCCACAACAATTCACCTGACAGATCCACTACAGCTTCATGACTAGAGACAGCTCCCTTTTCAATGAAGAGCTCTCGGAAGTACTCGCTGTTGGCTGCCAAGACAGATTTGTGAGCTTTGTATTCCTCTCCTTCAATCAGCAGAGTCACATCACAGAACTGATTGGAAAGCCTCTGCTGATTCAGTTGGTTTAAGACTGACAGACAATGTTTGGAAGATGACTGCTTCACAAGGCCCTTACTGTCAACCTGTCATAAACAACATTATGAGAACTTCATTACATTTAGACTGTGCCTTTTTATGCATTCACACTGAAACACAGAAAAGGGTTATTTTCTGCAACTGTACAATCAGTTCAAGAGAGCTGTGCTATTACAGCTTAACTTTACCATGGGTTTCCTTCTTTAGATGCACCAAGTCTCACCCTCCCTCCAAACAGAGTTAAAACAGACAGCTGGAGCATCAGGAAGACATGCTCAAACAGCTCTTCGACCATGTTTTCCAAGGCTGCAGTCTGAAACGGTTTCCAGACTCAAAAGTCTTTTACATGCAGACAGGCCCCCCGTTACCATGAGTAACATAATCTTATATATATAACAATTTATTAAGGAACAGATATGGATTCCATGAGAATCTTCTATGTGACGTTTTACTACTTATACTTTTGCCATTCATTTTCCCTTGGGCACTATATGCATAGATAGGAGCCTGAGTGACTTTATTTTCCAAAGATGATACACTACAGTTAATTTTGTGTCATATATACCAGCAACCCATTTCCACACACTGAGTATCTTTGGCAAAATTTATATTGCCTTGTTTTCCATTGTTGTGACTATCTTGCAATAATAAGTATGTGACTAAGAACGCATTGACAAACATTTTAAATGCATTCAGATGTAAACAATGGTACTTACAAAAACAAGCTCATGCTTTGCTATTGGCTTCTTCTTCACAGGCTTTGGGGATGCAGCTGGGATTGATGTTGTATTACTCAATTCATCATCTGTTTCATTACCATCTTCATGAGATCTTACATCCAGTCCTAGCTCCTCCAGCATTTCAGAAGGATCTGTCAGAGATCTAGAGCGATCTAGCTTCTCCTGGCACTTGCTGCATTCTTTAATGTAATCTTTAACCTGCTTAAGAATACCTAAGAAAAATTAATGGAGCTTAATTAGATTTATAATCTTCATTTAATTTACCTTAAACATGTAATTAAATATGCCAGTGATTAGCAAAGTGTTATTGTATACTTACTGAGAAAAATTAAGCCAGTCACCCTACACGTTCCTTCTCTGACTTCTTACCACTTCTGCCTCCCTCACACAATTGTATAATATTGCCTGTCAGGGCTGTAATGCACCTGTAATTTGGGGTAGGACATTTGGAGCATCACTCTATCAAGCAGACCCTCCTAGAAAGAGTTTTAAGCCTAGAAAAAATATTTCTATTTATACATTCACCCAAAGAATGCCAAGACAAGGAAAGCTGCAACCTGATCCTGTATTTAGCCCACACAAGTGGTCCCACTCTGCTTGGGAAGGGGATGAAATTTGGGAGGCTCACCTGAGGGCTCTTTCAAAATTGGGACTGTCTCACGTGCAATGGCACTGATATGTATTATCAACACCAATTTAAACCAATTGCCTATGACTTCGGAATTTTAAGGAAATTCATTTCCCACGACTACTTTAACCAGTGTAAGTAAATAATCTTAGATACTCAACAGTTCCTAAGCTCAGGATCCTCCTCTAGGTACCAAAGCATTTTCAGTGCATGGCTTTCAACCCAAATTTGTTTTCTTCAGTAGGACAAGGGAAAAGCACAGCATACCTTAACAACCTAACAGCAGTCGTGCCTCTGTAGTTCAAAATCAGCTCAGAACCTTGGCTGACAGAGTTATAGACCTGCACTACTCACACCTTTTCAGAGTATGAGATGCACTAAGGTAGCGTACGCATCTCTGTAGGGTCAGGAAAACACTGACTTCAGGTGACCTGAGACATTCATGCCCATTTCAAACTTTTCTTTCTTTAAGATTTCCTTGATTTCTGATGAAAACAAGGCTGGCTCTCAGGACTGAAGGTCTCTGGTCTTCAGACCCCATCTCTAGCACCCTGCCTGGCGCCCAGGCCACACTCCATCCCATTGCTTCCCAGTTACAGAACTGCAGCCACAACAGACTGGCACCAGTCTCAGGATGATGACTGGGTCAAAGCTTCTGTCCACTAGCAGCAGAAGAGTATTTTCACAGCAGTGGAAAACAATGTTTTCAAGGAGACACAGACATGAAGCAAAATGCTTCAACTGAAAGCAGGGCAAGAATTTTAGTATTCTCAGTGCAAGAGACACAAGAGAACGTATGTTGTGCAAATAAAGGTAACCAATAACATCAAAAGATGTAGATTCTATTTAAAATGACCTCTTCTGACAGACAGACAATATACTGAGGTCCATTACAGTTTCCAGCATGTGCTAGCACAACCCAATATTGGGTAGACAACAAGGTCCCAGATACAGGCAAGATGACCATCACCTTGAATGGATATATCAACTTTGAGATATCAAATCCTTTTTCACATCAAAGATCTTCAAGTCAACTAGATCTGGACCGCAAATGAAGACAGGGAACACTAAAGCTGCAATGACAGATGTGTTGACTGATGGACCAGAAAAGCAGAGGAGGAGAAACAGTTCTAACAGAAACTGGGCCCTGGGCAACTGAAAAGCAGGATATTTGTTTAATGAATACATAGGACTAAAAGTAGAACACCAAATCCAAAGGGAACATAGGTACCAAGTTACTGACTTCACCCAAAAAAGGGCCCAATTGGGAATTATTGCTGTTCATACAGTAACCATTTCTAAAGGCTGTGACATCACTCAGGACCCAGCTTAGAATTAGTTTGGTCTTTTTAGCTTGTCATTGGAACAGACAAATATAACAATGAATGCAGGGACTATGAACCATCCATCACTGGCAGCTCTGCTGTTTAAACACGAACACCATCCACAGGCTAGCTGGAAAAGGTACTGCGAGGTTAAAAGCTAAACTAGGTCACGTGGAACGACTCACCACCCCGTACAAAGCACAGAAGTTGAGAAATCGCTACCTTAAGCAGGCTGCCTGCCCAGCGCTTGGGTGGGGACAGAGATGCTCCTCCGCGCTTCCACGCACTCAGGACAGCGCTACCGCACGGGAAGCCCGAGGACACAGCCCGCTGACCGAGGTGCAGCTGGCAGAGCCCGGCCTGTCACTGAGGGAGCTGCCCAAAGGCGGGGCGCTTTGGGATGGTGCGTTCAGTCACTCCGCCAGAGACGTTCCCTCCCGCTTCCTCTCGGGGAGAGCACACGGCCAACCTTCCTCCCAAACCCGGGCTGCCGTCCCAGCGCCGCTGGGGCTGCAACCCCGGCCTCCCCCGCCTCCCCCGGCCCCCATCTCGGCGGGGCTTCTCCCGCTGCCCGGCCGAACTGCACACACACACACACCCCCGACCCCCGGGCACTCACCTCGCCACCAGTACTTCTGCGAGAGCCCCTGCCAGGTCTGCAGCCGGGTGCGGTGGGCGCCGTCGGGCGCCAGGTGGGCGGCGCGGATGAGGCGGGCGCGGCGCTCGGCCTGCAGCACCACCTCGAGCTCGGCGAACCGCTGCTGGTCCCGCTGCCGCCGCTGGTAGTAGAGGGTGCCGCCGCGCACCACGTAGCAGGCGGCGGCTTTGCGGATCTTCCGCTTGGCGTTGCCCTCCGTCCCCGGCGCGTAGGGCTCCCGCTCGTTGGTCAGGTAGCGCAGGATGGCCAGGTAGCTCTCCTCGCTGGACATGGTGGGAGGGGGTCGGGGGAGAGCGGGAAGGGGAAGGAGAGGGTCGGGAGGAGGACGGGGGAAGAGGGTGAGGAGGAGGACGGGGTGTAGGGGTGAAGGGGCAGCCTCCGCGCGGCTCCCCGCGCCCTCTGAGCCACGCCGGGCTTGCCCCCTCGCTGGCGGGCAAGGGCGCGGTGCTGGGCACCGCCGCTCTCGGAGGGCGGGGAAGGGCGGGGGGGGAGGGGGGGAGGAGGGTCCGGCTGTCGCCCCCCCGGGGCAAACGCGGCTGCCGGGCAGCGTCTCCGCGCGGGACGTGGTCCTCCCAGGCCAGTCACATGCGGCGGAGTCGCTGGGGGAGAGGCGCTCCGGCCCTGGCCGGGGGGGCCCGGGGGGCTGCGGAGGCGGCTCCCGGGGCAGGGGAAGCACGCGCGGCCGAGGGAAGGAGGCTCGGGGCCTCCCGCACCTCCGCCGCCCCTCGCCCGGGCGCGGGGAGCCCTGAGAGCGCAGGCGGCGGGTCCGGCGGGAGCCAGGCCCGGAGGGGGAACTGGAGTTTCGCAGCCAGCGGCGGCGGGTGGGAGGGAGAAGCTCGGGCAGCAGCAACGGAAAGACAAAATGGCTGCTGCACAAGAGGAAGTGAGGTCACAAGCCCGCGCGCATGGGAGGGGCAGAGGGCTCCGGGAGGCGCAGTTAAGTAGGAGGTGCGAAGTCGCCATCTTGGAACCGGGCAACAGAGAGGCCGGGCGGAAAGCTCGGGACGGCCATCTTAACGCCGGCCAGAGCGCGTGCGGGCGGGCACGGCCGCGGCGCCGGGAGGAGGGGCGCTCCTGAGGCGGGACCTCGGCAGCCCGAGCTCCGAAGCGGGGCTGCCTTCGCTTCAGAGCTGCCGCGGGAGCCCGAGCTGCCAGGAGCCCGGGACCGCGACATCATCTTCCTGGAGCTGCGCAAGGCGTCCAGCAGCGCCCAGCGCGGCATCCCGGTCTCTAAATTGCAGAGACACGGACTGGGTGGGTGGACCAGTCGGTGGATGAGGAGCTGGCTGGGTGGTTGCACCCGAAGAGTTGGGGTCACTGGCTCAGTGTCCATGTGAAGATCCGTGATGAATGGTGTTCCTCAGGGGTCAGCACTGGGACCGGCACTGTTCAACATCTTTGTCAGTGACACGGGCAGTGGGATCAAGTGCACCCTCAGCAAGTCTGCTGATGACACCAGGCTGTATGGTGAGGTCGACACGCTGGAGGGAAGGGATGGCATCCAGAGGGATGCTGACAGGCTGGAGAGTTGGGCCCATGCAAACTGCCTGAAGTTCAACAAGACCAACTGCAAGGTCCTGCATGTGGGTCAGCACAATCCCAAGTACAGCTACAGGCTGGGCAGAGAATGCATTGACAGCAGCCCTGAGGAGAAGGACTTGGGGGTGCTGATCGATGACAAGCTCTTGAAGCACAGGAAGTTCCGCACCAACATGCAGAAAAACTTTTTCACAGTGAGGGTGACAGAGCCCTGGGACAGGCTGCCCAGGGAGGTGGTGGAGTCTCCTTCTCTGGAAATATTCAAGACCCATCTGGACGCTTGTCTGAGTGATATGTCCTAGGGAGCTGCTTTGGCAGGGGGGTTGGACCCAATGATCTCTCAAGGTCCCTTCCAACCCCTACAATTCTATGATTCTATGATAAGAAGGAAATTCTCCCTTGTGGGGGTGGTGAGGCCCTGGCACAGGCTGCCCAGAGAACCTGTGACTGCACCCTCCCTGGCAGTGTTCATGGCCAGGTTGGATGGGGCTTTGGGCAACCTGGGCTAGTGGAGGGTGTCCCTGCCCATGGCAGGGTGTTGGAACTTGATCATTTTTTGAGGTCCCTTCCCACCCAAGCATTCTGTGATTCTGTTGAAGTGTGAGCATACCTATCAGGAGTCTCATAGCTGGTGACAGCTGCACCAGCATGGGCAGAGTGGCTCCATGGCTGTGCCTTGGCACACTGTGGGCACACTTTTTTCTCTGTAAAAGGAAAGAAAAAAAATATTCTGTCACCTGCTGGTTTTCCTTGTCTTGAATTCTGACCTTGCTTTTTTAACACCTGTAAGACAGACATAAAATGCAGTACCCCAGGCAAGGAGCATAGCTGTCAGTTACCCTTCCTCCCCATGTGCTTAGTAGTACCTGTGAGACAGTATCTGGAAGTCCATCTCTCCCCCAGATGCAAGATACTGACTGGATGGAGCAAGTCTGGCAGAAGGCTGCAGAGATGATCATGTATCAGAGCATAAGGGATGAGGTGAGGCTGAGAGACTGTCTTTTTCAGCATTAAAAAGCGTTGGTTTTGTGAGGACCTTGCTGCTGCCCACAGCTACCCCACCAGAGGATAGAGAGGAGATGCAGGCAAGCTCTTCTCATAGTTGTATACCAATAGGAAACAGGCACAGGCTAGAACACCAGAAATCGTAGTTGTGTAGTTGTGTTTCCTGAGGGCTTTTTTAGGATTGGTTTTGTTTTTTTTTTAAACCATGGTGGTAGTGAAATACTGGACTGAGTTGCCCCAGGAGATGGCAGAACCTGTCTGGAGCTGAAGAGCTGGATACAAATGTGACCTGATCTAAATAGACACGCTTTGAGGAATGGGTTGGACTTTAAAACCAAAATTATTCAGTGGGTCTACTATCATTTGGGCTGAGTCACCTGCCATTACATGAGGTTAAGGCCCTGCTTTGAACAGGCTGCCTCACTCACTGGAAGCACATAGCTGCTTTCCTGACAGGGGCACCAAGATAACAAATCAAGCCCTCAAATCTAACAGGTATTACTTGTGAATTTATTGATGCTGCATTGTATCTCATCCAGAAAACAGAGGTGGCTCATTTTTTTTCCTATGCTTTTAGTCAGTCAGAGGGCATTGCTTTCCCCAGCCTCTTGATCAGAACTACAGCAAAGCCTGGGCACACTGCCTACACATTGTTATTACTGTGGAGTAGCCCAGATGAATACCTGACATGAAAAGTTTTAATGGGAATTGCTACAGGAACCCTTATCTGCATTCTGGAAGTTAAAAAACAAAGTGTAAATTGGTGTGAAGTACATGCACACCATCAGCTACGTTGGAAGATCCTTCAGAGTTTGTTCCAAGTGCTGCTGCATAGATCATAATTGCAGAAGAATGGCCTGGGTCAGAAAAATCCATTTAGCTCACCGTAGGAGTGCATGGTAGGACCTCGTCAGGAACAGTAAGGCTGAACACAACTTCCAACAATCCGTGTTTTTGCTACTTCTGACCCAGGAGTTGCACCTAGGCCTTTGTGCATAACAGCCATCAGTACATGAAACCAATCCATTCCCTTTCCTCAGCTGTTTTACCCTCTACAACAATGCGTTCCACAAGAAGAGCAGCAACCTTCTTAAGTCACTTAAAGCAGAGGGCACTGCTTCACACATCCTTTGGTATGCACCTCTCAACTTAGAAACCACTTTTTATGCTACTTGACACATGCAGAATAAACTTGTACTTGTGTGCTTGTTTTGTCCTCCAGGCAAGATCAGCTTCTCAAACATCGTCTCCATCTCCCCTGCCACCTGGGCCATTCCTTAAAGCCTTAAGAAACGTGTGCTAATACAGCAGGTTGTCTTAAGAAACCAAATGTTTTATGGCAACAAGGTGTTTTTCAGTGTGCAAAGCCAGGCATGGTTATTTCACAGATACTTCTCTTCAGTGTCTCTCCCCCAATGTGAAGAGAAGATATGGCACAAGTTATAGAAGTTGGTTAGACATTTATTCAGCATGACTAACAGCTCAGAGTTAGCGCTTCCCACCAACACGGGGAGCAGAAACCTTCACTGGTTTGACAATCTTCTGCTTCGGTGCTGCCTTTGTGGGAGCCTGCAGAGAAATGAATGAGATCAATGTGATTAACTTGTAAGTAATAATGAAGTGGATGCTGGTGGTCAATATATTGTTACCAAGTTCCTAGAGAGTGAAGATGACACATCCAGACAAGTTTTTTAGCTACCAAGAATCTGACATACAGCAAGAATGTTGCTTTACTGTAATATTTACTACTTCTGTAAAAAAAGGTTCATTTTATTCAGCTGTTTGGGTATGTTGAACTTTTGTCCTGAAGTTTGGTCAACGTGCTTCCAGATCAAAATAGGCAAGCAAATGCTTCTTCCAAACACAAAGGGGAATTTGCAATGAAGCACTGCAACAGAATGTTGTGTTGCAACACCGTATACTCTGATTTCTGTCCACCTCTTGCAACTTACCTTTGCAGCAGAAACAGCAGTTTTCTTGGTCGCCTGCTTTGCCTTCTTGGCTTCTTTTGCAGCCCTGTCAATTCACAGGGAAAAAAAGAAGTTATTTGTGTCTGCTGTTTAGTTTTTGTCTTGGCACTGCAGGAAGTTGTCCTGGTTTCGGCTATGATAAGAGTTAATTTTCTTTCTAGCAGCTGGTGTTTGGCAGTCAGGGTGAGAGCAGTGCTGTTAACACCCTGATGGTTTTAGTTGTTGCCAAGCAGTCAAGGAGTTTTTAGTTGTTTTTACAGCCCTGCTAACAAGAAGGCAGGAGGGGTGCACCCAGGAAGCTGGGAGGGAAGACAACCAGGCCAGGTGACCCAAACTGGCCAAAGGGGTTATCCATGCTCAGCATAAAGGGGGGTGGTGAGGAGAGGAGCACACAGCTCCAGGACACACAGTTTTTGGGAACAGTTCAGCTTCAGGACAGGTCTAAGCTGCGTGGCTTGAACTGTGTGGTTCAGTGAGAAACTGCTTTGTGTATCACCAGATTTGTATATTTTACTATAAAGTCCTATTACTGCTTGCTCGCTCTCTGCTGTCCCAGTAAGCTGTCCTTATCCCAATCTACGAGGTTTGCCTTTGGTTTTTCTTTTCCCCCCTCCAGAGAGAACATCTGTGTGGTGCTCAGCTTCCCAGCTGGGGGCAAAACCACAACAGAAGTCCACGAATTGGAGACAGGAATGCATTATTTCATTGTTTATACTCGGCATTTAGTACCCTCTAGGAGACTACTAGAGACTCAGAGATAACAGTGAGTGACAAAAAGCAGTATCTTCACAATGGGGGAAGGAGAGATGAGGCCCTTTTGCTGCTTCTACCTCTTGATGAAGTTACGATTATCTCCAAATAAACAAATAAAACCCCCAACCAAACAAAGCACCAACAAGCCAACAGAAAAGCTTACAAAACACACAAGCTCATTTAGCATTTAAGCTTTTGTGATGAAAGCACTAATAAACTTTGAAAAGCCTAGGATAGCTCCGTTCATCTCCGATTTCTCACCGGATAGCTTGTTCCCTCTGCGCCTTCCGCACTTCGGGCTTCTGGTTACGCTTGGCCATGATCTCGGCTAAAGACGCGCCAGTGATAGCCCTCTGAAACTTCACTGCGCGACGCGTGCGCTTCTTCTGTATCTCTTCCTAAAATGGCAGGGGAAGAGACAGACAATTAGCATCACAAGACATTAATT
Source organism: Gallinula chloropus (assembly GCF_964237585.1). Lineage (NCBI taxonomy): Eukaryota > Metazoa > Chordata > Aves > Gruiformes > Rallidae > Gallinula > Gallinula chloropus. Next base: position 93,390,109 of record NC_140085.1, read on the forward strand.
AACAGGCTAAAGACAATTACAGAAACAAGCTGCTATTAAGATTGAAGCTATTATAAAACTGTATGCAGGAGTAGGATTTTACTCCCTGTTTTGCAGACAGTGCATTTCTTCATTTGCCAAAGCAGATATATAGCTCAAAAAGAACAATGCGTTATCCCTTGCAAGGTATTAAAGTCTTTTGGAAGAATGTCACAAGTTCAGCCTTCTGTAACTCCCAGGGAAAAAAAATGGGGGAGGGATAAAGTCAGCTTTGGTTGAATGTTTTGAAAGGAAGACTGTTTCAAGTGGGATCACAGTGCTGTGCCATAGCGTAACCCATCGAGCCTCAACCTTTCCATCTCCAAACTGGTAAAAACATTGACTGAACACACCTGTGAGCTCTTCGAAATGCTCCTCTCTCAAAGCGCAGGTTTAAGCAAGAGCTCTGGAAATACTCATGCTACATGCCCTGTTCTCTTTCTCATGCAACGCCAACTACACAGGAATGACTTGCTACTATGTTACAGCCCAATGTTTTCAAGAGTACATGAAAAGCCTCCCCACCCTTTAACCCACATCATCTGTTTGGAAATGTGACACATCAGATTCTCAGCTCTATGCTATCGTCATTCAGGAAGTCTACAAAGTCTATGTACTTAACAGGATTACCCACTGTCTGGGAAACCAAGTTTTCAAAACATACAATGCTATTCATGCAAGTGTTAAAACCAACTGAACCTACTGTGGTTCTGAGTGAGGCCTCAAAGAAGTCATAAAATACAAATGCAGTGCTTTTGCTGAACTGGTTAGCTTTCAAATGTAAAGCAGCAGCCATACTCACATAAACACACTCACGTTTTCATCGTGACTAGCCAGTCATCATGCTAGATACATAGGTTGTGCTTCTGCTGAACAGCAGCATACCAAAGCTACCTCTATTCTAGCACCATATCTTTTGATGGAAAACTTCAGAGCAGCGTCAGTTGGTGTGTACTTACTGACTGTCCTTTCTTGTGTTTACGCCGGTACAGAACAGTCCAGTTGATTTGACGGGGGTTTCTCTTGGACAGGAATGCAGACTCACATTTTGCATTCAAGAACTGAAAAACCTGAGAAGGTAAAGTATTTTGTGTGAGCTTTGTTTCTATGATGGACACATTACATTAACACTTCAAGTAATTATTTGTTTTTCAACAGCAATGCTTTTGTATTTCTTTCCTCAGCTCTGAAAACCCAAAGGCTAAGAATAATTTAAAAGATTGGAAGTTTGGCATTTTGTTCCATTGACTAACCAAGTCATTCTAGAAGTTTTGCAAGCCCAATTTAGTTCTCACAATAAACCCTAATACTACAGGTTTTGTTTTCATAACACAATGAAGCAGCTTATTTTTTCCAAGGAAAACTCAAATCACCACTTGCACCCACTGCTGCACTGCATTCTAGTTACAGCAGGAACAGCCATACCCAGCATCGTATTTTTCAAGCATCTATCCTCAGGTAACTATGTGCTTCCTGTATGTGTAAGCGAGTCAAAACTTTGCTCAAAGAACACACAGAGACCAATATTCCACCCAATTCCTTCTTGCAGTTACATGAACCTCCCCTGCCTAGCGTAACAGGCAGAATTAGCAGGCTATGTGGCCGTACAATTACATGAAGTGTAAACAAATTCCCAGGAAAACATCTGATGATTCAGTCCATTTACCTAACCATCCTTTCCCAGAAGATTCCAAATAGGCAGACTACTGTACTAGAATATTCAAAACCCAAACCCCATGCTGTGAATAGAAATATGCTGTTCCTGTCTACAACAGTCCTATCAGTATAAGCTGGGACACCCCAAAAGGGTTCTCCTCCCTATTTTATTCCAATGATCCCTACCCAAATCACCTGAACTGTAAGACCAGCTGATTGCTTCAGCAAACCCAAGCATTAGATGCAGCATGTCTAAATACCGTCTTCCACAGAACTTCGGTACTTCAGACCAGACGCTTTAAGACACCCTTCCCAAACCACAACCTAAAACCGGACTCAAAACCCCCCAGCTACAGCGCAAGCACAGTTCTCCCGTGGACCAGGCCTGACAGCAGGCGTGACATCTGGGCACCGACGGAGGCACTGCGATGCCATTATCCTCACGCCGCTCAACGCGAACAGTTCAGACAGACGCTACGGCAACACCCCCGGGGAAGGCGGCAAACACCCGAGCTCCCCTCCGCGCACCCGGTGCGAGGCCTCCGCATCCCACCGCGCCGCGCTGGCCTCCCTCTCAGGCCTACTGGCCTCTCCCTCCTCCGAGGCCCGCTCCCGACAGTCCCAGGCAACCCGGGGGGCTCGCCTCGGCTTCCCTGCCTGGCCCCCGCCCTCACCTTGCCGTCGGTGCGGGCGTAGCGGCGCCCATGGCCCGGGTAGATCTTGTACCCGCTGAAGCTGCACAGCTCGACCCTGCGCGGGAGAGAAGAGTTAGTGGGGTTAGCGGAGGGCGGAGGCACGGCCCTCCGGCGGCCTCCCCGCGGCGGATGGCCCCGGATGGGGCGGCGAGGAGCCGCTGAGCCTCTTACTTCATGATGGCGGCAGCTCCGAAGCTGGCGGCGGCCGGGGCGAAGAGGAAGAGAGGATGACGGGAAACGGCGTTCCGTGCGCCGCGCGCAGCACGCCGGGACGGCTCCTCCCGCGCCGCGCCTGACGGGAGCGGAGAGACTGAGGGCGGGCGGGCAGCTCCCCGGCCGGAGGGGGAGCGGGCAGTCTTTGCAGGGGTGCTGGCGCCGGCCGGGCTTTACCGCTATTCGGTTAAACTCTCACCGGGCGGCATCAATAGGTGGAATCTCCCGTCCTACCGAGGGTAAAGGACGCGATTTCCCCGTGGCGGAGCGAGGCAGCCAATCGGCGCTCGGCGCTCGGTTGCCTGGCGGCGACGGCAAGCGGGAAAGCATGGCGGCGACGGGGGTTGCGGCGCGGGCCGAGGCTGTCTCGCCGGCTGGAGCGGGTAAGGGGAGCACCGGAGGCATCCAGGCTACTGGGGGCTGCGCGGCCGGGTGACAGGTGACGGGGGTCGCTTGGGCGTTGCGCCGGCGGGCGGTTGTTTGGGTCCGCGCTGTGTGCCGGTGAGAGGCGGGGGCGCGCGGCGCTCCCTGGGAGCTGTAGTGCCCGGCGGCCCCTGCGCTCCCTGCGGGGGGGGGAGTTCGAACTACAAGTCCCGAAAGCCTCTGCGGCCCTTTGGTGTGGGGCGCTTGGGGGGGCTCGGGCCGAGGGGGAGCGCACCCTCCTTTCGAGGGCTCGGGGGCGGCTTGGTTGACCCTTTCTTTAGCTTTCCTACCCTTGGATGGCTGGCCCCTGGGGTTCCCAAACGGGCCTGAAGCGATCAGGACAGCGGGTGGGGGGTGTGTGTGAGGAGCCCGTTGTCGGCGCGGCTTCCCGCCCTGAGCAGCAGGGGTCACCGCCTGGCAGCGGGTTGGGCTCGGGACTGGAGAGAGAGAGAGAGGAGCGAGGCCGCCCGTCCTCCTGAGGCCCGGTCCCCTGCGGAGGGATATGTCCGCAGCCTTGTAGAAGGTAGGGCAGGAGTTGAAATTAGGCCTCTTTTCTTTTTAGCTGCAATGGGAAGGCAGAGAGGCCTTGGAAAGACAGAGTCTCCTCTGAGGGGACAGTTTCTGGCTTTCCGCCTCCGTCTGAAAGGACGGTGCCCTGTAATAGTGCAAGTCTGGCTTTGAGGGCTTAAGGGCTGAGTGAGCGAGCAGAGGCCTGAGCAAAAATTGTGAGCTTCTGAGATCTACTGATGTACGTAGCTATCAAACAAGTAATAAGCAACTCTAACACGTTTTCCCGGGCCCTGAGAGCCTGTTAAGAAAATCTAATTATCAAATTATTATCCTAATGAGTCTTTGTAGTATGAAATTGCATTAATTTTCTTTATATACATGTATATATATATGTATATAGCTCATGCTATATACTTAGTAGTCATGCTTAAGCAAGCAAACTTAAGTACCCCAGCTCGTCACAAGGGAGGACAGACCCCCGGGAAAGATGGACCTTTGTTTCTCTGAATTTCAAAGCAGCCCACAAAGGATACACCTGGATAACTGGATAACCAGCATCCTAGCTCCTCTAACACCTCTGTGAAATCCTCTCACTGTCTGGCATCATAGATAAGTAACTATAGCAAGACTGACTTCAGGGACATATAGATCAATAGAGAAGCAGGTGGATGATGATGCCATAGAAATATAGTTTCTTTGCAAGTGTAGGGTGTGTGTGTTCTAAATAGCGATTAGTGAAATCATGTTGTACCTGAATACTTAAAAGGTATAAGAATCATGTATAAAAACCACATTCTGGGTGTCCTGGTTTGAACGAGACACCTCATGGGCATGAATAAAAGGAGTACTCTTGTGATTCTATGCTGTGAGGCCTACCTACCCTCTCAGTTGCCCTTGGATAAATGGGCAGATGCAAAATTTCTCAGTTTAGTTAAAGTGGCCAACTGGTTGCAGAGATGGTTACTTAAATAAGAAACATGCAGTAACTTCTCCATGAATGTGCAAAGACCTGAGTGTGACTATTTCTGTTACTGCTGGCTCCGCATTGCCTCTCTTCAGAGGGTGGCTGTGGATTTGGGAAGCAATTGAGACGTAATAAATGTCATCAGAGGTGCTTCCTAGAAGACCATATTCTCTTACTGGCAAAGTGGTACACAAAAAAAAAGATGTTTGTATCCCTCCTTTGCATAACTGAATCCTAAAAACCTGTAAAAGGTAAGAATATTAATATATGGTGCATGTTAGGGTGAGAACACTGGTCTGGAACATGCTGCTGAAAAAGGCTGCATTATATACTCAGCAGGTAGGAAAAGAAGAGCAAGCACTGGAATGATGTATGCATGTGAAACACAGTGGAAAAAAAATTTTAAAATAGGGGCTTTTGAAATTTGGGGTTTTGAGAATCACACCTCTTAATTTAGGTACTCATATTTTGCTCTACTTACCACTTCGGAGGATCTGTTACCAACTTTTCCAGAATTCTACCAGAATACTTTATTAGGTTGGGGCCTGGAATCCACATCTTCCAGTAACTGAATTAGTTAGTCTGATGTGTTTGGTCTGTGTTTTGGTCTGTGTTTGCTGCAGCATTACCTGGAAAAGAAAGTTGGCTTGTATTTGCAGTTTAGTTGTGTGCATTGTAAAACAACTCTCTTAGTCTTGCTTTGCTTTTTCAGTACTTGTTCTCATATAGAAATTGTTGACTTTGAGGCTTCCCCCCACCCTGCTTTTTTTTCTTCTCCTTTTTCTTCAAAGGTTTAGTAGTCAACTTGTCAGGTCAAGGGTTGCAAAAACTGGGTCCAACCTTACTCTGTGATGCCGATACTCACACGCTGATACTGGACAAAAACCAGATCATTAAATTGGAACACTTGGAGAAATGCAGGAATCTGATGCAGGTCAGTGTTACTGGACTTGAATTTGCAATGAAATAATGGTACTGTGATGCCAATTAACAAGCTTCTGTTTTAAGGCCATAATGTGCAGTTGAGGTAAGTTGGCACTTCATGTCTTCGTAGGAAAATAAGTGATGGTTAACTAAAATAGAAACCTTTGTTTTCAGTGTAGCTCTACAGTTGATAGCGTGGGAGGCTGTTTTGCTGGTTACCTAGGTAATTAAAAATGAACTAAATAAATCCTGAGGGGGGAAGGAGGCATTGTAAGAACACTTAGAAAAGTCACCAAAAATCCAGACTTTTATGCTCGTTAGCTTTTGAATATTTGAGCTTTGTAACCTTAAAATTGACTTTGTTTTATCTTTCCTCTGTGTAATTGTAAACATGCAGAGATTCAGAAGACTGTCCTCTCCATTTGGGTTTCAGAACTTGACAGAGGAAGAGGATTAGTAGCCTTAATTTGCAAGAAGAAACAAAGCCATGTGAATTATCTTAAAATAGAGAAAGAAGGTTTTAAAAGAGTGAAGAGGGAGGAATCTCTGTAGTCTTGTTAATGTATCAATTCCTGCAGGCCCTGATGTTGCATGTGCTTATTAATACTAGCAGCAGTCCATTTAAGCATGACACTACTAGTCATAACAGTATCAAGCCTGTGCATGGTGCTTGCAAAAATGAGTATTAGTCCATGCAGGGCAAAATTGTACAATTCAATGTTGATTATCGCTGAAAGTGCCTCCAGATAGACTTGAAGTTACTTAATAGCTCCTAGAGACAGGCTAAACTGAGGTAGGAGAGGTTGTTGCTACAACAAACCTTCAGTAGTCTTCCAGCTTGGCAGTGGTGTTACTTATGCGTATGTCTAATCAGGTTTTAGCCTTTTCAAAGTGTGTGATTTCCAGGCCTGTTAGCACAGGACCTTTTTGAGAACTGGGAAATACATTTTGGTCTCTGCCATGCTGACAGTAAGTATGAATTTTACCACAGACGGTACAACGATTTGCTCAACGATTTGGCAATTCTGATATTAAAATCTTATTTTCATATGACATGTTTCCTCATTCATTCTCCTTTATTTAGCTGTTGTTAGGGGGATTTCCTCTTAAGCTTGCAGAGTGAGTTGTGAAGACTGCTTTCTTTGATCAGTAGTTTATTTCCTGGCTTTCGCACTATGTTCTGTCTGTTACTTGTTTGGAAATGGAATGTGTAGATTGAATATCCTGTATCTAATCCTGTTGCATTAGATATCCTGTTAGAGATCCTGTATCTAACCCCATGGGATTAGATATTTGGCCACTAAAAACAAAAGCCTAGTCTGTCTCTGCAGTTCAACAGTTAAAACTGTTTGTTTTATTTGTGTGTCAATCTGTAGCTCTCTGTAGCCAACAACCGTTTGGTGCGAATGATGGGTGTAGCAAAACTGACTAAACTCCGGGTGCTAAACTTGCCTCATAACAGCATTGGGTATGTGGAAGGGCTGAAGGATTTGGTGCACCTCGAATGGCTGAACTTGGCAGGAAATAACCTTAAGGTAAAATATTTAGTCGTTACACATTTTTTTTGCAGAATCTAGTGTTAGAGAAATTTGGAAAATGCTGGAAAGAAATCTGAAATGTGTTTCTGGTTTTGATTGGGTGTTGGAACAGGCTGCCCGGGGAGGTGGTTGAGTCACCATCCCTGGATGTATTTAAAAGATGGGCAGATGAGGTGCTTAGGGATATGGTTTAGTAGAGGACAGGAATGGTTGGACTCAATGATCTCAAAGGTTTTCCAACCTTATGATTCTGTGAAATGTTGAACTTTTGCTTCAACTAGATTATAAGATAAAAGAGGGCAACTTTCTGACAAGAATTGTCTACCACCAAAAAAAACAAACCAAACCCAAAAATTTTTGACATCAAAATGTAAAGGAGAATTGGGAAATAGTCCTCAAAACAAGAAAAGAATTAGTGTCTTTAAAATGAAACTGTAAAAACATGGGTTTCATGTTGGGTTAGTTATCTTGTGTTTTTAAGCTTTCAATATAATTTAGAATTATTGATACTCAGTTTTATTTAATGACTAAAGAGTTACTGTGAGTAATTGTCTGTTTTTCCTTTTGTAGGCCATTGAACAAATCAATTCCTGCCTATCTCTTCAGCATCTTGATTTGTCAGACAATAACATAGCTCAGTTAGGCGATCTCTCCAAGCTAACGTCACTGAAGGTAAATGCTGCTTTTATATCTGTTTTTGCTACATTCTTTGCATAAAGAAATTTGCCTTGAAAATTGCTAGCTTTTAAAACATTTATTATTCACACAGTAGCTCTTAATGGATTTTAATTAATCACTGTAATTTCTAGAGGGAAGCATGTAAAAAGTCTTTTCCTTGTTTTAAAGTTGCAGGAACCGAGGCAGTGATTTTTCTAAAGATTTTAATAAAGATAACATGGTGTGGTCTTGTTTGTATCTCTCCATGAATCAAGATAAAACATAGTGTTAACTCTTGCAGCATGATCACTGTAGAGGAAAAAAGAATGTTTCCAAATATGTTTTTTCTAACTATAACTATACTTCAGTTCTGCATTTTAAAATGAGAAGGTTTTTCTCTAAAAATATAAAAATTTGTTTTCCCTTACTGGAATAAACAAAAATGATGATGATGATATCCGAAAACCTGAGTTATAGTTCCTTTGTGTGTATTGTGGGTGTTGCCTGAACAAAAAATACGGGGAGCTTGATAAAACTTGTATTTCATCACTGTATTTTTATTCTGTAGACTCTGTTGCTACATGGAAATATTATAACTTCACTTCGCACTGCCCCTGTTTGCCTACCTCAGAATCTGACTGTTTTTTCTTTGGCAGAAAATGAAATCAGAGACTTAAATGAGGTAAGATGTAGGAGATGCCTTGGCTTTTGGCAAACTGAAAGCAGCAAGTTGGAAAAGTCTTCTGAGGATGTGGCTGGAAATTGGCTCTTTTTTTGAAACAACTCATGTTGATAGAAGTAACTTTTAATAGTTTATATGTAATAACTATACTTGCATTAGTTGCACAAGCTAAGTGATACCTTTTACAATTTGTCCTTGAAAGAAACTTTCCCATTTTTATCTTACTGTTTTCTATTATTCAAGGATGTCAAAAGTGTACTCTAAGGACTAAAATTCAGAGAGCTTTTGATGATTGAAAGTTGAAAGCTGAGCTGATTAACTGCTGCAGAGGGCTTTGCAGCTGCTATGTTTAGAACAGAGATTTGAATTGAAATATTTTGCTAATGCATTTCTCTTCAAAACAGAATGGTGTTTCTCCAGCTTCTTGGGTTACCTTTTTTTTTTGGGGGGGTAAAAATCTCACAGCTTGCTGTACTGAACTGGAATCTTAGACATATCATACTTTTCTATACCTAAAGCCCCATTCCCTGACTTTAAAAGAAGGCAGTACTTTCAAAGGACTATACTACTTGCAGGATAATTAATGGGAAAAGGGCAGGGGTTGATACAAGATCTTTTGAAGATATTCAAAAAGCAATAGTGATTTTTTTCAGTGCTGTGTTGTGTGAGATGTCTAGCTGTAACTAGGAGAAATGTGGCACGTTCTGTAAACGTTTATGGGTTCTGTTCAGTTAACTTCTGTATCTTGTTCTCTCAAGGTTTCTTTCCTGGCCTCTCTTCGTCACTTGGAACAGTTGTCAATTATGAACAATCCTTGTGTGATGGCCACACCTTCTATCCCTGGCTTTGACTACAGGCCATATATTGTCAGCTGGTGTCTGAACCTTAAAGTTCTTGATGGATATGTGATTTCTCAGAAGGAAAGGTAACAGTATTAAGTCTCTGAAATGATGAAATAAAGCTGGGCTATGCTGAAATTGCATTTTTATATAATAAAAAAATGGAAAAGTACTAATGATCTGAAATTCTGTTTGTCTTGCTAATGGCCATATGAGATAGGGGACTTTTGCAAAGTATTACAACTGTTAGAGTGGAATTATTATGTAAGATCACAAGTTAATTGAAGTAGAAGTATAACCTTAAGCTTTGGTTTTGTTACTCAACTCACAGTAGCACTTTTACAAAGGAAAGCTGTGGTAGCAATTCATCAATGGTCTGTTACCCTTTCCACCTTTACAGCCTCTTTGACTTAGCAGAATGAGACAATAAGGAGATACTAAGGCTATTGTCTTGGGGGGGATCTCAAATATGCCCTTTTTATACAGGGCTCAATTTGCATGTGTGTTTCTAGATCTGGCACTTTTGTATCGATTGCTCAAATATTATTTTGCTCTAATCATTTGTTACTGTACCAGCGTATCACTGTGATATCTGTATTGCAGTAGAGATGTCTTCTTAAAGTGCTTGATATCAGAACAGCCCAAACATAAATATTATCCAGTATAAACACATTTTAGCCCAGTACGTTAGCATGTTCTAGGACATTAGTGTCTTTTTTTTTTCATTACTAAAATAAAAAGCGGCCTTTTTGGTTGAAGTAAAAAATTATCCTGTTTCTGTTTTACAAAAATATATTATGACTTTCCCCAAAAGTTGCCTGTAAGAATTGTGGATTTTTTTTCGTGATTAATGGGGTTTTTCTGTATTACCCGTATTATTAATACAGGTATATAAAGTGTTCTCTATTATATATAGATAAATTATATCATGTGAATTAAAGAGTCTTGCATTTGGGGAAAAGCAACCCCATGTACCAGTGTAGGTTGGGGATGTATCTGTTGGAGACCAGCACAGGGGAAAGGGACCTGGGCGTCCCAGTGGACAGCAGGATGACTACGAGCCAGCAACATGCCCTCGTGGCCAAGGCCAGTGGCATCATGGGGTGTATTAGAAGAGGTGTGGTTAGTAGGTCAAGAGAGGTTCTCTCCTCCTCTGCTCTGCCCTGGTGAGACCACATCTGGAATATTGTGTCCAGTGCCGAGCCCCTCAGTTCAAGAAGGACAAGGAGCTACTTGAAAGAGTCTAGTGCAGGGCCACCAAGATGATTAAGGGATTGGAACACCTTCCTTATGAGGAAAGGCTGAGGGAGCTGGGAGAAGAGGAAACTGAGGGGTGACCTTATTAATGTTTATAAATATGTATAGGGTGAGTATCAGGAGGGTGGAGCCAGGCTCTTCTCAGTGATGTCCAGTGGTAGGACAAGGGGCAGCAGGTGCAAGCTGGAGCATAGGAAGTTCCATGTGAACATAAGGGAAAACTTTATCACTGTGAGAGTAATGGAGCACTGGCACAGGCTGTCTAGAGAGGCTGTGGGGTCTCCTTCTCTAGAGACATTCAAAACCCTCCTGGACATGTTCCTGTGTGACCTAGTCTAGGTGATTCTGCTCTGGCAGGGGGATTGGACTAGATGATCTTTCAAGGTCTCTTCTAAACCCTTATCATTCTGTGACTGTTTTCAGTGCTCAAAAATTAGTCACAGATAAAGCAGAGACTGCATAGTGTTGGTCAGAGGTTCTTTTTGTTGTTGCGATGCGAGGGAATACTTTATTCATCCCAGTTCTTCTGGGCACTGCTCATGTTCCAAATTTTGGTTGGATTTACAGGTTATTTCCTAGGTACCTGATAGAAAGACAGTAATCAAAGAGGAGTTACGGGGTTTATTCCATACATTAGTGGTGACCATTTTCCCCCTTCCTCACAGTTTGAAAGCAGAGTGGCTCTACAGTCAAGGTAAAGGAAGATCATATCGCCCTGGGCAGCATGTTCATCTGGTCCAGTACTTGGCTACTGTTTGCCCTCTTATATCTGCATATGGTCTCCAGACTGAAGAGGATGCTAAACTGGAAAAAATACTGAGTAAGCAAAGGTGAGAACTTGTTTCTCTGTTGTTAGAGAATGTAATTGAGAACATAGTGATGTGTCTTATTTTGTGTTAAATATAGTAACATCTCCTTTAAAGTATTTAAAAGCAACAGTGAATGCTGGAGATAAAAGGACTCATGGTGGTACTGGATGTGTCCTAGAGGGGAATGAGAGGCAAGAGAGCAGCAGCAGGACTGTTTTACTGCTTGCTCGGCCATCTAGGGGCACGTTTTCTCTGTTGTTCAGTCCATGCTTTGTAGGACATTGAAGGTGATTTGTGTTAGGACTGTGATTAAAATAAATGAACTACCTGCTAAGCTTTTTTTTTCCACAGAGAAAGAGTGGAAAACCTGAAAAATGAGCTTAGATTAATTTTTGTTATAGTTGTAAATGAGGACTATTACGGTACACTGGTAAATTAGTCATTTTTGTTCTTGGCACGTTCGTTCTTGGCTTTGAAATTAAGGTTGTCCTTTTGAGGGATACTTGATGCGCTTGACGATCTCTGTATCTGGCGCCTGGGTCTGACAGCAGAGGCCGCTGTAGAGCCTGCTGGTTCTGCCAGCAGTAGCTGGATCAGAATAGTTCCGTGGTGCATTTTCCTCCCATGAAAAGGTGGATGAATTGGCATTAAAAGCCAGAAAGCATTACAATACAGGTATTTATTCCCCAGGACCTACTGACAGACTTTTTTTGTGGGAAAATCAGAGCAGAAGACTCAACTCAGGCTGCATGTAAATGGCATAGTGTGGGTAGAAAGTTGGGTAACAAAAGCCCTAATGGTAAGCAGAAGGGCAGCATCTCATCAAAAGGGATGGAAACCTGGGAACATCCCAGTCCTGATGTACCTGCTGTTTTGCCAGTGGAGATTGATCTCCAGGAAAAAATTACAGAAATATTTGGGCCAATTTAGAGGAGAAGGTATAGTAAAAACACATTGGCCTAGGAATTTCCAGCTAAGTGCTCTGACAATCATATCATGTTTCTGGGGAAAATTCAGGAAGTTGCCTTGAAAAATGTAACTCAAAAACCTCACCAAAAATATGCCCCCCCCCAAATCCTCACCCATGTGTGTATGTGTGTGTATGTGTGTGTATATACACACATGCATATGATTTTTAAGACTCTTATTTTCTGACCTCTGCTTCACGGTCTTTGAATTTAGCTGGGCTGAAACAGCTAATTTCTGTTTTCTCAGTATGTAAAGGATTTTTTTTATGTTTATGACAAGACATGTTGATTTGTATTTGGTTTTTGTCCCTTTAGTAACAGGGATACCCTCTCCTTGCTCCAGTCATTTCCAAATGTAAAAGATACTCCCTTCAGTCATCAGACTCCTCTGTGCATACAAACATACTGTATGCTGCAGCAGGCATTTAACCTATCTGTAGTCCTTTGCATGTAGAAATCCTTTGTGGTTTTCAGTCTGTAGTCAGAATTGCATGTTGGATTTTTTTCTTTTTTTTTTTTGGTACATGTAACGAAGAAAAAGAGACAGGAGGAAGGGGAACAGGAGCAGTCTGTGCAGTCCCCTACTTTGTGAGTAGTCCTGTTAGTGTCTTGTAGGTGTAGGGATCTTCAGAATTAGCCTTTTTCTTTAGCATGGTTCGAGCACTCATTTCCTTTAAAGTAGTGGATAGTTTCTTTTAGATGTCTTCTGTACCAAAAAAGTTTAAAAGAAATATAAAATCTTTTGGAACTCTGTGCTTAGGCTCCACCAGAGGCAGTTGATGCATCAAAACCAGAATGAAGGACCACCTACATCTTCTACTCCCAACAAAACACTGCCAGTTACTTATGAACACAGCAGTCCAGCCCAGCCAACACAGATAGTTCTTGAAAGCGGTAAGAAGCTAACCTGCACCTGTGATGATTCTCTGGAAATAAATATATTTTTTAACTGGAAACTTTGGGGTGAGAATATCAGAACAAGGCCCTATTGTTTTATTCAGTTGATTTTTATTATTATTTAGGGTTTGTTTCCATTAAGGTTATACTTTGCTTTTGAAAAACATTCAATGCATATTCATATCTTGAAATGGTAGTGAGTTTGTTAGGTGAAAACCGCAGTCCAGTAAACTGAAGAGTTATTACTTGGGCTGTTCCATCTGATAAAAGTGTAACTTCTCCAGGGGGAGGCAGTGTGTGCAATTTAGTGTACCTGGAATTTACCAAGTTACTAGATGTTACTGTGAGAAGTAGTTATTGTCCTTATTGCTATGTAGAAGTAATGCTTATCCTTGCTAGCATTCTAGATCCTCTGATTCTAAATTCTGATTATCTAAACCAAATTGTGCATCCCTGTGAAATAAAAGAAGATACGTTACTGAAATATGACGACACTTTTGAATATGGCTTTCTGCCTATCTAGAACCTGTCATCCAGAAGAATTCTTGGGTTGGACCAAGTGCAAATGATGATCATTCCTATGCAGTAAAGAACACTTTGCTTCTTGAAAGAAGTTTTCGCAAGGAGCTGTACCTTGAAGATATACAAACAGATGAAGACAAGCTCAACAGCAGCCTTTTGTCCTCGGAGTCTACTTTCATGCCAGTTGCTTCAGGCTTGTCTCCCGTGTCTCCTTCTTCAGACCTGAAGCTACATGAAATCAATTTGGGCTTAGAAGATGATGATACAGTGATTGAATGTGTGAAAGATGTTAATAGTGGAGAAACAGCTAACAAGCAAGAGGCTTTATGTGTTACAAGAGAGCACTCCAGCAGAACAGTGGGAGGTGTGGAACCTCAAGAGAATATCAAAGAGGGTATGCTGTTGTCTTCTGATCCAGTAACAGCGAGCCTGACAGTCAATACAAGCAACTCTTCAGTATCCTCTGAAGACCAAGCTCTGCACAGTCACCCCAGCACCTCGGTAGGTGCTGAATCGGGAGTTACAACTCTCTGTCCTGACCAGATGACAAGAGAAAGTTCATTAACTGTTGCTGATCAAGGTACAGGTGAACTACAAAGAATGACCAAAGCGGCTACCAAGCTTCAGGCTTGCTGGAGAGGATTTTACACGAGGAACCACCACCCCAGAGCCAAAGAAGTGCGGTATGAAATTCGCCTGAACAGAATGCAGGAGCATATAATTTGTTTAACTGATGAAATAGAAAAGTAAGTTCAGGTCATGCTGTCTATTTTAAAATCTGAATGAATATAACCAGGCATAAGCAGGTCTTGATACAACAACTCATTGTAGAATCTACTGTTGGTAGTAGAAAACTGATTACGGACGGGGTGTGTGTGTGTGTGTGTGTGTGTGTGTGTGTGTGTGTGCTTCCTGTAAGATAAGCACAGTTATGCAAATAGCTGTTCATCTCCAGTGCTTTCTAAGAGTGGATTGCGTTAGAGTAACTTTTTCTGTTCCTGTTAGCAGGACTTGCATGTTTCACTGCACAATGAAAACAGAAATTGTTAAGTGCAATTTTTTTTTCCTACTTGTCTCCTAGCAGTTAAGAAAGTCTTTAAATAAAGTGTCTGTATTGAGAGTCATTCCTCTGCTTCCTCCAGAAACTCCTAGTGCTTACACATCATGCCTGCATCCAAGTGATATCAGCAGGAGAGAGCATAATTTGAAATCCAGAAGCACTATTTTAGGGTTTGCTGGGGGTTTTTTTGTGGGTTTTTTTTTTTTTTCTGCTGGAAAAAGAAGCGTGTCTACTTAATATGAAGAGTTCAGCTTCAGCTTACAAAAAGATAGTTAAAGTATTAGCAAGTCAATAAATGTGCTGCAGCAAAAGGAAGCAGAATCTTTAATGTAACTTGGAAAGAGAAACTTGAAGTCAGCAGCTGGGTATCGATGGCAAGCCAGACTGCAGTAATGTCTTAATGTTTGGCTCTGTTCTGTCGTTCAAGTGCTGTTACATAAGTAGGCATTTTTATGTATCCCTGTTCTTGATACCCAAATGGTGCTTATTTAAGCTGCATAAATTTGGATGTGTGTTCTTGCAGACTAAGAAAAGAAAGAGAGGAAGATAAGATTCAGAGGCTTGTACAGGAGGAAGCGGTCAGATTTCTTTGGAACCAGGTAAATGGTTTTAGTTCTCTTATTTTTCTGTTTATGTGTGAATTTGAAAGGCACTATTTCATACTGCTGATCCTGAAGAGTTTGTCAATATGATTAATTTTTAATAATGATAACTTGGGTGGCTTATTAGAATCTAATTGCCATCTTGTTTTTTATGCTGATATGCTGGTGGAAAATAATGTTCAGAAGAATCAGTGCAATAACACAGGTTTTGTTACAGGAGGTGATATTATAGCCTGGTGTGAGGAGGAGGACAAAATGCAAGGGAAGCTAACCAAACATAGCAGAACCTTGAAGAACTATGTGACTGCTAGACGCCCAGGGCAAATGAAATGGGGTCAAACTTTGTTGCTTTTGAGCAACTCACTTCCACAGCAAGAAATTATTACCACATCTTCTCTTAAGCTATTCTGTCAAAAATGAGACGTTGTTTTCTTAAGCCTGAGTTACTCATAAAGGTTCCCCATCTTTTTTTTTTTTTTTTTTCCGAGCAGATTCCTTTTTTTTTCAGGTATTTGAACTGGGAGGCTTATGTGCCCTGTCAGTGTTGGGCACCTAGGTTTAAAACCCATTATGTAACAGTGGGAAGAACATATTTTTCCCCAAAGGTATGGTGAACCTCCTGTTAGTTCTCTCTGTCAGAAGTTTTACGTTAAATTTTTGTTGCAAGACATACTTTAGAAACCAAAGTACTTTCTTAATGGCATTTCATAATGAAATTCTCCCTATGTTTTACAGGTTAAATCCCTTCAACAGTGGCAGCTTTCAGTGACACAAAACGTAGGTGCCACGTGGCAACCTGGGATCTCTTCAGCCGGTACTTTCTGTCCGTCCGAACCACCTATTCAATCATCCACGCTTGAGCAGGAAACCCCACCAGCTCCAGCTGTTAGTTCTGCTTGGTTACTTCCAGCAAGTGATGCTCTTCAGGAAAAGTCTGTGTTGCGTTTCCCAGATTCTGGTTTCCATTCTTCCATGGCTGATCAGACGGCTGCCAGTGACTTCTGTGGCTCTGAAAAGAGTTTAACAGAAGGGACCGAGAGCGCTCTTTCGGTGGAAACTGTCAAACCTTGTGGCAATTCTGTTTCAGCGTATTCCTCAGATATAGAGGATGGCTGTGGGGAATGTGGGCAAAGTAAAGAGAGCTCTGGTAATGAGCAGGACAACGGACTAATACAACAGTATTTGGAGTCTGTTCAGCAGTTGGAAGAGGCTGATGAAGGGGCACATCACAACGATGAAGCAGAAGGCAGCTGGCCACCCATCGCTATTTCAGCGGAAAGCCAAGATGCTTCATCCGACGCTGTCTCTGTAGACTTCCCTCAAGACACCTCTTCTCCTGCTCGAGGTGAAATCAGTCAGGCACCAGAAAGCTGCAAACTGAATTCAGGAATAGTAGAAGGGAAGCAAACAGACTGCGATTCTTCATTTCAGATGCTGCATGTCGGGATAGCTGTATAGTAGGCTCAGTTCCACAAAGGACTAGGGATTCCATCTCGTTTTACTCCCTCTTTCTCCCAGTTATCAAAACTTGGTTTTCATGTGTGCTGTTTCAGACTTTGACTCATGTTACCAGTTCATGTTTTAATTAGTATTTTATCGATGTTGCTGAGGACTGACACTAACTATGCTAACCTGCAATCAGCAAAAGCCTCAGTCACAGTCGTTATTATGCACTTTATTTTCAAACAGAAAACTGATATCCTAGTACCTGGCTTCCATTAAATTAATTCTGAAGATTGTAGGTGTATTGTTGGGGAGGGTGTTTGCTGTAAATTCACTTTGGTGAATGTGTTAATAAGTATGTGTTTTTTTCTAGAAAGCAGGATTGCGTTCTTATTTTGCAAAGAGAAGGAAACAACATGGGAATATCAATGTAGGCAGCGTGTGCTTGTATGGGTACAGCCTTATGAGAAAGATGAAAGCTGTTGCTCTTCAGACTTCTTTGGACTTGAACAAGGGTAGTTTGGTCAGTGTTTCAAAGCTGCATTCCATAAAAACCACGTCCAAGTCAGTAACTCTTTGTCATTTACTTGAAGCTGCTGGCAAGGAATTAGGTCTGTTACATATGCACTGAATCAAGGACTTAGAGGACTCATACCTTAGGGGGCTTCAACTAACTTTGACACTTTTCTGCCCTGGGGTTGAACTTCCCTGCTTTCTCAGGTAAGACTCAAAGTGTGACCAGTAGCAGCCTTTACTAAATAAATGTTTCAAAAGGGCATGTGATTTGGAAACACAGTTTCCAAGAGTGCACTGCTGGGTTACAGCAGCAAAGGGTGACTTACCTTTTAGCTCCACAAGGATGCCATTTTTGGGATTTGGATCTGCATGGCTTTCAAGACATTAGTGTATTTGATGGATCGTGACTACGTCTGTCTACAGGTACAAACACTAAAAGCACATGCCATGACTTAAAACAATTTCTTGACATCTCTGTTGGGTTTTTAATTGGATTTTTTTTTCTCTGTGTGCCTAGTCTAATTAGATGTAGATAAAAAGCTGTACTTCTTCCTTGTGGCAAAACGTGCTAAGTTACCTGGGCAATGCCTTTCACTGTGTATCTTGTCTAGCCATGTTGGGTCTTTAATGGAAAGAAAGATCAAGTGTCTTAGTATACTGAGAAAGTGGCAAGGGAAGTCTGGTTTGCCATGTCATTTGTGATGGACACTAGTAAAATAAAAATTGATGTTGTGATTTCTAGGGGTCAGTTCAGTTTGCTGCAACGTGTACTGGAAAGCCAGTGTTTCAGTAGTTTGCTAGTACTAACTTCTCAGATATGACACATGGATATTACAATTCTCTGAATTCATAGGTTAACTTCTGGTGCTATGGTGTCATTAAAATCAACTAGTGCTGTTTTAAAGTGACTCTTATGGCCATTTTACTGCATAAAATAATTTAAATTTTGTAAAAGCTTTGCTTGCTTGTCTCCTTTAGGTTCTGAGCTGAAATTTACCACTACTCAGGAGTTTGGCATGAGGCCAGTATCCACTTGAGGCTTCACATTAGCCTTTATTTAGAATGTAAATGGTGTATTGGACTTCTACCAGATATCTGCCCAGTGGTGAAGGTCACCTTGGAAGAATAAAGCTTGCCTCTGTAGAGTAACCATAATCTGTCTTTCCCTACCCCACTCCCCTAACCCTCAGCACCCCAAAAAAAAAAAGCTCTGTGGTACTAACTTCTCGGAAAAGGCATCACTGCAGTCAAGCTGACATTTGGCTGTTCCTTGCATACATTAGAGCATTTAAAACACACACAGACACACACAAAAAACCCAACCCAAAACAGAACAAAAGAACCCACAACCCCAAAAACCACCAACTGAGGTGGTAGATTCTTAATGCACTCTCTTTCTGACTCAGTCTAGTTACAGCGTGTTTGTGGCATAACCATATTCATAATTAGATCTTAGAGCATGAGTGTGCTTGGGTATTCAAAGTGGTACAGGTGTATTAATGTATCACAACATCTAATTAACCATGCAAAGAAGTGTGTAATCTACATGAACCTCTGAAGGTTCTCAACTTGGATTTAAACCTGCCATGCCTGGAGATCTCTACAGTTTGCAGGATTTGGCCCTGTCGATCTGTTATTAAATATATATATATATATATATATATATATATATATATATAATCTTGTGCAAACCTTGAAAGAGACTTTATTTGGGTTTTGAGAGAGAAATTATATCTGTCTGTGAAACAGTTGTTGGGGCGTACATTCTGGAGGCAGTGGCTAGGTTTAATAAAGCAGCAAGTTCTCTTTTGTGACAAGGTGCTGTATTAACATACACAAGGCCTGGGAGAAACTAGGTGTCTGGATAAAAATGTGTCACTTACTGAAGACACTGAGGGACCATATATATTTTGCTATTTTGTATTATTGTCATTTTTGCTGCAGAATTGCAGGAGAAGCAACTTTGATTTTGGAGATGTCAAAAGGGGAAACCTGGTGAAATTTAATTTTTTTTTTATGGAAGCCCTAGATGTTTCTTGACATTCCCCCTGTTATTAGGGCTTGCAAACAGAAACCCAGGATGACTTATTTTAACTAATGCCTAGGTCAACTGTTGGCTTGTTTAAACTTTTGTATCAAAGAGTGATTTTATGAGGTACAGTGAAGTGTGTACTGACATACAATTGACTTTTATCTTACTCTTTTGGGGAAGGTGTAAAATAGGAAATAGTAGTTTTCTGATGTTCTGAAAAGTATCTTGTATGTGTAAAAGATGAGTTGCCTAACTACACAGAAATCACAAAGAAGGGTGAAGTTTTGGATTACTTTTTACAGGGTTGAATGTAATTAGTTTGTATATACAAAAACTATTTTCTTCTTGACCATTAAAACACGTACAGGGAGAGATGTAGTGGGGGATGGAGGGGGCAAATGAGAACTCAAACTGGTTGCATACTTAAAAAATTACTTCTTTCAGTCTCTTTACCAGCTTTGAAAGAACCATGACATGGAAAATAATCATAGTTTAATATATGGCTTAACACTCACCCTTCTTTTTCTGTGTACATTTTCTTAATCTAGGTATGTAATTTTTATATTTTTTTTACCTGAATAGGGATTGTTCAGCTCCCTTTGGATATAATGAAAAACTCATAAGGGAATCAGAAGGCCTAATATGTGAAAATCCGTGTCTGAGATTTTCCTGTGTTGCTGCTGTATGTCTTTTGGCATTTCCTTTTGCAAGGCTTCATATTCACCAGAAGAATGGGCTTTGCAGAAGGTAGAGCTTGTGTGTTGTTCTGTCCTGGACTGATCCTCCGGAGCTGATGGAAGAGATTACCAGTGGTTATTTGTCAGGCAGTGTTGACAGCTCTGTCGTGAGCACAATTTAAGCGCTCCTTTAATTTGCTTCAGTAAAATGAGCTAAATACAGCTCAGACTAACTGTTTAAACACAGCTACTTTTGCCCCAGGTCAGGTGGTTGGCATGTGCAAACCTCTTTCAGCTAGTCTGTGGCAGAAGTTACCCTTTTGCCTGCTTTTCTGAAGGTAGGGACAAGGGGGGAGGTGGAAATGCATTTACCTGTGTTTTCAGGTTTGGTCTGTGATAGCAACCATAGAAGAGTTGGTGTTACCATTTCAGTTTTCTCTGCAGTGTGTCTATAGCTGGCACATTTCAACCTCCTATGTGCTCAAGAATGCAGCTTTTTTTCTACTGCATTTAATATTTGATAGATGCTGTTCCAGATGGTCTTTCAAAAGGGAGAATATCATGAAAGCAGGCCTGTTCTCATTTTACATTTCAAGGGGGGGTGTAAGGTATATGGATTGCATTTTTTCCTCTCTGTTAGATTACTTCTTCACAAAAGAAAATCACAAGGCAATGCCTTGTTAATGAGATTAAGCCAACTTCTGTTTCCTCGCCTTCTATGTACTGACCCTAAGGGGCACAAGTCTGGTTTTAGTCCCTAAAGATGTAATTTAAATGAATGGGAGGTTTAGCTGTTGAATGAATGCAGCAACTCTGAAGGGAGGGGGGTTGGGAGGTGGGGAAAGGGTTGTGATGGCTGGTGCTATTTTGTAAACGAAGTATGTGTGGTAAGGATGGCATTTTTAAATGGTACTGAAGCCTAACCCTGCTTTTTTTTCCTTAAAAGAAGCAGGGCTGTGCTCAAGTTGAGTCCTTGTGAGCTGGCTGTCAAAATTGGGATTTTGTCATATTTACACCTCCAGAAGTGTTCTTAGACCACAAAGCAGGAAGGCGTTAAGGCAGCAAATTTTATCTTCTTGCTTCTAAAACACAGGTGTCTTTCAGCAAATACTTGAGGAAGTCCTCCTTAAACTAAATTGCAGAGGCCTGACTGCTTGTTTATAGTTCAGTTCCTTAAAATACTGTAGTTTCTATTTGCATGCAGCAATTTAAATGATGCACTTAGCAGCCAGCCTGTGTGTATATATATATATATTAAAAAAAAAAACAAACCAAGTTTGGGTTTTTTTTTTTTTCCTGAATAATATTGTATGTCATTGAGCTTGCAAGTTGTTTCTGGTTTTTTATTAATTTGTATATATTGTCTGAAGAACTCTAAGTTTAGTTTCTACTTGTAGCAGGTTGTTTGATGAACAAACACGGAAGATACATTCCTTTGAGACTACCTGGGTACTTTTTACTGGACTTGAAGTTACAGTGTGTCTTGCACCATAAGAGATATACTTTTTCCTGAGAGGATGGATAGAAATGTAGCATTTAGTGGAGACTGACCCAATGACCATAAAAACTGGTCAGTTCCCCTGCTTTCAGCTACTGAAAAAGAGACTTTTTTTTCCTGTTGCATTAATTTTTATTTCCCCCTCCCCCTTGTGGACTGTGCCACCCAAACAAGTAAGCATCAAGAATTCACGAAGTCTTTCAAAAAGTCATCTTTCATAGTTACAGGGTTGGGTTTTTTCCCCCAGTTTGGTTTTCTAGGGCGAGTTACTAAAAAACACTTGCTTTCTGTATGCCTGTTGAAAAATTGGGAGTTCCTGTCTATTTTTAAATCCTTTGTGTCAACAGTGGAAAAAAGCACAGGATCCTTTACTTGCAAAAACATGAAACAGTATTTATCAGGAAAGGTGCTTTATCTCTTCAAAAGTGCCATGCCAAATTTCATTGTATAAGAGCTCTCAATAAGGAACTTCATTTCTGGCTTCATTAGAGTTATAAGTATATGGGCCAAATTAATTTGTAGCATAATTCTACTGAACTAAATCTTCTTGAGGCTTTTACAGTATTCTACCTCTAAACTAGAATTTGAAGAAAAAAAAAAAGCAATCAGGCATTAACTTATCTTTCTACTTCTCACTGTTTTCTGTGAAGAATGGTGGGTGGTTAAATTGGTACAGTTCGTATATTTTCTATAAGTGTTGACATTCCTGGATTTATTGTTTCTTAAATATTTTGTTTGTACCTCTGAGTTTTGACTTCAAATAAATGATTTGTACGTTTATTGAAAATATGGATTTGTACTTGATCCTTAATCTTACAGCTAATAGCTGTTGTCTTACCACTGGAGAGCTATTTTGGGGATAAAAAGTTTGGAAATAGAAAGCAGTAGTGGCGGCAAGGTAAGCGTTAGTGTCCGTGAGGTGGGACAGGTGAGGCATCTACGGGCCCAGCCTGCAGGGTGTGGTAGGGTGCTTGAGATTTATACACCACTCAGCTGATCAGCAAATGCCACTGAAACTGCTACCTGTGACCTGCAGTCCTTTGTTTCTATCACTGGCCCTCTCTTCCATGCTCTTCATTCCCTACTGTCTTTAAAAAGTGTGGCAGTATTCTGTACCTGGCTGTGGAGAAAGAGAAATAAGGCTGTGGGCTTATCAAGAGAAACTGAGTTGCAAAGCATGTTAGCATGTTGGTCCCTCTCCTGCTGTATGGGTTTGGTTGGGTACCTGCTGCGTGCTTATGTAAGTGGATGCTAATTACACATCTTTCAGGCTTTAGCAGACAAAACAGTCCAGAAGCTCAGACGTGTATGAAAGTCACATTTTACTGCAAGACAGTCATCTCAAAGGCAAAATAACCCCAAACCAACAACAAAAAAAAAAAACCCCAAATAGTTTTTGTCTTGTTTAACTTTCATTTGGCACACAGAAGTTAGCCGGTGCTTTTTTAACAAGGTGTTTCCACTTCGTTGCACTGAAGAAATTAACTGAAGGGTGAGACTCTTTTTTTTTCTTCTGTGAAGATATCTGGAAGATGGAAATGGGCATAGCAAAAGTGACTTGACGTCTTAGAGAAGTGCTGTTTTCTCTTGGAGTAGTTAAGACATTAAAGCTGTACTGTTAAGTTTAAATGCTGTGTACTGTAGGGATAGTAACCGTAACACTCCAGGAGCTCAGGTTGAAGGTCCCTCTTGTCCCTGTTTTTGATCCGTATTTGTAATAAGATCAGAAGTTAAAATATTTGGCAAAAAAAGTTGGAAAATAAAGGGATAGTCGTATCTAGTGGACAGACCCAAGTTTGTTCAACTTTGAGTTTTACAGGCTGAAATTCTTACACACACTAGGAGCTGAGTTTCCATTGTGTATGACACCATGGTTTGAAAAACTCCTGTTAATGCTACATAACGCTATGTCCAGGTGGTAGGTGAGGTACTTTTCCCCTTCACTCGGGTGTTACAGCGTGAAAGCTGATTTTTCTCTGCTGTATTCATACAGTTGCAAAAGCACAACCCAGGATGTCCAAGTATAGCTTGCATCAGCACGTCTTTGCTTTCAAGCCATAGTACTCCATCTGTGAAGGATCCGTGGTGATGTAATCCAGCAATGTGGTGTCTAGGTAGAGGGAAGCACTTGACCTGCATGAGACAGCATGTAGAGATCTTGACAGACTTTAACATACAGGTTCCAACTTTACCCCTGCCTCTGGAAGAGATCATTCTAATTTTCTATAGCTTGTTGTGGAGACTGCCTATACATAAGGATATTTTCAGACCTGTTCCTTGTGACACTCCATCATAACTTCTTGTGGGTCTGGAAAGGTGCATGTGACTGCCACAAGTCCTGCAAGTGATCCAGCATGTTCCTTGGTCCTGGAGCATCGATACCAATGAAGTTAACATACCAACCCGGGCACTCATGCCTCTTGTCCCGGGGAGGATTGCTAGGACCTTTTCAGGTACAGACCACGCAAATTCTGGCAGAATTTGTGAATGTGAGGGCTTTGGGACTGCTGACATCTATCCTCTTGTTCCTTGCCAAGATCCTGTTTGCCGCCTTCTGATACGTGCAGGACAACATTGGGCATCCTGTACATAGTTCCTGTTATTTCTTCCCTTGTTCAAACAAAACCAGTCACAAGCTTTGACTTCCACACCATTTTACCTAATCTTGGAAATCCGGGAGGCCCATGACCACAAAGGATGCCCTGGAAAATGTAAAATTTCTGCACGTGGTGTTGAAATTGTTTGTGTGTTGGGCTGAAAGAATTAAACTGTTACTAAAGCCTATAAACAATTCTCAAGCAAGGCGAGGGTGTGAGAAACAGCCGGGGCTGTTTTCTTACTATTGTGTGCCTTTGTGCTGTCTCTTCCTGTCCGTTTTTGTCACACCAGCCGAAGTTCTCCAGTCCCTTGAGAACTTGCAGCGGGCCTCCTGGTGTGGGAAGTGCATGGGAAATGAGCTGAGGAGCTTATCCCTGCTGTAGAGGAGCCACCGAGAAAACCTAGAGCCTTTCTTCCATCACCAGCCCTGCCGCACCCAGAGTCGGGGGATCCGCCGCTTTCCTCAGGACGTTACTCCAAGGCCTGATGTTTCTCCCGGTGAAAAATTCTCCTCGTGTCAAATCGGAATAAGCGGCCGGCGGAGGTGGCCGGGCGGAGCGGCTGCGAGAGGCGGGACCGGGAGGTGGTGCGATGGCCGCCGCCGTTCGTGTCAGGGGCGGGGAGGGAGGAGGGGCGGCGGGGCCGATAGATATACGACAAGCCGCCGCCGGGTCGGGGCTCGAGGTTTCTCTCTGGCCTGGGGGAGCGAATGGTGACTGCGATAAGGGGGACGCCAGCGCCGGTGGTGAGGCCTGCGGGGCTTGCCTGAGGAGGTGGGGGGAAACTCTGGCGGGGGAAGCCGGAGCAGCGCCGGGGAGGAGCAGCAGCGGGGCTGGGGCTGTTGCAGGGAGGCCGGGCGGCCTCGGGCGCGGGGTGCTGCGGCGGGGACGGGTGCTCGGCTGAGGTTGAGGGCTCCCGGGTTTGGCCGGTGTCCTGCTTAGATTCCCCCCAGCCCTGTCCCCCCGCTGCCGGGCCCTCCTGCGTTCCTCGCTGGGCTTTCGCCTCGGCGACGGTTGAAGATGCTCGCGCCTGAAGAAGATGCTTCCTGCTGGCACAAGGGGCTGCCGAATTTGGCCGGCAGCCTCTTGCGCCGCTCTCCCGAGGGGTACGAGCTGCTGCGCCAGCCGCAGGCCGGCCGGCTCCGCGGCGTGTGCCCGGGCTGCCGTGTGGGTCTGCCGAGCCGCGGGCAGAATACGCGCTTCTGGTCGGAAAGTGCGCGATAGAAAGTACCCTCCGAGCAGGAAAACACGCTCTGGGGTTTGCGCAGCTGGCAGCGCGGTGCTTCCTGCCTGCTTGTGTCCCCCCCCTGTCCCTCGCTGGCGGGTGCAGGTACCTTACTCGGGGAGTTGGGCTGTGCCCGTGCCGCCTGGCGGGAGCGGGCTGGTTCCCCTCGATCCTGCCGCTGCGGAGGGCTGCAGCAGAGCCGAGCCGAGCCCCGAGTGTCAGCCTGCCGCGGGGGCTCTTGGTTATTCCCGCGCCTTGCGGAGCCGGGCTCAGTTAGGGGAAAAACGGTGGCAAACCCGGCTTGCCTGTGCCGGCAGCCGCGCAAGCGCCCAGCCCAGAGGCGTCGCGCCTCGGCGGTCGCCAGAGGAGCCGGCGGTCGCCAGAGGAAGGAGCCTTGCGGCCCGCCGGCCGTGGCGGTGGGCAGGGCGGCCGTGCGAAGCAGTCGCGCTGGTGCGATGCTGCTGAGGCTTTAAAAAAAACCCAACCCCTCACCCACCCAGCGAACCAAACAAAAACCTAATCTGTAAGTAAGCGTAAGAGAGCTGTAGGGGCAGTCAGTAAAAATCTCATCGAACTGGTTTGCGTTCGTTTAACCTTGGCCGGGCCTGTGGTGGCACGGGAGGAAGCGGAGAGGGGTAGCGTTTAACAAGGGGTAGTGGGGAGTTCAAAGGTACAGGGCTGAAGTTAGCAGAGCCTCTAAAACATAAAAATCCTTGGATTATCATAGAAACAAACTTGTGGGTAAGGAGTCTTAAGTGTCACCTTACCTTGCGTTGCTGCAGCCAAACCACCAGTATATGAGATTTTATTATTAACACATTTGTGTGTATTATACATACGTAAACTTTTTTCCCCCCTTTATCATTTCCAGGCCTTATTTTTGGCCTTTCGCATGGATCACTTTGGAGAATGCTCCCAGGAATAGGGTAAGAATCAGAAGCTTTTTTTGCATACTCATATGCTTCCATCATAGGAAGAATGAAAGCAATGAATTATGCAGGGAGGATGGAACTGGAAGGACGTCAAGGCCTTCAGTGTAAAGAAGGGTCCAAACCTGTGCATTGGAATGTTCTAAAAGGTCTGGCGTTTGCAGAAATGCAGAAAATTTTGAACAAAAACTTTTGAACAAAGATATGCAGGAGTAGCTTCTCTGACCTTTTTAGGTATGTGAAATTGCATTCTATTAATTTCCCATGTCTTGTACTTCTTTTCAGTGATAGAAAGGTAATTCACAGCAACAAAATTGGAAATTCCCCTTTTCTCTAATGTATTTGTTTCTGTTCCTCAAATCATTACATATGGCCTTAAATAAGCATTTTAATACATTTAGGTGTATTCATTACTGGTTACCATTTAAAACTGGAGTTGGTATTTCATACCAAGTTTGCACTTTAAGTTAGTGGCAAACTGTTCCAACAAAGCTGCACTTTTTTAATTGCATTTTGTCAGTTTGATACTTTCACTTTAATGGATGCTTTGCTCTTTCAGTGCTTGTTCCTCAGCCAGAAATACAATCTCTGTAATTCTCAGTGAAGCATTTGAAGTTATAATCCTTTATAATCCTCGTAAAGCAATTTCATGTGAGGTCTATTTTGAGCCTGCCCTGGTTATACCAGCAATACATTTCAGTTTTTTAGTCTGTGTTCATTTAATGAATTATTTAATTAGCTAATTTTGATGTTTAATGTATCATTACTTTTCACTTGATTTTACACAGAGTTCTTCATGTGCTCTTATTAAATAGTATAACTTCTTGGTTATGCTATGTATAAATAAGTTCTACAAAGTTCATCTAATAATTTGATGAATTGTTGCAGTCGGTGGATGGCTGTATGAGTAACTCTGCTTTGAGAATATTAGGTTTGAAGAGACTGGTGTCTTTTGACTGTCTCTCCTTGCCATCTGTTGTCTGTTTCCAAGTTTAGAGCTTCTCCTTCTGCAAGAACAGTACCTTTCTTTGCTTGCAAAGTAACTGTCTCAAAAATTGTCCCTTTGAGAAAGAAGGACCATATATGAAAGTAGGAACATGTAAGAGTGAAACCGAGCAAGTATTAAGCTGTGAGAACTTTGTGTCAGCAGCTGTTAAGGCTGTAACTTTGTAACAGACCAGCTATCAAGCAACCTCAAAGAAAGTATATATAAAACCACTACTATTATTATATTTTAAAAACCCCCCAACTAACCCAATTGACCCCCAAAATCACAACAGACCTGAAACCCACCATACTCTATTCTTTCAAGAAGTTTACTTTTTTTACCTTTAGAGCTGCATAAGAGCACATGATGTAAAAGGAATTATTAAAAAAACAAAACAAAACAAAACAAAAAACCTCAAACCCAACAGGCAGGTTGTAGTCTGATGTTATAAGAGATTTCTGGAGCTCAATTGTAGTGCATTCAACCCTGATAGATACCTCTGGTTTAGCTGATGGGTGTTAAAGCTATTTTTTCCCCCTCTCCTCAGCAGCAAACTGAAGAGAGTATCTTTTATCTTGCTTATCCAGACTTGCTTCAAACCTTAGTCTTTAATAATAACTTACTGGAATCTCTAATCAGGTAAATATGCAGATGTCTAAAACCACAAGCTTCTGCTACAAGTCTTGGGTTTATGATGGATGGTTACAGTGTGGCCCAAAGGATAAGTAGGGTGGTGATGGTTCATTTTGTTTTGGTGGCTTGGTTTTTTGGTTGGCAGAAAGGAATTTTGCACTCTTCTTTCCCCTTTATTTATCTGTTTGTTTATTTATTTATAGTTTTAAATCAAATCAGGCAAGACTGGCTCTATGATAAGGTTTTGCCTTGGCGTGCCTGAGAGAGAGTGACATAGTACAGGTCAGATTGATGACACAAAAATCAGTTTTAACTGCTCTCCTTTATCAGCTGTTGCCACGTGAAGCTCCACCCTCTATATACTTCCAGTGTTAACTTCTAATAATATTCTGGTGTCCTAATATAATTTTTATAAATGCATCTGCAGGAATGACGTGGAAGTCAACTGAATTCTCCTGTGCACTGCGGAGACGAGATGCCATTCATACTTGTGGTGGATGGAAGTCATGGCAGCATCTAACATGGGAGGGAAAGACATGAGCAGACAATGTGGCGTGACTCATTCAGATTGCAAATTTTCTGCCTGCTTATGGCAGTACTGGCTGTTGTGGTGCTGGTCCATAATTTTTTTCAGTTAGAGGTAAGTGGAAACTGTTTCTTCTGTTCTTCTGTTTCTTGGCTTGATCAGTGCTATTGCTCTGACTGTGAGGTTAGAGTTGTGACTGACAGCATTAAGCTAGAACTCAGAATCACAGAAAATGCAGGCTGGAAGGGAACTCTGAAGGTATTTAATCCAACACCCTTCTCAAGAGGCAAACTTCAAAGTTAGCTTGGATGGCACAAGGTATTGTTCAGTTGAGTTTTGACAGTCTTCAAGGACAGTCAGGTTTCACAGCGGGCCTGGACAGCTTGCTGCAGTGCTGCAACCACCTCTTAGGGGTGAATGTTTCCCTTATGTGCAGGTGGAAGTTGCCTCTTGTCCTTTTAGTGGGTACTTCTGATTTCAGTTCCTCTGTAATTCCCCTTTAGGTAGTAAAAGACTGTAGTTAGATCTCCTGTTGGTCTTCTGCAGACATTTAGAGAGAGGTAAATTTTAAAAAAGGTCTGGTTCCCTGAGTGTCTCCTTGTGGTCATGTATTTCAGTCCCCTAATCACCTCAGGGGTTCCTAGCTGGTCTTCAGTCTGACTGTGATACAGGGTGTCCGAAAACCAGACACGGTGTCCCTGATGTGGCTTCACCAAGGTCAGTTTGAGATGACTTACCACATTGCTCGATTCGCTGGTTATGCTCTTGTTAATTCATTGCCACAATGTGATGATACTGACACACAGTCAGTTTGCTGTCCACTGGCATCCCGAGGTCTTTCTCTGCAGAGCTGTTACCCAGCTACTTGATCCAAGTCTTTCTCCTCAAGTATTTTGCCTTTCCCTTTTTCTGTCTTCCTGTCTGACTTGCATATTTCTTCACTTCTTGCTTTAGTGCAGAGGTATGCTCAAACTGCATGAATCATTAAACCCAGACTAAAGTCAAAACAGATTAAATCACTGAGGAACAGTTCCAGGGAGTCTTGGAGGCTGACCCTGTCCATTGGCTGCCAAACTGTCCAGGGCAGCATTTAGTGGGTGAGCATAAAAATGCTTAGTATAATACCTCATTAAACTCTAGCTATCTCTTCCTCATGTTAGTCCATCAGTAATTGCTTTGTGTGTTTAAGTTGTATGTATCTTGCTTGCAGAGGGGTTTTTTGGGGGGTGGTTGTTTTGTTGGGTTGATTGGGGTTTGGTTTTTTTTTTCCCCTCCTGGCTAGTGATGCCAGAGTGAAATGATCCAAAAGAGGGGCTGTAAAATCTCCTCTCACCCCTAAAAAGGTATAGCTGACTTGGAAGAGGTTCAGATAAGGGCAAGGAAGATGTTCAAGAGTGGCACAGGATCA
The DNA here is from genome assembly GCF_964237585.1 of Gallinula chloropus. Lineage (NCBI taxonomy): Eukaryota > Metazoa > Chordata > Aves > Gruiformes > Rallidae > Gallinula > Gallinula chloropus. The sequence continues at coordinate 93,419,815 of NC_140085.1, forward strand.
ATAACTAAAGCGTGAATATTTGTTACCTATTCCAATACTGGTGGAGACATTAACTATAAACTGCAGATGCCAAATTCAGAGAAAGCAGGAGTGTGTTTTATGGAAGTCCTTGCAGTAAGACTGCGTAGCTGCTAAAAGTTCCATTCAAAAACTCTGCATGAATTCATAAAAGAAATATCCATTAGGTGATATTAGATCTTAAAGATGTCAACCTTAGTGTTTAAGAAGTGTTTAATCCATAAAGGGCTAGAAACTGGATTAAGTCTTCAGGAGGAAGTAATGCAACATGTCCAGTGTGTATTCTTTTCCCACATACCTGGTGTTGGAAACTACTGGAAATCAACATGCTGTGTTTGGTAAACCTTTTGTTTGAGTTAGTGTGATCCTGTTTATGTAACACAGAGGGTAGCTCTTCTCTTTTTGTCTCTGGTTACTGGGCTTTTTGGGCCTATTTATGTTGCGTGAAGAACAGTTTTGATATTTTTAATCTTAGACTTTTTTTTTAATTAGTTTTCTTATGGAAAAGGGCTTTGACAGAGCTTTGAGTGAAAGGGAGAATGCAGTATGGGTGTTCACTTTGTGCTTTTTCTTGCCACAATTCATGATAAGTGTCTATGTGGCTTTGTTGACCTTTACGTATCTGATATTCCAAACTTGTATTTGTAAATGCCTCAGCCATGCTTCTCATCCTCCAAGCATCTAATCTAGCTGGATAAAGCTAAAGAGCTAAGGCAGTTATTAATTAGCCCCCAGCTAGCCTCCCTGCTTATTCTTTTTAGGATTTTATACTTTTTCATATTGGAATCTTCCCTCTTGAATTCTTATCTTAGGCCACTGATGATATCTTCTCAACAGTCCTACCCATGTTGGAATTTTACCTTGTGGGTAGTGTGTTTATTGCTTAATTTGCTTTTTAAGGAGTTACTTGAGGTTCACAGCTGCATTATAGTACCAGAAGAAATGTATTTTTATTGTTGGTGGAGGTTTTTGCTGTGTTGGGGTGTTTTTTTCAAACATAGGATGACACAATTTTTTTCTGCTGAGTATCAGGTTGTTGCCAAGAGGCAACATCACAGCTTTAGGATAGGGAGAGTTTGTGGATGGGTTCCTATTGCCTTTAGAGTGACAGAACCACTTCAGGATTGGTTGTGAGCTTTCTTTTATTTAAAAGCACTTAGAAAAGAGAGTGTGTGGGGAGAGGGGAAGTTTCTTGCAAGGATGAACAAAGGAACAGCGTAACAGAGGTGGTTTGGTTTGGGGTTGTTTTTTTTCATTCTTGCTGCTAATTTGCAGATGCCTACAAAAGATAACTGTATCTCACTCCCATTATTGCTGGAACACTTCTCTGTCATGTGATGGCTTTTTAGGATTGGCTTTGACACTTAGAATAACTTTGCACCCACTCAGTGCTGTGAGACAGTAAAGGCAGTGAAGTGATCTCATGTCTGTCTTAGGCAATAAATAGGGAGAATGTACCTGGAGCATAAAATTACTGAAAATAAGGTGACCAACCTTTCAGTAATTGGTTTTTGTTCAGTATCAAATACTTTCTGCTGCATAAATTAAGGCTTTCTATTGGGCCACCTGGAACTTTCTCCCCTCTCCGTGCCCATCACCTGGGAACCTCCTGTGATGTTCCCAGCTCTCACACTGATGACACACACAGGTTTGCAGCTATTGTTCTAAATGTACTGGCCATGCTAAAAGGTACAGCTGGTGAAAGATACTGGGTTTTGAGACAGGGTCCCACCTTTTTCAGGTGGGATACTTGAAATATGGTGGGAATACTTGATTGAAACACTCAGCGTCTTTTATTTAGCCACCAACATTATTGTGTTTAACTGAGGACAAGTGTTCATGGCAGGTCTAAACAAGAACCCTGTGAACACCTCTAGAATATCTTTGAAAGCATGATTGCCTGTGTGTGGCTACATGTTATATCTAATTCTTGCTTAGTTGGCAGTGAGAATGCTTTTTTTTTTTTTTTTTTCCCTTGCAATGACATCTCTCATGCACCAGGAACAGCTTGTGTATTGTTTGTGCTTACTTAATTGACATGCAATTTGTTCTGTCCGTCTGTGTTACTTGGTGGACATCCAATAAATGGGTGATTGAGCCAACTAAGGAAGATGTTCTGCTGGGCTCGTTCATGAACAGAGCAGGACTTGTAGGTGATGTGGTATTACTTAGAAGTATTGCTTCTGTTTCATCTAAGGTTAATGAACAATTTAGAAACATGACCCAGGCTCTGTGAGAATATGGTCATGGGTGGCACTGCATGTGGGAGAATATGGGCAGGTAGCTAGAGAGCTTCTCTCCTCCAATGGTTTGGAACTTTACTCCCAAACAACTACAGGAACCCAATGAAGTGATAGAAAGCTTCAAAAAAATATATATGCCGTGGCTATTGCAAAGAGGCACAACTTACTGCCTGGCCAGTATCTACCAAACACTTCTTGATATTATGTATCATCCTCAGGGACAAGAAAAAGAAATCAGACTGTATGGCTAAACAAGGTACTGTATCAGTCACCCCTACAACTAAAAAGAAACAGAAGTCATCTTGTTTAGTAAGGGATGAAGAAACTTCTTTGAAGAGGGAGCAGGAGAAAGAATCAGAAGAAGCAGCCTCTTCTGCAGCAGAGCAGTCACAAGAACAGGAATAGACTGAAATCATAAATAAGACAGAAACTACCCTATCCCAAATTGTGCTGTGAGGTATGTGCAAAGATTTTTAGCCATCAACCAGATGAGCTGATTTTCAGCTGGCTGCTCTGATGCTGATATATTTGGAACAGTAGTCAGGAATTAGAGGCTAAGGAAGCCTGGCAGCTAGGATTCCTTGCTTAGGAGAAGGCTTGGTAAGTGTCAAGTGTGAAGGGCAGGTATCCCTTCAAGAAAGAATCTGCAAATTCTTGAAGCAAATGGACCAATGTTGAGGGAGGTATCCAGTATCTGAGGGAATTAGCTATGCTGGAGGCGATCTTTGACAACCAGCCATCCCGAGACCTGGATGAAATCAGTGTATGAAATGCACTGATGGTGTAAACCCTGGCAATAACAAGCTGGATGGACACAGAGGCACAAGCTATAGAGGAACTGGCCAGACAACTCTTGAGAATACAAAGATTATCTTACTTCCTCCACATGGGCCTGTGTCTCAGCTGTGGACAGACTTAAAATGTCCAAGCAAACTGAGAAGGATAGGTCTTTGTCATGCACTGCAATGAAGGCCTCAGCTGTAGAGAGTCATGCTTACTCTGTTCCAGGGAAAAGGTACCCTTGGCACCTACCATGTGCGACCCTGTAATTTTTTTTTTAGGTTTAAATTAGATATTAAATAAATTAGATACTAGGGGGAAGTCTTTTACAGAGAGCGTGGGGAGATGCTGGAACAGGCTGCCCAGAGAGGTGGTGGATGCCCTGTCCCTGGCCAGGTTGGATGGGGCCCTGGGCAACCTTGTGTAGATCCAGACCTGGAGAGGTTGGTGGCCCTGTCTGTGGCAGAGGGGTTGGAACTCTATGATCCTTGTGGTCCCTTCCAACCCATGCCATTCTATGATTTTTCCTGTGTGATCCGAGGTAGGACATGAGGAAGTCATCTGCCTGGAGACTAGAAGCTTGGGTGCAGGAGCCACAAGGAAAACAACAGCCAAAAAGCTGCCATCCAGGAAAATTACTGCTCTAGTGCCCATTGGGTAGAGTGGAAGGGCTGATTATACTTTTGACCCTGATGAACGGGCTTCTATTTTGCAATTACTAAAATAAAACTAAGATTCTGACAAGGAATAGAGGGGCCCTGCTTCAGCCAGGTGGAGGAAAGGGGCAACCAGATACACTGGACTGTGTGGATTCAGTGGCTTGACACATAAGCCTCATGGGAGTATAAAGGTCTAGTGGACACTGGTTCACGGTGTACCCTAATACTATCATATTGCAAAGGAACAGAATCCATCTGTATTTCTGGAGTGACAGAAAATCCCAAAAAGTGTCCATGTTGGAGGCTGAGTTAAGCCTAACAGGGAATGAGTGGCAAAAGCATCCTATTGTGACAGGTCCAGAGGCTCCATGCATCCTTGGTATGGACTATCTCAGGAGACAGTACTTCAAGGAACAAAAAGGGTGCAGATCACAGAATGTTAGGAGATGGAAGGGACATTAAAATATCATCTAGTCCAATCCCTCTGCCAGAACAGAATCACATAGACTAAATCACACAGGAGCATGTCCAGGTGGGATTTGAATGTCTCTAGAGAAGGGGACTCCACAGCCTCTCTGGGCGGTCTGTGCCAGTGCCCCATCACCCTCACAGTGATAAAGTTTTCCCTTATACTCGTATGGAACTTCCTATGCTCCAGCTTGCACTTGCTGCCCCTTGTCCTATCGCTGGCCATCACTGAGAAGAGCCTGGCTTTGTCCTCCTGACTCAACCTTTACATATTTATAGACATTAATGAGATCACCACTCAGTCTCCTCTTCTCCAAGCTAAAGACATCCAGCTCCCTCGGCCTTTCCTCGTAAGGAAGGTGTTCCAATCCCTTAATCATCTTGGTGGCCCTGCACTGGACACTTTCAAGGAGTTTCCTGCCCTTCTTGAACTGAGGGGACCAGAACTGAACATGATATTCCAGGTGTGGTCTCACCAGGGCGGAATAGAGGGGGAGGAGAACCTCTCTCCACCTACTAACCACGCCCCTTCTAATACACCCAGGATACCATTGGCCTTAGCCACAAGGGGACATTGCTATCTTGTGATCATCCTGCAGCCCACTGGGACCCCCAGGTCCCTTTCACCTTTGCTGCTCTCCAACAGGCTAGTCTCCAACCTGTACTGGTACCTGGGGTTGGTCTTTAAGATGGTATTTAGTAGTAGCTGCTTTCAGTACAGAGAGATTAAGCACCTGTTTAGCTTGTCTGCTCTCTCAGGGGATCCATCTGTTGTTGGGCTGTGACTGGTTGAATAAGAGCAAGTGCTACTTGCTACCATGACAGTGTATGAGTGACAAAATTGTACCAACCAAGACATCCTTGTTCTTGTCCATAACTTGATCTGGCAACTGGAGATCCAAGGAGTGTTCAGTGGAACTCCATCACCCTTTAACTGCGTTCTAGAATTCCCAAAATGAACAGGAGTCAAAGGCTGCCAAATGGTGTGTAACAATTGAAGCATGGTGGACAAATGCCTAAGATGCTGGGCACCTCCAGAGCTTTGGGACTTGCCCACTGAACAAGGACAGAATCCTGAAAACCCAATAGAATGTTTGGTAAAAGTATGCTGGCAGCTCTAGAGAGACACAAATCACTGCAACATGCTGGAGCCTGGCCCATGCCCACTGAGCTGTGTTCAACACTACTCAGTGCCCTCAAAGGTAAGATAAGGTCCCTGGACCTGAGGCTAAGACAAACTGACAGGCACAGCAGCCACATCAACCCCTGTGATAGTGTAGCTAAACCAGAGAACACACCTGTGCCACTATCAGTCACCCCTACACAGAAGAAAAAATACACAAAATATCAGTTCCCATTGTAAGGGACAACGAGCCAGGGCCATCCCAAGAACAGGAGGAAGGGGCAGAACCAGAGGTCATCAGCTGACCCCTGTCCCCGAGTGAGCTGTGAGATATGTGAAGAGATTTCAGCAGCTGCCCAGGCAAGCTCGTTGTCACCTGGCTGCTCCGATGCTGGGATAATGGGGACAGTAGCCTGGAATTAGAAGGCAGGGAGGCCAAGCAGCTGGGATCCCTGTCCAGGGAAGGGGGCGTTGACAAAGCAATTGGATAAAAGATACAAGCCCTCAACCTCTGGAAGCAACTGCTGTCAGGTTCAGTGAAGATGTTGAATGTCATCCAAGCAAGTGGAGCAGCATGGAGAAAGGTATCAAACACCTGAAGTAATTAGCCATACAGTGTAGGGTTTATTATGATCTGGACAGTGTGCAGTTACCCACATGTGGTAGAAGTTTGTACAGAGCATACCATCATCACATACCAACTGGTTGGCACTACTGGACTGGAAAGGTGAGGAGGCAGCAACAGCAGAAGTGGCTGCCAACTCTGGCAATAGAAAGAAAATCTCACTTCCTCCCCCTCTTGTCTGTGGAGAAGCTGGTCTGGCAGCTTCAAGAGCTCCAAGATCCTACTCCCCACCTGTACAGACCAGAGGGGTAAGCTTTCCCCTACTCAGGAAATAGAGGTACACATCATGAGGCACCCTGTGGTTCTACTTGAGTGACCATGGACAGGACACGAGGAAACAACACAGAAGACTTGCCTTGACCCAAGAGGGAGTTGCAGAGGTGAGCTGCACAGAAAAACCATCAAAAAAGGGGATTCTTCCAGGACAATTGCTGGACCAGTTTCCACCAGGCAGTTCCCCAGAACGGAGGCCTGATTCTACTTAGATCCTCTCACAGGGACTATTGCTAAGTCTTTTCTGCAAGAAGTGAGCAATGAACACAGTGACCAGGACCAGAGGGGCCCAGCCTCCAGCCAGGTGGAAAAAAGGGACAACTGGGTTTATCAGACTATGACTGATGACTGAGCACATCAGACCCAACAGGAGTATAAAGCTCTAGAGGACACTGGACACAGTGCACCTTAATGCCATCGAGCCATGAAGAAGCAGAAGCCATCTGTGACAGGAGGATCCCAACAACTGACTGTACCAGAGGCCAAAGTGAATCCAACTGGGAATCGGAGACCTCTGGGCCAGAGGTTCTGTGCATCCTTGGTATAGACTACCACAGGAGAAGGTTTTTCAAGGACCCAAAAGGGTAACACCGGTGGGCTTTTGGCATAGCTGCCTTGGGGACAGTGGAAACTGAACAGCTGCCTACTTTGCCCCGTCTCTCAGAACACCCTTATGTTGTGGGCTTGCTCAGGGTCAGAGTACAACAGGTGCTGATCACTACCACAACAGCACATCCAGGGCAATATTGCACCTGTGGAGACTCCCTGATTCCCATCCACAAGCTGATTCATCAGCTGGAGAGCCAGGAGCAATCAGCAGAAGGAAGTGTGACCCCTTAGCACCCACCCTCTCACCTACCCTCTGTACTACACTGTACCACTGTAGTGGCTCCATAATTAAGAATGACTGTAGTAGATAGTTGCTAGGTGCTTGTTGAGAAAAGGATCAGAGGGAATTTTTTGAAGGAACGCCTGATAAACCAGCTGTCCAGCACCATGAAGAACATCTAATCTTATCTCCACACACAGAGCCAATTTGGCAGTGAAGACAAGTCCATGTGTCCTGAAATAAAATGTCTCCATTATAAAACCACTCCCACAGGTCAAGCAGACCCTTGCCCAGGTGGAGAAGGCCCTTCCTCTACATAAGTGCAGTGACTGAAGATGACACAGCGATTGTTACATGTCAATTACTGGCCAGTGACTGTCACTGGGCATGTGCTGCCTGGTGACACTTGTGTATAAACACAACAGGAGAGCTGGCTGGGCATGTGTGTGACCTGTGGGACTCCACTGAGCGCCCAGACCCAAATAAAAGTGCTGTTGCCCCTGTGTGCGTGGGGGGACCAGCTGATTGTGCCCCAGGCAAGGAATCTGCTTTTCAGACAGAAACAGTGGCTGTCGTGCCCTGGCTGAAGTCACCCTGCCCATGGGTGTTGCTGTGCTGGACGTGCTGGAACTTCAACATGAACTGAGTCAAAGGCAGACAAGACGTGTCACAACTGGTACCACTGATGTGCTTTTCTCCAAATTAACCAGGGAACAGCCCATGGGCCAGTCCAGGCAGGACCAGATGTAACACACGTGCTTCACAACAGCCGGAGGTAATGGCCCTACCTGGAGACCCTGGCAGAAAGCACCAGGGGAGACTCAAGGTCAACCCCATGGGTTTTGGAGTTGGGGATACACAGGGTCTGAAGCCGGCTACACTCCAGCTGAAAAGGAGATACTGGCAGAATATGGGGTGATTTGATCCCCTTCAGAAGTGATTGCTGCTGAAGCCCAGCTCCTCCTGGCACCCTGACTGCTGGTGCTGGGATGGGAATTCAAAGGGAGGGTCCCCTCTACACAGCATCCAGCAGATGCTGCGTGGAGTAAGTGTGTTCCACTGGTCTCACATCAGGCTCAAATAAGAAACCCCAGTTGCCCAGGAATTCTGGAAGCGATCTGGGATGGGCCAGAAGGCAAAGATTTGGGAATGTCACCAGAGGAGGTGGTGTCACAAGCTGAAGGTGCCCCGCTGTGTAGGAAACCGCTTCTCATTTTGTGTCCATGTGTCCTGTTCACCGATGGGTCCTGTCCAGTTGTGGGAAAGCACCAGAGGTGGGAGGCTGCTGTGTGGAGTCAGGGCACTGAGGAACAGCAAAAGAACCAGCAGGTGGATCAGGCTGCTGACACTGAAGTGACTTGGGTGGATTTGGACTGGCACCATAAGGATCAATTATTTATAGGTCCAGGGGTCCATGGTGTCTCAGGCCATCAAGGAAGGGATGCAATTAGAGATGGGGTCATGATTTGAGGTCTGGACACTATCGTTCAGGTCATCCATGAATGTGAAACTTGCTGCAATCAAAAAAGCCGAGTGGTAAAAGCCTCCCTGGTACTCAGGGCGATGGCTGCAATGTCAGTGTGGGGAGGCCTGGGTTATTATATCCCACTCCCACAGACTCACCAAGGCAGGTGCCATGTGCTTACAGTGGTGGAACCAACCACCAGATGGCTGGAAACACATCCTGTGTCCCCTGCTACTGCCTGGAACTGTGTCCTGGGCCTTGAGAAGCAAGTCCTGTGGTGACACGGCACCCTAGAAAGAATTGGGTCAGACATGGGGACTCTTTTGGGCAACACCCTGACAGACACCTGGGCTGAAGAGGCATCTGGGCATGGAGTGGGTGTATCACAGTCCCGGCCGTGCACCAGTCCCTGGGCAAGTGGAATGGTACAATGGGCTGCCAAAGACTACACTGAGAGTAATGGGTGGACCCTCAAACTTTGGCATACACATTTATCAAAGGCCACCTGGTTAGTTTACATTAGGGGATCTGCCAGTTGGCCTGGCCCTGCCCCACAAACACCTGCATGCTGTAAAAGGAGAGAAGATCCCTGCAGTATGTATAAGGAACTTGCTGGGGAAAAGAGTCGAGGTTACTCCTTCCTTGGGCAAAGCTAAACCTATTTCTGGGGTTATTTTTGCTCAAGGACCTGGTTGCACTTGGTGAGTAATGCAAAAGAATGTGTACCTCAAGGGAATTTAATCCTGGGTGGATATAACCCATCATTTGGGTTGTATTTTATGGGGATTACCATAGCTGGAACACCTTGTTTCTAGTAAGGCTAGGAGCAAGGGCAGGAGTTCATTGCAATGGTAAACCCTATGAACCTGGTCTAAAGGGACCGAGGGTGGAGATTGTAATGGAAAAACCTTTAAATTGTTGCAACCCAGGATTTGGTATGGAATAAGGGGTGCAGAGTTTGCTGGTATTGGCTGAGGTATAGTTAACTTTCTTTGTAGTAGCTTGTATGGGGCTTCAGTTTGGATTTGTTCTGGAAATGGAATTGACAATACAGAGATGTTTTTCTTATTGCTGAGTAGTGCTTACATAGAGTCAAGGCTTTTTCTGCTTCTCACCCCACCCCATCAGTGTGCAGGCTGGGCGTACCCAGGAAATTGGGAGGGGAACACAGCTGAGAAAGCTGATGCCAACTGACCAAAGGGATATGTCATACTATATGACATCATGCTCAGCATATAAAACTGAGAAAAATGGAGGAAGTGGGGGAAGGTTCAGAGTTATGGTGTTTGTCTTCCCAAGTAACTGTTACTTGCGACAGAGTCCCGATTTCCTGATGATGGTTGAACCCCTGCCTGGTTTAAGGGGAGTGCTGAATTAATTCCTGGTTTGTCTTTGCTTGCATGCACGGCTTTTTCTGTTAAAGTCCCTTTATCAAAACCCATGAATTATCTCAGTTCTCTCACTTTCACTCTTCCAGTTCTCCCTCCCACCCCATGTCGGGGTGAGTGATGGAGTGGCTGTGTAGTATTTAACTGCTGGCTTAAGATAAACCATGACAAGGAAGAGGGCTCTGGAGAAATCTTGATTAATGCTCTTTATCTGCCCTACTTAAAGGAAACTTTATGTTGGCTGCTAAGTACAGTAGAGAGCCCACAGTTCTGCTTGGTCTCTGTATGACTTCTTAACATACAGGAGCCGCAGAGATTTGGAAATTTCAGAGAAAGAAGGGGAATAAAATGGGAGAGACTAAGCTATTAATCTGTCTCAGGGCAAGCCATGTGTATCCTTAGGGGTAGGAGAGCTTGAGCACTTGTTTGGAGATGAGCCTGAGAAGCACTTAAGAAAGGGAGATGGTTTGGAAAGCTTTTCTATTCTATTCAAGGATATTTGGCATATTAATTGATGCATTCCTTTTCTTAACTGGAATGAATAAGGATGTTACAGAAAAAATGGGTCCTTCAGGATGTTGAAGAAACTCTGTTTTTACATTCATAGGGATTGTTTTTTCCCCTTGAAGACTGGCTGAGGAAACATTTGTGGTATGACCTATTCTGTTTAATGAATGGGTTATAACCTAGAGATGCTGGACCTGAAGTGACAGTACTTGCCTAGGGCTTTAGTTGCATACCAGTGAAGAGCTCTGTCCTGGGGCTTTGCTAAAAAGGCTGTGTAGGTGGACTGCTTTCTGAATGTATGAGTTTGTTGGCAGGGTGTTCTCTACATTCCTTTCCACTGAAAGACATTAGTGTGTCCTTGCAAAGACTTCAGCAAGGCCATAAATGACATCTTCCAGAGGTCTGACAGAAAGACTGGGTTAGAGACCCTTAAAAAAAAATTTACAGAAGGTTAAAACTAGTGATGGTTCTGTTTGTAATCCCCCTTTAGATAGCCATCTCTCTTCTTCATTTGAAAGGAATTTTTTTACCATGCCCCCTTTGCCCCTTGAGGTGCCAACCACTGAAGAACCAACTGAAATGCAGAAACTTTCTATTGAGAGCTTACACAAGAGTTAATGAAACACATGTACTCCTCCTTTCCACCCCTCCTTAGAAAAAGACTTAAATATTTTTGCAGGCTAACACAGAGTTGCCAGATTGTTGGATGCATCAAAATATGTAGCTAACTCAAAAAAAAAAAAAACCCAAAAAAAAACCAAGTGAAAGGAAGAAGTTGTAGAGGCACCGAAAAACAGAAACTTGGCTTAATTCAAGAGCACGTGTAGGCAAGATGTAAAGTAGAACTGTGCTTGAGATTCATTTGCAGACTTGCCTGAGATTTCCCGGTTTAATCAAAGCAACGTGCCGTGATACATTTGTGGTTGTGCCTGCTGTGGTGGAAAACAGGAATAATTATGAATTACCTCAAATGGCCTTCAGGGAAAAATTGTTAAACCCTAGGTGGAAATGTAACACAGAAGCAAAAGCTTCTGTTGTGGTAATAACATTCTGTGTATCTGTGGATACTTGTAATTTACACTTACGGTTAAAATGTTTTGGATTTAATAGCTAACGGGGATATCAAACAGAGAAGATTCTGTGTATCCATCCTACATCCTAGTGTGCCCCTTATCCTCTTACTCTTAAACTGATCAAAACCAACTTCTTATGTAACAGCCTTCAAAAGCCTCTGCCTTTCACTGGCTTGTTCCATTCACCTTTTTTCTGGAACAGTAAATCAAATCTCCGTGTTGTTCAGATGACTTTAATATACTGGCAAATTCAAATAAAATGTAGCAGGGGGTGAGGGAACAACTGCTCAGTATGTACGTGTACCCTAGGTGATATTTCAATGAACCTAAGAAAGGTTTGCAACAGTAAGTCTTTAATGTAAGTGCTGGGAATTTGGGTACATTACTGAGTAGCTAATTATGGAGGAAGTGAATGGGAAACGTCAGGTTATTGGTAAGTACAATGATCTTTTAAAAAATTTCAAATACTGTGGCTTAAATTTTTTAGCAATCCTTCACATCTAAACTAGCATATTCTCCGATGCCGTGTGAATGGCACGCTGTATAACTTTAATCTTTGCTTGAAAAACAGTTCAACTTACTTTGCTTCCCTATGAAATATGAGTATAGATAAGTTCTGCTCTATACACCTGATAAGTACTCGTTTACTGCAGATATGGTGCATATTAGAGTTGTAAGTTTGGATTTGCTGATTGGAAATCTACTTCTGGAGCCTTAGGCTGCTGCTTTTCAAATTTCCCTAAGGCAAACCTGCAGAATTGTGCAGTGTCATGGAGAAGATGGTATCTCTGCAGTCATTTGCATAAAAATACAATTTAGGAAGGTGATCTCAAGCCAGAGCAGAAGCCTCCTCTCTTAGTCTAGCATTGTATTTCATGACTTTATTTTGTAAACTCTTGTGTGGTTCAGAGGGAGCTTTGCTTGTGTTTCATTTGGCTTTAGAAGCAGCCACATATAGATTTGAAAATCTTAAAAATAAACTTCTTTTTTTCTTTTCCTGATTAGCCCCAGCTTGTCATAGCCTACTGTAGTTGCACACCAGTTCGTTAATTCATTGTCCCCGAAGCATTCCTTTCTTCCCTTCCATTTCTTTCAGCCTGTAATTACAGGGAAACCCACATTTCTGATAATTAGCTAAGAAGCAATGTCTCTTAAGCTACATCATTGAGTCACTGTAACCAGATAAATGATGGCAGCTGCTGCATGCAGCAGACTTCTCCTGAAGGCGTGTGCTGGGGGTGCTTCAGATTAATGTCAAAGAAACCCCATTTCCTTGCATTATATTGGGTGGCTTTCAGACCTGGTAGCGCTCGAAGACTAAAATGTTCCCAACAGTAGGAAAATTAAACAGGAGTTACAGTTTACTATTTGACTATACGACCTCTGGTAACTTTCTTTCACATTGCTGATCATACTGGCAGCCAGAATACTGACACAGAAAATACTGGGTCTGTTTATCTAAAAGCCTCTTTGCCAACCACAGGTTGCCCAGCTCTTTCCTTAGAAAGCCTGTGGTCAAGGTAATAGATCTGTGTCTTCTAGTAAAGTTGCCTCATTTGGTCAGCTGCGTAGCTGTGTAAAGCAAAGCCCAGTTCTTGGGATCATTTCCTTATGAGCATGTATTATTCCCTGTGTTTCATTCAATGGCACAGATTCAGGTAATCTTTTTTTCTTCCCCAGCACCTGGATGATGACACAGTTTCAGGATCAAATTGGATAACAGAAAACAATGTCCAACATTCTCTGTCACAGACAACCAAAACCACCAGGAAGCCTTACTGCAGTTACAAGCAGCAGACTTTGTCCAAAAGAGAACAAGCAGAACAGGAATCGCTGCTTGCTGAAATACTGTGGCCAAAACCTCCTGATGGCAACGTTGCCTTTGCAGAAAGCACTGATCCTGCACACAGTGACTTCGTGATTGTGAAACCCAGCAGGTTCTTCAAGGTGGGTGATGAGTTAGAGGTGCTCGTTCGTGTGAAGGATTTCCAAGGCAAACCCAAGCAGTATGGTGGAGACTATCTGCAGGCACGAATTCACTCTCCTCTGCTGAAAGCTGGAGCAACAGGAAGGATTGTGGATTGCCTTAACGGCCTTTACAGAGTCTTCTTCACCTTGCTTTGGCCAGGAGAGGTCAAAATTTCTGTGACACTTGTCCATCCCAGCGAAGGGGTCCAAGTCCTCCTGCGTTTACGAGAAGAGCGGCCCGACAGGGTCTACTTCAAAAGCTCGTTCAAGTCTGGAAGGTATTCAGAAACTACTGAGTGCAATGTTTGCTTGTCTGGAGATCTCCCAGTCTGTAACTACACAGACCTCTACACGGGTGAGCCGTGGTTTTGTTATAAGCCTCGGAAACTGTCCTGTGCCAGCCGAATCAGCCATGCCAAGGGTGGATATCAAAAAGGTCTTCTGACAAAGGAGGAAAGCCTCTTTTTCCAAAGGTATGTATATAGATGAATTTACATATACTCTGTTAAGTAATTCTTTTTTTTAATAAGACAAACTAGGTTATTGGTGAAATATGATGGATTGCCTTTGAGGAGGTGTGTGACTGCAGTAACAGGTGTTCGATATGTAGTGTTGAATATTCTCTTCCCACCCATTCAGCCATGAGTGAACACAGTAATCTTAAACTGAAGAAACCTGGAGTGTACTTCTTTATGTTTTGAATTCAGCCCTGGTGCACTTGATACATTCCACAAGAGCGTGCTGTCTAAATCTGGTGGCTTTTTCTTACTGAGCAGCCTCCCTGCAGTACGGACCCTACAGTATGGAACCTCCCCTTGGTCAGCTGGGGCCGGCTGTCCTGGCTGTGCCCCTTCCCAAGACCTTGCCCACCCCCAGCCTGCTGGTGAGGGGGAAACACCAGTGTGTTCCCAGCTGGGAACCTTGCTGGCTGCCTGTGCGCAGCACAGCGCTGTGAGGGCTGCTGTGGGGACACTGACTGCCCCTAAGGCAGACCCAACACAGGGGTCAATGCAGGGACTGTTCCCTTAAATTTTTTTGTTTCCACACCTAAGTTTGCAATGCCAATAACAACTTTTTCAGATGTATTTTTGGCCAAGTCTGAACTCCCTAAGAAAGGTTCAGATTTTAGGCTTATTTTTACACAAAATGCCAATTGCTTTTATCCTCAGGAAAAATCATCTTACAGGTAGTGCAGCATATTCCTTGTTGCTCACTATGACTTTGACTTTCAAATCTTAGGAGTAATTGTAAGTCACTCATGAAGAAAACACTCGGTACAACAAACTGCCTGATACCTGTGCAAGTGGAAATCATCTCTGAATATTATATAAAGCATCAAGTTAAATTAGTTTCATAGTCATCATTTTCTTCTGCATTTAGCATAGTAAAAAGATACATCTCTCAGTGGATGGGTAGATGTGATAGGGCTGCCTCTTTAAGTACCCTCGGCTGAAATTAGACAAAATGAGCTACTGGGAAGTGTCAGAGCTGTAGTTGTAAGCTACTGCCTTGCTCTCCAGAAAAGGTGTTGAAAGAAAGTATTTTGGTAGTATGTCTTCTTGAGGCTTAAATTGGGGCAAGATTTGAGAGTAGCAGCTCCAAATAGTTTAATTAGAAAAGTGCGTATGCATGCTTGTCGCTGAAGACCAGAAATCAAAATCAGAGAAATTCTTTATTTTGCTATTCCTTCTAAGTTTGTAAGTGGGTCTTTTGACTTTCTGTGCCTCAAGCAGTTTGTCTGTGAAATGGGGCTGATACTGCTTCATGATGTTATCAAATGGGAGTGGGTATTTTATTTTTTTCTTTAGCTTGTTTTGTTTGTTTCGTTCAGCTCAGATTCTTGACTGAAACTGCTTATAGACATTCCAAACAATTTATTTCTTGCATAGAGAAAAACATTAGATGGGGATTCTCATGGAAGCAGCAACAAAAGACAGAGCAAGAACCTAGTATTAAACCTCTGCCTCTGTCCCAGGTGTATCATAGTGATGTGTCTTGGTGTTTAGGAGAATGAGCTTTGTTTCTCTGTTCAGAAAATCACCATCCCCCTAGAAGACCACCTTGCTAGAGACCTCTGGAATTGGTTGGACATTGGCTTGTGGTCTCCCCCAGAGGCAGGACGCACCACTGCCAGCCTAGCCTAGAGCTAGAACTGCTGACAGTGGTGATGCTGGACTGCCACGTCCTCTGCTGTGTACTGCAGAGCAGGCTGTGGGATTATGGTAGTAACCACCTCAGCAGAGGGACACGCTGTGGCAAGTTCCCCCCCGGAAGAGAGCTGGGAGCTGCTGCTGCTGCATGCCCTTCCCATGGCTTGTCTCCTGCAAACTGGAAACTTCCCATCTTTGTAGAAAATCCCCCAACGCTTCTTGCAGACCTCTGATATCTTGATAGCTTGATCTGGGTTTGTGCCAGTGAAGAAAGATGTGCACAAGATGTGTGCCCCAGTGCCGTGAAATTTTGAATCCTGATTCGGAATAGTGATAGTGGTCTCAAGGAAATGAAGGGGTTGAGCTCTATGTGCTTATTTGGAGTAGATTAAAAAAACCTTCTTCCTTCACATTTTACAGTAAATTTTACAAGTTTGGCTGTTTTTTTTTTTATTCAAGTGATGTGAATATCAAAAGGCCGATACTCTCCAATGGACCTGATTCAGTGATTGTAAAGCCCAAGGCATTTACAGGTAAAGTGAAGTTTATAAGACAGTGTTTTATAACCCATAATTAATTTTTTTGAAAAGAGCAACAAGCAAGAGGTAATAATTGAGTTCTTTGTTTTCAGAGCGTGGAATGGAAATTAACTCTTAAATTTGTATAGAGAAGATGAAGGCTTTTGAGTGTTACTGTAATATAAGTTCAGTACTAATAATAACAAAATTGTCTAAAAATACAAGCATAAATGGAATTTTTAGCAAAAGAATATTTTAAGAAAATTCACTGCATTGCTTTATTTTTTTGCTTAGCATTTACTAAAAGACGTAAAATGTCTTACAGTAACTGCTCACCAAACTCTCAACGTTATCGAGCAAAACCAGCTGTGTGGTGTTGAGTTCTGTCTTTATTAAGAATGACCATATGAAGATTTTTTTTTCTTTGTAGGATTCCTGTTTCATGTATATTAGATGAGTCAACATTACTAGATTGTGTGATATAATTCATGGTTGAGTCCAGACCTCAATTACAAGCCCATCTCTAATTGCATCCCTTCCTTGATGGCCTGAGACACCATGGACCCACGGAGCTATAAATAACTGACCCTTATGGTGCCAGTAAAAATCCACCCAAGTCACTTCAGTGTCAGTAGCCTGATCCACCTGCTGGTTCTTTTGCTGTTCCTCAGTGCCCTGACTCCACACAGCAGCCTCCCACCTCTGGTGCTTTCCCACAATGGGACAGGACCCATCAGTGAACAGGACACATGGACACAAAATGAGAAGCAGTTTCCTACACAGTGGGGCACCTTCAGCTTGTGACACCACCTCCTCTGGTGACATTCCCAAATCTTTGCCTTCTGGCCCATCCCAGATCGCTTCCAGAATTCCTGGGCAACTGAGGTTTCTTATTTGAGCCTGCTGTGAGACCAGTGGAACACGCTTACTCCACGCAGCATCAGCTGGATGCTGTGTAGAGGGGACCCTCCCTTTGAATTCCCATCCCAGCACCAGCAGTCAGGGTGCCAGGAGGAGCTGGGCTTCAGCAGCAATCACTTCTGAAGGGGATCAAATCACCCCATATTCTGCCAGTATCTCCTTTTCAGCTGGAGTGTAGCCGGCTTCAGACCCTGTGTATCCCCAAATCCAAAACCCCAGGGGTTGACCTTGAGTCTCCCCTGGTGCTTTCTGTCAGGGTTTCCAGGTAGGGCCAGTTGTGAAGCACGTGTGTTACATCTGGTCCTGCCTGGACTGGCCCAAGGGCTCCTGCATGGGCTGTTCCCTGGTTAATTTGGAGAAAAGCACATCAGTGGTACCAGTTGTGACATGTCTTGTCTGCCTTTGACTCAGTTCATGTTGAAGTTCCAGCACGTCCAGCACAGCAACACCCATGGGCGGCGTGACTTCAGCCAGGGCAGGACAGCCACTGTTTCTGTCTGAAAAGCAGATTCCTTGCCTGGGGCACAGTCAGCTGGTCCCCCCACGCACACAGGGGTGGCAGCACTTTTATTTGGGTCCGGGCGCTCAGTGGAGTCCCACAGGTCACACACACGCCCAGCCAGCTCTCCTGTTGTGTTTATACACAAGTGTCACCAGGCAGCACGTGCCCAGTGACAGTCACTGGCCAGTAATTCACATGTAACAATCGCTGTGTCATCTTCAACCACTGCACTTATGTAGAGGAAGGGCCTTCTCCACCTGGGCAAGGGTCTGCTTGACCTGTGGGAGTGGTTTTATAATGGAGACATTTTATTTCAAGACACATGGACTTGTCTTCACTGCCAAATTGGCTCTGTGTGTGGAGATAAGATTAGATGTTCTTCATGGTGCTGGACAGCTGGTTTATCAGGCGTTCCTTCAAAAAATTCCCTTTGATCCTTTTCTCAACAAGCACCTAGCAACTATCTACAGTCATTCTTAATTATGGAGCCACTGTAGTGCAGAGGGTAGGTGAGAGGGTGGGTGCTAAGGGGTCACACTTCCTTCTGCTGATTGCTCCTGGCTCTCCAGCTGACGAATCAGCTTGCGGGTGGGAATCAGGGAGTCTCCACAGGTGCAATATTGCCCTGGATGTGCTGCTGTGGTAGTGATCAGCACCTGTTGTACTCTGACCCTGAGCAAGCCCACAACATAAGGGTGTTCTGAGAGACTGGGCAAGGTAGGCAGCTGTTCAGTTTCCACTGTCCCCAAGGCAGCTATGCCAAAAGCCCACCGGTGTTACCCTTTTGGGTCCTTGAAAAACCTTCTCCTGTGGTAGTCCATACCAAGGATGCACAGAACCTCTGGCCCAGAGGTCTCTGATTCCCAGTTGGATTCACTTTGGCCTCTAGTACAGTCAGTTGTTGGGATCCTCCTGTCACAGATGGCTTCTGCTCCTTCCAAAACTCTGGAGGTGCCCAGCATCCCAGGCATCTGCCCCTGCTACCCCATGCACCCTGCCACTCATAACTACCGGCCTCGGGTCAGACCTCTGAGTGCTACCTCTGAGAAACTGTTTAACCCTAAACAAGACCCGCACCACATTCAGGGACCCGGCAACGGAATCAGGCTGGCCTGACCATCCCAAGGGTATTCAGCATTCTCCTGATCTGTCGGAACCAGCCGGAAGCAAAAAAGGGGAGGTGAAGCCGTAAGTGTTTCCCTCCTCTCCCTCACAGGCTGGTTCTTCGGGGGGAAAAGGCAGAGCGTGTGGTAACTACTAATTCCCGGGAGATGGCGCCCGAGGTACGGGAATGGCAGCGATGCTGACTGCGCCACCAAATCGCTCCCCTCTCCAGTGAGCATCTCTTACCTTCAGCGAGGCGCGCAGGGTGCAGCCAAGGGATTTCTCCTCCAGCTCCCGGGCAAGGCAAACAGCAGCGCAGGAGATACCTCAGGCAAGCGAGGAATTGCTTTGCACAGCCATAGAAACGAACAGTTCAACGTTGTGACCAGCGACTACCGAACTAACAGTATGAAAGCTTATAATGAATTTGTTCTCTGGTCAGATCTGTCAGTACCTCTGCCCTTCGTACCCCATGTTGGGCACCAAAAGGACTGCTGGGGTTTAAGCTGGTGTCAGGCTAAGCCAACCACACAGCTGTTCACTCTCCTCCCCCTCAGCCCCTGTGGGAGGGGGGGAGACAATTGAAAAGAAAAGAAAGGTAAAGCTCACAGGTTGAGATGAAGACAGTTAAATAGGGCAGAAAAGGAAGAGGTGAATAATATAGATATTAATTGATGTTATATGCAAAATAAGTGATGGACAGCACAGTTGCTCACCACCCAAAGCTGACACTCAGCTAGTTCTGAGTTATGCTGGCTCCCAGCTAACCCCACAGTTATATATGTGAAGCATGATGCCATATGGTATGGAATACCCCTTTGGCCAGTTTGGGTCAGCTGACCTGATTGTGTCCCCTCCCAGGTTCTTAGATGACCCTTGCCTTCTCACTGGGAGGTGAATATGAGAAGCTGAAGAGTTCTTAACTGCTTGGCAACAACTAAAACATCAGTGTGTTATCAGCAATATTTTCATCCTAAATCACAAAACACAGCACTAAAACAGGTGCTAGTAACAAAATGTAACTCTATCTCAGCTGGAACCAGGGCAGTTATACCAAGAGAAGACTAGTTTGCATTTTACAGTGTCCCTGTGAGGTCTGTGGAGGTTAACAGCTACTAATGCAAGGCACAGAGAATATTGTATAGAGACAGTGAGACCAAAAATGCCCATTAGGAATGGGTGTTTAAAAATGCTCATATTCTGATTTTTTAAAATGTTTACAGTTTAGCTGTACCTGTGTTATAACGAAGCATCTACCAGAGGATGCTTCTGGACCCTGGAATTCCACTGCCTCTATTTTTACATAGTTAGAACGGTCCCTGCCATGATTTTGGCCATGGCAATGCGTGCTTTCCCAAACAGCTGCAAGTTAGGATAGGGCAGGGGCTGTCCTTAACAGGTCATCTCCAAGCCAAGGTAGGTAAAAATGCTTAAACATCTGGATGTGTCTACTCCATACAGCTGATGTTTGTGCCAGGGAGCAGCTCTGTGCTTGTTCAGCTTAGATGTTTGAATACACGTGTGGTAAAGGAGGAACCTGTAATGACCTCATGGAAGTTCAATGTCCTGGTGTCACACTGGATACCAAGAGAAATATGGCAATTGTTTGACTGGTGTAGCCATGAGATTGCAACTTCTCTTCCTGTAATCGCTGGCCTTTGCTTCCAAGGTATCATCCAGCTCCTGCAGGTGAAATAGGCATCCGACAGAACAGAGCTTGTTGTGGCAGGGGGGTTGGAACTCTATGATCTTTGAGGTCCTTTCCAACCCAGACCATTCTATGAAATGTCTCTCACGAATCAATACAGTGATCTATGATTTTGTTTCATACCTGCAAAGGGCACGCGCAAGATTCTTGGCCACCAGAGGGGAGAAGTGAGCTTTGATACAGGGGCTGCCCGTGTCCCCAGCTCAGGGATGGCGGGCCCGGCATCCTGGCACACGGCTCAGGCTGGAAGAAGAAGGTGCTCTGCTTAGCTTTCTGCCTGTGCTCATCTGTACCTTTTGCAAGCGTCCATCACCGAGCACTCAGTCTAAGTGTGGAAGATGTCAGACAATTACAATTTTTTACTTCTCATCAGAGATACCTTTTAATTTAAGCCAAGTTTAAACTACAGTTGTTCAAGGAACTCTTTTAGTTGTTGCAGATTTTGCTGCAGAGATAGAGGGTGAAATACTTGATTTTACAGAAGTGTGATGAATCGAACTTGTTAATCTGTGCAGTACATCATACTCTTTTGCTTTAAAGCAGGGAAAATGTTCATACATCACAGGCTCCATGTCTGTGAAGGTTATGATGGCTGATTTTGTTGTATGTTAATTTCAAAGAACTTTCTTCTTCCAGATTCCAGTAGTATGGACAAAGCTGAAGATCCCACAGTTTCTCCTTCAGGTTATTATTATGAAGACCAGTGGACCTCCAGAACACACTGGATCCATCATTTTAACAAGTCAGATGATATAACCAAGTGTTTACAAGGAAAAGTAATCCACTTGTTTGGAGATTCTACAATAAGGCAATGGTTTGAATATCTGACAGCATTTGTTCCAGGTAATTATTTTTTTTAATTTTATTTTGTCCTTAAAGACCTTTGCAAAACCTTATTTCTCATGTCTCAGACATAGAGTTGATATTACTGAATGACAGGGCAAAACAAAGGAAAGAAGAAAGTCAGAATATCATCAGAAGCCATGGCAGAAAGGCAGAGAGTTAAATGTTTGAGCAGACACTGGAAATATGTAGGCCTTGGAAATGAGGCCACAAGGTATCTGCAAAACTGTCCTTGTAAAACATTTTGCCAGTGAGGACTGATGCCATGGCTGTGAGTTAAGGTGGCCACCCAAAGGGCATGGCAGAAGTCACTTAGGGTGCCTGTGTAAGGCTTTGCAGCATCCTGGTCATACGAGTGACTTTGGAATGAGGTAGCAAATGGCTTCTGTTACTGTTGTTTGGGACCTTTCTTGATTTTCCACTATTTTAACATAACAAAATTTCAGTAGTCAGTCAGATATTCCTCCTTCACCTCGTAGCACTGAAGTAGCTAAGTTGTGTTGGAGCACAGACTTTGAGGCTCCTTAATGCCTACGAGTTGCAGTCAACTGTACATTTAATGGAGTCCTGAAGTTGCCAGAAGTGTTCCCAGGACCACCGGGTTCAGAGGGCAACAGTGACAGAAGGAGCCTATTTGGAAAATTTCTCTATTACAAGAGAGGGAGGAAAACAGTTTGGGAAACTTGGAAAAGGTGTCGACAGCCTTGTGAGGTTGAAGGATGCTTCACCCAGAAACTCCACTCTGAAATACGCAGCTAGCACATGTATGACATTCATCCTCTGTTTCGTTCCGAGCTTCTTAGAACTGTGCTCAGATTCCTCATCTGCTGCTACCCTGTGGTTCTGGCATCTTCCTGAAAGTTTTAGTTTCTTATGCCCCCTTTCACTAACGCTTGCTCTTGGGTTTTTCAGATCTAGTAGAATTTAACCTGGGGAGTCCTAAGAACGTGGGCCCCTTCATGTCTGTGGACCTGAAGCACAACATCCTACTGAAGTTCCGCTGCCACGGGCCACCCATTCGCTTTTCAACAGTCTTTAGCAGCGAACTGCGCTACATTGCCAACGAGCTGAATGGCATAGTGGGCGGGAGAAACACGGTGGTAGCCATCACTATATGGTCCCACTTCAGCACTTTCCCCGTGGAAGTGTATATCCGGCGGCTGAGGAACATTCGGAGATCAATTATTCAACTGCTGGATCGCAGCCCCAAGACTTTAATCGTCATCAGAACGGCTAATGTTCAGGAGCTAGGACCAGAAGTGAGCCTCTTTAACAGTGACTGGTATTCCTTTCAGCTTGATTCTGTCATGAGGAAAATGTTCTCAGGAATTGATGTGCACTTTGTGGATGCTTGGGAGATGTCTCTGGCTCATTACTTGCCACACAACTTGCACCCAAAAGAAGTCATTGTTAAGAATCAAATAGATGCATTTTTATCTTATGTGTGCCCCCTGCAAACTTAGCACAAGTGGGTGTCTCTATGTCATCTTTTGCTGTAGCTGAAGGAGAGTTGCTCTTCGAGGGAGCTATTGAATTATGTTGGGCAGCATGGAAGAACCCTGGTTATTGTCCTTGCGTGCAGTAGTGTGAGCAGGGTGGCCTTAACTCTGGATAGCTGTGAAGGGTGGTGAAGAGGAGTTGACTGTTCTTCCCGCAAAGTTGATTCCTTTCACTCTGCCCGTTCATATGTGAGATTATTAGAGAGCACCTTACATTGAATTGATGGGATTCAATAAGAAATTACGTGGGTTATTAGCTTTACTGGTTGTCTGCACTGTATACTTAATTTAGCCCATATGATACTGATTCTGTTGCCAGGGTCTTGCCGCTCAGTACTGTGAGTGAAACTGGTGAAAGAGTTTGGGAGGGCTTTTCCTCTCAGTGATCTACAATTTGCAGGACATTCCCTCCAGTTGTATGTCACAGAAGCACAGTGGCATGCTGTCTGTTCTTCTTTCAAAGCCCTAATTAGAAATATGGAGGGAGTGTGCCAGAATCGCTACTATCAACCAAGGAAGTGCAATCAAAATATCCATAGCATTAAGTCACTGAAGATTTGCTGAAATTTTAATAGATCACACTAGTTAGGTACCCTTGGTGTTTAC
Source organism: Gallinula chloropus (assembly GCF_964237585.1). Lineage (NCBI taxonomy): Eukaryota > Metazoa > Chordata > Aves > Gruiformes > Rallidae > Gallinula > Gallinula chloropus. Next base: position 93,443,085 of record NC_140085.1, read on the forward strand.
AGATGGCTGCTAAATAATGCAAATAGCCAACATTTTAGTTTGATTTCCTGTACTACTGAATCTCTTCTGGGCTTTGGTACACTGTCTACTTCTCAATTTATCTGTGTGCTATTACGACCTCAGTGAAAACACTGTCTTGGGCAGTTCCTGCGAGTTCAGGTTGCAGGCTTGCCTACTTGAAGCTTGAAGCATTCACTAATAAAAGCATTTCCCTTGCCTGTGAGGTAAAGCTATTCCGTTACGCTCCTGCAAAGCTGGGCTTCCGATAGTTACCCTTGTGCATCATTTGTACCTTGTGTCTGCATGGAGAAGCCCAGTGACCCGAATGCACTTGATGACGTTTGGCAATGGGTAACAGTGACTGGGACGCACTGGTGTCATGGCCGTGCAATGGGGCCTCATCTGTGTGTTATCAGTTACTCATCAGCTGCACTGCTGCCAATACAAAAGATCCAACACACCTCACCCTAAAGCCAGGCACAGGGAGGGCTGCCCTTTGCACAGATGCTTGGGAAATATTTGCGGTCCTGCTGATGTGAAAGCTGGTGGCCCTTGGGCCTCCTGGCGTGGTGGTTTCTGCTGTTAATTTGACTGACCCTGTCTTTAGTTTTAACTGGTAGTGTTTTGTAAACAAAGTTTTGATTAAATTCAGCCCCCAAATGAAACAGCAGAGAAGTGTTCCTTGTTGTCTTATTTCCGGTCCCACTCAGGCCAAAGGTAGACTTTACCAGTGGCTTTACTGGGAAAGGGCAAGAGGGGATGGCCTCAAATTACTCCAGGGGAGGTTTAGATGGGATATTATGAAAAATTTCTTTACTGAGAGGGTTGTGAAGCACTGGAACAGGCTGTCCAGGGAAGCGGTTGAGTCACCATCCCTGGAGGTATTAGAAAGATGTGTAGATGTGTTGCTGAGGGATAAGATTTAGTGCTGGACTTGGCAATGCTAGGTTAATGGTTGGACTTGGTGATCTTAAAGGCCTTTTCCAACAAAATGACTGTATTGGTCTATGTGTCAAACCAGTATTGGAGTGCTTCTGAAGCAGCTCGTCACGCTTAAGCAGGATATGAAGGCTGAGTCTGTGTGAGCAAATTGGCAAGATTACTCTGGCAGGTTGTGTGGAGTGGAATAATTGAAATGTCTTCATATTAGAAATGTCCTACTCTTTGGCAGGCTTGCTGCTATGTTAGGGAGATTGCCCTCTGGTTGCTGGAGCCCTGAGAGAGCCAACACTACCAGCTCCAGGAACAGTGGGGTTTGTTTTCTTCATGTTAAAGGACAGCTGCGAACTGTTTTAAAAACAAACATGAATGCTTTTAGTGTGTAAAAGTTGTCAGTAGCTTCCATCTATCAACATACCAACTTAAATGTGTTTAAAAAAGGCTGGAGGAGTGGTGTACACTGAAATAACCTTTGTTTATTTCAAATCACAATTAAGGAGGTCCAGTGTGCCAATTCCCACTGAAGACCGGGCCACACAATATCTGTCCCTACATTAGCTTCAGGTAACTCTTTCTTACTTTAATATGTCAATGGAAATTTATCCCCTGCTGCAAAGAGACCACACCAATTCAGGTCTGGGACAGTAAACCACCGCTGTGCCAAGTGGCCTTTCATCTTTTCCAGGCGTTCTTTTTGGTTTTTTAAATAAGGTGGAGTGTCAGGTTTTCACCCTGAATAACAAACCTGTGCGAACCATGTTAAACCTTCAGACTTTCACTTTGAAGGAAACTACTTTAAATTTGTGGACTGGCCATTTGATCTTCCTCATGAAGCCTTACCATGTGTGCAAGTGTTTTGGCAGCGTGTTTCTTCCCCGAATGCTGCGATGCTCACCCCTGCTTGCTCTTCAACAGCAGCTTTGTACTGCTGTTGGCTGCCAGGAACAGATGGAGAAGAACAGAGTTTTCTGTGTGTTTAGACAATCGAGAGAAAGAGAACAAGACTGCTATGAGAAAAGATGCTTCATCACTCTCTAGCAGAGCCTCTCCCTTTTAGATTAGTTAGACTATTTTTTTAAAGAGCAGATTGAGCAACTTCGAGGTAATGAGCTCGAGGGAAATCGCCAGTTGGTTTGGAATGAGGACCAATATTTCATTTCTTTGGGCTCTGGAATGGACAGGGAGGAGAAAGGGAGAAGCTGAGGATTTGCTCATGTTCTAAGGTAAAAGTCGTGGGGGAGACCCTGTGATTTTATATGTCATTCAGTAGAACTATGAATGATTTTTCATTTCTATTCTCCCCTTGTTACCAGTTGCAGCAGTTGTGTATGTACTGTATATGGAAACACAGAAGCAATAAAATATTTTTAAACTGGTTCCTTTAAACCTTTAAGCTTCTAAATGGATTTTAATAGGGACTTAGGTTAGGTTGGTTATTTCTTGGGTTACTTAATATGAAACAGGACTAGAAAGGAATTTCCCAGTTGTCCGTTAAGAATCTTCCTTTACATGTAAAAAAACACTTCACAAGATTTTTTCAAAGCCCCATCTCCCTTTTCATTTTCTTCACTTGAAAGGAAAAAATTCTATTATTTTTGATATTTTCATTCTTGTCCTGGGCCTTTTGATTATTAACCTTTTGAGTTGTTTTTTTTCCCCTTTTTAATTTCTTTATTGAAAATCCAAATCTCTCAAATCCTAGTGAAAAAGACTGTATTTTTATAGTGTTTCTCAGAAGATTTCAGAGCAATTTATTTATTAAATAAGTAAACCCCATTTTACATATTAGACTTATACATGGTGATTTTCTGCATCTGATACTTTGAGAATCCCATGTCTCCTTTATATCATGTTAGGCTGATTTTTTCATTCTGGGAATTTAGTAGAAATCTTGGTTGAAATGCTGATGAAAAGAGAAGATAACAAGCAGAAGTTTCCCTTCTTTCAAGTTTTCACATGCTTCTCATTTCATCTGTTATGCAGCCCTACTGCAGCTCAGCTTTACAAGACTGAAATTACCATTTTTGATTGTTATACTTTTTAGAGGTAAGCATTTAAAAATGGGAACTTTGCTTACAACCATAAGGCTCTGCATGACATTTTGTGTACCACAGGTGACAAAACCAAAGATTTGAAGTTCTCTCCTGGGAAGGGTTGAGGGTATTGGGGTTTTGCTTTGGTTTTGCTGCGGAAGTGTGGGTTAAAACATTGTTCCAAGAATGATGGTTTAAGTAACAGCAAAAAGCTTCAATGACAAATGTGTGTTTAATTTATAAAGCACTTACTTGTTAAGTCCATAAAACTTCAAGCTTAGTTTCTACTCATGTATATTTGGACTATTTGAAAGGCTCTTGCTGTCTGTTGGTAGCAGCAAAGGACTCTTGTGTGGTAGGAAGATTTTCAAAGGGTTGGGTTTTTCTCTATGATATGTATATCATTGAAACATTTACAATACAAACAAGGCTAATATGTCTTTTGTTTCCTGATATTATGAGAAAAGCAACTTAAGTAGCCCAAAATGTCAAAGAATAAAAGGTTCCTAATAAAGAAGGCAAGTTTACTTACACGATTTCATCTGAGTTAGTCTCAGTTTATTTTGTTTGCCATAAACCCCACATACGTTGCATTTCTACTGTTGCCCAGTAGTTCCCTTAGTTTTTACCTCTTACGTATTTGTGCTGTGTGTTGGGTAGGAGCTTCTCACTACGGTTTATAGCTTACAATCACTTTTAAAAGTGTTTGGGTTTTTTTCTGATGCCGTGTGTTTGGAGAGGAGGGATCTGTGCAAGCAGCACAAGCCTGACACAAGACCTAGCGCTGAAGCCCACCGATGTTTCTTGGTGTCAGGGTATCAGGCCTGACATGCAGTGAAAGCTTGCAGAATCCAGGTTTCCTTCTTTGACGGCTTCTGCAACCCAACTGGCCGACAGGAAATCATAAAATCATAGAATGGCATGGGTTGGAAGGGACCCCAAGGATCACAGAGCTCCAACCCCCCTGCCACAGGCAGGGCCACCAACCTCTCCAGGCCTGGATCTACACAAGGTTGCCCAGGGTCCCATCCAACCTGGCCCTGAACACCTCCAGGGACAGGGCATCCACCACCTCTCTGGGCAGCCTGTTCCAGCACCTCACCACTCTCTCTGTAAGAACTTCCCCCTAAGATCTAATCTAAACCTTCCCTCCTTTAGCTTTAGTCAATTTCCCCTTGTCCTGCCTTTGTCCACCCTTTAAAAAAGTTGATTCCCCTCCTCTTTGTATGCTCCCTTCAGGTACTGGAAGGCTGCAAATCCTGGAAATCCTTAAGCTGTGTGAAGAACAGACAGGATGCAGTGTGGTCACTGCTGCTCCAACTTATAAACTTATCAAGGTGAGATCTGTCCCGTAAGTCAGTCAGCGCATTCAAGAGTCATGGGGCATCCTAGGCTGCCTGGCTGCCTGCCCGCTGCCACCTCAGCCCAAGAGCTGTGTTTGCAGGGCCGTGGGGAGAGGTGGAGAGCAGCTGCACGGCACGGACCGTGGGGGGGAAGGGGGGGGGGGGGGCAGCAGGGTGGCTGGAAGGCCGGGCTGGAGGAGTCCGGGGATGACTACAGGGTTATTTTGGCATTAGGTTGCAGCCAGAATTCAGAGTCAGAAGAGAAATAAGCAGGATGTGTTGCTTCGTGTGCTGATTTCCTACCTAGAGAGCCAAAAATAGCCTGTTTGACGGGGAAATTCCTGGAAACTAGAAGGGAGTGTGCTGAGGCAGCACTGCTGAGTGTTTGCTCTGTTTTTCTCTTCCCCTTCTCGTTCGATGGTGGTGGCTGAAGGACAGAGGGCAGGGGGCAATGGCCTGTGGTGTGACCTGCTGCCTTTACTTTCCTCCAAAAAAAATAGCTGGGCTCCCACCCCAGCCTGCTCTCTCCAGTGCCACCCAACAGCCACTACGTAGCAGGGCAAAGGCAATGTACCTTATTCCCAGCATTTTCCCCAGGAAACTGCAAGTGAACTGCTGTCACACCCCACCCGTGCCAGCCTTCACTTCGCCAGAACTGGAGGGGAGAGGCTGCAAAGCGTGAGCTGCTTTTCAGTGGGGAGGAAGGTTGGGGATTTGCTCATGTGGAGGTTTCCAAAGGCAGGGTCACTCCTCTGATACAGCCCATTGAAATATTCACACACATATTCCTCCAAATGTGTCCAAAAAAGGAGCACTTCTTCCCACCCAGGCTGTCACCCACCTCTTCCTCTACTCTCTCCCAACAGCAAGGTCATAGCGATCATGCCAGGTACCGTTCCAGAATTTCATCCTGCTGTTGTTTTGAACCTGTGTATGTTGGGTTTTCACATGTTTGTAGAGGTGACAGGCCTGATAGTTGTGGAACCTTTTACAATCAAACCAAAGGATTTATAAGCAGAATAAGGAGGAGTACACAGGCAGGCTTTCATTGCATGTCATGTGCTTCTCAGAGCCTGTGGTGAGTCAAGGAAGGCATGTAACTTGCCTGAGATGGCACAGGTGTTTGACAGAGAAGGAGCTGGAGATTTGTACCACCAGACAGAGGGGCAAGAAGCCCACCAGGCTGGCAAAGAGCCACACCACATGGTTTCCAGTCTGGTTGGAATGAGGCTTCTTGCATTCATCCAACAGCTTAGTGCTGCATCCCCATTACCAAGGTCACTTCTAACATTACCATTATTTACACCAATGTGACACCCAGGAAAGCAGGGAAATGTTTTGCTGTCTCCCCAAACCTGGATCTTTGAGTCTTTCCTGAAATGCTGATTCACTGTGGTGCTTGTCACCCGGATCTGAACTCTCACGGAAGGTAAGCCAGCTCCTCTCTGGGCAGTGACTCTCCAGTCCTGTCCGAATTCCTGCGTCCTCCTTCACTGTTGGTGTTACCAGCCTCTCGTGGGCACATTCAGTAGCCTTTTGGGGTGCAATAAACCTGCCTGCTCTGTGGGCCTGCCGTGGTGAATTGCACAGGAGCTTCTCTGCCTGGAGTGGGAGCGAGGGGTTTTGTGGGAGGGTGCTAGAGAACTAAGAGGTGTGAGTTACTTTTTCGTAAGAGCCCCATGCGACGCGGAGCGAGCGCATCGCTAAACCCAAGTGAAAGCACAGCATGCACTCCCCCACACCCTGGCTGTGTCAGGGGGCATGGGCTTCACACACCAGCGAATCCCTCATGACTGTGGCCAGAAGAGGGCTTTGAGGCACTGCAGAAGCGCCCGTTATGACTCTCAGGTGGAAAACAACGCAAGCCACAGTGTAATAGTCGTGGTGGTGTTTCGAAAACAGGTGGCATGGACACTGCTGGATGAACCTCTTTTACTTCGTAGTTAATTTTAGAATGAAATTCAGTTGGCAGCATAGAAGCTGTAACTCTTAAACTGGCTTAAGGCTGGCCTTCAGGGGATGATTTTTTTCACCCTAAATATTCTCTTAAATCTGATTTTTTTCCCCCTAAGTCACAAGAGTATCCACAGGAGCAAACTTTACTGGGATAGAACAGTGCATCTCAAGCCATCTCTTCCTGCAATGTGGAAAACTGTAGCAGACTGTATGGTCTGACAGCAAGTCCACACTATGGCAGTCAGTGTTCCCCAGTCCAGCCATCCATTAAGCATTTTCTCCTACCCCTCCACTTGCTGTTCTCTTCCTTCTCTGGCCAGCTCTGAAAACAGACAAGTGCTTTTCACCCTTGGGACATGAACCTGTTACTTTTTTTGGTTCAGCTTGGCCCAGGGCTCACCCTTTCCGCTCTCAGTCTCCGCTGGAGGCCATTTGTGATGATGGGCACGAGCTACACAGCTACTGCTCTCCTGCAGCACGGCAGCCTGCTCCTGAAGGATCTCACCAAAGAGCTTCCAGGTGGGATGTGCCCACTGGAGTTCAGCAGGTGAGAGTCATGGCAAAAGCATCTGCGGTGAAAGAACCATGACAAATTCACAAGGGTTTCTTTTTCCCCCCTTTGCCATCCTGCGCACTTTTCTTTCCACTCCTTCCTACCCTCTGGTTTTCCCTGGGGCGGTGAGTCATGCTTTCCAGCCCTGTGTGGCCTCTCTCTCTGCTTCAAAACTGCTTTTCTCAGGGAATTGTTGCTTGCCTCTGGCAAGGCAGCTATTTCTGTCTTTAGCTGTTTCTTCTTTCTAATAGTTTCTCCTCTTACTGTTCCTCTTTTATTATTTCTTCCCCACATATTTGTGTTAATATTATTTGCATCTGCTGTGTCTCAGTTTTGTCTTTGCTCTGGTAAATAAAAACAGGAAAAAAAAATGGAAAAAAAGATACTGTCTTAAAAATCCAACGAAAAACATTCAAGTTCTCCAGTAACGAGCAGGTATTACAATTATTTTACATTGTGTCCAATATATGCACATCTTCCAGCCCCAACAGTTTCCTATCATTTGTTTGAAATGTAGATTCTCTACATAGAGAAAATTCTTCCTGGTGTCCTATTCATTCTTCTGTGCAACAAACACTGCTACAAGGAGGTGCATTGATTTCTCACTGAAGTGGTGAGTTTTCATCCTGCCCTGCCACACATTAGCTGTTTGGCACTCTGCCCTTCCATGCCTCAGTTTGTGTCCTGCCGTGTTGGGATTTTCCTTCTCTTTGCAGCAGTGATTGCCTGCTCGTACAACCAAGCGGTGCCCAGGATGATGACAAGTGTCCCTCAAGGCTTTCAGAGACAGAGTACCTGAGCCACCCTGACTCAAGAGGCAGGGACACCTGGGGAGAAAAGGATGGAGATGCCGGATGCGCTGAGTGGTGCTCCGGCTGCGGCTCCTTCCAACCGTGATGTTGGGCCATCCATCCTGCTCTGGGGCTGCAGCCTCCCCCTCTTTGCAAAGAGAGATCTCGGTACTTGTGAGGGCACCCAGAGCCCTTTTGGGTCCCTGGAAGGGCAGCGTGCTTTGTCCCACAGCAGCTGCAGGGTGAGCAGGGCAAGGGTCTGGCCAGGACACTGCGCTGCCGTGCGACAGACAAGACTGAGGACACCGCAGGCCATCGGAGAGCAAACAATCAAATACTAGCACTGGCTGGAACAAACCGCCCTTGTTTCAAAGAAAAGTATTGAGCCCATCAAGATTATCAGTTGAACATGTTCCAGTGATATAATGCATCTGCGAACAGGAAGATGGAACCCACGCAGCGTTTCCTGCCTGCCGGGGGAAGGTTTCAGAATGATCACCTTTGGGAAGGAGATGTTCTCTCCTTGTTCCCTCCTGCAGCTTGCTGAGGAAGGGCAAGGCTGGGGGTAAAGTCGGGAGGGGAGGTTCTTTGGTTGTTTGGTTTTAATGTCTGTATTCTGGTGCAGGAGGCGCTGGGCAGGGGATAAGAGGTTCAGTGCTTTTGCCTTGCTGGTGCCAGCTGCCAGGAACTGTGTGTGTCAACTGCACTTGGGAAGGGGTAACGAGGGGCACTTAGGGTGGGGTGTGGGGGGTTACCCTGAGAAGATTCGTGTGTCCCGTCCTTACTTGCCATGTTTGATAAGCACGGTGAATCCAGGAGAACAACAGGGAGTGTGTGTCAGATGGATCCCCTCACCTTTTAGAAAAACCCTGGGGACTTCTTCCGCACTGAAGGTTGCCATACCTGCTAGAGCAGATGGCTATTCCACACCTGACACATCTGTGACACAGAGAAGTACTTCTTCATTCGCACAGCCCCTCCATTTTAGCCAGGCTTCTGGCTGTATGGGGCTGCCACCCTAAGTGTCGCTAGCCTCTCTGAAACTCACTCCCACATCTCTGAGAGCAAAATCCCGCTGAAATCCAGGCAGTTGCCAAGGAGAGGTGCTTGTCCTGCTCCACCTTCGGAAGGCTTGCGCTGCGCTGTGGGGGACACACAGCTTGATTCCTATGTGACCGCTGCCCATGTGGTCACCCTGTAGTGCCAAAGCAGGAAAGGGCTAGAAGATTTGGCCACTTGTGGTGGTGCAGGCAGGAGGTGGGCAAGGAGGGGAACCCGACCCTCTCAGGGGAGTAACCCTGCCGCGTTGTGTGGTGCAAGGGTTTCTCTTCGCCCCATTGTTGTACAGCCCTCTTTCAGTTGTTCTTGCTGCGAAACTCGCATCAGCATCTTCTAGACCCTTTTTTGGCAGTGTTACGCCAGCCCGGGGTTTCCTGCAAACCTCTTTGGCAGGGGAATGTCCCTGCCAGGGCTTACCCCGCCTGGGAAATTCCACCGCGCGGAAAAAGTCCAGGGAGCCACTCTCACACCACCCTCCTCCTCCTCCACCCTGCCGCTTCCTCTCACATGTCATAACATCCTTAACCCCCCCCCCCCCACCCCCCGTGCCGGTTAACCAGGGCTGAAAGATAAGCGGTGTGTGAGCCACGGCACTAAAAAAAAAAAGCCCCATGGGTGCTCAGCCTGGAGCTGTAATAAATTTGGGGGGTGTGTTTGGGGTGTCTTTTTTTTTCTTCTTCTCTTCTGTACCCAGAAAGCCAGAGTAAGCAGGACTTTTGCGAAGGAGGGAGAGAAGAGAAAAAAAAAAAAGTTTCCTTGTTGCTGCTTCTCTGTTTCGTACCGTTAAACCTCAGAGGAACTTTTCAATCATTCACACAGACGTGGCCATAAGGGACGATCACTTGCCAGTGGGGTACAAAGAACTGGCTGGTTTTCCATAGCGCCAGCTCTGACTGCGCTCCTCCGACATGCAGGTACACTATTATTATTTCGTTTGCTTTATTGTTTAAAGCCTCTGATTGATTTGAACAATATCTGCTTCTGAGGGCTTGGTTTGTTTGGGTTTTGTGTGAGGGTTTTTTTGGCTTCTAATAGCCTTGCAAGTGGCTCGTGCTATAATTATCCACGTGTGTTTTGGGGTTGGGTACGGAAGAATGGCTGGCTTTTGGGAAGGTAACGAGTAATGTAACCAGTACTGAAGAAAACACAATGAATGGGATTTTTGAGAGCCCACATTGGAGCTATGGGTGAAATACACCTAAATAACTCAGGTGCTTTGGGGAATTCTCTCTGAAACAATCTTTTTTAGGGAGGACATATTAGCTTTTCCAAGGATGGATGGATGGATGGATGGATGGATGGATGGATGGATGGATGACCTCTGAGGGCACTGAATGGAAGAAACATTGTTAGAAGCAGGTTGTTTGTATAATCTTGATGGTAGTTTCTTCCTGGCAGCTCATCAGTAATTTGGAATAGTTGAGCATCATCAGCATACAAACCTGCCAGCTTCAACAGGACATGAGTAAACTGTCATGGTGCAGAGTGAGACAACACAGGAAAACATATATAAAAATAGGGATCTATGTCTACTTTCTTGTAATTTAGCAAAAAAAAAAAAAGTCTGTGTGAAAGAAAAAATGTTAAGTTTAATGACCTTAAACTTAACTTTAAAATTTGTTACACCAAGGTGCTTATTAAACCAAACCATAAACTTCCTTTGGTCACACGGTAAGGGTTTCTCTAGTTTACCACATGGGGTGGATTACACAGCACCCCAGCCCATTACCTGTGCCCTGATCTGGCAAGCAGGGACGGCAGCTCAGCACTGAACTTCCTGTAGAGGATGAAATGTGGTCTGGACTTTAGAGCCCCAAACTTTGGTGGCATGTTTGTACTGTGGTGTCACTGGAGACTCGTGTGTGGCTGGGGATGGGTAGCTTGCAAGCGCTTTAAATGGAAGCCAGGTATTTTCAGCTGGGACATCATGGTTTGGCTGGAGGCACATGGGGAGGCAGAGAAAGGGTGATACCCTGGGCTTTTCCTCATCCAGTCTGGCTGAGCATCAGTCAGGGACAAATGAGAAGAAAGCTGTATTTCTGCTCCAAACAAAATGTCAGCATCAGCTTTGTTCCTGAGGCATGTGATTTCTTTTTGGCTACTTAGACCTTTTATTGACTTTCTTTACAGCAAGCCACGTGCTTCCCATCGTGTTTAATGGCAGTGGATAGGAGGAAGGTGTGTATGGGGAGGAAATGCCTTCTTCCTCTGGCAGAGCCCCGGCTGCCTGGGGCAGCTGAGCAGCCTCAGCCCTGCACCCTGTACTGCCTATGCCAGAGCCCTGCTGCTACCTTGGAGGCAATGGTTAGGATATTACCATCACCTTCAGCAGCAGCAACCAGCTTCCAGAAGCTCTCCTGGGCACTGGGAAGCTTCCCGTCCCACCCTGGGCTGCCCATGTGTCAGGCACAGCCCCATCCATCCCTTCTGCTCTGCCTCCCACCACAGCCCGGATGGCCTGACCTGGCTTTGCTCCCAGCTCTGGGCTTCCAGGAGCAGCAAAACTGCATCCTGACATTGCTGCTGAGAAACACCCCCGCTCCCCCCCCGTGTGATTTTTTTTTTTTTAGGTTTTTTTTTTTTAAACAAGCTCCTGAGACAAAACGTGCAATTTAGAAACAAGAACAGCCTTTACTCTCGCTTTCTTTTTAAGAAATTGGCAGGAAATTAAAAAGAAACTTAAACATCCATGGGTTAAGAAGAGCAGCGTCCTGTAAGACAGGATGTGTCTGGCTTTGGTTGATGTCTTTTCCCAGCTGAGAACCGGAGGAGGGAGCCAACACCTGGGAACAGAGCTTTGCGCCGTGCCCCACCAAATCAAAGGGTTCATTTCCAACTTTCTTCATGTCTTATGCTAAATTCTGCTCGATTTACACGTTCCTGCCAATCTGTCATTACTGCCATGAATGTCTCCCTAAATGTGCGGCAACTGGCTACCAAGTCAGTAGAAGCAAGAAAAAATGTGGCATTAGTGTCCTCTCCATGACAGGAGTTTATCAGGCACAGGGCACCTGCAGTTCAGACATACATACATGGCAGCAAATTCCCATGCATGGACCCAGCGACGTTGTCTCTCCCTGCTGAAGATTACCATGCACGTTTAACTGAAGGCAAAACCTGCCCTAGTACACACAGCTCTTCCCAAGCAGCAGGAAAGTTTTTATGTCACTGCTTGGAAGCAACCTAAGATTTCCCCTACCCTAATAGAATTTTATTTGGCTGCCTTGTTTTAGGTGCTTTTTTTTTCAATGAGAAAATTTCCTGTTTGCTGAATTTTTGTCTGACTAATGGAGGACGGCTCTACAGCTGAGTTTCAGGACTTTCCCAAGGTCAGATACCCATTTCTTTTGAAAGCTGGGATTTCTCTAGTGAATGGAAGTCTGGTCAGCAGGTACTTACAAACTGGAAAACACAGTGAAATAAGACCGAGACATGAGAAGAGGGCATTCCCTTCAACGATCTTAGCAGTGTTAATATGGTACAAGTCTCTTCTACTGCGGCCGTCTGGTTTCTGCCTGGGCTTTTTTTACCTCCACACCCTTGAGCGAGTGAGCAGGGGGTACACGATGCTCACAGGCTGCGTGGGGCTGCTGAGGCTTCCTCTGGGTGCCAATCCTGCCACGCAACCACAGCACGCCTGATCGGCACGCGTGCTGCTGCTGACCTGCCTGGGGTCTCTGGGCTGGTCAGCCCAGTTAGGTCTGCTGTCTGGTAGATAGGACCAGTTTGCCGTGCCCCAGAAGTGGGAAAGATTTTCAGAATCTGCCTGGAAAATGCTTTTGAGTGGAAAACAGGTGGTCAGGAAGCCTGAGTGCATGGCGACCTTAACCTTGGGTGGATTACCCATTGCTGCGCACAGATTGAGAGATGAGAGAAGTGGGGCCCCGGCCAGACTGCAGCTTGGAAAAGCGTGTTTTTCTGGGTTAGTCTGACTGAGATGAAGCAGTTCTGCCTCCCATGCCTCTCCTAGAGAGCTGGATGGTGATGCTGTGCTGGGACTGTTCTGCAGCCCCTGCTAGAAAGCGATTTTGGTGGCTGAAGTGGTCCCTGCTTGTGGAAAGTAAGAAGACCGAAACGAAAGTCCACCAGAGCCTAACACACCTGCTGCGGTTTCAGTGCAGGCTCCTGCATCTGAGGGCAGAAAACCAAATTAATATGGGCTCGGAATGACAGGGTTTTGGCCCAGACTGGTTGCACAAGTTGAAAGGAAAAAGATCTTCAACATGAATCATGAGGAACACTGATGCTTGCCCCTTTAGACCTACGCTGACACTGCTTAACAGCGCTGAGAACCGGCACTAGCTCCCCTTCTTAACCAGAATATCATAAGGAGCAAAGTATTTTGAGACAAGAACACACACTGCTTGCCTCATCTAGGTACACACAGCATCCTTTACAGGTTGCCCTTTGCTATGGGGAAATGGCCTTCTGCTGCTTGTTTACATGCCGTGACATCAGTCGTGCGTGTATTTCTTAGCCCTGTGTTCCTAGTGCCAGGCGCTAATGAACTAACGAGATATGTGAGCTTATGAGCAAACATGACTAACCAGGGCAGTGAGTATGCTGAGAGGAATGTCCACAAGCGCAAGGTGTACATACAGGGAAACTGTGTCCTGGTACAGAAATCAGAGCCATGTAGCCAGCTTTCTAACACTTGTCTTTCCTCTGTACCCATCTCAGCTCCTCTATATACTCAGTGTGGAAGGATCTACTTAGGAGCAACCCAGTTTTAAAAAAAAAATTCTTTTTTCTTTTCTTCTTCTTCTTCTGTTTTTTTTTTTTTTTTAAATATCAAACAACCTGGGAGAAAAAAGCAGAATTGAGGGCATTCTTTGGATCAAAGGAACAAGCCCCAAAAGACATATGTTAAATAAATAGTCTGTGAGTTTTCCTTTAATATGAGGAATTATACATGCCCCCTTTTGAAGTTCAGGCTAATCCCAAGAACATCAGTCTTGGAGACCAACGTCTAGAAAAAAAAAATGTGGCAATACAAGTATAGCAAAGAAGGAGGAAATACTGACTCCTCTGTGCTGGCTTTTGGAGGAGAACACTGTCACGGACCGTTGCCAACCTGCTGACACGTAGTCTCCTGGGCCATTAAAGCAAACGCATCTATCGATCCTGAGCGGGTCTCTGGGAGTGGAACAGCAGCTAAGCTTCCACCTCTGCTGTGCTCGGTGCTGTGCTGGAAGCAACCGGAGCATTTACACCGGATGGCTCGGGGTTTGCAGGCTGTGTGGGGGGACGGTGGGGTTCACACACCTCCCCTCGCTGTCTGCAGCAGGAGGCCCCGGGGGACATCCATAGCAGCAAACACTCGACTTGCATTAAGCAACCGCACTGTGTGCTACTATCTTTATTTCCAGCTTAAGAAACACCACAAAGGTTACCCCCGCTCCAGAAGCGCGTTGCAAAACCACGCGCTTGTTAGTAGTTAGTAGTTTGCACTCTGACGCTTTACCTGGAGGCTGACCCTTGCCCTGCGCTGCTGCTCAGGTCCGAAGAGAGGTGTTTATTCCTGCTGAGCCACGGGCTGCCCTGGGAGCTGGCACGTTCCTTGCCCGTGCTTAGCAGGGACTCTGTGCCTGGCAGAGCAGCTACACGCCACACTACAAGGAAAGCGAACCTTCGCTTTCTGGGCTCGATTTACTTCTTTATCTATTTCTTGATTTCAAGGCTATGTCCTCTACAGCGTTCACCCCAGCACGTGCCCCAGGGACCAGGCAGCGCAGGCACACTGATGCTGTAAGGGCTAGCCCTTTCCTTACTGCCCACTGGGCATATCCCCACAGCACCACAACCCTTTTGTAGCTGGGGTCTCTTCCTTTGTTGGGATTCTTTGTTTTTCCTTTTCAATTGTTGTGTGGGGGACTTGGAGCTACAGCTTCAGGGGGATTTTCTGCAGGGGAAGGGGAGGTAGGATGCCTTTTTGGAGTGCAAGCTAATGTAGGGGGTGACAGCTGGCAGTCTTGCTCATGCCGTCTTTAGGGAACAGTCTTGGAGCAAACCATGCCCAGGCTTCACCCAAAGGAGCTAGGTTCTCTCAGGAGTGACCCCAGAACTGAGGTCACCTAAGAGCGATCCTGGGACCAGGGTGCGAGGGTAAGCTGTGGGGCCGTGTCACTTGACCATACAGCGGTTGGGACAAGTTGCATCAGAAATTAGATTGGTGGTGATCACATAAGCACAAAGCCATAGTGGATGGCCTAGGCTGTTGTCTGTGTGAGCACGCACAGACGTCTGCCTGAGCTTTGCAGCCCTGAGCTGAGTCTGACTGGTACCCACTCTACCACCTTGCATCGGGAGTGCGCTTGGCTGAGCTGACTGTGGGCAGTTCTGTGGGAGGTTTCCTTTCAGCTGCCTTGCTGCCGCTTTGCAGGATGACCCAGAGGTTCCCCTGCCCCACAGTGTCGCAGTTCAGAGTGCAAAGCTTGTGACAGGAAGGATAAACCAGAGAAAGTCGGAAGCTGGGCAGCACAGCCTCTCCCTCGGTCTGAATCTGTGCAATCTTTATTGAAATGCTGTCCTTGGTATGGGGGCACAGACGTAGGAGAAAATCTCGTCAGCATTAAAAAGGATGTTGAAAACATGGAAGTCTCTTTTAACAGAAAAACCCTGAAACACTGATCAGGGTCCTTGATTTTGCTTGTTCTGAGGACAGCAGCTCAGCTGTCTGCCTGTAAAAAGGACATGGCCTGATGCGTGGGAAGCCGGCTCAGCAGGTCCAGTGCATCCTTCCCCAGTGCTGGCTCTGAATGGGCTAGCAACTGGGAGATACACCTCCGTGACTGGCCTAGGCATCTAGTTGGTGGCGAAACCCTAAGGTGTTTGGCTTTCAACCATTCTGATTTTTGCAGTGAGACCCCTTACCCAGCAAGTGCAAGCCCTGAGACCACAGGATGCTGCTTCTGTTCTTACCTGCATTCCCAGATCCCTTCAAAGTAGCTCACGGGTGTGTGCAAGGGGCAGTCTCAAGAGCTGTTTTGGTAATGCTGGTGTATCGGTAATACCACTATAGCCTAAACCAAGACCGATAAGTTTCAGTTCTGCAGTACTTGACCGGGCTGTGCTCTCCAGTAAGGGAAGCAGCAGAGATTTCGGAAACAAATCCTCTTCATTTCTTATTTTTTGCAGCAGCCTGAGATAGCGGGGTGAGCACGTCTCACTGCTCACAGGGGTATGTAAGAGGTTCCAGGACAAGTGTTGCTGATAGCGGCTGCTAGTTGGCATTATCCACACGTCAGAGTAAATGGAGGGGGTGCAATGAAAACCTGGGAGGGCAGCGCTGGGGGAGCTGGGGCATCCTCCTCCGTGTTCACCACACAACCTTCTCCGGCTCTGGAGGTTTGTGGGTCACGCTATAGTATGGCCTGGCCAAAGGAAGCTGAAACCAGCTGGACCCCCTAAAATGCCTTCCCAAATGACACCGCCTTTTCCCCAGTTTGCTGCCATCTGTACGGGTTTTCCATCAGGAGAAGAGCTGACAAGTGCTTTTGGTCATTACCTCACCCAGGAGGAACTTAGGCTGAAGGTGCCTCACAGGCTTTGGGTCACCACAGATGTTGTATAGTATTTGGGCCAAAAACCAGATTCTCAAGGTCTGCAGCATTAATAATTGTGATTTGTAGATGTAGCAATAATTTACCAGTAACTTGCATGGAAGTGCTTTGAGAGCACAAGGCTGCCAGGAGCCAGCTCACCTTGTGCAACTGATGGGTGTGTGTATATTTGAAAGAGCCTTTTGTTACAGAGCTTGGTGGAATTAGACTTGTCTTAATCTGCTTTGGCTGGGAGTAGATTTATGCCAGAAGACCTGATAAATAAGATGTTGCTGGTGAAACAAATCAAGGTTGAGGTATCAGCGTGTTGCCCGTGAGTGGATTTTGCTCGGCAAAATGAGCACAAGTCAGCAATTCAGCCTTTAGTAGAGTAGAAAATTTGGAATGGAAGAGAAAAAGAAATCCCACGCCCTCTTCAAGACAAAAAGCTCATTAAACTGTTTTACAGGACAGCCTTCATTCATGCGCAGAGGCTAATCTTCAGTTAAATCCGTGGCAAAATAATTACTGAATAGCAAGGATAAAGGTGCTGTCTGTCCCTGCCCGCACCTGCTTTAGGACCTTCCATGACACAGTAGGACTAGGAAGAGAGAAATCCACTTCCGGTTTGAAAACTACCTTTAAACTTTAAAATATCTTTAAGGAAATGATGAGCCAAATCCGATTTTCTGGATGACAGACTTCTCAGGTTCATGTTTCCATTCACACATTAAGAGACAAGATCCACTTGCTGCTGTAGCTGGAGACTCCGGGCTAGATCAGACTGACTCACTTTCCTGGCGACCTGGCAGGGATGTGAATGCAAAGGTTGATCAATTGGATCTGCCTTTGTAAAGCTGGTTTGCGGATCCTCCCATCAACTGCCAAGCCAGCAAAGAGCACTCGGAGGATCTCTGAGCAGCAAACGCTTTTCAAGCAGGGAAACACTTGAAGCGTCTACATAAGGTTAAGGTATCATAAGTGAAGATCTGAGGCCTGAAGAACAACAGAAAACCGTCTCCTTGCATGTTTAAAACATGCAGCCTGATTTCATAAATCCTCGCTCACATAAAGAGGTTCGTTGAAGTCGGGAAGAACACGTGCTTGGGAGACAGCTGCTGACTAGGGAGCGAGCAAACGAATTTTTGCCTTTATTAGCCGATGCTATATCTGGTACTGCTTGGTGCCTGGTTTAATTTTATGGGTTACATTTGCCAGTCTCACTATGACTGCATAGATTCAATCAATGGCATAAACCAACAGCCTTTGGAGTAGAAAACTGCCTAGCTAATTCCCAGTAAAACCCTTCCTTCACCTGGCAGCGGAAGGAATATTTGAATAATATAAATTCCCTCCTGCCTCCTCCTGAGCTGATTAATGAAATGCCGCGTTGCGCCTGTCCCACGTTTTTTAATGCAATGAAAACATGCTTAATAATCTAAATTATAGGAATCTGATTTGCATAGTATACTTCAGAAGTATGGTGGTGTTTTTACTACGTGTTTTTGGGGGGCAGCTGCGGCTTAAAGAAATCCCAGTCCCAGCCTTGCACGGAGATAAATGCACGTTCCTATTTTAGAAGATCATGACCTCAGCGGAAACGTGGAAAGCAGAAATTGTTTGAAAAGCAGACATCTGGGAAGTCTCCCCCGTGAATACCCCTAACAACTTGGCAGCATTGCGGCACAGGCACATGGCTTTGCCTGCTTTTCACTTCGATATTGCTTACCCGCTTCTCCCGGCTGGCCTGAAGTGAGAGAGGCTCTGCCACCTCGGTGTGGTGCAACCCAAAAACAAAGCAACCTCTGTTTCTACCCCCTGCCTCCCACACGCTCCGATAGCAGAGGAAAAGGGATGAGTCACCTCTGCTGTGAGTAACCACTCACGTTCCCCTTCGCTCTGGATGCTGCCTGCCTCATGCACATGGCTAAAAAATCCCCGTGCCCCCAAACCCGGGTCTCTGGAGGCTGAGGCCTGGCAGGACTGGGCTGGGCACCCCTGCGCCATCGCACTGGGGGTGAGGGGTATGGGTGTGGGGACACGTGAGCCTGCACCAGCAGCAGCAGGAGGCTGAGGGCGAGGTACGTGGTTTCCATCTCCACAGCTGCACGAGAGGGTGGAAATTTGGGGTCCCGGTGTGCTGCGAGCGGGGGCTGCAAAAGCTGAGGGAGGCCTCCTGGGGCAATCCCGGAGGACAGGGTGCGAGGTGACATCCATCACCACCTCCATTGCTACTCCGTCCTACCCCAACCCCATCCTCATCACTCCCTCATCCCCATCGTTGCCACCCCGGCCCGTCATCCTTATCCC
The DNA here is from genome assembly GCF_964237585.1 of Gallinula chloropus. Taxonomy (NCBI): domain Eukaryota; kingdom Metazoa; phylum Chordata; class Aves; order Gruiformes; family Rallidae; genus Gallinula; species Gallinula chloropus. The sequence continues at coordinate 93,461,610 of NC_140085.1, forward strand.
CATCCCCATCCCCACCCCCACCCCGGCGGGGCCGCGGCCGCTGTGCCTGGTCTCCAGGCCGGGGGAACGGGACCCTACCGCCAGCACCCCTCGCCGCCGGCACCCCTGTCACCCTGCCCCGCTCCCGGCGGGGCAGCGGGCGGAGCGGACAGGGAGCCCGGCCTCTCTCGCCCCGCCCGGCCCGGGGCGCGGCCACCTCCCACCGCCCTTACGGGAAGCGCGGCCCCGCCCCGCCCCGGCCCCGCGGGGGGGCGGAGCCGCTATAACCGGCGCCGCCAGGGCCGCCGCCCCCCATTCGCCGCCGCGCCGCCCGCCCAGCTCCGGCCCTGGCTGTGCCCGTGCCCCCGCCCGCTCCGCCGCCCGCCGTCCTCCTCCGCCGCTGCCGCCCGCCGCCCCGCGGCACCGTCATGATCGTGGAGAGCAGCCGGGACCCGGCGCCCGATGGCGGCGACGGCGGAGCCCTCAGCAGCCCCATCAACCTCGCCTACTTCTACGGGGCCTCGCCCCACTCCAGCGAGGGCAGCTGCTCGCCGGCGCACTCCGCCCCGGGCTCGCCGGGCTCCGACTCGGACCTCTCGGTGAGCAGCCGCGGCGGCGGCCGGAGGGACCCCCGGGGCGGTGCCCGCCCCGCGCTGCAAGGTACGGCGTGCCCCGGCGGCGGTCCCGGCCCCCCCTGCGACGGGATGGGGAGCGGCGGCGGCGGGGGGCGGCGCGAAGCCGCCGGTTCCCGCTCGCTCCGTTCCCACCGGGAGTGAAGCCGGTCGCGGACCCTTTTGGGCCTAAAAGCCCCCCGAGGCGGTGAAATGCGGGAGCTCCGCCTCGGGCGGGAGCGTGTCGGCGGCGCTGCCTGCCCAGCGCCGGGGTGTCTCCGGCCTTGCGGGAGCGGCCGGGGTGGAGGGGTCCCCGGGTCAGGAGGCAGCGGGGGGGGGCAGCCGCAGGGCTGGGACGCGGCGGAGGGGGGATGGCATCGCCTCGAATCCCCCCCCGCCCCGCCTCTTCCCGCCAGCCCGGGGGTTTCGGTGGTTTCCCACGAGCGTTCCCCCTTCTATTTCTTTTTCCCTTTCTGGTTCTTTTTGGTGGGGGTTTTGGGGTGTCTTTTTTTTTTTTAAAAAGAGAGGGCGGAGACGGTGCCTTAAATCCGGGTTTTGCCTTCGTGTTTCAACAGCTGAACAGCACATGGCGGGGGGAAAGCAGCACCGAGGCCCCTTCCAGGGGGTCCGCGTGAAGAACTCGGTGAAGGAGCTCCTGCTGCACTTCAGGAACAGCAAGCAGATGTCCTCGGGCCCCGCCGCGGAGGAAGGCAAGGTAACCAGCACTTGCCAGCGCTGTTAGCGATCGTTGGGTGCGCGATAAAGTCGAGGAACGCCGCTCGCCCGCTTTATCTGATGCTGGATGGAGCCGGTGTTTTTCCGCCTCCCTGCGTAATGGAAGAGCGGAGCTGGGGAGAGATTGCCCGGGAGCTTTACCGCGGGAGAAGGAGGCACTTAGAAACGTTCTTACTAAGCTTTGTTTTCGAAAGGGAGCTTGGATAGAAGATGGGTTTGTGTTATGAAACCACAGAAACTCCCTGTTAACTCGGATGAGGTCATTCGTTGTGAGAGTTGGGGAATCTTCTCAGGATGGCTCGTCCTGCAGTGGGGCTCCACGCAGTGTGAAGGCAGACACCCCCCCCCAGCCCCCGGCCCCCAAGTTGAAAAAGACAAAACTGTGTACAAAATGTAGAAATTCTGAGAGGATTAAAGGGTTGTTTGTTTGTTTTTTAATAGTCCTGAGCGTGTGTTTGTGAGCCTCTTAGGAGTGCTGTCACTCAGGAAGAGTTCACAGCATACAAGTGTAGATTTGGCTGGCTTATTTACTTAAAGAAATAAGTTCTCAGACCTCAGTAAGGAACAGGGTGTCTCTTGAGATTTTTCTTAAGTTTTGTGTAACCAATTTGTTTATTGTAACTAATAGCTTAAAAGGCAGTAAGAAAAATGGTGGCTTTCATTTAAGTTCCATAAAAGTCTTTCCGTTTTCTAACCCTAATTGAAAGCAATTAAGTTAGGGTTAGATGATTGTGTACTCGAATTATTCTCAGGTATATTCTGTGTTTACTTCTATAGAAGCAAGTTGTTGCTTCCTTCTTGGTTTTGGGTTTTTTTTTTCCCCCTGAAATGACATTATAATAATGGAATACTTTGGATTTTTCTCCAAAGGCACAAGGTGGATTGGTGAACTACGAGCAGTACACAGGTAAAAAAACCCAACCCTTTTTTAAAATCCACTGCAATAAGATTTTAAAAGTCGGTTGTAAGAGTAACCTGCAAATGGATTCTAAATTTATTTTCTTCTCAACAGAGCTGAAAAGCATACTAGGTCACAGTGGCAAAAGAAAGGCTCCTGAGCTCCTGTCTGATGGACCTTCTTTCAAACGTCAAGCTAATATTCACACACACCTCCTGGTAAGCTGGCAGTGATTTTTTTCTGTGCCTTTATTTTTCAGCTGGCTTTGTGGGATCAGAAATTGTCAGAGACAACTATAACTTTCTGGGGCTTGTTTTGATAGTTTTTCTTTGTTTTTTTTTCCTGACAGACACCACCCCAGACACCAACTTCTATGGATAACATGGAGGAGACTCATAAAAATGACCCGAAGCACGGCAGCAATTCTGATCTGCTTCAGAGCATTATAAACATCAAGAACGAGTCGAGCCCCGTTTCTCTGAACACAGTGCAGGTTAGCTGGCTGCACACTGTCTCCAGTCACGGCTCACCTGGTGAGCAGTACCAGGACAGCCCAGGAACACAGGCCTTTTCCCCATCCCAGAAGTTCCAGGTGTTCCAAGATCATGCCTCTCAGCACATGCTGGATCCGCCACAGCATTACCAGTTTCCTCCATCCCAGAACCAAGATTTGTCACAGAGCTATTCCTCGGACACCTCCCTGGAGTACAGGCCATTTGTGGCCAGTGACCAGTCTCCTGGCTACCAGCAGAATACCTATGAGAGCCATGAACTGCAGTACTGCCCCTCGCAGAGCTTCTCTTCCCTCTTGAATGACTCTGAAGGCTCAGAGGGCATCTCTGCTCCCCTCCAGCCGCTCACCACTGCCCACCCACAGGCTGATGCTGGTCCCCACGCTCCAAACTTCAGCTTGCTTCCCAGTAACATCTGTAATAGTCTGGAGCGCAGTGTCTCTTTGGCTACTTTGAACGTGTCTCTACCTGACCAAAACGTCGCCAGAAGCACGACGCAGCTGGGCAAGTCATTTTTCCAGTGGCAAGTGGAGCAGGAGGAAAACAAGCTTGCAAACATCTCTCAAGACCAGTTCCTTGCGAAAGACTCGGATGGGGACACGTGAGTGCTCTTTATTTTGGTGTTTCTGGTGTAGAAGGTTGGGGAATGTTTCAGGGTGGGTTTTGGTGGGCGGTGGGGTTGTAATGGCAGCTGCCCATTAGCAGTTCTCCTGTGTGGAGTGCAGTGGTTCTGCTGATTGAATGGCATGTGTGGACTTGCTGTGATGGGCTGTGATGCACGGAGTTGCAGCACATTGAATTAGATAAGGTGTTTGTATCCTCAAAAGTCTTAACCATAAGTAGATGGAATTTATATAGAAAATGGGAAGAAGAAAAAGGTTTGAGTTTAGACTCTTGCCCTGGGAAGGAGGTGCCTGTATTCCTGCCTTAGTCACCCAGAGGAGGTCTGAAGCTGGCAGCGTAATGCCCCTCCCTTTCGTTTGGATCTCTGTAATGTCTTGAGTCTCAGGTCCTATGGAGCTGTAACCCCGTTTCCCCTCGTTCCTGCAGCTTCCTTCACATTGCGGTTGCCCAGGGCCGGCGAGCGCTCTCCTACGTGCTTGCGAGGAAGATGGCTGCCTTGCACATGCTGGATATTAAGGAGCACAATGGCCAGGTGAGGTTCTCCCAAATCTTTGCACCCGCTTTGTGCACCTGAGTGTTCTGTGTGTCCGGACATTGAGGAAGATGTGGTGAAAAGGTGTTCAATATTAACCCAGAAATTTAGCCTGCATACTAATGTTAACCTTGAGCTATTAATACTTCTTGGGATCACCCTGAGCTGGTAAAACTATGTGCTCTGCTTCATTGTCCTGGCTTCCCGGTAGTGGTACTCACTGTTTAAATAATGCTGGGTAGCTAGGCTTTCTGTTTGTTTTACTGTCTGTGTCCTGCTAGAGATCAGATGACTAATAGCTTAAATTTCTTCTTGGTGCCTGCAGAGTGCCTTCCAGGTTGCTGTCGCTGCCAACCAGCATCTCATTGTGCAGGACTTGGTTAGCTTGGGGGCTCAAGTCAACACCACGGACTGCTGGGGTAGAACGCCGTTGCATGTTTGCGCTGAGAAGGGGCATGCCCAGGTCCTTCAGGTAAGAACCAGGCAGGCATAGCTCCACCCTGACCATAAGATACAGATTTTGGATTTGTTGTCTTGGAAAACTCTGAAGATGCCACCCCTTTTCTTTCTCTCTCCATAGTCTTGTAAGTGTGTCTCGGGGCTCTACAGTAATGGCCTAAGTGAGACTGAGTTTCCCATTAGGTTTCTCACCAGAGTTTTAAAGCAGTCTGGTGGAATCCTCTATATACAAAACAATAGACAGGTCTCCTCTTAATGCCATTACTTACTGTGACTCTGTTGCAGTAAGGCTGTACACAAGCTTGAGGAAGCAGTGCGTGGTTTGAATAAGACCTAAATGTATACCTGTTCCTACTTTTGCAGGCAATCCAAAAGGGAGCCATGGGAAGCAATCAGTATGTGGACCTTGAGGCAACAAACTATGATGGTGAGTAGTTAAGAGTTTATAATTTACAGGTTTCCTGGATGTTGTAATGTTTTATGGTGTGCTGATGTGAATGCTATCCTGGGTTGAGAAGCAATAAAATGGAGTATATCTTTGCCAGCTTGAAATTTACAATTACAATTGAAATTACATTACAGTTGGCCTATCTGTCAGATAAAAACATGGTTAGTCAGTGCCTGTCAGGACCGCTTCCCTCTTACGTGTGACTGCTGTGTTCCATATGGAGGCTGTAATAGGCTGCTGTTAACCACGAGTGCCAGCAGTACGTCAGTGGGTACAGAAGCCACAGTCTCTGACGCTAGAGAGCTGTTTTAATGGCACCGCTTTCCATATAATAGGTTGTTGTAAAGTATATGTTGTAATATATGTATATAAGAAACTGATTCTTTTATCTGCTGTGAGCTCTCAGCCAGCGGGTTGCTACTTAACCCCTCTGGTACTGGCCAACCCAAACCCCAAGCTGTTCAGGAGCAATCACTGTCACCTACAAATGTGGGATCCATTCCCTGAGCTTGACAGGGAGAAGCTCCTTCATTCATCCTTCAAACCAAGCAGCCATTCAACCCTTCTGTATTGCATTAGCTCATTAACGATGATTTGTTTTTAATGTGAAGGTTTGACAGCATTGCACTGTGCTGTCCTGGCCCATAATGCTGTGCTGCACGAACTGCAAAACAGTCAACCCCCTCACTCCCCGGAGGTCCAGGAGCTTCTGCTGAGAAACAAGAGCCTGGTAGAAACCATCAAGACTCTGATACAGATGGGAGCATCTGTGGAAGCAAAAGTAAGTACAGCAGCTTTGGGTGAAGGTATGGGTACAAAGAGAAATCATGTCTTAGTTTTATTACAAAGGAAGTAGATTAATTTGAAAGCTTCCCAACAGCTTAATGTACCCAAGTAGAATGAGAATGTTGCATTTATTCAGAACAAGGTATTATCAATGCAAATGAACCACAGGGAAAGAGGGAGGTCACAGTCTGATTTCTGGATCACAAATGATGTTATGCTGGCTGCGGCTGGTTGTGTCTTTAAAGTAGCAATATGCTTGGAGCACTCTGAGCTATCTGTAATAATAGGGGCACTGATTATACCTTGTTCTTGAACTGCAAGTTTTAATGAAAAACTCTTTCCCTGCCCAGCTCAAATCTGTGCTGGGCCAGGTCATTACTTGGTGTGACATGTGATGTTTTGGCTATGTAAGTTTACTGCCAAAACGAGATCTGATCAGTCATTCGTTAGATATTGATGCTAAAGTACATATTCAGAAGGCTGTTCAGTCAATTGTAGTGCAAGTATGTATCACTCTGCAGTTACTCTGCTTTCTGTTCTGCTCAGTTGCCTGCCCACCCTGTGAAGCACCTGCTGGGGAGACTTAACAGTCTCTTTTTTTTGGTAGGATCGCAAAAGTGGTCGCTCTGCTTTACATTTGGCAGCAGAAGAAGCCAACCTGGAGCTCATCCGCCTCTTCTTGGAGCTGCCCAACTGCCTCTCCTTCGTTAACGCGAAGGTAAGGTGGCTGTTGCAGAACGTGGGGATAACCCTGGGGCGGGGTCCCGAGGCTCCTGCCCCATGCTTTTCCTTCATGGAGCTACTCTGTCTTCTCCAGGCTTACAATGGCAACACAGCTCTGCATGTGGCTGCCAGCCTGCAGTATCGCATGAGCCAGCTGGACGCTGTGCGCCTGCTGATGCGGAAGGGAGCTGATCCGAGTGCCAGGAACTTGGAGAACGAGCAGCCAGTTCATCTGGTTCCTGATGGCCTTATAGGAGACCAGGTAAAAAAAAACCACAATACATACAAGCAACCCTCTCCTTTGCTTGGTCCCCATCTGCACAGAAGCCACATTCCTTTCCAAAGGATTCTTTTGGGGCTTAAGTTGCAGCTTTTAAGGAAAAAGAATAATTTCCATTTTATTCGGGGTTCTTTAGATTTCATGTCAGGATCAGGCAGAATATAGAAATGCCTGAAGTTACAGGTTTCACTTCGAGCTTTAATTTTTCTCTCTCAAGAGAGAGAGTATACTTCCAGCTTGCTACAAGGTTGCAAACTATCCCTTCTCTTGCTTGTCTCAGTATGACCCAATATGCTTTTCTTGCTCTTGGCATAATTAGTAATGTCAGCTCTTAAGTGTGTAACAGATGAAGAAATCCCTTTTTCCTAGGAACTCTAGAAATACATGATGAAAAAGGTGACTCTTGACCTAAGAAGCTAGTAATTTAAGCAACTGAATAGTTCTGTTGCCCCTCCTTCATCTAAATGCTGTAAAATTGAATCAGTTCTGGTGTAATTGAACTCAGAATCTCAGCACAGATAAATGTGGAATGCAGAACTGAGTCTAGGTTGGGTTTTTTTCAGATGATGACTCACATTGGGACGCAGAATACTAACATTTTGTCCTTTTCTCTTTTCCAGATAAGACGTATCCTAAAAGGGAAGGCGATTCAGCAGAGAGTGTCGCCATTTTAAGCTCCATGTTTCTTGGAGTTCGTCACACTCACTGTCAGTCAGGCAGTCCTAACGTATCTGTAAATAGACCATTTGTCCAGCGTGGGCAAATGTTAGTTGTTTCTATGAAACAAAAGTATTTTGTTCACTATCATATAGTGGGTTATATAAGAGTGGAAACCAAACCCCAACAAAACCAACCCCCAAACCCAACAATCAAATTCCTCTGAGCAAGTGGGAATATTTCATTCCCAAAGTATGTGGAACATCGACCAGGGTACCTGGATTTCATAGCTACAGCAAGACTGGTTTTATTTAAACAACCATACAGAGAAATTCTGGACAAGGACAATTCTACAGGAAATCTTCCTATTTCAAGAGGGCTGATACGTACCAATGTAGTGCTGAGTTACTGCTTTTTGTTGTCATTGTGTTTGTTAAAAACACCTAAATATTAAGTGCCAGAGAAATCAAGTATTTTTGAAGTTGAACATTTATTTATGTAACTTTGTAGCTGTCTTCTGGTATCTCATGCAGGGATTGTATATAATCACTGGCATTACTGTACAGCTGTATAGTTCTGAGAATCTACTGATTGCCTGGGGAATGAACTGAAGAAACAAACAAGTTCCTTGATCTTGGACTTGCAAATTGCATATACACTTTTAATGTTACACTGGTGCAAATCGGGTAAATTCTGTTGCTTTGAAAGACTGAAGACTGAAAGAACAGTGAAGACAAGGTTGTCCCCAGCACTGATTCGTGTGTGCTTTTAGAGGCGTTAACAAAACGAGAAGCCATGCTTCTTCAGGGCACCATATCAGTTCTTCCTGTACCCAGTAGAGGGGTTTTCTTTTGATGGGACAGTAGGCTAAGGGAGAAAGATCGTGACTCTTACAGTGTATATAATTCTGTACTTTTAAGGAATATGATCCTGATCCAGTGCAGGTACTTAGCATGTGCTTCACTGTTGGTCCATGCTGAAATTGTTCTGTGTGAATTAGAAAACTTCCAACACTTGTAAGCCCCACTGGTGCCAGTAGGACTTAAGCACATGCCTAAGTAGTTTGCTGAATTGGGCTCTAGTTAATACTAGAGACTTAAAGTGTTTTTCACCTCATAAGCAGAGTTAGTCCATTTATGGTTTTACCTTATAGGTATAGTGGCTAGCCAAGTAATATTTGAAGCTAATGGTTTTTTTCTATTTTTTAATAATTGTGGGTATTAATGCAAAATGTATACTAATAATGCTGTATACTTGTGTTCTGTTGGGGAAAACTTAACTCCTCCTATAACTTTTTGAACCATCCATGCTGGGATGTATCCCAGTAATATGTTCTCTGCTGTTTGCTTTTAAAACTGTTTTTGCATCACACACAATTCTCTGCCATAACCATTTAATTAGTCTGATTGTGCTGTTTTGACTAAGTATGTCTTGTAGACAGGCTAAGTGAAAAAATCTGGTATGTGGAGGCCTAGTTATGATGTATTTCTCAAGTGGTCTCATGTAACTTGTGTTTTGAATAAACATGCTAATTAAATTTTCATGGTTAATGTCTGTGATGCAAATAATTGTGATGAAATCCAGCTTGAGACAAAACTGACTTAGCGCAGTAGTGCTGAGAGACTGGCGAGGGTTGGTTTGTTAAGGATGAAATGAAGTTATCTCCATCCTGCTGTTTACGTGTTCTTGTTTGATGCTAGTTTTGAAGCTGGTGCTTGGGTGTTTTTGGTACTGTGCATCTGTGTATTGAGTAGATGTGCCCCAGATAGAGTTAATTGTCACTGCATTGTCCAAGTTGCAGGTTGTTACCTGAACACTTGTCCCTGTATACTTAAAAGAACGATAGCAGTTCTGACAATGTTGTATCTTCCCCACAGTTTCCATGTTGGGGTCTTCAGTTCTTACAGCTTGGGTACAAGCAGTCACCTTGGCAGAGGGGAAAGTCTGTATGGGTGAGGCTGTAACCGTGCTTCATAAATGGAAAAAAAAAAAAAGGGGGACTCTGAGCTGGCCATGACCTTTCGGGAGGAGGAACTGTTGTCAGACTGTCCTTGCTGGGCCCTGAGCTGGGGGCATGGCAGCAGTCAAGAAGAGCAGGTAAAGCATTAGGATATGTAGGAAAGGAGCTGAAGAAGAGCAAGAGCAATTTGTGCTACCATATAAACCTGCTGTCTGCTTCCACCTTACCGCTATGGGGGTTAGGGTGTCCCCTCCAATGGAAGTGTTTCAGGGTTGGAAGAGGCCCAGCTGTGGAGGAGCTTCCCTGCAGGGGGACAACAGAGCAAATGAGGGCTCTTCAGCTGCAAATGCGATGGGTGACAGCACGTATGACAGGTCTGCAGAGTCGTGTCAGGCTAGAGAAACTGGCTGGGGGTGAGCTGATTGCTGTCCCTTCCTAAATGAGAGCTGGAGGCCATTAATGAAGGTACCAAGCCCACAACAGACAACAGGATATGATTCCTTGAGATACTTGAAGAATGTGGTAGAAACAAGATACTTGATGTGGGGAGGGCCTGGGTGCATACTCAGAAGGACCTTTTAGTGGAGGGTTACTAAAGGCATTAACTGTGTGAGTCAGTCCTCTCTGTGAGGCTGAAGCTCTGCACTACAGGCTTGCCCTGCCTTCAGCTCTTCCCTGGGGACATGCTCGCAGACCTGATACCAGACTAGATAATACTCTACCCAAATCATCATGGTAAGGCTTTAGTGGTTCGTGGGTTCAGTCTGGCTCCACTGATAACTGGTTGCACCTTTCATTGAGAGGAAAATGTAGGAAAATCATCTTCCAGTCAGTCGAGTGCTTCAGGGGAGTGCTCACAGATGCTGTACCCCATTCTTGCTCTGTGGAAAAACTTGTCCCTGGAAGCTTAAAAAAAGGGCTTTTGATGATGAGGTAAGGTGACAGAGAGAGGAGGCTGCATGTGGTTTAGCAGATAAGAATGGGAAATTATGATAGGGATTGGAAATAGAATCGAGTTTCTAGTTGGAGTATACAGAGATGAAATGGCGCGCGCCTCTGAGCAGCTCACTGGGCCTGGGTTGTGTTGAAAATATAGACATGTGCACCTCTGGCTTCACGTGAGCCTGTCTTTTCTTTGTTATTGTTGTTTAAGGAGCCTGATAGTACTGTTTTCGCTTCATTTCCATTTTCTTTATAAGAGGTGATCACACAGGAAAAAGAATTACTGATGAGGTATTTCGGGGCCTTCAGATCAGCCCAATCCAACTGCCTGGCACTCCTTTCTGGGTGGTGTTGACTGAGTCACCTCACGAAGGGATGAACTGCCTTGGGCTCACAAGGGTGGCAGGGCACAAGCATGTGCTCAGTCAGTGCTGGAGCATGAAGGAGGTGCTGCTGGTGAGAGGCAGGTAGCAAGCAGCACAGTGCTTTCAGCAGCTTTTGTGCCCTTCTGGAAGGGATGCCCCTGGCACTCAAAGTCAGAAAATTCCTGAGGGGAGACTGATGTGTTTGAAATTCATCTGCCTAGAGCCTAATTTCATTGTCTCAAGAGCTCAGCAGGCAATTTCATAAGAAAGCGTCGCTAGTGAAGGTATTTGAGAGACGTGTCGATGTGGCACTTCAGGATACCACTTAGTGGCAGACTTGGTGGTGTTGGGTTTATGGTTGGACTCAAAGGTCTTTCCCAGCCTAAATGATTCGAGGAACCTACTGTGAGTATAACTGGCTCATTTTTCTCTCCAACAATATTGGGAAGTTCCAGTGTATCGGACACAATACAACTAGTTTTAGAAAAGATCCCTTTTTACTGAGGGACAAGTGACACTGAATACTTGGCAGGCTCATAGTGTTTCCCTGAAAACTTACGGTTCTGAGAAAGCACTGAATAATTTTATTAGCTGGGATGCAGGTGCACCATTTGTTTCTCTGGTTGGAGTAGAGGCAAAAGAGACTCTGGCTTGGGTCCAAATAGGGATGTTAAGACACATGGAGTTTTGTTCCCAGGATGTTTCTCATTTGTTTGTCTAAGTAAACCAAACCTCAGGAAAGGGTTGCTTTTTGATTCTTGTGGGCAATTTATCTGGCTGGATTTGTGAAGGTGGCAATCCACAAGTTATAAAAATGTGTTCTGCTTCTGGGGATGGAAAAAGTAAATTTCCCACATTTATTGCTCATTTTATATTTTTATCAGAAAAAGAAAACATATCCAGGAAGTGCATTCTTAAGGAGATTGGGTGTGGTAGAAGCAACTTCAAAGATATGACATGAACTGCTTGTTCTTCTTGCCTGACTGTTTGCTTATCTGGTTGCCTTTCTTTTTAAAAAAATAATAAAATATATAGGCTTTCGTGTGTAAGTGCACTGAACATGGGAAGCTAAAGAACAGGTTCCTGCAAGTGAGTATCTGACAAAAACTGACCTGGTCGTTGATAACTATACAAATTCTGAAGCAAATTCTGCATAGTTATCTGTTACCTTTCCTGAGTGTTTGGGTGGTGGTCTTGGTCTGAGATACTAATGACTCAGAGAGTCACCGAACAGACTCCTTGTTAAGTTGGCAAAGTGCCATCCAGCCTCTGATACTGCTGCCTTTCAGTTTTCATTATTAGGACACGGATCAGTGTTGCTGGGGAAGACTCTGGCCTGCGCCTGGGTTTAGAAAGGCAAGCAGCACCCCCAGACATCAGGGTGTCTTGCAAGCAGCATCCCACCTCTCTTCCCCACCCTCCTCAGGGCCGAAGTGAGGGCTCCCCCAGCAGCATTTTGCTGTTTTGAGAGGTAAGCCTCTCCTGGCAGATCTGATCTTCTCCTAGGGTGACATACTAATTTAGGAGAAAGGTTTAATTTGCTCAAAGAATGGACTGCTGATATTTCTGCCTCTAAATGTGGTGGAACTGAGTCCTAAATAGAAGATATTCATGACGCTGGCCTTGCTACCTGGGAAGGCTCATCTGTACACAAAGCCCATATAGGTAGCTCTGTTTCCTGGCCAAATTTGCAAATGTTGCTGTCTAATGGACACTGCAGTGTCTAATCTTACGAATCTTAAGATTCATTCACCATCAGCAAAAAAGCTCAAGGCAGTACTAATGAAATTGGGAACTACTGTGGGGACACTACACAAGAGGTTTTCTCATTTCTAAGATTTGGATTTGGAGGTTGCTTTCTCCTTCAGGTGCCTATCTTGGTCTTGCCAAAGAAAGGTAACAATATCTTGGGCTGTGATTTTTTAGCATGTATTTGTTTTCAGTGCTCATGACTAAGAGTCTGATTCAATAAGTCTTTGTTTTACCTGGTAAACCCTGCTCTTAGCTCTGAAAACATGACCTAGGCTGTTTTGAGAAAGCGGTTGCTTTACTAACCAACCTCTACTTCACACGTGGTTTTCATCTTGGGTTCTGGTGAAATTTCTCAGGTCCCCTTTGCTAGTCAGAGAGCGTGAATGAAAGATGGCTAAGGTGGTGCTTAGATTTAGGAGGGGGAGCAGACAATTGAAATAAGTTGCCCATTTCTTCTGTAAACTTGTCTGGGCTGTGAGTCAGACTTTGAAAAATCAGAGTGAAATGTCTTCACATAGATGTGGTGCGGAGGTGCTTTCGTGTGTGTTTAATGGCAGCTTGTAGCTCTGTTCAGATAGTCTCAGGCACATATCTGACCTTGTAGTACCACATTTGGTACAATGGTAGGTCACAGTACCGAATGTGTGTTGGCTGCCCATGGCTGGTTTTTTAGGCACCAAATAAAAGATCTCTTCAGCAGTGCTGGGCAATTTCTATCAACTCGACCTGGGAGGGAGGTTGGAACATTTCCATCTGTGGCTCCTTGAGACAGCCTTCAGTCCTTGCTCGTGTGGCGCTTGAGGCCTTTCTGGGAATGGCCAGAGCTTGCAGCTCTACCCTGGAAGTTTCAAACTTGGGTTTACTGTAAAGGAGTTCTGGGACTGTGTAAACGCTGCTGTTCGTGGCCAACCATTAAACTCTGCAGAGCTGAGCAGGTACATCTCGTTACCATCCTTTAGGCAGACCACAGGTCCTTGCCAAAGGACTTTCACTCCACTAAAAACAGGCCAGTAAGTGATGCTAGTAAATTCGGGGTTTCTGTAAGAAGAATTAGACATTTGAGGTCACCACAATGAAAGGCCTTGAGAGATGCTTATGGTGCTACCTCTGACCTTGTCCTTTGCACTGCGCTGCAGTTGTGCATACTGTGGAGGAGTAAGAACTGGGTCACCAGTGGCAGCCCACGTACGTTTTAAGGGGAAGCGTTTTAGGAGCAATTTGAGGGGAACCCTCAGTAGTCTGCTATTATCATTATTCATCAGTAGATTTCCAGGTGGCTTCAAAAGCCGGTAGTAATCACTAATCCCATCAGCTAGATAAGAAACCAGAGGCAGGGAGAGAGAAAGAAGCTCCTCTGAAGATACTCAAAGAACTGCAGGAGCTTTATCTGAAGGCTTACAATTATCTTCGTAGCAGCTTGCTTTTTCTAAATTTGCTGAATACCACAGTGAGCAGTGACTGATCTGGAGGTCAATTGTGTTTAGTTCATGTCTTTTGGGCACTCGCTTTGATCAGCAGCGATACGGCTTCTGCTCACTTCTAGGACTGCCAGACTCTTCAGATCATAGGTTGGATGAAAACTCAAAAATGAGCTGCGAGCTATTTTTCCCCTGAAAATTTTTGTCTTTCTAAGCCAGGATTGCTGGAACGGGAAGAGAAAAAGTAGACCTGGCCTAGGAAATAAATTTCTGCTGCAGCAGATTGAGTGTGGTGTCACTGCAGGGAGCTCTGAGTTACCCCGGTGTCTCTAGTTTTTGCATTTTGTGAACCTTTGAGGCAATGCTATGAAAGGGTTTTGTTTTTTTTTAAGTGAGGTGAAATCATACAAAGACCTTTAAAACAGCTGGGCATGAAACGTGCTTAGTCATGAATGGATTTCTCAAAAAGAAAAGGGAGATGATTCAGACTGAAAAATAAATATTTAGCTTGGTGCTATGAGCTTTTAATGATGCTTAAGGCATCACCATGAATGCTCTGAGAGAGCTGTATAAAATATGTGTTACTGTTGGGATGGAGGAGGCAAGATTCAGCTCAGGACATGGATGTCTCACCAGGAGGTGACTGTGCTATTGGGTCAGCTGCTCCGGTGCTCAGGCTAGACAGACTTTTCTTAACAAGAATAATAGGGAAAATGTGTCTTTAAAAATGAGCAGATAGGAGTGGATGCTTTACTACCTAGAAGATAGAGCTTTTATCCAGCTCTCTCTTTGCCCCTGGCCCTAGTCGCGGGCTGTTATGGTTTTTCATTTTCTCAAACTTTCTCACACACGTCTGTGAATAAAAAACATGCATATGTAGAGTACGTTTATAATATGGATCAATTTATTTTTGTACTCTGCAGGAGAATTGTATGTATATATGCATGCAAAATGTAAGTATGTAAAATGTATTGTGTGGGAGTACATAAGGCAGCGAAGCTCTTTCATGAAGATTAATCTTTTTATCCAGTAGTTCATTACTTCAGAAGTTTTTACTTTCTTTTGTTAAAAATAGCAACTTTTCCCATAGTATTCCCTTGGATTTGCAAATGGGATGCACTAGTAAAGACCTGTAGTAAAAAAACAAAGCTCTATGGGGAATAAAAGTCAGGTTTTTAATGGTTTTCTGTCCTGAGAATGAACGCCAACGTAGCTCTCCCATGCCTAGTGAGGATGAAGCACAGTCCTTGGGTTTTGGTGAGGGCTCCAGCGTCCTCCCTGTTTCTCTCCGTAACTTCATACATCTGTAAGTCTCTGTGAACCACTAAATCCTGTAGTCTCCTCCCACTGTTCCCATTAGGAGAAGGACCCCAAGAAAGGTCTTTTGCGTGCACTTGTGCCACGGAGGGCTGAGTTAACATTGCAAAGAGCCGATCTGCTGCCTGGAAAATGACATACAGAGCATAAGCATCTGCTAGCCCTCACCCAGGGCCGAAACCTGCCCGTGCAACCAGTAGTGCAATGGCAGGTACCTTTGTACTTTATTACAGACATGGTAAACAACGAATTTTTGTTTCTTCTGCCTTAGCTGTCATAATGAATTTTTATTATTGCAGTGGTTTTATCTGTCTGCTGATGAACATGAATGTCGTTAGCCTCTTTCCCACGCTCTCCTCATCGGTGTCTCAAGGTGCTTCTCTTGATTCCATGGCAGCCCTTTCTTTCCACACCTCACGTCCCCAGCTGTAAGCATGGGCTGGGCTGCAGTGGCCGTGGCTGAGCCTGGGGACAGCTGATGGGAGGGAGCGCCGGAGCAAACCTGACGGCTGGTGTGTGGTCACTGGGCACTGACCAGCTTTGGAGGTGCTCCAGCTCAGGACTGTGATTTTCAAGCCTGGGTGTGCAGACAGCAATGGGGTTGGTGTGTAGCTCTGGCTGCCTTGCTTCGATCCTTGGGCGCGAGTGAGTGACAGATATCCTTACTGCAGGGACAATGGCAATTGTCTCCTGTTCGTTTGGGCTGGAAGGAGCAGGAGCACCAGGAACATGGCTCAGGAACTTTATGTGCTTTCTAGGAAGGAGTTGGAAAGCAAGAACTGTGGGTAAGGCAGCCTGGTCCTCTTGTTCCGCACTTGAAGCCTGGACTCCTCTTTCCCCATTCCCATGGGAGGATGGTCCTTTGCTCTCCAGCGAGGTGCCTGGCTGTCACTCCTTAGCTGGGGCTGCAACTATTAAGCCCTCTTGCCCTTTCCTCGGGCTGCCTGTGCTCTACAAGCCTCACGATGGCACCTTCTTTCAGTGGTCTACTTGTGGCTGCTGTTCACCCTGTGTGGTGGGTATCTTGTGATGGGCCTCTGCCCCAAAGAGCTCTTGGTTTAGATGCCAGGTGCACAGACAAATGCATCAGGGGCTTTACTTCGAAAAGGTGTGTCTTCCCTGGTCACTGGATCGACATCTTCCTAAGGACCTCCCGGCGCAGGTGGGTATTTGGGGGAGATTTGAATAAAGAGAGGGAAGAGGCCTGGCAGCTCCGTCTGGGCTTCCATCAGCTGCTTTCCGTTTGTGTACAGAGCTTATATGCTGCTGCGTCGTTGTCCTTGTTATCATGCTGGTGGCTCTGGTTCTTGCTCTGCCTGTTTATTTTTGTTCCATTGTTGAATTAACTGGTCCTGCACTCTTTACTCTTGTTGGCTCCTGATAAATTACTGCCTCTTATTAGCCTTAAATTACTGCCTCTTTCCAACCTTTAATTATTTGCTGCCATCATATCTTGGTGCCATATCCTCTTAATTATTGTTGCCATACTGGTGGGGACTGCTCTGTGCCTTTGTTAAACCCATTAGCTTTGCTTTCAGCTTGCTTTGGCCATTCTCTCATCTCTGCCTGCCCCTCCTTCCCCATCTCTTTCTGTCTTGTGTTGATACTATGAAGAATCATCCCAACCTTTTCCTGTGAGCCTTTATAGTCTTACAGCAACCCTCTTGCTTTGTCCTATGCCACCAACTCCTGCTGCTTTATTTCTCTGCAGCCTGCCTCCCACTGCCTTTTTAGAGCTGGTGGATTTCTTCGGCTCCGTCTTCTCTCTTTCTGCATGCTCTGAGGTCCTGTGCCTGTCCAATTTCCCCAATCTCCTTTACTTCTTGCTTTGCTAGTGGCTTGGGGTTTTTTTTCCTGCTGGTGTTCCACTTACTTTGGTGGGGATGCACTTTGCAAGTCTCTCCCCCCTTTCCCTGCCAAACTTTAGTTTGAGCCCTACTTTTCTACTCAAGACTGGTGCTGATGGATGGCTCATTGGTGCTTCTTTTCTTGAGGACTTCCCAAGAGCCTCTATCCTATCGTGTTCAGTTCACCATGCCTAGCTCCGGAGCTTGCTGTTCCCGTCTCCTGCTCAGTCTCCTCCTGGGCTTGGGCAGTCAGATCCTGCCTCTCTTGGTGCCTTTGAACGCTCCACCTCAGGCTTTCAGCATAGTTACAGTATTTGGTTTCCAGTCACCACCCTCTCTGCAGGTCTCTGTGTTGCTGTTCCCGGGGTCACATCCATTCCCAGCCTTGCCGCTGCAGCCAAGGGGCTCTCCTGCCCGTTTTCTCACTTGTGCAAATCCTACCAGCCTAAGCCTTCCTTTTGGGCACCACCAAAGTGTTTCCTTTAGTGTATGCTACTGCTAAATTCTTGGTTGTGGAAGACTCAAAGCGAAACAGGGAAACTAGAAGAGGAACGAAGAGTGGTCAAATCTAGAAGCGGCCAAACCTTGCTGCTGTGTGTAGAATTAACCTCTTCTACCATCTCAGCCTCCTCTACAAAGTCCTCTGGTCTTAACCCATTGTTGAAGTGATGAGTGCCCACTTCTCTCCCCACGTGCAGGTCCCAGCAGTCGTGTCCTGCAGCCCTCATGCCTTTTCCTTCACCCATGCTGTAGGTTGGCCCCAGCCTGCAGCTCACCCTCCCACCCACTCTGCACATGGGACTTTATCTAGAATAGCCACTCTGGCCTGTTTTGCATCCTGCCTCTCAACGCAGGGGTCAACAGTTGCCTTGGTATTGCCATTTGTTTCCCAAAACTTGGCCTCAAAAATTTCCTGCTGCTGTCTGTCTGCACCCCAAAGTGTTGTCTTTGCTGTGCTGTGTCTTTGTAGCCTAGGTCATGTGCCTCATCGATGCTGCTGATGGAGGCTGGTGAGGCTGGGGGCTTTTTCTGGGACCGGGGAGTCCTCCATGGTACAACCCTCATTCAACATCCTCGTTCCCCTGACCAACACTGTAGGTTCTCAGGACTTGTCTGCTTGCTCAGAGCATCCAGTGAGATTGCGGGAATGATTCTACCTGGGTAAGTCATTAGTTTAACTAATATTGTATCTCTTTATTGTAAAAAAGCTCTTTGAGGTTGATTAATGAGGAGTGGGTGGAGATAATATGAACTCTGGTTTTGCAGGTGAAACACCATTCCTTTAAAACAAAATACCTGCAGTGTTAAAAAGTATAAACCCACTTAAAACAAACCTCTACTTCTTCCTGTGGGGAGACTGTCTCCCACAGAAAGTTATATTTTCTCTTAGGTTTATTTTCCCTCCTTTTTTTTTCTTTAAAGCAATGTATTCCCCTATCTGCCTGTCTTCACTCCCCCTCTTAATAAAGTGCTAGTACCTTGGGTCACCAGGATGAACGCTGGTGGCTTGTCCCTTCGAGACACGTCAGGTGTGTGACATAAGGTACAAAACCGCTGTGGTACCTCAGAGTGGGGACACAGCTTTCTGAGTCCCCTTTCGTAGTGCCACAGCAGCTGCCACTGCCAGCTCCTGCTGCATCTCACAGGGCCTCTTGCACAAAGGGTTTGTTGACTTAGTGATAAATCTTAGCAAACTCTCCAAACACCCCTGTGGAAATCGCTCCCTCTGTGAAGAAAACATGCCCGAGAGCAAGCACGGTGCCCGGCTCTCTGTGTGCTGCCCCAGCTGTACCCCTGCAGATGGGAAGCTGCTGTCAGGGGGCTTCCCGGTGGGCTGCTGTGGAGGGTACCGTGCAACCCCACTCTGCCCAAAGGGCACCGTCCTCTGCCAGGGCAGGCAGAGATCTTGCCAGCTGCAATGAGAGCCTCCCTAGGTGTGGTTCCTGATTGTCATGTCCTTATCAGAAAGCCATGGGGAAATCTATGTTAGGCCTATTCTCTTGCTAAATAGAAGCTCAGCTTCCAGGTCTGTCAGGCCAGCTGGAAACTGCTTTCCATGTGTAGGTGCCTTGGGGACAAGGACACGTAGAGAAACACTGCAGCTCTTGCAGCCATCCTCATATCCAGCTTTCTAATACTGCCATCCTCTTTTGGTGCATAACTTGATAATGCCTTGGCTGTACTCATGGTGGGAGGGTGGGGATGGAGAGGAGGAATTCCCACTCTGCCCTTGCATAGGTTGCAACTGCAGCGCTCTGTTCTCCAGTGATGTCAAAATCCACCTTTTGCTTTTTCTCCACAGGACGTGCTAACCATTAAAGAAGGCCTCAGAAAACAGTTTTGGAAATACCTGGTGATTTTGATTCTATCATACACGGCACCCTTGGAAAAAAGACCTGTAGCATCAGTGTAGGGCGCCCCTTTTCCGCAGATCCCTGGTGCCCAGTGGCTTCTTGGGGTGAGTGTTGGCTGTGATGCTGAGATGGATGGTTAGGCTGCAAACACGGAGGCTGGGCTGCTGAGCAGAAGATGGGTGAGTTAAGCTAAAATATCTGTGCCTGGCTGCAGCCCAATGCCTGTCTGCCTTAGCACGCTCTGTGCTGGGATGGGCGCGTAGTGGGAGGGGCACACGTAGGGGTGATATGCCTTGGCACCATGGCAGAGTGAGCAGCGTGGCCCCTGCCTGTGCTGGCAGAAGCGGGTGGGAGGTGATGTGAGCCTGGGAGCTCGCAGCGGCATGGCTCAGCTTGCTCTTCCCTGCCCTGCCAGGTTGTGGCCCTGGCTCTCCCTGATGTTCCCCTCCCGTTTCCCATTCTCCTTGTTGCTTTTCTTCACTTCCCAATGAGCTGAGCCTTATCTGGGGGATGTTGGCACAAGTCAGACATAGTGGGGAAAGCAGATTATTCTTAAAACCTCCTTCTGCCTCTCCCTTTTTTGTTGTCAGAGGAGCAGCAAAGGACCCCCTGTGTCCCAGGGCCACGTGGAAGCTTGCCTGGCATGCTCTCAGACCATGAGGTGCTCTCCGGTGACCCCACTCCCAGACTTGTCTGTGCAGATGCATGTGTGAGTGTATGGGAAGGGCTGGGGTGGACGGGCAAACACGCGCTCTCTGCCCTGCGAGGGAAAGCGTATCGTGACGCACGGCCTGTCCGGGAGCTGCATGCAAGCTCGAGGCATGCGTGGGGGTGGAGGTCTGCACGGTGGGGACCGAGTCCTGTGCCCATCGTCAGAACACCACATTAGACTCCTGGTGTCTCTAGTGCAAGGATTTTGGAAGAGCGACTCTCCAGGCACTATCAGAAGACATGCAAATGCATGCAGAGCCAGCTCACGCACCCAGCAGGGAACAAGTCTTCCCTTAAGGTAGGAGTGGGTGGGCCTGCTAGTTGTCTGGGCCTGAGAGGTAGGAAACACCCCGGCATCAATCCTGGCTCCAGAAGTAGGCAACACAACTGTGTTGGTAATTGCAAGCTGTGCGGGGACTTCTGATAGCCCTACCCCATGCTGTCCTGGTTCCTGTGCATCCCTGTCTGAAAGGAAGAGGGTGTTTTTCTGCAGCAGAAGAATGGGAACTATGATCTCCTCTCCATTTTGGTCCACATCCAGTTTACATCGTGGGTGGTGGTGCTGGCACAGATGGCTGGGGGGGATGAGATACCTTAAACCCATTCTCGACATTTCTCAATACATCAGCCATCATTTTAGTGGCATGAAAGTAGTAAGAGAGTCCTCTTTCCAGGAGAAATCACATATATGTATATCAGGGTGGTTCAACACCAGGCAGAGCAGGGAGCACAGTGGTTTTGCCAGCTCCCCTCACCCTCCGTGGGAAAGGATGCCGAGGTGCTGGGTGCTGGCAGCACCCTCTCCCTTAGGCGCTGGGCCCTTGGGCTTGTCTGCTTCCCTTGGAGGCAGTCCAAGTGACTCCTCTGGTACTGTCCCCATGTCAGTTGCACACAGCTTCTTGTAGGTACTGGCAGAGTGTGGGGGTCCATAATGATAAATGGGGTTGTTTCAGGGAGGGACACTGTGGAAAGCTGCCAGCTCCTGGTTGGGAAAAAAAAATATCTTATTTCCATGAAGGTTTTCTCTCTGAACAGAGCACCCTGCGCTTAGGGAAAGACTGGTCTCCAAGGAGGGCTTGGCACTGACCCCTTGAGGGTTTCAAGTATCAGAGCCTGCTTTTGTAGGATGGGGGACATCAGAAAGTGGGAATGGACCCCAGCTCTGCCTCCTCTGAGAAAATGGGTTGAGATACTGGATTTTGATCCATTCCTTCCCATGCCCACTCCCACCAGTTGCCATCTCCTTGGCTCAGCAATTCTTCCCACACACTTTTATTATTTTAAGGCGTTATTTTTAACCTGGACCCCTTCACTGTCTGCTTGTAGGTTTGGTCCCATGGACAACTCCTGCCACGAAAGGAGGTGAGCCCTGCAGCACTGGGATAGATGAGCAGCAGAGAGGAAAGTGACAGGAGTAGAAAGCCAGCTGCTGTCCCACAGTCACCTTCTCCCCAAACGGCATGTGCTGGAGATTGGCCCATCAAGGCAAAGCAATGCAGGCTTGAGGAGCCCTGCAGCCCGCTGGATCCACAGGATGATCTGAGATCTGCTCCTGATGTGGTGAAATCCTGAGGGAGCCTGTGGCTCATCTGGGATGTGGAGAGAGGTGAGGCTCTGGACCGGCTGTAGAAAGGTGTGGAAGGGCTTTCCCAGCTTTTCTGAGGGATCGCACCAAGTGCAAAGGGTGAGAAAACCTAGTCAGTTGGTGAGATGAGGCTGTATTTAAAGCCTTCCAACCTCCTTGCCTTACCTAATTTCTCTCTTAAATCGAATCTTAAATCTACTTTCCTTTTCCTTACCCAAGGATAAATGCAAAGTAACGCAATTAGGTTCAATCTAAAAACAAATAGTAAAAAACTGATCAGAGATAAGAATCTGGTTTCATCTCCTGTCAAATGGTGGTCTTTGCTGCTGCTTCCTCACCCTGGCAAAACCTCAATTGCCAAGGGGACCTGGGCAATTTTGTAGTTCAAAAATATTGTTACTCTTTAATTTTAACACCCCAAACCTCCAGCCAAGTGAATATTTAGTGTGCACAAAGCTCGCACCAAACAAACCGGGACAGATTCCCCACCACTGTAATTATCCTCCAACACCATTCCTTGCTCTCAAATTGCTGGGCTACCCTTGTGGGGAGGTTGTGGCTCACAGAGGCCCAAGGCATCATGCAGGGCTGCTCTGGCTGCTTGTCCCACACCAAATCCTTCCTTTCACCTCTGGAAAAGCACTCTGGTTTTAGTGTGGGCACATGGCTGCTGAGCAGCGAGGGTTCGCCTGTGCTGGTGGAGAGTGGAGGTGAAGCTGGCACATGGCTGTTCTCCATGCCCACGTGCGGAGGCTTGTCCAAAGTCTGCCCGGGCTGTACCTTCGAACGCAATTGCTGCCTGTGAAGGTTAGGCACCTGGTGGAGATCAAGGAGTGTACTTACATATCCCAAAAAAACCATGGCACTGGGACCTCAGATTCACATCTGAAATGGCCATGATCCTTCCCTGGGGACTCTGGGAGAGAGGGAAAAGGCCAGATGAGTGTACCAGATAAATTGCTTGTGTCCTCTGTCACTGCCCAGCTTTCCACATGCAGATAAGAGTTATTTTACTCCCTGATTGCATGCATCTGCTTGAGCAGGGGAAACATAGCAGCATGCTGTACTGGAGACGTTCACAGAGAGACAAATCCTTGGTTTAGACCTGAGGATAATAAAAATCATCAGGATGTGCCTTTTGTACCCTGTGCATGGAAGTGGCAATGAGACACTGCTTTGTGCAAGGATACTGTGATTCTCTTGTAAGGCAGTTTTTGCTGTGCTTCCTAGAAAGTCCCCTTGGATTTTGTTGCCTTTTTCCCATTCACTTCTATTT